>NC_044303.2:129125108-130375108 GCF_007474595.2 Lynx canadensis
TGTCTGACTTATTTCACTTACCTTAATACCCATTAGGTCCATCCATGTTGTTATAAATGATAAGATCTCATTCTTTTTGATGTGTGACTAATATTCTATTGTGCATATCTATCGATGGACACTTAGGTTGTTTCCATATTTTGGCTGTTGTACATAATGCTACAGTAAGCATAGAGATATATGTCTCTTCGTGCATTTCAGAGTTTTTGTTTTCTTCAGATAAAGACCCAGAAGTGGAATTACTGGATTGTATGGTACTTCTATTTTTAATTGTTTGAGGAACCTCCATAATGTTTTCCACAGTGGCTACACCATTTTGCATTCCCACCAATAGTGCACAAGAGCTCCCTTTTCTCTACAGTCTCATCGACGCTTGTTATTTCTTGTCTTTTTGATTCTGGCCGTTCTGACTCATGTGAGGTGATATCTCATTGTGCTTTTGATTTGCATTTCCCTGATGATGAATGATATTAGGTATCTTTGCATGTGGCTGTTGGCCATCTGTATGTCTTCTTTGGAAAAATGTTTATTCAGGTCCTTTGCCCATTTTTTAATTGGATTGTAGATCTTTATATATTTTGGACATTAACTCCCTATTGGATAAGTCATTTGAAATATCTTACCCCATTCAGTAGGTTGTGTTTTTGTTTTGTTGATGGTTTCCTTCACTGTGCAAAAGCTTTTTATTTTGGTCTAATTACAATAGTTTATTCTTTCACTTAGGAATATACACATAAGGTTCACATAACAAGTCTTTGCTTTTACTTAAACTGAACTGAAAAATAATTTTTGATAATAGATATAAAATATTTATAAAAATAATTTTGATAATTTTTGTGATTTTGATAAATAATTCAGGAGTTTCAAAAATTTCATACCTTTGCTTTAACACAACTTCTCTATAAGTGAATTTATATCTTATGCAATGATAAATTTTTGGTGAAACATTTTAGATTCCTCTTTAAAATGTATGAGGAGAGGGCATGCCTGGGTGGCTCGAGTCGTTAAGCATCTGACTTCAACTCTGGTCATGATCTCACCGTTGGTGAGCTTGAGCCCTGCTTTGAGTGAGCTCGAGCCCCTGCTTCAGATGAGGCCCACTTCTCTCTCTGTCTCTCTCTCCCCGCCCCCCTGTCTCTCTGCCCCTCCTAGGATTCTCTCTCTTTTTGCCCCTCACTCACTTGTGCCCTCTCTCTTTTTCTCCCTCTCCAAAAAAAAAAAAAAAAAAGTATGAGGAGATAATCATTTTTTAAAATTATTTTAGGAGGTGTGCAAGGAAAAAATTTGATGATTACTTTGTTGCCTACCTGGTGTTTTCCGTGCTTCACAAAATACCAGGTTTTGCCAGACTCTATCA
This sequence comes from Lynx canadensis, assembly GCF_007474595.2. NCBI lineage: Eukaryota > Metazoa > Chordata > Mammalia > Carnivora > Felidae > Lynx > Lynx canadensis. Next base: position 129,126,466 of record NC_044303.2, read on the forward strand.
GCTGATGACCCTTTCTATTACACTGAGAAAATTGAAGCAGTCAAAAGAGAACCTCCACAAGCCACCCACTCCACGTACACACCTGCTCGCATCTGCACCCACACTATATCCCTCCTCTTCCTATAGATGAATTTCCTGAGCTATTAACTAAACCCAAGCCCTCTCTTTATGAACTGGGTCCCATCCCTTCTTGTCTTTTCCAGGGCATTGCTCTAGCTGTTTGCCTCTCTGTTACATCATCCACTGTTTCCCTTTAATATTGATTCATTCCAATTAGTAAGCATATACACTATTATTTCCTGTCACCTTCAAAACAAAACCAAAAACCTATCTTGATCCACATTCCCTCAACCCCTTTATATATAATTTTATAATTTATAGCAACATTCCTGGAGTTATCTACTCTCAATTCTTCTCTCTCTTAGACCTCCTTCACTGAGGCCCCTTCCCATTTCCATTGCTCTTTGTCAGTGCCACCAGTAAGCTCTACTTTGCCACATCCCATGGCCAGTTCTTGGCCCTCCTCTTACTAGACCTATCAGCAGCACTAGACATATCAGACCTATCCTTGAAATGATTTCTTTACTTGACTTGCAAGGATTCCTAATTCCCTAGAGTTCCCTTCTGGTCACTCCTTCTCAGTCCCCTTTGCAGGTTCCTCCTCATCTATCCAGCTTCTTGGACCTCTTCTCTTTTCTGTCTATATGTATTCCCTAGTCATCTCCTTCAATCTTCTATCTTCAAATGCCATCTTATCGGCTTGCTCCAGGTATCTTCTCTTTCCCTCCAGATCTCTTCTCCATCTTTCTCCATCCTGGACTCTGCCTCACGTGGTTGACTTGTATATATTTTGTCAACAGGCCTCTGTGCCCTCTGGTTTCTGGATGGTTGTGACCAACAGCAAAACTGTGGCAGGATATTTATGGGACAGAGATGACCAATGTTGGGATATTTATTTCCACAGCCCCTTTATGTGAGGACTCTTAAGCAAAGATGACTCCTCTCAAGGCCCTTCTTCACCCAACTTACTGTTCCTGTAACCCCTATCTCTCCTGTTCTTTTAGTATTTGGAACACTCAGGGTGTTCAGCTATTCCTTGTGTTTCCATACATGCTCACCTCTAACAGTCCTTTTGTAAATAAACTCTCCTTAAATATTCCTAATTTGAGTATGCCATTGTTTTCTATTGGGACCCTGACTGTTATGGTGCAGATGACTTCCAAATTTATACCTTTGTTTGGAGTCTTCCTTCTGAACTCCAGTCTTCTGTATCTAGCAGACTACAGTGCACCTCCTCTTGAGCCATCCACCAGAAGTCTCAAACTTATCCGGTCCAGTATTGAGCTCCTGACATTCTCCCTCCAACCTCTTCTTCCCCCACTCTTCACCATCTTGGTAAATGGCCGCGGCATCCTTCCTGTTGCTCTGACATATCTCTCAGCTTAATCAATCCTTGCCTCCTCTCCTCCCTCACATCTGCTCTATCAGCAAATACTCTTGGTACTACCTTTCACTGACCATTGCTACTACTCTGATCCAAGCTACCATCACATTTCATCTGAATTATTGTAGGAGCCTCATGGATGGCCTCCCTACTTTCTCCCTGTTCATTGGTTCCAACAGAGCAGCCAAGGCAGTCTTGTTACACACAGTCAGATCACGTCTCTCCTCTGCTTATCAGCTCAGCCTCGCCCTGACCTACGTAAATGGATCTCTGTCAACTTTCTGACCTCATTTATAACTCCTGCCTTGATTCTCTCCACTTCAGACATTGTGGACTCCTCAGAGTTCTTTGAACAGACCAGATAAACCAGCCTAAACTTGCTGTCCCTCTGCTTGAGATTCTCTTCCCCTACATAGGCACAGAGCTGCTTTCCTCACTTCCTTCTGAACCTTTATGTGTTTATTGCTTATTTACTTTACTTTTATTTATTCTTTTACCTATTTATTTTGTTTACTGTCTTCTCCCTACCAGAATATATGTTTTGTGAGAGCAGGGATTTTTGCCCTTTGGAGTAGTTTCCAGCTGACAGCAGTTGCATTTTGAATAAAATGAAAACATTAAAAAAGACCTAAATAAATGGAGATGCACTGTTTTATTGGATAGGAAAACTCAATATTATAAAGATGTCACTTCTCCTCAAATTGATGAATATAGTGCAATTCCAATAAAAATCCCAATGGGGTTTTTCAAAGAACTTGACAATTCTAAACATATATTGATGAGCACAGCCTAAGAATAGCTAAGCACTCTTGAAGAAGATTAAGGTGGGGAATCTGCTGTTCCAGGTATCAGCACTTTTTCATCAAGTTATGGTAATTCAGAGAAGGTGATATTGATTCAGGACTAAACAAAATGACAGTAGAACAAAATAGAAAGCCCTGAAGCAGACCTATGCATATGGCAACTTAATATATGACAGAGGTAGCAATGCAATCATTGGAGGAAGGAAAGATAGATAATTCTATAAACTGCCCTGGAACAGTTGGTTATCCAAAAGGAAAAAATGAAATTGGATCCCTACCTCACACCATACACAAAATTAATCCCAGATAAATTACACTTAAATGTGTAGGACTTTAACATCTTTAGCAGAAAATAGATCATATCTTTATGTCTTTGAGGTAGAGAACCTACTAACAAAAAAAGCAAAAAAGTGCCGGCCATGAAGAAAATATTGATAAGTCTGTGTACATAAAAATGAAGAACACTTGTATATTAAGAGACACTATAAAATGAAAATATACATTACAGAATGGAAGAAGATATTTGAAACAAACATAATTGGCAAATTATTATTATTCAGAATATATAAAGAACTCCTAGAAATCAAATATCCCAAAATGAAAATGATGAGATCTTGAACGATCTTTCACAGCAGAAACACAAATGACTGATATACTTTATCCCTTTCGTAAACAGAAAAACTCAAATTTGCATTAGAAATCACAGGATTTTTGTCTTAATTAAAAAGTGTCATAAAATGAAGGGTGAGTAGGGATATGGAGCAAATACAGTACATGCTACTGGTGGAAATGTCACTTGGTACCCTCATGGGAAAAAGTTTGGTGTTAGCCTCTAAATGTGAACTTTTACTTGTGTACCAGGAGACTTGTATGGGAATGTTTATAACTGCATTGTTTACAATAACAAAAATCAAACAACTCCCCTCAAAGAAACATGTTTTTTTTTAAAATGTTTATTTATTTTGGAGAGGCGGGGGAGGGATAGAAAGAGAGGGTGACAGAGGATCTGAAGTGGGCTCTGCACTGAGAGTGGAGAGCACAATTCAGGGCTCAAACTCACGAACCGTGAGATCATGACCTGAACCAACACTTAACTGACCAAGCCACTCAGATGCCCTGAAACACAGTTTTAAGAGGCTAGAAAAAAACCAAATATCCATTGACTGTATGAATAAATTATATATTCATGTGATAGATTTAGAACAGTGAAAATGAATGAACCACAAGTACACACTGGCTTTCTTTCCTGTCCCACTGGCCTGTGTCGCTCTTATCCTGGCAGCTCATGCAGCTCAGCTCCAGGACAGAATAGCTTGTCCTTCAGGTAACAACGTGGACTTTCAGTGCGAACCCTTTTTCCTTCTCCTCAAACTCGGCTTCTGACTCAGTTTGCTACTGGCTTCACACTCTATGGACCTCACTCCTAAACCAGGCTGTGTGTGTGTATGTGTGTGTGTGTGGTAAAGAGAGGATTTGTGAACAGTGTTAGGATTCTGACAGGGAGACAAAGGAGGGAATGGGCCCCAGGTAGGCAGCTACTGTCCACTATAGATTTTCTTTGACTTACAATGGGGTTACATCCCGATAAACCCATCATAAGTTGAAAATATCCTAAGTTGAAAATGCTTTGAATACACCTAAGCAACCAAACGTCATAACTTAACCTACCTTAAACATGCTCAGAACACTTACATTAGACAATAGTTGGGCAAAATCATCTAACACAAAGCCTATTTTATAAGAAAGTGTTGCCTATTTCATGCAATGGACTAAATACTATGTTGAAAATAAAAAACAAAATGGCTGTCAGTGTATCATTGGGCACCCTCGTAATCACATGGTTGATGGGACCCGCTGCTTCCCTGCAGCTGCCCAGCATTAGACAAGAGGATCATACTGCATAATCCTGGCCCAGGAAAAGACCAAAATTAAAAATTCAAAGTACAGTTTCCACTGAGTGTGTATAGCTTTCAGACCATCATAAAGTTGGAAAATCGTGTCCAACTGTCATAGGTTAGGGACTGTCTATAGTGCCGGTTGACACTTCTTCCCTCTTGCCGTGCCTCCTTGAGGGGAGGGACTGTGTCCGTATCATCCTTGCATTTTCCCAGCATGGCACCCGGCACATCTCAAGCATTCGAGAAATAGTGAACAGAAGATTAGTCTAAGAAAGACCAAACTGAGCAGACCCAACTGGAACAGAAATGACGTCAAGAACCTCTTGCCAGAATCAACACACTCATTGGGAAAGCCGGTGGCTACAGATAAAGAAATAGGTGGATGACAAATTAAGAAATAGAGGCATTTAGGGCTTTCTTTGACTAGTGAAACAAAAACTTACTAGTCAGGGGCACCGGCCCTCCAAGAGCAGCAAAACATATAGGACACTTGCTTTTTGATGCAAGTGTCCTCAAATCTTTGGCAATAACTCCACAGTGAGGTGATGTTTTCCTGATCTTAAAAGGAGCACAGCAGAAGCTTCTGTCCTCCAGTTGCCAGGGCGGGGAACATGGCTTACCATTCAACTGGAACAGTATTTTTGGCAGCAGTGCCTTTCAGTAGCTTTTCTCAGCCATCCCCTGCACAAGCCAGCCACTTACTGGACGGGCTGAGCTGGCACCTCAATGCTTGGGCACCAGGCCTCCTGGGCCCGGTTTTCCCAATTAGCTTGGTGTTAATGTTTGGTATCTCTCTGGTGATGACTAATTTACCACCCTTGTGTCTGAGGAGGTACAGAGAACTCAGAGAAACCCAAAATTTTCCTGATTTCTTATCAAAAAAGGCAAGATCTGGCCAGGGTATTCCAGCGTTCAGAACAACAATCATCTCTCATTCCTGCCTCCATACGGGGGGCACCTCATGCAGCCGTGTACTTTGTGCTTTGCACAAAGGCTTTGCTGAGGCACGAAGGGAGCTGCATCTAGATGACATTTGGCTTGCTAAACCTGGGGGTAGGGTTTGCATTCTGCGTTTGTTTGGAGGAAGAAGCCCTTCTTCTTATTAGGGGGACCTACTGCTTACCAAGCCTGGGCTTTGCCTTCCCAGAGGGACACCTTCACCCAATGGGCACAGTGGTAGGTACTGCTTTCCCACCCTGTCCTAGAATGCACCCAAAAGCTTTGGGCTGATTTGTGATTACTTCCTGCCCCAGCTCTTGCTGGGAGCAAGACCATCTGCAGAAGGGCCATGACCATGGCCTGTGTTCTCAGCCCTGCTCCTGGAGTTTTGAATCTTCCTGATCACTGCCTATCTGTGAGCATCCTCTGCCCAGCCTGCTGGCTGCCTGTTCTCTGGCTCCTCGCCTGGCTGATTCCTGGCTCACAGCTTAGCCCTGAACTTCCATTTGTGCCCAGGCCCCTGCCTGGTTGCTGACGCCATCCCTGGATGCTGCTGGTCCTGGCTTTCAGTGCTGACTCTGGGCTTCAAAATTTAAAGACTTAGCACTGAAAGTAGCCTCAGATCCAGACAAGAAAGGATTGTTTTCCACGGAGTAAAATATTTCTGTCCAACCCTAGAAGACATCTTTGACCAGCCAGACTTGACCCACTGGTGCGCTCCACACATACCCCTGTTTACAGTTGGCCTCTTAGACCCTTCTGTTCCAAGCACACCTCCTACCCCATTCTTCTAGTCCGTGACCACAGAGTTCATTCCACTGTTATCTCTTATCATGTGTATCTCTCTAGATTACAGAAGATCATTCTCAGTATTGTTTTCAGCAATGTGCTCAAACTCCCACTGACATCCTTCACAACTTGACCCATCTCCCAAGATTCCCCCAACCTGTGCCTCCCGTCACCCCATCACACCACATACAAACACACACGCATACATGCACACATGTGTACACATACACCCACACCCACAGAGCCGGCTTTGGGGTTAGGGTCTAGAGACTATTTGGCTGCTGAAGCCATATGCAGGATGAGTCAGAAACCAACAAAGAAAGTCCACATTGTTCCTGGAAGGATGGGCTGTCCCACCCTGGAGCTGAGCTGTGTGGCTTGCTGGGAGAGGAATGACACAGGCATATAGGACTGGAAAGAAAGTCAGGAGTGGGGAAGAATAAAAGGTTAGGGGAAGTGATCTTGTCAAAATCCTGGGAGAAAAGGATTTGAAAATCCTGGCTCCCATGAAATGTGAACCCCTCCAGGGCTGAGGTCCCTTCTTGATGTTCCTTTTCTACTCTCCACAGCACCTAACACGATTCTGGGCACATATCACACAATCAATGTTTGTTAACTGATTGATGGACAGATTGATTATAGGCACACATTCCATCACATCTTATATATTGATATTTTTCAGAGAGGGCTATGAGGATCCTTTGCACCAGAATCTCATTGGGTGCCTTGTAAAATGCACATGTTTGGACCCTGCTGCACACCTACTAAATCAGAATTTCTGAGAGTGTAACTGTGGCATTTGCATTGTAGTGGATAAAAGATGGCCACAAATTCTTTGACATTTCTCCCGTCAAGAGGTGGGGTCTAGTTCTCCTCCTCTTGAAATTGGCCCAGGGCTGCTATGAACAATGAAGTGATACCATGCCCATTCCAGGCCTAGCTGTGGTTTCTGGGAGGTCTGGACCATGTGGAGAGAGCCCCGAGAGTACACAAAGAGGGAGCAGAGTCCAGCTAAGCCAGCTCTGCATTCGCCCCCTCCAATTTGCCAGGCATGTGGGTGAAGTGGTCTTGGACCCTCCAGATGACACCAGACACCACCAATAGGTGACCCCAGGTGACCACATAGAGCAGAAGAATCACCCAGCTGATCCCTGCCAGAATTCCTGATTCACAAAATCATGAAATGTAGTAAGTCGGTTGTTGCTTTAAACCTCTAAGTTTTACGATAATTTGTTACACAGTGGTAGATAACAAGAATATGCAGGTGTCACAAATTCTCCAGGTTATTCTTATGTATCCTAGAGTTTGAGTCATTGTTGTAAAAGGATCGGACATTTAATGACTAAAATTTTATATTAAAGAAGAGAAAATAGAATTCATTTCATAATTTGTTGTTTATATGTCCTAAGGGAAGGGAGATATGATAAAATAAAATCTCATAATTTATGTTGAATTCATTTTGTTTCTTGGACAGTAAGCCAGTCTGATCGTAATACAAACAAGAGAGGGCCTCCAGCTCTCCTGAACTTTTCTAGACAATTCAATTGCCTCAGACAGTGTTAATAAACAATGTCACCCCAATGGAATAAAATTCAGCTTTGGATTTAAAATGTAGTGAGTCTTGACAACATTTGGTTTGGATTGGACATGTTTCCTTAGTCTCTGCTTCCAGGCCAAAACTAAGAAGATTTGGGAGAAGGGGGGTTAGTCTCTATTTTAAATCTGAAGCCTGTGGGTTTCTTTCAGGTTTCATAATGGAACCTTTAGGCTTGTAAGTCACATGACCAACCGCTGTGTTAGCCATAGTTTTGGATGAAAACCACAGGACCCTACAAACCCCACTGGGATTAGCGATTTTTGTTTTGGTTTCTCAACAAAGCAATTTGGACAAATCTGAGAAATTTTTACAGACTCAGCAGAGATCGGTGTGAAACTCAGCATCTTCCTTGGATGCTTCAGCTCGGCTGCAGTGGGTTTGGACGAGTCCAGTGCTTAAAAATGGAACTCTAAAAGCATAAAACCACACAAGCCAAAAATATTTTCCAACGTGAGTTTAACTAAGCCGAAGCTGCTGGGATTTGTGCCCTCTCTGTGCAGACGAGTAAATGTGCCCCTTCCAACGAGATTCTCCACCTGCCTTCGAGCCCATCGGGTCTGCTGTGTCACATGCTGAGCAGAGCATCTCTTTAACACAGAGCCCTGGCCTCTGTAGGTACTCTTCAGGGGTGGTAGTGTGTTTCCCCAGATTTAATAGTTCAAAGTCTGGCAAGAAATCGACCTTACCATTTATTTTTATTTTGTTTATCTGAAAAACAAAGCGTCCATATGGTGGTATCACTTGAGAACAGCTGACAAATAAATATAATAATCCTTAAAGTCACTGCTTCCCAAACACCCAGTCTGGCCCATGGCAGGGCTGCTTCCACATTGCTTGAGGTGCTGGTTAAAAATACAGATTCCCAGGCAGCTCTCCAAATCAGAATTTCTGGGTAGGAGCCCAGGAATCTTTATTTTTAATGAGTTGTTCAGATGGTTGTATACATCCAAGTTTAGGAAACACTTTGGTGTTTAAAAAATACGACACCTCAGCTCTGGCCAAGATGGAGTAACATGGATTGGATTTACCCTACAGCCCGAAACAACTAAAAGACTGTAACAAAATGTATAAAAGAATGATTTTTCAGAACTTGGACATCAGGCAATATAGGATGATGATGATGATGAGAGGCCAACAAATGATTTTCCACATGCCAGAAAGAGAGAGCGGGACAACGCTCAGTGTAGGACAATCACCTTTACAGGAAAAGATTATTAGAAGGTGATTTTATTTTACTCTATGAAGGATTCTTATTCAGTTCACAGAAGAGCCATCACATAGTGGGGGCCTGGCTGAATACCCTGATGGCCTTCCTTCCAGTGGGATATTCAGCAGCACAGGCGTGCATGTGCAGATACAGACTAAGGCCAAGTCAGGGATGGGTTTGCAACATGCTCTTGTTTGTGTTTTCAAAAGAGAGATTTACATAATACAATATGCAAAATCTTTCAGCAGGACACATAAGAAAGCAGTATGTTGATGGTGTCTCAGGAAGAAGCGTGACAAGCTGGCATGGGGCAGGAGAGAAACAAGTTTTGCTGTATGCTTTCTGCACTGTCAAAAGATCTTTAAATGATCATATATTTCATTTTAAATTAAAAATTAAAATAAATGAGTCATCTTAAGGATTTCTTTAAATATATAACCAGAGGCGCCTGCCTGGCTCAGTTGGTGGAGCATGCAATTCTTGATATCGGAGTTGTGCGTTCAAGCCCCATATTGGGTGTAGAGATTGCTTAAGAATAAATAAACTTTTAAAAGTACAATAATAGGGGCGCCTGGGTGGCTCAGTTGGTTAAGTGTCCAACTTCAGCTTCAGGTCAGGTCATGATCTCGTGGTTCATGAGTTTGAGCCCCACATCAGGCTCTGTGCTGACTGCTCAGAGCCTGGAGCCTGCTTCAGATTCTGTGTCTTCCTCTCACTCTGCACCGCCCCCCCCCACCCTCTGTCTCTCTCTCTCTCAAAAATAAATAAACATTAAAAATTAAAAAAAATATATAATAATGACATGAATAAATATTTAACCAAATTTTATGTGATTTTTACAGTTACCTATCCTCTAACTTTTGAGGAAAACCTCGAGCATGTAAAGCAATTATTATAATACACACCCATCTGATAATTTATCCTATGTATCATTCACAGTTTAGTTTGTCTTTATTCATCTGACATATAATATAATACTATACACCAAAAGATGACAACGAATTACATCATTATTGTGTTTCGACTTTTTTGAAAAACAAGTTGTTGTCATTGCTCGTTCATTTCCAAAATACGAGTTTAAAATTGTTTGTTTCTGGGTTCTGGCACAGTCCCACGCAATGCCCAGTGTCAATTATCTTGTTATATCCACATTCCTGCGGTTGTTCCTAAAATCTACAAAAGTATTCTATTTTAGACTCCCAAGTGTCAGAAGAGTAAGACATTTGTGCAAGCCCTTGTTTTGTCTATGCACGGGTACCTGTAAGATAAAGAAAAGATTCCAGGTCGGAATAAATGTTCTTCCCCGTAGGTAGGGCCAGCGTTCCAACTGGATGTCCATGCTCAGACCCCTGGGTCACGGGAGCCCTTCTGAAGGGGACCCTGCACGGCATTTGCCATTGTGCTTTTTGTACTCTTCTTAAGGCTGACAGCTACATGTTTTTGCTGTTAGGCAAGAGATTTGAGATATATGAATTATCTAAAATTGTGCTTCTGCAGAAAACAAGGATTTAGAAAATGTAAAAATGTAAGAGGCCCAAAGAATAGATTTAACCAAAGAACTAAAGTCAGAGAAAGTGATTCTGGGAATCTAAATAATTGAGACATCATTTCCATTCTTTCTGATACACCATTGTTTTCTCTACTCATGTATTGTCACCAAAGGACAAACAAGGTCAGTTCCTGCCCTCTTAAACTCCCCCTCAAAAACAATGGGAAAGGAAGCAAAATATGGATGTGTTTGTGTTTGCTTGTGTCAGCATAAACACTGGGAACCTACATAAGAAATAAACAATATGGTTACCTACATGGACAGGGGAATGGGGGTGGAGAGGGACTGGCATAGATGGGGATAGACCTCTCAACATTTACATTTTTTTTACCTAAGTATCGTTGACACACAGTGCTACATTAGCTTCAGGCATACAACATAGTGATTCCACAACTGCAGGTATTATGCTGTGCTCACCATGAGCATGGCTACCATCTGTCACCATACAATGCTGTTACGATACCACTGAGTATATTCGCTATGCTGTACCTTTCATCCCGTGACTTACTCATTCTGTAACTGGAAGCCTGTACCTCCCACTCCCTTTGACCTATTTTGCCCATCCCCCACCCCCTTCCTCCTTGACAACCATCAGTTTGTTCCTGTATGTATGGGTCTGTTTCTGTTTGTGTGTGTGTGTGTGTGTGTGTGCGTATGTTTTATTATTTTTTTTTTAGATTCCACATATAAGTGCAATCATATGGGATTTGTCTTTCTCTGTCTTCTTTCACTTAGCATTATATGCTCCAGGTCCATGTTGCTACAAATTGTAAAGTCTCACTCATTTTTACAGCTGTCTGATATTCCATTGTACATATATCACATCTTCTTTATCCATTCATCTATGGAAGGACACTTGGGTTACTTCCATATCTTGGCTATTGTAAATAATGCTGCAAAAAGCATAGGGGTGCATACATCTTCTTGAATTAATGTTTTCAGGGGTTTCTGGAATATACCAGAATAGTGGAATTTCTGGATCATATAGTATTTCTGTTTTTAATTTTTTTGAGGAAACTTCATTTTGTTTTTAACACTGGCTGCACCAATTTACATTCCCTTCAACAGTGCACAAATGTTCCCTTTTCTCCACATCCTCACCAACACTTGTTATTTCTTGTCTTTTCTGACAGGAGTAATAAGATATCTCAGTGTCGTCTTGATTTGAAGTTTCCTGATGATTAGTAATGTTGAGCATCTTTTTATGTGTCTGTTGGCCATCTTTATCAACATTTTCATTTTTATAGTGTTTACATATTGGAATATGTGACACATCACATATTTTTAAAATTTAAATTTAAAAAATATTTCTCAAAGTTTATCTCTTTGTATACAATCTTTATATAACATGCCTAAGGTTAGGTTGAATGGACTGAAGTTGCATAAACTGAGTAAAAACAACAGGAAGCTGAAACCCAACCTCCCCCCTCCCTTCCTCTGCTTATCATTTTGGATGAAAAAAAAGATCTCAAATAATTATCTAAGTGATTTCCTTCTGGCCACCATTTTCCATGGCTTCTATCAGACGAGTCTATAGGTTCTTAGAACATTTTGAAAAATAAAAGACAAAATTCTACTTTGTGTAATTTTTCCTTTTGGAGTCATTCTGGGTCCTCACTACAGAATCACCTATGTACGTGTTAGGATAATAGAAGGCAACAAAACAAAGGGGATCCTGGTAAGAAAATGAGATTGTGGTGTGTGTGTGTGTGTGTGTGTGTGTGTGTGTGTGTGTGTGCATACAAACACACACATACACACACACACACACACACACACACACACACTTATGTGCAGGGGAATGGGAAAGATGGCAGAGAAGGCCTGGAGGTATTTCCCAGTGTAAACATTAGAGGTTTAATTTTTGCAAAGCAGCTTTTCTGGTGAAATATTGCTGACTGTATTTGGAAGTTGATAATATAATTCAGTTCTCCTCTGGGCATTGTGGGTATACTATGATTTTCTTGGTTGAAATGCCTCCCTCCCCACCCTAGAATAGTAGAAAGAGTGAATAATTTCATATTGGACACTTTCCCTTTTGGGGAATAATTTAAGCACTACCATATGTCTTCTTATTTTGTCCTTCTACTGTCTCTTATGAACCGCTGGGCTTTGAAAATGCAAAAACAAAGCAAACACAAAGGAACACACTGAGGGGTGTGTGTGTGGTTGTGTGTGTGTGTGTGTGTGTGTGTGTGTGTGTGTGTGTTTAAAAGCACTCTGTGGTGATTGCCCAATCACTGGGCCATGGTAATTATCCAGGAAGGTGTTTGAAGATATGCTCCACTGAAGGGGAGTGATAACAACCTTCAGAAACTGTTTAATCCCCAGGAACTAAAATCAGTCTGATGGTGGCCGCACAAGATGGGAAGGAATAATCATTGAAATTAGACCCAAGGAGGAATGCATGAAGTGTGCTTGCTCTCAGCCACCAGTGTCAGAACAGCTCAGGGCCAAGGAGCATACATTTGACCTGAGATGAATTCTGCAGTATTTTCTGTCTACACCAGTTTGCTCCAAGTCCCTCCTGGTGGGTTGGTATCTCTCTCCCACATGTTGTGTGACGTCGCATCGTTGTCCCATGTTCACAGTGAGCTGTCAGATTCCCAGGAGCAGAGGCCTATTTCCGAAGCCTCTAAATCAATCTACAAATAATAGTCTGGTTATTTGATTTTTCACAGTTCTTTGCCTTTTTCCTGCACTGTGGCCTTATGTAGCTAACTTTATTCATCAAACAGCTATGGAGGTTGAAGTTATCTCCAATTTGGAGCCATATAATTTACTTGAAAAGTGCAGTGATTCTTTAAGTACACTCAGTTCGTGAGCACTCAGCACACCAGATTATTCAGGAAGCCTCTTATCTCAGAAAGCTGATTAAATTATAGCAATGATCAAGACATTTATTTCAAAGATACTGAGAAAAATCAGAGCATGCTTGTCAGGTGCCTGGGGCACTTTTTACACTTGACCCCAACATTCTTTAACCTCCCCTCCTCAAGATCAGGAGTCCCTGTCCCTGCTTCTGAATCAGGATGGGCTGGTCACTGCTTTGACCAATAAAGTGTGGTAGCAGCATTGCCGGGTGACTTCTGAGGCTATCTTAGAAAAGGCCATGCCGCTTCTACTTTTTTCTCCTGTGGGAGTCACTCTGCAAGAAGTGGAGTAAGGAGTCTACCTCCCCTGAGAAAGGCCTGCTGGAAACGCTTTCTGGTCACAGTGTTGCTGCGTTTCCACCGCTGGCCAGGAGGACAGGCCACCTTAGACACGCAGCCCAGCTGAGCCTTCAGATGGTTGCAGTCCCTGCCAACATCTGACTGCAACCTCAGGAGAAATTCCATGCGACAGAAAGGCAGCTAAGCCCTTCCTGAATTTATAACCCACAAAATCCTCTTTTAAATAATTGTTTCTAACACATTGGTTTGGGTTTCCACCACTATGTTTTGGGGTAATTTCTTATTCAGTGCCAAGGGGAAAGAATTTTCCCTTCTTTGACACACCTTCTCAACATTCCAGATGTTTCCTTTCACTTCTGAGCATTGACACTGGGGTTGTTTTAATCCATTTTTCCTTCGGTTCATCTTTTCATACTCCACAAATACACATACACAACCACATGTCCACAGCCACCTGCACATGCACAAACTTGATCATGTGGCTCAGTTTTACTCCCTAGTTCACTAAGTTCAAATCTCATTTTTCAGCTGATAAAACATGGGTCTGCAGGGACTAAATGTTAGTCCAAGGTCATATGGCTCAGTAGTGGCCCAGCTGGAAGTAAACCCAGATCTTCTGACATCCAGTCCAGTCCTTTTCCTACTAATTACTTTAATATCCCACTGATCTCGTAAAATAGAATGGGTCAAACCTATTCTAGTCCAGGGGACATAAACTCAGAATGAAAGTCCAAACAGACTCCTGGGTGCCGCACCCCGTTGCGCCTTCCAGGGTTGACCAGTGTGCATCTGGTGAGTGCTGCCCATGGCCTACCTCCTGGTTGGAGAAGAAGGACAGTGAGTGAGGAAAAGAAAGAAGTGCTGCTGAGAGGGCCTAGCCTATGCCTGCCCTCGTCCTCCTAGGCCTACATTATGAAGGCCTCACGCTAATTATGGTCAGAGTGCAAGCCAAGATTCCCAAATGGGCGGGAGAAACACCAGATACCCTCACCCCCACCCCCGCTTCTATGTGAGACACATTTTACGAAAACAAGTGTTTTAAAATGGTATATTGTACATCTCTGAAACAGGCTTGAAAAAGGTGAGCGACTGGGACAAAAGCCTGGGAAACTCTCTGTGAGACAGGACTGGGGCTGGTTAGATGTGGGGTGTGTACCTGTGTGCTTTATCTGCCACTGAAAGGACCAGGCAGGCTGTCAGTAATACACTCTCCTCTGCCCACTGCCCCAGCATTGCCCCAATTTCTCTAAGCCCTACAGCACTGTTGTATCATTTGTCTGGAGAGGGAATTAGAGCCAGTGAATAAGAAGGCCACCCCCCAGCCCCCGCAATGGTGTATTTCCATTCCCTTGAGCTGTCTTGCCAACAGCCAGATCTCCTTCCTCCACCCACCTCTCCACCATGCTCCTACCAAAGAGTGAAGGATGATTAAAAGTCTTCTGCATGAGGTGTGGTTTCGTTCAATATGTACTGTTGGTTCTGCAAATATGCTGGTGGGACGTTGACCATGCATGTTATGTGCCATATGCCGCTCTGTTGGCTGGCGTGCAGTGGAAAGCCTGAAAAGCAAGGGAGGGGACGTGGGTATTTTTCTCTGCTTTTGAAGCACAGACTTTAATAAAACGCAAAACAAAAACCCAAGAGTTTTGAGAAAAAAAGATCACATAATTACAGTTTTGTTAATCCTTCATGGATTCCTTACACTGTACACAATTTGCTCTTAAAAAAAAGCAGCAGCAGATTCATTCGACTGCCTCAGATTCATAAAATCACATTAAAATAAGTATATCTCGCTTTCTGTGCTTGATATTTTCTGGAAAAGTTGTATGTAAAGTGAATTTTTGCAAATTTGGCCTTATTTCAAATATTGCCAAGGTGCTTTCTACTTAAACTGGTACCATTTTGTAAAGCAAATAATAATTTTGTAATGCAAATAGTCACTCCCTAACTTATTTGTTTTGTAAGTTTGGGCTATTGTATTTGCATTTTTTTTTTCTAGAAGCCAGATACATCTATAGATGATGATGGGCAATAAGACACTAACTTATAAGTAATACATTGAAAATGTGATGAAAATATTTTTAGTTTTAGAAATTTAATCTAAGAATTTAGATTTGTTTAAAACAACTTTTGGGGCGCCTGGGTGGCGCAGTCGGTTAAGCGTCCGACTTCAGCCAGGTCACGATCTCGCGGTCCGTGAGTTCGAGCCCCGCGTTGGGCTCTGGGCTGATGGCTCAGAGCCTGGAGCCTGTTTCCGGTTCTGTGTCTCCCTCTCTCTCTGCCCCTCCCACACTCATGCTCTGTCTCTCAAAAAGGAATAAATGTTTAAAAAAAATTTAAAAAAAAAAACAAAAAACAACTTTTATCTAAAGAACTTGCACCTATCCCAAAGCAGGGCAGTCTGGCAAAATATTGATATAGCAAAATACTGAATTTATCCTAAGGATGTAAGAGGACAAAGTATAAAAATGGATGTACCAAAAAAAAAAAAAAAAAAGATTGCGGCATTGTTTATAATAACAAAAAGTTAAAAGGAACCCCAAATAGAGAAGTCAGTAAGAACAGTCTTTTAAATAAAAACATGATTTCATTTTCGTGCCATGATAGGTTACGCTTCTGTTAAAAGAGTAAAAGTGAGATACCATTTTCCCCTACCGTGTAGGCAACAATTTGAAAGTAACTTCCTGTTGCCGAGTATAGGGTAACGAGGAGGTCAGAAGCAGTGTGGGTAAGTACATAAAATACTTCCTCACTGGGTGGTTGTCTCTGGGAGGGGCCGTAGTTTTGAGTACCATCAAGTTTGCCAGTCCACAAATATTCAGGACACTGAGACACTATAATCAATGTGACATCAACTTGAATTATTTATTTTAAAAATACTCTAAAGCCATTTTATATATTTAAGAGATTTAAAGAGAGTTTTTAAAGAATTACAGTGTTTAATGAGAAAGTATGAAAGTTTAATTTTCGTAAGATGTTTTTACTAGAAACATCTCTTACTGTTCTTTAAGGGGAAAATATGTATCCAGCCCTTTCAAAACAAGTTCTAGATAAGATCATTTTGTGTATTTGAAAGCTGGGTAGTGAATTTTCTACTTTTAGTGACTCAGTAATTCCGTGGGTCTTCTTTTAGGTAGAGGGTATCCTTGCTGTCTAAAATTTACTTGATTAAAATAAGTTAAGAATTACTTGACAATTCAGTTTATGGAAACGGACTATTATTTGAGATGTGATCCAAAGAATTTCCATTTGGTTACCAGCTTCAGTTTTTGGTGTGTGCAGAGTACAGAAAAATAGAGATAAGGAATACTCACCAATAATCTCACCACACGTTTTTGTCTATTTCCTTCCAGGAGTTTTTCTTAGCATTGTTATCACTTTAAGTACAAAATACTATAAACATATAGAAAAATACAATAAATAATATAATAGGACTCCTGTTTGCTTCAGTATGACAAATTAGATACCCCGAACATCCCTCGTTGAGAACAACCAAAAATGCTAAGTAAAATATCAGAATTAAAAATTATTTTTAAATACATTACTGAACTGATAGGAGACTATGAAATATTCAGGGGCAAATAAAGTGAAAGCAGGAATCCTGGAAGGTAACTGTGCTCTAATTTAGCCTTCTCGGTGGAGGCATCTGTAGAGTCCTGGTGGCATTAACCTCAGGTTTTGATGGTGGCATGGGGTAATGCAGACAGGACCAAGGCAAGAACCCAACCAAGGTGAAATTTAATAGAAGACACATACCCCCATATAAAGCTAGGACCCCCAGTGTGCAATGCCTTCCATATACAGGTAAACTAGATATAAACCCACCCCACAGATGGGAGTAGCACGGAAACTTGCTTATCTTGACTGTTGTGCTGGGTAGAAGGGGAAAATAAATCTCCTTTGAAAATTTATAATCAGAAACAAAACCACAGAGGGATTTGTGGTCCAGAATTTACATTATCTGTAAGGACCAAAAAAAATTTCAAGCTGAAAATTTTATTTTAAAGTGATTTCACATTTTAATTGCCTCCAGGCACATGGCAGAAATAAAAGAAATATTCTCTGGAGGAACCCACCTTGAACCCAGGTCTTAAAAAGTTCCCACAACTAGACACAAGAGAATCTGGCCTGAATGTCAAAACTCACAAAATACACAAGCAATCAAGACACCATGGGGGAGACCCAAGAAACAAAATAAAAGAATCAGACCCCAAATAACACTGAATATTATAATTGTCAGTCCTACATAAAATAAGTGTATTTTTAATTGGCAGAAATTAATAATAGAGGGGATAAAAATATACAAGGAAAAAAGACTAAAAGTAAAGGTCTTATAAATTTGTAAAACAAGTAGAATATCTAAAAATAAAAAAATATTATAACTGAAATAACTCCAAATGGATTGGGTAAACAGAACATTGGGCGCATTAAAAAAAAAAAAAACTGGTACAAATTATCCATACAGTATAATAGGGAGACAACAAGATGAAAAGTATGAAAAAGAAGCCAAGAGACTTACAAGGTGGATAAGATATGTGAATCTAATTGGAATTTCAGAGAACAGACCTAACTTCAATAGTAATCAGGGAAATGCAAAGTGAAACAATGAGATGCCATTTTACCTTTCTCATCCTGGTATAATTCATGACACCAGTTCTGGGAGGATATTAGACAACCAAGAACTATTTTACTATGTTCTAGCAGGGGTGTAAGTTGGAACAACCACTTAAAAATTTTTTTTTTAATGTTTATTTCTTTTTGAGAGAGAAAGAGAGACAGAGCATGAGTGGGAGAGGGACAGAGAGAGAGAGGGAGACACAGAATCCAAGGCAGGCTCCATGCTCTGAGCTGTAGCACAGAGCCCGATGTGGGCCTCAAATGACGAACCGTGAGATCATGACCTGAGCTAAAGTCAGTCGCTTAACTGACTGAGCCCCCCAGGCGCCCCATGGAACAATCACTTTAGAAAGCAGTTTGGCAATATTTATTTTAGGGGTTTTAGGGTTTTGCAGTTTTGTTTTTTGTTTTTGAAAATTACTGCATACTTCCATTCTGCAAGAAAGTAGCACATATGAATCTAGCCATTACACAGCCCCAGGGACAAGTTCACTTCAGGAGGGTGCAAGGACACCTGCAAAGAGAGTAAAAGGTGAAACTGAGGAAGTTCTGGGAATCCTCCTGGTTATTCATTTATTCATTCATTCAACTAATAATTACTGAGGGCCTTTTCTGTAGCAGGTGCTAATAGTTTAAAGGGCTCACTTCTCCAAGCCAGAGTCAGTTCTTTTTAGGGCATGATGATACTCTATCTGTGCATCCTCAAATCTGCTCTTTTTCCCCTGTAGATTTCAGCATTTGGGCTGTTTTACTCACTTTAGACTTCCTACTGGAAAGAGTCCAGAGTACATGAAAGGAGCACAGTTCATTCTACCTTTTGCTAGGAAGGAAAGATGGAAACACAGTTGAAATTCTTCACTCTCCATCCTGCAAGATTCCACTCAGTTCTGATCTTTGTCTGACTATTCCAGCTAATCTGTCTTTCTCAATTCCCAGGCCTCATTTTCTATGGCAGTCTCTTGGTTATTAAAAATACACTTGCAATGGGAGTGCCTGGGTGGCTCAGTCGGTTGAGCACCTAACTCTTGATTTCCACTCAGGTCATGATCCCAGGGTCATAGGATCGACCCCTCCCCACCCCATCCACACTCAGCACAGAGCCTGCTTGGGATTCTCTCTTTCTCCTTCTGACCCTCTCCCCAATTCACGTGCATGCTCTCTCTCTAAAAGAAAATTAAAAAGTTTAGGGCCACCTAGGTAGCTCAGTCGGTTAATCATCCAACTTCCACTCAGGTCATGATCTTGTGGTTCTTGAGTTCCAGCCCCACGTTGGGCTCTGTGCTGACACCTCAGAGCCTGGAGCCTGCTTCAGATTCTGTGTCTCCCTCTCTCTCTGCCCCTTCCCCGCTCATACTCTGTCTCTCTCTGTCTCTCAAAAATGAATAAACGTTAAAAAAATTTTTTTTGATAAACATTAAAAAAATAATAAAATTAAATAAAATTAAAAAGTTAAAAAAATACACTTGCAGTGAAATTTCTTATAATGGTATTTAAATTGTGAAGGAAATTTCTCACTGCCTTATCATGACTTTTAGTTGTTTGATGACCAGAATGACTTTTTAGATCTCATTGTACCAGACACAAGGTACCATACACAAAGTTAATTATTAGTAAAGATTTCTTGAAAAAAAATGAATAAAAATATGTGACTGGATGACTTGACAAAAATTGGGGAATTATTTTTAAATTTTATTTACCAATGTGATCCCTTCTCCTTGTATGACAGATGCCTTTAACTGGAAATCCAGAGAGGGACTGGCATCTGTATATCAAAATATATCATGCTACATATAGTCGAAGCGTAGCTGGAGGTATTCAGAAGCAGTTTGTCCTATAGCTATAAATGTGGTATTTTATGATTTTATAAAATTAGCTGCACCTAGCAAAAAAACAGTATCTCCTGAATTGATGTATCCATACACTTGAATGTGCTCTCAAATAGGCCCATTCAAAGCATTTTTAAGCCTTAATTTTCCAATATCAGATCTCATTTTTAATTAAGGCTTAGCTTCCACTCTCCCCTGCATCTCCATAGAAGGATTAGGCCAGACCACATCACATCTGGCTGGGTCTGTGATGTCTCGGGGATTTATGAATGACAAGCGATATTAAAACTGGGGTCGTGTGCAGTCATCCTGAAATCAGAAGCTGAATGCTCCGTTCCCAGCCACGTGGGGTTGGGGTAAACAGGTCATCAAAGGCAGCAGTATCTCTGCTCTCTCCTTTTGTATTCAGAATCTTCCTTCACAAAAAAATTCAGCACCAGAATCTTGTGGCATTCTTTAATGAGTAACTGTAATCAAAGCAAAGCTCTTTCTTAACGTTGGTTATAAAGAGAGCAAGGGGAGAAAGAGACTGGAAGGGGTGTGAGAGAGAATCGGAAGGAGACGAAGTGGGGGCACATCGGGGGTTCACTCGCACGAGAGGCCTGCTTTTGCGCCCACCAGGAAGACTCATGGGCCCTGTCTATTGGAGTTCCTGCTAATAATATGAGAAACATGCAAACTAGCGAGTTCACACAGAAGTTCAGACATTCTTGGGGCATTACGGAGAATTGTTTTGAAAACATACAATAAGATTATTGAGGGACTGGTTTGTCAGTAAGCAGCAGCCGAAGCTCTGGGAACATGGGAGCTTTTCCTAAAACCTCAGTGGTGACCGTGGGTCGTGGAGGGACACTTGTCTCCCTGTGACCAGGGCTGTCCGTGCCCATCCCATGTGTATGGTCCATGAGACCGGCTGGGTAGCTCGAGCTGTCTTCATTTCCTCAGTGACTGCTGCCACTGAGCCCATGTTCAGTAAGACTCCAGGGGTCACGCCCTGGCTCCCTGAAGCCCCGGGCTTCTGCCTCTTCCAAGGGTAACATGCTGGAAAACAGGAAGGAGAGAAGCAAATATCCCAAAAGATTTCACTGGGAGACAGAGACATACACATAGATAATATATGTGAAAGCATCTTGAAAAGTTCCACGTGCTACATGAATAAAGTTAATACTACTTCTCTATAATAGCATGGCTTAATGGATCCACATGTAAGCACTCTTCCATGGGTAAGCTAGTCCTTCAAAGCAGAACCAGTAGTACCATTTTACTAATCCATAATTCAACCTTGTGGAAATTCATCTAGACTTTGTGATGCATGATGGGTGGTCACCAGCAAGTAGAGTCAGAGACCTTTATTTCTTTATTTTTTTTATTTTTTTTTATTTTTTAACGTTTATTTATTTTTGAGACAGAGAGAGACAGAGCATGAACGGGGGAGGGCAGAGAGAGAGGGAGACACAGAATCTGAAGCAGGCTCCAGGCTCCGAGCCATCAGCCCAGAGCCCAGCGTGGGGCTCGAACTCATGGACCTCGAGATCGTGACCTGAGCTGAAGTCGGATGCTTAACCGACTGAGCTACTCAGGCGCCCCAGAGACCTTTATTTCTTAACTTTGGTTATGGTCAGATAAGCAACGAGAGAATAGGCACTGGCATCCAAGAATTCATGTTAATATGCATCACTTTCTAATTTTCAAAGCACTCATGCTTTACAGCTTCAGAACTGCGTGACATAGGTAGGGATTATTACCTCCCTTTCCCTGGCAAGGAAACTGAGGCCCAGAGAGTTTGCATGGCTTGTCCCCAGGTCACAGGGATGATGAGCGGGTGCACCATGACTGTGTAGTCAGTGGCCTCTAGGAAGCAATGCAGAAACGTGGCAGGATATAAATTCTAAACCCAGGGTGTTAAACAATTGAACTGTAGCACCCTAGAGGCCAAAGCCCCTTCCCTATTTGCGGCTCCCAGTGTTGCTGAAGAGTGTGCCTGGAGATAGGGTGTGTTTAGACTTGGGTACTTTCATGTCTCATCTGTTGTACCTTCTCTTTTAGAGCCACATGCTCTTGAATGATCTGGACAAAGGAGAACTTGCTCTGGTATTAGGGTAATTGCAACATGGTAATACTTAGCACACTCAGCACTTTCCACCTAGATGCTATCTCATTAACCTTCCCATGTCTCAGAGAGCCATGTGCTACATGCAATGTTGCTGTAGCCTCCGTTGCTCTAGGAAAAGAGTCAGTCCTCCTCTGAGCCCCAAGATGAGGTCCTTTGGCTCTGCAGCTATTTTCCTGGATTACCGTAGGCCTGAAACTGAGGTTTCCCTTTATTTTTTTGTTTATTTGTTTTTTTAACATTTATTTATTTTTGAGAGATACAGAGACAGAGTGCAAGCGGGGGAAGGGCAGAGAGAGAGGGAGACACTGAATCCGAAGCAGGCACCAGGCTCTGACCTGACATGGGGCTGGAACTCACAGAACCGTGAGATCATAACCTGAGCCAAAGCCGGATGTTTAACCGACTGAGCCACCCAGGTGCCCCGAGGTTTCCTTTTAAATAAAGAGAATGACTGGGGTCCAAGTGGCAAATACCATCTATTGTTGTTTTCTGAGTGCAGGTATTTAGAAGTCTCATTGCTATAAAAACAGTTTTTGCCTCTCTAGAACAACACTGAGTAACACATGGATGCTTTTTTTTTTTTAATGTTTATTTATTTTTGACCGAGAAACAGAGCATGAGTGGGGGAGGGGCAGAGAGAGAGGGAGACACAGAATCCAAAGCAGGCTCCAGGCTGTGAGCTGTCAGCACAGAGCCTGACTGTGGGGCTCGAACTCACAGACCATAACCTGAGCTGAAGTGGTACGCTCAACTGACTGAACCACCCAGGCACCCCTACATAGATGCTTTTTAAATGTCTGTTACCTAATCCTCACAACGGTGTAGGAAGCACGTGTCATTACCCACCTTATAGGAAACTTTTTAGAGGAGATTCGGAGATTAAATGCCTTGCTCGAAGACACGCTGTTGCTAGATGGGAGATTAGGGTTTGCCGCCAGCTCTGGGTCTCTTCACAGCCTCGATGTAAAGTGCCGGGATCCTGTGTGAGGGCTGGTCCCTCGCTTCTTCGGTCTCATGAGCTGAAGGGAAAGAGCGAGGACCCAAACAGACCATCTACTTGGTACCAGCTACACATGCAGACTCCCCTCCACCCACGGCAGGCTGCCCAGAGAGGGAGGAGGAATGGGAGGGGACAGCACAGCCAGAGCTCATGCGGAGCACCTCGCAGCTCCTGGGCATCTCATCTAAAATCAGGAAGATTTCAAAACCCAGACACTATTTCCAGGGCTGCCAAGAGCCGCGGAGAAGTACGCAGGGGTGTGGAGGGCTTTTCAAAAGCAGGATGAAAGGAGAAGGGAGGACAGAAGTTGGAGAGACCGTTTTGAGGGAGAGGACAGGGTCCCGCTGGGTCAGGGTCAACTCCTGCTGTGGGAGTAAAAGCCTCGATGAAAACATGCCTGGTGTGACCGTAAGAGTACTCGTTGATTTGTGAAAAAAATGGCTTACAATACGCAGAATCTGCATTTTAAGATTTGTCCTACCAAATTCATAAGGAAAAGAAATGCTCCAGCCTGCAATGTCAGTAAAATGAAGTGGTGATGTGTACCTAATCAAATCAACAAGAATGCACCTTTTGAGGCCAATTCTTATATGCCTTTATTGTATTTATGTTAACTTCTGGGTTTCATGTGAGAGTCTTGCTAATAATAGGATTTATATAAAATTGGCTGTAAGGGGAGAGGTAGTTATTGTCTCCGGTTACTTATGATCCATGCCGTAATTTCTCAGCTAGCAGCTCAACTTGCAATTATCATTTGTTTGAGTAGGTCCTTGAACCCAGGCCTTGGCCTTGGGAATGGGTGGCCCTGAGCAGGGCTGCCCCACACCCATGGCCTGGTGGTTTGCCTGCTGTGTGCACTTAAGGGTGTTGACATGGTCAGAGGAACTGACGAAATCCAATACTCATTTTTACATTCTTCCATGGAAAAGTGAATTCAGATTGGGATCAGCTTTACTAATAAACACTCCAGAAGTAATCAGCCACCTTCCCTGAGGCTACATTTCTCATGCAGTGTCCTTGTTCTGGGCACATGACTAATCACAAAGCTCTGATAAGTAGTGTGTGTTCCATGTAAATTATAATGTCACGCTGACATTTTGGCCTTATATTGATGAAACAGGTATTTCCAGCTCTGTCAGATCAAACTTACAGCCTAATGAATACTTTTGGAGGTCTGCAGCTGATTCTTCACCTACTTAAATTTCAGTAATTTATGTTCTCTAAATTAGCACAAAATGACAAACTTCAAGTAGTCATTTGGTTATTCCCATTGCCTTAAGTAGGTGAATAGTAAACTGTTCAAAGACTCCTATTTGGGGCACCTGGGTGGCTCAGTTGGTTAAGCGTCTGACTTTGGCTCAGGTCATGATCTCACTCTTCGTGAGTTCAAGCCCCGCATTGGGTTCTGCACTGACAGTGCAGAGCCTTCTTGGGATTCTCTCTCTCTGCCTTTCTCTCCCACTCGCTTGCATGTGCAAACTCCCTCTCTCTCTCTCTCAAAATAAACAACAACAACAAAAAATCCACTAAGACTCATATTTTTCCCTCTTGTCTATTTTCAAAGGGACAGACTCTCATTGTCAGGGGCCCATGTCAGGGTTCTATCATTCCTACAAGCAGATTTCTCTCTTAAATCCATGCAGAGTCTCTCCTGCTTTAATTAAGATTCCTCTTCCCGTTAGGTCTGCAGAAGTCATGGGGTATAACTATTTGATGTTCAATCCTTGAAACCCTCCATGAACTTGAAAACAGCAACCAGGTTTATCCAGAGGCTTCTCTACCATGAGATAAACCCTGATTCCTTTTAACTTTCCATTTTGACTCTGTTTCTCCCAATAGAGGCTCCTCCCCTCTGGGGTCTTCCCATTTTTATCATGTGGTGATGCACTTATTGGGATGCATTCAGGGGTTCATTCTCTTTCAGTGAAAGCGGGCAGGCCAGTGACTCCAGCTCAACCACACCATGGAGGATGTCTCTGTGGTCTCATGTCCACCTTCATTTGCAAGATGTCTGCCACAGTTCCAGGTAATCCGTGGGATCTCAGGGGAAAGAAGACAGCTCCTCCTGTGAGTCTCTCTATAAGAAAAGCCCTTTTCCAAAATTCCCCAGGTGGCTTACTCTCAGACCTCATTGGCTAGAATTGGGCCACAGGCCAGGGGAAGAGGACAGCCCACATTGCACAGACCAGTCACCATTCATACCCCGCCCCCACTTCTGCTCTGGCAAGAGGAGTCATTTCCTGAGCACATAACTTTGTGGAGAGTGAAACGTCAAACAAAATCAAGGCTCAACCAGCAAGGGTAAAGGGGAAAGTAACAGTGGTGGCTGTTAGATGGGCAGTCAGCTGTGTTTGCCACAGGTGACCCAAAAAATGGAGAGTAAAACTATTCTCCACATAGTTCAAAAAAATTTTTTTAAGTTTATTTATTTTTGAGACAGAGTGAGAGACAGAGCATGAACGGGGGAGGGGCAGAGAGAGAGGGAGACAGAATCGGAAGCAGGCTCCAGGCTCTGAGCCATCAGCCCAGAGCCCGACGCAGGGCTCAAACTCACATAGTTCAAAATATTAACAGCAACACAGCAAAACAAGTAATAACAAAACCCTTTCTGTGTCAGGTATTGTGACAACTAGCAGGCACACAAAACTGAACATCACGTGGGCCTTGACCTGGAGAGCTAGCAAGCAAACCGGCATCCCATGTCATTTCAAAATTGTATAGTAAGCAAGGAGAGGCATGCAGTGTTCTGGAAGCACAGAGAAGGATCCCTCAGCTCTACTGAGGGATGATTCCTGGGGAGAGACCAAGTGGACTGGCTATAGATGCTGAGAATGAGTTTCACTATGAAGACAATGCTGTAAGGTATGTGATTCTTGATTTTTTAATCTTTGTGTAATATTTTATGTTTTATTATTATGGTTCATCTACAGTTGATGAAATAGAAAATCCCTTCAAGCTTGAGGGTGGTGTCCCCTGCAAGGGTCATTTCCCATGAGTTCAGTTTTTCGTATTTTGTATCTGGATGGAATCCATTTTATGATCACAGAATTCCATATTTAAACAAGGAAGCCGCTCATCCAGTAGGAAAATGTGTGAGGGAGTGCAAATGAATTCAGTCTTAATCATTATGATGTCACTGGCTCTGTAAGTGGATTTGTTTTTCAGTATTATAAGAGAACTTCAGTAATTTGAACTGAGGGGGAATCAGTCAGAATGAGTGAAAGTCTATCATGTACAATTGTTTTATTACTTTTATTTATGTGTATGCTAAAATAGCAAAGAGTTGCTTATGAGGAATCTGTGTTAAATTGATAAGAATGATTTCCTTAGCATATTCATTACCTCCTTTAAAATGATCTTCAGGTTGGGAATGCAAGCTGGGGCCGCCACTCTGGAAAACAGTATGGAGGTTCCTCAAAAAACTAAAAATAGAACTACCCTATGACCCAGCAATTGCACTACTAGGCATTTATCCAAGGGATACAGGTGTGCTGTTTCAAAGGGACATGTGCACCCCCATGTTTATAGCAGCACTATCAACAATAACCAAAGTATGGAAAGAGCCCAAATGTCCATAGATGGATGAATGGATAAAGAAGATGTGGTATATATATACAATGGAGTATTACTCGGCAATCAAAAAGAATGAAATCTTTCCATGTGCCACTACGTGGATGGAACTGGAGGGTATTATGCTAAGTGAAATTAGTCAGTCAGAGAAAGACAAACATCATAGGACTTCACTCATATAAGGACTTTAAGAGACAAAACAAATGAACATAAGGTAAGGGAAACAAAAATAATATAAAAACAGGGAGGGGGACAAAACAGAAGAGACTCATAAATATGGAGAACAAACCAAGGGCTACTGGAGGGGTTGTGGGAGGGGGGATGGGCTAAATGGGTAAGGGGCACTAAGGAATCTACTCCTGAAATCATTGTTGCACTATATGCTAACTAATTTGGATATAAATTTTTAAAAATAAAAAAAAAATAGAAACAAAGAAAAAAAGTGATCTTCAGAGGCACCTGGGTGGCTCAGGTCATGAGCTCATAGTTTGTGAGTTCAAGTCCCACATTAGGCTCTGTGCTGACAATGCAGAGCCTGTTTGGGATTCTCTCTCTCCCTCTCTCTACCCTTCCACCTCTCACTCTCTCTCTCTCTCTCTCTCTCAAAAATAAAATAAAGAAACATAAAAAAAATTAAAAATGCTCTTCAGATGACAAGAGACATTGGAAAACAAGCTGTGCTTTCCTCCTGCATCTTTTTTTTTTTCTTTAACAGATGTAAACTTTAGCCTGGTCTGTGTTGAGTTTATTAGAAAATTATGAATATGTAAAGAATAATTACTTTTTAAAACCTTGGATCCATCCTTGGAGTTCTGTGGGCATGTTTCCATGAAAATGTGATCCTCCTGTTATCAAAAGATAAAAGATAATTATTCCAATGAACACCTAAGCAAAAGTCATGAACAGGCAATTCAGGGTAACAAACCATATAAAATAGGGTTAGATGCCTTAATAATCAAAGAAATGAAAACTAAAGCAAGATATCACTGGTCAAATTGGCAAAAGAAATAAAAAAAAATCGGCAAAAGATTTTGTAAAAGTATAAATCAATAAATGAAGTGCTAATGCCCAGGGCTGGTGAGAAGGTGGAGAATTGAGCACTAATGTTTTATTCTATATACAGAGATGAATATATAAGGATGTTTATTCTAGGACCATTTGTTTTAGTACAAAATTTTAAAACAACTTAAATGTTTACTAAATAATGGTGTGTTTGAGCCACTTGAGTGGGTCAGTTGGTTAAGCGTCTGACTCTTGATTTCAGCTCAGGTCTTTATCCCAGGGTGGTTAGTTCAAGCCCTGTGTTGGGCTCCACACTGGGCATGAAGCCTACTTAAAAGGAAACAGAGGGGCGCCTGGGTGGCTCAGTCAGTTGAGCATCGGACTTCAGCTCAGGTCACCATCTCGCGGTCCGTGAGTTCGAGTCCCGCTTCGGGCTCTGGGCTGATGGCTCAGAGCCTGGAGCCTGTTTCTGATTCTGTGTCTCCCTCTCTCTCTGCCCCTCCCCCATTCATGCTCTGTCTCTCTCTGTCTCAAAAATAAACGTTAAAAAAAAATTAAAAAAAAAGGAAATAGAAAAAAAGAAAGAAAGAGAAAGAAAGAAAGAAAGAAATGTGTATTCATGCAATGGAATATTACACATCTGTCAGAAAAGGAAAGTATCTCTGTATATACTGATTTTTAAAAATCTCTCAACATTAAAAAAAATTTTTTTTTTTTTAATTTAAAAAAGGGTGCTTGGGTGGCTCAGTCGGTTAAGCATCCAACTTTGGCTCAGGTCATGATCTCACACTTCATGGGTTCGAGTCCTGGTTCGGGCTCTATGCTGACAGCTCGGAGTGTGGAGCCTGCTTCAGATTCTGTGTCTCCCTCTCTCTCTGCCCCTCCCCCGCTCATACTCTCTCGCTGTCAAAAATAAACATTAAAAAATTTTTTTTAATCTCAAGATGTGTTGCATACACAAAGCAAGTTACAGAACAAAGTAATGTTATCTATATGCACATGTATGGAGACATTAGTAATTATACTTCTGGAAGGATATGTAGGAAACTGTTACAGCAATCTCATTGGTTACCTTTGGGGAAAAGGACTAGAGGTAAAGCATGAAAGACTTTACTTTTCACTTTGTACTTTTCTGTGTGCTTTGAATCTGTGCAAGAATTGCTTTATTCTAAAATATGAAATGTAATTTTTTAAGAAAAAGAATAGGTTACATCTTCATGGTTTGACACGGGAAATTTTCTGCACTGTAAGAGGAGAAAGTGTAGAAAAATCACAATGTTATGACTCTGTTAATGGTGCTATTTCTATCTAGATAAAGATGCAGACATACACAGTGTTTGAAGAAGTCTGGATGAAAATAACTCGCACTACCATCTATGCGGCTGCCCCACAGCCAGAGTGGAGAAGTACTGACATTGTAGAAACCTTCACTTTCTATGTACTGTTTACCTTTTTGTACAGTGCTAGTGAATTATCAGAAAGAAAAACAAATTTTTCCAAATGAGGGGAAAAATTGAAAGAAAGAAAGAAAGAAAGAAAGAAAGAAAGAAAGAAAGAAAGAAAGAAAATCCAGTTCTCCCAACGCCCTTTTGCATGAAGCTTGCATGAAGTGCTCTGGTCTGCTCTATGCAAAAACAGAGTTTGACTCCGCCTATCACCTGGCTCCTCCAAGCTTACTCTCACCACCTTCCCTTTTAAATCCCACCTGCCAGGGAAGCCTTTGTAGTCAGAGTGGGATCTCTCCTCTGATCCAACTTATCTACCCCAGGCTTACCCAACTAGAAAAACTGGAAAATAAAAGTCAAAAACAGTACGTTCAAACAAGACGCTGAAAACTGGCCCAACCTGTACACGAAACCAACATGTCTTATTCGAGTACCATGAGTTTGTGCAAGGAGCTAGCAGCCCGCTGGGAGGAAAGGAAACGCAGGCTGGAGACCCAGGCCCTAGTGCATCCCTGCCATTTTTTGAACTCCACCATTTTTCTCACCTGCTCATCCTATCTGTTACTCTAACTCAGGAGGCTGATAAGAGAATCTGGGGAGGCAGGAGCAGTGCTATGGAAATAAAAGGTAATTAGTCATATCATCGTGTGAGCCCTGGAGGACAGGATTTGTATTGTGGGTTTGGTATGAATATTGCCTAGAAAATGAGGAGAACCCAAGATGTTCATTAACACAAATGTGCTTTGATTTTACGAAGAAAATGCTGTGACAATCCAACCCGAATGATTTCTCTTTTCAATGACTTTTCACCTGAGGATCTCAAAATGTCTCTTCCAGTCTTCCATCACAGCTGCCCCATAATGAGTGTGGGCTGCTACTAGGCCACCAATAGTAGTGTTGACACATTTTCCAGCATTTCCCCCCCTCCCCATCATGAATAATACGTTTCTTGTTACTGGTGAGAGCCATTATAACAGGAAGGAAGAGCAGCTCAGATGTGTCTGAGCGCTGGGAGTTTAGAAAAGAAACCTTGGGTGGAACTGGAAGAGGAGACTGAGCAGGCTGAGGGGAAGTAGCCAAGCAGAGATTTCTAAAGCCAATGCGATGACTTAACCCTACATACTGTGCAGGTCTTCTTTAGTCTTTGTTTGAACCCTGTTATTACTCTAGTTACAGAAGATTCCACAAGCTGGCGCACAAAGCAAGAGACAGCAGTGTTCCTTGTAAGCTGAGAAGATATTTAGATGACAAGGTTGACTACCAGTAGTGGCTGAATTGTGTCCCCCAAAATAGATATGCTGAAGTACTAGCCTCCAAACCTCAGAATGTGATCTTATTTGGAAAGAGGGTCTTTACAGATTTAATCAGGTTAAAACGAAGCCATTAGGGTGGGCACTAATCCAATATGACTCGTGTCTTTCTAAAAAGGGGAAATTTGAATACAGAGACAGACACACAGACATACAGAGGGAAGAAGATGTGGAGACACAGGAAGAACACCGTGGAGAGGCAGAGATTTGGAGTGATGTTGCATCTATAAGCCAAGGTATGCCTGAGGCTACCAGAAGCTAGGAGACAGGCCTGGAACAGATCCTTCCCCAGAGCCTGCAGAGGGAGCACAGCCCTGCCCACACCTTGGTTTTGGACTTCTGGCCTCCAGAGCTGTGAGACAGTAAGTTTTTATTTATTAAGTAGATAACCACCCAGTCGGTGATACTTTCTTATGGCAGCCCTAGGAAACTACTACATGCACCACAGTCACATATCCTTCCAGCAATGGGTATTTGTAGGACAAAAAAAGTAACAGGAGTGGCTTTTCCACTCTAGTGGTAGATTTTTCTGAGAACACTCAGCCTGGAGATAGTTGTCTTTCCATAGAATGCAGAAAGCCAGTAAACCCTCCCTCTGCAGCCTGGCAGAGAGGAGAGGCGCAGAGCCCAGTGTAGGCTGGTAGGGAGCACACCGTCCTACCTTGGACCATTGCTTGGCTCTGTGCAGGGGCCCACACTGTGCACACAGCTGCTTCAAGCCCCACATTTTACCAAATGGAGACAAAGACAGGTATGGGGCTCCCCAAAGGGAACGAAAGTCCTGAGACCAGGCAGTGACCCTTCTAATGCCAACCATGGAGACAGCAATTAGGGGCAAGAGGGCTCACAAGCAAAAGAGAACCTGAAAAATCTCAGGAATACCCATAACTGGACCCTATCTGGCAAAGGAGTTTTCTTTGCTCTATTTGTTTTTATTTTATTTTAAAACTTCCTTGGGGGGAAGTTATCATTAAATTGCAACCCCAGTGCTTAATCTTTGTATGTATATTTGTGAACATATAACTTATTTCTGTGTATGTGTGTCATTCTGTTCTATGGATTCAGTCTCTCTAGCTCATCCTTTTGTTATCTTTTTGAAGCCAGGAAATAAAAACAAAAATTCGGGGCACCTGGGTGGCTCAGTCGGTTGAGTGTCCGACTTCGGATCAGGTCATGATCTTGCAGTTTGTGAGTTTGAGCCCCGCATCCAGCTCTGTGGTGACAGCCCAGGGCCTGGAGCCTGCTTCGGATTCTGTGTCTCCCTCTCTCTCTCTACCCCAACCCTGCTCACATTCCATGTCTCTCTGTCTCTCAATAATAAATAAATGTTAAAAAAAAATTTATTAAAAAAAAAAGCTCAGATGTTATTAAAGAGAAGCCCCTGGACCAAGGGGTCCCCACATGAGGGCAGCCCTGAGTGGGCAGATTCCAGGCCTGAAGCTGTCCTGCCAGGAAGGACTCCCGGCTGTCTGGGGACATGCTCTGCTCAGACCTAACCTCGATCTCTGCAAGGTTAGACAAAGGCCTCGGCACTGGGCCTTTGTTTTCATTGTCCAAAGACCCAGCTCTTCTCTCTTTTGTCTTAAGAGCAGGCCAGGGTGGGAGGAGCGGAAGGACTGACATCAGAGAGGTTCCTAGCAAACAATGTTACAAACTTAGGGTAATTTCCCCTATTTACCTCACTCAAAAAAAAAAAGAAAAAAAAAAGACTACTTTTGTCAAAATAAAAAAAACATGTGAAAAGTGCAGGTTTGTTGTTGTTTTGAAGAATTTGAACAGTCGAGGTGTTTTCCCTGGTACTCAGTTTCAAAATCAACAAACTGGCAGCTAACTGCCTGAAAAAAGGAAAAATGGAGTCAGCTCAGCTCTGTCCTCATCCTTCCTCACAGCGCTCCCAAGTGAAATGAAAAGCGCGTCCTCGGCCCCTGCTGCCCCCAAACTAATGACTGCACAATGCTTCACGACCCGCCTTGGCCTACCCTGGCCACCAGCGTCCTCACACCAGGTGTCAGGAGGGGAAGGAAGAAAGGTCGCCTTGTTTGTACGTTTGGTTATCTCACTACCACTAGGCTGGTAAAATGGTTTTTCTGAGAGCTTCTTGTTCGTCTGGCTTTTAAAAACTTGTTATGCTTCCTTTTTCTTCTTCTCCTTTTTTTCTTCCTGAAGGATAAGAGAGATGCAGACTTTCCAGTGTTAACTGTCCCGGATTTTTCCTCCGCTGTATGACTGAGTGGCAGCAATGTGGTTCTAAGAGGCATGATTTGTTTATAAACATATCTGGAAATAGTTAAAAATAAAAACTGCCAAGGGTGGGGCTGGGTCATAGCCAAGTCATGAGAAGCAAGATGTGTATCCTGGAGGTGGGCATTAACACCCTGGCAGACAGAGTTTTGAAGTAATTTAGGGTCAGGTGGAAACACTGATAGTACTTACCTACGGTATCTGATTATTCTTACCGTCGGTTTTAGGTTCTAGAGAGAATGGCTTCTAGCTTGCTGGGAAGCTGATCTGAGTGGCTCTATACTTTAAACACAATCCTGTTTTGTACAGTTTCTTAGATGAATGCTGACTGGGCGGTATTTAAGGAATAGCTTCATGTCTGTGGCTGCCCCAGAACTCACCTTTACTTCCTCTTGCTTCCTTCTCTTTGTGCTGCCTTGGTCCCTGGCTGTGACACAGACAGTGGAGGAGACTGCCTGGGGACCAAAAGAGGATGGGGAAGTCGTTAGCATGACTAAACTTGCCCTTCCCAGGTTCAGTACATCACCTTTCAATTCTCTTTTTATTCTGTTCTTTCTCTTCTAGTCTAGTGGGAGCGCCTCTTCAGTGACTTTAAGTAGAAGGTAGGGAGGGGTTGTTTGGTCAAAGGGCGTGGAGATGGGAACAGGAGAATCAAGGAGAGGAAACAGGGGGCCAGAGATAAAGAAATCAGAGCTAGAAGAAGAGAAATAAATAGAAACAAAGACGATGAATAATACCAGATACAAAAGAGGGAGCAAGATGATAAAGAAGTGAGACGCAGAGATGGTCCTGCAGAAAGAAACAATTCAAAAATAGAAACATGGGAGAAGCCCAAAAACAAACAGAGAAGCCCATACAGGAAAGGAAAGAACCAAATGGAAGTAAGTAATGGAACCCCAAATAGAAAGGACGTCTGAATGAGAAATGTGACTTAGGGAAGGAACAGAGAAGCCTTTGTGGTGTGTTTGTAGACCAGAGGGAGAACGACAGAATAGAGGGAATCCAGGAGTGTTTATTCCTCACACCTAGCAAACAAAAAATTCATTATTTTTTAATCATGGAAGAAATAGCTCTAAGAGCACCAGGCCTTTCATGCTATCAGTCTGGCTCTCACTCATCTTACTCCCTTAGGACTCCTTCAGAAGTGTAAGGAGACCCAGCATGAGGAACCACATTTCCACCCAGATGACTTTTATATAAAGTTGATTTTAGAGAGATACATTCGCCTAGGCCCTAAAGCTGAGCCCCCTGTTCCGGGTGGTGAATGATCCTGAGCTTTTTAGTCTCTATATATCCCAGGGTTAAATGACAAACATATCTTGATTCCTAAAAATCTGAGTTAAAAAAATGAAATAACTATTTGCATGACTCCCTTTTCAGAAGACTGCCGTACTATTAATAACTTAGAAGTTGCCTTCTAAGTTTAAATAATTTAACAAGTAGAGTAATAAAAAAAATGTAAGTAAAGCATAAACTGATAAATGCAACACATACCCAGGAGAAGCAAAGATCAGTTATTTCATTACTGCAAATTGCTGTTACTAAACATTATGATAAATTATCAGAAAGATGCCTCTCCCCCCCTTCTATAATTTCAGGTTATTAATTTTATTCATATACAAGTAATTCTTTCCTTGTGTGCCTCTCTTGCCCTGTATCTCTAATGAGGAACAGAAAAAAATATGCGGTAGATGAAATACTCAAATTGGAGCCAAAGCAAATGAAAAAAAAGATATCAGAAACAAATAACATTATTAGCTTTTAGCCCCATAATAAGCTCTTATTTATTTAGACCCTATTAATTTGGAATTTGTAATAAGTTGATTGGGATCTGGGCAGAAATTTTCCTTCATTTAGCAAACTCTGTCTTGCTAAGTAGTACAAAAGAGTGATATAAATGAGATTACAAGGGGAATATTTGAAATACATCTTTGAGCACTTCAGGCAATCTCTTATATATGAATAATTAATATAACGAATACATACCATCCTTATCCAATAATTATCTGGTAATTCAGGAGGAATTTGTTAGGTCACCCTGCAGAGTAGGGAGCTGTGGGTTTATCACTAAACAGCTCTCTGACCATAGGAAAGGCACTTAACTTCTTCAGCCCTTGTTTTTCTTACCTGTAACATTAGGCTGATAACACCAAATCTGCCCAGTTCAAGTGGTTTTTATGAACACACAAAAAAGAGAATGGGTGGGAATCCATTTTGAAATTCGGATGGTATTAGGAAAATCTATTTTATTTAAAATGAATTTGCAATTCATACTTGTCACTAATTCAATCTGACCTTCTGCCCAACTGCCTATAGCAGTGAGGTTTTTATGCTTTATAAAGCTTCAGTGAAAGGAAATTCCCTAATGAAATATGTGGACATAAACATACATGTACGGATATAAACATTCATCCTCTTTCTACTCCTGGAAAGAGTCTTCATAACATTATTATGAAGTCTGACAGGCTTGGGTTCAAATTCAGGACCTTCCAAACAGATGAGTTAGCCTAAAGAATGATCTCCTTCAGCCCCAGTTTCTTTGTCTGTAAATAATAATACCTGCTGTATAGAACACTTATAAAGACTATGGGAGAGGGGCAGCTGGGTGGCTCAGTCTGGGTGGTTAAATGTGACTTTTGATCTCTGCTCAGTCATGATTTCACAGCTCATGAGTTTGAGCCCCACTCTGGGCTCTGTGCTGACAGCATGGAGCCTTCCTGGGATTCTCTCTCTTTGTCTCTCTCTCTCTCTCTCTCTCTCTCTCTGCCCCTCCCCTGCTTGCACACACATACTCTCTCTCTCTTTCTCTTAAAATAAATAATCTTTAAAAAATACAAAAAAAAAGGGGCGCCTGGGTGGCTCAGTTGGTTAAGCATCCGACTTCTGCTCAGGTCATGATCTCACAGTTAGTGAGTTCAAGCCCCGCGTCAGGCTCTGTGCCGACAGTTCAGAGCCTGAAGCCTGCTTCGGATTCTGTGTCTCCCCTTCTCTCTGCCCCTTTCCAACTCATGCTCTCTCTCTCTCTCTCACTCAAAAATAAACATAAAAAAATTTTTTTAAATACAAAAACAGAGAGTAGGGGAGATAATGTACATAGCATAGTGCCTATCACAGAGTGGACACTCCAAAGACGTAAGGATTATTAATATGAAAGATAAATTGCCTTGGAGTGCTGTTTGCATTGGTGAAAATACTCAAGACTCATCACTTTGAGTCTCCTGCTCCCAGTACAACTTAGCTCCCAAACATGAGGCCAAGTAGAGTCTTAATCACAGTGTCCTGTACAGGCTTTTTTTTTTTTTTTTTACACATAGACAACCTATATTGCTTTTGATGAAATGTAAGTTGCAAAGTATCAAGTATCAAAATAATGTTTCCTCAATTTTAAGACACTCGCTTTTTCACATTTGAACATTTTGGAAATCAGAAAGAGCTTTAGAATCTTTGTCAAAATAAACATGTCAACTGCTAGGTATAGGAGTTGCTAAAAGGAATTGTCATTTGCTTGTGATGGGTGAATTCAGCCAGATCTTTCAGAATAAAGAATTTTCAAAGCCAGGAAGTATTGGTGTTTATGCTTCACTCAGTTGCAAAACATCTGTCTGTCAAGCTTTTCAAGAGAAGCTATTGAACTTCCTGTAAGATGTAATCAATTAAAAAAAAAAAAATTTAAGATTCAAAACCAGGTGCTTACAGAGGTCAAACTCACAGGCACTTTTATGAATGTGTCACCTCTGCTTGGCAACTGCCAGTGTTGTAGTGAATCCAAGAAATCTGTAGAATATGAGTGAGGATGGTGGGTAAGTAATTGTATGAATAAAATGTGTGCTGTTTGTTGGTTAAAAAAAAATTGGGTATATTCAGTGTTGTATTTCTGGTTCTCTCTCTTAATAAAACTGTCATTTTAATTAGATAAAGCAATCTTTCTTCTGTTTGACAGAATCAACAGAGAAATCTTCTAGCTTTTAAAGTCATGGGTTAAGATATAATTAAATTTATACTTAAGATGGCTGCACTTTGCTGTATGTGTGTTATACTTCAATACAACATTTAAAAATTACAAATAGATGTTCCTGTGTGTTTAACTTGAATACCTGAAGATTTATTAAAGTATATAACCAGGTACAGCTTTTTAACTAGTAAGTATAATGTTTTTTAAGTTTATTTATTTATTTTTTTAGTAATCTTTACACCTGACACAGGGCTCAAACTCATGACCCAAGATCAAGAGTCACATGCTCTTCTGACTGAGCCAGCCAGGTGCCCCTAATCAGTTATAGAACTTACCTTTTGGGCTAAATCCTAGGCACTTTATGCACATGTCAAAATTTATTGAGAATTTACTCTGTCCCAGATACTTACTTGCAAGAGGTCTACCAACATCTCATTTAATCTTTAAAAGGCCTTATGAGGTGGGTATTATTATCTTTATAAATAAGGAAGTGTTTGTATAAGGCACATATAAAGTAGTTACTTTGTAGGTCACACAGCTGGAAACTGGTCCAGGAAAAATGAGAATCTGCGCAGTGTGACTCCAAAGTCTTGCATTTGTGTACTTTTTCACAGTCCCCCTCAACAATCTACACAATAGGTTCTATTGTCCTTACTTCACAGATGACACTCTAAAACTCAGAGAGGTTAAAAACTTTGACTGTATCACACACCTTGTAACTGGGAAAGCCAGGATTCATACCCCGTCCTGTCTACAAAGACACTTTTGGCTCCTCTATCATAGCCAATGTGATACCTTTCTTGGGGGAGGACATGTTCTTCAGACATCGCCTTCTTTAAAAAAAAAACATTTTTTTTTTTTTACTGTTTGTTTATTTTTGAGAGAGAGAGACACACGCACAGAGTGAGCAGGGGAGGGGCAGAGAGAGAGGGAGACAGAATCCGAAACAGCTCAACTGTCAGCACAGAGCCTGACGTGGAGCTGGAAGCCACAAACCGCGAGATCACGACCTGAGCCCAAGTCAGACGCTTAACCGACTGAGCCACCGAGGCACTCCACACATGGCTTTCTTTTACATCACATCATAGTATACCCTAGGAATGAGGGTGGGGTGGAGAAAGAAGGGGAGGGAAGAAACCCAAAAGAACAGCTCTTAGAACTTCAAAGGAGTTGCCATTGAGCTTTGTAACCCTGGCCATGCATAAATTGGAATTTTCCTCTTGAAATGACCTTCTTTGGGCGCAGTTGCCATTAAATTTAGTTCACATCCATTTGGATATTATGCTGCGAGGTTTTCTAACTTGGCAACATTCCCTTCCTACTATGCCCTTATACACCTACCCCCCTTAAGAGAAAAAACAAAACAGAATTTTAAGGAATGTATTCCTCAAACTTGGAAACCTCTGATGGGCAGTCACTGTTGTCTTGCTCAAAGAGGCACCAACCAGGGGATGCCAAGCTGTGTTCCTATTAGGCCTATTTTAGCTTCCTCTATGACTTACCATTTGTAAATTA
Organism: Lynx canadensis; assembly: GCF_007474595.2. Lineage (NCBI taxonomy): Eukaryota > Metazoa > Chordata > Mammalia > Carnivora > Felidae > Lynx > Lynx canadensis. The sequence goes on from NC_044303.2 coordinate 129,164,456, forward strand.
GTTCTAACCCTTTGAGATTCCAACCATACCAATTTTAAGAAATGCTAATTTCAACAACCATTTATCTTGGGCCATTTCAGTTGGCTGCCCTTTTCTTTATTAGTAACTAAAAATTATGATTGGAGTCACCTCCACGCCTGTGGAAAAAAAGCTTCATTTCTCCCCACCCTGAAGACATTTACAATAATGACTTGGGAACTTGCAATAGAGAGAGAGCATTGAACAACAGAGTACTATTTGGGCATTTTTAGCATTTCAGAAGTCACGTACTACTTGTAGCTTGAGAAATTTTGAAAGAATTTTCTAAATGTTGGGTTCTTGAAACAAATTAAAACAGATATTGGAAGAATTTTACAAAATTGCCAGTCTTTTGGGGAAGTTAATAGGCTATAATAATTTACTGAAAACAGCACGTTCTCATTTCCATGTGGTTCACTATTCATAAATGTCCCTTACAATAGTGTGTATTATGAAGAAAGGTGGGGGGCAGGCACGTGGGTGGCTCAGTCAGTTGAGCACCTGACTTTGGCTCAGGTCATGATCTCTCAGTTTGTGAGTTGCAGCCCCACATTGGGCTCACTGCCAGTCAGCAGAGCCTGCTTGGGATGCTACTTTCCCCACCCTCTCTGCCCCTCCCTCACAAGCGCTCTCTCAAACGTAAATAAACACTTAAAAATATATGTAAAGGTCAGCATCAACCTAAACAATAAAAGTTAAAACTTTAAAAAACAGTTTTAGTGAGACCTCTCATTAACAACATTTATGAAGTAAAAGGTTAAAAAAGAATTCCACAGTCCACATGTTTTGAATGTTTGTCCTTTTAAGTAGTAGGTTAAGGGGTGTGTCATTTTCTTTTCTTTGTGTTCTATGTCCTTTCCAGCTGTTACATAGTGACATGTTTTGCACCTTCAGCCATCAAGGCGGTTGAAAAAGAAAATAATCTGTCCCTCTGGATTCTAGTTATGGCTCTGCACCCCAGCACCTATAAACTCAAAGTCAAAACTCCATGGATGCCTGGATTCCAAGATTAAACCTCTACTCACAAGCAAAAGGGCTGGTTGGATAGGAGGTGGGGACAAGAAATTGTTTGTTTGTTTAGAGAGAGAGAGAGCTCTCTAGAGAAAGAAGCAGAGAGAGAGAGCGCACGCGAGAGAATCCCACACAGGCTCTACACTCAATGTAGAGCCCCACGCTGGGATCACGACCTGAGATGAAATCAAGAGTCAGATACTCAACTGACTGAGCCACCCAGGTGCCCCCAAAATTATTTCTAATTAAAGAAGTGGAACTTACAAGCAATGGTAATGAAACTTCAGCTGAAAAATACTAGACTTTCTAATGCATTTGGATATTAGGAGCTGTGATGTGAATGTCCCTTTTCATAACTATTGCAGTAGGTTGAGAAATCATCCACCAGAGAAAGTTGTTCATCTGGTCACCAGACAAGGGAGGCTTGGGTGGACTTAGTTAAAGTGTCTGTTTAATGAGGTGGGGCTGTTTTTGAGAACATGTGATGGGTCTAAGTTTCCTGGTGCAGAAGTGTTAGGCAGCGTGCTTTATTAGGAAAAGAGGAATCTGCAGAGTATTGAGAAACATCAACTTGTTGCCAGTCAGGGCCTCCCTGGCCACAGCTACATTGATGGGGGAATCCGTAGGATGAACAATGCCCACGTCTAATGTTGTGTTTACAGTTTTCCACCTTAGTGTAAGTTCAAATGCCTGCTTTGTCACTTACTAGCCTTGTGATTTAAGGAAAGTTACTTAACCACTCTAAGCCTCACTCTGGTCATCTGTAAAATGGAGATAATAATGGTCGCTATCTTACAGGGTTGTTTAAGGGCCAATGTATGTAAAGCCTTTTAGCACAGCACCTGGCACATCACATGTGCTAACAAATGATTGAAATGTGTTTACATCCTTTTATTACTTAGACCATTTTTAAATGTGTCATTTGTATGTTGTGATGACAGTTTGCAAAACAATTCACACCACTTTGAGGTTTCATGTGTAGTAGGAAGCTCTGAGTTCTGCCCTGGGAAAGGGTACTTTGTTGGCTTTCTGTGGAGGAGTTTTGGAAATAATTGGTCTCTCCCATCCTCCAGGCCTTGAACTTCATCTGTGGACTCTAAAAAATGCAAAAGAGGGGCGCCTGGGTGGCGCAGTCGGTTAAGCGTCCGACTTCAGCCAGGTCACGATCTCGCGGTCCGTGAGTTCAAGCCCCACGTCAGGCTCTGGGCTGATGGCTCGGAGCCTGGAGCCTGTTTCCGATTCTGTGTCTCCCTCTCTCTCTGCCCCTCCCCCGTTCATGCTCTGTCTCTCTCTGTCCCAAAAATAAATAAATAAATAAATAAAAAAATGCAAAAGAGCTGGAGAGAAATGGCTACCTGCTGTGGAAGACCAGGCCCACCCTGTATCCTCAGCCCTCTGCTCTCTCGCCTTTGGGCCTAAAACTATGTGTGAACAAGAAGAGCAGCTGTCACTATATGTATGAAGGCACCCAGCTGGGGGTGGACAACATCGAGACCTGCATCCAGAAGGTCAGCATCCAGCAGAGGGGACATGGGTCGGTTCACTGGGGGTCTGGAAGGTCACACCCTTTAGATCAAGTAGGGGAAACTGGTGCCCAGAGTAAACACCAAAACCCAGCTCGGAGGCCCTCAAGTCCATTCCCAGAGCTGATTCAGAGATTTAGGCAGCTTCTCCCCTCACCCACTCACAGGCCGACAATGGGAACTCAAAGAATAGGGCCTTCCTTCCTTCCTACTCTGACTGCAGACCTGTTGGTCAGCAATGGCCTCAGGGAATTGTAAACCTTTTGGAGAAAGAAATCACAGGCGAGGGCTGCAAACAGACAATTCAGTGAAAATCTGTTCAATTCAAGGAGGCCTGCAGAGCTCTATTATTAGCTCCCGAAGCAGTGAGGGAGGAGCCTGGACGGTGCCCTAAACACCAATCCTCTTCAGCCCTTTTCTCTCTTCCATGGAGCCTACTTCAAACCTTCTCCATTGTTAAAAATCAGTACAGGGGCGCCTGGGCGGCTCAGTCGGTTAAGCGTCCGACTTCGGTTCAAGTCATGATCTTACGGTCCGTGAGTTCGAGCCCAGCATTGGGCTCTGTGCCGTTAGTTCAGAGCCTGGAGTTTGCTTCAAACTCTGTCTCCCTCTCTCTCTGCCCCTCCCCCACTCACTCTCTGTCTCTATCAAAAAATGAATAAACAGTTAAAAAAATATTTTAAAAATCAGTAGAGAAAAGGGGCGTCTGGGTGGCTCAGTTGGTTAAGCGTCTGACTTCGGCTCAGGTCATGATCTCATAGTTGGTGAGTTTGAGCCCTGCATCAGGCTCTGCACTGAGCGTGCAGATCCTGCTTGGGATTCTCTCTCTCCCTCTCTCTCTGCCCCTGTCCCTCTCTGCCTCTCCCAAAATAAATAAACTTTTAAAAAGTCTTAAAAGAAAAAAATCAGTAGGGAAAAAACCAACAACCTAGTAGAAAAATGGGCAAGGACATTATATTTGTCAAGGTTCTCTAGAGAAACAGAACGATAGACAGATGGATAAATAGATTTATGATGAGGGATTGGTTACATGATTATGGAGATGGAGAAGTCTCAAGATAATCCTGTCTGTAAGCTGGAGACCCAGGAAATCCAGTGATGCAATTCAGCCCAAACCTGAAGGCCTGAGAAACAGGGAGGCTGATGGTATAACTCTCAGTCCCAGGACAGGAGAAGATGAAATGCCCCAGATCAAGCAGTGAGGCAAGAAAAACAGGAGCGAATTCCTCCTTCCTCTGCACGTTGTTCTATTCAGGCCCCCACCAGATTAGACAATGATCACTCATGCTGGGGAGGATGATCTGCTTTCCTGAGTTTAGCAAGTCAAATGCTAATCTCATCTGGAAACGCCCTCACAGACATACTTAGAAATAATGCTTAGTCTAGGCCCCCATGGCCAGTAGACTTGACCCGTAATACCAACCATCATGATGTGAACAGAGTGCAAGTTCACAGCTACATATTTTCCCTAGTAGACACTCTCATATGTATGTCAAGAAGTGTGCACAAGGAACGGATTAAATAAGGTGTGCTTCACAGTGGGGTGGATTTATTTGTGTGGCTGTGGAACCATCTTCAAGACACGGGTTAAGTGAAAAACTGGTTCACAACAGGGTTCTGACTTTAGACTTGCAGTCTAAAGAGATTGTATGAATTTACACTGTTATACTCCTCCCAGTCATTGATAATATAATTTATTAGTGAATATTTTTATTTTGGCCAATCTGATAGGTGAAAAATGAAATTTTGTTTCACTTTGGGTTTTTTTAACTGTGAGGGAAAGAATGAATTCCTTCTTAACAGATTTTCTTGCCTTGCACTAACAGAGAAATAGAACCCTCAGTGGGAACACCTTTAACCTGTCCCCACAGCCAAGCATATGCTCTTTCCTCCCTCACACTCATCTTTCCACGTTCTGTATCCTCCTCAGTCTCTGGAGGCTGTCCTCAGCTTCCCCTAGGTCCTTGCACTCTTTGCTCAGCACATAGCCCCACCTTCCCTCCTGAATTTTTATCACTGACATTTAAATTCACCAGAGTCTCCCGGATCTTAAACCACCACTCAGCAGTTGCCCCAGACCCTCTTTTCCTCTTTTGGGTTTAATCTCTTGAAAGAGTTGCCTACACTGCCTATTACCTGCTCCCCTCCCTGTGCTCACTCTGCAACCTGCCTTCTGTCTCTACCACGCTCCTTGAACTTGCCCCTCCAAAATCTCATGTGACTTCCGTGTTGCTAAAATCACCGGACACCTTCTCGAGCATTCTCGTCTGCTCCTCCAGCTAGCTTCAGTTGCCAAGCCTATATCTTTTGTCTAGATCCCTCAACAACTAAGTAACTGATTAAGTAACTAACTGCTGGTACTGGTCATCCACTTTGGGGGTCTTGTGGGCAGCTCAGCTTCAGCATGCTGAAAACTTTCTGTCCCCAGTGCTCTCTCTCTCTCTCAGGCAATGGCTCTGTCATCCAACCAGTTGGCCAAGCCAGAGACTTGGGAGTGGCCCTGTCACTGTGCCCCTCCCCTGCCCTCTGTGGCCAACCTTGCAGTTACCCTTTGAATCTTCCTCCTCAGCTACTATACTAGCTCAGGCCACCATTTTCTCTGAGGAGTTACAATAGGTTCTTCTCATTCAGTTCTCCACACTGCCTGCTATAGCCCTTTTCAAGGGCTTCTTCCTACCCTTAGGATAAATTCCAAATTCCTTACCATGGTTACAAGACCCTTGGTGACCTGGTCTCATTCACTAACCACCCTCTTGCATTCTAAGATCCAGACCTACTGAACTTGCTATAGTTTTCTAATGCCTAACATTCTTGCCCTCTTCTGAGTCCTTAAATATGGCATTCCCTCTGCCTCTTCTTTTTTCTTCTTATTTTCTTCTCCGGGATAACTTCTACTCATCCTTCAGGTCTTGGCTTGAAGCTCTCTTCCTCTCTTCCTTGTTTCTTTAGTTCTGATTCTTCCAATAAGATTCAAATTTAAGACGGAGCTTATGCCCTCCTAAAACATCATTGTGCCCCCTCCCACTGCTAAGTACCAGATAACCTTTGCAGGAACTGATGTATGCATGACCATCCCCCATTTCACAATGCATTTTGTAAAATACTTTTTTTATGTTTGTTTATTTATGTTGAGAGAGACAGAGAGGGTCAGGGGCAGAGAGAGAGGGAGAGAGAGAATCCCAAGCAGGCTCTGCACTGTCAGCACAGAGCCTGACGTGGGGCTCGAACTCACGAACCACGAGATCATGACCCAAGCCCAAATCAAGAGTCTGATGCTTAACCGACTGAGCCACCCAGGTGCCCCTCACAATGCATTTTAACAAAGAAGTGTAAATAGAGTCTTTGCTTTTGTGGAATCATTATGGAGGAAGTAGCTTAGCCAGAAATACCCTATGGAGTTAGAATTACAATTCTAACTAATTTGTTAGTGTTGTCCCTCTGGTGATAGATATTAAAATTTACAGAAAATTTGTAATAGTGCATCCCCTCGTCTTCTTTTTTAAAACCCTGTGTGTGTAAAATGCACATATGTGTGTCAGAGAACAACTCTGCCAGATTGGTTTTTGTAGTCCAGTAGTTTGAACTAAAAAATCTGTGAGAAGATTGTTTTTTTAGCAAGTTTTCCAAAAATAATCTTGAGGCAAGACAGTGGGAACTGTGTATTTAAAAATGTATTTTCGTGGCTGCTGTACACATACAGTTTGTATTTCTGAAATTTTAACACATAGGCACCTGAAGTGCACTGTTGAAATCAAATAGTATACACATTCCAAGGCTCAAGGCTGACCAGTGTCAGAATTACAAGTGTCGATTGTTGGCAGAAAACAAAGTGTTTGGAAGCTAGAAAACATGGCTGTTTGTTCAGATTAATTCTGAGAAGGGGGGATGGAATCAACGAGTTTGTGAATCCAAGCAAAATTCAGACAGAATTTCTAGGAATGCAGTCAGAGTGAGAGCAGACCTTTTAGAAATGAAAAGAATTTAAACACCAAGTTGAATAAATGAAGCAGCAAAAGAAATGGCGTTGACCTAGCTGTGAAACGAAGAGAACTAAAGTAGTGAGTTCTTAGCGGACCTCGCAGAATTCCCAGTAAGAGGAAAACAAAAAAACAGGAGTGTTCGAAGCGGTTTTCTTTTCCTTAAGTCCACAAGTGTATGGATGTCCCCACAATCCACCCAAGCTCCCCTCCTCAAAACAGGCCCCTTCTGGACACTGTAGCTTCCTCTGCTGCAACCCCTCCCACCTTCTTACTCACAGGGAAACCTGGGATTCTCCTCACCCAACCACCGGCCTGAGTCTTTTCAGCTCCTACTACTTAATAGCTCTAGGGCCTGTCTCTCCACAGCTGCTAACCTGGTACAAGCCGCCCCCCCCAGCCCACCCCCCACAACGCCACCACCACCCCCCACACCAACACAGCTTCTGCCTGGCCTGAGGGCAGGAAGGAGCATCTGTGCTGTCCAAGCAGTGCTATCTAGAGATGGACCTCTGGGTCACAGTCTGGTTCCAGCACTTTCCAGCCAAATAGTGCCGGCCCAATTTTTCTGTGTCTCAATCTCTTCTTCTGTGAAAAGTGGGGGACAGTAGCATCTGGCCCATAGGGCTGCGTGAGAATTAAATAAGCTGTGTATAAAGGTCATAGAACAATACTTGGTCCGTAGTAAAACATGTTACATAAACATTAGCTACCATTTTTCCTTATTTCCTTATTCCCTTGCTTCCTTTCTTGACTCATTTGAACCTATTTTCCTGGAGCAAATCATGTTCAAATAAACTGATTCTTCAACTTACTGCTGAAAACACTTGGAGAATTTCCCTGTGGCTTTTAGAGAAACCCTAAATGCTTAAAGAGGCTGACAGGGCTGGGCTTGGGCTGGGCCCTGTCTCCCTCTCCAGCCCCATCCTGTACCCCATCCCCCTATTCTCAGAGCTCCAGACTCTCTGACCTTCTTTCAGTTCTTCAAACCCTCAGAGCTTCCTCTCACCTCAGGGCTTTTACACAAGCTGCTTCCTCTGTCCGAAATGCCGGAATGCCGACTCATCCTTCCCGTCTCCACAGGAGCCTCATCACTTCCTCAGGGAGACCTTGCCCAGCCTCCCTAACTAGGTCAGCCCTCACTATGGCACCATGTCTTTTTCCTCCATGGCACTTCTCAGGGTTCTCCTCTGACACATTTTCATGGGGTAATTAGATTTACATTTCTCTCATTCCTACAGTGGAAGCTCTGTGAAGGTGGAGACCATGTCTATTTTCCATTTATTCCAAACCTCAGAGCCTGGCATAGTTCCTGAATATAACACTGTGCGTGCTCAATTAATATCTTTGAGATATGGAGGGGAAGGAGGGGGGAAGGGAAGAAAAAGGTGTGCCCAAATGTCCTTGACTGTTCTGGAGGCCAATCTGCCACGAGGGTGTGTGGTGGGTTCAAGGAAACCTCTCCCACCACAAGCCTGTGTGCTCTTCCCTCCTCTCGCTGCCTTTGATTCATTAATGTGTTTCATTCACAATTAAATTCAAGTGTTTATTCTTAGGAAGAAAGGTCCTCACGTTGGCATTATAATGTGACCTTTGAAGGCAATTTGTGGCATATTTTTTCTCATGCAGACATTTTGTGGCTCCAAGGAAGGACAAGGTCCTAGGCATGAGGTTGCAGGGGAATAAATTCCCCCCAGCTACATCCAAATGGGATGCTTGACCAGACTGTCAGCTTGCTCCCTGGTATTACCACCCCATACTGAAAAGCAATCCACATAAGGAGCTCCAGCACCAGCAAAAGGTAATGCAAAGAAGAGAGGAGAGAAAAGCCTTCCGGGTTCACCTTTCCCACCATCTAGGGAAAGCACTAGAGAATGAAGGTCAGCATAAACAGAAGGACTCCTTTCTCTAAACTAAAAGCAGAAGAGATAGGCATTCCTCTTGCTGCATGTGGATGAATAGAGATGAATTCCAGAAGAATAAGAGAAAAAGGAATGTCAGAGTTGAAAGTGATGTTTTACCCCCGGTCCATCCTCATTCTTACATCCAAGAAGCAACTGAGGGCGAAGAGGTGAAAAGGCTTTGCCTAAGGCTACACAGAGGCCTGGGTTCCACAGGGAGGCTGAAGGAGGAAGGCAGCTGAGGTTTTTAGTGGTTTGACATTGAGCTCCTGTCCATAGCTCAGGTGCTTCACCCTGATTAAATCCTGACATAACTGTAGGAAGTTGTGTCATTACCCCCATTTTATAGATGAAAACCCTGATGGTCAGGAAGTCCTGGGACAAGACAAAAGCTGTTCAGTGGAAACTTTCTGAGGCTAACACTGCAAAGTATCCTTGGCCTTGACTGTGCACCTGAGCAGCCTTATCTGTAGGGTGACCACATGCTCTGGTTCACCTGAATCAAGCCTGGTTTATACCTGTTGTCCCAGGGTCAGTAGTAATGGCACCTTCTTTTGCTCTCAAAAGTGCCCCAGTCGGGATAATACATTTATCATGTGATTACTCTAGTATCTACAAAATGGGGTATTCATATTACCTGCTCATGGAGTTTTCGCAAGGAATCAATGGGATTTCACACATAAAATGCATGGCATCTGGCATGTAGTAAGCACTAAATAGATGTTAGTGGTTATTGTTACTGTTATTATTATTATTATTAGGAAGGTATCTGAAGAGGGGGCAGCAAGGAGTAAAGACATGGTTTCCCACTTGACATGCCCATCACAGTCTCCACGAATGGCGCTCCCTGGAGTTGGGCAGTGCCCATTCAAACTGACCTGTTGGGAATGGCACCATCCACTCTAGCCTAGAGGCCATCTGGAGGCACTGAGCTTGCCTCTTCCACCTCTCCATCAGTCACATTCACTGCTTGGGTCTCTTTGGGTCCCAAAGTTGAAACTGATTTTTTTTTTTTTTCCCTTTTACTCTAAAGTCTAAGGCTTAGATTTCTTAAAGAGGAAGAAGAGTCACAGAGAATCCTATAGAGGATCCCCTCCCCCCAGCCCCAGCCTGTGCTTAATTAAGTGAGTGGCTTAAGGGACTTGCTTCCTCTTCAAGATTAAGAGGTGGGTGTGAATATTTTCCTCTGGCCCCCTTATATGTTCTTGATTACAGTAATAAAAATGCTAAGCTCTATTGCCTCTCACTGGAGTAAAGGCAGCTGAAAACTCCTCATTCCCTGAAGAACCTAATTGTTGATTCTAGTGCATCTAAACAGGTGTTCTTTAGATTGCTTTTTCTAATGCCTTTTCACTGGAAAGATCAATTTAAATGTTGCTTTGAGCTAATCAGTGATTGCTTCTGTATTCATCCAAATTTATATCTTTGCTTCTGCGTGCTAGATGAGACATTACTTTCAAAGTCTATAAACTTAAATAAGGGAGGTGATTTCTAATTTAGCTCTTTGTCCTCTTCTGTCTTCCATATTTTATGCAAAATATGCATGTATTTCTTTTTGTTATTTAAAATCCTAGTTGAAACCTGTGTTTGAACGTCCTGAGTCATCTTTGGATGTCCTATAACGCCACGTGTGGTATGTCCTACAGAGTGGGTATTCAATAAATATTTGTGGAAAAGATAAATTCATGCCTTAACCTGGATTGCAAGCACATTGGATTTGTGGTCCCTAGGTGTCTGAGTTCAGGAATTCTTTCAATATTGTCTGAACTTTCTTGTGTCTGCATCTGTGTTTATTCTGCTCTCTCTGCCTAGAATTTCCCCAGTCCCATCTCTCAGAAAGCTCACGTTCACGCAAGGTTCTCATCAAATGCCAGCTGCTCCACGAAACCAGGCTGCAGTCTCCAACCACCTCTCCTGGAGTCAGTATCCGAACAAGGGATCTGGAGAGGGTTGCATCTGATTTTCCAAACCCCACGGTACTCTGCACCTCTCTGATTTATCTCATCTGTGGGTATTTGCGCCTGGCCTTTTTTCACCCATGGTGAGCACGTGAAACTTCTTCAGGCAACACAGAGGGTGTACTTTGCTGAACCACAGGTATAGACTAAAAAATAGTTGTTGCTTAATGAATTGTAGGTGTATAGTTTTGAAGAATCACATTTTATTTCTTTTTTTTTTAAGTTTTATTTATTTTTGAGAGAGAGGGAGGGGGAGGATTAGAGAGACAGGAAGACACAGAATCTGAAGCAGGCTCCAGGCTCTGAGCTGTCAGCAAATAGTCTGACACGGGGCTTGAACCCATGAAACATGAGATCATGGCCTGAGCCGAAGGCCTATGCTTAACCAACTGAGCCACCCAGGCGCCCCAAGAATGATGTTTTAAAGTAAAGTGTACCCGGATGGAGAAATGATGGATGTGGCTCTTCAATCAAGTCCTCAGAACATAATCCTTTAGCCATCTATCAGCACTCTCTCTTTCACACGCAAAGAACCCCTGGTTCCGAGAGTCCTGGGTCTTCCTTAAGGTCACCTGGCGGGGAAAGACCAAAATTCAGCCAGCAGATCTTCTGTAGTGCTCTTCCAGACATACCTTCAGGCATAATTTAACATGTATCAGTTTATCCTTGAGTGTAAAGTACACTTCATGATTGGTGACCGGCTAACTATTCATAGTTCCTCACTCCCTCCCTTTTAGTGCCTGTTTCTAAGCAGCAAAGTTGTGGTTCAGTGACTTCTGTCTGGATAATATGAAAACAGGGCACCCGGCCAATTTTGATGAGCTAACTATTTCCCTAAATTATCATGCCTAAGCAAAAGGCCCCAAACCTGCTGTTCAACACTTATCATTGGATCTGGGGGATGGGCTCTACACAGGCATATCATCAAATAACTGGAATTTTACATTTGCGATTGTCAAGCAGTGAAAATTGTCATCCTTAGAAATGACTGACAGTTCCCCTGCCTCATTTCTGCTACACTGAGTTAGGTAAAGAAAAAAAAAAAATCACCTTCACTCTTTTTACAGATTTCTTGCTGAAGACCCATGTGACAGGACTATAAATTTTCACCAGAAATTGATGGGAGAACGGACACTTCAAAGTGCCTGAAAGACTTTGCAAAAGGTCCCAATTAGCAGAATGCAGCTAACACCTTAAAAAAAGAAAATAGAATAAATGTTGCAGTGGGAATGAATCTTGCCTGGAGTGCTGGGTTTTTGGCTGATTGCCTGGCGAGAGTGGTGGCCAGGACTTGCCAGCTGGCTGATCCACACGCCTATAAAGGATGCGGTCAGCTTACACCTTGGCAAGCTACAATTTTGATGGAAATCTTAGAGGTCGGCAGGCGTTCTCCCTAGTAAAGTACGTTAGATCAGGTCATTGCTTTTATTTGAGTGAAGAAAATATCCTGATGGCCAGGATTAGGAGCACCAAGTCAGTACTCTGCTCCAAAGGAGAATTCATTACTGCATCAGAAGGGATATATGCCCTAAAGGAGACAGAGGGTGTAATTGAAGGTGGCACATTCATCTAATCCCCACGTTAAACCAGTCATGCCACCGAAGCAAACCAACTGGCTCGCCAGCAACCACACATCTTCCCACAAGTTCCACTCAACAACCAGTTTTTCAAACTCTGAACTCCAAAGCTACTGCTTTCCTATCCTCTTGTGTTTACTCATATTTACCTGTGGGTAGTTGTTTCACTTGTTTGTTTTGCATAGATCTGACTTCGAGGATCAGATGTAAACATTCTAGTAGCCCCACAGTGGCTAGCTTAGTGCTTTTCATCTGGAGGCACTCCATGAATGACAAAGCTGCCAAAGGAGCTTCCATAGTCCACAGTCCATCCTGAAAATTTAAAAACCAGTTTTAAAAAACTGACAACCTCTCTATCAGTCTCCCAAATGGATTTATTTTTTTGAAATTTATTAAAAACTGATTTTAGGGCACCTGGGTGGCTCAGTCGGTTAAGCGTCCGACTTCGGCTCAGGTCATGATCTCACAGTTGGTGGGTTCGAGCCCAGCATCAGGCTGTGTGCTGACAGCTCAGAGCCTGAAGCCTGCTTTGGATTCTGTGTCTCCCTCTCTCTCTGACCCTCCCCCGCTCATACTCTCTCTTGCTTTCCCAAAAATAAATAAAACATTTAAAAATAAATAAAAATAACAACTGATTTTAATATTTATTTTTTAAAAAACAAGCACGTAAAAATATCCAGGAAAAAATACAGTGAACAAATTCAAAAGTCAAATACAGACTGTGAAAATCATTTGCAAGACTGTAGATGTAAATAACAAAGGGTCTATATCCTTACTAAAGAAGAGTGGACAAAGAACTTAATCTGGAAATTTACAAAATGTGAAATGACTATTTAACATATGAAAGCATTTTCAAACTGAGCAGTAATGAATACAAATGGAACCAGATACCTCTTTTCATTTATCATATAAAGAAAAACCCAAGTTGTCCTGGATATGGGTTATTTGATGCTTTCATATACTGACCATGCCAATGCAAAATAAAACCAGCTTTCCGGAGGGCAAATTGTCAATTACTGTCAATACATATTCAATGTATATTCGAAGGTTTAACTGTATGACCTGCAGAAATTCATCCCAATTGAATGAGTAGATCCCAGACAAATATTTAAAGATCTGTGTACAAGCAAACCAGAAGACCCTAATTGTTGAACAGAAGACTAATCAAATGAGGAAAACTCCATCCATTCCTTCATGCAGCCATTAAACTGATAAAATTGATATCTATTAATTTGAAGAGAAAGATGTTTACAACATAATTAAGAAAAAAAAAAAACAGGCCACAGAAAAGTATGATCAAGTTTTTGAAAAACATATTTATACATATACATATCTGTTTATATTTACACACACACACACACACGCACACAAACATATAGGTTTACCTCTGCAAGGTAGCCATGATTTATCCCCTCCTCAGAGTTGTTTTGATTCATTGAGCTTAGCTCTGTGATATAAATATGAGGGTTTTGTTCAAACTTATACGGTTTTATTATTTATTTATACGTTTTAATTTTTTTTCAAACATACTTAAAAGTTTTAAAAACCTAAGATGTTGGGGCGACTGGGTGGCTCAGTCAGTTGAGCTTCCGACTCTTGATTTCGGCTTGGGTCATGATCCCAGGTTCGTGGGCTTGAACCCTGCATTGGGTTCTGTGGTGAGTGTGAAGCCTGCTTAATATTCTCTCTCGCTCCCTCTGTCCCTTTCCCCTGCTTGCTTATTCTCTCTCTCTCTGAAATGAAAAATGAAAAATGAAAAAAAATATATAAAATGATATACAAAAGAGGATACCAGAGGATTTGAAGGAGAATTCTATAGATGCTTGCTTGAGTAATGAGAAATGTACTAATTGGTTTTTTTCCTTGCCAGAAATCAAACTGGATTAGGTTTTTAGACTTAACTATGTGAAATATGGATATGTACATATTCATGTAGGAATGGGGAGGTTGGATTAGATGGAATCTAAAAAGTCTTCCATGCTTTAGGTTTACTACAGTATAAGCATATACAGGCAACCCTTGACTCACACTGGGTTGTATATGGGAGGATTATATTAAGTCTGAAGTTGATGGTACAATTTCAAATCTATGGAGGAGGTGGAAGAAGGGAAATTGATGAGGAAGCGAAGAGTAAAAACAGAGCCGTTGAGAAAAAACTGTAAAAAGGTAGGGAAAAAATAATCTTTGTCTTAATGCCATAGAAAATTAGCTGATGGAGAATAGTTGAAAATTACTAATGTTGAATAAAGTAAATCAAATTAGTATTAGTATGTGAGTATGTGATTATGAAAAGATGGACTAAATTAGCTGTCTTTTCAAGACTATTGGTGGGGCGCCTGGGTGGCGCAGTCGGTTGGGCGTCCGACTTCAGCCAGGTCACGATCTCGCGGTCCGTGAGTTCGAGCCTCGCGTCGGGCTCTGGGCTGATGGCTCAGAGCCTGGAGCCTGTTTCTGATTCTGTGTCTCCCTCTCTCTCTGCCCCTCCCCCGTTCATGCTCTGTCTCTCTCTGTCCCAAAAATAAATAAACGTTGAAAAAAAAAAAAAAAAAAGACTATTGGTAATAGAATCAATTAGGGTTCATTATTAGCTATATTAACAGAAAATTAGCCCTTGCTAGCTCCTAAAAATCTGAGGTTCTTATAAGAGATGATCGTCCCTTATCAACATATATAAAACTTGAACATTTATAAAGCAGCTCCCTTCCCAGAGCTAAACTAGATTAGATGATCAATTAATGGTAAAATGTTACTGTATCTCTTTTTAATATTTCTTCTCAAAAACTTAAATATTCCTGATTCAACTTGTGTTTCTATTTGAGTAATATAATTTGGTCATAATTGTTTTCATTTCGATTGTCTTTACATTTTGGGTACTTATTATCTTTTCTCTCATCCCCTGGGAATGCCAAGTACCAATTTTTGCTATTTAGCAAGTCAGTAAGGAGCTTCCCACTGAGTGCCTTAATTATTGTTAATTGAATATTGTAAATGGTTTTTCAGGATCACCATCTTGTGACATTTTTGTCAGTTAGCAAGACTTAAAGCACCAAGAATCCCTTCTACCCCTTTCCATACAATCATCAAATCAGTAACTATAAAAAATACTCTCCTCTTGTCAAATGTCAAGTCACATACGTGCTTCATATGTATTTAGAACATGGTGGCTGCTCAATGAATATGAAACAATAGCTGCCCTTTTATTTTATTTTTAATGTTTATTTGTTTAACAGAGAGAAAGCAAGAGAGAGAGCGTGCATGAGTGGGGGAGAGGCAGAGAGAGAGAATCTCAAGCAGGCCCCAAGCTGTCAACACAGATCCTGACACGGGGCTCAATCCCACAAACCATAAACTGAAATTAAGAGTCGGACAAATAGCTCTCCTTTTTAAATGGAATGATTCCCAGGTCCAGTCTTCGAGGGAACATCCCTTTCACTTTCCCGAGCTCCCACAGTGCATCTCATCCAGCATGGCAGGCCTGGTGCTCTAGGGTAGAGCTCATCCTTGTTCATGCACCAGGACCAAGCTTTCTAGTACTTTTTGCTGCTCTATAATCAAAAGAAGGAAAAAATTGTAAATAAAGAGCCTCAGAAAATCTGAGAATGTCAAAAATGCTACAAGCAAAAAACTGGAGAGTGGAAAAATCACTGAGTCAGCCTTCCTATGTACTTCTTGCCTTACAATGAACAATAAAAAAGAAATGAGAAATTTATGATGTGCCTTTTGAACTTTCAAACTATGTCTCCAATTTTTTAAGGGGCTGGGGGATAAGGCTTCAATGTACTGAAATTGTATTGGAGGTTGGTTTTAACTATGTAAAATCTTGCCTTCTTTATGATTTGTTTTCTTGCTTGGTCAATGAAATCTCAACCATCCTTAAGAAATCAGGACCAGAAGAAGCCTTGAGACATAATCGAGAGTCCTTTCCCATCATGGTGGCCCATAAATTACCAAAAAGAGAATGAGAGAGTGAGAGTGTATATGTCTCTTTGGAGGGATAGGCTTCCACAGAATTGGCTTGGTTAGTAACCTAATAGAATGTAAATGCCATTTTCTGTCAGGACTTTTGCCTTGTACCTAGTCAACTGTTATTAAGTTTGGCAGGTTTCAGATTTAGAGACAAATTCAAGGCCCACCTTTGGTTATTTTCCAAAGTCAAGTTTTATGTACTATGCAGTGATAATTTTGCTCCTGGCTTTTGATTTTTCTTAGGACAATAAGAACTTGCTTTCATTTCTCAACTATTTGATCTTTATTATATAGAGATTTGTAAATCACCTTAAATATTTTATGATAGAAAATGAGTCAGAATGGATAAATGCATGAATAAAATAATAAAAATGTCCTCAAGCTCAAGTTTAAGAGAAAATTTGCTAGCTCTGAAGAAAAGCTAATTATCATTATTTTGTAATAGAGGCAGCAATCAGAGCCTGCTTACACCCCAGACACTTCTAGTGAGAAATGCCCTGAACACAGCCTTTTACTTCCCACCAATCATTTGCTCCTAGGAATTGGACCAGAGGCAGACACCTGACCTGAAGGTAACCATTGAATTGGCTAGAAATGGCCTCTAATGTAACCTGGAACCAATAGGTGAACAGGAGCAGTCAGATTCTGTCTCCTGAGAATTGAAGGTGCAGCAAGAATGTGTTCATTAGTAAGAGGGAGCTCAATGGGAAGGACCTCTATTAGGGAGGGTCCCGAGAGCCATAATGCCATGTGCACACTGGCCGACGAAGCAGAGACTACAAGGAAGCCACAAACGTGGTCAGGGGAGAAAAGGAAACGAGTCAAGTGGGCCTACCGGATAGATATGGGACAACAGCAGGACCCAGAACTGCCATTCTTTCTGGAAACTTCAGCATCTGCTTCCAGTCCACATGCATTCTCCTGGTCAACCTCCCGTTTCTCCAAGGAAACCTAGCAGAACCTTTGTTGTTTGCAGTTCAGAGTCTCAATATGTGTCAAAGCATTTTCTTTTCCTGTTTTTACTCACTTGTAAAGTTTTTACTTGATCACTTTGCGCTTTTCATTTCCCCAATAATACTAAAAATTTCTATCTCATAAAAAGATATTTGGGAGCAGAAGTTTGAAGGAAACCAACAGAAAGGGCTATTATTCCCATTTCCTTGTCTCTAAATACCATATTAAAAATTCCTTGATATTTACGAAAGGAGATTCGCTAACTTCCTCCAACGGCTTGCTTACTTTTCTTACAAAGAGTGGAACTCATCTACTGTGAGGCCCCACTGTCTGATATTTGCATATACTGGGGTTTTCTCCACTTTTTCCAGTTGCTGTGGGTGGAATATCTGGCTTGACTTGATTTCTGCCTGAGACATGCACTGCGTCTCCACTCAGTGCTTCCTTCTTTAGGGCTCAGTTCCCTACACTAAGGCCTGTTTATCTGGGGGCTATGGGAGGAGCATATCAGCCTGTTCCTACACATGAGCCGAAACTTTTTAAACTGTAAACATGACAACAAACCTGCAAGGGAACACTGGTGATTAGCTTGATGGAAATGTAGATCTCATGGGGGTTCTACCACAGTAGACACCTCTTAAGTCACCGTGTTCTCCTTGTCCTTCATTTATCAGTCACTTCAGGCTTTCAGAAATAAGCAGACATTTCAACCCCTAATGCTTCTCGTTTTCATTACTTCTGTATTCTTTGGGCCCAGAATACCTGCCACACAGAGTCCAAAATTTTAAATAATTCACGAATTTGTCAATGTTTAGTTTCTTTTGGGGGTCATCTTAGTGACAACAATGACTATATAGCAAATCAAGTCAGTTGTGCAAAATCCAGTTTGCTCATCAGCGAAAACATCAGGAGGACTTTTCAGTCTGAATATGTTCCAAGAAGTATAATTCTTCCTCACAGTCCGATGCATGTTAACTAAGATTGAGTCCCAGCTAATGGTGGCCGGATTTGCCACTTTATCTTTCAGGGCAGGGTCCTCTTGTTCTCAACCTTATGAACTACTCACACCTTCTCTATTGAGAAGCTTGTTTTGTAAACCTTTGGCCTACTTTCCATGGGAGAACCCTAGCTGCTTAATGGTACTTTTGCATCAGCCCTCCCCCCCACCAAGACATTCATGCCACCGTGTGGTGCATAATGCTCTCATTCTGCTCTGCTGGAATGTCCTCCTTTTCCTGGCCAGCTGTTGAGGCCCAGCGTAAGTCTTCCCTTCTTTTCAAATTCTCCTCTGATTTTTCCAGTTCTTCTCAACTCTCACAGCCTTAGCCATCCGTATCAACTTAACTCATTATTATAAACTGCAATGAATTGTTGCCTGTATTTGGCAGGTCAGACCCTCCACCAGATCACAAGCTCAGAAACGGAACTGAACTATGGCCTTCACTGTGAGTTTATGCTCCACATCTTTTGCACATTAGTTCTGATACACAAAAGAGAAAAGTTATGGTTGATATACTGCAACTGCATTTTCTTTGCATGTGGAAAAGCGGTAGGAAGCACAGTCACTATAATCTCCTCTGTGGGAAAAACTAGAGGGGGCATGAATCGCCTTCCAGATTTGAATCGTTCTGGAAAAGGACCCTTTATTCCCCCAGGAATTGCCCTTGCAGGAGGGCAGCCTGGAGAGAGAGGGCAGCTTTCCAGTTATCCACAAACTTGCTTCCTTAAGTTGTTCTAAGGGAATGCTCGGGTGCTCTGATGTGCCCCGTATTCAAGCGCAAGTATGAAAACCTACTCTAAAATGAAACCTAAGTGATTTGTAAAATCATTCTTCTGAGAGTGGACAGGGGAGCACCCACCACAGAGGTAGTGACAACCAGCCATTGTGACTACCATGGTGTCATTGTTCTCTTCCTCCCCAACTCACAGGGCATACCAGTCGCAACTGAAAAGTAGTCTCGAAATATTTGAGTTGAAATGTTACTAGAAGACTTTCTTAATTTTCAATGTTTATGTATTTTGCATGTCAAAGATGCAAATTTATTTTTACCATGCAGTCCAATGGCTCCATACTTTTTGACAATTAAGGTTATGGTGGCATTTGCTCACAGCCAGTAAGTTCAAGCTTGTAAGGCAAGCCCTCCAAAGCTAGACTAATTTCCCCTAAGCCCCAGGACTGGAAATTAGGTTACCGCCACTAGGGTTTTCACATGACTCAACCCTTCTCCTAACTCTCTCTGCTGAGGCAAAGCATTTAGCTCACAATCCGGTCAATGCCTTCAAATGAGATCATAATTGGGAACAGGCTTTGTAAGTGTCCCCTTTACTGTGGGAGCTTAGGTCTGACAGCAGCAACCAGAGAGAGAATAGCACAGAGAGTTGCTGTCACTGAGCCAGCCCATAGGACTCTAGGACAGAAGACCTTCCAAGGCCTCGGCTTCTCACTCTGTGGTAAAGGGAGGCAGTACCGCTCTTTATTACATGTAGCGGCCCTGGAGGAGCAAAAGACATGGACAAGTCACCTAACCAGCTGCAGGATAAGCAGAAGCAGAGTGGCGGAGGGAGGAGGGGGAGGGGGCAGGCGAGTAGCCACATTCAAGTGGGGAGCACAGCAAATGCTGAAATCCCAGAGACATGCTGAGGGCAGGCATCCGGGCAGACAGACTTCGGAAACACAAGGTCTGGGCTGGGCTTGCCATTGCAGCTGTGCTCTGGAGAAATCTCTTTTGCAGGCTTGAAGTACCACCGGCTTTGAGGCACATCTGCCATCGTTACGAGACCACAATTCAGAAGCGACCGCTTCACACCAAACACGTGGAACAGAAAAATAGGATGAATTTAAGAAGTGGTGGGGCACCTGGGTGGCTCAGTTGGTTAAGGGTCCAACTTCAGCTTAGGTCATGATCTCGCAGTTCGTGAGTTCGAGCCCTGCCTTGGGCCCTCTGCTGACAGCTCAGAGCCTGGAGCCTGCTTCAGATTCTGTGCCTGCCTCTCTCTGTGCCCCTCCCCTGCTCATGCTCTGTCTCCTCTCTCTCTCAAAAATAAATAATAAACATTTAAAAAATTGAAAAAAAAAAAAGAAATGGAGTTGAAAGTCTTGGATTCACATTCCATGCAGTGGAGTATCGGAGTGGGCTCTCTAGAGCCAATGCCTCTCTTCCCAACTCCACATCCAGTGATGTCAGGATGATGCCTTGAAATTGGCTATTGTTGGAACATTCACACGACAGAAATTGGCAAACAGTAGGGCCACCTGGGTGGCCCAGTCGGTTAAGCATCTGACTTGGGCTCAGGTCATGATCTCATGGTTTGAGACTGAGCCCCACATCACTGTCAGCACAGAGTCTGCTTCAGATCCTCTGGCTCCCTCTTTGTCAGCCCTTTCTCTGTTTGTGTGTGCTCTCTCAAAAATAAATAAATGTTAAAAAAGAAGTTGGCAAACAATAAAGCTCAGTGTGGTGGGTGTTTTTCTCCCTGCCAAAAGTCACCTTTGCATATATGCCACATGAGCCGTGTGAACCTTGGGTGATACTTATTTCACAGGGGGATTAGTGCAAATGAGATACTTAATTTGGAAGTCCTCTGTAACCTGTAAAGTTTCTACATGTGTTAGTTTTTGCTATTTGAAATAAAATGTTAAATATGAAGCTTTAACATTTATTAAAATCTAAGTGTGTAATTATTACCTTTCATTGCAAGCTTCAAATATGATATAGGACAAGATTTCAGAAAGCAAAACAATTAGGAAGCAGCCTTTTTGTGTTGGTTAAAGCTATTATGTGCAAGTTACAAAACTCCTAACTCCAACCAGCTTCAACAGTGAAGTGAGTTCACTGTCACCTAAACTAAAAGGCCAGAGAGAGTGCCAGCTTAATTCAGCTAGCTTAATCCAGAGGCCAGGCTAAACCCAGCAGGTCAGATGATGCCATCGTAGAGCGGGAGGACCATATGTTCCTGTTTGCCCAGGATAGTCCTGTTTACGCATCCTATCTGGTTTGGTGTATGTCTTGCCCGGTTTCATTCTCGAAGTTGTCCTAGTTTAGAAGATAAATGATATGTTTACTTAACCAAGGTTTGCTCTCTCTGCTCAGTTTTTTTGTGTTGCAGGATTCACCCTCAGGTATCACAAGACATGTTTCCCCACCCGTTCCCTGCAGTTCCAGCCTCTTCCGTGCAGAGAGCATAAGATCTGTAGAAGCTGCAGACCCCGTAACGTCATACCACCCAATCTAGTGGGACAGAAAATCTCTTCCAGTAGCCTGTGCAAGTGCTGGGATTCACTGCCTCTCCCTGGTCTGATTTGGGTCACATGGCCATTGCTGAAACATCCCTTTGGGAACATGGATTCACCAATGGACTTAGTCAACTGTGCTCACACCTAGAGTAGGCCTGAGAGAATTCCAAACAAATCACCCAATTGAGAATGAGGTGACTTCTCCCAAGGAACAGCAAGTAACTGTCGGCAGCAGAAGAGGTGAGTGGATACTGAAGAGGGAACAAGAATGATCCGTGGCCTTGCAGCGCAGTAAAAGTGCTGGAATAGGAATGAGCCGACCCAGCTTTTAGCTTTTCCACTAACTAGGGTTGGGATGGTGGGCAAGCCTTTGCTTGCCATAGGCCTCAGTTTCTTGTTAGGTAAAGTGGAAGGGTAGGACTAGAGAATTTCGAAGGTTCCATTTCACTCACCGTGTTTAATTTATGGCTGTGTCCTCTCATTAGTCTTCAGGGTTATCAATTCCAGGTTTATTTTCATACCGGATTTTTCTCACTGGGCCTAAATAGAACTCACCTTGGCTTTATTCCTGATGCTAGAAAACTTCCAGCTCTGGTGGAGATCTGAAATGTTCCATTGCTCCTATTAAGTAAATCATATTCTTTAACTAGCTAACTTTCCCCACAGTTTACAACTTGTGTCAGACCCCAGGAAGATTTGCTTTTAGTTTTCTCCCTGTGAACCAAACAAGTCATAAAAACAGATTTATATCATGGTTTCCTTACAGCTGCATTTTATCCTGGGTTTCTTAAATCAAGAAATTGACTAACATAATGGCTGAATGAATAAAACACGGCAGCAATGAGTGACTGCCTTTAGCAAACTGAGAGGGAGCCTTATTATTTAAATGTTCCTGGTTATATTAAGTGGAGCAAAAGGCTTGGAATGGAAAGTGAGAGAAATAGACAGCCAAGTCAAAAACGCCACCAAGCTGTAAATAAAATATGAAACTGGCTTGGAAAGGGAGCTTTACTTCGAAGTCAAACACTGATATATAGTCCCTAATTGTGGGACGTTTGTAAAAGGTGACATGACACCTGTCAATTATCTACAGCAGCCAGGAAATGTAGATTACATGAATAATTCACCAATCCAGTGCCCTTTGTTGCCAAGCCAGCTAAGCCCGGTCCATAAAATAACTGCTGATAGGAAAGAAGAAAAAATATGTTTAAATCGCAACAGCCGTATGTTACACACGGAAATGTTTTTAAGGCAGTTTCATTATACAACTATGTTCCAGTCAGCACCAGTGGCTAAATAATTAACATGGGAGCTTTTATCAGGTGTAACACGGGAGGGGGCTCGGGCTCTGGAAACTTTATAGGTCCCCTTGGGGAGGCCACAGAAGAGTCTTCAGTAACAGAAACATATCATTACGTATCATCATTTCTCACCCGCACAAGTAGCACACAACCCTTTAAAAAAGCGAAGTCTGAACTTTTGTTTTGGAAACATGGAATCATAGAATAATACATTTGGCAGGTCACTTAGGGATAGCCTACTCTATTGGTTTTTAGAAGCAATGGAACCCCTTTTTTCAAAGAAAACCTTATGTGCATGTACACAACATAAGACAGATAAAAGTGGGATGATTTTAGCTCACTCTGGGAGTGGTGGTGAGGAGGATTATAGATCCCTGGGAACTGCCTACTTAGCAGCCCCCTGCCCTGCACCTCACTCCCTACCCCTGCCCAACCACCTACAGGGATCCAACAGTCCCATTTCACAGATGAGGAAAATGAGGCTCCTGAGAGGCAAAGGGGGCTCCTTGAAGTCCCAGAGCGAGTCGATCGCAGAGCTGGGACTGGAAGCCAGACTGCCGCCACCCATGCACCACATATACACATGTACGACTGTCAGGACAGCTTGTCTACACGGCCACGTGAGCTGCCAGGATTTGGAGAAATACCAGTTCTGCAGCTCCCAGGACCTCACAAGTGAGCTTGAGGAATGGAAACAAGTGACTCTTTCATCTGTGGCCTGGGCCCAGGCAGCCTGATACCTATCCTCCCCCTACCGCCCCCACTTTCATGTTGGCCACAGGGCCAGGGTCAGAGGCCACAGGCCAGGTAGAAGGTGGGGCCTTGCAATGCCCAAGGGACTGGGCAGGCAGCCATAGGTCACTGGAGCCAGCCATCCAATCCACCTGCTTCTCTGGGCCGTAAGAACAAGCCTGACTGGAGAGCTACAGGGGGCGCCAATTCCAGGAGCAAATCCAGTCACCGCAGAGAGAGCTTTTCTCACCTCCACAAGATGGTTCATTCCTGTAACTTCCTTCCTACGTAAGGAAGATCCCAGCAGACTAAGAGGGACAAGAAAGAGGTTCCATTTCATAGAGTGTATGTAGAAAAGAAAACTTCCTCCTCATTTTAGGTTTATTTACTACCAAGGTTTGGCTTCATCTTTGAAAGTTTGCAAGGTGGTTTCATTCCTGTGTAAACCCACTAGGTACAAGTGCTTTGACACAGGTTTTCTCTAACCTTGTTATTTTTCTCTAATTGTTCCAACTGATTATACACACACACACACACACACACACACACATATATGGCTTATTAGAAGGCTACTGGGAAAGAAAACAAACTTTCTGATGCAGATTAAAGGCAAGTATAATTTCAAGACTTGCTGAAACTCTCTCTGCACTCAGTCCTCACTTTTAGAATGAACACATGATATTTAGTTATACATAGAAATAAAACTGTGCTGCTAGTTTTATTGTGAAGAGCTGAGTGAAGAGTTTTCACTTTGATCATTCCAACTACCACAAAGCAAGAGAAGTTGGGCATCTTGATATTATGGCTGCTTTGAGACTGATTCTCTCAGTGCGTTATGCTACTTCATCCCTTTGACTGCAAGGCCGCGGGAGTTTCTTTCAACAAATGGAGTTCATTATTAAATGAATCAATGGTTATCTAAACCAATTAATGCTCATTCCAATAATGTTTCAGTGTCTCTCAAGAAGAATCTGGAGAGCTCTTCTCTAGTAAGAGGCTGGTGGACCTAGAGCAGCTGAGGGTGAATTCTGGCAAATGGACAGAACTTCCTGAACCTAAGTTTCCTTATTTGTAATTTGGGTGCCATGATGGTGGTAACAGTGCCTGTCTTACAGAGTGATGGTGAGCATTATGGCTACCTCATTGCCTGACAAAATCTTTGCCCAGGTGGTTTGTAGTCTGGGCTCCCAGAAAGCTGGGGCTGAGACAAAGGCTCACATGCACGTTCTTTATGGTCATGGGATTCCAGGGACCTGGATGAGAAATGGAGGAACCATGGAGGAAGGAATCAGGGCCTGTGGCCTGTATGAGCATGCATGTTAAGTTGGCTACTGCTTAGGGTTTTCATATTTAGCAAATAAAAATACTAAACACCCACTCAACTCTGAATTCTAGAGAAACAACAAAGAATCCTTTGCAACACGTATGTGCCATGCAATATTTGGGACATAACTTATCGTAAACAAATAAAATTATTTGTCATTTATCTGAAATGCAGTCAATGGAGCACCCTATACTTCAGATGGCCTGCCACTGTTACTAGTGATGGGTTGCTTGTTCCTGTAGGACTGTCTGAGAAGTTGTATGAAATCTGTCTTGGGATTGAGCCATTTGTCCGCATTTTCTGTTTGGCAAAATCAATGTTCCCCATGGATTGTAACTTCTCAAAGGCCTTCTGTGTTGTTCACTTGGGGTGAGCAGATTCCTATTCCGTTCTGCACGGTCAGGTAAGAAGCCTTCTGTGAGGTGCTGTGAAGCTGCTTCTGTGTGAGGCTGATCTAGTAATGGTGGCCATATACAACACAGTGGAGGATGTGCCAGAGGCATTCATACAGGGGGTGAAGTGCAGTGATTAACAGCACAGATCTTGGAGCCAAGAAGGCCTGCACTCAAATCTCAGCTCTGCCAATTACTAAGGTAGGTCATCTAAAGTCTCTGTGTCTCAGTCTTCTCATTTTTAAAATGGGGACAATAATAACACTTAGTAGGATTATTATGAAGATTAAAAACAAATACAGAGTTCTCAGAATGGTCCCTGGGACGCTGTAAGTGTCTGTTGTTATTATCCTGACAGTAGTAGATTTCAACACTGTAGCTTGGCAGCTGGCGTATCTTGAACACGTCGCAGCTGTCAAATTTGATTTGACAAAATTTGCCAAACTTGATTGATGTCTAGAATACAATTTTTTTTTCATAAATGAAGCTAAATGGTATCGCCTTGGTTTGTTTTGGTTTTATTTTTTCCCCAGCACTGAGAATTATTTTCTGCCCTGACTAGTCTTTTATATAATCAGAAAGGAAAGGTTTTTCACCCTCCATTGAGCCTGTGGTCTCCCCCTAGAACCAGCTAGATGCCCTGAGTCTCCCAGCACTCACTCTCAGGGTCCTCCTCCATCTAGCGCCACAGGAGCTGCTCAGTTTGACACAGTCGGCTGACACTGAGGCAATGGTATGCACCCACGGTGGTAGCAAAATTAAACCTTGAGTATTGATCAGAATATAAAATCATATTCTGTCACCATATACTGAGATTAATAGCAAGTTTCTACAATTCTGTGAAACTTGCTTCTTTGGCCCAGTGTTTACTTCTCAGTTCCTCAAGTGGCCTGCCAAAAATTCTAAAATTTGAAACTGGGCCTTCAACACAAAATTGCTGAAAAATGCTGTCTTAAAGAGCCATTCAGGCTATGTTTCCTCTACAGAGCCATCTTCCCGCTCTGTGCCGAGTTACAACTGGCCCCCCCATGCTCTTGGGAGACCTGCTAACAGCCTCACTGGTAGCCCTGACTGTGGGGTGTCACACTGGCTTGTTTGGAGGTCTGCTTCCCCGAGGCTGCTGAGCTCCTTAGGATGGGAGCCATGTACGTTCATCTTTGTATCTCTAACCTGCAGCCCACATCTGGCA
Source organism: Lynx canadensis (assembly GCF_007474595.2). Lineage (NCBI taxonomy): Eukaryota > Metazoa > Chordata > Mammalia > Carnivora > Felidae > Lynx > Lynx canadensis. Next base: position 129,190,513 of record NC_044303.2, read on the forward strand.
CAGGCTGAGGAGCAGGGCTGCCTTATCCAGTAAGCATGGTAGGCTCAGGGTCCACAATATTTTTTGGGGGGCCGTGAAAATGTTTGATTTTTCTTAAAATCATAAGAAGAAGACAGGACTGTTAGTATAGAACTTTTATTTATTTAGTTAGTTAGTTAGTTAGTTCTAAAGGTTTTATTTTTAAGTAATCTCCTCACTCAATGTGGGGCTCGAACTCAAACCCTGAGATTAAGAGTCTCACACCCCATCGACTGAGCCAGCGGGTGCCCCTAGAATAGAACTTGTTTTACTTTTTTCTTCATATCAGAAAAATGAAGGATTTTTAGGGCCACAAAAATTTATTAGACTATTTTAATGTTTTGGTTTTTTTAATGGGGGAAGGGCCTAAGAACGGAGAAGTGCCTAGGGCCCACAAAAGTCATGATGTGGTCCTGGTGTTGAAAGAATAAGTAAACAAATGATTAAATATTATAATGACTGTTAAAAAATGCTTTACAAATGACAAAGTGCCATGAAAATACAGCTTATTATTAAAAGCTGACAATTTTATTGCTGTTGTGAAGTTCTCTTACCCATTGGGACACTATACTCTAAGGAGTTTCAATTATTTCTCTAAATTCAAAGGTTTTCTTAGTCATATTCATATTCTTACTTGCTGTGAAAGAAAAGCTTTAAGTGGCTTTATGTGAGGAATATTTTAGTGTGGACAGGGGAGGGGCAGTAAAGGCACAGAATATAAAGGCTCTGGTAATCAGAAGAGCTATCCCCGTGTACCACACTTCAGAGGAACCCCTTAAATGAAAAGCTGAGTTCCTACAGAAGGTACACCAAGATGACTGTTGTTTTTACAAAAAAAAAGGGGGGGTGGGATTCCTGAGCTTTAACCTTCATGTATGTGTTATCAACATCCCATGACGTTGCCTCACCTCTGAGAAAAGTGAAGTCCTGTACTTCTGAGGCGATCTGGTGGTATATTCTATCCTTTGAGTTGGTTGATGACAAATGAACAGTTTCTCTCTTGGAAAATATAAATAGAAGGGACACTGATGTCCAGGATATCTTCAAAGAGATGCTAAGAATGTTCTGACCTGAAGATCACTTGAGGAGATGATACTCAATGTGAGCTTCCTCATATTACCAAGTAGCTACATCCTTATCTTGCAATCTTGAAGGGTCTAATTCATATCAAAAAGAAACTTCACCTTCTGAAATTATTCTCAGGATATTTACTTTATTTATTTATTATCTATTATTTTTTGAGAGCATATGAGCTGGGGAGAGCAAGAGAAGGTTAAGCAGCCACCATGTGGAGACTGATGCGGGACTCGATCATACGATCCTGGGATCAGGACCTGAGTGGAAATCAAGAGTCAGATGCTCAACCGACTGAGCCAACCAGGTGTCCCAGGAGAGTTCCTTTAAAATGTGAGTTCTCATAGTGCATTTAAATTTGAGAGTATAAAATGACCAGAGGTGGTTACTTTAGGAAAGTTCTTTCCTCTTTCCTTTCTCTTCTGAGTATTCTATAATGTGGCTATAGTAGACTCACAAGGATAAAACAAGTAAGAGTTACAATTTATGGAGTCCAAAACCCTGCTCTAAGCTCTTTACATACATTTTCTCATTTAAGGAGAGAAATTAAGGATGATGTAATTTGCAAAGGGTGTTTTACAAAACTATTGAGAAAGAGGAGGACATGTTCCACTGATAAAAATGACAGAAAAGCAAAGTAGACTATAAGAGAAAACCTGCTGTATTATTCCCTTCTTTCAGTTTTCAGTTGTATGTTTACCGGCCGGGCTTCTGCACAGCTTGGTTTTCATTTGGTGCAGAAGGCAGAGAAAAGCCCTTATGAAAGCAGAGTCTGATCAGAATGGTCATGATCGGGCTTCCCAGGAGATGGGCAGCCAAAGAACAGAGAGCAAAAGGAATAAAAATTTCCAGCAAATGAGTAACTACCACCTCTTGAGGGTCTCCAGCTATTCTAGACAGCCATTCTAGGCATCTTACATTCATGAATAAGTGTCACATTGGACAACTTTGGGGAAGACTCCTGTGTTCCAGGCACTATCCCAGGCATTTTTATGTTTATTAACTAATCTTCCCAATATACCAACAGAGTAGGTCCTATTATTAGCACTCTCATGTTAGAAGCAAGGACAGTGAGGCAGAGAGAAGCTCGGTGTCTTGGCCAAGATCACTCAACCAGTAACGCATATTGGTCTGGAAACCAAACCCTGGAGTTACGCAACTTAACGTGGGGCTTGTAACAATTCTAAGAAGTAGGGACTTTCATTATCCCATTTGACTTTCGGAGAACAGGAGATTTAGAGATGCTATATGGCTTCCTGGAGTTTACCCAAGCAGCTGGGCCCCTGGGCCCATGCACTGAATCGTTTCAACACACGGAGTCTCCCTGTTCAGGATGGCGCCTCCAGACTGTTTGTCGAGAATGGATATAACAGCGACAGAGATAGGTTGGTGGCAGAGAATAGAGGTGAACTGACACGTGGGGTTGGGGTGGGAGCACAGAAGAGGCTCTGGGGAGTATGGAAGAAAGAGAAAGGGGACGGCCTCTGTGCTTTACAGAACAACAGTGAGCTAATGCAGCTTTCCAGGACACAAGAAGACGAAGCAAATCAGAAAATACACGAGGCAGAGAGTTTTAACAGAACCATGGGGACAGAGGAAAGGGGACAATAAAAGTGCAAGGAAAGAGAAGAAGGTGAACAAACTGTAAAGAAGGCTGTGGTATAAGTGCCTGGGAAGTCTGGAGCCACCAGCTCCTGGAAGGCCAGCGTTGGGTGGGCAAGGTGACAGCTCACTGCTCATGCAAGGCCTCCTGGGGCTCTGTGCAGATGGCCACGGGCAGCCCCCTCTCTGTGGGGGTGACGCACACGTGAGGATTGTAAGACGAGGCCCTTGGGGCTCTGTTCACAATAAAAACATTGTACAGGCCTTCTACACATGACTCAGTGTGTATTGTGTGTCTGACTGAAAGAAAGATCGGCTTTACCTGCAAGTGCGAACGTGTAGGCTGAGTTGAAACGAGTGCACAATTACATAAGAAACAAAAATACCTGGGGAGCAAGCAGTCTACTGCCTTCCAGGGGACATGTAGAATCCCTAGAGGAAGAGTGCCAGGCCACTCCTTTGCCAACTGCGAGAATAGCTGTGGTTGGACAGGGTGTTTTGTTTTGTTTTGTTTTTACCCTGGCGCTTGGCACAGAATCCTGAACACCGAGTGGGGCCCCTGAACCCTGCCTGACACCAAACCTTGCGTTAGCTAACGTCATTCCTGTGTTACTTTGTTTGAGAAGGAATGGAAAACAGCAAAGGGGAAAGGGAAAGAGTCATTCAAATTTGTCTTATGTGAGGGCTTTATATGCTAAGCCTGAGAGAAACAATGTAATGTTTGAAAGTAGGGGGTCTGGGGAGAGACATAGGTTCAAGCCTTGGCTCCATCATGTCTTAGCTGTGGCACCCTTGGCAAGTGACTCCATCTTGCTGGATCTTCATTTTTCATCTATAAAATGGGTGTAATGGTAGGACCCACCTCAGAGAAGCTGGTAGGTGTAATGGTAGGACCCATCTCAGTGTGAGAACTGTATGAGATCATGCAGGCAGATAGCTTCACTTAGAACCAGGCACCCAGCACCCAGCAAGTGTTCACCAGTGTTACCATCTGTAAATTGAGAGAGATAACCTCCCCAGGTCCCTCAAGGGACACTAAGGCTGCAGCCAAAGGTTAGCAAAATGAGGGCTTTTTGAAAAGTACTGAATAATCTCTATTCTCTCCTTGGCAGTGTGATGAAGTAAAAACAATTATCGACATTGAATTCATTAAAAGATTTAGATTCTGGGATCACCTGGGTGGCTCAGTTGGTTAAGTGTCCGACTTCGGCTCAGGTCATGATCTCACGGTTTGTGGGTTCAAGCCCTGTGTCAGCCTCTGTACTGACAGCTTGGAGCCTGGAGCCTGCTTTGGATTCTGTGTCTCCCCCTTTCTCTTTGCCCCTCCTCTGTTTGTGTTCTGTCTCTGTCTCTCGCTCAAAAATAAATAAACATTAAAAAAAAAAAAGACTTAGATTCTGGTCTCTGGACCTTCATCTCTCATCACTCAGTGGGGGCATTAACTAAGTTCCCTTTAATATCCCTTTCAGCTCTAATAGCCAGTGCCCAGTCATCCCCCTGACTGACTGCAGCAGGAGGGCAGAGAACCTCACTCTGGTGGGCTTGTGACTGTAGCTCCCATCCCCTCTGGCCTGCCAGGGCCCCAGGTGATGGATTCAGAGGGGCAGAGAGACAGAGAGAGAGAGAGAGAGAGAAAGAGAAGGAGGAAGGAAGGAAGGAAGGAAGGAAGGAAGGAAGGAAGGAAGGAACAAAGAAACACATACCTAGGAAGATGTCCCAGATATTTTAAGTGAAAAAAAGGCAAATTGAAGAACTAGAAATAATTCTGTTGAATAAATATTCAAGAATAATTTAAAAAATATAGATGTGTGTATGCAAGGATTATCTCTTGGGCAGGATTAAGAGAAATTTTACTTTACATTTTACACAGTTCTGTATTGTTTGAAACGTATACTATGAGCATGTTTTATTTGATAATCAAAATAATAATACTAAAATAATAATACTAAAGATGTGAACAAAACTAAAATGTGTTTTTTGAAATTTATTTTAGAGAGAGAGAGAGAGTGAGCAGGGGAAGGGCAGAGAGAGAGAGGAAGAGAGACAATCTTAAGCAGGCTCCATGCCTAGGGTGGAGCCCGACACAAGGCTCCATCCCGAGACCCTGGGATCATGATCTGAGCCAAAAGAAAGAATCAGAATCTCAACCAACTGAGCCACCCAGGCACCCCTAAGACATGCTTATTGCAGACAGTTTGGAGGGGAAAAGAAGAAAAATCACTTATAACCCTCCCCCAACATAGAAATATTGCTACTGACATTTTAATTTACAACATTTCAGTCTTTTTTCTATATGTTTATAGCATAGAAATATACATACATATTTACAAAATGGAATCACATTTGTCCATGCTGTCTTATAATTAGCTCCGTTTAACAATATATTGTTTGTATGTTTCCATGTCATTAAAGTTTCTTCTACACTCTACAGCATGATTTTAATGACTGCTTCTTTTTCCATATTGTATGTGGCCAACTTTGCATTGCTGCACATTTTGGCTGTTCTCCGTTTTCCCCCATTGTAAGTATTGACAGGCTTTTGGAGAATAATGAAACGCTGAAATGCTTGGCTTTGTCTCTCTCTTTGGGTAGAGCTGGCTGCTCTCTTTTCTTCTTCCTCTTTGTATCCTTTAGCTTTTGGGTGGAGGCCCAGAGAGCTCCACAAGGGGTGGTGTGTGTTTAAGAAACTCAGCTAAAGAAACAAACGGATCGCAGAGAGCTCTGAACCTACAGTGTTGGGAAAATGCTGAGCGCTGTAATTGGCCTAATGTTGCTCCCGTGAGAGATGCCATCTGCCTAGGCCTCCAAAGTCCTGGCCAGGATTTTAACTTTTCTCATCCAGCTGATGACAGACAAATATTCCTCACTTCAACAGTTATGCGCAACCCCCAAAATGTTTCCTCAAGTCTGTCAAACACTCATGGGAAGAGACTACCAGCTCATCCTTGAAGACGGAGAAGCAGGCAAGGTCACGTCAGCAAATCAGGACTGTGGGCTTTAAGTTTCATTGAAAAGATAGCCTCTTGGACAGCTCTGTTCCCTGCTCCCTGAGCCAGGCTGTTGGTCCAGTGGTGACTCAGGAAGGAATGCCACTGACGAGCCACGGGCATGCCAGGGAATTATTCGGCACATGCCAACAAGTAACCTCATACGATAATCAAACGCCAGCCAATCTGTGAACACTTTGCGTAACAGCATATTTGGATTTGGGGCTTAGCTTTCAAAGCTTGAGTTTCACGTTTGCCCGAGCACATTCCCAGCCTCCTGGGGCCTCTCCTGTGTGCCCTGCCTCTGCTTGCAAGTGCAGAGAGCAGTTCTTCCAAGAGCCAGAGCTTGGCTCTCCCCTCGAGGTAAAGCAGAACTCTGCCAGGGATCAGCGGGCACTCATCAGTCTACAGTTCTCAGTTTGGCCAGCACTGCTTCTCCATATGCCCTGTTTCTTACCAAAAGGCCAGCAACGTGGGTGATGGATGCCTCCTTTTGCTGTGGAGACGCTGAAAAGTCATTCCTAGTATTGTCAAGGTCTTCGATGCACCTTATCCACAAGAGAGATTTGTTGACTGACAGCTGCTGGTATAACAATGTCCTATCAGGTCTGGCTGTAGGAATCGGCAAAGTATTACAGCATCAACAGGTATCTGGGCTATCCAAGAGCCTCAGAAAGGGCAAAGAGGCTTGCAAATTTTAAGACTCCTTACTCCTGGCTCTCGTCCTTCTCCTGCAGATACCCTGAGAGCCAAATGTTTGAAGGATTTAATTTTGGATCCACAAAAAGGTGATACACTTTCGGGCACAGATTTGCTACAGAATGGCAGCCATGCCCTGAGGGGTCCTGGTGAGCTGGGTAAATGACCTGGCTGTGCACCGCCGCCCCCCCCCCCTCCCGCCCGTCTCACCAGTAGCATAGGTCAAGGTTTCCTTAAGGCCTTGGGTGTTTGTATAGTCAAGATGATACTGAACATGAAATATTCAAATAGCAATACCTTGGGTGAGAGACAAAGTCTAGTCAATGATCTTATTCATAATTCTTCCAGTGAAGAAGTTGTCACCATGAAGTAGGGCTTTCAAAGTGCTCCTGCCCTTGCCACAGTGATCTCAGAGAGAACTCTGACCTCCCCAGGAGAATGTTGTCGTGAGCACAGAGTGCCCAGGTTAGAGACACTAAGAGCTGCAGTGTCAGTCAGCTACATCAGTGACACAAAGCCTTCCCCAGGAATAAGTTGATAAAGACTTAGTACCTAAACATAGTACTTCCAAAAAGAAATAAATCAGTAATTAGAGATCCTGAAGACAGAAGCAGACATTCCAATGCAGACCTAATCATAAGACCTCATGGGATGTTCAAAAGTTCTCCAGAGTAGGTATGAACAGATTTCCTTTACCCCATCAGTTAGGCTGGGTAGAAGCCTTACTATGTCTTCCTAATTTTAAGCACGGATGACAGAAAGCAGGGGATGCCCAACTGAAGGAGGTGTCAGTACTTTTTTGTAGCATGGCGTTTACGTGCCAGCCAAGGTCATTAAGAATGTGAAATTCCTTTCAAAGTGGAAAAATATACTTGTTCTCTTCTACAAGTGAAAGAGTAAATTCACAGTTAATTATCAATGCTTTATTAGTAGTTACAGGCCCCACAAATCTCACCAAGTTGAACCTCCACTACGTATATACAAGAACATAAAAAGTGGCCTTCAGTGGTAATAACAGGAGGAAAGAATAAATCTGGGAAATTCTCTGCATAGATCATCCTAGAAATTTATCAATCCAAAGTCCTTAGATTATAAATACAATTTTTGAAGGTTTAAGAGGTGCACTTCAAAGAGCTACTTCTTTAATATGAGCTGTGTGAAGATCATTAAAAAATTTTAAAGTCACAGGACACATAAGAACGCCTCAGGTTCACAAGGAAGATTGGAGAGCTTAGAGTGGAAGCCCAGGCATTTGGCCCAGATGTTTGCTGCTGATTTCTGAAGCTGGTGGGTAAGGATCTATCCTCAGGAAGGACCCAGCAGAACCTCTGCACAGTGCCATCGTGCAGGGAAACTCAGTGGCCTCTACTCCTAAAAATGGGACCACTCAGCTTGGCCACAGCTGGCTGAAGCCCTGGCTTTCCTTGTGGGCAAGGTTGTTTCTGGAGCTTCTTGTCTGATGGAGGTAGGGTCTTGGGCGCCCATGTCATCTCCCAGTCATGTTGCCCACGAGCAGCACTGTGAGGATGTCCTCGAACTGACCCAATTCCCAATCCCATCCCTTCTATTTAATGAAACCCTACAAACACTAAGAAAATATATGCCATCCCACCTCTCGCTCTGCTATTTATCTGCTTTTTTCTTTCATACACTCTCTTTCCAATTATTGGGCAATCATGTCCAATTCCAGGAAACCAATGCTTATTTTACCCTTCTCATCTGAAGATGAATAAGGAGTCTACCTTCTCTAGTCCAATGCATAAGGTGAACTTTCTCAACTCGTCCTCCTCAAGGCAAAGTTGTTGCCAGTCTTGTGTGTGTTTGAAGTTTACACACATCTTATGTATGTATATACATACACAGACGTGGCATCCCCTCTCTCAGGAAGGTAGGCTCCATCTGTGTGGGTCAAGCAATATAAAGACTGCCATGGTTATCATCTCTGTTTCATTGACAGTGTTGGGGGAAGCACCCGAAATGGGCATATTGCAATTTAGAGGAAACCCTGGCTACTTTTATTCTTTCTTTCTTTCTTTCTTTCTTTCTTTCTTTCTTCCTTTTTTTTTTTTTATCCCTGGCTACTTTTTTTTTTAAGTTTATTAATTTATTTTGAGAGAGAGAGAGAGCAAGTACAAGCAGGGGAGGGGCAGAGAGAGGGAGAGAGAGAATCCCAAGCAGGCTCTGCACTGTCAGCACAGAGCCTGAAAAGGGCTCCATCTCATGAACCGTGAGGTCATGACCTGAGCTGAGACCAAGAGTTGGACTCTTAACTGACCGAGCCACCAGGCACCCCAATCCCTGGCTACTTTTAAAGCTGGATCACCATGTACATATTCTGTAAGGTCATCAGTGACAGCACATTGGTTGCCGTTTCTTGAAAATGCTTCTCTGTAGAAGTGTTCATATGTGCCTGGAACACTGTTTCTGCTTTCTTAGATGCCTGTTTATTCCCCACACTGAAGATTCCTTAGAATCATTGAAAGTAAGTCTTTTGACATGGGTTAGGGGGAAGTGAATGGGGAAGAGGATGAAGAAAGGAGCTTAATCATTTAAAAATGTCAATAATTCTTACTCTTTCCCTGGGTCTGTCACCTTCTGTCTATGCCTCGGTTTCCTCACGTGCAAAACTGGGATGGTAATAGGGCCAAGCTCAGAGAGGTGGAGGGTACAATGGGTTACTATTGGTTAAGTGTTTTGAGCACTGTCTGGGGCATAATAAGTGCTCTTTTTGTCCCCCATCCTTATTTATATTCTAATCACTACATAAGGAGTCAGAGGGGCTGGCCTTTGGAAGGAGAATAATTCTTCATGTCAACACCACCATCACACATTATTGAAGAGATTTTGGTGTGAATGGGGCCATTTGACACCCCAGCTTCCTGTGCCACATTTCCCCTACCTTTCCGAGTAAGCTCTCCTTTCCCTAGGCTCAATGTCTTTCTTTTATCTACTGTAAACCACAGATAACTTATCAGGTTAGTCTGCCAGGGGAATTCGTATCTTAATAAGACTCAGAACCTTAAGTGAAAAGGTGTCATTTATTAAAATTTCAGGAGGTGAGGGGGTGGAAGGGTGTTTCTAGAACCCCTCAAATCACCCCCCCCCCCCAGATGTAGTTGCTTCATTCACGTACCAGTGACGCTGACCCTGGCAGGAAGTCACTTGTACTTTTCACTAATTGAGGTCCTGCCCTCTTGAATCTTGCAATCTAAAAGAGAGAACTTTGATCCGGGGTGATAATAAAACAAGTAAGTAATTAAAGCCCAGGGATGCGGATTGAGTAACTGCTCTGTCCCAGGTATTGGCATGGAGGTGCCGGGCGCACTGAGGTGGAACCAGACTTGTTTGCCTTTTAGAACCTCACGGTGTATTGGAAGGGACAAAATACATCAGACGGTGATAAGGAAATGTGTGTGAGTAAAAGGAAAAGAGGTGTGTGTTGACAGAAGACAGCCTGAAGAGTTTAGCAAACAGGAACGTTTCTCAAGAACTTGAAAGCGTTGGAGGTCTTTCGAAAGGGCTAGTTATACACTGCCTGGAGGCTAAGGTAGGAACTGGAAAGGGACTTAGGCCAGCCCTTGCTAGCTGGAGGGTTAACTGTATGCTTCAGCACAAGGATCTTGGCTGGAGAGAAATGGGAGCCGGAGCATCGATGACTCATTCTCATCTACTTGACATCATCTTCAGATTTTCGTTTAACTTTTCCCATCCACGTCAGATGCCCCTAATTCTTGGGTGGTCTGCCATGCCACTTCCTGCCAAGTCCCAGCAACTTTATTCTGGGTGGAGGTCTGGGGGTACTGGATCTTATTTCAAAAGGAGAGGGGAAATTGAAACCAGAAAGGCTTTGTGACAGACTTTAGGAGATTCTTTTTTTTTTTTTTTTTTTTTTTTTCTCCCAGCACAGGTTTCTCCAGGCTGGTATCTCTAGCTTAGACTTTCTATTTTATTTATTTGTTTGTTTGGTTGGTTTGGTTTGGTTTGGTTTGGTGAGAGTTAACTATTCAAAATGGAAGTCCTTTTATAATTCAATCTAGTTATGCAAACATAGCCCATTGATGTTAACAAGTAGAGACCAGATGCAAATAATCCACTGGGGCATAACATGGAATAACTAGCAGGAGCTAAAGCAGGCTGTCTCCCCACCACCCTATTACCTCATAAGAATTCCTTCCATGTGGAAATGAGCATGAGGAGAATTTTAAAAAATAATAAAAAACAGGACTCTTACGATGTTTCAAACGGCCTTAAAATGACAGCAGTAGTGGAGATGCTTGGATCACACAAGATTGCCATATAAACAACTGAAGTCACTCCAGAGTTCTGTGGAATTAGACATGCGTCCCTAAGAAAGGTTAGGTGCCTCCATCTCATGAAGGATAAATTGATTCCAATGGGAAAACAGATTCCAAACGGAGGTCACCGAGTCAGTGATTCATACCCAGGTGCACACGAAAAGATCTGGTTCTCTGCAATTCATTGAACAGGGCATCGCTGCCATGATGAAATTTTATGCCGTTCCCTGCAGCACTGGGTGTTTTAACTGTTCTGGATAGATAGTCAATCAGTTGTTAGGTGAGGCCGAATACAGGGAATCCTAGAATGGCAATGGTGAGGCCATTTTCTGCAGCAAAGAAAGTTTTAGTTGAGTAAAAGAGCTAGGCAATATAAACAAACTTACAGGGAGTCACCAAACCTCTGAGCTGGCCACCATTTCTGCCTGCTTCTCTCAAAATGCCATTGCCTTATGAGTGGCTATTTGATCAAGAGGCCTAAGTCTTGACTAATGTAGTGGGTCTGATTTTCTGCTTTCAGAATAATTCTTTATTTTAAAAGGGTTTTTTGTTGTTGTTTTTGGTATTTGTGTAGGTGTGTGTGGGGAGCGGGGGGGGGGAGGTGCTCCAGGACTGTGAGCTCTGTGAACCTTCCTAAGTGGCTGAGATTAAGATGAGAAGTTCTTGGGGGCAGAGGGTTGGCATGGGGATGGGGGCAGTGGGGGAGAGAGCATTACTTTGTGAGGAAAGCCAGAGTCCAGAAAAGCATTTGGGTGAAATCTTCCTGATTTAGCTCTGGGACAGAATTAGACACAACCAGGAAATCCCCAAAAGGTGCCCAGTAAATGTTGGCAGAATGAAGGTTAACCAAAACTCTGAAGCTCCTCTTGCGAGATTGTCCAGCTCTTCAATGTTCTCAACAGGAGTTCTTCCTGAAGTCAACCCTAAATCTCTCCTCCAGCATCCTTAGCTCATTTCTCTCTCTTGTTCCAAGGAGAAATAAGATGCTGACACTGCTATTCTTAGGCCCCAATTAAATTTGTACATATTAAAATCTGCCCTCAATCTTCCATTTTGTGGGCTACATAACCCCAATTTTGTAAGCTTTTCTTTCAAAAAGGTAATTTCAAACATTTCCATGTGCCAATCTTCAGAATCACAAATGTTTAGAAATAACTTACAGGTTACCATATAGACGTAGCCACACTGAAATGAGTAATGTACTTAATTCATGAAGGTGCCGCTTCCTGTTGAAATCCCTGCATCCTGGGCAGTGGGGGGCAGCGCTGCAGGTTTCTGCCTTCTCTCTGGAGCCTGGAAGGAGGTGAAAGCTGATGAGCCAGGCTAATAAGATGCAGCCTCACACTGATTAAATGTCCATTTTCTTGGGGGAAATGGCTGACAGGAGCAGGATAAAGCTGTCAGGAAGCTTGTAGCAATTTTCCCAAATCTACCACTACCAGTGAGCTTTATTTGTGTGCTTAGAGCTATTATTAGCAAAACAATGGCTGGAAAATGTACCAAGGAGAAAATTAAGAAATGACAGGCTTGTTTTTAAAAAGAAAGAGAAAAGTTTCTTTTGTTAAATTTTGTTAAGTTTTTTTGTTTTGTTTGTTTTTTTTTCAGCAGAAAGTTTCACTTAGCAAAATACATCGTCCAACCATGGCGTCTGGGTGAGGAAAGTGAACGAGCAAGAGTGAGCTCCGGTTACCTGTGTGGAGGCATTAATTTCAGCGGCTACTGCCCAGGTGGGAGCATGAGCTCAGGGCTCTCTACAAGGGATGCGAAGGGGGAATTTAACAGTACAATGTAGAGTTTGCCTTAAAATCCTAAAGCCACCTGTAAGCCATGGTGTAGGTGCTGATGGGGTAGAGAGGGCATGCAGGAGTGCAGTGGTGAACAGAGAGAGCTGCTGTTTTTCCAAAGTAACAGGGGTACCTGGGTGGCTCAGTTGGTTAAGTGTCCAACTCTTGGTTTCTGGTCAGGTCATGATCTCGAGGTTCTGGATTTGAGCTTCGTATCAGGATCTGGACTGACAGCTCGGAGCCTGGAGCCTGCTTCAGATTCTGTGTCTCCCTTTCTCTCTGCCCCTCCCCCACTCGTGCTGTCTCTCTCTCTCTCTCTCTCTCTCTCTCAAAATAAATAAACTTTCTCAAATAAATAAATAAACTTAAAAAATAAAAATGCAGGAGCGCCTGGATGGCTCACTTGGTTAAGCGTTCGACTTCGGCTCAGGTCATGATGTCAAGGTTCATGAGTTCCAGCCCCATGTCGGGCTCTGTGCTGACAACTCAGAGCCTGGAGCCTGCTTTGGATTCTGTGTCTCCCTCTCTCTCTGCCCTTCCCCATTCATGCTCTGTCTCTCTGTGTCTCTCAAAAATGAATAAATGTTAAAAAAAATTTTTTTAATAAAATAAAAATACAAAAGGAGTAACAGAGAGGTATCTAGCTAGGGTTGTGCTGTTCAATACCGTAGCCACCAGCTACAGGAGGCTATTGAGAGGGTGCATTGTGGCTGGTCTGACGAGATGGCTGTAAGTGTAAAATACACACTAAAGTTCAAAAGAGTTTATACTAAAAAAAGGATGCCAAAAACATCATTAATTGCTCTTAAGATTGACTACATGTTGAAATGATATTTGGGATAGATTCAGTTAAACAAAATATATTATTACAGCGAATGCTTCAACAGGGATGAACCTTGAAAACATGCTAAATGAAAGAAGCCAGATGCAAAAAACCCACACATTTTGTGATCGCACTTGTATGAAGTGGCCAATAGGCAAATCCATAGACAAAAGGTACAGGAGTGGTTGCTTAGGGCTGGGGGGGAGGGGGGGTGGTTTCGAGGGAAATGGGAAGTGAGTGCTAATGGGTATGTTTATTTTTTTTTTTTTCACGAAGTGACGAAAATGTTCTAAAATTGATTTTGGCAATGTTGCACAGCTCAGTGAACATATTCAGTTGTATATTTTATTTCTTTTTTACTTATTTATTTTTATCTTTAAATTTTTGTTTAGTTGCACATTCTATTTTATTTTTTTAATTTTTAATTTTTAATTTTTTAAAAGTAAGCTCTACACCCAACGTGGGGCTTGATCTCACGTCCCTGAGATCAAGAGTCGCATGCTCCACCAACTGAGCCAGTCAGGCGCCCCTCAGTTGTACATTTTGAAATGGGTTAATCATATGGTATGTGAATTATATTTCAATAAAGCCATTTAAAATAATTTAAAAATTTTGGAGGCAAAAGAGCTAATTTTACCTGTTTATTTTAAACTTTTAACAATGAGCTACCAGAAAATTTAAAATTACTTAAGTGGATGGCAGTATATTCTGTTGAAGCCTGTGGGCTAAGCAACCAAGGGTGAAGCGGCTATGGAAATCTAGGGCTAGTGCTGCCCAAAGTGAAAGTCATAAACACAGGGCAGAGGACCTGACAGAAAGGTTCACCTTTGGTGCAGGGTGAGCAGGAATGAGGGGTGAGGGAGAACCTGACTTGGAAGGTTGGGGGTTTTGAGGATAAGGGTAAAACTCGAGGACTGGGGCAGGCCTCTGCACCAAGTACCAGCACACGGGGCTGAGGAGCAGACCAGAATTTTTGGTCTCTAGGCAAACAGGGGGCGCTGTCTTTAGTCACCTCCCCGGAAGACTCTTATCAGCCCAGCCGTGAGCAACACTGAGTTATCTTTCTCAAGTGGCTGCCCCAGCTGCCTCAGGCTCTGTTCTCCAACCTCTGGGGCTGAGAGGAGCCAGGGCTTGACTCACCAGTAACATATTTGCCTACCTGGAACCCAGCCTCCGTGAGATGCAGACAGCAGGGGGGGACCTCCAGCCTTACCCAGGAGGGTGAAAGCTTGGAAACTTCTTCAAGGAGTACTAGCCAAGGGAGTTTTTCTGGTCTGTTTGTGAAATGTGATAAACAAATCCTAGTGTTAGAGGTTTTGCTGATTGTAGCAGAAGGGGAAGCCTTGGGTACCTTCTTGGTATCCTCTCCTTCAGTGAGGTTTCTTTCTGACTCAGTTACACACCCATTCCCAAAAACGTATAACACTATGTCAAAGAACACAGCTCAGTGGATGTTGGATAAGGAAGCTACACTTTTAGGGCCTCCACAGAGAAAGGATCCCATGGCTCATCTCTGGAGACGAGAGAGATAATGGGACTGAAGGATGCAAAGGGGTGATTAGCCAAATGAACTGCAACCCCAAAGGCCTAGTTCTGGAGGAGAGGTGAGTAGCCTAGAAAGGGGAGAGAAAATCAAATACACTGTACTTGGTGTAGAGTGAGTATTTGGCACTATTGTGTGCCCTGTCCAAAATATGTCCTGACATTTGCTCCCACTGCAGTAAACTTTACTTTTTTTCATGACGACTGCGTATCAGGTTTCCACAGACCCAGTGGGTCGCAAGAAAAGAAAACGGGGTAGGCAAATTTTGTGAACCTAGGGGCATTGTCTGAGCAAAGTAAGATCTCCTGTTTTCTTGTCCTGATGGAGTAGCAGCAGAAAGTTAATGAAAGTCAATGAAGGCAGAGGAGACACAGACGAGACCATCTTCTATATGACTGTAAGCTCCCTAAAAGCAAGGATTAGAAATTATTTGCCTCTCATGTCCACAATAGGGCCTGGAGGGTGGTGAGTACTCCAGGAATATTTGTAGCATGGGTGGATGAATGGAGGGCAGGTGAGAGGCACAGGACACAGGAGATAATTAATTAACATTGGGTTATGTAATGATGTTTTGCGGGGGTGGGTGATGGCAAGGAAAGGCTGGAGAAAGATTTCATTTATGTGATAGGCAAATAAATTCTGGAAGTGTTAAGTTAAAACTAGTATGATTGCATATTTAGTTTTGTCATCTTTCTAGCTTTTTTTGAGCAGTGCTTAATGCTGAATCAGAGTGAGGGTAGAAGGGGGAAAGGAGGCCTAGAATTATAGCTCATGGGCCTCTCTCATTCTGGATCTTGTAAAATGCAAACCACTGAGGAGTGGACAAATGACTTAATGATGATGTTGTCAGGGCCCTCAGAATAAATATTGCCTTTTCCATTCCCACCGCTGGTTCTACATAGTGCAAGCTGACGTATCCTCGAAAGGCTGAGATCTCCTCATTCTTATCTTCTGAGTCAGGCAGCACGAGATGGTGAAAAACTTGCTCAAAAAGCATTTGTATCATTTACCCCTGTCCCTTCAAGCCAAGGTGATCCTTTCTGGCCAAGGATCCTGTCCTATAAGTGAGTTGGCTTTTTGTATTTGGCAGTTAGAAATCTAAATTTAAAGTCAAGGTACTTAAAAGTCAGAATACAGAAAGAGTTTCTATCTCCAGATAGTTCTATCATGGAGCTCAAAAGGCTCATCTGGAATATTAGAGGGCAGGGAACTTCAAAGAAAGCAAAACCATGTGTTATTATCAGAATGAATGTAGATCTCTAAGAATTCTGTGAAACCCTCTTATGTGGGTCCATGGCATGCTAGTAATTGAGGTGGACGTGGTCCTGGCTGGGTGAGCTAAGAAAGCTGGATTCTTCCAAGGAAATAACTTTCTATGATATCATGATGGGGATGTGCAGGTGCAGTTGGGTGGGAGCCCTTGGCAGCAGGGCTCCCTGTCATGGGTCCAAATCCCTGGTGCCCGTGCTCTCCTGCTCAAGTCACTTCTGCTCATGGACCTGTACTATGACTCACAGGCAGCCAGCAGCAGCTGAGAGGAAATGATGTGGCAACTGTGTCCAAAGATGATGGCTAAATGTTGAAAATAGAAAAGAAAATCCATTAAAAAAATATGCCGTTGTATTTTATAAAGGCTGTGCAAGATTTAAAAAGCATGTTTAGCATTCCAAGTATTTTCCCTTTTGTGTCTTTAGAGACTAGCTCTGAGAGTGATTTTTTGTTTACTTAACATTTAATCAAAAGAGATTTGGACCCCGCCAGCTTTTGAACAACAGCTTCAGTAGCCCTGCCTCTTTGCATTTAGTGCGAAGAGAGAAACTTCAACCAGACGGAGAATTTGATGTCTGTAATATGCACTAAAAGATCAGCTGGTCTAACTTTACAGGGCTAATAAAAGGGAAGAATTTTCCTGTGCTCAGGTCTTTTATGAATTATAAATAACCATTCACTTTGGAAGATAGCACATCATAAAATTTTTTTTCACAAATATGCACAAATCCATTTTAAGATCCAAGGAAAAAGATGTTCAGAAGTCTCAGATGTACTCAGTTTTGATTTCGTGGGGAAACATGTTCTTTTACCATATGGATGCTTTTAAGGGGGCCTTCAGCTGGGGCTCAGTAATGGTACCCCAGTGGCTAAATAAGGGATTTCTTTCCTTCTAACATTATTTCTCTGTTATTAAAGGTGGAAAAACCTTCCACAAATAGCATACTATTAGACTGCTTTAGGGGGTGTCCTGGGAATCAAGGTTATGTATCTGCTCCAGAAATACTGTCTGTAATTATCATTCCTCAGTGGTTCTGAGGATGCAGTCTGGGTGTTTTCATTAATTTCTTGATTCTGCTAGTCTGGAGTGCGTGCCTGCTCTTGATATTCAATATTTTGCAGTAGGAGTTTTTTGTGTTTTTTTTTTTTTTTTTTTTTAGGGTCACAGGTCTCTCCCCCTCCCTTCCTCTCATAATAACCATTTCCTGGCTTCTTTTGTCTGCTAAAATAAAAAGGTACGAAAGACTAGATTTGAAAAGGAAGAGAGCTCAGATGTGAGATTCTTCCAAATCCAAGCCTTTATCTACCCTATTTATAATTTAATATGAATATTAAGAGAGAGAGCATTCAGATCTGACAAACAACTGAGGAGAATCCACAGGTCAGACTAGCATATCGATGTCTCTCCCCAGCACATTATTATGAGTGTTTCCAAACAAAGTTGAAAGAATTTTACAGTGAATACCCATATGCCCCACCATCTAGTCATAGATTCTACCCTTAACATTTAACCATTCTTATTTTATCACATATCTGTACATCTCTCCTCTATTAATCCTTTCAAAGTAGATTGTAAGCATCAATCAATTTCCACTTAAAAACTTCAATATTTCCTTTCTTTTTTTCTGTTGTAAAATTTATATACAATGAAATGTACAATCTTAAGTGTACATTTTCTGAGTTTGGACAAATGTATACCTGTGTTCCCAAGCTTCTGTAAACACATAGAACATTACCATCATCCCAGAAAGTTCCCTCGTGCCACTTCCCGTCAATCCTCACCCTTACTTCCCTTCCCAGAGGCAACCGCTGTTTTGAGTTTTGTCACTGCAGATTAGTTTTGCCTATTCTAGAATTTCATGTAAGTGGGATCAAATAGGATGAACTTTTTAATGTAAGACTTCTTTCACTCAGCATACTGTTTTTGAAATTCAGTCATGTTATCGTATAACACTAATTCATCTGTTCCATTGTGTTGCTGAGTAGTATTCCATTATATGACTATACCACAGTGTGTGTAGCTATTCCCTGCTCATAGATACCTGGGCCATACTCAGTTTTTGGCTATTGTGCCTAAAGCTGTTGGGAACATTTTTATAAAAGTCTTTTTAAAGACTTATGTTTTCGTTTCCCATTTGTGGGAAAAGACCCATTTGTGTTGACTGCTGAATCACAGGATGAATGTGTGTTTTGTTTCAAAGAAACTGCCATTCCTCTTTCTAAAGTGGGTGCACCATTTTGTATTCCCACCAACAATGTAGGAGAGTTCCAGTTGCTTCCCATCTTTGCTGACATTTAATGTTGTCAGCCTATTTACTTTTAAACCATTTTGGTGAGGGTGTAGTAATGCCTCATTGTGGTTTTAATTTGCCGTTTACCAATGAATAAGGGCATTGAACACGTTGTCATGTGCTTATTTGTCATTCATACATCTTCTTTTGTGAAGTATCTGTTCAAAACTTCTGTTCATTCAAAATTTTCTTTGTCTTTATTGTTCAGTGGGAGTCCTTTATACATTCTGGACTGATGTCCTCTGTGGAGTTTATGTTTCACAAATATTTTCTTTCAGTCCATGACTTGCCTATTAATTTTCCTTTAAATTTTTTAAAATATTTATTTATTTATTTATTTATTTATTTATTTATTTATTGCCAGCACGCTGGGGAGGGTCAGAGACACAGGGAGAAATTCCAAGCAGGCTCAGGGCTGTCAGTGCAGAGCCCCATAGGAGGCTCCAATGCACAAACTATGAGATCATGACCTGAGCAGAAGCCAAGAGTCAGACACTTACCTGAGGGAGCCAGCCAGGTGCTCCTCATTTTATTTATTTTTTTTTTTAATTTTTTTTTCAACGTTTATTTATTTTTTGGGACAGAGAGAGACAGAGCATGAACGGGGGAGGGGCAGAGAGAGAGGGAGACACAGAATCGGAAACAGGCTCCAGGCTCTGAGCTGCCAGCCCAGAGCCTGACGCGGGGCTCGAACTCCCGGACCGCGAGATGGTGACCTGGCTGAAGTCGGACGCTTAACCGACTGCGCCACCCAGGCGCCCCCTCATTTTATTTTTTAAATGTTTATTTATTTATTTTTTAGAGAAAACGAGATTGCTAGCGGGGGAAGGGCAGAGAGAGAGAATCCCATGCAGGCTCCCTGCTCTCAGCACGGAGCCTGACAGGGGCTCCATATCACAAACTGCAAGATCAAGACCTGAGCTGGAGTCAAAGAGACAGACACTTAACAGACTGAGCCACCCAGGATTCCCTTGCCTATTCATTTTCTTAAAAAAAAAATTTTTTTTTTAATGTTTATTCATTTTTGAGACAGAGTAACAGAATGTGAGTGGGGGAGGGACAGAGAGAGAGGGAGACAAGATCTGAAGCAGGCTCCAGGCTACGAGCTGTCAGCACAGAGCCCGATGCGGGGCTCAGACCCACAAACCGCTAGACCGTGACCTGAAGTCTGGTGCCCAACCAACTGAGCCACCCAGGCGCCCCTTGCCTATTCATTTGCTTAATGGTCTCTAGTGATGGGAAGTTTTTTTATTTTGATGAAGTCTGATTTATCAGTGTTTTCTTTTATGGTTATTGTGACCTAAACAAAGCACATTGATCTCAATAAATGGTGTACCCAAAAATCTATTGTAGCCTCAAAAACACTCAAAGCTTCACTGGCTTAATTGCAATACATGTGTCTTCCTGAAAAAAACATCTATTTACATGCATTTTTGGGAACAACTGAGGAAAACCTGGTGACTTGTAAACACTCACTCTCAGTATCCCAGAGGATGAAACAAATTCTAGACCTCCCTTGCTACTTTGCACTACAATAACAAGACTTCTGTTTTCGGTTTGTTTCGTTGCGAAGATTTTTATTTTTTATTTTTAAGTAATCTCTCCACCCAAATGTGGCTCAAACTCACAACCCTGGGATCAAGAGTCGCATGCTCCATAGACTGAGTCTTCTGTTTTATTGGTGGAAAGAGTCACCACCTGGTCAAAGTCATGTTATGGTATCAAGTCATTCCTTTGGCTGATGAGCATCACAAATGTTTTTTTTTAATTAATTAATCATATGTTATTGAGAAATCATATTATAAACAGTTTGAATGTATGGCATGAATGGATGAAGTCTTCCCCGCAAAGGCTTTAAGGAATTGAAATAAAGGAAAGAAATCTACAGAGAGACCCAGGTGTCAGGGACAGCATGGGGCAAAATTAAGAGCAGATTGAAGAGGGGAATGGTCGGCAATGAGAAAAGCAGAACTTGGAAAAATAGAGACCAGCTGAAGAGACATTCAACCTGTTGTGATTCTTTCAACCTGTTACTGGGCTCCACATCTTCCCAAGATTGCACCCCAGACTCTTTGCCAAATGCTGTGTTGTCACTAAAGCTGTTTGATTTCTCCCTTTGTTTCCTTTTGGGACCTAAGGGACACTCAATACGGACATGACATTTTGAAAACTAAACTCACATCTTTTTCACCCTATCTTCATTGTTGTTCTGGCCTACTTTCTCTTAGACACTTTCTTGAGGGTGTGGGCTGAATGTGGTCTTTCAAACTTTCATGCCAACTCCCTTACGTGTCTTTCCCTCTCTGATTCCATCTTTTCCTGGGATCATTAATGTTCTGAAACTGCTCATTTAGTTGTGGGTTACCCTGGGCCTTCTGTCCTCTATTTTTTTTTTTTTTAATCACTGATATGATTTCCTTCTTTATTAGAGACTGATTCAGGAAAGAAAAGGGGTGAGACTTGAGTGGATGATTTTTGCTGTTTGACTACAGGTTGAAATGAGCAGTTGGATTTTTGGGTTTCATTGATCCTCTAGGTTTTTATAACCAATTCCTTTGGTTACTGATTGTATGATTCTCACTGGAAATTATCTGGAAATATGAACTATGGAGAGAGAGCACCAATTAGCAAAGTGCTAGGTGGTTTTAACCCTGGAGAATATTCCCCAATGACTATGTGGGTGTGCCTGCCAGGCCTGGAGAGGATCTAGGCTAACGATGAGTTTCCTAACCCACCAGTCCTCGTCCAGTTGCTTGAGTATGAAGATTAGATGTGGGTGGTAAGATTTCCTGGCCTCCTGGATCTATTCCTGAAGAGAGCAGATAAGGTCAGGATGAGGGAAGTCTACATTCTGAGTTAGAAAAATCAAGTACGACTTCAGGGTCTCTGAAACAAAGATATGTCCTGAGTAATTCATACACAAACATGATTGAAGTAATCAGAAGGGAGAAATGAATGGGGTTAGAGTCACAGGGCCACATGATAAATTATGCCTGGCTATGCAAGTAGGTTAAATCATTTCCTAAGATGTTGCCAACAGCACAAATATCTGCATTTAGCAACACATGCAACCAAAAAGGGAACCAAAAATACTCTCCAAGTTTCTTCTCCTTTGGAATAGTGATTCCTGCTATTTTACTGTCTCCATTGAGGCACTCAGGGATCTTGGGTGAAGTCAGCTAGGTCGGTCCCCCTGGCCAGCCATGTGGGTGGACTTCAGTGGGTACCCGAAAGTGGTGGGGAGGGTTGTGAAGCTGTCCTGTTGCCAACCCTCCCCAAGACCATTTTCTGCTCCTGCATATTTTTCTTTATACCAATGGGAGTGGGAGGTGAAAGTATCCAAAACCCAGTCTTGGAATCTTTTTTTTTCTTTTTTTCACTTTGAGCTACTTCAAAATGTATATAAAGTAAAATGCAGAACCTTGAAACCCTGTTTCAGCCTGAAACTCACTTGGCTCAGTTGGATTGGCTGGGCTGCAGGGTCCTTTACAAGCAGAAGAGCCTGGGTAGGATAAGAGAAATGGATAATTCTGGATGGGACCCATGGGAAGCATACACTGATTCTTTCCTCTGACTCTTCCTTTCTTTCTTCCTTCTTTATTTCCTCCCTCCTTTTCTCCCTCTCTCTCCTATTCCTTCCTTCCTCCTTCCCACCACCACCCCCCTTCTCTTTTTCGCCCTTCCTCTCTTCCTCTCTGTATTCTTGTTTTTTTTTTTTTTTTTTTTTAACGTTTATTTACTTTTGAGACAGAGAGAGACAGAGCATGAACGGGGGAGGGTCAGAGAGAGAGAGGGAGACACAGAATCTGAAACAGGCTCCAGGCTCTGAACTGTCAGCACAGAGCCCGACGCGGGGCTCGAACTCACAAACTGTGAGATCATGACCTGAGCCGAAGTTGGACGCTTAACCGACTGAGCCACCCAGGCGCCCCTCTCTGTATTCTTGTATTCTGCCGCTCCATCTTCTAAGGAACTGGTCTGAGAACAAAGGGAGAGACATGGTAAGGAAGAAGACTAAAGAAACTTTTCTTGTGACTGAATAAAAACTGACAATAAAAATGCCAAAGTTTGGTGATTATACTGATAACTGAATGGGAAATCAGTACTGTACAGAAGCTTCACTTACTTCTTAGGCAAGATAATTCTTTTGATATATTTACCAGAGTTCGGCAGGAACATCTGGCTGACTAGCAGTTATATTTTCTGAAGGGAGGGGGCAGCCATTGCTACAGTCAAGTATCCTCTAACTTTTCCTTAGTACCATAAGGTTTATCTGAAACTCACAATATCTGTGATCTTCTGAGATCCAAATTTCCCTTCAAGCTGATGTTTGTCTTTCATTTGTTTTCTAATTAGCATTCAGGTTTCAGCCCTAGAGTGCACTGCCAGAGGCAGAATGTCTCCCTTGGTGGTGACCCTTGTTGTCATTCTTCTAAAGTGAATTCACAGGACTGTTCTGTGACTTTCAACTTTGCTCTGTGGTACGAGGTCTGTGAATGTTTAGTTGACAATACGTGTGCGCCTCTCTCATTTCCTGTTTTTAAGGGCTGCACTTAATTTATTTGAAAGGGTGGAATATTTTAAATTACAATTCAGCAGTTTTACTAAGGAAGGCTGTAAAACACAATGAGCAAGGAGTTTTACTTCCTCCTCACAATTGCTACTCCCCGGTTTTGAAATCTTGATATCCTCCAATCAGTGGGAATGACTTTAACTTAGGCTGGAACAGTTTGAACAGCAACCAAGCCATGGCTGGAACTATAGAAGGGCAAGGGATTCCTGCACACTATAATTCCATTTTTCCAGACGCCTTATTAGTACCCGGAATGTGTCTGCCTATGCTTGATATTGTTCTATCATGTTGAGTTCCCCTCCCCCAGGCACAGCATTTGGATTGGTTACAGAATACAGTTGCTCAGCCAATCAAGTGAAACCTTTCTCCTGCAACCCTAGCAACACCTGACAATGGTCATTGACAAATGTTAGCA
This sequence comes from Lynx canadensis, assembly GCF_007474595.2. Taxonomy (NCBI): domain Eukaryota; kingdom Metazoa; phylum Chordata; class Mammalia; order Carnivora; family Felidae; genus Lynx; species Lynx canadensis. The sequence goes on from NC_044303.2 coordinate 129,213,886, forward strand.
GAAAAATCCCTCACAAATCCAACCAGCCATGAAAGTGGTTTCTGGCGAGGGCAAACAGCTAGTCCTGCCCACAGAGCACTTTGTGTGGCCAGAGGACTTGGTGTTTGGTGCCAGATCTGTAAAAACAGAACCTGCATGTGGATGCCTACCTCAGTATGCCACCACTTAGGCTGAGCTGGCTTTGGTCAAAGCCATTGTTGGAGTCAGCGATCTGTTGTATGTGTGTATGTAGGGGTGGGTCTCATCTTCTCCCCCACCGACCAAACCCTCATCCCCAAACAGAATATTTTCAGTGGTTGGAGAAAAAGTCCACGTAAAACTTCGGCTCCAAGGTCACACTTCTATGTTGGATGGTAATTTGTTCCTTGGGGTAAGGCAAGAGGAACATTTTCTGAGGGCGGCAAGATACCTGGCTGTGTCCCCAGTGGCACTTTTCCAAGCCTTCTGGCTACACATCTTTCACTTCCCAGCCAGCCTCTGAACCCTGTTAGGGTGCAGTTGGCCTGTCTGGCTCACCTGCGGGCACATTGGGACACTCCTCTCAGGAGGCTGCTAGACCTAATGAGCTCTCACTGCTCTCCGGGAAGCTTCATGACTGAGGGATCTGTAGGCAGACCTGGCAGAGGCTAGGGTGGGGGAGGGGGCAGGGAATGGAGAATAAGAAAGGGGACCTGCCAAAAACATGCACAGACAATTCATACGCAAACACATGTTCCCACAAAGACATAATAGCTGTGTGTATATGATACCCTCCTGAAGTCCCCTTACACGATCATTCCAGTTAGTCTAGCCACCTTGGAGGCATATTTCAAACCCTGGTTGAGTAATCCATTGTGTGGTGATTAGCTGTTAATGAAGCTGAAAATACCTAAATCATCCAAGAAGTAATCTGAATTAATTTTTTTTTTGGTTACACTGCAAGACAAGTCGGTGTCAAGACAAAGACCTGGGGGACACAGAGGCATTTGCACACACAGATATAATGCACACACAGAGATAAACCTAGGTAAGAGGAACAGAGGTAGAACAACCTGGGGTACAAGATGGGGAAAAGAAAGGAAAGGGAAACTTCAAGGACAGACATGAATTGAAGAATGGGAAACCCAAGGTAACATTTTGAAATTAGTGATGTTCATTCAATGCTCCCCACCCACACCCCAGACACCCTCTATTAGGACCACCCTACAGTGCCTGTCTGAATTTAATTTTCCATGGGGGCTGGGCGGAGGGGGTGGCAGTCAGTTTAACGAATTCCTTGGGATTATAAAATGGTAATGGCTTCAAGTCTTAGCCTTTCAGGGGATAGTGATATTTTTCAAAGGGGGCTCATTAAGGTCCAAAGAACCAAATCTCTAATGGTTGAATTGTAAATTGAGAGGAATATCTTTAGTGTGGAGATGTGGCCTTGCTCAAACACATTTGTAAGGTAGAAGCCTTACAAAGAAGGCTGGGGAGGGTGGGGAGTGCAGAGGCGAGCCAACCATCAGATGGATGCTCTACAGAACATGGTGTCTTAGATGGCAGAGGAAAAGCAGCAGGCCTGACTTATACACAGGAACAAACCAGGAGTTGTTAGAATATTCCATGTCCGTCCTTCAGGGAACTTGGAAACTTTCTGGTGACTTGAGATATGGAAAATTACAGGGGTGCCTGGGTGGCTCAGTAGGTTGGGCATCTGGCTTTGGCTCAGGTCATGATCTCACGATTCAATTTGTGAGTTTGAGCCCTGCATCTGGCTCTGTGCTGACAGCTCAGAGCCTGGAGCCTGCTTCAGATTGTGTCTCCCTCTCTATCCGCTCCTCCCCCGCTCACACTCCATGTCTCTCTCTCTCAAAAATAAATGATAAACATTAAAAAAAATTTTTTTAAAGAAAGAAAATTATAATAAAGGATACCATACATTGTGTTAAAAACCAAAACTTATGTAGCCATATACATGCACATAGTTCTCGGTTTCTGAAAGAAATGAAGCCATTCTGAAAGGAAGTAAAATTGTGGGCATTGTCTATTGAGGAATCAAACACTTTTCTTCCTTTCCCAGATTTTTAGAAGTTTGTCAGTTATTACTGGTCAAGTTTTCGGTGGGTATGAGCAACTATCAACTACGAAGACTATGGAACAACAACAACAACAAAAAGTCACATCAAATATTTACTTCTTGCTCTGGAAGTTCAGAAATCTTGTCTTACTTGTGAAACAGAGAAAGACAAAATAAAATTGACAATGTATATAGTATGGTTCTTTGTAACCCAACTTTCCGGGGGGTCAGAAAGAGCCGTATGAAATATCTGAAGCTTCATGAAAGTGCCTGGAGGGAAGAGGTAAAGGTTCTCACTTAGAGTGGATAGTTGATGCTCAACAGTTTGAACTTGACTTGAGGATAAACCAAGAGCCTGCAACTGGGACAAGGCATGTTTATCTTTAGTGCAGCGGTTTGGAGGTGGAGGCATTCCTGCAACAATTGCCTGGCACATTCTAGGCACAAAATATTTGTTGGTGACCCAGAACCACTGCCTCCAAATCGACCTTCTCTCAATTCACAGATACTATCAAAGGAGGAAAACCCTAGAACCCCAAGAGAAACCCATTACTCTCCTCTTAATCCCCAAGAGATCAGTGTTTGCTATTTCCATGGCAACCAGAAGACGCAAAATGGCCAAAACCTGAGAGCTACTTCAGATGAAAGCCAGAAAAAAGAAAATTAACAAGAGACATGTTACAGACAGCATGGATGACAGTGTGGCCAGGTTTCCGAAATTTGGGGAGATTTTCTTCTTTCCTTGGAAGAATGCAATGCTGTCCAGAATGTAGCAGTGGAGCTTCTTGCTGTGCTGCTAAATGTTGAGTACTTCGTTTTATTCTTTTCTTGAAAGGAGTGGAGGGACCCATGGGCCTTGGCAGCAATTAAGTGAAGGTAAGCTGTTGGAAATTGCTCTCCTGGCAAGCCTTGATGTTAACCTCAATGAGGAGGCCAGTCTGGCTACAGTGCCCTTGTTCCCTTTCTTCCACAGAGTGAACAAATATTTATTGAGCACCTTCTATTTTCTAGGTAATCTATTCCACACACAACGAAATGAAAACTTACAACTCTGATAAGGGCTCCTAGGAGAAGTCCCTGTAACTACTAGAGTGTGTAGTAAGCAGAGCTGACCTGTTAGAGCGGCCAGGCCCTCCTAAGGAAGTATGATTAAGCTGAGTAGGAGGAAACTGGGCCGTGGTTGCAGGGCCTGGGGAGGGAGAACATTCCAGGCAGTGGGAACTCTTGGGCAAAGGCCCTTTGGAGGAAGTGAGCCTCAAGTGTTCGAGGAACTGAAAGCAGGCCTGAGCAGCCTGTGTTGGCAGAACCCCAGAGTGTGAGGGGAATGAACTTGGGGCAAGGCCAGTTGGAGATGTGAGCAGGAGCCAGGTCATTCTCAGTGCAGAGACTAGTCTTGCAGGGTGGGTTTGTTAGGGACTTTGGTGTCTATCTCTCCTCATTCCAGGGTGAACTCAAGCTGTAACAGGAATGTATGACAGGCCCTTCTTGTGTGTGATCTGGGAATGGCAGCTTCCGGTTTATCTGAAATCCGTCAGAATATTGCCATACATTCCAGATGTGAACCACCAAGTTTCAAAGGATTATAATTTTATGAAATACTTTAAACCTAAATCACATTCAAGATATTTTATGTATGAAGACTCAGGCACTTTGGAGCCATCACCATGAATTTCACTTATCATCATATATTAACCGCCCAGAAGCCAGAATTTGACCATCTGATAACTTCCCCTGTATCTGTGACCCACCTGGAATCTGGGAAGTTTGCAAGAAGCCAAAAAAATGTAACAAATTTTAAATACATATTTTTACCAGAGGGTAGGTCCTCATTAAGAACTTAATTAATTTCATTGTACACACAGTTCTAACGAGTGGGTTTTTTGGGTTCCAAGGGCACAGCAGATAGGGAGCAATAATTTAGAAAGGGAGAAGGGATGGGGTGGTATATGTAAATAATTAAAAGTAACAGGGAGCAGTACAAATGTAGAGGAGACCAAAAAAGAACCCCCCCCAAACAAAACAAAACTCCTGAGACAAAAAACCTGTAAGAATTGAAAACTATATTAAAATAAAAAAAGTAAGGAAGAAAGAGAAAGACTAAAAGCAAACTGGGGCTTTAATTACAGACAAATCTTCTTGCATGCCTTAAGATCTTGAGGGCATTGTTGTGTTTATAATAAGACTTAATGCTTAAGAAGTCAGTCATATTTTAGAAGGATTTCTGGGCCACAGAGTCAAGCTCTTAAAAAGGGTGTTAGTACTTAAGAAGTAGATCTTCAGTCATTGGGGAAATTGTTGAGGATGGTTCTTACCAAGGTTCTGTGTAACCACGGGTTTATTGTAGTATGGTTCTGTGGATGTGTTAATACAGATTTTGGGCTGAGAAAATATGTGACATACCAGCTCTTGCTGAAACTGCTTCATTTTCACAAGCCCTCGAAATCTGGGTTTGAAGAAAATCATTGGAAGTGACGCTTTTCATATGTGAATTGTCATGGTGCTATTCTTGACAGTGAATGAGTTCTTGAATATTTAAAAATATTGTAGGTGATACAATGTGCTCCATAAATACATCTTAAAGTTTGGCTTTCACATTTTTAACTTTAATTTTCATGCTACCTCTTAAATGCAGATAATCTTTCTCCAGGCATAAGGTGCTCTCAAAAGTTATGTGGTTGTCTGAATTGTATGTTTTCACTTCCTCCAGATGGGAATGAGAATGAATAAAAAACAGTCCGAACACTTTGGAGAATGCTCATGCTATATGTTTATGGAATGATTTGGGGATGACATTATGCGTTGCAAATAAATCCTCCGTACATGTCAGGGCATTTTCTGTCTCCCTAGAGAATATGTTCACACTGTAGTAGTTGATGTTTTAATTGTGTTTTTCTTATGCTATCTCACTTATCAGACCCATCTGCAAAAGAGTGATGGAATTTTGAAGAAATCATTAATTTTCTAAATGACAATTCTTCTATATTGGTACTTTTTCAGTGTTTAACAGCAGGAGTTTTTGTTTGTTTTCTTTTTTCCTCCAGTTGACAGAGGTAAGTAAATATGGAAGTAAATATTTTCACATTATCCAATTAAACATATTCTTGGGTCTATCTTGTGACAAGCTTTACAAAAGACTTAGTAAAACGTTACAGCTATTACAAAGGGGAAAGACTAAATGCTGTAGTTAAATGTGGCATTTCCTATTTCTTCTGGCTATCAACTAGGTTCTAGGCCTGGTTGGAGGCCAGTAAAACATTCTGGTTCTGAGATGGCTTTTATATGATGAGACTCACCACGGATCTTCAGAGTGGAATGAATAGCAGAATGATACCAGTCTGGTCAGTTTTCACAATACTGAAATTGTATACAGTCTGTATTTACACTAAAATGTTTTTGCTCAAAATTAACATAATATAAATAAAAATAATAGCTTACCTAATATTTAACAAAAGCAAACATTTACCTCTTGAGAGAGAAATTATTGTTCAAATACAAAATTTATTTTTTTAGATTTTAATTTTTAAGTAATCTCCACACCCAACAAGGGGCTCAAACTCACAACCCCAAAATCAACAGTCACATGTTCTACCGATTAAGCCACCAGGCACCTCTCCAAATTATAAAATATAAAGCAAATTTATTTGTAAGCAAGTTGTTAACCTGATCATTTTGTGTATGTCGAGATGTAATGATTTATTTTTCAAAATTCCAGATTGTAACTTATTCCCTCGATTAGCTGAGATGACTAGCAATAATGATGAGGCAATGTCATTTTTTCTTTCTGGAGTCTTCCTTCTAAGCACTGGACTGTGTGAAGTTCTTGCCACTAAAGAGTAGTTTTCAAACTTGGGTGTAAAGAAGCCTTATGTGGGGAGTGACTGATGGTCAATATATGGTTCCCAGCTCCAGCATTATGTTCAGGTGCACTCTAAGCGTTCTCTCTTTGAAAACCACTACTCCAGGAATTTGATAAATCTCTATTGAATTTAACTCAATTTTTTCACTTTTTTAAATGTTTGTTTTGAGAGAGCACGAGCGTAAGAGTGCACTTGAGCAAGCAGGGGAGGGGCAGAGAGAGAGAATCTCAAGCAGGCTCCACACAGTCAGTGCAGAGCCTGACAAGGTGCTTGCTCTCACGAACTGTGAGAGTGTGACCTGAGCCAAAATCAAGAGTCAGATGCTTAGCCGATTGAACCCCCAGGCACCTCAAATTTTTCATTTTTAAATTAGAAATTTACCTGGGTAAGGGTGCCATGCTAGGTCTTTGGATAGGACTCTACTGCCCCTTTCAAATAAATTCCTTTGCCATACATCCATGTAGGCATCCAAGTACACAGAGCAGGTGCTAGATTTGGTGCTGGGGGAGGGAGTGTCTCTTCCTTGAGGCTCTCAGTTTAGTTCCTGGGAGTCCTGTTAATGAAGTTTGCCTGTCAGCCTAGCCCCTGACCACACTGGCCGATGTGATATGTGATGTGATATGATGAGTCACAGCATTTGGGAAGCTGTAGACGTTTTGTACTTTTATTTCTTACCATTGCCTAATGGCAAATATTGGAGCATAATCAGGGGCCTCTAGTCCTGATTTAGTCCCTGGGGTAGGGTCCTGTTTGAAAAGGGTAATTATAAGTAATTTAGTAACGAATTCTATGAACACCAGGAAAACACTGTAAATATCCCCACAACTAGAGCTGGCCCAGTACCAACCAATGATAACATATGGTGACTTACTTCTTCCTTGGCTCAGGGGTAAAGCTAACCTCTGGGGAGGTAGAAGCCTTGCAGTATGGTGCTGGGCACTTGGGGCCACAGAAATGGCTGAGGCATAATCCCAATCCTCAGAGGATTTCTAACCGGGGAAGGGAGAGAATGCGAATGGCTCAGGCAAGTGTAAACATAACTGTGATGCCAGGTAGAATGGTATAGATGCTATAGGAAAGATCCAAAGTGTTAGAAGGGCTTGAAGAGAGAGATCACACTTCTAGGTGGGTTTTCCCAGAGGAAGCGGCATTTGAGCAAGTCCTTGAAAGAAGGGTAGGAATTTGGCAAGTTGCAAGGGAAGAGAGAGACATTATAGGCAGTAGACTTGTCCTGAGCAAATGTGGGGAGTGGGAAAATGAGGAGGACTTCTGGGGGAACTGGGAGAAGTCCTGTTGGAGCATAAGAAAAATCCTGTTGGGGAGCTCGAAGTGCTATTGGCTTTTATGGGAGATGAGGCTGGAAAGCTGGGTTTGGTCAAGATCGTATCTGAGTTTGGTCTTCTGCCAATAGGCAGCACGGAGCCATTTAAAAGAACTTGAGCAGGAGGGTGACACAGTCAGAACTGTACTTGAGGAAGCACAACAGCTGGGTGGAGGAGGATTTGGAGGAGGAAAGGTTATACAGACATACCAGTGAGGAGGCCCTGCAGAGTGAAGAGGCGGAATAATTGAGCAGCAAGAGGGACTGGGATAGACAACACAGCAAGTAAGCCTACATGGGAGTCGCAGGAAAAGGAAAAGAGACATAAAGCTTGGGGGCCTGTAACAGGCGGCAACAGTAATGCCAGTCTAGGGGAAGGAAGAGATCCTGGTTTCCAGGGAAAGGTGGTACTCTGGATTTGAGGTGGCCACGGGCACCAGGAAGAAAGAAGTGAGCTGAAGCAGAGACCGTTACTAGGGGATGGGAATGGTGGAAACTCTACGAGGGGCAGGTCACCAAAAATGCAGAAGAGGACGAGGATAGGCTGTAAGGAAGGGTATTATATGTTAAAGAGTTTGGAGAAGGAGAAAACCAAAGACAAAGCAGAGAAAGATGAGTTGGAGATGATGGAGCCACAGTAAAGTGTCAGGGAAACCAGGGGAGAGCAATTCAAGAGGGAGAGTGGTTTCAGCTTAAGCTACTGCAGAAGGGAAAACTGAGAGGAGCTGGTGGCTCTGGATTCTTTTTTTAAATTAAACTAGATCCCTCCAACGTAGGATGATGCCTTAAATCTAGTCTCTTTGGTTCATTACAAAATTGAGATCTCTAAAGTTAGGCACCTCCAAAGTGTCTATTTTTCTGTTCAATATAAATTAATGTCTTCCACTAACACATCCTATGACCCTGAATAAATCACTTACCCTGTCTAGGGGCACCTGTTTTGTCATCTTTTACTTTCCAGATAAGCGATTCTGTGTGTATCATATGAAAATACTTGGTAATGTACACAATATTACACATGCCTGAGAAAATACTTGGTAATGTACACAATATTACACATGCCTGTGTGTATCATATGAAAATACTTGGTAATGTACACAATATTACACATGACTGTATTTGAGAAGAGCTCAAATTGTATTTTACTTTTCGACTTTTTTTCCTATCACCTATGTTTTTCAAAAGTTTAAACATTATGTTTATGTTTAATAGATCCAGAAATGTAATAACTAGAGGAAAGAGCCCTCCCCTCCCATTTGCCTATAAAGATTCTCTTCCAGCTTTTTTCTCAGGCCTTTACCTAAGCACTGAGAGGTGCACCCCCAAATACCAGACAGATATATAGAAACATTATGTCATCAAAATTTTCCTAACAAGTAAGGTAGCGATGGACAGTCTGCCAGCATCCCGTCCCCCAGGGACCTGCAGCCTGGGTCTTCTCAAGGCCTGACCACAGTTAAGAGCCAAGACCGGCAGTTCGAGGTCCCCTGGGCCTTGGCCTTCGGTGGGCGATTTTCTTTAAAATTCAGACGCACTCTATTTCATTTTAACCCAGGCAATGAAGCAGGCAGGTGGGTAACACCAGCCAATAACCTTAAAAGACGTGAAAGTGTCAAAGGAGATACGGTTTATCTTCCACAATAGCGACCGTATCAGTATCACGATTTACAGTAAAAACAAGGTGGGGCGAAGAGTAAGGATGTCGCCAACGCGCTAATTAAGTCTGCGGCTTGGACCCAGATTTGACCGAGCTCTGTGGAGTGCGAACAATATCCGCAGGGTTCCCCGTTCAGACCGGGACTCGCCTCTTTGCCTTCGCCGGCGCCCTCGTACCAGCGAGCAGCGCTCTTCGCTCGCCCGCCCCCCTCCGCTGCCTTTACCCGAGTGGAAGGGCCGTTCGGGTGTAGCCATCGCGGCTGGGAGGACGGCGAGCGTCCGGAGTGCCTAGGTTCCTGGCAGCCGGGCACCCGGGGCCGAGCCTGGCCGACTTAAGTGCGCACCCAGCGCGTTAGCAGCCGCCGTCCGCCGCCGAGCGGCCGGGGCGCGCCGTCTCCAGTCGGCGGGGCTGTGCGCGCGCGCGCGCGTGGGGTGTGTGTGTGCGCGCGTCCGTGGCGTGTGTACTCACAAAGGTGTGTTCGCTAAATCCACTGCCCCGGTGTACCCTCTGCCTCGAGCAGAGCACCCAGCTTGGAGCTGGGTCTCGGCGGCGCGGCCGCGGGGGCGACGCGAGCCGGTTCAAGTTTCCCTGCTCCGCGCTAGCGGCCTGGCCAGCTTCCTCGCCCGCCGAGCTGAGAGTGCGCTAGGGCCGGGAGGCCACGGCCAGCTCAGGACGCGCGTCGCAGAGCTGCGGGGCAGGTTCCGAGCGCTCTGCGCGTTTTGGAACACTTTGTCCGGCTCGGCTCCCAGACCGGCCGCCGGGATACAGCGGACACGGGAATCCGGGACGGGTGCACTGCAGCCATGCGGGGCAGCTGAGTGGCCGCTCTCCTTCCCTAGCCGGGTCTGCAAAAGTGAACTGGAAAACAGCCGAGCGCAGCCTCCTCCCTCTTCCCCAGCGCCGCAGTCCCGGCTGGCGTGGGGGTGGGGGGAGTTCCCCTGGGCTGACTGTAGGGGAAGCGGGCAGCGGGGCTGCCTCGGCCGCACCTCCTCCGCCTTCCTCTCCACCCCCGTCCCTCAGGTTCCACGCCGCATTTCTTTGTTTTGAAAGCGCCTCCTCCGCCCAGAGGCTTTTCCCCGGGCGGCCAGGCTCTGACGGGGGTGGGGGGGTGGGGCATTGGCTCGCGGGCCCCGCCCCTCATTTAGCCCGGACCCTTCCCCGGGCTCTTCTCCCCAAGTCCCCCCCGCCGCCAACTCCCCTTCCCTCCGCTTTTAGACCCACCAGGCGCGTCTTCACTTGCCGGACATCAAAGGGCGGCAGGGAATTGGAGGGGGAAGTTGAGTTGGCAGGGGGCACAGAGACCCACCCACCTTAGGCCAGGCTCGGCTGCCCGTCCCCTCCCGCGGGAACCCCGCCTGAGCCCCGCCCCCCGCGTCACAGCAGCCTGACATTCTCACAACCCACCGGGCACCCAACCTCGCCGCCCCCGCTACCCCCGTGTCCGCGGAGTGCTCTATTTATGTTTCAGCTCAGCGATTTGCATAGGCCCCGCCCCTGGCCCTAGGTCCCCCTATCCGTTCCCCGCCTCAACCCCGACGTCACGGAGCAGGCCCCGCCTCTCGTGCCCGTACAAGGAGCGGCGGGCCCTAGATGGCAGCGTGGCGTCGCCGCGGCGTGTGCGTGTCGCGCTTCCTTGTGCCGTTTATAGGGTCCCAGCACTTCCGCTGTCGGGTTAGAAGCGGCGCGGTCATGGCGGAGCGCGGACAGCAGCCTCCTCCCGCGAAACGGCTCTGCTGCCGGCCGGGCGGCGGCGGTGGCGGCGGGGGCAGCAGTGGCGGTGGAGGAGCGGGTGGCGGCTACAGCTCTGCCTGTCGGCCCGGCCAGCGGGCGGGCAGTGCGGCTGCGGCGGCGTGCGGGGGCGGCGCGGCGCTGGGGCTGCTGCCGCCGGGTAAGACCCAGAGCCCCGAGTCGCTCCTGGACATCGCGGCGCGCAAGGTGGCGGAGAAGTGGCCGTTCCAGCGCGTGGAAGAGCGCTTCGAGCGCATCCCGGAGCCGGTGCAGCGCCGCATCGTTTACTGGTCCTTTCCCCGCAGCGAGCGGGAGATCTGCATGTACTCGTCCTTCAACACCGGCGGCGGCGCCGCGGGCGGCCCCGGCGACGACAGCGGCGGTCCCGGCAGCGCGGGCGGCGGCGCGGGCGGCGCAGGCGGCGGCGGCTCCTCGTCCTCGCCGGCCGCCACCTCGGCCGCCGCCGCCGCTGCCGCCGCCGCCGCCGCCGCCGCTGGGGCCGGGGCCCCGTCGGTGGGGGCCGCCGGGGCGGCGGACGGCGGCGACGAGACACGGCTGCCCTTCCGCCGGGGCATCGCGCTGCTGGAGAGCGGCTGCGTCGACAACGTCCTGCAAGTCGGTGAGTCACGGGGCAGCCGCGGAGCCGTCTGTCCGTCCGTCAGTCCCTCGGGGGGCGCCCGCCCCCTCTCCTCTGGCAGCCCCTCAATTGGGCGCGCGTCCGCACCCCCTCCCGATGCCCTCACCGGCCCGAACCGTCCTCTCGAGCGGAGCGCCCATTTCCTTCTCGCCGCTCCCCGCCCCCGTTTCCCCGGACGGGCCAGCGCGAGTGGGAAATGAATCAGCAGGACTCGCCCCGCGGCGGGGTTGGCGGGGTGGGTGTCGGGTGCCCCCGGCCCGCTCCGTTCCCCGCCCTTCTCCCGGGGAGCACGTCCCGGAGGGCTGCTCGCCCTTTTTTGGGGGGTGGTTGTGGACAAAGGCGGAGGCGGACGGCCGGGCTCCGGCGAAGGGTGTGTGTGGCGGGGCCGTGCGGGGCGGGGGAGGGGGCGCGGGCCGCACAGACAATGCCGGCCGGGGCCGAGCCGGCGGCCGGGCCGCCCTCTGCGCTCACCCTGCTCTCTCTCCTTGTCTGCCGTTCGCTCCTTTTTCTTTCTCCTCTCTCCCCCTCCCCGCCCCCTCTATTGGAGGGGTGGGGACTACATTTTAATGCCTCTCGGCTGCCGCTCCTTTCGGGGCTCCGACGGGCTGGCGGCCGTGGCGCTCCGGGGTCGTTGCGGCGTCTGGTTTGGCCCGGGCGAGCTCTGCCGGCGGCCCGGGGATTTAAATGTGTCTTTTCCCCCCGCGCCTCCCCTGCCTAGTTGGTGCGTAGGAGGGAGGGGGGCGGCGGGCTGGACTCCCTCTCCTCAGAGATCTCTCCCCCCGAGGGCGTCCCCGAGTCCATGGGCGCGAGCCGGGGAAGGAACGGCTTGCGCTTCCCTTTCCTGTCGGGCCCGGCGGTGCCCGGGGGCCTCTGCCGCCGGAGTTTGGTTGGCGCTGGGTGGCCGGTGGCCGTGCGCGGGGCGAGCCGCGGTGAGCAGTTACGGGCTTTGCGCCCGCAGCCGGCGGCGGCAGGAGCGCGAGGCAGAGGGGCTCCGCGGCCGCGCAGGGTCCCTCCAGGCGCGGCCGCCTGGCAGCCGGGCGCGACCCCGCACTTTGTTCTCGTTTTCAGGTTTATTTGTGCCCCTTTCAGTTCTCTGTCATCCTCCGAAAAGGGAGACCCAAACAAAAGAGTCTCTTTATTTCTTTTCAGAGCTTGTAAAGTAGAAGATATTTGACAAAGGCGAGCAGGACTTGTGATTTAAAGCTGCACAGCCCTCCTTTTCTCTGACAGACCATGAGAGTTTTCTCAAATACCGAGTTTAAAAGCTTTCCCTGTCTTCACTCCCTACCCTCAATGTTTTTTTCTGGCCAGATATCTTTTTCAGCCGTAAGATGGGGATGTTTGGGATGGAGTGAAAAGAACAATGCTATAATGAAACTCCCTCCCCCCCATATTTTTCTCCTGATTGCAAACGGCATATTTTGCCCCCCCCCCCCCCGCATTGCTGTCTACTTTAAATAGTATTGTGGTGGTGAACATGGTACCTAATGAATGGGGAGAGGGTTGGAAGCATCGCTGTCTCTGATTTTTAATCTTTCTTTCCATAGTCCGTTCTTTTATCCTTCTCTTTGGGAGTCGGGTGGGGGTCTGGATAGGGGCCGCAAAAGAGAATTAGATTTATTTTAATTCTCTTTAGTTAATTTGAATTCTAATGCAGTCTGCAAACGTGATTTTCTGCATGGTCATTTATTTCCAAAGGCAGCCCCCAGTGTTGTCTTTTCTAGGTTCGGTATCTTCTCCTTATGTCTAGAGGAGGTTTAACTTTTGAGGCTATCCATCCTTAAAAAAAAAAAAAATCTAATTAGCATTCTTTAAAGTTATACCTCCTTTTTTTTTTTTTTTTTACACCCCCCCCCCTCGTTTCCTGCTGGGTTGAAACGGATTGAAGCACATCCACGGTTTCTCAGTATAACCAAACTAGAGTTTGGGAATTTTTATGGCTTGGCTGGCAATGTTGAGTGTTGTTTTTTTTTTTTCCCCCTTCTGTGCTTGACTCTGCTTGCAAGCAATGAGGAATGACAGGAGAGCACATAGGGAGGGTTTCTTGGCTGATTGCATTTAAGCCAGGAATTCACTGTGAAAATAAAGCCAAGGGGCGATAAATAAAAGATGCAATCTTCTCTAGGAGACAGACACACAGCGTGGGCTTTGCCTGCTTTCATCAGTGAAGAGGCCTGGGTGAGTTGTAAAAGAAAATAGTAACTTTTTGAATAGTCCCCAAAGGGGAAGGAGGCCACTGAATGGAGTTGGCAGTAGTTGATATGAAATCGTATGATGCTGTTTGCATAGCTTGAAGAGTTGACCACCCTTTCGGAAACACTTACATACGTGCTAAACAAGTGCTGTACAAATTGTGGAAAATATTCTTTTTTCCCCTCTGAGTTGTGCCAGTTTCCTTAACTTCCAAGTTGTATTACTTGTTGTGCCAGTCAGCTTATGAGATGGAAGGCTGTTAAATGCCTGGCAGCTGGCTCTGTGAGATAGAAAACTCAGGACCAGGATTTCTTTTCCTTGATGAAGAACAGAGAGAATGGCTAGATTAACCATCTAACTTAGCTTTAAGTGGTGGTTTGAATTGGTATACTAACACAAGAGGCTTATTTTGTAATTTTTCGATTTGAGGTAGAAGTCATTTTTGCTTCAGAACGTGACATGGAAAATAACACCATATACCATGATAGAACCATAAGCAATATTCTGGTATTTCAAAATTACAAGTTTTTGTTTGTACAGGAAGTATTCACTGACTTTTGTAGAGATGACTAAATTATAGATGCAGCAGGGAAAATCTAGTTGTTTGACACTGTTGAAGATTTTTTAAGTATTGAGGGTCAATGAATTGGGACTTCCCAGAAACTAAACATGTTTATTAGTTATTTTTAAACTCCTATTTTAAGAAGAAATTTAAAGGGAAAAAAATTAAGTCTTTGATGTAGTAGTTGTAAATGGTATTTAATTGGTGCAGAACTGTCCATCAGTTAATTATTGGAAGTTTTGGAGAAAGTGTAGTTCGCTAATTTTTTATTGATTGATATTATATCAAGAGAGAGTCATTGCTGAAGGTGCTTGTATGTAAATATTATCGACATCACTGAAGTAATTTAGAAGGCATGTAAAAAAAATTCCCCAAAGTTTTGCCTGGGAAAGAGAGCTTTCTTATTATGACCTGGAACTCAAATTTTAAGGACAAATAACTTGAATTAAAAGACAGACAAATTTAATTGGATAAAAAAACCTAAAAATTTTGGAAGACTGAAAACGTGATAAATGAAGTTAAGCAGCTAACTGGGGCAAATATTTGCAGCATGTTGGAGGCTAACGAGAACTTTGAAAAATTAGTTTAAAAAATAAAAGGGAGGGATGAATAATTTAGTTAAAACACGGGCAACACATTTCACAAAGAAATGTAAATGATCAATTTGTCTTCACTCTTGTTGTTAGTAAAGGTGACAGGCCACGTTCTTCTGCCACATCGGTGAAGACAAAAAAGATGGGTAGATAGTACGCAGAATTGGCTGAGGAGGTGGGAGAAGATGCTGCCTCCCTGGTTCCTTGGCTCTCTTTTTATGTCATTTCTAGGAATTTATTTTCTACGTTCATTGATATTCATGCACAAAGATGTTCTGTACGTTGAGCAATGCTCATTGCAGTATCTGTAATACTGAAAAGCTGGAGTCTGTGGAAATTTCCATCTGAAGGGAACTGGTTAAGAAGTACTCTATGGAATTCTATGCAACCGTGAAAAACAGAGAGAGAGATAAATATATATACTGATAAGAAAAGGTGACCAGAATATTTTATTTAAAAACAAGTCAGCTCTTCATACAGTAGGCTGTAATTTCTGTTTAAAACAAAAAAGATAGACTTATAGATGCATAAAAATTTCTAGAAGGCTACACAAGCAACCAATGAATAGTGGTTATCTTTGGAAAAGGGCAGTCAAGTGGATGGGTGTACTTTTGTGGGGGGGGTTACTTTTCATTTTTTGATTGTCTTATGGTTGGATTTTTCTAAGATCAGAAGCGCTCATTTTTGTAATTAAAAAGTCTTAGAAAAATTATCTTGTGTTTTTCAATTTTTTGTTTGTTTTGCGGTGTGTGTGTGTCCTCTTTCGGAAAATTGGTATACATTCGATTTTGTATTGAAACAAACAAGTTTGCTTAATTTGTGACTAATCAGTTTAAAATAAGTATTTAAATTTTTTTTTTTCAACGTTTATTTATTTTTGGGACAGAGAGAGACAGAGCATGAATGGGGGAGGGGCAGAGAGAGAGGGAGACACAGAATCGGAAACAGGCTCCAGGCTCTGAGCCATCAGCCCAGAGCCCGACGCGGGGCTCGAACTCACGGACCGCGAGATCGTGACCTGGCTGAAGTCGGACGCTTAACCGACTGCGCCACCCAGGCGCCCCTAAAATAAGTATTTAAACAAAACTGGGATCTTGCCTTTAGTATGGGCAGGAAGAAGATAAATTTTAAAAGGAGTTGCTTTTTTTTGTTTGTTCTGTTTTGTTTTGTTTTGCTGGTTACTTTTGGGAGAAAAGAATATTGCCCGGAATTTGTTAACACTTTGGTAAACATTTTTTTATGGACTTTGTAGATTCATAACTTAAAATTTCTTGTTTTAGGGAGTGGCAAGGCAGTAAAAGGGAATTTGTTTTAGAATTAGGTTGCATAAAATTTTTAGTCACTGTATTTAAGGCTAATTTGTGGGCATTTCTTGGAGTGTTTTGGTTTTCTTTATAGACCAGAGATTGTTATATGAAAGTATGATTCTGGGTACACTTTCAGAATAGGATGTTTTGTTTACTGTTGATAGTATATTTCATTGAAAGCATTTTCAAGAGGGAAGTGATAATATAGAACATTTAAAAATTAGATCCTATGTTTTCTTCCTTTTGATTAATGAAAAAGTACACAAAAGAAAGTTTGAAACTAGTTGCATATGTCTTCTTTTATTCTGTGCCAGTTAAAATGTTTGATTTGCTTACAATTGATTTTTGAAAGTATCTGAGTACTTAGTATGTGCTCAGCATTGTTCTGAGGAAGGTTAAGATTTCAATTTTTTCAATTATATGTGGGGAAATCTTGGAATTTCCATCTCTGGTGGCTAGTATTGGTCCAGTGAGGAAATCTAAAGTGTTCAGGAAACAACAATACTTGTAGCCGAAAGATTTCAGTAAGATGGAAGGTGAATTGCAGATCTGAATTAAGCAAACATTTTTACTATTGCTTCAGGCTTTAATTTCTTGCCATACAGTTAGTTGTATTCTGAGTACACCCTTGGGGTGAGGAGGAAAAGGCCATCCCCATTATTTTATTTCAACTGTGCATTGAATTTCATCCTTTCTGTAAAGACTTTGATGCCTTTCCTTTTAGAAACATCAGGATGACTGTGGAACATGTCCTTTAATAGAAGAATTATTGCAATTAATTGACCAATTCAAGTCATTATTGTCTTAAGTATGTTCTGGCCGATTTTTAAGATGTTTATCCTGGGCCTCTTTTCTTTTCACAATGGGTAATCAATTGCCATCAATTCTAACTCTAAATGTTTCATTTGGAAAGAAGCAGGCCAGCACATCTTTTCTGGTCACACTCATATTAAGGGTTTAGTTAATGTTTGATTTCACTGGGCAGTATGTTCAGTGAAAAGGATGGCAATGGAAGAATACCAATGTTGTCTTTTAAGAAAGCTGCCCCTTTTAAAAGTTACACAATTGGGTCTGTAGTAATTCCACATGCTTATTACATGCTCTGTTTTTGTGTTAGAAAACCGTTTTGCTTTAATACTTCAAAATGAATTTGGTACCTTTAAGAAGCTTTGTTACATACACATAAAATTAAACAAAACTCCTGTGGTGTTAGCAGTTTTTATAGGGGTGGTCATTAAACTTGAACTGTTGTTGACCTTCAACTGTTATATTTAAGGGGACAAATATCCTAGAAAAGAAAGATCATAGTTAACTATAAACATCTTAGAAACAAAGCAGATTATAGGCAACTATTTTTTAGGTGACAATAAACTATGTGGGACTCACAAAACCATTTTTAGTTATCTTTCAAATTATTGTATAATCTCAAGACCAGTGCTTTCTCACAACAAAAAAAACCTAATTTAATTTTCTTGTTTTATTAATTTTTTGACATGTGTAAATGTTTGGGGATTACAGTAAATTAGAAAACATAAACAGTTTCCTTTAAGTGGATAGGAAGACTCTCCATCTCCTTTTGAAAAATCAGTCTCAAATGGTAATTTGGAGAAGAATACTACATAGTCTTGTCTCATGAAAGGAGACTCTAGTTTCTTAGTCCTAGCCAGTCTCACAAATAAAGTATGTTAGTTAGATTTGTTTAAAAAACATATCTTTGCAGGGGCACCTGGGTGGCTCAGTTGGTTGGGCATCTGACTTAAGCTCAGGTCATGATCTGGCATTTGTAAGTTTGGTGAGTTTGGTAAGTTCAAGCCCGGCATTGGGGCTCCCCGCTGATAGCTCAAAGCCTGAAGTCTGCTTCGGATTCTGTGTCTCCTTCTTTCTCTGCCCCTTCCCCACCTGTGCTCTGTGTCTCTCTCTGTCTCTCTCAAAAATAAATAAATAAGCTTAGGAAAAAAACCCCCATCTTTGCAGTTTTTGCTTTCAGTGCCATGTGTTCTGCTAAGAATATGCTTTAAACATGGTTTTTAGTTCTTTAAAAATAGGATGCTTCCTTTTATTTTTCTCATCTAGAAAAGGTAGTTAAAGTAAGCTTTAGAGAGAAAGCAGTGCAAAATCTGGTTTTCATTTGAAATTTAAAGATTGACTTTCAGCAAATAGTAAGTGGACTTTGGTAAGGGTATGCTAAGTGATTTATATTTGTGGGATTCCTCAGTGATAATTAGATTCGAGTCAGTTAATATGTATTGTATATATTTACATGTATTTACTTACGTATTTGTAACTAATTTGATGTTCACAAGTGCACATAAAAGGAGATGAACTCAGTGTCATTTGGGTATCATTACCCGAAGCATATTTCAGTGACCCTGTGTGTAGATACATTGTGCTGTTTCTTCTTAAAATATGCTAACAGATGAGAAGCATTTTGTTTTTACAAAATGCGTTTGTATGATAGTTATTATCTACTTGTAGAGCTGAGGCGCAGACATGTTGAGTAGTTTGTCCAGAGAGGGGTAATAAATTGCAAAGTTAAATGTTGAATTTCTGTTTTTCCTCCCTTCAGTCCGCCTGTTAATTTGCTGGAGATGATTGGTGAATTCCGCAAACCCCCAGAACTCTGCAAATTCTTTTTATTTTTTTTAAAGATTTTTTTTTTTTTTTCTTTTTAAGTTATCTTCACACCCACTGTGGGGCTTGAATCCACAACCCTGGCATCAAGAGTTGCATGCTCCACTGACTAAGCCAGCCAGGCTCCAGGCTCCAGGACAAGTCTTTTTTTTTTTTTTTTTTGAGTTTATTTATTTGAGGCACCTGGGTGGCTCAGTCGATTGATCGGCTGACTTCAGCTCAGGTCATGATCTCACAGTTCATGGGTTTGATCCCCATGCTTTGGATCCTTTGTCCCTCTCTCTCTCTGCCCTCCCTCGCTTGAACTACTCTCTCTTTCAAAAGTAAGTATTTTTGAGAGAGAGGGAGAGAGAGAGAGCATGGGTGAGCGTGAGCGAGGGAGGGGCAGAGAGAGAGTTGGAGAAGGAGAGAGAGAATCCCAGCCAGGCTATCAGTGCAGAGGCAGATGCAGGGCTTGAATTTACAAACCCTGAAATCATGACCTGCGCCAAAATCCAGAGTCAGACGCTTAACCAACTGAGCCACCCCACATGCCCCATGCCAGGCATATTCTTGAATGTAAAATGATTGGACTGTTGGAGAGATTATTTGGCTAACATTTTACTGAATGTTCTAAAAGTATTTCTAGATAGCATTTCAGTTTCTGGTGGAAATCTAATGGCTTCAGTTAAGCAATGATTGTAGCTTGCTGAATACATGCTAGTGTGAAAATATTTGTAGACATTTGGAAATTGTAGAGGTTGTAGGATGAGACCAAAGTTCTGAAGAAGTTAGACTGTTAACTATGAAACTACATTACAGTTGTGTGAATATACATGAATGCACTCCTATACCTGTACACCTATGTAGTAAAGAATTTACTAAATGTTTAAAATGCTTGTGCAGAACAAGAGAAGTTAATACCCAGTAAGAAATTTGGCTGCTCTGAATTTAGTACATTTATGAAAACTTAACCAGTGTCTACATTTGACTTATTTTTGTAGGCTTTTCCAGTGTTTTTGTCAGAATTCCTTACCCTCATGCCAGTAAATAGTATATAAACAGTCCCTAGATGTATGGGATCTTTCATGTAATTGATGTGGTCTCAGAACCTCTCTAATTCCTAAAGACCTCTTGTTTGGGTGGCTTTTCTTTATCGAAGGAAGCATGATTTACGGTGAGCTTTTTAATATTACTGCAACAACATTTACTAATAATCGTAGTTAACACTTTCATACCCTTAACCTTGTGCCAGATACTGCTCCAAGCACTTTATATTTCTTAACAGTCCTATGAGGTAGGTACTTTTATCATTCTCATTTTACAGATGAGGAAACTGAAGTATTGGAAAAAAATGAAAGTGACTTTGCCCATTTACACAGACTGGTACATTACTGAGCCAGACACAGCCTCTCTGGGTGGTACTCTTACCCTCTAAGTAATACTGCCCACGAGGGGCGCCTGGGTGGCTCAGTTAGTTGGGCCAGTTAGTTGGTCTGACTTAGGCTCAGGTCACGATCTCATGGTTGGTGGGTTCGAGCCCTGTCTCCAGCTCTGTGCTGACAGCTCAGAGACTGGAGCCTGCTTCGGATTCTGTGTCTCCCTCCCTTTCTGCCCCTCCCCACTCACATTCTGTCTCTCTCTCAAAAATAAGTAAACATTAAAAAAAAATTAAAAAAATTTTAATGCCCATGATGCATCATCATTAACTATTCTAGAGGGCTCATCTTTAGATTTATTATAGTCTTTTCTACTTTATGGAGTGATTTTCATGGTGGCCAGAATTTTATATTATCACAACTGTGATTTTTTTTTTTAAGGTTTATTTTATTTTGAGACAGAGAAAGTGAGCGCGAGTGGGGGAGGGGCAGATTGAGGGTGGGAGAGAGAGAATCTGGAACAGGCATTGTACCATTAGTGCAGAGCCCGATGTGGAGTTTGAATGCATGAATCATGAAATTATGACAGCCAAAAATCAAGAGCTGGATGCTCAACCGACTGAGTCACCCAGGCTCCCGTAACTCTATGATTTTTGAAAAAAAATATTTATTTTTGAGAGAGGGAGCACCATTGGTGGAGGGGCAAAGAGAGAGAGAGAGGAGGACAGAGGATTCGAAGTGGGCTTTGTGCTGTGCTGACAGCAGTGAGCCCGATGCGGGTCTCTGACTCATGAATGAATGGAACCATGAGAGCGGGACCTGAGCCGAAGTCGGACGCCTCACCATCTGAGCCACCCAGGTGCCCACAGCTATGAATTTTAACATGTATTTTAGAATTTGACTTGAAAAACTGCATTTCACAAATTTCTCTTATGAATGAATTTCAGCTTTGGAAGATGGTTGTGTGGGGTGATTTTGATCATCTTCCATTGGGCATTTTTTAACTTTTTTAAAAGTTTATTTATTTTGAGAGAGGGAGAGAGAGCATGCGTGCAACATGAGTGGGGGACCCTGGGGGGTGGGGTGGGGGGAGAGAGAGAGAGAGGGAGAGAGAACCCCAAGCAGGCTCTGTGGCCAATGTGGGGATCAGTCCCACAAACTGTGAGATCATGACCTGAGCTGAAATCAAGAGTTGGTGGTTGAACCGACTGAGCCACCCAGGCACCCCCATTTTTAACTTTTGAAAGAGGAATTAACTTGTAGGTTAGATTTAAATGTGGTATATATGAAGCAAAGGTAATTTTTCAAGGTAAAATTTAGAAATTCTGTATTTATCTCATTTTAAGGCCCCTTTTAAATGTTTTGATTAAAAATCATTATTTCTTGTGGCTGGTAAAAAGATTTCATATTCTTTGAGAGGCAGAGTTCATTGGAAAGATGTTAATTTGAAGGATGCAGTAGGACCTGTCAGTACATTTAAACTGGTACTAACTGAATAAACTGATCAGATAAATTGGAAGCTCATTTAGCGAATTAATGTGCTTAAATTCAGGTGACTCACTGCCTGGTCCTGCCTTATTTACCAGTCTCCTTGTTTACTTAATGCATTTTTTATTGTTAATTGGTGTCAGATCTCTAATGATGGAAGATATTATACTGAAAATAAGCATAAGAAGGTAGCATGTAGAGTGAGTCCACAGAAGCAAGATTTAAATTCTCTTAATTAGATCGGTACAATTTAGAATGCTATATGTGCCACATTGTACCTGTTAAATATTTGCTAACAGTGACCAGCATTTTTATAAATGAAATATTGATGTTTTATAATTTCAGTGTAATGGGCAGAGCCTGGAGCCTCTTGTGTTGTGTTAATCTTTCTTGGTGATGGCCTGCCGAAGTTATACTCAACCTTTGCTCTTGCTACAGCTTGATATTAACCAATTTCCACAGACAAGATGGTCATGGTTTTCATAAATATTTGTCATAATATAAGCCCCTAAAATTCAAATACCAGAAATTTGTAATCTTATTGGTGTATGTGAAGGAGCATCTTTTTTTATACATTTGCATTATTTCTTTAGGACTTTGTTTTCTTAGCACTTCTTGACACTTCTGATTTTGTACTCTTCACACTGTCTTTTAGGCCGCCCCTTCCCTGCCAGTCACCTATGTGTTTTTTTTCTTGTACTTTCTCTAGACCATGGCAAACCTGAGGACTGAAATAAATGACCAGTGGCTGGTTTGTGATGATGGTAGAATCAAGTGAGAGAAACCTGAGAGTAGGAGGTGGCGGAGCCTCTGAACCTTCTTCAGCGCTTCACTGTCTTCCTCCCTTTCTCCCCTTCCCACACTTCCTTCTTGTCTTTCCTCCTTTCTTGAGTGTGGGAGATGGAGTGGTGGGAGTGAGGAGTAGGAGGGAGTGGTAGGAAAAAAGGCAAGAAATCTGGGAGAGGTAGAAAATACCAGCTGAGAGCTTATTCTGTTCCCTTCCTTCTCTGCTTTTAGTTGTCTCCTCCCCTTAAACCTCCCTTGATTTAGGGAAATAAAGCTGAGGTCACAAGGACCTATGTGTTCCAGCTGCTGCTTGGCTGCTATTTTTAGCCTGGCCCTGCATCAGGCTGGCACCGGGCCATGATGGCACAGGGCCAGCACGTTGTGGGACTGCTGGCAAATGTCAAAAACCTAACTTTTCAGTTATCAAACTGAAATTTCAGATATATTCTCCACGATGATACTCTACTTATCTCTACTTTTTTGAAATGGGACATATATGTTTATTTTTAGAAAAGATTGAGTTTTGACAGTGGTCATCATACTACTATAACTATTTTAGACAGGATGAAGATTTAAGAATTGCACTATCGGGTCATTGTTATATCCTGCTCAGTAATTTTGGTTTTGTGGTGGCACCAAGAAGTGTGAAATTTGCCCGACCTATTTAATATGTTTTGGGCATCTTTTTAAAAAAAAATTTTTTTTAAACATTTATTTATTTTTGAGACAGAGACGGAGCATGAACGGGGAAGAGTCAGAGAGAGAGAGGGAGACACAATCTGAAACAGGCTCCAGGCTCTGAGCTGTCAGCACAGAGCCCGACGCGGGGCTCGAACTCATGGACTGCAAGATCATGACCTGAGCTGAAGTCGGCCGCTTAACCGACTGAGCCACCCAGGTGCCCCTGGGGCATCTTTTTTTTTTTTTAATTTTTTTTTTTTTAACATTTATTTATTTTTGAGACAGAGAGAGACAGAGCATGAACAGGGGAGGATCAGAGAGAGAGGGAGACACAGAATCTGAAACAGGCTCCAGGCTCTGAGCGGTCAGCACAGAGCCCGACGTGGGGCTCGAACTCACGGACCGTGAGATCATGACCTGAGAAGTCGGACACTTAACCGACTGAGCCACCCAGGCGTGGGACATCTTTTAAAATTGCCATTGCTGTTGAAGTTGTAGAGTCCAAATTGGTTTATATAATTATAGGTGTCATCAGGCATTTTTAAAAAACATATGTACTGTTTTTTTCTATAGCTGTCAGTGTTCTCTTTGCTAATTCGGTTGTGTGTGTTTAGGTTTGGTTAATACTGTAGAAATATGTTTCACAAATAGAAAACTTACTATTTATTTTCAGGGGGAGCAGCTAGGTTTCTGGAATATCGGTGTCTTTGTATAGATTTAGCCAGTATCATGTGGATTTTCTTTGCAAACTGAGTTTTAAATTTTGGATGCACATGTGGATTTCAGTACTTACCTGATTATTGCACTCAAAATGAAAAGTAAGTTGTATTTGTTCTTGAATGCGTTTTGGAAAAAAGTAAAAAAAATGTTGGAGTGTGAATCTTTATCTTTGGAAGGGACTTTGGTAAGAACTGTTTATATTCTTTCCACAGTGGTATGTAGAAGAGCTTGAGGTTATGCTAGGTATGATTTTCCATTTACCATGGTCTACAGTGAATATGAGTAGAACCAGAGATGATGGTTATTATTCAAAGAGTAGTAGTGCTGTAATATACTTAGGTCTTTTGAATGGCAGGATAACATTTAGTTCATTGATCTGATGTCCTTTTGAAAGTAGCACAGAATTTTTGGCCAAAATAACTACAAATAGAGTCTGATTGATTTTTTTTTTTTTTCTTCACTTTATCTTTAAGGCACTTATTGGATGAATTCTGCTGAATTCATTTTTGTGAAATAAGGAAGTTTAGGAGAGGGATTTAGTGAAAGGTGAATTTGTGATCTAATAGCTGAGAGAAGGCAGATGTTTTAGAGTTTATTTACATTTTTACATCTTCAAGTTCTTTGTGGATAAGAGCAAATTGGGCAGCTTGCTGTTGCTGATATAAGAATAATTTACTTTTTTACTTGGTGAAAACAAAAATTTCATTAGGAAATATAATCAGAATGTCTTGGGGATAGATTATCAAGTACATTGAATTCTTTAAAAAAATTTTTTTTTTAATGTTTGTTTATTTTTGAGAGAGAGAGAGAGAGAGAGAGAGAGGGCACGAGCGGGGGAGGAGCAGAGAGAGAGAGAGGGAGACACAGAATCTGAAGTGGGCTCCAGGCTCTGAGCTGTCAGCACAGAGCCTGACGTGGGGCTCAAACTCAAAACTGTGAGGTCATGACCTGAGCCGAAGCTATAGACCAACTGAGCCACCCAGGCATCCCACAAGTACATTGAGTTCTAATGCAGTGTAGTAGTTGTACCATTTGGTTTCTTTCTGCAGTTAGTGGTTATAGTAGGTATTTCAAAGGTGTCTTAGAAAAAGACTATTGATCCATAAACATTATGTATGTCTCTGTAGGGGTATGTGCGTGTGCATGTGTGTGTGTGTGTGTGTGTGTGTAGATAATAGCTAATCTAGATCGATTATATATCTATCTATATACAGTAATATGATGCGTAGAACATTGTAATTTACTGGATGATAGTATGTAAGTGACTAAGTTATGGATCCTTAATGTAATTTATATTTTATTGAGGTGAGTCATGTAAATGATGTCCGCACCAGGTCAGCTAACAAGCTTGATTAAAACCAAAGCCCAGAAGGTAGTTTGACTAGTGCTGTTTAGACTCCTTAGGAGCAAAGTGCTCAAATGACGTTCCTTATTGGAACTTTGCTGGGGCAGTTTCTTTGCAGTTTTCATGAATCTCTATTAGCAGCTTACTAAAAAAGCATTTTGTCTAGGCTGTTTCATAAATAGGAAATTCCAAAGTACTGAATAGTATTGCATTTTTGCTTCCAATAAGGATGATTGCAGTGGGAAAAAGTTTAAAAAACTCTTATTTTAACGGTTTATGGCAAAATACTTCTATTTTAAAATGGGTAGATTTAAAAAAAAATTTGTTTTAATACTAATTTGTTTCATTTATGATTTTTCAAGTTTTTTTTCCTAGTTTATAAGTTTAGATGTGTTAGAAAAAAATTGGTGATACAAGAGCCAGTGATTATGAGTTTATTAAAAATTCAGTGTATAAAGCCTGAATTTGTCTTAGTAGCTCATAGTTTAGCTTGTTTTTTGGTTTTTGGTAAATCCTGAGACTTCTGAGTTCTTGTGCTCCTCTGTGAAATTTGTTTTTTGACATATAAAGGTATGGTTTGTATTTTTTTAAACGGTGTGTGTGTGTGTGTGTGTGTGTGTGTGTATGTGTTTGTGTGTTGGGGTCTTAGGAAGGAATGGTGGTAGTGGTGAGCCAAGTTGTGGTGGCTTAAAGTCAGAAAAGCACAACAATTTCAAGTAGCCATGTTCAAATATACAGTATTTATTTCAAGAATTTATATTTCTTTGGGTTGTACATTTATGTTGTCATATAAAAACTTATTTTTTACTTACTTTCCCTCTCCCCTAGTTCTTCCTGTTAAAAATACTAACAATTCAGAAGGTAATCTATGAAAGTTCAGTGTATATTGGTAGTCTGTATTATGATAGTTCTATGGATGTATTTTGTATTGCATCTATCTTTAAAAGGCTAGTTTAAAGAAATTTACTTCCTTGAGTTGCTGTTTCCCTCTTTGATCCTTAACAATTGTGGATCAACTAGTTTTCTCTTTTTAGTTTTGCCTTTTTAATCATTTAGAATAGAGCTTTGATTCTCTTTCAAGAAGACTTATTTAACAAATCTAGAAAATTCTATTGTGTCTTGACTCTTAAGAAGCCTTACTTAAGCTATCTAGAACTGTCTTGCTGTTTTTTAAAAAGATATAGTAAATGGGGAACATTTAAATAATCTGGTTTTCTTCCACTGAGAGTAGGTTGACCTTCTGAAAATCTACACGAGGTTGTTGTGGGGCCTGACACTGGCCTGATTCATGACCTTTTCCAAGCTTGAGAACACAACTGTGGAACTCATCCTTAATGTAAATATTGGAGGAAATGAGAGATGATTTATGAGAAATCAGAAAATCTAATCCTTTGTAGGATTGCAGATTTCTGTGTCTTTGATAGAGGGAGCAACAGTTGGCTATCGAATGACTGAAAATATGAAGTGCCAACAAACAAATGTAAAAATATTCTGCCGTGCACAGTTACAGAGTCATTTTGAGTTGCCCATTGTTTATTTTTAGTCTTTTTCTTCGGGACGAGAATCCCAGAGTATTTAAATACAAAGTCCCTTTTTGGTGTGAAAGATGTATCTGCTAGATGGAAAAAAAAAGGTACTAGGAAATTTAAATTCAGGAGAGCCAACTAGTAATAGTGCTCATGCAGTGTACTTAGTAGACATTGAAATGTTGCTTGAATGAAATAAGCTTAGATTTTATGCCAGTCTTTGTGATTGCCTCTATGAAATTCTCTTAGGTGAAAAAAAAAAAAAAAACCATCAAACTCCATTACCCAACGTGACCCCAGTGCACCTCTTTTTGCCTATGAGTCCTGTCCCCATGCTTTAATAAAATCACCTTTTTGCACCAAAACAAAACAAAACGAACAAACAAAAAAAACCCCTCCAAGTCCTAATTTCTGTTTGCTTTTCTGAATCTGAATTGCTGTAACTTAATCTCTTAAGAGGCATTTTGAATAGGAATATGACCACAAGATAGATAGTTTAATTTTTAGGACTTGGCTTATTATTATCAGCTTATTTCTACAGAGAGAAATAACCTCACAGATGTAAGGTTTCTTTCTTCAATTTTCTTATTTGAGGGGACTTTTTCTTTAAGCTTGTTAACTTGTTAATAACATTGGCTAAAAAGCTGTTCTAAAAGCAGTTTATTTGATGATTCCAGTCCTAAACAGAAAATAATTTGAGCATTCCTGTATAGAACAGTACTTTTGAGTTACCCAAGAAAATAACTTTCAATTACAAATGCCTTTGAGGGATTAAGAGATTGCTTTTTCCTTTTATTTGCTATTTCATTTTTTAAAGAAACTGGCAAAAATAAATTTAATTAGTTTTTTTTTTTTTTACTTTTTTTCCAGATAACTTGCAAAGCACATGTGACTTCAGAACATCCCACAAAATCTGACGTATTGTGAAAATACATTGGCTAATTGATAGGAATGGTTTATTAATAAACTGGTCTACAAAATGCTGATGACTTTCTCTTGAGGTAGAATTTGCTTCCGACTCAGTTTTGCCTAAAATGGGATAACCAAGCAGTTTTTTGAATAATAATTTGCTAATGAACATGTACGCCAAATGCTTGGCTCATGAGAGGGGGATGGGTTGTCCAGATATTGGGTGACCATGTGTTTCCATTTGTCCAGTCCACTGAATCTTAGTTTATGCCTCATTTCCTGGCATAATTATCAACAGTCCCCTCTTTCACTCTTGTAAGTGTTCCAGTTCAAATTATAAAATGTACACTTACTGTAGTTGTATAAATACCTCGTTTTTCACAAAGGATGGAGCAATTAAGAAATCATTTTAAAATTATACTCTATGTGACTGCACATGCACATTCCAGTGTGTGTAGAGGGAGAGGGAGAAAGGAAGGGAGGGAAGTTGTTTGAGGAGTTGTTTGGGACCGAAGGAAACCTTTTTGCTATCCCTGGTCTTCTTAATCAATGACTCCACTCAGTCTCTTTCAGATAGGAAATATTTGATTTCTCTCTGGGTTTTTAGTCATCTCAAAAGGAAACAATTAAGAGATTTTCGAACTCTTGGTTTGATGTGTCTCGCCTTCACTGCCCCCCACTGTTTTTTTCAATTTAGAGATATCCTAAATTTAATTTTCCTGTCCTTATTTGATGTCATAGTATTTTAGCATGTTTATATTAATGATACAGTTCTATTTGCACATTTTCTTACCTTAGATTGATGTTCACAGGTACTCTCATTTTAGGTACAGGCAGTTGACCACTTCTGTGACTGTGTCATTGCTCATCACATGACCATGAGCTTAGAGGGGATGCCTAACCCATCAGGAGACAAGAGTCCTCTGCTGGCTCTTGTCTTAACTACCTGTGTACCCTTAGGCAGATCACTTACTGGCTCTGGGCTTCCTTGACTCCTTATAAAATGTGAATAATTATACCTCTGTCACCTCTATCGTGAGGCTGTTTAGAGACCCACATGGAAATGAATACATGAAAGTACTTGAATTCTGAATAGTTACACAGGAGGAAAATACATTGTTATGCAGTGTTCCCGTTTTACCTAATTTTCTCCATTATTTACCTAATTTTCTCCATTATTATTTTCTTCGGTTTTCTCTATTTCCCGAAAACCCTGCAATAATCATGTATTGATTTTGTAATCAGATAGGGGAAACATTGTTTCAAAAATTGCTTCATTAACCATTAAAACATGAAGCTTTACTATCTGCAGATTAATCTCTTTTAATATTTTATTATGATTGCAAATGTTGCTTGATCTAGTGCACCTAAACAGAATATATGTTGGTCAACAAAGTATGCCTTGGCCTTGATGTCATACGCCTCTTTTGTTTTTGACCCGATTGATTGATGAATTCTGTCTTTACATGGAACTGTAGAATAATTTTTCTGGAAATGGGAAGAGGAATGTCTAATATCAATTCAGTGATATTCATGAGTAGAATGGACAGTTTATGGGTTAGCCTAGTGACTTGGGGTTTAGTTTCAATGCTTCCCTGAATATTTACCATAGGCAGGTGGAGAATGGAAGAAGATACAAAGCATTCCATTTCAGATATGCTTCTGAATTTCTCAGGTCATATGACTATGTACTGAGATCTACCTTTCCTTCTTTTGGCAACTGGAATCAATAAAAAGAGTTGATTACCGTTTTTCTCCTGATTTAAACATTTACAAATCAAGTGTTGAGAAAAATAGTTTCAAGTGAAAATTTAAGAGCTTACTATGAACTGACATTTTGGGTGTTTTTTTCCCCCTCCTCAATTCTATTTTTAAGTATCTCATAAGTCTTGCCCTTGAAAGCTCTGCTGATGTGACCTATTTACCCCACTGTCTTTCTAGCTGTTCAGTGAACGTAATGGCCTTTCTGCACTTCTAATATGTTCCACAGAGATTTTTTATTTCAAAGAATATTCTTGCTTTCTTTGTGTATATGCACATGTGTAAGAGTGGACTTCATGTGTTTCTAAGAGTATTAGGATCAGCTTATAAACTTTGGACAGGCAAGCATCAGCTCTTACAATCTGTATTGCAGCCAGAATGATGTTGCCCATTTGCTCCGTGTGTGGCCTCCCTTTGTGCAGAGGACTTAAGGTCGTTTGAGGGTGTGCAGGGCTTAGCATAATCTGGCCTGTACTCTCATCTGCCTCTTGCACATTTTCTCCCTTGCCCTTCTATTGCCTCCAAGCTGCCCTGCTAGCTGCCTTTGCCCATGTTCTTTTTTCTGCTTGGAATGCTCTTTTTGCCTGATTCGTGCCTTAATTGTCATCTTGGCTTAGAGAAATCTGGCAAAGGTTTCTCTCCTTTGTAACCATAATCACAATTTCCCGTGTGATTTTTTTTTTTATTGTCTCCCCCATTAGATTGTACGTGTGTGTCTGTATGTATATGTACGTACTTTTGTATCCATAGTTCTTAGTACAACCCTTTGCATGTACTCCACTCTCAGAAGTTTGTTGAATAAATGGATGCAGGAAGTAATGTTTTACTTTGAAAATATTTTCCTAACTCTCCAGGAAGAGGCACTGCTTTAACTCAGTGGTTCCATCTACCTTCCATCCCACACCTATGCCACAAAGAATGTGTTAGTTTTAAAAACAGTCCAGTTGTATGTTTGTGGCTGCTTTGGGCCACTCCCAGATTCCCCATAGGTACATTTTCATGCGTCTCTGCTATTACAGGGACTTTTCTTAGAAGAGTTTGAGAAGCTCCTTTATCAGGGTCACTTGTGCTGGTATGTGGGTTCATATGACTGAGAAATTTACTTTGTCATGTAGCACCTGGGAAAATCCAAACGGCCAAAGGTTTTGAGTAGATGGTAAGGCATGCGGTTAGAGCAGGAGATTCTCTTGCCCACGTGTGGGTCACTTCTTGTTTCCTTTTTTTGTCAGTTCTCTTGAACAGGCAGTTGTGTTTCATCTTGATGGGCAGGGCACTGGCTCTGGAGAGAGCTCATGTGCAGGGTCACTGTGGGCCACATAGCAGGTCTTTATGCAGCATTTTTTTTTTTCTGTTTATTATTCTGTGCATTCTTGCTTGTGCTTGAACCTCTGTTTTTTCCAGTCTATTTTTTGGTCATGTTAATCTTGGAATCTTCATGTTAGTTCAACTCAAAAGGAATAGGCTGGAATGATGCATGGAAGACCTATCAATTGCATATCTACTGCATAAAGGTATTTTTGTCCCATTAAAGTGATCTTGGACAAACTTGAACTTTTTTCATCACCTTGTTTGGCGTGGTGGAGGGGGTCAGCTCTAATTTGAAACTTGTATTCGTTCACTCCTCTATGTAGTTGCAGCATCAGAACATCTACCACTTTTTCGGTACTGGTTTTAGTGCTCTGCAGGCATGATCTCCAGCTGTCATAACAACTTTGAGAAGAAGGTATTCGCTTCATTCGTGACTGTGGAAACTGAGATATGAGATGCTAAGTCACATGTCCAGGAGCCCTCAGCCAGTCTGTGCCAGACCAGGACACTCAGGCCTCCTACATCTCAAGTGGGGTCTTTTCACTGTACTACCTTCTTTTCACGTGTTGCTGCAGGCAGCTTGTCTTCCTGTATGTGCACCAAAGAAGCCATTGAGAGACCTTCTTGGTCTGTGACACCATGCAGAATTGGCTCCCTGACCTTTGAACGATGGTCCATGATTTCCGGGATCTGCTACATTTTATTTTTTAGGTTTTGATAGTAGTAATGGGTATATGACCCATAGTATCTAATTGCTTCTTGGAGCTGGTACTAAACTCCGTTGCATATGACTTTTTTCTTTGTGAGCTTTTTAAAAGAAAGTTTCATTCACAGCATTTGATGATATTAATAATTTGGCTTGAAACAGTTATGTTTTCTCTTTCTTCGGTTCCTTGGTTTTAGTGGCAGACCTGGGTGCAATGTATGTAGGGAGATACTTGAAAGAGAAGGAGGTATAACAGAAGCTGTGTGAGGCTGCTGTGGTGCAACCAGCACTGTTATGTGAAGGCAGCTCCGGGTGCTGGTGGGTTGTGTTAATAGCCCTACTAATGGAGAGATTTAGCAGTTTGCTGAAGTGCTGTGAACAGTCTTTTCTTACTAATAAATTCTAGTCTCACTCTTAGAGCAGGCATTAAAACTTCCTTTTCCTCTTTTGTTTGGAGGGAACTCTCCTCCCTCCCTTAGTTGCAGGCTAAGAAAGGCTAGATGTGTCCTTCCAGGCAACGTACAGGGTCTTTCCCTTTTCCCTATTCTCTCCTGTGTGTACCATGAGATTCTATAAAGGGGCATTTATAGAGGCCATTGAATCCACTAGTCTGAGATGCCAAGACCTTTATTTTTCACTTGGGAGTAGGCAGTGTAAAGGTGCACAACCTGACTGGCTAATGTAAGATAATAGTCAGGACTCTATCCTTCCTTAGAAGACCTGGGTTGTTAGAGTTGTCTTCTTGTGACCTCATTCCTGCAGCCACTGTACCTTCTCCTCAAAGTGGTGAACTCTGCATATGGCTTCAACTTTTATTCTATAGCTGGGCCTTTCTGCAGCAACTGCAGCTTACTATGTAGATGTGTCTCCAGTTAAAAGCTTAGTAAGTCTATATAACTTGTCATAATTTTAGCACTTTACCTTATTAAGGTATATGTTTTCATTATCTGATTTACAAAAGTACCATATAAAAACCTGCCTATGCTATATAATTGCTGAAACACTGAGTAAGCTCTGCTTTTTATGACCAAGTTATGGGATGAGTAATTACTCTCTAGAGTGAATGGTTCAAAATGAAATAACTATATGCCTAAGGTGTGATGTGACACCAGATGTATTTAAGCCCCAAAGGTATGTAATTATCTCACTACTCTTGCACATACACACAAGTACACTTATGCTTATGGTAAGTTTTATGTGCAAAAGAAAACTCACTTCTGAAAAGTGAAGGAACGGAACAGTCCGTTATTGAGAGGCTCAGAGGTTGTTTAGTGTTAGAAGTACTGTTTTAGTCCCTCCTAACAAAATCCTACCTCACTGGATTCTACAGGAAACCAGCATCAAATTGTGGATTTCAAGTGTTGAGGCTAATGTACAGATTTTCTCAAAGCACCTTGTTTATAATTTATAGTCTGCTGCTGTGTACTCAGTGACTTGTTAAATATTCCATTGTTGGACTCTATTTTGATCATCAGGTGTGTTAATTAAAAGCATTAAAATGATGTACTCTGGTTTCTTACTGAAAATAAAAACTTACAGTCTCCTTAAATTTTTAATTTTGCATATAGGTTATCTGTCTAATCTCTTTCTATAGATCCTGAATAATTAAACATAGTACCTCAAGCTGATTTTTCCTCTCTAGTTTTAATTCAGTGTTAAAATGCTGTTTGAATCACATTAAAAATATATTTTATCACAATTCTACTAGTCCCATTGTGTTAACTGTGCTCCTATCTAATGGTATAAAGTGATCAGGTTACATCAGTTTCCGCCAGCAAATGACCAGACACTGTATTTTGAGGATTTGGTTGGTAGTTATGACTTAGCTCCCTGTTAAGCCTAGGAGATGAAAATTTCCTTAGCGTGGAGACCAGTGCAGGCCCATAGTGGCTGTTAGGTCTTCCCTTGGGCCAGAGAAAGGCGAATTGAGATGCTGCTGGCTTTGGGACTCACAAGTAAAATAGCAGTTGATGGTAGCTTACCTTACCTGTTTACAGTGTGATTCTCTTGGGAAGTTTTTTTTTTTTTTTTTTTTAAATACAGTATGTAAAAACTATTTCTGTTTCGCGGGAGGCAAATGTTTGCTTAGTTTTGAAACAACAATACAAAACATTTACAGCTCTAAATTCATAAAAATGCAATTTACAGGTAACTTGTGAAAAATAAAATTCACATGCTATGCTAACATCAGTATGTTGGGACACAACCACTGTATCAAGCATCAGTCTATTCACTGAAGAGAAGTGAATTTCACTTTGTTTATATGTGTGCCCTCTGATGGGGTAGCTGCTCGCCACATGTGTGACTACATTTGGAATGCACGGAGGTGTGCTGGAAGTGTGTAAGGCAGGCACCAGATTTTGAAGGCAGCGCAGTTAAAGGAAGCATGTGAAGTATATTGTCAGTAATTTGTTGAAATGGTGATCTTTTGGGTATTTGAGTTCAATAATATATATTAATTTCATCTGTTTGTTTTTACCTTTTTTAGTGTGGCTACTAGAAAACTCAAAATTACATATGCAGCTCACATTTTTCTTTTAGTGCTGGTTTCTGGACCCTGTGGTCTCATAAGAAGTTCTTTCTGCTTAGGTATACATTTTAGCTGTGATTTGGTTATATAATTTGATTATAACTTTTTGCCAACCATAAATTTGAGTATCTTGTAGTGATTCTTAAACCATGGTTCCAAGACACTGTTCTTGAATTGCTCTTTGTGGATTATTTAGGACTGTTTTTCAGTCTTAAGTTTCTAAGGTAGAAGAACCATCTGCCAATTGATTATTTTGTAGATTTGAAACTTCATTGGCTAAGTTATTTCCAATAATTTAAGAATCTAAATCCATTTTATCTTCTTAGAAGAGCTCAGTGGATTGGTTATGATATTTAAAATTGAGATTTTATTTCTAGGTAAGGTATACATTGAGAGCTAAAATTATATTTACTTTCAAAAATAGTTCCTTAGAAACCTATAGGCCTTGGGGTGCCTGGGTGGCTCAGTCGGTTAAGCATCCAACTTTGTCTCGGTCATGATACTGCGGTCCATGAGTTTGAGCCCCATGTGGGGCTCTGTGCTGACAGCTCAGAGTCTGGAGGCTTCAGATTGTGTGTGTGTGTGTGTGTCTCTCTCTGCTCCTCTCCCGTTCACTCTCTCTCTCAAAAATAAATAAACATAAAAAAATTATTAAAAAAACCTATTGGCTATAAAAAATTTAAAAATAAGAAACCTGTTGGCTTTGTAATAATGTAAGGAAACTGCCTTAAAAGGTTTGATTTCGCATATGAAGACAGAAGGATGGGGTTTCCTTGCGTTTCAGAGTGTTTTTTGGATTTTATTGTCTAGTGAAAAAAAAAAGGGAGGGGGGACAGACCAACATAAGATGGCCAGTTCTTTGTTTTGTAGTAGTTTTCATAGTGTGGTCCCTGGTTTAGTAGCATCAGCATCAACTGGAAATTTCTTGGAATTGCACATTCTTCTCTTTCACTCCAGATGCACAGACTGGGAAATGCTGGAGGTGGGGACCAGAATCTAGGTTTTAATATGCCCTCCAGGTGATTTTTATACATCCAGAAGCACCGGCTAAACGTACTGGTTAGGGTCCAGCCAGGAAAAGTTTTTAAAAGTTTTCTAAATTTTTAAAATAGGAATTCAGTGCAGGAGATTGGTTATACAACCTCCTGCTTGTGATGGACGAGCTGAGAAGCAAGATAGGATGGTCAGGCAACCCAGAGATTAACAGCCCCAAGAAGAGAACAGTATCACTGGTAGTTATGGGAGTTTAAGGAGCCAGGGCTGCTCTGAGATTGGAATCTCCTGGTAGGAGCTGGTAGGAGCTGGAGCCGTGGAAGAAATGCAGCTCTTGCTGGGAACACTGCCTGAAGTGGAGAAGTAAAAGGGAGAAATACCCTGGCTCCTCCCTTATTTCCACCTGTCAATTCTCCAGGAATGCTTCCCATAGACTGAACCTGGAGAAAAGCCGGGTGACCTGGGAGCCTGAGAAATGATGTCTACAGTGATCAACTTTCCTGAGCTAAGGAACTCTCAAAGTATATATCTGTGGGAATAGGCCTAGGACTGGCACGTTTAGTATTTATACTTTAAAACAAAACAATATTTTGCTATAATTAAAAAAAAAATTTTTTTTGAGAGGGGGGAGGGCGCAAGTGAGTGAGGGGACAGAGAGAGATGGAGAGAGAGAAAATCCCACGAGGTGGCGGGGAGAGAGAGAGAGACATTGGGGGAGAGAGAGAGAGAGAGAGAGAGAGAGAAGCAGGGCTCACCTGAAGCAGGGCTGGTGCTCACCTGATGTGGGACTTGAACTCATCAACTGTGAGATCATGACCTGAGCCGAAGTCAGATGCTTAATTGAGTCACCCCTGTGCCAATAATTAAAAAAATTTTAAGGCATTTTAATACCAAAAAATAATCTCACAATAGAGGACAATCTTCTTAATTGGGATAAATTTAGCTTTATTTTTTTATTTTTATTTTTAAAAAATTTTTAATGTTTACTTTCGAGAGAGACAGAATGTGAGTGGGGGAGGAGCAGAGAAAGGAAGACACAGAATCCAAAGCAGGCTCCAGGCTCCAGGCTCCGGCCTGTCAGCACAGAGCCTGATGTGGGGCTCGAACTCATGAACTGTGAGATCATGACCTGAGCCTAAGTTGGACACTTAACCAACTGAGCCACCCAGGCACCCCTAAATTTAGCTTTATGAACACAAACATATCTTTTTATAATTTTATTGATGGCCAGGGAAGTGTTTTCAGGGACCAGCATCTGTAAGTGTGGGAAACATTGCCATATACCTTTGAAAGACTTATTTTGCCCCTACTCTAGAACTTATTTTAATCGTCTTCTTATTTGAAGGGCTACAAAGCTGTCCTTGATTGTTAGCACTGTTGTGTGGCAAATGTGGGAAATTTGTTTCATCAGTTTCTCTGCCAGCTGTCCTGGAATATCCTGGATGTTTTTCTTTTCATATTTCCCTTTTTCATTTGTTTCTTAGAGTGTAGTTCTTCCGTTGTGTTATGTCCTCTTTGCCTGCAGTATTTACATTTCTCCCCTTGAATTTTCCACCCTTCTCTCTTCTCCCTTTTTCTTTTGCTGTTTCAGCTTTGATTAAACTGTAGTTGATAGGAAAAGGGTAATTACAATGATAGGCCTATAACAAGGAAAATGCAAGTTTCAGATTTTCAAAGTAAAGTTAGAAATTGTGTCTTGAACCTTTTAAGCCCTTGAAAGGATCCTGAAGATGCCCTCAGAATCCATGCAGAAAGTCATGCATTTCCTTATCCTTCTAAATGAATGTGTTTTTCTTCCCAGACAGCAGTATTTAACTAATATTTGAAACAGTATTGTTTTATACTGTTTATAACAAATGGAAGCTAAGAAGCTAACCACAGTTTCCCTCCTTGAGGGGGACTGTGTTCTGAATTCCAATAGACTGTTTTAGATAGAATCCAATTATGTGTTTAATGGTCCAAAATCAAATCTAATATTTCTGAATGCAAATGAGTCTAGAATATCTGTTTTTCTTATATTTGAAAGATCTGTGCTTTCTCTTCACTGACTTTCTTATATACACATTTCGTAAGTTAAGAAAAAAAGTTGTAGGTTAAGTAAGGAGTGGGTATAGTTTTCATTTAACTTCTAAGTTTTTTAAAATTTTTTAAATGTTTATTCATTTTTGAGAGAGAGAGAGAGAGAGAGAGAGAGAGCGAGCGAGCGAGCGAGCGGGGAAGGGGCAGAGAGAGAGGGAGACACAGAATCCGAAGCAGGCTCCAGGCTCTGAGCTGTCAGCACAGAGCCTGACATGGGGCTTGAACTCATGAAGTTGGACGCTTAACCCACTGAGCCACCCAGGCCCCCTTAACTTCTAAGTTTTTATAATAGTGAATGCTTCCAATTAAGGCATTGAAATGGGGGAGTTATATTTCATGAGGTCTGGTGGAAGACCAGAGCTGTTTTGTGTGAAAGGTGCTGAGTGGGATGCTTCTGGAGCAGTACTTCCAATCTCTTTTACTTCAGAACACACTGAAAGTAATACTTTGTACAGGACACGGGGATAGGAGGTTTTAAACTACAGACAAGCTGCCACTGGACTGGTAGCCCCAGATAGCTGCCCCAAGAGGTGAGATATCAGTATCTTACAACTTTCAGCTCTCATATTGGGAAGTTCTGCTCTATCTATAGAGGGCATTCAGGAGGTCCTAGTCTTGTGAAGAGCTCAATATTTACAAGTTATAACGCAAACATACAGTGTTAAGTTATGATAGTATTATTTGGTGAAATAGTAAGAATGGGCGTTAGATCTGTTTGAGGTGGAAAGGATCTAGTAAAGGCTCTGTAGAGGGGGTGGGGCATGGAAGGAATTATCTTGTGCAAAGGTAGAGTGGGAGCAAAGGGCAGAGGGAACTTGGGGACTGCCAAGGATTTCTGATGTGGTTGGAGGGTAAGATTTGGGGATGCAAATAGGAAGCAGGATAGTGGGAATTACTGTTAAGAAAGTAGGCTGTGGTTGGCTTCAGGAGGGCCTTTATGAGATTGAATGAGCTCATGACTTTGGGCAACACTGGTGGTGACACTTCCCCTATTCCTTTTAGGAAAATCCTTCTGGGGCAGTGTAGAGTGAACTGAAGCCTGCAAGCTGATACATCCCTGGGGAGGGAAAGATATTGATCCAGGCTAGATGAGGGATAATAAAGGCTTGCACTTTATTATTGGTGAATAGAGGTTGAAAGTGCTTCTTGAAGTGGGAACCCAAAATTCTGCTTATTGATAAGGAGAAAGGTGACTCACATTTGGAGTCTGGTTGAAGGAAAGGATGACTCAAGACTGTTTTCAGAATTAGAGTCTTGTATAGGGGACAAGGAACTTGATTTTGGACATGGGGATTTTAAGATGCTTGCAGAGAAATAAGTGTTAACGTTTATAAAATGCTAGGTTCTGATCTAAGCACATTTTAAAACTCCTTCTATTCTCATAATAGCCATAAAAAAGTACGTGTTATCAGTTAGTGTCCAGTCAGGAAAATAAAACGCATGGAATGTTTTAAGCACCGAAGGGTTTAATGCAGGAAATTGGTTACAGTGGTATTGGAAGAGCTGGAGGAACAAAAAGAAAAAGGTGTGTGTTGGAGCAAAAAGGAGAAGGGAACAAAGAGGAGGAGAAAGGAGAGGAGGAGAGAGTAAGTGCGTGCGTGTGTGTGTGTGTGTGTGTGTGTGTGTAGATGAATGTTGGAGGAACAAAAAGGAGAAGGAAATGTTAATCAGTTGTCAGACAGCTGCTGCATAAACTGTATGCTCTACAGATTTGCTGGAGGTCTTCATTGGTTCTGCTGCTTTGGAACCCCCACAGATGCTGCTGGAGCCTCTGGCTGTCTGTTGCTGCTTGTGGAGGTACCACCAGGAACAGGAAACAAAGACATTTTTCTTGCTCTCACCTTGGAATCTCCTGCCACCATATCCAAGAGGAAGGTAGTTGGTAAAGGGAGTTTGGAAAATACAGTTTATAGATTTCCAGCTCCTATGTAATAATAGAGAAGAGAAGAGAACCAACAGAAAAATAACCAGCACAGTGGGTACTGTTTTTATCCTTATGTTACAGGTGTGGAGACCAAGTCATGGGAGAAGGTCACACAGATACAGCTTGGCAGAGTTGAGATGTGGATGTAGGTAGTCTGGTTTCAGAGTGTGTGCTCTTAGCCTCTGCACTTTGATCTTGCCTCCACACATGGTTATTATTTGCTTTTTCTCCTTATTGCTGAGCACTTCAAATGAGCAGCTGTTTCCATTGATTTTGCTTATCCTGCACTTACTTTTCTTTGATATCTCTTACTGGCAACAGTTTTTCACCTCAACCTCTGGAACCTGTCTTCTGGTCCCTATTGATTTTATAGCTAATATAATCGGTTATTTCAGTTTCTATTTGTCTTTAATCTATTTCTGACTTTTGGTACGGATGGATACCTATTTATATGGGATTCCAACCTTGATTTCTATGATGCTGACTTTGACTTGCTTCGTTTTCCCCTTATCTCACTGAGGCCCTTTGGTTTTCTTCTTTTTCTTCCCATTCCTTAAACCATTGCCATATCTTGCCTTGAGTTTGGATTTTAGTGTATTATAAGAAGCTACTTAATGTTAATTTTATATTTAAATCAGGACCAATAAAATCTTAATGTATACAGTTCTTATGACCTTTTTCCTTTGTGTGTTATGAAGTCAGACAAGTCAGAGCAGGGTTTCAATTTGTGTTCTGCCCTGGGCAAGGAGGAAGAGAATAGGATGAGTGAAGGAGACAGACTCACTCTGAGTAACTACTATGTACCAGCACTGTGCTAAGTTCTTCAGATGTGTTGCTTCATTTAAGTTCTCCTGTGTGAGATTGCTTGTTTGTTACCCTTATTTACAGATGAAGAAA
The DNA here is from genome assembly GCF_007474595.2 of Lynx canadensis. Taxonomy (NCBI): domain Eukaryota; kingdom Metazoa; phylum Chordata; class Mammalia; order Carnivora; family Felidae; genus Lynx; species Lynx canadensis. Next base: position 129,253,421 of record NC_044303.2, read on the forward strand.
CTAACTCTTTGTGATGAACCAGTAATAGAACTGGGGTTGAAACCCTCATCTGATGTGCTCTGACAGCCAGATTCTTTCCTCTGGACCACCTGGGAGAAGCTCCCACTTTCTTATCTGTTAAGTGAAGAAACTGGGCAAGATCAGTTTTAAGGCCCATTTCAGTATCATCGTTCTGATTTTGTCACAAACTAGTGTCGCAAGCAGTAGTTGCTTCTCGTATTGAAAAAGGAAGTTGCCTTCCCACTCCACGAAACATCCTGTTTTATTAAGATCAAGAGTACTAATGTGTTATTTGTAAAAGTTATGAAGTAGGGCACAGGCATTTAAAGTAGTCATGATGATAGATCTTCATGTAAGTTGCAAGAGAGCCCCATTACCTCCAAATGAGGCTGCTGCCTAGAACATTAGAGGCTGTGGCTTTTATTGACAGGTGCTCAGAATAATAGCTTTGGAACAACTCCAGTCTAAACAAAAGGGCAATCCAGTTATTCCATTATACTTTATGCTGAAAGCATGTGCTTCCAGATTATTAAGAATCCCTTTCTTTGGATGGAATTTAGTGTGAGATTTGCAAGAAGATAGTGCAAAATACATTTTAAAGATAAGGTTCACTGTAATATGGTTTGATTTCTTTATAAAGCCAGTGGACAACCCTAAAATGGTTAACTGTCATGTGGTTCATCCATGTCTTGCCATCAGACATGCAAATAGATGGTTTAAGTGGATACCAACATCCTCTCTTGATATACAGGACCCATTATAAAATACTCATCTAAGTATTCCTACACACACACACACACACACACACACACACACACACATCATTAGGATAAGTGCGTTTCGGAGCACCTGGGTGACTCATTCTGTTAAGCGTCTGACTTTTGATTTCAGCTCAGGTCATGCCTGATCTCATGGTTTGTGAGTTCGACCCCTGTGTCGAACCATGCTTCAGGCCCACACTGACAATGCGGAGCCTGCTTGTGATTCTCTCTCTCTTCTCTCTGTCTGTGCCTCCCTATCTTCCTCCCTCCTCCTCTCTCTCAAAATAAATAAATAAGCTGAAAAAAAAATAGAGTATGTTTCCAGATTCCATAGAATTTGTTTTATCTTCTTTACTCATAAACATCCTCCAGCCCTCCCTCATTCATGTTTTATTTTGTAAAAATGGGAAATTGAAAGGTTTATACCTCTGTTTTTAACTTTTAGTTTTATTGACTTTGCCTGCTTTAGAGGAAGCCTACAGGGGAATCTCGGCTCTCTGTCCACTCCTTCCTTTGGTTTACGCGGTTGGTTCTTCCTTTAGCAAACCTCTACCTATATGTGTCCCCGGCACCTGAGGCTGGGTTATTTTCTCCTACCTAGGTGATCCCAATCACCCCCAAATTCTTCTATGCTACCAAGTGATGATTACTACCCAATTTTGGTTTCCAGGTCTGACTGCTCTCCTGGTTGCTTATTTACTTCTTACGTCTATTTAGATTTGGTGGGAATTTCATGCCATACATTGGAATGTAACGTATTTTATCGATTATATCAGTGAACTTAACTATTTTCTTTTTTTATTAAAAAAATTTTTTTAATGTTTATTTTTGAGACAGAGACTGAGTGTGAGTGAGGGAGGGGCAGAGAGAGAGGGAGACATAGAATCCGTAAGAAACTATATCATAGCTGTGCACAAACGTACATTACTATAAATAATAGGAACCAAAGTTTCACAAAGACAGTAATTACCTTTAAAAGATGACATACTTGGGGCGCCTGGGTGGCGCAGTCGGTTGAGCGTCCGACTAAAGCCAGTTCACAATCTCGTGGTCCGTGAGTTCGAGCCCCGTGTCAGGCTCTGGGCTGATGGCTCAGAGCCTGGAGCCTGTTTCCGATTCTGTGTCTCCCTCTCTCTCTGCCCCTCCCCCGTTCATGCTCTGTCTCTCTCTGTCCCAAAAATAAATAAACGTTGAAAAAAAAAATTAAAAAAAAAAAAAGATGACATACTTGATGTTTTCAAAAGCATTCGGTTTCATTTCATTAAAAGATGTTCTCTGTGACCCACATCTACCTTATTAATGGTTTGTGACCTACTATTTGAAAAACACTGTTCTTGAGCCACTAGATGTGTTAGAGATACTTCAGGTTGAGGAGAGTCTGTCCACATATTTGGGGACCATAAATATTTAGAGTGCAATACATCATTATGAAAGAAGGCTTGAACAGATTCCTTGTTTTTCCCTATTTCAGGAAGCCAAAAGTTTCTTGTACTGCTCTTCTTGGGGTCACTGATAATCCAACCACTAGTTGGTTGACCCTCCTAGGAAACTGTATTTCTGCCCTTTCCCTGTATGAGCAAGATCTGGATAAATGGAATTACTAATGACTTTAAAAAGTTATGAAAATGCAACCAATTAGAATTCCCAGGTACAAAACAAATGTCTGGCCCATATATATTATATACATATACATATATACATATATATATATATATATATTTTTTTTTTCCTTCAAATACTTACTTAAGAGATTTTGATATCCCAGATCAATACATGTTTGTTCCAAGTGAATCACTGAGTTTCAGATACCTGAGGTAAATCATTCTGGTTTCAATTTGTCTCTTTTTCCCCTGAGGTTCATGATGAAGAGCTCTGTTTTCTTTAACACCTGCCTACTTGGCAGCTCTGACACTTGCTTGAAAAAAGTTGTTAAAATTAGGAAGCTTATTTCCTCTAATTTGACTGCATCCTTCTCTCCCCACCCCACAGAGGGCACTGCACACAGGAAAGGTGTTTGATCAGAGTCCACTGAGGCGGACCAAGTTGAAAAGAGTTATTATAGGCAACAACCCCAGTTTAAAAGGTTATCCCATATAAGAGTGATCATGTAAATTCCTCAAGAGATTCAGTATGGAATCAGAGCTAGCTTTTGGTTGTTCAGAATTGTTTATTAGTTAGAATTGGTAACGATGCTCTCAGTCACCTACTGACATGTGGAAATTGTCGGATTATATAGTACCTGGTTTGAATATATCTGTAACAGAACTCACTATAATAAGATTTTATAGGTACTTACCTTGCACGCTTCTGCTAAGCTCACAGAAGGTTGACTAATCCAATGTTCTCAAAAGCCTCCTCTCTGATCCAAGAGTGTTTGCATATTTTAGACCCAACATTTATTCTAATAAAGCTTCAGGAAATAGCTTGTATCATGCTGAAGAAATTTACAGTTGGCACAGTGACTTACTGGTTGGTTAGTTGACCTATAGGGATTATGCAGAGATGGGGGGCTCTTAGCTGTGCTACGATGGACCTAAAAATACTGTGCTTAATAATAGGAACATTGCAGAAGTTTAAGTCATTCCTGAGGGAAGTTCATACATGTTTAAAGATTATTACAAATACACAGTCTTATTTAACATTTTGGTGTTAACTTTAGAAGCCAGGATTTTTAAATTGGCTGTAAAGCATCTTTTCCATCTTTTTGAATTCAAAAGCACAATAGCACATTGTTTAACAACCACCTCTATATTTGAAGGGAACCTCATTTCAAAATTGCAAGTTAGTGGGGTTTTTTGCATTTTCATTTTTTTAAAGTTTATTTTATTCATTCTTGAGAGAGAGAGAGTGGGTGTGTGTGCACATGAGTGGGGTAAAGGCAGAGAGAGAGAGAAAGAGAGAATCCCAGGCAGGCTCCGCATTGTCAGTGCAGAAGCCTGACCCAGGGCTCGATCCCATGAACCATGAGATCATGACCTGAGCTGAAATCAAGAGCCAGTCACTTAATTGAATGAGCCACCCAGGCGCCCCTTCATTTGCGAGTATTAGTATTATGTCAAAGATCCGAAAAGTATGTTTCATTGGCTAACTCTGACCTGCCACCAGTTTTTATGTAGCTTGCAAAACGAAGATTGGGTTTTATGTTATTTTTATAGTTGGAGGAAAAAAACCAAAAGAATAATGTTTTGTGACATATGAAAATTACATGAAATTTAAAATTCAGGGTTCATAAATAAAATTTGATTGGAACATATTTGTGCTTATTATTTTGCAGGTTGTTTTTGCTGCTTTTGTGGTACAAGGGCAGAATTGAGTAGTTGTGACAGAGATTTTATGGCCTGCAAAACCTAAAATAGAAAAAGTCGTTTACTGAAAAAGTTTCCTTGTCTCTGGCCTATACATTTCCTGGCCTTTTGGAATGTAACATATTTTATCGATTATATCAATGAACTTAACTATTTTATTTTTTTATTAAAAAATTTTTTTTTAATGTTTATTTTTGAGACAGAGAGAGACAGAGTGTGAGTGAGGGAGGGGCAGAGAGAGAGGGAGACATAGAATCCGAAGCAGACTCCAGGCTCTGAGCTGTGAGCACAGAGCCAGACGCAGGGCTCGAACCCATCGACCACGAGATCGTGACCTGAGCCGAAGTCAGACACTCAACCAACCGACCGAGCCACCCAGGCGCCCCTGAACTTAACTATTTTAAAAGATTCTATTGTGGAATATCATGTTCATAAACGTAGGTAATAACAAGGGTTTGGGGGTTAAAAACAGGAATTTGTTTCTGTGGAAATAATTCCTAGACCAGCTTCTTGGGTGGGGAATGAATGACTTGCCGAATTTTGAAAAGTGGCAAGTTTTGAGAAATGGCAGTTACAAGGGTATGACACAGAAATATAGCAGTGCTTGATATAGTTGCTGTAATAAAAGTGGAATATTTTAAACTTTGTTCACATTTGACAGCTTCTATTTTTGAGGTATCTCAAATACATTTTGTATGATCACCTCCATTTCACCCCTCCCTTGTGTGCTTTTATTTTAATCCAGCGAAGCCAGCCTCACAGTAAACAGTGTGATTATATTCTCTTCTAACACTTAGTGGTTTTTGCTACTTAAGTTTGTCTAATGGGCCCATCACTAAAAGTCGGAGTCATTTCTCTCTGCTGCCTTGATAGAGAGCATGTGGGTTTGCGTGGGGCTGCCTTGCAACACAGCACTGAGTTCTAGTGTGCAGAAAAGCTGTTCTCTTGATCCACTACACCTGGCAGTCCCCGGCAGGTGTGTCTAAGATGAGGATGTTTTCAATGTACTTTAGTTCCTCTTCAGTATGGTGCCTCAGACCCCAAGACCTATCTCTTACTTATATTAGGCATCACCTCTTACCTCCCTTAACCCTTATAGTGAGCCAGAGGAAGAGGGTTGTTTGTGTTTTTGTGGACTGTTTAGGGCAGTGCAGTGTACTAGCCTGCCTTCCCTCACCATCTTTGTGTATCTGATTTGATGGAGCCGTAGCAGTGGCCCATTCTAGTGTGCTCCAGCAAGACCCTGCTTATCTGTAAGCCTAAAACGTAGGGTATTTTCTACATTCTTGAAAAAAAAATATATCACAAGCTGCCTAAGCAAAAAAAAAAAAAAAGCAGCACTCTAAAAAGTCTGGCCCTATTTTCCTCTTCCCTAATTAGGAGACCCTAAATCCTCCTTTACAATCTGTATTTCTTCTTAAGAGATCATTTTAGAAAGTCTGACTTTTTCCCTTTCTAGTTAACAGTGTATTTGAAGGAGATGTGGAAGAGGGGAAAGAAGGGTAAGCTCCATATAGGCAGGTTAGCATCCAAGAGTGCCAGCTTGAGAAAGTGATAGTTTGAGAAAGTAAAACCTTAAAAAAAAACAAAAAAAAAGATTCAAGAACTCACCAAAAGCATTTTGAGGCCATTTGGTGTGAGACCAAAGCCCCCAACACCTCACTCTTCCTTGAAGAATCACTGTGCTATTGCTTACTGATCTTCTTGAGTCCTCTACTTGAGTCAGTTCTGTTTATCAAGCATATTACACACTCTCTCCTCATAACAGCTCCATAATGCAAGAACTGTTGTATCAACTCTTACATTTATTTTGTAGCTGAGAAAAGTGAGAGATTTTTTTCTCTAGCTTTTCCAAGACTCATTGAGCAGGGGAGCTAGCATATGAATCTTGGTAGTCGGATTCCATAGTTCGTGCCTTTCCCATAATCTCCAGTCCCCAGAAGAGAACAGGCCAGAGCAGAGGGAGGCAGTATAATATAGTGGTTAGACTTTCTAGCTTCAGACTGTAGTTCTGTTACTTTCTGATTTTTTAACTAATGTTCATTGCCTCTGTTTCTGTATTTATAAAATATTGCACTGGATTTTAAAGTTGTTTGTACTTACATCATAGGGTTATTGTGAGGATTCATTGAGACTTTGTATGTAAATAACGCAGTGCCCAGCACATATTAAGAGCTGGGAACACGTTTATACTTTATATAAAATACAGTTACTAATGATTCACAGCAGACACATAAGTAATTTTTTTATATTTAAGAAGACAGATGTTTAATACATCCTAGGAACATTTTACGCAGCTGAAATATTTAAAGAGTATTAATACTTACACAGGGTCATCATTTATCACTATAAGTTAGGATAATTGGCATTGCCATTTTAGATATTGAGATGTTGTTTTGCTTGATGTATAAACATTAGAAAAGAAGGTGAAACAAAACCTTTCAGAGGTCTGCCTTTGATTTTCCTTTATGGTATTTGCTCCTGAACTTTTAAATAAATCCTTAAAAAAAAAGTCAGGGCTTTGGCTCAGTAGGAGGCTTACCTTTTTAATTATCAGTTTGCCTTTTGGGTAAAGAACTGTGGGTTTTCTATTATGTGTGTCATTAGATGAAACAAGTCTTACTGCTGGCTGGCTACCAAGAAAGGACATATATCTGGGGGTGTCATCACAAAGTTTCCCTTTGATCACATTGCCTGCACAAGATGCAAGTCCATCAGCTCTCTGATGGAGCTCTGGCACGGAGAGGAGAGGCACGCAAAAGTGTCCTTCACCCCAAAGTGTACTTTCTGCTTTGCCATTTAATAGCTATGTGAACTTGGGCAAATCACTTAAGCTTTCTGAGCCTCAGCTTCATCGTTTAATACCTGCCTTGCTTAACTTAAAAGGTTGGTTGGAATGTGAGGTGGCATATAATGTGTGAAGGGAGCACCTTGAGGGAGTGCTATAAAGAAAGGTCTAGATACATTTTAGTTATCAAATATTTTATATATGATGCCTTTTTAAAACTATGAAGTGTTGTACAAATGTTTGTTGGTGGTTTTAGCAATCACTTCCTTTGGTACTAGATACAGATTCATGTATTGTTCTAAGATCTGAAGACCCAGTAGTTTTAGTAATAAATGTGGCAGTTCTTGGGGAGCTAAATCTCACATTCCCTATCATAGAATTTATCTCCTATAACAATCAAAAGGTCTCTGAGCATAGGTAAGTGAAAGCCCAAGTTGAATGAAATAATTTCATCATTGGGTTAAACTTCATAAATGAGCTTTTTGTTAACCATTATTTAAGAAAAAAAACAAAACTTTTTAAAATGTTTATTCTTTGAGAGAGAGCGAGAGCGCGCAAGTGCTAGCGCATGAGCAGGGGAGGGGCAGAGAGAGGGAGACACAGAATTCAGAGCTGGTTCCATGCTCTGAGCTGTCAGCACAGAGCCCTACGTGGGGCTTGAACTTGCAAGCCATGATATCGTGACCTGAGCTGAAGTCAGGTGCTTCACTGACTAAGCTACCAATCACATTTTTTAAAGTTTATTTATTTTGAGAGAGAGACAGAGAGAAAGAAAAATTGGGTGAGGGGTAGAGAGAGAGAGAGGGAGAGAGAGAATCCCAAGCAAGCTATACGCTATAGCATGGAGCCTGACGTGGGCTCGATCTCATGAACTGTGAGATCATGACCTGGGCCAAAATCAAGAGTTGGATGCTTAACCAACTGAACCATCCAGGCATCCCAGCCACCATTTCATGTAATAGCTAAAAGAAACAGGTCTCAAAGTCTCTTGTAATAAATGTATTGATTTATGGTTGGCTAGAATTGATCTTCCTAGTGTCAAGCTTAGGGTGACATGGAGGTTTAGCTGGACTTTTTTTTAGTCATTTAGGTAGCCTATCCAGTTCTTTCAGAAATGTTCTAATACTGTGCACAGGTGTTATTGGATGTGGACAACCTAGGTATGTCTGCTTACTTGAGTTGTGGTTTGTGATTATCCTCACTTGTGGGACATTAGTGTTTCCTCTACTCAAGCATAGCTCTGTATGCTTGTGTAAGAACCAAACTCCCTGTGGTCTCAGGAACTGTCCTGCTAGCATGGGACACATTATTAAGATTTAGAATATTATTAAATATGATTTTTACCTAACAAAGTTTTTTCTTAGTATAAGTAGCTCTTTTCCAGCAGACATTTTGCTAAGTACTGAGGATGTCAGATTTTACAAAAAAACTAGAAAATGGAGCCTGTAGCATAAATCACATAATAAAACATACCAGGTTAAAAATCAAATGGTTTTCCGACTGCATTTAAAATAAAATAACTAGTGGAGTAATTTCTAAAGTCCTAGGTAGGCTCACAATCAATTGTTTTTTTGCATCCTTTGTACAGTGGAATTTGGATCATACATAACAAATTACCTGAGGAATCTTTATTGTACTTCCTATTTTTCATTTTTGGGAAAAGAATGTCAAAGAACACTCAAATTTCTGTTCTTATATTTTAAATTTGCACATGGTCTGTAAAGCACTCATTTTTCAAAAATTTATTAAAATCAAAGTAATTAAACCACATTTTGAGATTTTTGCACGATAGTGGGGGAAAAAACCATTCTGTAGCATCACATTAACCAACCATAGTCAGTTTTAGTGTTTTTCTTTTTTGTATTTTCCTGTGCATTAAAAAGGGGTTTCTATCATCTGTACATTTTTGTATCCAGCTCTTTTTTGGTTTGACAATGCAATGTATGAAAAGCAGTTTTCTTGGGGCTCCTGGTGGCTCATTTGGTTAGGTGTCCCACTCTTGATTTTGGCGCAGGTCATGGTCTCTCAGTTCTTGAGATCCAGCCCCACATCGGGCTCTGTGCTGACATTGCAGAACCTGCTTGGGATTGTCTTTCTCCCTCTACGTCTCTGCCCCTTCCCAGCTCATGGGCTCTCTCTCTCTCTCAAAATAAATAAATGAATGTTAAAAAAAAAGAGAATATATTAGAAAAACATTTTTCTTTTTATATACCTGTTATAATTATTTTTTATTTTTTTGATGTTTTATTTATTTTTGAGAGAGAGAGAGAGAGAGAGAGAGTGTGTGTGTGTGTGTGTGTGTGTGTGTGTGTGTGTAAGCAGGGGAGGGGCTAAGAGAGAGGGAGGCATAGAATCTGAAGCAGGCTCTGACCTCTGAGCTGTCAGCACAGAGCCTGATGCGGGGCGCGAACTGTGAGATCATGACCTGAGCTGAAGTTGGACACTTAACTGACGGAGCCACTCAGGTATCCCAAGTTTTCATGACTGACGATGTGTAATAAACCAGTGGATTTATCCCATTTTACACGACCATATTTTTCTTATTTTGGACATATTTTGGTTGTTTCCAGGTTTTAATTTTATGAATAATTGCCAGAAAAGCATCTTTGAGCATATGCAGTAAGCACCCCCCTCTGCTCTGTCCATATTTTTGTCCCCCCCCCCCCCCGCTTTAGAATAGACATCTAGAAGTGGACACTGTGGATGAAAGGGCATGGGGATGTTTTTAAGGCTCTGTGTACATATTGCCAAATTCCCTGCCAGTTTCACACACCACTTACCAGTTCTAGATATTACTGTGGTTTTAAATTTTTGCCCAGTTAGCAAGTTACCAAAGTTGGTATAAAACAAAAGTTACCTGTTGTTTTAATGTGAAATTTTTGGGTCACTCGGGAAGTTGAATATTTTCCTGTGTGTTTGCTTATTAGTCACATTTCCTATTTCAGGAATTTTATTCCTGTCCTCCTCACCTGTTAGTAAAGGTTGGGTAAAGGAACACAGTGGTGGAAAGCATGAGTTCTGGAGACAGTTGGCTCAGTCCCCACCTCGCATCTGCCCCCGGGAGTGGGGGATGTTGGGCAGGTGTTACCATCTTGCCAAGATTTTAGTTGCCATTTTTGGACATTTGTAAGATTTCTTTTACTTTCGGAATTTAAACAATTTTCCATTGTGCTTTCTTTTCTAAGTATAGAGAATGTTTCTCACCTTTCCAGAAGTTTAATACTCAGTTCTATTTTTGTTCTCTTTTTAAAAATTATCTCTTTACTGAGATTTTATTTTTATGTTGTAAGCTCCTATAAAATGGGTCACTTTCCTAAGTGCCCGTGCTTATTATGAAGGCATAAGAGACGTTCCTCAGGAATGAAATTTGTCATGTTTGAAATTTCAAAATTGGCACTGCATTTGTAGTACAACTAAATGTTCAGAAGTTAATGTCTTCACCTAAATCACTTTTATTTTAGAGAAACCTGGTCAGAGAACCGGAATTTATTGGGTGTATTAGCTAGTGTTTGGCATGGTGATTTGTTAGGGTTTGGATATTACAAACAGTTTTATTGGTTCAGAAGTATTTGGTGAGATATTTATCTTTGATTTTTTTTGTTCTCTAAAGGTGAGTGTTATATAGGAATCTGTACTTGAGAAACACGTGGCCTGTGTACGGTGTCCAGGGAGCAATTAGAAGGGCAATATGTTAAATCTCTTGCCTCAAGGCAAAACCATTAGTTGTGCTGTGTGTGAGCCTCAAGGGGTGTAAATAACCAGACCATTCATGAAATCATCAGTTTCCTTTTATTTCAAAGCAACTGTAAAACCTTTAATCTGTGGAAGAATCAGAGGAAGTTGACCTATTGGATTTACAGATTATTTTCCTTTATGTGATTATTTTGAGAAAGTATATTTCAGAATTTACCAATTCCTGGTTGAACATTAGGAATATGAACTTTGAATTCCATTTTCTGTTTTGATGTGAGCATCCTAAAGTTCTGATATGATTTAAATGCATGCAGACTTCTCTTATGAACTCTCGTATGTCTACGTAAAAGATTTTCAGATTGATTTTATTTTTTTAGAGATTTATTGTTGATGTTTTTTGTTAATTTATTAGAGCTTATCTTTAGGAGCAAATAAATTCCATTTATTGATGGCTGATATTTCTCACTACCTTAATAAGACAGACCATCCTCAGAAATGAACAGCAATCCAGTTTGTTTTCTGTATTAATTTGGGGGACATTATCAAAAGGGGAAGGGATAACTCTTTTTTCCGTGTTACTATTGTGTATAAATACCATTTAAACATTAGGAAGGCTTTTCTACTTTAAAAAAAATTCTCATTTGACACCCAAGCCTTCCCACTTCATTCTGTCCCTCAGTAACCTTTCTTGTTTGTTTGTTTTCATATTCGAATTTCTTGGAAGAGTGATGTCACTCTGTTTCTTCACCTTCAGCTTCATTCCTCAGTCCGCTGCCCTCTGGTCTTTGTCCCTGTCACTCCACTGAAGCTATGCCTGTTAAGGATCCCAGCATCACTGAATGCAATGTGTTCTTCTCATTTTCATCTTATTTAACAGCTGAACGACACTGAACGAAGCTGACCTGACCGCTCTTTCTAGTAACATAGTCTTCAATTGACTTTTATAATTCTAAACTCTCGGTTTTTCTCTTGCCTCTCAGGTTAACTCCGCCTCTCTTTGCTGGGTCACCTTCTACCCATGTTTCTGGGCCCTTTCCCTCCTCTTAACCTACTCTGAAAAATTCCACATTCTAGCTTCAAATCTTTACTTCTCATGAGCTCCAGCAGTCTGTAGTCTGTTCACTGGATGTCTTTACTTGCTTCCAGCACTTGTGCCTCAAACTTAGTATTTTCCTTACAAACTTGCCTTTCCCTATATGTCCCCTAGTTCTATAAATGGCACCTCATCCTCTGGGTTCAAGCCATCAGTGTCTTAGCATTGCTACTTCTTCAATATCTGTAAAACAGATCCTTTCACTACTGCTGCTACCCAAAGTCCAGCCATTATTGATCTGGTTCATTGCAATAAGTTTTTCTGTATCTTCCCGTGCCATACGACCACTAACCCTTCCTCTATACTGTACACAGATAATTTTTAAAAAGCCATTATGATTATGTTCTTTCCCTATTTAAAATCTCTCTGAGGCTAAAATGTAAAATTCTTAACTGTTGTCTGTAAGTCTCTGCTTGATCTGGCCCTGCATACATCTTTAATCTCATATCTTGCTCCCCTCACCTTTTGACAGAGAGAATACATTTCTCTTGATATCTAAGACCTGTAGCATTAAAATTACAGGATATAGCAGTAATGAATGTTTTGGTTTTAAAATATTGCTTATAAAATTATTCTTCATTTTTCTGTACTTTTTCATGTGTAGGCATATGTATATTAAATGAGATAGTGTATGCTAAGGTGTTTATAATTTGTAAATGTTAATATAAAATATTGTTTCTCTCAACTTTTTGCTCCCATCCATCATTCCTTTTGCTTCCATCTACATGATGGTAAAAGATACTATACATGTGGTAACAATTCTGTAGGAATGTTGGGGTAGAATGGACATGATTTTCCAATTTAGAGCGTCCTTTGAATGGGAAATTAGGAAACAGTCCATAAAATAAATCTTTACGATAGGTGTGATATGTTTTGAAGAAAAGGTTGCTTAGAACCTGGTCTAGATCATCTTTAGAAGCCTTTTTCAGTTCTTTACTTTTGTGTCTGTAGCTTCCATTTTAAGAAAACATATGGTGACCATAGAATAACTTCCTATTTATGTTTAATCTATGGATAAACTCAGTGAATGTGCTGTTTTAGCAGTACTTCTGACTTTCAGACATTTTCATATGACCCTTTTGTCTGTAGGAGGAGGGTTAAGGCCAAACACCACCACTACCTGTGAAGAAGACCATCATCTTGTGACTGGAGATATGCTAATGTGAAATATGAACGCTTTAACTAAGTCTTGAATCACACCATTAGTACTCAGTGGAACAAAATTGCCAGGGATTGGGGTTGTTGCTTAAATGAGCTCCCCAAATTTGTCTGTAAATTAGAAGTGACCCTAATAAAAATTCCAAAAGGGTTTTCTTTGGCTTGACAAACTAATGTTAATTAATGTAGGGGAAAAAAAAAAGTGATGAGAGGTAGAGCCAGCCCTATAAGATATCAAAAGGTATTATTAAGCTACATGAATTAAAACTGTGTGATGAAGGCACATGTGTAGATCTACAGATCAATGAAATAAAGTAGAAATACTGGAAAGAGACCTCAAAACACATAGGACATGATAAAATTGGCATCTCAAATCAGTGCTGAAATTTATTCAGTAAGTGGTGTTGGCATAACTGGGGAGCCAACTGGAAAAAAAAATAAAGTGGAATGTATAATTCATACTTCTACCAGAATGAATTTTAAGTAGATCATGCTTTAAATTTAAAAAGCAAAGTCACAAAAGAAATAGAACTAAAGAGGAGAGAAATTTTTTACAATTTAGAATGAAGTAGGTTTTTGCAACTTTGATACATAACTCTGAGGCAATAAAAGAAAAAGACTCATAAGTTAATTAGACTTTATAAAAAATGAATGTCTCTGCATATCAAAAACTAACACAAGCAAAGTCAAAAGATAAGTTGAGAAAACATTTAACTCCTCAAAGATTATAGGAGATTTTCTTTATATATAAAATTTTTCTACAAATCAGTAAGAAAAAGACCAACAATTTGTAGAAAAATGAGCAAAGGATATGTGTGGAGATTTCATGTAAATGAGATACAAATGGCACTAAATCTAAAGGTACTTATTTTATGAGAAATGCAAATTAAAACTGCATCAGATGCCCTTTAAAAACAACCCATCACATTGATAAAATAAAAAATTTAACACATTGTCAGCATAGGTTAGATAGGTGTGGGGTTATAAACTGGCACAGTCTTTATGGAGGGCAATTTGATAGCATCCGTTAGAATTATAAATGTACAGACCTCTTTGACGTAACAGTTCCACATCCAGGAATTTAGCTTATGCTGAATTGAAATGAAGTAGCTTATTGAAGCATTGTTTATGGTAGCAAAACTCTGGAAACAACCTAAATGTTCATTATGGAAGACTGGTTAAATAAATTATGGTCCTTCCACATAATGGAATATCGTGCAGTTGTAAAAGAACAATGAGGAGAACCATACTGATATGTAATGATACAGATGTTTGTTAAATAAAAGAAAGATGTAAAATAGTTTGTGTTATGCTGCCACTTGAGTAGAAAGGAGACTATACAAGCATTTATATTGCTTATGTGTAAGTGCATATAGTATTTCTGGAAGGATTAGTCAGAAAATGATAACCTTATGTTTCCTGGGGAGAGTTTGGGAGGCAAACATATCCTTTCAATTTTTTTTTCAGTTTTCAGCCATAATAAAAATCAAATAAAAATTAGAAAGGTAGATATAAAACAGTTGGGAATTTAACATTAAGTCTGTGTCTTCTTTTTATCAACTGAGAAATGTTTTTATGCTTACTACAATTTCTTGGGCTAGACCTTGTGAAGGAAATTCTTTTTCTATCTGGGGAACGATCTTTTGAATTTGTGAAGTGTGTTTTATTGCTTCTCTTTTCTTTTAAATCTCTATTGTCTAAACGACTGCATAGAAGTACACTGTCATCTTAAAATTGTAAGGATTTACTTGTGGTCGAGTAATCCATTGCCTTTTACAGTTTCATTTGCCAGAGGGTGCTTCGACTAGTTTTGAGGTGATAACTGTATGAAGGCAAAGAATTTGATACCACAAAAAACGGAAAGCCCTTTTTATTCCACTGCGTATCTGAAAAACAGCTCTTGTAGGAAATTTTCATTTCCATTGGTTCTTGCCTTGTGAGGGATGTCTTTAAGGAGGAATAAATTATATTTGGACCCACCCCTATAGGATATCAAGTGAACACTAGAATAAAGCAGTGCGGACCTTCCTTTTTACAATGCCTTCCCAAGAAAATAAACATCCCCCTACCAAAAGTTTTCTACCCTGGTAATATACCAAAAGTGGAAGTATGCATATCTGCATCTTAATGTTACTAGCATATCCTGGTCCGAGGGCAGGTATGAGATCCAGTTATTGCTATTCAAAAGGACCTGAAAGTCTGAGCATACTTGGAAGAAGGACTATGAGCAACGCAAATGTCAAGTTACATCTGATAGTAAACAAAACTGTTAAGCCTCTTTGTGTGATGTTTAAGATGAGAAAATGGCTTTGTTTATGATTTTAAATGGGCTTGGACCTATTTTGTTCTGTTTTTCACTATCCTCACACTAGATTTCGTAGAGCTTTAAATTATGCCCAGCATTTGGACATTCAGTAGTAGTTTCCTCATAATAGTAGAGCTCCAGAAAATATTCCTAGCAGCATCTGTACAATGGTTTTCTTAGGATATTTAAATCTAGTTTTTGAAAATACTAGCACTGTAAAATCCATTCATAGTTCTTAGGACTTCAAATCTTGACAAAACTGAAGTTACTGAGTGTATTGTATCTGGGTCAGTATTCTCTATAAAAGTCTGGAGCCCTTTCTGGGTATCAGTTCAAGAGGTGGAAGTGTGGGAAATGTTCAGCTGGGTAGGATTTTCTGGCATGTAGTAAGTACTGAAGAAATACTTGTTTATTGGAAGATGCTGACTGGAGCCCAGGGGGATTATACTTCTATAATCATTATTAACCATGAAGTCTTCTTGAGTGTTGACTTTTGCTCTCTTTGATTTTTGTGCCAGTAATTACCAGTCCCTAGTTTAGAATCGTCATTGTAAGCACAGACTCCTTCCTACATTCATAAGGAGGTACTGCTCCTTCTGCTCCTCCTTATAGTATGAGCCGTTCCAGGACTTATATTTAAAGAATACCATTGCAAGTTATTTTAAAGTGAAAATCATCTCGAAAGTTTTCTTTTGTGTAGAACACTGAGTTTACTTATAGTAAACTACATTTGTCTTGGACGAAGAGCTCAAAGTAACATTGTGATGGATGTCGTGGCTTCATCTAAAAGTGTGAAGGAAGGCGCACACATGCGTCGGTGGTGAACAGACAACTGCTGTAGTTTATTTTGTTCTAGTCTGTACCTGTGGCCTCTTGGCTGTAGAAAACCAACATACAGTATATTATGTCTTTCATCATCAGAGGAATATATTTTTCCCTGTTGTTCATTTGGAATTGCGTATAGTCAAAATTTCTGAGTGCCATGAGAAGGACTGTTTTCTCTTTACCAATTGAAGCATTTTTGCAGTGTGGAGTGAATAGATCCTGCCATCACAGTGCATTATGTAGTTTACTGCATAGATAAGTATAATACAATTCATTCAAAACAAATATGAAATTTACTGGGGCTTTTCGTGGAGATGTGGAATGTAGATATCTTTTTCTATATAACAGATGAAGTTGGTTGTAACTAACATGTGTTATGCTAGTAGAGGTCCACCTGTTAAACTTTCTGTTCTTTGTTGAGGGATAGAAAATGGAGTGATACAGATATGCTAGAAAAATGAGAACTGGAATGCAGGCCACAAGCTGGTCTGTTCCAGATGAATGCAACCAAGACTAAGTAGCGTCTTGTTTATTTGATAAACCAGTGTGGCTGGTCTTGTGTGCTCTCTTATGCATCTTTTCCCTCTCTCTACATGTAGTTATCAGTCATTTGGTTATAAAATAGCCAGAATATACATCTGTATTTCAGAGCCAAAAGAGAGAATCCTTTCCACCTCATTTCTTCTCTGAGATTTCTGCAGAGGGATTATGTGAGTACTGTACTGCCATTGCCTTTGACGCCCATCAACAGTGATAATCTTGAGATGTGTTTTTATTTATGATAAAGTACTTTCCTATAGTTACACAGCAGACAGTGACAAAATAAACTGGACCCTAATGGAATCAATAATTCTTTCTTTAGCAGGTTTTTTTTTTTTTTTTTTTCAGTTTCCTAAAAGTGTTATACCAAAAGCAGTAAAGTTTTGATGCCTTCCTTGTAGAAAGAAATTTGATTTTTGGGGTGAGTGAGGGCGGTTAGGTAGGAAATTAAAGAGCTAATTTGCAATGAACTGAAATAGAGGGTCAGGAAATCAGGAAACCTGAGATAGACTTTTTTTTTTTTTTTTAATTTAGAGAGAGAGAGAGAGAGTGCACGGGCAGTGGAGAAGGGCAGAGGGAAATAGAGAATCTTAAGCGGGGCTCTTGCTGCACATGGGGGCTTGATCCCATGACCCTGGGATGATGACCTGAGCCAAAATCAAGAGTCGGATGCTCAACTGACTGAGCCACCCAGGTGCCCCTAATAGTCTTATTTTTAAACAGCATTTTAATTATGATTTCTTTAACCTCCAAATAACTTTCCAGGTAAAGTTTCTCTGAATTCAAAGCAATGGATACAGTTCTTAATCTGAAATAAGTACAGTAAATAGTGTGTCCAATAAGTGTGGACCCCCCCCCGGGAAAATAATGTGCTTATTGATTGAGAATATTATTTTAAAATGTAACTTACATACTTACTCTGTTTTTTGAAACAGCTTTAGACACTCAATATTTTGTTTGTTTTTAGGATTTTTTTTCTTTCCAAGTTTCAAGCATAGTGCTATTTTAATTTATTTATTTAAAAACATTTTTTTAACATTTATTACTTTTTGAGATGGAGCATGCTCAGGAGCGGGAGAGGGCCAGAAAAAGAGAGACTGAGGATCTGAAGCAGGCTCTGTGCGCTGAGCACAGAGCCTGATATGGGGCTTGAACTCATGAGCTGTGAGATCATGACCTGAGCTGAAATCAAGAGTCTGCTGCTTAACCGACTGAGCTACCCAGGTGCCCCAGCATGGTGCTATTTTAAAATAACTCTACTGTCAGGAAGGAGGCTAGACAACTGACCAGCAATCTCCTCCCTTTTAGATTAAAGACCTTCTGGGCTGCTTGGTGCTGCACCTTCAACTTTGGAAGGTGGGGAATAGTGAAAGGCAAAGGGTGGGGATGGAGGCTGGTGTGGCTGGCTGGCTGGCTTTCTTTTCACTCCAGCAGCTGACTGTAGCTGTAAGTGAAATCTTGATCTTGTTTTGAGTGAGTTGAAGGCCTCAAATGGTTGATGATTCTTGCATAGCAGTACTATTTTGAAATTTCTTATTTTAATCTGGTACTTACTGATGTATAAAAACTTTTTCTTATACATACCAGTGGCTTGTGGGACTGGTTTAAGTAATACAATCACTTTATCTATTTGCTCATTTTTAGGGGGGCAGAGAGAGCGTGTGCACACACATGTGAGTTGGGGAGAGGGGCAGAGAGAGAGAGAGAGAGAGAATATCTCATGCACGTTCCATGCTCAGCATGGAGCCCCACATGAGGCTTGATCCCATGAGCCTGGGACCATGACCTGAGCTGAAATCAAGAGTTGGACGCTCAAACCACTGAGCTGTCCAGGTGCCCGTACAATCATCTTATTTAGAAAAATGAAAAAAATGATGCTAAAGTCAGTAATATTTCGGAGGAAAAACTACTACTTTAATGATACTGAAATTTGCCAGATAGGGATCAGGTTTACACTGTTAAAATGTTGTTCATGGTAAAACAGAGAATCTTTGATCTTTATTGATAAAAAGTCTTCCAAACTGATACAGAGTTTTTAGAACAAGTGTGGTAGTAAAAAGTATACGTAGCTCTGTAAGTCTAGAGAGGGAGGAGAGATTCGCAAAGAGTGAAAGAATACCACCACCCTCACACAACCTTGTGAACAGTTGCTTTACTCTCATGTAGTTGAGTATGACTTCATGAGATTACAGTGTTTAAGAAATGTTAAGATTGACAAGTGACCAGTTTGTCTTGTGATGGGCATTATTTCCCTTTTCTGGAATGAAACTCAAGTGTTGGTGGAGTGCTTTGAGTGTAGATGGTATGTTGGAACCTTTGTGTCCCCAAAGCTGCTGAAATGAATTTTAGATATCTTCAGCCATGTGTAAATGGCTTTCTTTTCATGTTTTTAACACTTTAGCTCTCTACCTTGGGCAAATCTTATGAGGGAGGTCCTGCAATCATGGGGTTTGACCAGGTGGTCTGTGCCCCTTTCTATCTGTCAGATGAGTGCAGTCTTTCATCCCAGATGGCGCAACACTGTGGACATGGCACAACACACTGTTCGGCGATGGTTGCTGTATTATCATGTTTAAGAAGGAAGTTACAGATTTTGAGAAAGCGTTTCATAGAAAGTGGTAAAAATAGAAAAATGTTAGTGATTAAAGGAGTTCTTCCAACCCAGTGTGCATTGCTTGGTTGTCAAGGAAATGCTTAGTTCCTTTTAAGTTTCAGACCACCTTTATAGATGCCTCCAGTGGAACTGTAACTATTTCAGGACAGCATGATGATGAGAGAAATAATACAAGGCACTGTGATTTGATAGAAAGAACATTTTCTTTGTAGTTGAGGAGATCAGTGTTTGGATTATGGTTCTAGCACTTACCAAGTTTGTGACCTGGGCAAGTTACTTAAATTCTCTAGGGCTCATTTGCATTAATTGAGGTACTTTATGTCTCATATCTAGGCCAGTGTATTGATGCTTTATCACTGTTAATGCTTTTTTCCTCTTTCATTGTTTCATGATGGAATGCACATATTTTGCACAGCACATAATGTCTCAAATAACCAGGCAGAGAAGTTTACTTGGCTCCATCTTTGACAATCCACCTGCATCTTGGTTCTTTTGAGAGCCTGTTCTCAGCTCCTTTACCCCATGGGCAGAGAGGTGTGGATAACTCTTGCTAGCCTTGGTGATCATACCCGCTTACTTCCGGTTTTACAGCGTGTCTAACCTGGCTCTCTGTCTTTTGAATAGCAGTGAATACCCGAGACTGTTTGGTGCCTGGTTGGATATAATTTACTGCCAGCTCCAAATACAGAGGTTTGCAGTCACACTCAGGAGAAGTCCCTCCTCAGCCACACCACTTGGAGGGGTGGGCACAGATAGGCATAGCAGATAAGGGGAACAGGGGCACATAGCCGATAATGAGAACAGTGGCACTGGTTCCCATTGCTAAAGATGGGAAAATCGCAGGCTAAAGATGGTAAATACTTGAGAGCTAGTCTACATTTGGCATTTATATATGACATACTAATTGAGAATACATTTTATGCTTTGAAGTTGTGAAAAGTTCTGCCTACGTTCTAGATTAATGTCTATGCCCCGAGCTTGCTGTTTGTTTCAAGTACTGCATCAAGGAAACACAGACCTCCGAGAGACCTTGAGTTTATTCCCAGTATATCAGTGGACATTTCTCTTCCTGCTGCTTCTGAGTGGTTTTGCCTTTGCCTTTGTGCCTCGGTAGTTTTTTTCCCCGCTCCTTGTTTAAACAAGGATTAATACTTCCTTTAGTTGAGCTGAGGCTATTTTATTTTACATGGATTGGTGATTGTAAGTTTTTCTGAGCAGGTGTGGAGCAATGAATAGTCTTTTTAATTTCGTTTTTTGGATTTACATTTTTTTATAACCTCTTCTGTAACAAATGGTAAAGCTCCACGTCCATACTCTTTTTTAGTCAATAGTTAATGTTTCTTCCATACTTCCCAGCTGCTTATCATGGGCACAGCTGACAAAACCAGAAGAGCCTTTCCAGTAAGGTGAGCTGAGCTAGCATTTGAGTAGGACAAAAGGCTTTGGTATAGAATTAGGGCTTTGACAAAGTGAACAAATGTAAAGGCAGCTGGAAAACTTGAGTGTTGCTAATCAGGAATATATTTCGTGATTCTGAAGTTTCTAAAACATGTATACTTAAGCAAAATAATTCAACAACTTGTGGGTTAATTTTCCTGTTTTAAAATCCCTTATGTGGATTTAAAAAATGTTTTTCATACCTCTGAATGTCTTACTTTCTCAAGAAACGTTGCTAGCTCCCCTTTTTCTTTATTTTCATATCTCAACAAAATCATGATTTACTTTTGAGCCTCTTCCTCCATTTGCTCTTGCCAGATGCCGTCTGTGCAACTTGATTATGACAGACCCCTTTATCTTTAGTTGCTAAGACTCTTTTCAAGGGAGCGTTTGCTTTTATTGTTTTATTTATGCTATTGATAGTGAGCACTGTGTAGAGTTCAAAGGGGCTTGTTCTAACTTGAGAATTTACTACTTTACTTGTAGTTGTTTGAGTATAAAACAGCTCTTCTTCAGTTGGACTGGCATTTGCGTTTGGGAGGTATCTATACTTTCCCTAAGTCAGTGAATGGGTAATATTAATAATAAGATAAAGTAAATCTGCTAGACCCCCCTCCCCCCCCCCCCCAAACAAGCCATATGTTTGCATAAGTTGCCTGAAAACCAGCGTTGTGTCCATTTCCTGTTCTCTTTCATGCCTGATGCTGGAGAAACTATGCTTATGTTAATTAACATTCCTGCACTATTAAAAATAATGGAATATGCTAAATGTAGCAAATAGAAGGGGCAAGACAACACTCCTGAGATTCAAAAGCAAAAGTTACGAATTAAGAAAGTGCTTTTTAAAATTAATTGGGTGCTTATAACATTCTGTACTTTAGAGCTGTAAGGCAAAAGTACTTCACATGTTTAACACTCTACAAATGTCTGTAAGACTAGTTTGAATAAGTGACCAGTCAAAGCCACTCTTTGAAAAACAGAATGAAACCAAACAAAAACACCTCCCAAACTATCTTCCTTTTCCTTTTTCCCTTTGAAAGGTGTAAAGAGGGAAGGAACAGGTTTAATTTCAAAACTTTTCTTGATGAGTATAACTCTTTGAAAAACCACTGTTAGCTGAATAGCTCACCACATTCCAAAATGTTATTTAAGATGTAAGAAACACTTTAGTTTTATACTGCCTTTTGAAATTGAGAAATGCTTGGGATGCTTTAGCAGTGATACTCTTCTTCCAGGAGAGAAGTTGAATTGAAATGTTCAGTGGTAAATCCTGATGATGGTAGTAATAGTAACAGTCATTACTATTATTGTGTGATGTAATGTTTTAAGAGTTTATGTATATTAATTTATTTAAATTAAGAGCTACATAAGGAAGCTGAGGTACAGATTTTAAGTAACTTGTCCATGGTCACATAGCTGGTACATGGCAGACCTGGAACCTGAGCCCACACAGTGGCTCAAAAAAAATCTATGCTCTTAACCACTTTGCTGTGTAGTGACTGAGAGGCTTTAAGTTTTCTTGAGTTAGAATTGTGGCTTTGGTATTTTGCTACTGAGAAATCTTAACAATGGGAATCTATACTGTTTATGTAGAAGTAGAAAAAATTGTGAAATTGACAATTTCACAGTTGAAATTGGTAAATTCTGAATTTGGTTCTGCAGTAAGCAAAAAGACTGCCTTCAGTCTGTCTTTTGAATCATTGTAGATTATTGTTTTTTTATTCTTTGTCACTTGAAGACCCATAAATGCATTTTGGCACACTGGAACCCTTGTCCCTAAATTTATTTGGGGAAAAGAAAGGAGAGAAGAGACAAAAAATGAAGAAAGTCACCATCTGTCATTGAAACTTCGGTCTGTTCTCCTGCCCTTGAGCACACTCTGTTTGCTCTGGGGGGCCCCTCCCACTCGGTCAGCTTCCCTTCTTAGGTCGGCTCTCCTCACCTGAGACTTGTACCATACTTGCATACTGAAATGGAAGTATACTTTCCTTGCAGCTTTCAGAGCTCCACATCTTAATGGAGAAGTTAGGGAAATGAAAAATCCTGTGGTGGTTCAAAGACTAAATACATTTGGGAACTGTCTTGTTGAGGAATAAAACCCAAGTTTAAGAATACGGTTTTTTCTCCTCCTCTTCCTCCTCCTCAGTTAACATGTAGTGTAATAATGATTTCAGGAATAGGACCCAGTGATTCATCACTTACATATACCGCCCAGTTGCTCATTCCAACAAGTGCCCTCCTTAATGCCCCTCGCCCATTTAGCCAATCCCCCCCACCCAGCACCCCGCCAGCAACTCTCGGTTTGTTCTCTGTGTTTTAAGAGTCTCTTATGGTTTGTCTCCTTCTCTGTTTTTATGTTATTTTTGCTTCCCTTCCTTATGTCATCTGTTTTGTTTCTTAAATTACACATATGAGTGAAATCGTATGACATTTGTCTTTCTCTGACTTATTTTGCTTAGCATGATACCCTCTGGTTCCATCCGCATTGTTGCAGATATCAAGATTTCATTCTTTTTGATTGCCAAGTAATAGTCCATTGTGTGTATGTGTGTGTGTGTGTGTGTGTATACACACACAGCACATCTTCTTTATCCATTCATCAGTCGATGGACATTTGGGATCTTTCCATACTTTGGCTGTTGTCAATAGTGCTGCTATAAACATTGGGGTACATGGGCCTCTTCGAATCAGCACTCCTGTATCCTTTGGATAAATACCTAGTAGTGCAGTTGCTGGGTCGAAGGGTAGTTTTATTTTGAATTTTTTGAGGAACCTCCATACTGGTGCAGAATGGCTGCACCAGTTTGCATTCCCACCAGCGGTGCAAAAGAGATCCTCTTTCTCTACATCCTCGCTGACATCTGTTGTTGCTTGAGTTGTTAATGGTGGCCATTCTGACCAGTGTGAGGTGGGATCTCATTGTGGTTTTGATTTGTATTTCTCTGATGATGAGTGATGTTGAGCATCTTTTCATATGTCTGTTAGTCATCTGGATGTCTTCTTTAGAAAAGTGTCTATTAATGTCTTTTGCCCATTTCTTCACTGGATTACTTGTTTTTTTTGGTGTTGAGTTTGATAAGTTCTTTATAGATTTTGGATACTAACCCTCCATCTGATAGGTCATTTGCAGATATCTCCCATTCTGTGGGTTGCTTTTTAGTTTTGTTGTTACCTCTGCTATATGGAAGCTTTTTATCTTGATGAAGCCTTAGTAGTTCATTTTTACTTTTGTTTCCCTTGCTTCCAGAGACATGTCAAATAAGAAGTTTCTGCGGCCAAGGTCAAGGAGGTTGTTGCCTGTTTTCTCCTCTAGGATTTTGATGGCTTCCTGTTTTTGTTTAGGTCTTACATCCATTTTGTGTTTATTTTTGTGTATGGTGTAAGAAAGTGATCCACTTTGATTCTTCTGCATGTCGCTGTCCAGTTTTCTCAACACCATTTGCTGAAGAGACTGTCTTTTTTCTTTGGATATTCTTTGTCAAATATTAGTTGGCCATACGTTTGTGGGTCCATTTCTGGGTTCTCCATTCTGTTCCACTTATCTATGTATCTGTTTTTGTGCCAGTACCATGCCGTCTTGATGATTACAGCTTTGTAATAGAGCTTGAAGTCTGGAATTGTGATGCCTCCAGCTTTGGTTTTCTTTTTCAGGATTGCTTTGGCTATTCGGGGTCTTTTCTGATTCCATACAAATTTTAGGACTGTTTGTTTTCATTCTGGCTTTGTGAAGAATGCTCGTGTTATTTTGGTAGGGATCGCATTGACTATGTAGATTGCTTTGGGTAGTATCTACATTTTAACAGTATTTGTTCTTCCAATCCATGAGCATGGAATGTTTTTTTCATTTTTTTCATGTCTTCAGTTTCTTTCATAAGCTTTCTGTAGTTTTCAGTGTGTAGATTTTTCACCTCTTTGGTTAGGTTAGAATATAGATTTGACATTACAAATCCATTTTGTGTCTGTCTGTTCTGTGTCTGTGTTGGTCTTCCATGCAGCTATCAGTGTTGTCATTAGAAGTTACAGCAGGCCACAGATATATCTTGATGAGGACATGCTGGGTTGAGAATAGCCACATGCTGTATATATACTAGCCTTGATGTACAAAAGGTGCATGCAGTGTTTGATTTGGAAACCAGAAAGAAACCAAGTCCCTTGGCCAATCTGGGGGATTTTTTTTGTAATGAGAATGTGTCATTTATCATATTTCTTGAGGGCATCTGCAGCGTGAGGCAGAGTTGAATTTTTCTTTCTTTTTTTCTTTTTCTTTCATCTCATTTGCTACAAAGTTCCCGTTCCTCTTCATCTTCTTTTTCTCTCTCCTTTCCTTGACTCTGTTGGCCAGCCTGCCTGCCAGTCTGCCTGTCTACTTATAGGGGGATGTCCTGCCTTCCCAAATGAATTCATTTCATTGGGAAGCTAGTCTGGTACAATGAAGAGAGTAGGGCATTTCATAATTGTTTATTGTATTTATTTTCAAAAGTATTTTTTTCATCAAGGGCTAATAATTTTGACAAGGAAGTTTGCTATAATTAACATTTTTTTTATCCTCTTATGCCTTTCATAAAAGGGAAAATTATTAGAATTCAGAAAGAATGTGACCAGCATTGTGCCCAACTCTCAATTGTTTTTTTTAGCTCACATACCTTCAGATACCTTATACCTCTCCCTTATTAAACCTGTACTTATAAGAAAGTAATATTTTTTGTGTCTTTCACAATTCTTTTCTACATGAGGTGGAAAGTCCTATTTCTCTCTGCTCCTCTCCTCCACTTTTGTCGTTGCCCTTTGTTTTGGAGAGCCTACATGCGATAACGTTTAAAAACAAATTTTTTTTAAACGTTTATTCATCTTTGAGAGACAGAGAGAGACAGAGCATGAGCGGGGAAGGGGCAGAGAGAGGGAGACACAGAATCTGAAGCAGGTTCCAGGCTCTGAGCTGTCAGCACAGAGCCCAATGCAGGGCTCGAACTCACGAACTGCAAGATCATGACCTGAGGTGAAGTCGGACGCTCAACCGACTCAGCCACCCAGGTGCCTCATTGATAACATTTTTATAAATGAGCACTGTCAGTTGGCTAGTGATCTCCAAAGTGGTATAGTTGATCCTTAACAACATGGGTTTGTATTGTGTGGGTCCAGTTATACATGGATGTTTTTCAATAGATCCGCTGGAAAATTTTTGGAGATTTGTGACAATTTCAGAAAACTCCAGATAAACTGCATAGCTTAGAAATATCAAAAAAAGAGAAAAGTATGTCATGAATACATGGAATATATGTAGATATTAGTCTGTTTTATCATTTACTGCCATAAAATATACACAAATCTATTATAACAGTTAAAACTTATCAAAGCTTATGCACACATCCAACAGACTGTATGTGACATCACTCACAGTTGAGATATGTAAACGTAAAGATGCGTTATTAAATCCTAGCCACAGAAAATTAACTGTAGTACATACTATACTACAGTAATAATTTTGTAGGCCCTTCTTGTTGCCACTGTACTGAGCTCAAGCATTGCACGTATCTGGTTAAAGTACCGTGTAACACTGATTTTCTCATGAGCAGTTTGTCTTTATGGTAAATTGTGTATCACGGTGAAAAGTTCTTTCGTGAGGTTCTCATGTACTTTTCACTGTGTTTAGTGCAATACTGTAAACCTTGAATGACAGCAGGGGCCCCACACAAAGTGCACTAGTGATGCTGGAAGTGCTCCCAAGAAGCAGAGAAAAGTCCTGACATTAGAAGAAAACATGGAATTTCTTGACATCTACCATAGATTGAGGTCTTCACCTGTTGTTGCCCACCATTTCAGGATAAATGAATCCAGCATAAGGACCACTGTAAAAAAAGAAAAGGAAATTTTGTGAAGCTGTTTCTGCAACTGTGCCATAGGTGCAAAAGCCTTGTACTTTCTGCAAAATACTTTTTCATCTCATTTTGAACATGCAGTTTTTATGTAGGTGAGGATTGCTGCGAGAAAGACATTCCTATTGACTCTTCAAGTGATTTGAAAAGGTGAAGTCATCATATGACCATATGAAAGTAAAGGACCTAAAGCTGGAGAATATCCCATGCCAGCAAAGGATGGTTTGATAATTTTAGGAAGAGGTTTGGCTTAAAAATGTCAAGATACCTGGAGAAACAGTTTCTGCTGACCAGGGGGTAGCAGACGAGTTCCCATACCCAACATTAAGAAAAGCACTGAGGTGAAAGGATATCTGCCTGAACATATTTTTAATGCAGACAAAAGTGCCCTATTCTGGAAAAGAAAATGCCGCAGAGGACATTTACCTAGTAAGGAAGAGAAGTGAGCACCAGGATATAAGGCAGGAAGGGATAGGCTAAATCTAGTGTTTTGTGGAAATGCAGTCAAATTTATCATCAGGACTGCTCTCATCTATAAAGCTGCTAACTCCTTGGCCTTGAAGGGAAAAGATAAACACCAGCTGCCAGTCTTTTGATTGTACAACAAGAAGGCCTGGACAGTGAGAACCCTTTTTCTGTACTGGTTCCATCGATGCTTTGTCCTTAAAGTCAGGAAGTACCTTGACAGTAAGGGACTCCTTTTTAAAGTTCTTTTGATATTGGCCAGGGCCCCTGGCCACCCAGAGCCCCATGAGTTCAGCACTGAATGCATCAAAGTTGTCTACTTGCCCCCAAACACGGTGTCTCTGATTCAGCCTCTAGATCCAGGGAGTCATGAGGACCTTTAAGTCTCGTTACACATGATCCTTTATGGAAAGGATTGTCAATGCTGTGGAAGAGAACCCTGAGAGAGAGAGAACATCATGAAAGTCTGGAAGGATTACATCATTGAAGATGCTATCATTGTTTTAGAAAAAGCAGTGAAAGCCATCAAGCCCAAAACAATAAATTCCTGCTGGAGAGACCTCTGTCCAGATGTGCGTGACTTCCAAAGTTTACAACAGAGTCAGTTAAGAAAATTATGACAGAGATTGTGTGTATGGCCAAAAAGGTGGGGGCAAAGGGTTTTAAAGTAGGGAGCTTGAAGAAATTCGAGAGCTAATCGACACCACGCTAGAGGAACAAACAGAAGATGGCTTGATGGAGATGAGTGCTTCTAAACCAGTGCCAGATGATGAGAAAGAAGACCTAGAAGAAGCAGTGCCAGACAACAAATTGACATTAAACCATAGTCCAGAAGAGTTCTGATTATTCAAGACTGCCTTGACTTCCTTTATGACATAGGCCCTTCTATTTTACAGGCGCTGAAATTAAAACAAATGGCGATACCGTATAGAAACATTTTTAGAGAAATGAAAAAGCAAAGCCAGAAATTATAATGTTTTGCCGTGAAGTGACACTGAGTGTGCCTGTCTCTCCTGCCCCCCCCCCCCCCCCCCCCCCCCCCGCCTCACTTCTGCCATCCCTGAGACAGCAAGACCAACCTGTTGTCTTCTTCCTCTTTCTCAGCCTGCTCAACAGGAAGATGATTTGGGTGAAGACTTTTGTGATAATCCATTCCCACCAAATGAATGGTAAATTGTCAGACCGTACAGTTAATGAACTTATCTTTTGTGTCTATGTATGTCTTCCTGTGGAAATCTAGTAACTGTATGGAAAGAGCTGTGTGAGATGTTTTTGTGTCATCATCATCCAGGTATTAATTGTGTAGAATATTGTGTGCAAGACTTGGATGGAAAAGGATAACTTATTCTTACGTAGGTTTAAGGTGAGTGATATTTAATATAAAATTAATAACATGAGTTTTCTTACTGTCTGATAACTGCTTTCAAAGAATTATAGTATTGTACAGTATGCCTCCCTCTCTTGTAATTGGAGAAAATGCCTATCAGCTTATCATCACAGGTAAGTGGTTTTAAAAATGTTAACAATATTTCCAATACTGTATTCTGAATTATGACCATAATACTGTATGCCCTAAAATTTTTATAATGATTAATTCATTAGGCTAGGCTGCTGTGAAGCAATCATATCCAATTATACTAGACTACCATAAAGTACCCATGTTGCTGCTTTTTAAAAAAATTTTTTTTTTTAAATTTACATCCAAATTAGTTAGCATATAGTACAACAATGATTTCAGGAGTAGATTCCTTATTGCCCCTTACCCATTTAGCCCATCCCCCCTCCCACAACCCCTCTAACAACCCTCAGTTTGTTCTCCATATTTATGAGTCTTTTCTGTTTTGTTCCCCTCCCTGTTTTTATATTGTCTTTGTTTCCCTTCCCTTATGTTCATCTGTTTTGTCTCTTAAAGTCCTCATATGAGTGAAGTCATACGATGTTTATCTTTCTCTGACTAATTTTACTTAGCATAATACCCTCCAGTTCCATCCACGTAGTTGCAAATGGCACGATTTCATTCTTTTTGATTGCCGAGTAATATTCCATTGTATATATATACCACATCTTCTTTATCCATTCATCCATCGATGGCCATTTGGGCTCTTTCCATACTTTGGCTATTGTGGATAGTGCTGCTATAAACATGGTGGTGCACATGTCCCTTCGAAACAGCACACCTGTATCCCTTGGATAAATGCCTAGTAGTGCAATTGCTGGGTTGTAGGGTAGTTCTATTTTTAGTTTTTTGAGGAACCTCCAGACTGTTTTCCAGAGTGGCTGCACCAGCTTGCATTCCCACCAACTATGCAAAAGAGATCCTCTTTCTCTGCATCCTCGCCAACATCTGTTGTTGCCTGAGTTGTTCATGTTAGCCATTCTGACCAGTGTAAGGTGGTATCTCATTGTGGTTTTGATTTGCATTTCCCTGATGATGAGTGATGTTGAGCATTTTTTCATGTGTCGGTTGGCCATCTGGATGTCTTCCTTGGAGAAGTGTCTATTCATGTCTTTTGCCCATTCCTTCACTGGATTATTTGTTTTTTGGGTGTTGAGTTTGATAAGTTCTTTATAGATTTTGGATACTCACCCTTTATCTGATATGTCATTTGCAAATATCTTCTCCCATTCTGTCGGTTGCCTTTTAGTTTTGCTGATTGTTTCCTTTGCTGTGCAGAAGCTTTTTATTTTGATGAGGTCCCAGTAGTTCATTTTTGCTTTTGTTTTCCTTGCCTCCGGAGACGTGTTGAGTAAGAAGTTGCTGTGGCCAAGATCAAAGAGGTTTTTGCCTGCTTTCTCCTTGAGGATTTTGATGGCTTCCTGTCTTACATTGAGGTCTTTCATCTATTTTGAGTTTATTTTTGTGTATGGTGTAAGAAAGTGGTCCAGGTTCATTCTTCTGCATGTCCCTGTCCAGTTTTCCCAGCACCACTTGCTGAAGAGACACTCTTTATTCCATTGGATATTCTTTCCTGCTTTGTTAAACATTAGTTGGCACCATGTTGCTGCTTTTTTGTTATCAATGCATGGATCATTATACCTATAAATACATATGAATTTCTTTTCCACATTATTTTTTTCATCTTTGATGTCTAGCGCTAGTAATATGTATGGCATGTACAGTGTTTTATATCATAAAAGACAATATTGTGAAGGTACTGATAGATGATGCATCGTGTAAACAGATGACATAAACTCATGGTATCAATAAACACAGTACAGGTCTCTAGATGTATTTTTTCCTCCTTATGATTCTTAATATTTTCTTTTCCTTAGCTTAATTTATTGTAAGAATATGGTGTATAATACGTATATAAAATATAACATTCGTCAACTGTTTATGTTACTGGTATGGCTTCTGGTCAGCAGTAGACTGTTAGTAGTTAGATTTTTGGGGAGTTAAAAATTATATGGGGAGTTTTGGCTGTTTTGCGGGTCATTGTCCCTAACTTCTGCATAGTTGAAGGGTCAACTGTATACGTCTTCAAGATTGTATTTTTCTTAAGGCTGAAATGCCGTGGTGTTTCAACAGTGAAAATTTGATGAAGTATTTCTTCCAGATAGAACTAAGAAACTATTTGAAATTGATAGGGTGATTGAAGCTATCTATAAGGTATCCTTATAATATTCTGTCTAAATACTTTGGCATTCAAAATTGTGTTTTCTTTTTTGTTTTAAGTTTATTTATTTATTTTGAGAGAGAGAGTGAGGGAGAGAGAGAGACAGCGTGAGTGGGGGAGAGGCAGAGAGAGAATGAGAGAGTTCCAGGGCAGGCTCTGTGCTGTTAGCACAGAGTCCGATGCGGGGCTTGAACTCACAAACTGCAAGATCATGACCTGAGCTGAAATCAAGATTCAGACGCTTAACCTAGTGAGCCATCCAGGTGCCCCCAAAATTCTGTTTTCTACTAGTATTGATGAATTTACAATGATGCACCTATATAGCCTTTTGCTGATTTCTCTATTATGGCAGATAGATGTAAAGCAACACTTGGTGGTTGTGTCCAGGCTAGTTACATACATGCAAGTACCTGCTTTTTTCTCCCTTTTCTTTTATTCTCTAAACCAGTGTTTGAGATGTATGTGCCTATACTGGAGTCTGTTTTTCAAAAATAATTTTGTTCTCATTATATATAAGATCTTTGATCCTGTAGAGCATTCAGACAATATAGAAAATTGTGAGGAAGCAAAAATCACGGTTAACAGTTTAGTAATTCCAGATTGATCACTGTCGACAGTTTGGTAATTTGCATGCATGGGTGTCCATGTGCACATAACACGAACATAACATGTGTACACTCTTGTGTCATGAGTGAACTTCTATAACACATGCCATTTACCAGTCTTAATTTTTTACTTAATACTTTGTTGTGGCTTTTTTCTCGTGCTAATGAGTATCATTTTAAAATGACTGAATTGTGTTTCACTTGATGTATATATCATAATCTATTTCTCAGTACCCTTTTGATAGGTGTTTAGTTTTCAGTTTTTCACTATTGGGAGCAATGCTACCCTAAGCATAGTGGCATATTCCTCTTGTCCGCTTGTATTTTGGGGGCAAATTTCTGTAAATAGAAATGCTAATATAATTTTATTTTAAATATAATTATACTTTGTGGCAATATATTAAAAAGTGTATAATTTTGTATGGTCAGCAGTTCTGGAAAGCTGATAATTTTCCCTTTTAAGAATCTGACCTGTGCTCTTTGAGACTGAGTGTAGTTATTAGCATCCACATATATAGGGCCAAAATGGTCCAGATTGCTGGTTTTGGGGGTTTGGGGGTCTGCATTTTTATAGATTTATTTTTGTCTTCCTTATAAAACTCTTTTCTCAAACCTGCTGCTTTTAACCTGTAGGGAACTTGGAAACAAGATAAGTAACTTTATTATATGATATATAAAATGAAATCAAGTAGCCCCTGAGTCAAAATCTATGGAGTGTTCTAGTTATAGAGGTAGGATAAAGTTGTTGACTGGTTGAATTTAGGAAATGTAAGGACTATTTTCATTTTGGGGGCTGTTTATTTTATGTCCACGTTCTGTTGTATTGAATTATTTCTACTACAAAGCAGCAATTTATTGCTGAATGTAGGAGACAAGGCTGTATGAATTGAGATAAAAGGTAAGCTTTTATGATTAGGAAATTCCCTTCCTTCAGGTGGGTGGAAATGCCGATGGAGTGTTTGCCTCCTCGTTCCTTCTCTGCCTGGCATTGCCTACTTGTGTTCTTCACTGGGGAAGTATATCTTTGTCTCTGGGCATGCTCTCGAGGCTGCTGGCCCCCTTGGTGCCTTCTCCAAGGCTGCTCATGAGGGAGTCAGCCAGGATCTGACTGCTTGGGCTCTGGCAACCCCTGTGTGGGAACAGTTTTCTGGGATAGATGAGCCCTGGTCTACTGATCAGTGCCAGTCTCCCTTCCATTATTGTCTGATTTGTGCTGCCAGCACTGGTGTGTATTAGGAGTGCAAAACTGAGTCAGACCCCTTCCTCCTCTTCTGGGAGCTCACCTTGTGGAAAGTAAGACAACCTCAAAGCATGTAGCTTGATAGATGGCACACCAAGTACCCTCTGAGTGGTGTGTTTGAGAGGGGAGTTATCAGTTCTTTCTGAGGAAGAAAGGATGCAAAGGCTTCCAGAAGAGACGAGGAAACTTGTACCCAGAGGTGGAAAATGAGAAGAGTTGGAGGGGGAAAGTTGTTAGGAGGGGGAAAGGTGGGGTCAGAGTTGGGGGTATGGAAATACACTCATTCTAGGCAGCAGGTAAAGCTTGTGCAAAAATGTGGAGATAGGAAACAGTTACACCTCTTTTGTGATTCACATTCTGCACAGCTTTCATGGCTGGCATGCTAAGTGTTGGAGGAGAGGGGGATGCTTGAAGAGGAGATGGTAGAGACCATAGTGGGCCTTGTGTGCTGTGATGAAGAGTTGGACTTGATCTTTTAGTGATAGTGGGGCATCATCACAAAGCTTGAATTAGCCCTGTGCCTTGATTCATGGGCACATTCATGAGCAGCAAATGAAAACCTATTGTGCTCATTTCATGGAGTGATAAAAATCCCATTTATGAGTTAGGGGATGTGCTAAACATTAGTACTAGAGGGAGTACATTTATAATGTGACTCATCCCCTCAGCAAGGCTTTCAGGGTCTGTAAGGTAAGCAGAAAGACTCCTTTAATAAAGGGGATGCCATTTCAGACAGGTGGTATAACTGCTTAGTGCTGAGAAAACTTATGTCCAGGCAGTCCAACCTGGTGTATAGATACAGGTTTGGGGGATGGCACAGGGTGTGTCCTTACCCAGCCTTGCCTGACAGCCCGACACAGGACAGACAGCAGTCTGTGCAAAGAGGAACAGTCTTTGTGCAGTGCAGAAAAAGACTGCTGTGCATTGATTTTTTTCCCCCCATTTCATACCTGCACACAAATATGGATCTGTCAGGGTGTCATCTCTGAATACTGGGTTAAGCAATATCAGAGTTAAGATAAAAATCAGTGGTTTAATTGATGAAATGAGCATAGGGCTAGACTTGTAATAGCTCGATAAATACTTAATTGATTTTTTTAAAAAACCTGACTTTAAAACAAAATGGATTTTCAAAAACTGAAAAACAGTTGGTTAAAAAATTTTAAAAATGTATCAAAAGAGATTAGGATTTAGAATTTCTAGTATATAAATTAAGACATTTTATTCATTTGATCTTTTAAGCAGAGTTTTTAAGTAAGACACAGTAGGCCATGGACTGTATTCATAATCTGATATTAAAGTGTACTTAGAGAATTTATTCCTTTATAAATTATTCAAATGGAGTAAATAAACGGGATTTACGGCGGGAGGGCAGTCAGTGGGCTGTTGACTTGAATATCTTACTAAGCTTTAAAGATGTTTTCTTGAGGGGCAGATGTTGGTTTGAGGAATTCTCAATCAGTGTATTGGCTTGGAAGTGAAAGAATCTGGAAAGCTTGTGTTTCTTTACAAATCTCCTGCGTATACTGAGATCAGAAGGTACAGTCTGGTGTGTGGAGGCAGATGTGATTTTGGCAGCATGGATCCAGAAGGTTGGGTTTCTGCTTACGTCTCACCACTTTGAGCACTGTGCCCTAGATGTCTTATTTACCTCTATCACTTCCATCTTCTTTTGCAGACTTATCCCTATAACACCTCTACCTCCTAATTGTACAGATTTTTTGTGAGAATTGAATGTTCTCATTCTAATGTGAATGAAACATTTTATTTAGCTTGCAAAATACTTTACTGATGTAAGATGGCAGTATGAGGTGTCAGAAAAGTTTTGTTTTAGTGGCATAGTGTTTTTAAAAAACGTTTGTTTATTTTTGAGAGCATAGAGACAGAATGCGAGTGGGTTAGGGGCAGAGAGAGAGGGAGACACAGAATCTGTAACAGGCTCCAGACTCTGAGCTGTCAGCACAGAGCCTGACGCGGGACTCGAGCTCACGAGCTGTGAGATCATGACCTGAGCCGAAGTCAGTCACTCAACCAACTGAACCACCCATTCGCCCCAAGCATAGCATATTTTAACTTCAGTTTAGCTTGGTTTAAGTAAAGAAAAGGGCAGAAATCTACATTCATCAATACATTAATTAGACATTTTTAAATGTAAGTTTTAGGTTATAATTTCTACATGCTGCTGAAGAAAAATATTCAGAAAACACATGGTTTTTTGGAGAGTGGGTTTAGGTTTAAATGACTGATCCTTCTGATGTCTTTTAAATATTCATTATTAAATTTTTGAACTGGACATAGTTAATCTCTTGGGAGCATTTTACTTACAGTGCCTTGTTAAAGTTGCAAGATACAAAATATGCAAAAATCTGTTGCATTTCTATGTACTAATAATGAACTATCAGAGAAGTTAATAAAACGATCCCTTTTATACTTGCATCAAAAATAATAAAATACCCAGGAATAAATTTACTACTAACAAAATTTGATTAGTCAAATTCACTTTGAGTGTTATATTAGGGAATCAGTGAAATGCTCTGGGGGGTGGCAATTGTGGCTGAATCCACATTTCAGGAAAAAAATGACAGTTTGTTTTATTGGTCTGCGCGTGCAGTGAATCCTCAGCCTCGCAGCAGGGGCCCTCTGGGGATGTTGGCATGCGCAGCCCATCAGTGACAGCCAAGCTGTCAGGAGGTGACTTTTGAAGGGGAATAGAGTTCTTGCTGCTGCCTGTACTCCAAGTGTATAGAGTGGGCTGTAGGATCCCAATCCTAAAGAGAAGAAATTTGATTCCAGTGCTTAGCACACAAAGCAATGAGAAATTTAATCATTATTAATGTAACTATTAGAGGCTTACCTTCATAATAAGGGAAGTTCGTTTTCATGTCTACATTTAGTCCCTCCTGCTGCCATTAATGTTTCTGGTTACAAAATCGCATCTCAGCAGTGTTTCCAAGAATGGCACTTTGTGCCCTGTGGTCCCTTCTGTCGTCTGGTCCCTGTGAAACCCTTGAATAAACTCAGGACCCCCTCCTTGCTGTGGTTCCAGTTGTTGCTTGGAGTCTACAGGATCACTCTCCTTGTGCAAGTAAGGAGGCAGGCAGCATTGTAAAGTGGTGAAATTTGCAGACTTGGAGTTTGGAGTTTGAAGCATGGCCATTACACTTCGTAGCTCTTGACCTTGGGCAAGTAAGTTAATCTCTTGGAGCCTTGTTTTCTTCATTTACAACACGGGGATAATATTTACCTTATCAATAGGCCGTAAAGTACTTAGCATAGCATCTGGCACCTGGTGAGCCTTAGCAGAGGTTCATTAAGATTGTGTTTTTATGATTAAACCAAGCATTGTGTGATTGCAATTCTGAGAATAATTTTGTGGGAGTTAGGGAACAAACTGAATTTGTGGACTATTGTTACTAGGGTGCCTGTTAGTGCGAAAAGGAAGGATGACTTTGGGTCATATGGCTGAATGGCAGTTCAGGGAGTGAAGAGGAGCGAGTTTTATGGCTCTTTAAAAAGTCAGTCAGCAACTATTATTTGAAAATGTATATTGATTGAAAACACTGAGTTTGATTGTGAATTTAAATCCTTTTGTGTGACTGGAGTGAGAAAATTATTCACGCTGGCAGTTTCTCTTACACACTGAAATCTGTTTCTTTGCCGGTGCAGATTTCATTTCTGTCTTTTTGACTGAGGAGGAAAAATAAGATCCTCTTTTGCCTTTTCTAGAATCCATCAATACTTACTGAATTAGGTGAAAGGTTTGAGCCATTCCTCTTTGTAGGCCTGAAGGACCTGAATCCTCAGTGCAAAGCTCTCAGGGCTGAATTTTTAGTAGAAGAAGGTGTATGATATCTGTGTACGTGAAGGATTGGAGTTTCTTGAGCTATCAGAGTAACTTTGAACTGTATGTAAAGAAGTAAGAAACAAACAAAATCACTTATCCCATGGGTTCTTCCAACTCCTCCTTCTCAAGTGTGAATGATCTCTGAGGAAGACAAGGGTCACAGTGGCCTGATACGTGGAAGAGCAGGAACAAGATGGAACAGGGTATGAAGAGTGTGGATCTGGGAGCCCGGAATGCTGGCTTCTGGTTCTAGCTTTGCTAATATATGATTGTGATACTTGAGAAAGGTAGTCTGCTGGTCTGGCTTCAATATTTTTTTTCTTTCTTTCTTTCTTTCTTTTTTTTTTTTCTTTTTTTTGTCTCTTGTCGTTCAGGGGTTGTAGGTGATCTCCAGGCTCTTGGGTTGGAAGTAGCTTATGCAGCCTTCCATAAGAGCACAGGTAGACATCCTTGAAGCACTCTTGGCAGGTCATTATTCTGTCTCTATTGGCTGTTTCATTCAGTCTCAGCTTCCCTTTCCTTCTAGAGATGGGGAACTCTTTGTTTTCAGTGCAGCTTTGAACAGCTTAATATTGAGGAGCTTTTCATGGTGTGTAGATTCCTAGCCTTCCCATAGCCCTAATTATGTCTTCCATCTTTCACGCAACAGATCTTCAGATATTGAACGAGTGTCAGGTTAATTTTTTCCAGGTTATGCTGCCGAAGCTCTAACCATTGCTCTTTGATGTATTTCAGAACTTCAATATCATGCTAACTTTTCTGAAATATCTCAGGTTTTCACTGCCACTTTTAAAATGTGACCGTTGGAGAAGTATATCCAGTCCTTTAGCTAGGATGTGACTAGCACAGTGCATGCTAAGAATGTTTGGAAACTGTAATTTAATGAGAATAGCCCAAGTTGATGTTTTTGTTGGTTTATTTTATAGACAGATTTCTGCTATGTTGAGCATGTAGCTCTCATCCTTGGAGTTGTCTTTCACATGAATTGCTCACAGATAAGGCCTTATTTTATAGATGGACAGCTTATGTTTTAGCTCTAGGGAAGTACTTTATATTTAATTCTTTTTTCTTGTGAATTGTTTTATACCTGTTCCTTGCTCCTGACTGCTGAATTTTCTGACCCTTCCGTCTGTCCTGGATATTAGGGAGTCCCACAGGTTGTGTTCTCCTCATTTCTCCTCTCTGATACTGCCCCTGAGTCCATCCCAGGTAGTTGATGAAAATGTTGGCCAAGGCAAAGCCAAGTGGAGACTCTTGTGGCAGAGAGCCAGCATCTTTCTTTGTTCTTTACATTTAACGTGTGGGGAACCATCATAGTGGTTCCAGGCTCTTACCAGCAATATGTTTTTAATCATAGCTGGATGTAATTTGTCTTGTTTTGAAGCCTTCAGTTCAAACAGGCTTCTCAGTAAGTTATCATCTGTCTTGAAAATTCTGTATTTGTAAGTTTCTATTTTCATGTGCATTTGGACTGCTGGTGCCAGCTCTTTTGCCAGTTCTTGTGTTCTACTTAGGTGAGCCTTTCCATATGTGATCTCCAATAATATTGCCCACTAGTCCCCATCTTGTGTTTTTCTTGGTGCTCTCAGTCTTCCTCTGGCTTCCTGACCTCTGGAATGCCCAGAACTGAGTACTGAATTGGCTTGTGGACCAATAGAAGGAGGAAATGTCCTATGTTAAGAAGGTTTCTGATCTTTTTTCCAGAGGTACTACTACATATATACCACAGAGTTTTTCAAAAGACTATAACTTTAGACAGTTTAAATTTATCCTCCAGGGGTAGAAGGAGAAATTGGAAAAAAACATTCCAGGAGTCTTTTTTTTTTTTTTTTATGTTTGTTTATTTAGAGAGAGACTGAGAGGGAGAGAACATATGAGTGTGCACGTGAATGCACATGAGCGCGAGCAGGGGAGAAGCAGAGAGAGAGAGAGAGAGATTGAGAATGGGAATCCTGAATCCCAAGCAGGCTCCATGCTCATGTGGAGCCTGACACCGGGCTTGATCTCATGACCGTGAGATCATGACCTGAACCAAAATCAAGAGTTGGACGCTTAACCAACTGAACCACTCAGTTGTCCCTAGAAGTCTTGTAAAGAGGGGGCAAAATTTAAGAAACTATCTCCTCTTATTTTATCACTCTTACAATGTCCTTTATGGAACATGTGTATCCCAAGTAATGGTAGCAGTTAGATATTTCTGTGTTTGAGGTTCTCTTTAGTGTAAAGTATTAAGCAGTAATAGAGCACACATACTGTGGAATGAAAGGACCTCATTTGTAAGGATTAGAAAAGATGAATTGTACTGTAAAAGGTAGAAGAACATTCGGAATGGAGGACTAACCTGTGAGAATGATTTTGAACATGGACCTATAAATGCTTGGAATTTTGATGTACTTAATTATTAATGAGAACTTTTAAAACTACAATAGAATTTTGCATTAAGTCACTCATTATCATTGGAATTTTGCCCTGTTTAGATTTGGCTTCCAACTTATATAAAGGCTTTAATTACTTGAAGTAAGTCAGACTTTTGCAGCATGGATTCCAGGAACAGTATATAGAAGAATTTCCATTAATATGGGAAATACTGTGTCTAGAAGCTCTTCAAATGAAGGAGTCTTTAACAACTAACTTTCTGTGGAGAACAAGATGCTGTATGGTTTCTAGATTACAGTGCTGTAGGGGTACATGTGGAAATTAGAACTCTAATGAGATTCAATTTTATTAAATACATAAGGTTTTGCACCTTAAAGGTTAAGTATCCAGTTGCACTTAACTTAGGAAATTCAAAGTTATTATTCTCAAAATAACTATTACTTTGTCCCCATGGGCAGATTTTGAATTTGCATTGTTGAGCATAATGTATAATTTATACTTCAATATATACAGTTGAGTCTTATATCTAAATGAGTGAAAGAAATTAACTTCATTTCTGTATATATTATAACTGGGCAACATTCATTAACCAATAGTGATTTGAACATATACTATGTGATAGGGCCTAGGGATATAGAAATGAACAAATAAAACAAAATCCTTGCTTTTATGTTGTACACTTAGGTAATATGGGGGAAATGCATATATCTGTGATTTTGTGATAAAATTAAGGGAGTAATTGTGCATTGCACTAAGAATAATATGTTGTCTACAAATGATGGTATTTGCCAAGTTTACACATCTGACATAGAAGAAACAAAGATTTTGGACTCCACTGAGGACACAAGTCTTTGATGTCCTTGAGGTAACTCTGGTTCTCAAAGACTATCTTGAAACCATTGGCTGGATTTACTTAAAAAAACCCATTCAATTTAGGCAGTAACTAAAGATGGAGTGATTATTCACTGGGACATTTTTCATATTACCAAAAAATTTAGAATTTATAGCGTTCAGAACTCTTGGGGCTGTTGAATTTATGTTATTGTTTAGAAAAATAAAACATAAAAATAAAAATAAAATGGAAAAATTAAAAAAAATGGAAAAAGGCCTGGAGTTTCTAAACCATGTGACTTGTGGTCAGTCCCATTTCTCTTGATACAGAGCAGGGAGCTGTTCTCAACAGGACCATTCTAATCTGTGTGCAGTTGGCAGCTTTGGATTTTCACAGACTAACAAGTAAGACCGCTAGGGGCCTATACCTCCTTTAGTTGTTGCAGGGGTGCATCATCACATGGACGAGGTGGGAAAAGGAACACTTTGTCTCCAGGCTTAGGAAGTAGGCTTGGAAAAGGAAAGAGAATGTTTTGAATAAAATCATGTCAAACACGAGTCTGGAATCATACAGAGTAATGGATACTCATACTCTGCATGGGAGTTGAAAACTTTTTTTTGGCTAGTATATATTTTTGTCCCAAAAGGAAGCAGTTTTTAATGCTCTGTTCATAGCTTGCAATCTTATGAGCTTCCTGGTATTTAAGTAATATTTTTGACAGTGAAAGCAATTAAATCATTTGGAAATCATTCAGCCCCTGAAGTGTATTTTCTAATTTCTTCCCCTGGAGAGCACTAGCTGTAGTCTTTGCTAAGAGATGAATTAGGCCCCCTCATACAGTCTCTTTAAGAGCCGTCTTAGGAGGTTTGAAAAGTTACTTTTTATACCATAGGGTAAAACCCCCTCCCTCCCCTTTCCTATCAGTTGAATTCTTAAAATGATTACATTTTCTTCTTGTTCCCTAGGACTAAATTTTTAAGCAAATAATGGCGTAAGTTGAGGCAGATGGAAAACCTCAAAGGGCTTCCAGCACCTTCCTGAATTATTGTTGCCAGCGCCTTTAAGCCATGGCTACCACCCCACAAGGAGAACCCTTGTCCCTGTTCTGCTATCTTTGGTTCAGATTTGCTGTGGGCAGCAGACCTTAAGGTTGACAAAGGCAGGTGGGCTTTAAAGAGGAAACCCTTAACAGTCGCTATTCCTGTAACTCTTGTCGCTTTTCTCCTAGTAACTGCCTTTTCATTTTTGGGGCTGAGATATGAGGCAGAGAAGGTGAACTGAAGAGAAGAAGGATTCTCACCACTTCCTCTAGTCCCCTTGTTCCCTTCATGGCGCTGCCCAGTCTACTATTTTCCAAACTACTTGTTTACAGATCAGAGAGTCATGTAGGGAGGTATTTTTGGGTTTTTTTGGTTTTTGTTTTAACCAAGTAGTTTCCCAGGCCCCACTGTCAGCTTTTATATTTTAGGAAGTCTGAGGCTTGAATCGTGAAAAATCTCTGTATTTGTTGACTTATTATGCAGGTAGGTGCTTTTGATGCCCAGTTAGATTTGAGAATTATTGGATACTGACTCATCCTGACCTTGGAAGTTCTGAGTCGTAAGTCATAGGTCCAGTGGGACTTACTACTCGACAGATAAAGCCACAGGTACCAGGGGTTCATGAACTAAGAGGGCTTCAAGGAATGAAAGAGCATTTGTACTTCTCTCTAGTCATCTGGTTGGTGGATGTTGTGTTTTTAGTGCCATATTAAAATATATTAGCTTTGTCCTCTTTTATATTTGTAAGTTGATAGAAAGCTCCATTTGAAGATGTGATGGGTAAGCTGATCCCATTCCCCTAAAAAAAGATGAGACCAATTAAAAAATGTATACTTTCTTTACATAAATGGGTTACCTAAGTAGATTTTTTATAAATAGGATCTACATTGTTTTTCTTCATAATCATCCGTCTTTTTCTATTAGTGGAGTGTGGTCTTCTCTTAGTTTCTTCTTTTATCTTCACATTAATTTGAGAAATTTAAACATGTATTTTGATGACATTTGTCTTTTGCAGTTTTCATCATCGTTGGGGAGGCTGATGGAGTTTATGAGGGGCTGACTCCTCAGAGAGGGAGGAAATTATGGAGGAGGCAGCATTTGAGCCAAGTCTCTAAAATGTGGGAGAAGATGTGAGTTTAGAGATAGGTATTCTCTCTTGTTGGGAGGATATTCCAGATACAGGAAAATGTGAGCAAAGTTAACAGGCATGTTTGAGAAACAGCAGGCCCTCCTCCCATGGGGTCAAAATGTAGGCTCCTTGAAAGAAAAGCATAGAATGCTAGACTAGGGGCAGAGTGTCAGGAGCTTTAAAGAATTTCTGTTTGGACTTTATGCTGTGTGTCATAGTTTTTATAGGGAAATGGACTCAGAGTTTAAAATAGTAACTTCATAACTATAATTGTAGCACTATATCTTAGGAGAATAAAATCTTTTATATGAATTCTATTTCAGAACTTTCAAAACTGCATATGTGCAGGTGTCTGTTTCACACAAAGCAAACATCTTTAACTGCTTTCTCCTGACACGTACTTTGCAGTCCGGTGACTCTGGGTCATGCCTGCCCTAGGAAAACTGGGGCTTGGGAGTACTGAAATAAATGAGAACCTCATCATGTGGAGAACAGCCTTAGCCGCGTTTGGATCTTCTGCCTCTCAGGGTTTGCGCCTTCTTCCTGCTTCAGTCATTCTGTTTTGTCCTCCTGCTCCCTGCCCTGTCTCCAGCTTTCCCCTCTCTTACTAACATACAGGGGCTTTGAACCTTGTGCTTGAAAGTTTGTGTCATCTTGCTACACCTTTTGGGAACTACTTGGCTACCCTTACGAGATCCTATTCAAAACCGTGTTTCTGGTGTGTTTTTAGCAGCTAATGAAAGTTGCCTGTTACTGTCTTTTCATATATTCTTAAAGTTGAAACCATTGGTATGCTTAATAATTTGTATAATTAATAGAATAAGTAATTATTTATTAATATGATGGTTTACATAAATATAAAACCTAGGAATTTCACAGAGCCCGGGTGTAATAATCTCTAACAGATCTGGAAAGAAGGTCAAAGACTAGTTGAAAGGACTAGTTTTTCCTCATCTAAAAAAAAATTTTTTTTTGATGTTTATTTGTTTTTAGACAGAGAGACAGAGCGTGAGCAGGAGACACTGAATCTGAAACAGATTCCAGGCTCCAAGCTGTCAGCACAGAGCCTGATGCGGGGCTCTAACTCACAAACCGTGAGATCATGACCTGAGCCAAAGTTGGATGCTTAAACCAACTGAGCCACCCAGGTGCCCCAGTTTATCCTCATTTGTAAAAAAATAGAATATCTTTTAAAGGATATATAAAAGATACGTTTGTCTACAATGAGTATCAAAATTTTGCTTTAACTGTTTTCAACGTTTTCAATCTTTCTAGTAATGGTCTGAGGCTTTAAGAAGACCAAAAGTGCTTGCCATAATTGGTCGGGAGTCATGTTTCTGAATGGATATTGTCAAAAAGCTACTTTGAAATCACAGTAGATACTATTTCAGTATGATACTTTGCTATAATTTATCCCAGAAATCCTGAAAAGGATTTAGTTTGGCTTAAAAATGGACAAAACTCCCCAAATCTAAAATGTATTTATGGAAACCAGATCTTGTTGTCTGTGGAACACATATCTTACTTTCTACTAGATTTTAAAATGATCAGTAACTTATATGCAGTGTGAAATATAATACATCATGAAAATCCTATGAACCCCATGCATAC
Organism: Lynx canadensis; assembly: GCF_007474595.2. Taxonomy (NCBI): domain Eukaryota; kingdom Metazoa; phylum Chordata; class Mammalia; order Carnivora; family Felidae; genus Lynx; species Lynx canadensis. Next base: position 129,296,572 of record NC_044303.2, read on the forward strand.
AAAATTTGATAAATATAATAAAGGTAGCATTTCAAATTGAAGGAGGAAAGATTATTCAGTAAATAATGTTGGAACTGCTGGGTATTCATCTAGAAAAAAAACAAAGGATAAACTTCACAAATACTGAAATGTAAAACTGAAAACATAATAGGTATTATAAGAAACCACAGGAGAGTTCTTTTATAAATTGCATTAGGAATTACAGTCTGTCTGATAAACAAAAGCCATAAAATAATTGATTGATAACAATCCACCTACATGAAATTCCTAAATTTCTGTGTTCCACAAACCACCAAAATAATTTACCAGAAGAAAAAAGTTTTTTGCAACTCATATTACAAAGGGCTAATTTCCTTAATATATAAAAAGCTCCTTCAAGTTCATTATAGACAAAAGATACTTAGCTAAAAATGCTTCTACAAAGCAGTAAGAAAATCACAACCAACCCAATAGAAAAATGGACAAAGTTTTAATTTTACAGTTCACAAGGAAATACAAATGGCTCTTAAATGTATAAAAAGATGCTCAACTTCATTCACATGAGAAATGTAAAATAAAACTACTTTGAGATACCTTTTTTTTTTTTTTAAGAGATCTGTTTTCCAAAAATAAAAAAGCTTCGTAACAATGACCTGACAACGAATGGGGGATCTGGGACCGCTGTGAAATAAAGGAGAGCCTCTTAATGCAGGAACATAGTCTGAGCTGAGTGAGGTTGAAATAGCATCCTTCTGCCATTCTGGTAGGAGTGGAAGAGGTACGCCTCAATGCAGGGCAGTTTGCAGGCATCTTTCAAAATTACAAATGTATGTTTGCTTTGACCCAGCAATTATCCATCTAGGAATTTATTCTAGAGATATCATCATATAAGAGTTTGACTGCATCCTTATTTGAAATAGTAAAAAATTGGAAATTACCTACATACTCGTATATGGGGGATCACTAAGTCAGTTGTGGGATTCCATGCAGCTCTAGAAAAGAAGGGAGCCAAGGAGAGAAAGCATGTGTGGTGTTTACTATTATGTAAAAAAGGGAGAAAATAGAATATATACTAAACTACTCCTGGGTTATTACAAGGGAAATAAATCACATTGGTTTTCATGGAGTGAGAACCGGTTACCCTGGGGTACAGGGTTGGAGGGAGATTTTTGTCACTGTATACTGTTATTTTTGTGTTTGGACCATTTGAAGGTATACTCTCTTGAAAAAATAAGTGCTAAGATAAATTAAGTAAGGGTATTGAAAAAACTGAACATAATATTGTTTTAATAAACTTAATTTCTTTGCTTGAAAAGTAACATTTTTAAGGGGGAAAAATGTGGGCCTTGTAGTGGGAGCATGTGTGTTTAATTAAATTGCCTCCTCAGCAATATTAAAAATCGGCCAGTTGTAATTTGGTGCAGAATATATTACAACCATGTAGGAGACCGAGTTCGGAAGTTTGCTCTGAAGTTCCAGAAAAGAAGGGGTTAAAGGTGTGATGCAGGTAAAGGAAGGGTTAAGGACATTATGCAAGCTGTTAAGTAAAAAGGAAGTGCATTACAAAATGCTGAGCTCAGGAGTCTGGCTGCCAGCCAAGCCTTTGCTTTCTTCACTACAGCTGAGGGCTTTCGAAGCTTCCCACCAGTGGGTTTGTCTGAACTGTTTAGGAATGCGGCCGCGGTCGCCAGCTGACGTCAGCGCCGCCGGTTCAGCCCCGGGCCAGAGCCCGGGACTGACAGCGTAGGGGGCGGGGAGGGGCGGGGCCTGCATGTGACTGACAGTGTGGGGCGGGGCGGTGTGTGTGTGTGACTGGCAGCCGAGGCAGGGTTGCGAGCGGGTTTGCGGTTTCATAATGAATGCTAAATTCTGATTATTTTCTGTGTGGTAAGGTGAAAGACTTTTCCCCCCCTCGTTTTCGAAAGCCAGGGCTCGTATTGCTTCAATTTAAATGGCATAAAACTAAGTATTTGTAACATCAAATTGTCAGATTTCATGGGCCGTTGTGTTTGTTTTTGCTTCTGACAGGGAAACAGTAAAAACTATGGCGATCTTTGATGGTGGAGGGGTAGGGGTGATGACTTTTGCTGGATAATGAGGTTGTTGATTTTTTTTTTTTAATCTTAAGTCCATTTTATTTCAGAATTGTACCAGAAAGAAATTGTAAAGGCTCTCAGATGCAGTTCTGTAAAACAGAACACCAAAAAGAAGAAATACTATGTGGAAAACTGCCAAAGTTGAATACAGTTCTATTAAAAACACCTTTGGGCATGACAGGTATGGGTTATTGTTGCTGATTCTTCAGCTCTTAAAAATGGGGACTTTTCCCTGGTGACATCTTTCAAAGATCAGGTTTGCTGCTACATTTTCTCCCCTTACATCCTGTTCTCATGTGGTTAATTTTACTTTGAAAAACATTTATGTTTCTCAACTATTAAGTAGATCATTTTGCTTAGCTATAGTCAAGAGTTTTGTTAATCTTCTGGTTCTTAGTTTGATGTGAGTCAGTCAGGAATGCAAGTTCATTAAGTTTTTGTGTGGGGTGATGAGAGGTATGGGTGGTCAGCATGGAGTGCAGTACAAGTTTATAAACAAGGATCTTTAGCTCCTTGGAGCCGTTAGACTTGATGGAAAGCTTTGTTACTTGATCAGGCCAATAGGGAAGCCTTCTTTGAGTGGCTACTGGAATTATTTAGTATAGCTAATTTAAGTGAGTGGCTTAGAGTAACTGTTACAGGAACCCCCAATTTATAAGTTTTTTTATTATGACTTTCCTTCAATACAGAAGGTTTTAGCTTTTTTATTTTTATTTTATTTTTTTTTAAAGTACACTCTACACCCAGCACAACCCCAATATCAAAAGTAGTGCACTCTACCATCTGAGCTAAGGTAGCCGGGAAACCCCAGGAGGTTTTAGTTTTTCAGGAAAGGAAGCCTTATGCATATTTATCCTTCTTGCTAAGAAGCTGCTTCTGCACTTGTTTTAGGCATTGATGGCATTCACCTTCTGGAGTCCGTCACTATGATTTCACTTGTGTGTAGCAGCCTCAGCTAAGGTGAAGCCATCATGTACACTAGGAGTAAACAAAGAGCAAAAAACCAGTACGTTGTTCGGCGAAACACAACATGGTTGACAACATGCTTAGCCTTAAATTATTTAGAGAGGCTCAAGTGGTCAGCCCTAAATTGGCGATTCGACAGAATTTTAGAGTTTTCAGAGTTTGTGCCTAGTGTCATAATTATTTATTTGTTTTCTTTTTAAAGCATCAGGCTACATGTTAAAGACTTGTGTTTTTCACTTAGGTGTCTTTGGTGATAATAATACATTTTATGCAGATTAATACCAGAAGTATAAAAAACTATAAACTATTCTGTTATTTATTGTTATTATTTTGTTTGTTTTTTGAGAGAGAGTGCATGCTTACACGTGTGTGATTAGGGAAGGGGCAGAGGGAGAAGGACAGAATCTTTAAAAAAAAAATTTTTTTTTTTAACGTTTATTTATTTTTGAGACAGAGAAAGACAGAGCATGAACGGGGGAGGGTCAGAGAGAGAGGGAGACACAGAATTGGAAACAGGCTCCAGGCTCTGAGCAGTCAGCACAGAGCCCGACGCGGGGCTCGAACTCATGGACCGCGAGATCGTGACCTGAGCAGAAGTCGGATGCCCAACCGACTGAGCCACCCAGGCGCCCCGAGAAGGAGAGAATCTTAAGCAGGCTCCATGCCCAGTGTAGAGCCTGACACAAGGCTTGATCCCACAACTGTGAAATCATGACGTGAGCCAAAATCAAGAGTTGGACACTTAACCGATTGAGCCACCCAGGCGCCCCTATTCTGTTATATTAGATCCAAATATTAAAGTTACTTCATTTAATACGTGGAATATCCACAGGAGTATTTGGTATATTCAACACTGAATTCAGAAAGAGGTTATGAATTCTTGCTTAGTCACCAAGTACATGGCATTCTCCACTCACTTTTGATTGCACTGTGTCTTGATTTCACTGGAGGGAAATGCTTTTAATTAGTTCCCCCATAATAGGACTCAAGGCAAAAAAGGTTATTAACATAAAAATTCCGAGCAATGATACAATCTGGTTGGGCTCCCCAGGCAGCAGAAGAAATGAGTTAGTGTGAGTCCTTACTGACACCCCAGTAAGGTGTCAGTCTGAAGCACCCCAGCACTGTTGTGAGGACCTCACTGGGCTGCCCTGTGTTCTGGGAGAGGAGCCCTGAGTGCTTTGAGTGTGGACAGGTTTAGAATTAAAGCTTTTCTTCTTTGTTTTTGCAAAAATAGTTATTACTTTTTCTAAAAACACCTTCAAAATAATGACTGAATGCTTATTGTCTTCTTGAATGAGTCTATTTGGAGTTTGTAGAAGATAAGTATGACTTAATTAATGGACCGCTTTTTAAGCTCTACTTAATACCAAGTGAGGTGAGCACATTTTAGCTTCTAAAGGATGGGAACATGGCAAAGATTGCCATGCAGCTGTCTGTGTTGGAAGTTTTTGCCCCAAACCGCAGTATGTTTTACTGTCCAAATACTATGATGTGTTTTAGGGATTTTCAGCCTTGTCTTTAATAAGAACGCTTTAAAATTACTTCTTGTCTAGTTAACCCATGTTTTAAAAGATACTATCTACAAATACATTGCGTTTGTAATTACTATGTGTTCAATGAAAAAAAAAAAACAACACCAAAAAAAAACCACCGAAGACATTATAGCAGGCAATACCCAACAGCCTCATATAACCAATATAACCACACTGAGTTGATTTAATTCCAGCCCACAAGGAAAAAGAAACAACTGTTGTTAGCCTTGTAGCTCACCCCTAGTAAATCTTTAATTTCCATTGGATGGCTTGATACTTTGAGTAAAGCATGTAGATACTTTTCCAGTGAATCACAGCAGATTGAGACTGGGACCCCAATACTGAGACTTCATGATTAAAAGAGAAAAACCTCAGGAGAGAAAGTGGAGCTACTTTTCTCGTAGGGAAAGAGCTGTTGGATAGGTCAGAGTTGCAACTATCATACTTCAGATCTGGCATCTTGTTTATTTGGAATGGGGTGTGAGGAAAGGCAGCATCTTTGCTCTGATCCTTTGAAGATTGATGGCTCAGACATAGTGCTGTGGTTTCAGTATATTTCAAGACTTGAATTTAGAATCTTCCCCTCTCCTTCTCTTGCATATCACGAAATAGTGATATGAAGGCATTTATTGTTTTTGGTATTTGAAGCAGCTGGCAGCACATTTGTGTCTTCGTTCTGGTTAGTGTTTTAACTATTTGCATATTCCTTTTATGAGCTACTTCTTGGTTTTTACTGACATGGAATTAAGAGCAAGTTCAGTAGTGACAACAGATTTGTCAAAACCAGAATAGAAGCATGTTGTACTTAATTTTCAAAACTTCTGTTAGTCTTTGTTTTGGTTCCTCAGAGCATTGCTCAAGAATCTTTTAGGAGTGTCCATTTTGAATATTAAATTTAAAAATGGTTTATTTTGGGGGTGTCTGGGTGACTCCGTTGGTTGAGTGTCCGACTTCAGCTCAGGTCATGATCTCACAGTTGGTGAGTTTGAGCCCTGCTTCGGAGTCTGTGCTGACAGCTCAGAGCCTGGAGCCTGCTTCGGATTCTGTGTCTCCCTCTGTCTCTGCCCTTCCCCTGCTCACGCTCTGTCTCTGCCTCCTCTCTCTCAAAACTAAATAAACATTTTTAAAAAATGGTTTATTTTTAATTTATTCTCATTGAGGCTGGTTTCATATATTGCTTTTCATTTTGTTGTTGAAGGTATCTGTCATTAAAATTTATTTTCTCTTCTCATTCATTCATTCTTTTCTCAGAAACTTTTTGAATAGCTGCTATGTGCCAAACTTTATGTCAGGTATTGGGTACATACTACTGAATAAAAACGCTTCCTTGCCTGATGGATCTTGCAGTCTAATGGAAAGTAGAGATTATTAATAAAGTATGTGGGAAGAAGTTCCTGAGGGAAGAAGGACCTGATGTGGCGAAGGAACTGAAAGGAACCAGTGTTGGATGGTGAAGTAGACGATGAAGGGAGAGTGACCCCAGATAGGGTAGGAGAAATGGGCAGGGCAAGATCCTGTAAGGCATTTTTGAGGCATGGTAAGTAAGTAGCTTTTATTCTGAGTGTAATGGCAAGGCCCCCAACCTGCCCCCCTCTACCGGCTGCTCCGTGGAGAATAGGTTGGTGAATGCAAGAGTGGAAGCAGGGTATCCCGTAGAGAAGGTGGTTGCATTAGTTCAGGCAATATTAGCTCTTGCTGTTGTGGGGTGGTGGACATAGAAGGGGACAAATCAACAGGGTTTATTTTCTGCTTTGAACATCTGGGTGGTGCCTCTGTACTGGAGGGGTTTTGGAGTGTGACGAATCAAGGCTTGTTTTGCATGTATGTTTGAGCTATTCAGCAGAGAGGTCAGATAGGGAGAGTGGTGAAACCTTTTTTTCTTTTATAGAGTTACTTATGCTTTTAAAAACTGAGGATACAGGATTTTAACTGCTGCTTGTTGGGTGTTCTTGTAACTCAGACTGAGTTAATAATAGTAGACTTCTATTTCCTCTGTTGAAGGGGAAATACCTTGTGGTAGTTATAATTGGCAACAAACAACCCCTGAACTGAAGAACTCAGCATGGGAGAACTCTCATGAAATATGCTATGCTCATGAAATATGATTGGAAGTTAAAGAAGACTGTATATGTTTCAGAGGAGTGAGCAACCAATACCTATTTTGATTTTTAGGTATTTTTTTGCTTATTTTTTGAATTATTTTTCCCTAAGGAATTTTTAGGAGGTTTAAGGAAAAGATATATTACAATAAAATTGTAAAATAGAAATAAAAAGTAAAGAATTATAGATATTTGCCAGCTGTTTATGAAAATTAGAAATAGTGTACAGGTGTGTTTTTGTAACAGTGTTAGCATGAGGACATTGTTCCAATCTCAGTACATTTTTGTATTGGATAGAAAATTGGAACGTTGGTGTTTATCATATATATATATATATATATATATATATATATATACACACACATATATATTCAGAGGATGCCATTGACCTATTCATTGTAAGACCTGCCCTTGATTTATTTTTCTGGTTCTGATATGTACAGACATTGTCATGTGATTCTCTGTAAAAACTAGTTACACATTTGTGACAGAGCCACTTAATAAAGTTGTGGAAGTAGAACAGAACAAATGATGCTTCATTTGGTACTTTTCTCTGGGTAGTTGAGATATTTGATTATATAGACTAGATTGGATTGGGAATGCTGTGTTCATTAGTCCAGGCTAAGACTTTCTTGATCTGGGGATATGGCAAATGAGGTCATAGGATAATAGAACCAAAGACCTCTATCTCGTAACAGAGAGAGAACTGACCCATATAATAGAATCTACAATAAAAGTTGAACACTGTATTTCTTGCATTATACTGATGTCTTACTGTGTATTATTTTATTCAGGCTTTAATCCTCATAAGAGGGCTGTGAAATAGTTGGCATGTGGATCTGCACTTTACAGATGAGGAAACTGGGTTGTGAGGAGGTTATTAGTTGGTGAAGGCTATGGAGCTAACATTGCCATTTGGGACTAGAACTCATGTTTGACTGTATCCAAAGCCCCTGCTTTCAGTCACTATTCTCTGTGGCTGGAACTGAACTAACAGGTCTGTGTTTTTTGCAGGCTTTGCTGAAGTAATGTGCTACACAGAGAAGTTAATGTGGTAGAGCTCAAGTAGGCTTTCATTTCTTAGTTTAGAAGCCCAAATGGCTGGAGTCTTTAATTTAGGGGTACTTTATAGATTATGAAGGCAGTGTTGTTTTAGTGTATGTCAAAGAAGTGTTTGGCTTAGAAATACTTGGTGAATCCTGTATATGAGTATGTTTGTTGTTGCAATGGGTAGGAGATGAGATATGGTATTGGCCACATAAAGATTCTGGGCCACATTTCTCTATAACTCACAGACGTCCCAGTTAGAAGATAGTATCGCTAGTGACCTAAAAGCCATCTTTCAGTGTGTGTTGCTAGATGAGCTTGGGTCAGTTAATGTATATGCTATATTCTACCTCAGAAAGACTAGTTAGGTCTTTAGAACTTCTGTTCCTCCCCCACCCGTCCTCCTCTTTCTGTTTGTTTTAAACAACTGAGAACTTTAAGGGCAAAAAGCCTTCATAAAAAATTTACCAATGAAAGGTAATAGGAGCTTAAGTTATTCAAGATAAGCTTATCAGGGCTTGGAATACCAGCAGCCTGATTTTACTGTAAAAGCAAAAGCACAGATCATAATCTTTGTCTAACCTTCTTACGTATGGGTTGGGTAGAGAAGTATGTGGATTGTAGGAATCACTGAGGACAGAAAGGGCAGATAGAAGTAGACTCTCTGCACATGAGCTTGTAGAACAAAAGACATTCCTTTGTTGCTCAAGGAGTCCAAACACTGGGAAAGGAGTATAGTGAAAGGAAGCAGAAAGACTTGGTTCTCACAGTGCTATGCTGCTTGGTCATACTTCATGGAGGCCTTCTTAAGATGTGTTAATTCTGGTTACCCTTGGAATTTTCCTACTACTGACACTTCTCTTCATATAGCTTTATCCCTTCATCTTTCCCTCCCCCAGAAACTATATGAAACTTGCTGAAATTTTTAATGAGAATTTTAGATACTCCCACAGTAATTTCTAGGAGCCACAGCCTCTGATATCATGCTGCTTTTGGTCTTTTCTCTTGGGTGATTATATACCTGTCAGAGCTTATATACTTCTGACTGCCTCCTGAGGATGTGATAGCATACTGTTCCTTGATTCTCTAGAAGTGATGAGTGACCAGCAGGTACGCTTTTTAGCCAGCTGATTAAGACCTCATGCCAGTGAGATTAAATCAAGGGTTTGATTCCTATAGGTCCATACCTCTGGGAGTGATTTAGTGTGGCTGTGCCATATCCTTTGGCCTCATATAGCCCAGTAGCGCTAGCCTGCTGCCTTGCCAGCTACCATGCTTGGATTGCAAGACAGAATTAATTGAAAAGATGGATGGTCAAAAATAAGTTACTGAGTTTAGAAAAGCATAAAGCCCATATGTCTTTACAGAAGCTAAGGAAAGTGAACAGGTGTGAAGAAAATGAGAAAGATGGACAAAAAGAATCAAAGAGAGGGGTGCCTGGGTGGCTCAGTCGGTTAAGCGTCAGACTCTTGAACTCGGCTTAGGTCATGATTTTGCTTTTGGGGAGTTTGAGCTCCACATCAGGCTCTGTGCTCACAGCGTGAAGCCTGTCTGGGATTCTCTTTTTGCCCCTACCTACCCCGCTATCTCTCAGAATAAATAAATAAAGTTTAAAAATAAAGAAAGAGACAGTGCCTGCATTTGGCCGGAACTGCTGTTGTAGAAATGACTCAGTTCACAAGAAACTCACTGCCTATCCTTGCTCTAGAGGGTCTTGTTTCAGTATATATCATCTACATTGAACACGTTTAGAAGATTACTCAAATTTAGTATCCAAAGTGGATTTTTTTGGGTATATATTGATCCAGGTTTCAAAAAAAGCCTTCATGTAAGTAGAAAAGCTATTTGTTCTTTGCTTATGAATATCTTTTTAAGATATTGTTAGAATCCACTGCTTCAGAATTGCTGAACACTGGAGGTGGAAAGGCTCTTGAAGAGGCTGCTGTTGTAATATATGAGAAGAGTTTGAAAGTTAAATGAAAAGCAGAAACGAACCAGTAAAGGTCCATGATAGCATGTGCTTTTCTTAGTGTTCTAGGTTGTTAACGGTATAAGTAATTATCTCCTTACCTCTTAAGAGTGTACTTTTTAATTTGTGCAGTTAGGAAGGATTTGTGCTTTTGAAATACTAGAAATGAATGTCTTTTTTTATACTTAAAAACTAAATTCTATAGTCAGAATTTTGGACAGTGGGTGGATCTTTGAATTTTTGAAGCAGATTGCACATACATAGGTTTTGCTACTTAAGCAAAATACGTGATTTTTCTTAATAGGAGGCTCTAAGAAAGACCATGAATCCAACTGAAAACCACTGAGGATATCACAGAAGAGTTGAGTTTTAAAATTGACATTTCTTCAAGGTGATCTAATCGTCCCATCAGTTAAAAATGAGGAAACTGAGGCAATGAGAAATTAAGTGGATTTTAAAGGACAAAATACAGTAGTCAAAGAATTGGAACGAAGACTCCAGGCTTTTGACTTGTAGTTCAGTTGTGTTATCAGCACCAGTAAGGCCCTTTGAACATGGATGAAGCTAAAGGAGTAAGAAATGACAAGTACTTTTGTTCATGGGACTCGTGAAACCTATCTGGGGGTTTCGAAAGTCTCGGTAGTTTTATTTTATTTTATTTTTTTATTTTTTTTCAACATATGAAATTTATTGTCAAATTGGTTTCCATACAACACCAGTGCTCATCCCAAAAGGTGCCCTCCTCAATACCCATCACCCACCCTCCCCTCCCTCCTACCCCCCATCAACCCTCAGTTTGTTCTCAGTTTTTAAGAAGTCTCGGTAATTTTAAAACAAAAATTTGATGCCATACTAGTCTGTTTTATTTAAATGAAGCCTCTTATTCCCTAGCTAGGTAATGAGAAGGGAGACATACTAACAAATGTTATGGATTGTGATAAGAGGTATGGATGTGATACTGGAAGGACACAGACATGGCTGTCCTGTCCTGTAAGATGTTCCTTTAAATCCTTCCTTGTAAAGATACAGTATTATTAGAGAAATAATGGCTGATTTACTAAGATACTTTGCTTTTTATATCCATCAGCTCTTGTTTATAGTTTAGTTGGTGTAGTTTCCATGCAGTGATAAGGTCTTTTTTCCCCAAGAAAGCCATTGTGACCTATAGAGTAGAGTTCCTTGCCTTTCACGGTCGATGCTATCAGCAGGCCTGGGCGTTTACAGTCACTTATTAGATTTGGCTGACCAGAGAGTTTGCAGAGATTGAAAGATTATTCTATGATTATCTTTTGGTTGTATTACTTTTGATGGCGTCATATCCATTCTAGTTCCTGTGAATCAGTGGTGTGCTCTGGGCCTGCTGTTTAGTTGATTTTCTTTTTCATTTATGCTTAAGTCTACAATATTAAGACATTAACATTAAGCTTCACTTCCCATCATCAGGGTCTAGACCTGAGCTGCCCAGTAAGTTAGCCACTTCCCACATGTGGCCATTTAAATTTAAATTAGTTAAAATTAAATAACAGTAAAAGTTCAGTTTCTCAGTTATGCATTTCAAGTGCGCGATAACCACAGGTATCTAGTAGCTACTGTATTGAACCAGTTCAGGTGTAGAAGAACATTTCCATTGTCAAAAAGTTCTGTTAGACAACACGGGTCTAAAGTGTTATTCCTCATCCACACAGTGCAAACCTTTCTGAAAGCCCCTGAGCATAGTATTAGTAAATGGCCGTGGCCCCCCAGTTGCATTCATTGCAGAAGAGGATATGCAACAGATAATGGGATTTTTCCTGGCTGGAGTTAGGTGTGCAACTGGGTTAGATGTAGCCATGATTTTATTAATAGATGAACAAATTTTATTAATAGAATAATGCAATCAGAAGATACACGTTGAGATCCAGGTCTGCTCCTTCCTTACTGGCAGTAGGGAATTGGGCTAATCACTTGATGTCTTTGAACTTCGGCTTCTTCACTTGTAAAATAAGGATCTGTTTCATAAGGTTGTTGTGTCAAAAGCATTGGAAAGTAGTTTATAAACTGAAGTCTCTAAGTATATGGTATGAACTTACATGTACCAGCAGTATTAATTTGCAGTAGTAATTTTTAAGTTCTGACATCCTGCCTGGAAGGCACTATGAACTCATTGATAAAGAACTCGAGGGATGCCTGGGTGGTTCAGTCGGTTGAGCAACTGACCGGCTCAGGTCATGATCTCGCAGTTCTTGAGTTCGAGCCCTGCATTGGGCTCTGTGCTGATAGCTCAGAACCTGGAGCCTGCTTTGGATTCTGTGTCACCCTCTCTGCCGCTCTCCCTGTCATGCTCTGTCTCTCTGTCTCTGTCCCTGAAAAAATGAATGAACATTTAAAAAAAAAAAAAAAAGAAAAAGAAGTTGAAAACCATACGAACAAGCCAATATGTGCTTTAGAGATCAGAAAACTGTCCAGTGACATTATATGGTTAATTTATGGACTGTGTTAAAGATAAAATGATAAGGGTGCCCCTGCTTCTTAATAGTATATCTAAAAGTTCTAGCAACCATTTCACTTGTTTCTGGACCAGTATGTTGCTCGTTAAACATCACATGGAAAGAAAGATCACTTATAACAACGTTTTTTAATGTTCTCTGTACAGAAGTTTCTAGTATTTTTACCAGAATTCATGATCTTTCTGATCTCACTGGGAATTGGAGCACAGCATTAGGGCATTATCCCTGTTACATAGTGTGGCAGACAGGTTGCAGTGGACCCTGGGCTGCTGGGGAGTGGGGTGGGTAGTATGTGGGGAGTTGTGCTTTGGATCAGTCTGACTTGGTCACTGATGATTAAGAAACAATTGCAGAGGTTGCATTTGTGTCAGTTTCTTACCTTAGATTAGTAGAAATGAAGTCTATGAGGCAACCTTCTGTTAGTGAAGAATACAAACATAATCTTCAGCAAGTGATACTGCTCCAAATCAGATGGCACCACCCAGATGGTAAATTTTACTTTGTTTATTCCAACCCTACACTCCACTGTCAGTAGGATGGTTATCTATGCATTCAGCACTGTACAAATTGTACAAGCCAATGAGCCTTCTGCCCAGAATCATAAAGTGAGAGGAAGCAAGAATGTTAGGAACCAAAAACATTTCATATGTTTAAAGTTCACCTTTTTGTTTTTATAGAATTTTACCCCAGTCTAATACTGAATTTTGACACTGACATTTTATCCCTCAAAAGCCACTTCCTCCATGAACCTTTATTTCCTCCCCACACCCCACTCTCTATCCCCCACAAATGAGCTGCCCTTTCTCTGTTTTTTAGCACTTTGCTTATGTCTTAGTTATACTAGCCCTTTCTTCCTCCCTCCTTTCCTTCCTTTGGTGATGGCAAGTTTTTGAAGTAGGCAGGGTGCCTGTGAGTTGTTACCTCAAGACTCTAGTTTTTGAAGGACAAGGACAGTCGTGAGAAAGAGAAAGTAAAATTTGCTGTGCAGGCTCTGACGGCAGACAAAGGATTGGGGGTGGAAATTAGAAGGAGGATGGACTTTAATATATGGAGTATCTTCTTCCATCTTTCTGAAAATAAAAGAAAATGCTTAAGTGTTTGAGCTGAGGCTAGATTACTAGCAGGGATGATGTTACAGGGATTAAGATATATAGCAGAAGGCTTGATTAGCTCACTTTTTTGGTAAAATACTAGTTGGGAGAGAATTAGGATTATATTCATTAGGAACTTGAAAGCAAACCTAAGGGAAAAGTTGGGGGGTGGAGAGGGAGCCAGGACTCAGACCCAAGCCTTTGGCTTTCTCTTCAGGCACTTGGAGGACCTTATTCATTCACTGCCTCTAAGCTTGAGGTTCATCCCAGCCATTTCTCAGGATCCTGGTGACCTTAAAGAGCAAGCTTCCTTTTTGTATTTGTCCTGGCTCTGGTGCCCATAGCCTATCCATGCTGTGGGATCACTCTTGTTGGGGAAATAGTATAACCTCATGGTTTAAGAGTATGGATTCTGGAGTCCAGTCAGCCTAGGGTTGAATCTTGACTCTTCTGTGCAACTTTCACCAAATTAATTAAATTCTCTTTTGTGCTTCAGTTTCCTCATCTATAACTATGAAGGAATATGTGGGAGTAAAACTGTATTTCATCAAAACTCACACCATTGATTGTAAGAAGCACCATTGCTTTACGCTAAGCCATTTCTTACTCTAAGAAAAATATGCTGTCCTTTTAATTATGACACATCCCAGTTTCGGGGAGGTTAAAATAGCAAAAACCCTGTGAGTTAGGATTGTTGTGAGGAGTAATTTGGTGTTTTGCACTTACAGTAGTGTCTGATACAAAATAAGTGTTCCAGGTGTTAGTTAGCTGTTGTTTACTGTTGAACCTGTTCTATTTAGAGAAGTTAAGTTAGTCATCGAGTCAGTGTGCTTAGAAGACACTGTAGACTACAATCCTTGCTCTGAGGGGCCTTACATTCTAGCTTTAGAGAAACTCACGGAAAGAGATCCTCATATGACTCAAAAGTAGGGATGTAATTCTTTGGGAGCAGAGTATAAGGAATAAGACTAACTTTGTCTGGAAGAGAGTCAGGAAAGGTTTCATAGAGGCTGTGGCATTTAATCAGAAAGCATAACAAAAGAGCTCACCAGAAAGAGGAGGGCATCACACAAGGATGGTCCTTGCAGAGGGACGCATGTGTAAAGGCTTTTGGTTTATAATCAGCATGGCTGAAAAATTGAGGGTGTGTGTGGGGGTGGTGGCTGCAGCAGATAAATCTCTAGAGGTAATCTTCTCCCCCAGATTGCGAAGCGTGTGGTATGCCGAGTTAGGGAGTCTGAACTTTACATTCTGTCCTGTAGGAAATGGGCGGATAACTGGAGGTTTTAAGCAGTGGGCTGATGTGAGCAGAATAACTTTCCTTCTGTTTTGTTATTATACAGTTATGCCTTGTCGAAGCAGGAACTGCTCTTTTACACTCAGCTATGGAAGTGTGAAGGCTGCTTTTAAACCTTTCTTTGACACAGGTATCCCTTCTCTGACACAGTGAGGCTGTTGTGTGCTTTCTAAGGTTGTAGAATGATAATGTAATGAAGTCTTTTTTTTCATAATACTATTTAAGGGCCAATACTGTTTACCAAATTAGATGGCAGAACACTAGAGTGATGCATATAAACTTTTTATATTTTAAGTTTAAAAATGTAATAATTCCAAAACTGCAGAAAAATAGTACAAGAATCAAAGACTGATTCTTTTTTTACCTCTTTCTTTTTTTACCTCTTTTTTGCCTCTATTCACTTGACTTTTTAGCCTATTTTCTTTATTATTGAGCTCTTTTAACACTGATGAAAACTTTTAAAATTAATGTACTGTTTATATTCCAGTTTTTTTCAATTGATCCAATAATGTTCTTTATAGGTTGTTGTTGGTTTTTTCCCCTTTTTTGGTAACAGGACCCAGTCTTGAATCAGGTATTGCATTTCGTTCTCTCTCTTTAGCCTCTAATCTGGGATATTTCCAAAGACTATCTTTTATGACAATCGACATTTTTAAAGAATTGAATTTTCCCTCTTTTTCTAATAGGAAGTTTCTTATTTGGTTTTCTCATGATTAGATTCAGGTGACGTATTCTCTGCCAGAATGCTACATAAGTAACGTGTTTTTCTCAAGGTATCAAATCTGGAGGCACATGAAATCCATCTGCCCCTCATTGGGGTGTTAATTGTGATCATTACTTGGTCAAAATGTTTTCCACTTTCTTCACTATATAATTTCCCCTTAGAATTAATGAGCATTCTATGGGGAGATACTTTAAGACTATGAAAATGTCCTGCTGTTTATCAAAATTTCTCCTAGACTTGGCATCTACAGGTGATTCATGCTTGTACTAATGTTTACTTTAGTAGCTGTAAAATGCTTAAATCATCTATATATTTTTTAAGTTTGGTGTTTTTTTTTTTAAATAAAAATTCTAATGCATATGCTTCTAGTAGTAATCAAAGAGCTATTTTAATAAAATTCTTAAATTGTTAAACATCATATATTTACAATGATTCTTTCTGAGTTAATAAACATGGGATTTTGAGGGAGGGTGCCTGGGTGGCTCAGTTGGTAAAGTGACTCTTGATTTCGGCTCAGGTTATGATTTCACGATTCTTGAGATCCAGCCCCACTCTGAGAGCTGAGCCTGCTTGGGATTCATGCTCTCCCTCTCTCTCTGCCCTTTCCCTGCACACACACTCTCTTTCTCTCAAAGATAAGTAAATAAACTTAAAAAAGAATGAGATTTGGGGGCACTTGGCTGGGTCAGTCGGTAGAGCATGTGGCTCTTGATCCTTGGCGTCATGAGTTCAAGGCCTACATTGGGCCTACAGCTTAATTTAAAAAAAAAAAAAGGGGGGCGGATTTTATTGTCCATCCCACTTCTGCCCTTTTGAGAATTCCTTTCCAGCTACTGACCATGGCCTCCTTGGTTCCTTTGTACCTTGATGATGGCTCCTGGATAGGTTAGGTATGAGCTTAGTAGATTTAATATTATCATTGAAGGGGACTGGGACCACAGGAGACATTGCATTTATAATGGTCAGTATCTAAGAGAACTCTAGTTTATATAGGACTTTCTTAATCTTTTAATTTATTAGTGCTCTAATCATTTTCTTGAGTGAACCACCATTTTGGTGATTCCCTTGGGCTTTTTTATTTTCAAAATTAACAGGGATGCCAGAAATATATGAAGGGATGGAAAACATAGTCCCATTTCATTAAATATCTTCATACTGTGTAACCTCTTTTGGTTTTTGTTTAAAAAATTTTTTTTTTTTTTTAAATTTTAAAATGGGCTTCACATGTATGCTTTCTGCGTGGCTTTGTGCTTCTTAATCACTGTGGCCTGTGTCCCTCACTTTGGCTGTGTTACTCTCTGTTATGAGGCAGGGAAGAGGAAATACTTTGAATGATTTACTGCAGGTCCATTGCTACTACTGTAAAACCAATTGTTAGTAATTTAGAGAAAAAGCTACTTCATGGGTTTGTTACATCTTTATTATTTTACATTTTGAGATGGCAGGGAAACCAACTTCAGGTAAAAACACCCCCTGTTTGTGGCTAGAGGGACAGTCAGATGTTGCCACTCATTTGAGGTTCAGATTCTGAGACATTTTTAAGAGTGCCTACGTTGCAGGAAGCACTGCTCATGCAAGGGGGGGGGGGGTTTGTTCTAGAGAGTGATGATGTGCTTCTTGCCTTGATCAGGTGGCATGATTATCTTGTTTTTCTTTTTTGTTTTGTTTTTAAACTGGGCAGATAATTCCTTTCTTTGCTGGATGGTTTATTTTATTTTATTTCTTTCATCATGATAAGTGTATTCTTTAAAATCCATCCCGGGGCGCCTGGGTGGCGCAGTCGGTTAAGCGTCCGACTTCAGCCAGGTCACGATCTCGCGGTCCGGGAGTTCGAGCCCCGCGTCAGGCTCTGGGCTGATGGCTCAGAGCCTGGAGCCTGCTTCCGATTCTGTGTCTTCCTCTCTCTCTGCCCCTCCCCCATTCATGCTCTGTCTCTCTCTGTCCCAAAAATAAATAAACGTTGAAAAAAAAAATTAAAAAAAAAAATCCATCCCGTTTCACCTATCCCTCCCCAGCTCCCCTCTAGTAATTATCAGTTTGTTCTCTGTAGTTAAATCTGTTTCTTAGTTTGTCTCTTTCTCTTTACTCGCTTGTTTTGTTTCTTAAATTCCATATGAGTAAGATCATATGGTATTTGTCTTTCTCTAACCGACTTATTTAACTTAGCATTATACTCTTTAGTTCTGTCCATGTTGTTGCAAATGGCAAGATTTCATTCTTTCTTATGGGTGACTAATATTCCATGATATATACACATACATGTGCATGACACACGTATACATATATGACACATGTATACATGTGTGTGTTGCGTGTGTGCGTGTCTTCTTTATCCATTCATCTATTGGTAGACACTTGGGCTGCTTCCATAGTTTGTTATTTTAAATAATGTTGCATAAACATGGGGTATCTTGCTTTTTAATTGAAATTTATTTAAAAAAGCAATCTAGAAATAAATAGTTCAACTAATAAGCTGATTTTAATTGGAAACATGTACATTGACATGGTTAATTATTAATATATATCAGAGTTGATTTGCTTCACATGACTGTGTTGTAGTAATTTTTATGTGGGGATTTAATGGAGGAAAATTTTAGATTTCTTGATAGAGTAAATGACAATGTGTATAAAGTGGATGAGGTAGAAAATGTAAAGATGAAGATGGGGGGGGGGTCGCAATCCGAAGCCTTCAGTTTTCCCACAGAATAGAGTCACAGTTTTGGCGTAGCATATAAAGTTAGTCTGAGCATAGGGGGATGCAGTGCTCCTACCTGTGCTTTAGATTGATAGTCTACATTGGAGTGGCAAGATGGCAGAAGCAGGCAGGGAGAGCTCATTCATTGAGGTCAGAGGCAAAGCCTGATTTAGAGAAGGGCTTTGGGAATGAAGGTGAAGCAATAGATGCAAGAGAGAATGTAGAGGAAGGCGTTTGCAAGATCCACTGTGGCCAACATGAATGAAATTAAGGAGTCTGACATGGCCTGGAAAGTGGTACTGGTTTTGGCAGGAGATGAATAAAGTACAGGTGGATATAAATATATATTGTATATATGGAGATAGCTCCAAACACTTGGGTAGGAAGGACTGGTCATCAGAAGAAAACAGAGATGAAGATACAGATTTGGGAGCTTGCTGGACTGAGTGTATGTATATCTGTTGTGTGTGTATGTATTTTGTATGTTGTATAGTTTGTAGTAGAAAGTGTGGGAATGGATGTTGTTGTTCATAAAAAGGAAGCCTTATCCCTGGTAAGGCTGAGAACAATCCCAGGATAGGTCCACTCCATTGCTCAGCTCCTGTGGGTACCAGTTTGCATTGTCATTTGTGTGATTGGCACCCCTACGATTTGTGCAGTGGGGCAGATATATATGAAAGGCAGATCTTAAGTTTGAGTCTCCTACTTAGGATCATTTAGATCCATGAATGCTAAGTGAAAGGTACTGAGAAAGAGGTGTTTTGACAGGTTGATGGAGAAGGATGCCAGTGCGGTATTGCAGAAGCCAGGTTAGAAGGTTTTATGGAGTAGTGTCAGACGTTGTAGAGATGTCAGAGCAAATGAGGCCTGAAAGAAGACCTTTGTGCTTTACATTTATGAGATTATTATTAATTATCTTTAAAGGATATCCCTGTCCATGGGATGTTTGGAATGGAACACAGATTACAAGGGGTTAAGCAGGTGAGAAGAGGAGACGTTGGAACTGACTTGAGGCAACATCATCATTGTGACATGATTTTATGAACTATATATAATATTATAGGGTATTTCTCGGTGAGGTAATTATTTAAAAATAAATTTGCATTTTAGAGATTATTTTGAATTGTTATAGTAATGTTTTATAATTTTCCTCATATTTTATAAGTTTTCTCAAAATTTTCTTACAATACTTTGGGAATTAGTAAGATTGTCAAATTTTATTTCCCATATTGTTCATATTATCTCATATTAATTTGTACTAATTTAAAATGTTACATTTCCTATAATATTCAGGAAGCTCGTTTGTGGTATTCTCAGTATACATTCTGCCTGTAGAAAATGAGTTATAGTAAGAATGAATCACCTTTGTAAGGCTGTACAGTGAATTTCAGACTTTACATCCCTTGTTCTTTCTAGCGGACCCAAAGTACTTTCTTCTCTTCTTTTTTCTTTTTTTTTTAAAATGTTTATTTTTCACAGAGATAGAGACAGCGTGAGCAGGGGAGGGGCAGAGAGAGAGGGAGACACAGAATCTGAAGCAGACTCCAGGCTCTGAGCTGTTAGCCCAGAGCCCGATGTGGGCCTCAAACCCATGAACTGCGAGATCATGGCTTGAGCCGAAGTCAACACACTTAACTGACTGAGCCACTCAGGCGCCCGCTCCCCACCCCCGCCCCGAGTATTTTCTGTTGAATATTTATTTTGAAAGAGAGACAGAGTGTGAGCGAGGGAGGGGCAGAGAGAGAATCCCAAACAGGCTCCATGTGTCTCCAGCGCAGAGCCCGACATGGGGCACGATCTCACAAACCGTGAGATCATGACCTGAGCTGAAATCAAGAGTTGGATACTCCACCGACTGAGCCATTGAGGCTCAGTATTTTCTGATCTTGAATGCATATGTATGTAGTAGAAGTTGTAGTTAGTAATGATAGCTTACATTTCACATATGTAGGAACATAGATCTGTGTTGGGAAAATAATATAGGAGCTTCATGTTTTGAAAAATTTGTTGTGTATGAACCAAGACAGTACTAAGTTAGTTTATCTTGTACAGTCATTGCTAGTGTTGGGGCAGGAGGGTTAAGATGGAAGAACCTTTTGATATGGCGGAAAGTCATTTTACAATAATTAAATAGTGACTTCCCTCCCCCACCCCCCGCCTGAATTATGTAAACATTTGACCATTTCAGCTACTTTCTTAATTCTTTTCTTAAAGAATGAGACTTAGGGGCGCCTGGGTGGCGCAGTCGGTTAAGCGTCCGACTTCAGCCAGGTCACGATCTCCCGGTCCGTGAGTTCAAGCCCCGCGTCGGGCTCTGGGCTGATGGCTCAGAGCCTGGAGCCTGTTTCCGATTCTGTGTCTCCCTCTCTCTCTGCCCCTCCCCCGTTCATGCTCTGTCTCTCGCTGTCCCAAAAATAAATAAACGTTGAAAAAAAAAATTAAAAAAAAAAAAAAAAAGAGAATTAAGAGATACCTTGTGTTGACGTGGACATAAAATCAGTGCTCAGTTTGCCTGGGGAAAGTTTTGGGTTTCCTTTTTCTGTTTTTGTTACTGGTTTTTAGTCTGTTTTGGGACTTGGCTAAAACTGCAGTGGGTTTTTCTTTCCTTTTTTTGTGAACTGCATTAGCCATTCACGGAACAGAAGCAAATAGCCATTTTTAAAATTCATGTCTTCAAATGTTAATTTGATGCTTTGAGGCATAAATGACCTTTCTAGCCAGCCCAGACTTGTCAAACAAAGGAATGATAGGAACAAGCTGCTGTTTGTTCTAATACAACAGGCTGTTTTTCACAGAGAATTTCAAAACAATTTTGCTTCCCTCCTCTCTAAAACATGAAACTTCAGCCTGTGCTAGGTTTGAATTGAGAAGGAATTGTATATACACAAGTGGTTAAATGGAATCCCAACCACCTGTGCAAAACAAACCATAGGCTTCAGTTTATAGAATCTATAGATGTGTGTAGGAAGTACATGCCTGGCTTCTCAGCCCAGTGTTGGGCCCAAATGTAGTTGAGTCACTGGGTTGGAAGAGAGAAAGGAAGACCAAAAACAGTACATGAGCAGAGTGAGGCATTGCACGTAGCTTTTCTATTATTCTTGTTGCAAATTAATTGCAATGAGTGAAATGAACTGAGGGAGTGTTGTGGAATGACTGCTGGACTTGGCACCTAAGGACTTTGGTTTTCACCACAGCTGGTTAAGTAGCCTTGGCCCTGATGTGTCATCTAACCTTCTTGAGTTTCGTTATCTGTCAGATGGAAATAATACTGCTTGTTCTAGTCCATTGACAACTCTGTAAGGATGTTTGTTGAGAGGCACCTACGACATGGATGTAGAAGTGTAAACCCTGTTGTACATTTGTCTCAATAATGATGATGTTAACGTCTCCCTTGTTTGTTCTAGATGTTGTCCACAGATACCAACTCTTCTTTTCCTGGTTATGTAAGGAAGTAAATAAAAATTCTGAGTTTCAGTTTTTCATTGGGTTCTCATGTTCTAAAATAAATGACCCGTAATCAGGAAGCCAACAAAGTAAAAAACAGTCCACCTATAAATACAAATCAACCCTTCTATACACTTATCCCCAAATAGTTTAATATCCAATTATTTCCTTTGAAAGTTTAATACTCCACATAGAAGAGTGAAACATGTGCTTTATTTTGGTGGATTGTTTGTTTGGTTTTTCTTCTTAGGTGTCGTGAAAAGGCATTAAAGAAGGAAACAGTTCATTTTTTGTCAAAACATTTTTTGTCATTAACCCAAATAAGCTTAAAAGAGTCACCGTTATGTTCTGAAATTTTGTTTTTCTTAAGTTTAAATTGGTAGTACTGTGACAACAGACGAATTCTATTAGGTACATTTGTCTTATTGCCTTTCATTCCTATCTAAGCAAGGCATAGAACATTTCCGCATTGATTTATATTTGGGGATTATGTTTGATTTTTAGGAGTGAGGGAATCATTTAGAAGTTTGATAGTTGTAAAAGACTTTCTATTTACAGGCGTACAATGTGGCATGTAGTTATACTATAGCAGAAAGGCGAACATAAGGATGTGTGTAAGAGCTAAGGAATTACTTTTGACCAAACATGGGATTGGTTTGTAGACCTAGTTTAACTATTTATTTATGGAGGAGAGGTTGGGAGGGAGAAGAAAGTAAAAAGGAAGGAAAAGGTTTATGAAAGCAAATTCTTATAAATTTCATAAGATCCTTTAAGCTTTTACCACAGGAAACAAATACAAGTCAGATTTTATAATTTGTCATGAGCTGTTATATTTTATGAAAATGCTGGATTTTAAAATAATCTTAACTTGGATTTAGTAAATGGTATTTTCCCTTTACATAATTCTATTTCTAATATTTCAGTATTTGGTTGGAGCAATTTTATGAAAAGACCCTTGTTCTGGAAACCAAAAGATAATCATGTTCTGGACATTGTCTAGCTACTAACTAGTCATGTGACCTTGGGTAATTCACTTGAGTTCTGTGGACCTTTTGTCATTTGATAAATGATAGAAAATATGAGTAATTAAGATGTCTCAAATACCACTTAAAATCTTACTATTTTTGTTCTTGGGGAATGTTATTAAAATCAGTAATGGAACTTAATTTTAGATATAAATTCAAAATACTGTATTTGTTTTTTCCTTGAAGAGTTTTCATGTAGCCAAATGATTTAAAGCTTTTGACCACAGCTGCTACAGAAATGTGTGCACAGCTACTGTTTTGGTAAACACAGACCAGTAACCAGATGGTAGTAATACTTTAAAAAGTTAGGCTATATGGTCTGGGAACCATCCAAATGAAATTTTCAGTGTTTTGCCTAGGTACATTGGATTTAGTACACACTAAATGAGTTTCAGTGTGTTTTATTACTGCAGTGGCTAGAAAGAACAAATAGAGTATTATGTGGAATACAAATAATGCTTATTAAGCTTGCAGTTGATTCCTTCTGATAGATGTTCCAAATTGCTGTCAGACTATATTTACTTACTCATAAACAGATGTGCTTTTGCTTTAAATCAGGATAACTATTGCAAACCTAGTTATGCATATTTTAAACAACTGTTAAGGATTACATGTTAAAATCATTGTTGATTAAATAAGAGGCTGATTTATTATGTTTTCTCAGGTTGTTGGTTTGTGGTGGTTTTAGATCACAAAGAACTTAATTTTGTTTTTGAAATGCTGATTAAAGATGGGATTAAAGATCAACTAAAATTTACTTTCTGGTGTCTAACCCGTAATGTATATCTAAGATGAACAATTACTTACATATTAAAAAAAAACTTTAGTCACGATTTAATTATCACCAGATGAGATGTTGGTAGGAATTTAGACATCACCTGACAAGTGTTTGAACTAAACAATACAGTGGTGGTAATTTTAGTCTTAAATTTTGCAGGTTTGATACAGTGTTGGAGAATATTTTCTCCAGGTTTAGTTTTTCTTCCATACGTGTATGTTGTTGTTAGGGTTTATTTGTTAAAATCTTTGCTAGGTGGGTGCCATACTATTCATTAAATATATAAAGCTCCTGTAGCCTCAGATTGTGACATTAATCAGATTGTGAACTAGCTTATTCATGGAAGTCTTGGTCACCATCAGCTCTTTTCTGGTTTGATGATAGGTTCTGTCTAGTTCCGTGGGTTCGTATGATAGTTCCTACTAATTTCAGATTGCTTATGTCTAGCATTCATGTCCACATGCATTCACAACAAATATTTATTGAGTCATCATTATCAAATATTAGACATTATGCTGGGACACATGGGTGACCCTAGTTTTCTGGAGCATACCTTCTAGAGGGAGGATAGATGTTAAATATATAACAGATGTAAAATTGTAGTTGTGAGTAAGTGCCTGAAAGTAGAAGTACCTTAATGGCTTCTGCTCCTCAGAAATAGAACTAGTTTTTTTTGATGATACTATAAAAACAGTGTAACTGGCTTGTCTTCCCAGGTTATAATGATTTCCAACCTGAAATATTCTTAATGGTTTTAATCAAAAATATTTATCAGCCTGCACTCATTTCTACTGCCCATTGTCTAAGTTGTGTTTTGCCAGTTGACCAGAAACTGTTCTTGGATCTTGCCCTGCCTCCCTCCTCTAGCGGAGAGCAGGAGAAGGCTAAAGGAGTATGAACATCTGCTTCAGACTGCACACACTGCTAACTACATTAGCTGCTGCAAAGTTATACTAAAACCAAGCAAAAAAGACACTGCAACATAAGGGAAGGGAAGTAGAGGCTCTACGGTTGCTTCAACAGCCACACACCTGCTTGGGAGCTTCTGAAAGACATGTGGGGTGAATGGTGATGGACATGCACTGACAGATTTATTGTTTGAACTTGTGGCATCTAAACTTATACATCTGAGAGAAATATCTATTAATCTTTTAAAGTTTATGACCAGATTTTTAGGCCTCATGTTTGGACTTTGGGTAAAAACAGATGGTACAATGCCAGTCATTCACTGTGGGCACCTCACATGGCCACTGTATCTTCATCATACCAACAGGCGTATATTCGCATCCGACTACATACAAAACCAAAATCTGCTAGTTGCCTTCTGTAACCGAATGCAGTATTTGTTAACCAATGTGGATGATTGATAAAGCTAGAGTGACCTTATTTATTCATCTAAGCATGTCCTGTTAGAGCAATACTAACTGGTAAAGCGGTCCAGATGATTGTGCCAATGTGGCACTTTTATTAATTTTGTTAACACCTACATTAATTCTTTATCGTACATCTAGTATTACATAGATTTGACTAGTATAATACTGGCATTTAGGGTACTTCTTAAAATACTGAATATTCTCAGCTTCCTGCTCAATATGAAGGTTAATGAACAAAACCAATTATAATCTGTAGGATGAGGACTATAGAGTTTAAAGCTAACCCCTCCACACCCCATTCAGAGGCTTATTCAGTGACACGTGGTACAACAATTTATAGAAAAAAACCCCTGTATGTTTAACACGGAGTGAGTTGCTGATAAGAGAGAGACTTGCTAGAAATATGACTTTGAACATCAGCCTTTCCAGAAAAACAACAGTTCAAATATTCTGGGTTTACTAATAGCTGTTAAAAACTTAACACCTCTCCCCCAAGACCCTCCTCCCCTATGGCAACCTAATGTAAAATTGTATCCTGGGAGCCTAGAATTCAAAGTAAATTGTTAGTAATTACAGGCCAGAAACTTGTCATGTTTGATTACATTTCTCTGAGTCATGATTGTTCAGTATTCTGTATGCTGCTAGTTTGGACCTTCTGTTAGAGACAGCACCAGGGAGGAGACCTGATAAAAGAATCCCGTATTTTTTAAGGGGAATAATTTAAAATAATGCTACTTAAGAGTACCTCATATCAGAACAAACAGGCAATGAACAGCATATAATTCTGCACATTATGCAGAGACATTAAATATACATATTAGTAAGGTAGCAGATGCTTTGGTTCTGAAATTGACATGTAAAATAGCAGTCTTTCTCTGCAGGGCTCTGCTCTAGCCAGCGCTCCTTCACATGTAATGAATAGCTAATTTCAGTCCTATGGTCCATAGGAGACTGACGGGGAACTGGGAAGAGGAAAGCATTCCAGCTCTAAGAACAGCAGGATGTGCTGAGATGTGCTTTTTAATGGAGAAACATTTTAGAGCTCTTGGGGGTAAACTCATAAAGAGGGTTGTGCATGTGTTTTTTGTATTTAAATTAAGGAATTATTAATACAGTTAGACAACCAGGAGTCTGGCAGCTATATTGCAGGAGGGAAAATCAGAATTTGGTGACTGAACTAAGCTCAGAAATACCTTGCACTTTTGATAAATTACATACTAAAACTATGCTGGGTCTAAATGGAGCCATTTATTAGAAATAAGCATCTGAAAATGTATTTAACTTGTTGAAATTTGGGATTAATTTGTATATAAGTGAAATGGCTTTTATTCTTCGGCCTCAAGGAGATTTCCTTGCCATGTGAGATCTCCCTGTGTCCATAATTCATTCATACATATATCCTTCCAGTGTTTGTTGAGCATCTGCTGTGTACCATGATGTTGTGGGAGCCCAAAAATGAATAAAATCAGTCTCCACCCTCAGGCAGTTGATAGTCTGGTGGAAAGGTAGACTTATAAATGCTGTAACTGAGGGGCGCCTGGGTGGCGCAGTCGGTTAAGCGTCCGACTTCAGCCAGGTCACGATCTCGCGGTCCGTGGGTTCGAGCCCCGCGTCGGGCTCTGGGCTGATGGCTCGGAGCCTGGAGCCTGTTTCCGATTCTGTGTCTCCCTCTCTCTCTGCCCCTCCCCCGTTCATGCTCTGTCTCTCTCTGTCCCAAAAATAAATAAACATTGAAAAAAAAATAAAAAAAAAAATAAATGCTGTAACTGAAATGAAAGTAAGGATTTTATGTGTGGAGACTAGAGTTTTTAAGCTAAAAGACTGCTTTTTTTTTTTTTTTTTACTGTGCAGTATAAAATAAATATTGAATAGTACATAAGACATATGCCTACAGTTGAACAGATACTTATGGAATTCCATTTTATGTATTCTTTGTGTTTGCTTTCATTCAGCATTATGTGATTCATCTGTGTGATTGCTTGTAGCATGTTCATTGCTGTATAGTAATCTATTTTATATCTCTGCACTACTTTGGATTGCTTTCAGTTTTGGGGTATCAACAAGGTTGTCAAGAGCATTCTTGACTATCTTGGTGGGTGTGTACACACACTTCTCTAGTGTAAATATACCTTGCAATGGAAATGTTGAGTCATAGAGTCATAGAGTGTTTCAACCCCACTAGATAAGGACATACTATTATTTCTAAATGATTTGTTCCAGAATAAAAAGACTTTTGAAGGATATTTGATATTGGTGCGTTTTTGGGGTTTTTTTTTAACATTGATTTATTTTTGAGAGAAACTGTGAGGAAGGAAGGGGCAGAGACAGAAGGAGACACTGAATTTGAAGTAGGCTCCAGGCTCTGAGCTGTCAGCACAGAGCCTGTTGCGGGGCTCAAACTCACGAACTGTGAGTTCCATGACCTGAGCCAGTCCATTGCTCAACCAACTGAGCTACCCAGGTGCCCCAGATATTGGTGTGTGTTTTTTTTTTTAAGTCAAATACTTTCTCATAGGATTTGGTTTTCTCATGAGAAAATGTGGTAAGGATAATTAATTGTACGTAACTAACACATAGTTCAAAATGTCTTTTCTACCT
The DNA here is from genome assembly GCF_007474595.2 of Lynx canadensis. Taxonomy (NCBI): domain Eukaryota; kingdom Metazoa; phylum Chordata; class Mammalia; order Carnivora; family Felidae; genus Lynx; species Lynx canadensis. The sequence goes on from NC_044303.2 coordinate 129,323,774, forward strand.
AACCTGCAGGAATCTTTTTGAAATGCCTTATCACGACTTAATATTTTACTCTGGTAATTGGAATCATCTTTGGCAAACGGAGGAATATTGGAAAGATCTTTGAGACTAGAAGACCTGCCACAGTTTTGTTTAATGCTATAAACAAAAGGTGATTAAAAAAAAGAGTATATTCAGGACACAAAAAGTTTAGTGGTTTTAAAATGTTGACCTCACATTTTGAAGTGTACTTCTATTTTTTGTCTTCCCTAATGGAAGAAGAAAGAGGACTGATATGGTAGGGTACTCTTGTTTGAAAAATTGACAGTTCTTTGACATGAGGCCCACATCTCTTTTCAGATTTTGTGTGAAATTGAAAAATGGAGGTTTCTTAGGTGCTATTTATTAGAGGTGGTGTAGGAAAAGTACTAACTCTTCATATTGTAGGAATATCGATAAGAGGTAGTGGATATTCCATGTAATAAACCCCTGTTACTTTCCCAGTCAGAAGAATGTTATGAATATTAGAACAATTAGCAGAGCATTACTTTAAAGATACTAGGGACATTCATTTTAATTGTTTTTGGTCTTTAAATCCATTAGAAATATGAATTATTTTTGTTTTAGTTTTAAATTATGGTGAGGCTCTGCTTTTACAATCTGTATTCATACTGAAAATCAAGATCAAAGAAGCTTTTGACCTTCTGGTCCACAGGTATGAAGACTTTTTAAATACTGACTGCTTTTTAAAAAAACCGTTTCCCCCAGGTTTCTCTGAGACCTGAATTTACAGGGTACTTAGAGTTTGTTTTTGCCACCCAGTATAGCAAAACATGTCTGAGCATGAATATTTGGGATGTTCAGACCCAAAGCTGTGTTGGTTGGTGAATAGGAAATTTTGTTTTATTCAGTTCAATTCAGTGAACATTTAGTGCGTGTCAGCCGTGTGCCTGGTCCTGGTAGGTACTGGGGACACAAAGATGAATAAAACAGTTTATAGTCCACTGGGACAGACAGGCATATAAACAATTCACCATAGTGTTGTGTGTGCTAAGAGCTGTAATAACAATGTGTAGAGAGTACTTTGGTGCATAGAGGACAGAACAAATACTTTACTGTGTGATATATAGGTGGTGAAGTTTTACATAGTAATGATCTTTCACTGTGTGGATGACCAGATTTGAAATAGGTCATACAGGTGACGAGGATTTCCAGAAGGAGAAGCAGCATATTTAGCTGAAGAAATTGAATGAACTAATGAGTTTTTGTTGTTCATCTAGATTGTAAATAATCTACATGAGATTATATTATGTGTAAAAGTTAAAATTTCATGGCAATTTAGGCAGTGGTTCCAAGTTTGAAATTGTTAGCCTTTCCTTTTTTTTTTTTTTTTAACTCACTAAAATACACATACTCATAACATTTTTTTCTCTCAGCCAGAATTCAGTAGTCAGGCAGACTCACCTTCAACTCCTCCTGGATGTAAAGATAACTTCAGGGGTAGACTCTAGTCAGTCCACCTTTCATCATTCAAGAGATATTTTTTGATTCCAAATCATCTGGATTCAGGAGAGTATAAGGAAGGCTTAATAAACTTAGTCCTAGCTGTATAGGGTGGTGATTTTTAATTAAAATTTAATTGAAATAGTGGTGGACATAACCTTAAAAATTACCCGGTTTACCTCACATTTTATATGTAGGACACTAAGGCCTAATTAATTGGTTAAGGGTCTTGTCCAAAGCTACACAGCCCAGCTGCAGGATGGGATTGGCTGAGGAGATGGTGCCGTGCAGAGCCTCTGACTGCACAGTCCCCGGCTCTGCCGTAGTTTCTGTATGCCTGCTTTTGGTCACAGATCAGCCTCTTATTTACTGCTGTTATGGTGTAGAAAACTTAGCTGACGCAGCTAGATTTGAAACAGTATGGTATAAATAAGAAAGCCTATGTGACCATAAAAAGATTTAGCTGGTGGAAGAGAGATGCTAGAGCTGCTGGTGGGCAGTCTGAAAGGAACTGTTCAAGGAGTTTGCAACCTCAGAAAGGCATACAGGCCTTATCTGATACATTTGGAGACAATAAAGTAAAAACATTGAACCAGGAAGTATATGGGAGCATGGTGAGAAGATTTATTTGTCATGTGGAAGTCCAAATGAGCATATTTTAGAAGTAAGAGTAGCTAGCAGTGAAAGTTGAATGAGAGTAGACTAACCTTGACTAGGGTGTTCTCTCTGACATTGAAGTATTCTGAGAAAATCATGGCGCCGGTGGGAGTAGAGAGTATTAGGTGAATACGGGATATTTTGACATTGTGGTCCTTGAAATGCCATTTACAAAGGGAATATGCTAGGAAACCTCACAAAATGGTAAAACTGTCACCCTGGCTGTCCTTGTAACCAGAAGCATCTTTTCCCCCTTTGAATCCTTGCGACCATTCTGTAAGATTTCTTTTTGGCACTTACATTTAAGAATGGTGATTCCTGGTAAGTGTTCTCTGTAATCCTAGGTTTGTGCTCATAACACAGTAGAACAGTAATTGAGGATAGCACCTTTATTCATAGGATATATCACTGTTTATTTTCAGTCACATTGGTTTCCCATTCTGAGTCACCCAAAATGAGTTTTATAAGAGAAAACTCTTTTTGTTTGAGTTGCAGGCCTGGTATTTAGCATGGACTTTTCTTCAGTGTTTAATATTACTAACAGGCATGTCACAAAGTGTTCCTGGTTAGGGTTATACAACTTTTTAAGGAATTGTTATTACTTTCTCGTTTACTTTCTTGAATTTCCAGAGTTTTAATACTTTTTTATTTGATTGTTTTTAATAGCCTAGGTTTGAAAAAGGCCGTATATACTATCTCACGACTCTCTTCTGGTTAAATTATCCCAGTCTGCTTCTAAAAAGGTGTTAAGTAATGGTGGCAGTGGTGGTGGTAGTAGCAGTAGCAATAGTTACACTAGTAGTATTTTATACTGGCATTTTGTTGTCATAGTTCCAAGAGTCACATTCCCAGCATAGTTGGGATGAGTAGTGATGCTGAATGTACAAAGCGTCGTGGGGACCCGCTCAATCCCGTTCATACTCCTTGCCTCTCTGCTTGTAAGTATAGTTATTTTAGGACAGGAACAGATGTGAAGCAGATGGGAGGGCAGTCTCAGTGAAACACCTGTCCCCTGATTGACCTCTAGGTGTGATTCAGGCAGTAACTAAAAAGGAGGCTTGACTGGAAGTTTGAATTCTCAACGTACCTCACTGCCAGCTTAACCAGAAAGGCAGAGATGGGCTGGGGTGCTGAACAGTTTGGACCGACTCTGCTAACTATGTAAGTGGAGTGAAAGAACATCCTCCTTTTCAGAAACATTTCCAAACTGATGTGACCACTGCTGCTTCTTAGAAGCTCTGAACCTAGTAGCAACCCGTAAGCCTCTTGTCTTCTGACATCCTCAGCTTCTTTTTGGTCTCCTTTCTTTCTGCTGCTCTTCTTGGATTATCTTTTCCACTTACTTTTCCCCTTCCAATAATTCAGTAGTATCAGGTGGCAGGAAGAATGGTGATTTGTTCAAAATCTTCTCTGCTCCATCTATGAAATGGGTATTGCTGAAGGCAGTGGAAATGGATGGCTGTAGATGATTTGATCAGCCTTCGCATTCTGCCAGGAAGGGAAAGGAGTGGGAACAAATGGGGATGCCTTTCCAGACATGTAAATATGTAAGTACTCTCACTTGAGATTATTTCTCATTTGGATGATTTATTAAAAAAATAAGTAATTGGTATCTCAAATAAAGGGTGCCGCTATATAAAGTATGCCTTCTACTGAATTGCCACCTTTAACACATTTTCCCTAAAGTGGGTTAATAAAACCCTCTGTCACTTACAGGCTACTGCTGGAGATTTTTATCACTTCCTGGTTATACTTCTGTGAACTATGAATGCTTGACATAATCAGTTAATTATTATCATTGTTACTAAATATTTACAGGACTCCAGAGTAGTGAATAGTATAGAAAGCAAATGGTACCTTTACCTCCTGAGCTGGGAAAAATGATTCATGAAGGTGAAGCTTGGGACAGGGATAAGCCAGCACTCAAGGGAGAAGAAATAAATGAGGGCAGAGAGAAGGAACCCCAGGAACATTTGCCATTGGTCATTTTGGGAACACTTAAGTAATCAAGTATATTTCTTAGAGCTATCTGTAATTTTACTTCATTCGATTGAGGCTTATTTATTTAAAGATAATGTGGTTCCAAGAAGTCTGTGTGTTCCAGAAGACTGTAGTTTGAAGCTTCTCTTACCTTAAAAGTGTGTCTGGACTCCTGAAGACTGACAGGCTGGGTTGTTGTCATTGTGATCAGTAAAAACTGCTTTGATTTAGGAGTGATTTATTCTGAGTGTTAACTGCTTACAACTGCACAGAAGAGGCAGTGGTTTGCATTTTGGCTCCTGTTCAGCTAGGGAAACTTGAGATTCCTTAGTCTTTTCAGAAAGCCTGACTAGAAAGCTGGCATCATGGCAGGAATGTTTTAGTTGGATTCAGGAAGTCAGGGTACAAATGTTAGAGCAATTTAGATTGATAGACTGACTGACTGACTGACTAACTAACTATATATATATATATATATATATATATATATATATATATATATATATTTTAACTCCTAATTGTGCCTTAAATTATAATCCTATTAAATACAAATACATTATTTAAAGTTTGTTCATATTTCAAGAGACTTGTAGGAAGTAGTAAAACCTTCTATAAGTTTGTTATTTTCTTATTTCTCTAGTGACCTTAATTTCTCAATTTTATAGTTTTTCAAAAGCAAAATCTCACAATGCAATAAAATTCCCCTATGAAAGGAAATGTGGTTTTTAAGCTTTGGTTACTTTTGTACTCCCTGGGTGTGTGCTTACTACAGCAGTACATCTGCTAAAATTGTACCCTCTGGGTGTTTAGGAGGTTTTTTCTTTTGAACTCAGAACTTGACCTTAAAGCATAATTAAGTAAATAATTATTTTCATGTGGAATCAAGTATTTCTCACCGAGTAAGGGATTTAGTAAATTTAGACCGAACTAACTTACATTTAAAAAAATAGTTTAATATTGACCAGAGTTAGCACTTTTTGATTTATACTTTTGGTATCTTATAGCTCAGTCTTGTCATAATGATAGATTTTGGCCAATCCCCTCTTTGGGAAATACTATATTTAGGCGTGGGTATTGAGCCTAGGGCCACTTTAGTGTTATAAATTTAGAATAAGCCTACTGTTTTTATTATAATTGGCTGTGGAAATAATTAAAAAGTTAAAGGAAGTACGTTTATCTTGATTTTTTTTAATGCTGTATTTTATACCCAGGTGTGGTAGCTAACTTGTGGCATTTACTCTAGGAATCTACAAAAATATCCTAATATTTAATTTTGTGAGCGTTTTATGAATAACTTGTGGCTTTTGGAAAATTGATGCATAAAATACTTCAAAATCTGAAGATATTTTAAAGTTTACTTACTCATTGAGGGGGAGAGAGAGCGCGCGCGCATTGTCACGAGTTAGGGAAGAGGAGAGAGAGAAGGGGAGAGAGAGAGAATCCCAAGCAGGCCCTGTCAGTGTGGAGCCTGATGTGAGGCTTGAACTCCTGAATTGTGAGATCATGACCTGAGCCAATGTAGTGTGTAGCATGTTGACTGGCTAATAATTCTGAATTGCATATTTGAGAGTTGGTAGGACAAAACTGAAGAGTTCTCATCCCAAGAAAAAGGAATTTGTAACTATGTATGGTTAAAATGTTAAGTGGACTTACTGTGGTAAGTACCACAGTATTTATATGTAGTACTTACTTGTAGTACCTACAAACACCGAATCGGTATGTTGTATACCTACACCTGAAACTGATACAATATATGTCACTTATACCTCAATAAAAAAAGAAAAACTCAGATTTGATTGTAGTCCATTCATTTTTCACAGCTGTATTGTATTATACTATAGGAGTATGTCACAACTTAGTCTGTTGCTGATGGATATTTGGGTTACCAGTTTTATAACAAAGCTGCTTTGAACATTATTTCGTGACTCTGACTTACAAATGGGCTCGTATTTCTTCAGAGTCTTCCTTCGTACCCTTTCTCTTGGCATGACAATCCTCTTAATCTTTAAATTGAAATACTAAGAATCTCTATATTAAAGTGGCCCAAACGATCTTTGTGGTTTAGATATTTGTGACCTGTTTGCCAGGGTCTCAGTAACCATACTAAGTAACCATACCAAGGTTTTTTTTTTTTTTTTTTGAAATAAGTTGAGATTTACAGAAAATTGTAAACATAGCAGAGTTCCCATTTGCCACTTACCCAGTCTTCCTTAAAGTTAATATATAACCCTGCTATGTTAATCAGAACTAAGAAATTAACATTGGTACAGTACTATTAAAGTACAGACTTCTTTCAGATTTTTCCAGCATTTCTACTAATGTCTTTTTCCTTTTTGAGTATCCATTCCAGGCTACCATAATGCTTTTAGTCATCGTGTTTCCTTCATCTCCCCTAATCTTTGACAGTTCATTGGTCTTTCTTTATCTTTTGAAGAGTACTGGGCAGGTAGTTTTGTAGAATATCCCTCAATTTGTGTTGTCTGAAGCTTTTCTCATGATGAGATAGAGGTTGTGCATTTTTCAAAAGGATAGCAGAGAAATAATAGTGTTATACACTTCTCATTGCATCACTTTAGATATCCCCCTGAACAGTGTGAGGAGTTGGGGGGGATACGTTGATATCCCCCTGAACAATGTGACTTACTATTGGTTATGCCGACCTTTGTCACTTGCTTAAGGTGATATCTGACTAGTTTGTCCATTCTAAAAAGCCACAGTTTTTTGTTTTGTTTCGTTTTGTTTTTGCTTTTCATTAGAAAGGAGTCACATAAAGTCCAGGCCACATTCAAGTGGAAGAGAGTTAAGCTTCACTGCCTGGAGGGAGGAGTATCAAAGATTTTGTGGATAGGTGCTAAAACCACCACAGTTACCTGTCTGGAGGGGAGCTACTTTGAGGCTATCCAAATATTTTGTTTCTTTTTAACGCTTTCCCCACTAATTTTACTATTGTCAGTGTATCTTGCACCAGATATTACTGGGGTTTTCTAATGATGGTTTTTATTTCTTTCAGTCTTTCAACATTATTAGTTGGAATTCTTCTAAAAGGAAGATGTGTGTCCTTTAGTTAATTAATTAAATTAATTCAGTAATTTTTATCAGTATACTTACTTTTTGAGTTATGTAATACTATAAAATTATTTTATTTTGTTGCTCAAATAGTCACAGCCTGGCTAAGTGGACTCTTTCAGGATGTGACAGTTCCCTCAAATTTTTTTTAAGCATTTCATTTCTGACACTATTAGTATTTTCTTCATCTCAGATGTAGAATAAGCTGTTTTCCCAAGAAGTTTTGGTTCCTTTTGTTGGAGAATGGTATTTAGAAACCAAGATCTGGGTGTGCCTCGTTGTCTTAAAACAAAGGTGTTTGTCTTAAAAATCATAGAGCTTTCTTATGTTAGACTTAATGTATGTTTATCTTAAAAATCATTTTTTTCCTGAGACAAAAGTGGGATTTATATGGTGACAGGTAGAAGAGTTAACTCTTATTACTATTGGCAGTAGTGATTAAAGCAATCAGACATTATACCACATATTTCTAGTAATGAATGAAAAATATCTTTAGAATTTACCTTTTTGAGCTCATGGCACTTTTATGGAAAACTTGAAAAGTAATGTATTCAGTTTCTCTGTTATTTTCTATCTGGGATATAATTGAGAATAAACAAGGACAAATGGTGGGCTTTTGAAGCTACCAGTCTAAATCCACCAATATCCCCAGACTGCAGCTTAAGCGCTTAACGCACAAAAGAAAACCTCAGGCCTGTATTCAGACGTCATTTACTCTTATTTATACACAGGTCTACAGACGATGGTTATCTAGTTTCCAAACTCCTAGAGGATGTAAACCAGCATTTTAGAAGAAGGAGAGGGGTTGTAAGTATTAAGTAAAATGTCAGCATGAGAAGGGGCAAGGGAGGAGAGAGAAAAAGAAGCAGACCAGGCTCTCAGCCAGCAGGGCAGTACCTTTTAGCTCTTCAAGTCTTCAGCTAAAGGGCTAGTAACCGGGCTGAGTGAGGCCTTGAGGGCATTACTGGGAAGACATAGTGTAGTGAATGTTGTTCTAATGATGACCTTGAATTGTCAAGCAAGTGTTAAATTAGATTTTTTGGATGCTGTTTAGGAAGTTATGAAGTATTGATAAATTTTTGATAGATGAATTTTTGATAAAAATGAAAATCCTTGGTTTTTCCAGCTGAACCTTTGGTTCTGAAGAATTAAGAGCCAGAGTTTTGGAGCATACAGAACTGCTATTTTAGTGAGGTGATGATCATGAAAACTGGATTCTTGTTAATCTGATTATGCTAGTTTCATCTTCTCTTAAGATATCAACTTTTCATTTCTGATTTTCTCCTTTAAACATAACAGTATGTCATTAGGTATGGCTGTCATTTTTATATTAGGAGAATTCAGTTTCTCAGTAGGATTTAATGTATCAGAGGCATTCTCAAAAATAATGTGTAAATATAATTCTTATATATTTATTTAGGGGGAAAACCCCCAACATTTGTTTGAGGAAGAATCATCAAAGAGAATGAATTAGGATTCTTCAGTGTTTTGGAACTTCTAAAATATTAAGCCTAATGTTTCTCTGGCCTGCCTAGATTTTTCATTTTCTTATTTAATAAAATGCTGAAATTTGATGTGTGTGTAAAAAAAAGAAAAAGTCAACTTAGATTTGTGCTCCTTGTAGTCTTGTAGAGCTGTTTCCAAAGGGAAAAAAACTATTTTAGGCTCAGGGTAACTGCAGACAATCCCCAATTAGTTTATAAATGGTCCAGGTGGAGTTTGGAGTTGCTGGGGAGTATCACTGCCCCAGAGAAGATTCTCTTAGCCTTTTCAAAATGGAGGGAGGAATAAGGGAATGAAGCAAGGTACAAATGTGTTTAGCAAAGGTTGAAAGTGTGTAAAGAATTTGAAAGAACGAATGCTAGGAGAGGGAGAGAAATGAAAGAGGAGAACGACCAGGTAGACTAGTAAAAGATACTGCTGTGGCTCTCATTTATCATTTATCATGTCTTTACTTCTTCCATATTTTGTGGTCCTAACATTTATTTGTAGGTTTCTGAAGCAGGGACATAGATTTCTGTTTGGCATGAGACGCTTCTGACTACCTTTTTACATAAAAGGGGCAAATTTTATTTCAACCTTAAATAGCAGAATTCATACTCTACCAGAGAAATTAATTTGAATTATGATGAAACATTTGTTTAGCTAATGTATTTGATTTACAAATGTAGGGCCATTTGCCTTTTCCTCGGAATTTGAAAACTACCACGTAGTTCATTCCTCAGGTATTTTGTTTTTGTTTTACATTGTGGAGCTTTCTTTGACAATATATATCCAATATATTTGTATTTTAGGCAATTAAAGTAGCTTTTTATAAAAAATATTAATTCTGTTCGATTAAACAACTAGACCACATGTCTTTGGTCTCTTAGCTGTTGAAGTACTGTATTTTTGTCTGCATTTAATCTATATGTCATTTGAGTTTTATGATGCCTTGGATCATATACATGATGTGTGTTATTCCTCATTATTTTTCCCCTTTAACTCCCGTTAAGAATCTGTTGTAGATTTATTCTTGTTTCATCATTTCATGCCGAGTATTACGTGGGCTATATTTACATTTGAAGTCCCCTATTCTCATGAATGGACAAAATAGCCTCTTGAGCCTGGGTAAGTTGGTTGCCTCCAGGTATATGGATACTTGCATAGGTGTTCCAGTTGCTTCTAAATGTCTAAATTCTTTAGAAAAGTCCTTGTAAGTCCATTGTAAACCAAAGAAAAAAGTAACTTGAGGCACAAGTCTGGATTTTCATTAGTTATTTTGAATCTGAGTATATATGTTTTGGTTGTTTTTCACTCAGAAACTAAAGTTTAGAATTTGAGGGTCTGTGGGGAGATCTACAAGGATGCCCTTAAACTAAATAAATGAAGATAACAGATCTTGAACTCTGAAATACTCTGAATAGTTTTGTGCATATTTGGGGGAAACATACATTGCCCTTTTTCAGATTCTCAGAGGATCAGTAATAGCTCCCTACCCCCCTTCCCCCCAAAAAAGACAGCTAGGGACCATTGATCTAGTCCTTCAGCCTCTTTTTGCAGATATGAAAATGAGGCCAGTGACTGAAGGTCAAATAGCTAATTAGTAGCAGAGCTGGCATTAAAACTCCAGTCGCTTTCCCAGGTCACTTCTTATTCCATTATACTGACAATCCTTAGACACATTATTTTGATTCTGAACCACATTAATCCACTGTATACATAATTGCTACTTAATTAGTACTCTTTAAGATTTGAAGCCATTTGCATTTATATTTTCTGTTTAGAATGAATGGTATTCAAAAATTTGGTGCAGGAGTTCTGTTACCTATTTAAAATTCTTATTATTTTTAATCCTGAAGTTTGGATTATTATTCATAAAGTTTCAGTTAACAGTTACTTGATGTTGAAAAGAAAATTGTGGCTAGAGCTCCTGGCCAGTACCTGTACTTTTCTGATTCTTTCTAGAATGTTAACCAATACCCTGTCCAATAGAAATGTTCTCCAGTCTAAAATGGAATATATCTGTTCGTTTACCTTATAAAAACTTTGTTTTCAGAAGCAATAAATACAACCAAGTTGTTATTTAAAATAGTGTATATTTATTATTAGTGGCACTTTTGCAAGATCTTGAAAAAGTCATGCATAAACAGGGTAATTATCTATAGTAAGAGTTTAATTCTAACTACTTCACATATGTTTCCTGTGTGAGGCACATACAATCATTTGTTTTCAGACTTCGCTATCTTGCAGCTTCTCACACTAGAGCAATTTGGTATAGAGCATTCAGATTTTATTTAATCGCTCTACAAAAAAAAAAAATTTTACTTTTTCATTCATTTATTTGTTCACTCAAATACTGAGTACATGTCCTGTGCAGGCCCTGTTCTACATACTTCTGAGTGCCATCAGCATCTTAACAGTCCTTCCTTCATAGGACACCATGTACTGTTCCTTTGTATTATGGAATAAACTCTAATACAGAATTTGCATGTTAAGACTCTTTCAGGTCCTCTCTCAAACAGATGTTTGAGCTTTGCCACTCGTGTTTCTAGGATTTGGAGGTAAAATATCATAAACACTTTTCTTAACCATTTTGGGTTGACAGTGTTTAGTATTCTGGTTAATTGAATATTAATAGGTATTTCTAGTTGAGAGAATGCCAGATGAACTTTTAAGTGTAATTGTGTACATAACAACATTGGTGTGCTTTCTTTTGTATTGTGTTGTAAGAAGACTGGCTTTCAACGATAGGCTTACTTTTCCCCATAAATGAATGGTTCTTTAATAGTAGAGGGGGAATATTGGTGATGAGGCTTCTCCAACCTTTAAGCCACTCATGTCTGAGTTGGCTTAAACTCCTGGAGAAAAAGTAACAAAAGCCTGTCAGTTGGCTCGTTCTGATTTATGATTCTAAACTCTGAGTTGAGCCTGTAGTTTAAGAAACCCTATTGCTCATCTTGAACTAAATACATTTTTTAATTTTCCTATAGCTGTTCTAGACCTTGTACTACCATTCTTCTTTAAGAAATGTGGCATTTCTAATTTTTTAAAAATATTTATTTATTTTTGAGGGAGAGAAAGAGTGTGAGCGGGCAAGGGGCAGAGAGAGAGGGAGACACAGAATCTGAAGCAGACTCCAGCCTCTGCTCTGTCAGCACAGAGCCTGACATGGGGCTTGAACTCACAGACTGCGAGATCATAACTTGAGCTGAAGTTGGACGCTTAACCAACTGAGCCACCCAGGCACTCCACTACCATTCTTCTTTAAAGTCCTAGTAAATAAAGTTCAGTAGGACTCCATGTACTGTTTAAGTTCTTAGAGCTCTTATTCTGAATGAGCTACATTCTCAATCTCTAAAAGGGTGGTGCTGGATGCAACTTAATAGAAATTTCTCTGACATAAGGGAACACCTCCCCAAACCCCCACCCTTTGATACCTTTTAACATATATAACACAGTTTGGGAAATGTCGGTCTGTTCTTCTTATGTATTTCTGAATTCAACCCTGATCTGACTTCAGAGGTGTAAATTGCCCAATAATCCAGTGATTTCTCAGAACTGGAGCCCATGTGTTATTCATGGATACTTCTCTGGAGACTTGTACATTGCCTGTTACCAAGTTAGGGGATTAGGGAAGTGTTGTTGAATGGTATAGCCCCTCATGTTCTTAATTAATGGATGGGAAGGGAAAGAATACTACTGCCCTTTTGGTGGTAAAGACAGACGGGATGATCTAATCCATTTGTTTCATTTCATTTTTAATGGGCTTTCGTGTTTTTATATTCTATATTGTATACATTTTGCATAGATAAACTTTACCTGTATTTATACAATCTGAGATTTTTAAGATTAGATTTTGATTTTAGATCTAGAACACAAAAAGCTATTATGCCTTAAGAATATCAGTTATAGGCAGATGGTTAAAAATTATGTAGTTATTGTTCACTTTTATATTGAATTTCGAAGTTTTAAAAAATTCTCCCACACGCTAGTGACGTATATACATAGATGCAACAATAGTGGTATTTATCCTTTTTGTTGCTCCTTCCCTGAGCCATAACTTCTAAGTCCTTTGAGAAGACCATTGCTTCAACTTTGTGGCAGCCAGGGTAAGTCAAAGGTCTTGGGTTGAGTGAGCGTGACAGCTACCATCCTTCATCTTGCCGTGGATACTCTCCATTACTGCTGCCAACCTTCCTAATTTTCTAGAAATCATCTAACATCTATTTTCCTTATTTAATACACGAGAAAAGAAGAAAGAACAAGAAATAGATTTGAAGCAACTTGCCCATGGGGCTGACATTAGCTAATGGCTGAAATTAGAACCAGGAGCCCAGTCTCTCTGCCTTGTTTACCTTGAGTGCTGAAGTCCATCTTCTTCTTTGGAAAGTGGCTGAGCCACGAGGAAGGCTGAGCATCCATGGGTTAAGGAGAGCCTGGGAGTGTCCTGTTGGTAAAGTAGGCTGGGCCAGGTAGTAGGGCAAAGCTTGACTGATGATCACTGTCACTGTTTACACTTGGTGTGTGGTCATTACCAGGCACCCAGAACATGTTTTGGGCATCCTTTATATGGCAGATTCTTTCCTCAGGAAGACTTTAAGCACTTTTGCAATTTTACTGAGAGCACTTTTTTTTTAATCTCTTAAGTAATTCGTCTTCACTGTAGAAATTTTAGAAAAAAACACTTCCTCCACACCAACCAAAACAAGGGAAGAAAATCATCTGTAATTACACTGGGCCAAGATAGGAATGGGAATATCTTAATAAATTTCATTTACATTTTGAACGGGTGACCAGTCCGTCTCTTTGCTTCTCATTTATCACTATGTACTTAAGAAAAAAAACAAACCACTTAGCCAAGGTGTAAACGCATCTGCTCACTGTTCTTAAAGACACATACATGGAGCAGAAAGGATTTTCTTCTCAGCTGGATCTCTACATACAGGGAAATAATAATACTTACAGCTCTGGCAGGGCTAGTGTTTCTTAGGATTCTTTGAAGAGGGCATAAGTTCTAACTTCACTCTGCTTGTCAGGCCATAAATTACCGGGAATGAAAAGCTGTGGTCACTTTTTCTTTCACAGTAAGAATTGCAAGTTTCCTTACGGTTGCATCCAACTTTGAATTAGTCTCTAGCTCAATGACAAGATGGACTTGAGCTGTGAAAATAATTTTATATACAGTGACACAGAAGGCAAACATTAGAAGTAAAAAAGGTGTTTTACATTTTAGAAGAGAGATCTTCAAAGATAGGATTGGAAAATTACTCACTGAAACTAGAAGTTACTTTCAGATAAAATTAATACGTCTTCTAATTTTTCTTCTTTTCTCTACTGTTTGGAATCAAATCACATTTTAAGAATGTCCTATGTAAAATGTGGACAGTTTGAAAAAAATTATAGCAGTTCCATTAATTTGGAAATATGAGTATATTAGAATTACTACAGTAACAACAAACCTTTTGCACGTTATTGTAATGGAAATGCGTCTTCTAATTTTTCTTCTTTTCTCTACTGTTTGGAATCAAATCACATTTTAAGAATGTCCTATGTAAAATGTGGACAGTTTGAAAAAAATTATAGCAGTTCCATTAATTTGGAAATATGAGTATATTAGAATTACTACAGTAACAACAAACCTTTGCACGTTATTGTAATGGAAATGCTAGCATGCTCCTGGAAGCTTGGCATTTCCAACAGCTTGTATACTCGCCAAAGGGCTAGGGTTTTTTTACACTTGTTGGAAATGCCAAGCTTCCAAGAGCATTACATTTCTATTACAGTGCTGATGATAGCAGGCATTCCATAAAAGGAATCCTTGTGGTGGTTAACGTACATTGTCAGTTCTACCACTTAGAGCAGTCCTGGAAGGTAAGGTATTATTAATCCCTTTTAATAAGAAAATCAAGGCTAAATTGCTTGTCTAAAATTGTTTAACAGAAATGTGTTGGAATTGGAAGGAAATTATGAAGTCCTACTTCACCTTTTGTTTTCTTGTACGTTCTGTTGCCTCTGACTTCTTCTTATTGAGTATACTTTCCTGTAGGCAAAAAATATGTTACTAAAATAGTTGCCAGTTTTTTTCTCATTAATTGGATTGCTTTACATTAAAAATATGTTTTATTAATGTTTTATTTATTTTTGAGAGAGAGGGAGAGAGAGCGCGCGCACACGCACACACCGGTGGGGGAGGAGAAGAGAGTAAGGAAGACACAGAATCTGAAGCAGGCTCCAGGCTCTGAGCTGTCAGCATAGAGCCCGACGCAGGGCCCAAACCCATGAATTGTGAGATCATGACCTGAGCTGAAGTCTACACTTAATGGAATGAGCCACCCAGGTCCCCCAGATGGATTGTTTTGAATTCACAAAGAGCCATCAATTATGATGAATCCATGGGACACTGTGAAACAATCTCTCTGTAAAAGTAAATACTCTCTGATTTCTAATTTTTATGTTTTAATTATGATTTTGAATGAAGGTTTTACTTAAAAAATTATGAATATTATGGAATTTTTTTCATTTTTTTTTCTTAATGCTGAGACCATTTAAATATTCCATACCTGTCTTCTTGGAATGAGGAGCATGTAGTTTACATAGTAAGCTAGAAATTGTTTACGTTCTTTATATCACAAGCTATATATTCTTTTCTGTTCTCTTTACTGTGTTCACTTAAGTATATTTTTGACTAGAAAAGACTTGTTTAAGCTTTAATTCTAATCATCATGGTTATTGGTTCTCTGGACCACTAGCAGCAGCAGCATCACTTGGGATGGTGAAACGGGCCCAGCCGTCTTGTTGTATAATGAGTTTGCCAGGTGATTCTGATGCACATTCCAGTTTGAGAAGCACGATTTTGTATGTTCCACATACCAAGAGCCTAAGAGGATTTGTGCATTCTTTCACCTAACAAATGCTTCTTGAGTGTTTCCTTCAGGATAGTCCTCTGTGATGAAAATACAGCAGATATCTGCTGTCTTAGATGGTGTCACAGACCTCTGTGTCTCGCTTAACTCAGTGTAAGGGGAGAGTGGACTCCCAAGTTTATAGTATCCTGGGCTTGAGACCAAAGCTTTTATTTTTTCTATTTGTGACTTCTGCAGGACAGGTCATGCATTGCTTGGAAGAGCCCCATCACTTCCTTCATTTGACAGTTACAAGGGCCTGGCCTGTTGCAGGAGCTGTGTTGGATCTTTGGGCTACATAGATGAAAGACAGTGCCCTGCCTCCAAAGGTCCTAAACCTTAACACTGTTTACTGTCTATATCTATTAATTTGCCTCCCTTCATCCTTTTAAACCACTAATGTGTTGGCATGGAGAGATTTTACTTGTGCAAATTTATCATTTGGAATATAGAGACCCATGTTCCTAATAGTCCTACAGAGCCCTATCTAATCCAGAGTGTGTTCTATCACTGCAACTCAGAGAGAACCTCAGTTTGTAAAAAGGGGAGGATGATTATAACCCACTTTGCAGGATGGTTGTGAGGTGTAAGTGTATCAGATTCTAGTCCTTAGGCATTAGGAATTGGTGAGGGCCAAGATGTGTGGGCTCATGTTGGGATTGAGGGCTCAGGCTGGAACTTCAGGGTGTGGTGGGAGGGTTTTGATCACTGAAGCCTGCAATCTCCCCTCTTTGGTCTGAGCAGACTTTTCTCCTTACCTCTTGGCTCTGGTAAACAGCATTAGTGTCTAGAGTTTCCCCTTTCTTTCCGCTTCTAAAGCAAACAGCCAAACATTTCTGAAGGTTGTTTGGCTGTAAGCAACAACAGGAAACAAACAGGTAAAAAGGATTTTCTGTCCCCTCTTGATTTAGGCCTGGACCCTGGGAAGTAAGACAAAGGTGTTTAAAGGTGCTAAGAGTTGGTGTTTGAGCACCAAAGGGCTCTAATAAACTTAATCTGTACTTCAGAAGTTGAGGACCCAGGTGAGAGACTAAGTAGGGGAGGGGAAGAGGAGGAAATACCGAATTGTAGGGGTGCAATGGCAGGGGTATTGAGGACTATGCAGATGGATCAAGGGAGCCTGGCTGATCTGGCCTTTAAGAAGGGTGGAAGGCTAGAACTCCTTTGCTTGTTAGAAAAGGTTGGCATTTAAGAAAGTGGAACTTAAAAGATTGGGGCAAATAATTTAAATTCCTAAGCACCTTGCAGCTTTACAGATGTGCAAATAAATCAAATTCTGTTAATTTGTTTACCTCCCCCACCATCCCCCTAATTCTCAGGTTCATTGATGGCTGTTTCCCTCACATATGCATGTTAAAAAACAGAACCGCATTCTGGAAAATTATGGTAATGGTGATTGTGGGTAATCCGTAGGTACTTCAAGATTTCAGATGACAGAATGATGTGATTTTTTTTTTTAATCCAATGCATTCCCCTTAAACTAATGTTCCTTCTAAGTGTGTATTGCAGATAGCTAAATTAGTAGATACGTGTCTTTTCTTCAGAAATAATTTTAAATAACTAATGCCATTCATATCTAACACAGGTATTGTGATCATATAGACCCTTTTATGAAATGGTGCAAGAATATGCATTAACTAGAAAATAAACCTGATGCTGAACAGAATGCCGCTGGGAACTCTTGGTTGGGCCCATCCAGTGCATGCTCCGTAAATTTTTATGTTGTTTATATGGTGTGCTGTGGTTTACAGTCTGGTCTTTGCATTAATTTGCCATTGTCTTTCTCTCAAATATTAATGAAGTGTAGGAGTGATTCCATCCCAGACAGACATTTTTAAGGTGAACTTAAAAATAAAGCTTTCCCTTTAAAAAATAATTTTTCTAAGAGACTGAAACTGCTTCATTAGTGATTGCCGACAAAATCTCCTAATGTCTCCTAAGCTGTTTAAGCTTAGTATTAGAAATTAGGGCTAGAGAATTTAATTAGCCAGCCCAGAGGATGCAGTCTCTTTAATTTAGGATTTTCCTTTGAGAAAATTATGTAGTTGAAGAAGGAATATCGTATTTTAGACAAGGTGGTTTTTGAGTTGTTTTGTATCTCCATCTTGGGCTCTTACCACATCTGTATTACTGATCTAGAAATTGTGCATGATTTGAATTAAAATTTTTTGTTTTCAAATTGATAATTGCAACATGGCATGTTAGATTGTATACAGTATTTATTAGAGTTAGGAAAGGTGAAAGTTAGGCTTTTGGAGGCAGTGATTAACTCATCTGTTTTACCAAAGGGCACATAATCAAATATGAGTTACTATGCAATTCGCCAATATAATGAGTTTAGTCAACCAGTGAATACTTTGTTATGAGAGTATTAAATGTTGACATTTTTGCATTTTTAGTCTTAGCTTAAAAAATCCAAAAATACCCTCTCATAACCCTTACCACCCTTTCAGCCATAACATTACATTGCCTTGGTTTCTACCTTTAATTTCCCCAGGGGTTCTTTTTATTTAGGAAAAGGGTGAAAAATGTATTTGTGTAAGTGCTACACCAGTGCTTCTGTTAAATTCTTTTTCAACAAAGAATATGTTACTTGAGCGCCTCATGCACAGGGTGCATATTTTTCTGAAAAGAATGTACCCCGAAAGAAGTAGTTTTTAGTGTGTATTTATTTCATGTCTCCCAGTTTATTTTAGCTTAGAAATTTTCTAATGCTTTGAGTTTGTAACGATTTTTCAGTTAACTGAGCATGTACATAGGTACATACATACATACCTACATACATACATATACATGTATATGTGCAAATATATATGCACAAAGTAGCCACCCTTTAGAAATTCTTTGTATATTTTAAAACCGTTGTCTTCCCAGTCTGGTATCATAGGTCTCCTTGTCCCCTTTAAAAATGAAACAGAAATCTAACCTTAGATATGGAAAATCAGTTTTCAAGGAAAGTTCATTGTAGAATGTTAGTGACAGAGTAAATGTTTGCTTTCTAGAAACTTTCATTAATCCTTGTTAATGTGAGATTAATGTAGAGGTTATGAATATGTGTTCATATGTGAGAAATTTGATGTAGTATAAAATACAAGTGGAAATAATGCCATTTAAAAGATGATTTGGTGAAGAAGATTTATCTTTTCTATTTCTTAGCAGTACATTCTAATAGCAGTTTTTTGTTTTTCTGATCTCATTCTTTGTTGTTTTTTTTTTTTTTAATTTTTTTTTTTTTCCACGTTTATTTATTTTTGGGACAGAGAGAGACAGAGCATGAACGGGGGAGGGGCAGAGAGAGAGGGAGACACAGAATCGGAAACAGGCTCCAGGCTCTGAGCCATCAGCCCAGAGCCCGACGCGGGGCTCGAACTCACGGACCGTGAGATCGTGACCTGGCTGAAGTCGGACGCTTAACCGACTGCGCCACCCAGGCGCCCCTTTCTGATCTCATTCTTAAGGAGTCCTTTGCTAATGAGGATTATGCCTATTGATATTTACTGTTTGAAATTAAACCTGAGAAAAAATATTTATTAAATAACAGTAATAAAGTTATTAACATAAATAGCATGCCTTTATGAAAAAACAACTTTAGCCCCCCCCAAAATATATATTTTCATGGAAAAGGTGGCATTGTATTACATTTTTGAAAATCTTTGTAATGTCTGTCTTTATTGGAAGAGATCTGGATTTTCCTGTCCCTATCTTCATTTTGTTGTGATAGCACACATCATGTAGCTTCTGGAAAATTAAATGTGTACACTTGAGAGGGAGAGTTTAAAAGGTCAGTAACGCCGAGATGGAATTATGAAAACAATTTTGATCTTGTAGACCCTGTGAAAGGGTCTTAGGGACCCTGGACCACGTTTTGAGGATCACTGCATTTTAACATTTTAGAAATATGTATGACTGCTAAAAAAAAAAATCTCTTCCCAATTTTCTGGTTTCTCTGTGTACAAAGTAACCATCGATCACAAAATTAACTGTTTATGTGTTGGTAGAACTTAATAGGAAAGGGGAAAGAAAGCTGGTATATAAGCAAAGGACCCTGAAGGGTTTTGGTTTTGTTGTCGAACAGCAGTGATCCCTTTAGTGTCCTCCAACTCATTTACCTCAAACATTCTCAGTGGCCAGGCTTACTTTACAAGCCACCTCTCAAGTGAGAACCACCACCCCCCCACCAGATTTCAGTAGCATAGATTAAAAAAAAAATGTTATAGATGAAGGGATTGTATCTACCACCCCTCTCCTGTTTCTCCAGCTGGGAGGGTAAGGAAAGGGAAATAAAATTTAACGAGCACTTTTACTATGTGCCAGGTGCTTTACGTATGTTATTTCATTTAAATTCCCAAAACAACCCTAGATGGTATTTCTAGCCCCATTTTGCAAATAGAGCAAGACTCAGAGAGGTTAAATAACATGTCCAGAGCACTCAGCATTTAAGTGACAGTCTGATCCCAGTCAAAGTGTCTCTATTACTAAAGCCCATACAGCACTGTGCCTTGGTTTGTGCTTTGTTTTCCTTCACTTTCTGCAGGTTGCGAATGTGAATACTAACGTTTTTTGGGGGCTCCCTGATAAAAACATCGTGATGATAAAACAATTTGCCCTGGGAGGTTTGCTCTTATGGGATTAACTATCTTTGACAGATTGTATTTTGTAAAGTCAAATAAATACTTTTATAAGAAAAGGTTTATGTAAGTTTTTTGATTTTAGTTCTTTGAAAATTAATTGCCCGTGTTTTACTACAGGGTATAGAATTGCCTGCCCCTTTCTTTGTCCTTAGATCTGTCATATAGAACAGTTAGCTATTCCAGAAAGAGAGTTTTTATTTGCTACTCAGTTTGTCATCAAGGTTTGTCAGAACTCCAGAAAGGCAAAGTCCATTCTTAGGAATATTATTTTGTTGCAGGTCACACACTCCCTAAGAGGTAAGATCAGCTTGGGTAGGAGGAAATAAGGGGTGGAGGAAGGATGGCTTATGTAGCTCTCTAGGGATTGCTGAGGGAGTATTCTTAGTTCTCTTGTGGGTGCTCTGGTATGATATAGGACCAACTAACTTAGAGTGTGTTGGAATTTCAAAGGTTTCTCAAATTGGAGATGCCAAAATACATGAGTACACGATCCTGAAGTGAGGCTTGATGGAATTCTTACAAACTGACTCAGTATCGCAGTCTTAAAAAGTATTTATACCAGCTGTCGCGCGTGCGTGCGTGTGTGTGTGTGTGTGTGTGTGTGATTTTCCTGTATTTAAAAGTAAAGCCATTCCCCTTAGTGACATCAACCATCTCAACCTAAAAGTAAGGGGCGGGGGACCCCCTCCCCAAACAAATAAGCCTCAGAGTATTTAATAGCTGTCACAAAGCTGGTCACATTAGAGGTGCAGCTGACCCGAGGGCAAATAATTTTCTTTGAAAAGGCTAGCAGTATAGGAGAGGAGTCCTTGTGATAGCTGATAGTGGAGAAAAGTAACAAAAAGCCCGCTGAAAAAATGCTGCCACCTGCAGTCGGCTGTTACAAAGAATGTTGCCCCACTCACTTGGTAGCACCAATAGTCAGCTGATTAGGGTGGCAGGGTAGAACTTAGAACATTTAGAAATATTTCTAAGAAAAACGTTTGGAATTTTTAAAGGAGTTGGGGGTACTTGAAAGATAATCTAGAATTGCTTAGAAAATGAACATTATTAAACACCTTAATCTTTGATGATATCAGATTAATGAAGTGTTACTCTGTAAGACATATGTATGTTTATGTGCGCTTTCATATATCTCTTGAATTAGATTGTTTTGGAGGCCACAATATTATATGGTTTGCTTTTTAAAAGTCTTTGTGAGAATAGTAAATATTTGTTGTAATGAAATTGAATAATAGATGAGTTTTTCCTTGGGCATAATTTAATGATCGCAGCATTCATTCAATACACTTTACTTCCTTCTGACTTGTGCAGCTTTTTGCAAAAAATTGTTTGAGGGGTTCATCACTTTTCTTAATAAGGGCCTCTTCTTTGGTAGTTAAATCATTCTCTTTTGAAGTACCTGTTATGTTATACCCTTACAGATTAAGTAGTGACTAGTCCAACTCTTAGATCCTCAATTATCTTGACTTTTCCTATGATTGGAAAAGTTGTCCAATATCACTGTCATGGAGAGACAAAGATGTTGACTTGATGGACAAGGAGAGCTATGGTGCTGTGAAGCTGGGAGAGATCAATTTTATAAATGGTCAGTTTATGGTAACTATTTTCCCATAGTGATAACCGGTTTCTTTGTATACAACATGTCTGTGAAGGTAGAAAACATTGAGATCTCTTGCACTGAACGTACAGAATATACTTCAGGACTTTCAGAATTGTCTCTTATCCATTGGGTTTTTTTCTATCTTAATCTGTGCCTGTCTTGTGGATTTTTAATTACTGTAGGCTCATCGTGCATCTGGTATATAGTAAGGTAAGTTTGTCCTTACTATTCTTCACTTTTGAAGTTCTCTGGGTGTTTACTTTTTCTGTGACTTTTTCCTCATGGGAAAATACATTAAATTAAAAAAAAATAGAAGTATATCTACTATGTATCTTTTCTTTAATTGTAGTATTAAAAAAAAACTTCTTGACCAAAAGAGGTAAAGGAGACTGGAATATTCATTCTGAAACAGGGATAATATAATCTCTTTGTAAGAAAAACGAAGATTATCATATTACAGTTCTCTAAATTTCTTACCATGAAATTTAGTAGTAACTTGTTTTTAGAGATTGCTCTTTTTAAATTAACTTGGTAAAACTTATTACCACACTTTTCTCTTTCCTTCTATGTTACTAAATATGAATTATTAGGATGAAATTATATTACTCTGAAAGATTTCTTCTAAACTGAATAGTGAGTAGTGTTTCTTCCAGCTCTCTGGCCTGATGATCATCCCTTGGGGGAGACAGTAAGTAGGGTTCAGGTGCCCCATATGTGAATTCTAGGCATTATCTAGTTGTCATTCTCATGTTATATGTCTGTCATCCCTCTCAGATTTCCCAAATGGTAAAGATCTTTCTTTTTGGGAATGAAGACAGTGTCCTGCTTGATGAGTTTTATTCAAGTAGCATAGATAGTGGAAGGCTGAAAGAAAGTCAAATCCTTCATTCTGGATCTTATGTTTCTGTCAAGTACTCAAAATCTTGAGGTAAATTGGTGTCCTGAAAGTTCCCAAAATTATCTCCTTAAGGTTTAGCCCTTACCTCTGAATGTGGTTGTGAGAGAAGGAAGATGGAACTGAATGGATGTGCCAAAAAGAAATTTGGGGTTAACTTTCCACATACTGATATTTCCACATATGGATAGTGAGAGGAGGTTTTGTCCCCTGGCCAAATAGGCCAGGACCGACTGATGTCAGTGTGGTGGGAGGCAGTTTTCAGTTGGCTGTATGGTTTTCCTAGAGCAATCCAAGGGGGAGTCGTGTGTGTGTGGGGTGAGCGTCTCCTCTCTGGACCATTGTAAGCAGCCACCAAATGACCTCTCGGTCAGGGAGGGTGTGAAGGATTTGTGTGTAGTTCTAAGTTTAAGCTGTAAAGACCCTTTCCCCTTGGTGATTCTGTGTGCCTGTGTGTTTGTGTATGTAAGCATGTTTAATAACCTTACTTCTGTACCAGCTCATTGTGAGCTACTTAGACTGTGGTATATAAGAGATTTGGTGGGCTTTGAAGTTCTACCAATAGGCATTGCTCATAGACATTGCTGTATTGGGGCATATGTTAGGCACGGATTATTAAATTAAAAAAATTATCTGATCACAGTCACCTGGGTGGCTCAGGCGGTTAAGCGTCCGACTTCGGCTCAGGTCATGATCTCATAGTTTGTGAGTTCGAGCCCTGCCCTGCATCAGGCTTTGCACTGCTGGTGTGGAGCCTGTCTGGGATTCTCTCTCCTTCTCTCTGCCCCTCCCGCACTCTCTCTCTTTCTCTCAAGATAAATAAACTTAAAAAAAAACCTTAAAGAAAATTTATCTGATCAGTGTCTGTGAACCACCTGCCCCAGAGTTGCGTTGTTGGTTAGAAGATGTTAGTGGCTGCCTAGAATAAAGGAGGGAAGGGAGGAATTTGTTGAGCACAAAGCCAAGCTGGCCTTGTTTTGTTTTTTTGTGTCTTTAAAGGAAGAAAACCACTGATCTGGGGATTTGTGTCAGGTATACCACAGGTTCAGAGATGAGTGATTATGGCTTGTTAGTGCGATCTAACAACTTCCTATAGGTGTGATGGTGGTATACTGCAATACATATTTTCATATAGATGTGTAAAATACTTTAGCATGTCTGTCAAATACCATTGCTTTTTTCCCTATAAAGTGTGGAGAACAGGAGGCGGGAGGATGTTTGCGTGGTCTGAATGTTTTTACTTGAAAATAAAAACTGTCAATATTTTTTTCTCGCTGCCGTCAAGTACTGCCCATTGCAAAGAATTAGAAATACTTCATAGCATCTGAATGCAGCAGCTAACCTCTCTCCTCCCTTTCTATCACATAGGTTTCCACTTGAGTGGCACAGTGACAGAACCTGCAATACAATCGGAGCCAGAAACTGTTTGCAACGTGGCCATCAGCTTTGATCGTTGCAAGATTACCTCAGTGACCTGCAGCTGTGGAAACAAGGACATATTTTATTGTGCTCATGTTGTGGCACTGTCTTTATACCGCATCCGCAAGCCAGATCAGGTCAAACTGCATCTTCCCATTTCAGAGACTCTCTTTCAAATGAATAGAGACCAACTACAAAAGTTTGTACAGTATTTGATCACAGTGCACCACACAGAAGTTTTGCCAACTGCTCAGAAATTAGCAGATGAAATTCTTTCCCAGAATTCAGAAATCAACCAAGTTCATGGTGAGTATAGACATTCATTCTGTAAGATGTCTTTTCTGTATTCTTTTTCATTTATAAATTCCTTTCTTCTGCATAAAAATGAATTAAATGTGAATTTAGGTCTTCAGCATTGTTCTTAGTAGCCAAGAGAGATTTAAAAAATTTTTTATTATTAAAGTATTGTTAACAGAGGTTTTTAAGTTTAGTTTTGTATCCTGAAACATTTGTTTCGAAGTGTTTTGTGCATTCTACTAGATAGCAAACCTTTTGTGCCCAGAAAAATTTCTCAGTTGTTAAAGGTTGACTCCTATGCTTTTACATTTGGTAAAATTTCATCAAATGTTAGATATTGGTTGTGGAAAACACAAGACTTATTTAATTCACCTTTGTCAGCTTTTATCAGTAAATTAACTTGGATGTACTCTGAATTTTCTTCCCCCATTTTCTTTTAAAATTTATTTTCCAAGAAAGGACATTTCTGACAGGATGCCTCATATTAAGAAAATTAAATTATTCTTAGAAAAATATTACAACTGGGCTGCCTGGGTGGCTCAGTCGGTTGAACAGCTCAGGCCATGATGTTGCAGTTCGTGGGTTTGAGCCCCGCATCAGGCTCACTGCTGTCAGCGCAGAGCCTGCTTTGGATCCTCTGTTGTCGCCGCCCCCCCCGCCCCTCTCCTACTTGTGCTCTTTAAAAAATGAATATTTTAAAAAAACATATTACAACTTGTTCAGAGAAAATTTAGGATATGATTATCACTGTGTAAGAAATCTCAAAAATGGTTTCTTATAAACACATTTATCAGGTGTTTATTTTGTGATTGCAGATATGTTGACTTACAAGAATGTATGTGCAACCTGTCAGAAATACACCCACAACCTATTTCATGGAGTACATTAAAACAGGATAAATAATATGGCTAAGTTATAGGTTGTTATGCTTTAAAAACATTTAGACGTAATTTTAAAAATATTTAAAAATATGTTGAGGAATGTAACACAGTCTTGACTAGGCAACTCTGGGGCCTAACATTTTTGCATTTCTTTAGTTATATTGATTTGAGATACAGGACTCAATCTATTCTTTTAGGTTTCTAAAAAGTCCTTAATTGCTATAGTGAATGTAAATATTTAAGGAAAGGAAGTTTAATATTTATTTCTTGAAAACTTTTAAAATTGTGAGGTAAAACATGTAGGAAAGTGCATAAAATATGAATATGTAGTTTTAATAAAGTGAACCAACAACACAGGTCCCAGAAATAGACTGCTGTCAGCACTTGAGAGGGTTCCATATGTCCCCTTTCTGTCACAAGCTCCTTTCTCTTCCCCATGGTAACTAACCACTGCCTGGTTTTTATGGTAATCACACCTTGGTGGTTTGTGTTTTGTTGTTGACATCATTAAACACTAGTTGAGTTTTATCTGACTTCTTTCATTGGAATCATGTTTGTAAGATTAATGCATACTGTTTCATGTACCTGTAGTTCATTCATTTTCATTGCTCTCGAGCAGCACTGTCCAAGAGAAATATAATGTGAGTCACTTGTATGGTTTAAAATATTGTAATAGCCTATTTAAAAAGAAACAAGTAAAATTAATTTTAAAAGTGATTAATCTCAATATTCATAAATATCAAGTCAACAAAAAGCTGATACATTTTATCCTTTTTTTCGTATTTCAGTCTTTGAAATCTGGTGTCTGTTTTATACTTAAGGCATACCTTAAACCCCCCATAGTCACAGTGCTGCAAGTGCTTAATAGCCACGTGTGGCTAGTGGTTACCTTATTTATTGGACAGCACAACTCTAGAATAGTCTAGCTCTGAGAACATCACCGTTTGTCCATTCCACTGTTGATCGATCTTATTTTGAATCGAGCTGCTGTGAACATTCTTTTACAAGTCCCCGAGTGCTATAAGATACTTTGAAAATGGTTTTTATGTCAGAGGGACACCCCCATAGCCATACTTCTTCTAGTACTCCCCATATTAGGCTCAGTTTTATTAGAGTGGTATCACAAGGTGTGTAAAGCATTTTACTTGGTAGAGCCTGCCCTTGTTAAATACAATATTGTAAACAACTGTGGCACTGAAGTACCTTTGACCCACCAAAGGACATGCACTCAAGGACTCGTTCAGGTAGGCTTCTTCTTTGTCATACTACCTCCCTCAATCTTACTGCTTTGTGAAAATTCAGGCTAGCTAACAATCATCTCAGATTTCTCAGGAGCCTATCCATGGCTTTTTTATTAAATTGTTCAGTGGAGGCAGAAGAATAGGATATACCATTTCTTCAAACTTGTATGTGTTCTTCAAACTTCTATTTCCTCCCCCCGCCCCCCGAATTTATATAATCCATTAGAGTTACTTTGTTCTCTGAGTTTTAGTTTAACCATAGGTCCACATCAACAATCATTTGTTCTGCATGGGTCTTCCTTGTTTTGAAGAATAGCAGCCCCCAAAGTTTCTTGTCCAAAAGCTTTGAAAATTCATTTTTATGTTCAAATAGTAAGACTAATGAATTAATGTAATGCAGAGCTGGGTGCAAGAAAGTGTTCCTATGATATTTATATTTCTTTCAGAATTTCTAAAATAAGAAGAAAAAGTTTTCCAAGGAAATAGCAAGGGCAGAATGCAGATTAGCTTTAGGCTTAGTGTGATTTTCAAATAACTTGTATGAGAACAGCTTAACTAGAGCAGTGAACTTGAGCAGTTTATCCCACCAGTTTCTTCTTCACTTAATTTATCATCAGATTTGCTCCCAGCCTGGAAATGGGCCAGTTACATGAGCTGCCTTCTTGCCTTCTGCCCTTGTATGATACATGGTAAAGAGAAGACAGGTAGGAAGCAGGCCATGACTTTAAGTGACAAAAGGGGAACCCTGGAGAGTGTTATTTTAACTATTAGATCGATGCCTTATTAGAGAGTGGGATTAAAAATATTTTGCAGTTATTTGACCACATGATTTCACCTGCCTCCAAACATCTGTACATAAAGCATTCTCCAAACCATTAAAGCAGTGCTTTTTTGTATGGTCTTTTGGGTGTAGTTTTTCTTTGAGTAGAAAGATGTCTTAAACACAAATATTGATAGAGTTAATTTTTCTTTAAGGAAAAGCATCACTTTTACTTGGCCAGATAATAGAGTTGGGATACGATTTAGTTTCAGTTATCTTAATAGGTATCTTAAAGACAAGTTTGGCTTCCAAATCCTTTTTAGAAGAAAGTCATAATTTAAGGAAATAACAAACTATGTTGGTAACAGGTTATTCATTTTTCTTAAGAACTTATTTATCCTAATGTTGCTTAAAATTCTATTAGTTGCTTTTCCTTATTATAGTTGACCCTTGAACAACATGGATTTGAACTGCACAGATCCATTTATACCTGTATTTTTCCCGTAAATATATGTATAGCACTATAAGCGTATTTTCTATTACAATTTTCTTAACATTTTATGTTCTCTGGCATATTTATGGTAGGGATACAGTATATAATACACATATAAAATACATGTTGATCGACTTTACCTTATTGGTAAGGCTTCTGAAAGTCAGTGGTAGGCTATTAGTAGTTACCTTTTTGTGTAGTCAGACGTTATACATGGATTTTCCACTGTTTGGGGGGTTGACCCCCCAACCCTTGCATTGTTCAAGGGTCACTGTATTTTGGAATATTTTCTTTCTGCAAGAATTTTATCCTGAGGAGTTAAAAGCTTTCTCAAGATGATTTCAGGCATATTATTCCTAACAATTTCCTTTTTAACTTGATATTGCATATTTATAATTGCAGTAGTTTCTAAATGAAGTAACTGAAGAGAATGTGTTAGTACATCCAAGCTCACAGACTGAGCAAAGGTACTTGGAATATAGACTTAGTTATTGTAATAGTTCATTCCTTGTCAGATTTTTTTTCATTTCTTTGTGTTTTCATAACATCCCCCCCCCCACACACATAATTTTGATTAGATTATAAAACTAACTACTGTATGCTAAAAAGTGGCTGTAAGATAGTGATGTTAATGGCCCTCCAGGGAGATTTCCCATTATATCCTGCATTTTTTTTTCAGCAAAATTGTTTGCTTTCAGTTTTATATTCTAATAAAACTTTCCAGCTTCCACATTCTTAAAAAAGATGCTGGTGTCTTCGCTAAGTACTTTTCTAAATTTACTGATTTCCAAGTGCTAGTCCTCTCTCTTACTTAACTCAGACTTTTTTGGTCCTTTACGTTTTGTGTTAAAGGAGGTGTATTACATAGATTGGTAAATCGTGGTGTAGAGACAGAACATCAGACTTAAAATCTGAAGGCTTAGAGTCCAGTATTGTCTCTATTATGTATGCATTACTTAAGTAACCTTGGGTGAAGCTTATTTTTTTCTCATTTACAGTGGTCATGCTCTTCTCTAACAGCATTGGAAGAATTTTAATAAGGAATACACGTATAATAATAATAATAGAAATATTACTGAGTTTACCTCATGTTTAGTGTATCCAGAAGTTCTCACAGAAGAGGGTAGAAACCAGTTGGGAGGGGGGAGGTGAATGATATCACAGTTGGAGGTCATCTTACTTTACTCTGACTTTCTGTCATGTATTTCTTTTCCTTCTACTTTCTCACTTGTGCACTTTGTCCCGCCCCCCCTCCCCTTCCTATGAGCTAGCCTGTAGTGGGCACACTACAGCAAAGAGGGACGGACTAAGCGGAAGCTGGTATTGGTCTTGGCTGGGAGCAGAGTGTGTATGTGTGTGTGTGGGGGTCATTTCAGTGGCCCTTTCACTCCTAGAGCCTGGGCCATCCTAAAAGTAGGGTAGACTCCTCCCTGATATCACTGTCATGTGCCCAGAGATACCATTTCAGTCAGCTAGAAGCAGAAGGAATATATTCACATGTTAGATGCACTTGACACATGACATCCAAGATCTCTTCCACCTCTGATTCTGTGACTTTGGTGGTGGTATTTCTACAGAGACACAGGAAGCACCTGGTATCATACTGCAAAAGGTGCACCTCCTGTGGTTCTACTCAAGTGTGCACTTACGTGTTGTTCTTTGATGAGACATTTGAATTTGTTTGAGCATGGTTCGAATAAAACCAACATCATAAATTCCATTCATGCCTGCCAGTCCTGCTTAACTTAGCCTCCAAATGCCTCTGTGTCCCAGCCATCTTATATATCAGTCCATTCAGCCTCTCTTAGATATTCCAAACAGACAAGCAGACCCACTCAGCAATCCTGTGTTCACTGTGTAGCTTACTTTTAGTTGATTATAAACTCCATCAGGTCCGAAACTATGACCTGTGTGTGTATCTTGGTGGCCTCCCTAAGGGCAGTACTTAAGAAGCAGTAGGCACTCGGAATTTGTTAAATAAAAAGTAACACTGTCATTTTTCGTTCTGTTTTGTTCTTAGCAGGAACTTGGAGATTTATTTTTGTACACATACGTGTTCCAAATCTAGCAGTGAGCGACAGTCGGAGTTGTTTGATGGAGGCCTTATGTCACATCTTTCTTCCTTTTGTTCCCCTGTGGATGGTCATGTTCATTGTAATTGGGCTTGCATTAGCAACCAGTTTTTACAAGTATCCTAGGGAGATAATTTGGTTATTACAAGCATATTCTTTCTTTCGTAGAACACTCAGGCATTGACATTTGGTGAAACAAAGGTATGATCTACTGGTGATTAATACAATTTGCAAATATTCTGTAGGAGAGAATTGAATTTGCTGTCCTAAAGTGCAGCAGTGTGAAACTTAGAGAAATTTTAAAACAATTTTAAAAAAGTATGTTAGAAAAATATATAGTAATATAGAACTGTGTGAAGATAAAAAGACAAATCCAGATTGGCTCCTTCATCAACCAGCTCCTTCCTTAGTGTCTCCAACAGTTCCCTTATCCCTCAAGGCAACTACTGCTGACGGTGTGGTTTGTATTCTTTGAGACAGCTTTCTTTGTGCACACACATATGTAGTTTTTAAAAAACAATTAAAAATATTTTTCTCCCTTTTGCTTTTTTCTCTTAATATATGGTGTATATCTTATGTTAGTACAGACGTGTCTGTTACTGTTTTAAATGCTGTGTAGTATTCCATATTATGGATACATTTAACTACTAACTTACTGAATAATTTTGAAGTTGCTTTTGTTTTGTTTTTGTACTGTGTGCAGTACCACTTCAACCATTGTGTGTGTGTACGTGTGTGAATTTGTGCAAATATTTTTGTTTTTTGGTTTTAAGTTTATTTAGAGAGAGAGAGAGCACATGAGCAGGGAAGGGGCAGAGAGAGAGGGTGAGAGGGAGAGGATCCCAAGCAGGCTCTGCACTGTTAGCTCAGAGCCTGACATGGGGCTTGAGATCATGACCTGAGGCAAAAATCAAGAGTCCTTCTGAGCCACCCAGGAGCCCCTGTGCAAGTATTTTTGAATAATAGATCCTTGGTAGTAGAAATGTCAGAACAAGTGGTACATGCATTTTTTAGTAAGTACTGCCACATTTCCCTCAAAGAATCACTGGGTTTATTTAAAAAAAATTTTTTTTTTAATACTTATTTATTTTTGAGAGACAGAGACAGAGCACAAGTAGGGGAAGGGCAGAAAGAGAATGAGACACAGAATACAAAGCAGGTTCCAGGCTCTGAGCTGTCAGCACAGAGCTCAATGCAGGGCTCAAACTCACAAACCATGAGATCATGACCTGAGAGCCAAAGTCGGACGCCTAACCAACTGAGCTACCCAGGTGCCCCTCACTAGGTTTATTTTTAAGTTTTGACTAAAACTAGATGTTTCTCTAATAAGATTTAATTTTTTTTTTTTTTTTACAAACTTGATGGAATGTATGACCATGTACGTATGACTATCTTCATATGAAAAAGCATTTCACTTCAGCAAAAGAAGTAATCTTAGAACTTCTGTGTCTTCATTTGGAGGAATCACATCTCTAGCTCATGAGGAATTTGCTAGGGTAATACAGAAACAGCCAAGTTACTTTTAGCCCAGTACCCTTCATTTTTTGTCTTTTCACCTCCAAATCTTGCCTTCCCTTATACCATATAGTCATCTCTGACACTGTCTTCACTCTCATGCTTTTCAAAGGATAGCTACCAGCTGTGATCAGTTTCCTCGCTAGTCCTCTGTCCTTGACCTGACCCTAAGTCTGTCCATGTTGGCTCTATGAGCTTCTTGTGCCCTCCTCCCCCATAAATGGGGTTTTCACTTTTTCTGAGACTCTTTAGAGTGTTGATGATCTTAGAAGTTAGCCTATGTTTCCTTTGCTCTCCAGCTCTGTTACTGCGGATAGCAACTGAATCTCTTCAGACCTCAGTTTTCTTATTTGTAAGACATGGACAATAAAGAGTTACCTGTTTTATAAGGTCAGGAGGGTTAAAGGAGTAAATTTGAATTACTGTTATCACTGTCATGGTGATGACTCAGTTGACATGAGTCTTCAGGGCAGTGAGAGTTGAGGAAAATATTTGTGAGCTGTTTTTTAAAATTTTTTTTTTTCAACGTTTATTTATTTTTGGGACAGAGAGAGACAGAGCATGAACGGGGGAGGGGCAGAGAGAGAGGGAGACACAGAATCGGAAACAGGCTCCAGGCTCTGAGCCATCAGCCCAGAGCCTGACGCGGGGCTCGAACTCACGGACCGCGAGATCGTGACCTGGCTGAAGTCGGACGCGTAACCGACTGCGCCACCCAGGCGCCCCTGTGAGCTGTTTTTTAAACAACGTCATTTAAATAATCTGAGCAAACCATTCTCGAAGCTTGCAAACATAGTAGATTTCTTTTAATAAATCTGAAGAGTTAGGTAATGTAAAGTCAAGACTTCCTGAGAACTTTGCATTTAAATATTTATATTTGTGTACCAAGTAATACATTTTTAGCTAAGTTGCAGAAAGTGACCTACCTGTTATGCACACTGTGTTTACATTCTGCATTTTTAAATGAGCCTGGAGAGTGTACAAATACTGTATCGCTTTTTCACCCATATAAGACACATGCTTATTTCTGTACATGAATAAACATATTATTGAGCTTCTGAAGGAAATTGAGTGATAATAAGAGATGAGTAATAAAGTCAGATGAGAGGAAAGTAATAGAGGAAGATCTATAAACCCTGACAGGCCTTTCTATGTGAGTTCCCTGAGCTATATGGTGATTGCAGTACTACTTATTCTCTTCTTTCGCATTGAACTGAAGGGAAGGTGGCTTGCTGAGGGAGCCCAGCCTGGCACATGCCAGGGCTCCCTCTGTCATTAGCCTCCCGAGATAAAGACCATGGGCCGACCTCTAACAGCTTTTGGAGCTGACCATTGAGAATAGAAGGTGAGGAAGGATCTGGCTTTTGAAGCCATCACAATTGTAAGTTGAAAGGAAGGCATTGCCACTACTTTGAAATGAGGATTTAAGGAATAATAAAATTTGAATCTTTTTTCAAGTGTGTTTTCATTCAGTGCATGTTATTTTTCAGCAATCTTCTAATTCTTGTTTTTTCTAAAGAAAGAATTTTTTTTGGAGTCTGAATCACTAAAGTTTGCTGCTTTGCCTTTTCCCTTGCGGTGCCAGTGGTTGATGTCAGGATTTTGCCTTCAGCTTGTAAGACAGGTGTACCGGTGCTTTTTTAAGTCACAGACTTAATGTTGCCTAGCTTTAGCAGCGGGCACTGAAATTTTAGGAGATGGCATTTTTCTAGGTGCCCTAAAAGAGGCTGAATTAATCACCTCTACAGTGTAGACATCTGTTGCCTACATTCTGCCTTTATAGATTAAATTTAACAATTTTAACCAAAAAACCCTCACTTCTGCATAAATATAAATAGTTAAGGCATTATTTAGACTACTGTATTGTTAAGGCAGTTAGGTCACAGTTAAGGTGAAGAGGTAAAGTAAAGCTTTTCATTTCCTTTTTGTTTGAATTGTTTTCCAGCAGATTAAGCCAAGAAAAGAAAGCATTAAGTTCCCTATTAGAACCCAAAGCTGTGAATAATTCCACATACCAAACATAGCATAAGCCAGTTGTGAATGTGTCTCAGTTTCTCAGTTTAAAATTTACAGAATGGTTTGCTGCCGCTTACTGCTTAAAAGCAACTGTTTCCTTGACATGAGACAGATATTTCATTTGGTGTGTCTTAAATATGCTTCATTCAATACACTGGAGAGGTGTCTGTTTGATGCTTCTGAACCCTGAATACTTTTCAGTATGAAGACCCACAAAGTACCAACATGTTTAACATTCTCTCCAAATATAGAATACTTCCCCTACCCTGCTGGCAAACATTCTGAGTCAGTAGTTCTGAAGTGTGGTGCCTAGGTATCTATTTTTTCCACAAGGTGCCTCAGGAATCTTGATAGACTCTTAATTTTGAGAACTGCCGGGATAAGGGGGTTTTGATACTGAGATAAACCAAATCAGGTATCAGACAGGGAAAGCCAAGGACATGGACCAAGTGCCCCTCCATGTTCATGAATTCTCTTTTTGCTCTCTTTCTATGGTATTACATAACTAACATAAGAGGGTAAATCAAATTCACACATCTCTAGCTGGGAATGAGAGACAATTAAACTGCTTGACTTTTTTCACTAGATAATTTCACTTTCCCTGAAGGCTTGAAACTTTGAAGAATTAAGCTTTGGTAATAAAATGCTCACAAAGATTAATTATACAGTTGTAAACTTACAGCGTTCGTAATTATAAATATAAATAAGGGTAAAAAAATATGATAGGTTTTAAAACCTTTTAATGGACCATTTAATTTACATACACAGATTCTGGTTCCTGCCCAACTGGGGGACTATCTAATAGCAAATGTATAAATACATGAATAATGTTTTTCTTTGCATACCTTTCTCAAAGCTAAACACTGAGAGGTTTCTTTGTTGGTAGATAGCCACTAACAAGTAGAAATAAATTTTGCAAGTCTACATTTTATACAAGGCTTAGGCAACACTTTAATACTTGTAATCAAGACATATTAGGATTTAAATAGCTAAGCATTAAAGTTTACTAAATGAATCTGTTCTTTTAAGGAGGTTATTATTGTAGACATTTAATTTCCTGGTCTATAATGTATAGTATTACATATTCCTAAAGTGTTGAGTTGTGTTTAGAGTAAATTTATGTTTTATTTACCAACTGGTTGTGTTTACTTGCATTCTTATTACCAAGTGAAGATGTTTTCTATGCAGTCACATGAAAAGATTTCTTTTTTTTTTTTATATATATATGAAATTTATTGACAAATTGGTTTCCATTCAACACCCAGTGCTCATCCCAAAAGGTGCCCTCCTCAATACCCATCACCCACCCTCCCCTCCCTCCCACCCCCCATCAACCCTCAGTTTGTTCTCAGTTTTTAACAGTCTCTTATGCTTTGGCTCTCTCCCACTCTAACGTCCTTTTTTTTTTTTTTTTTTTTTTTCCTTCCCCTCCCCCATGGGTTCCTGTTAAGTTTCTCAGGATCCACATAAGAGTGAAACCATATGGTATCTGTCTTTCTCTGTATGGCTTATTTCACTTAGCATCACACTCTCCAGTTCCATCCACGTTGCTACAAAAGGCCATATTTCATTTTTTCTCATTGACCCAGCAATAGCACTGCTAGGAATTTACCCAAGGGATACAGGAGTACTGATGCATAGGGGCACTTGTACCCCAATGTTCATAGCAGCACTCTCAACAATAGCCAAATTATGGAAAGAGCCTAAATGTCCATCAACTGATGAATGGATAAAGAAATTGTGGTTTATATACACAATGGAACACATGAAAAGATTTCTAATTCTTATCACCTAGTTAATTTTTTATTCCTCCATTATACAGTATTAGGTTTGAGGAAGTGGGAGGCTTGAGGGTACATAGTTTTTCCAAGCTGTGCCTAGAACTGAAGTCTTCCGAGGTCTGATCTAGGATTAGGTCTTCTCGGCTCGTGTGTAGACGTTATTAGATAGATTATTTGCAGTAAAATTTTATCTGGGCCATTTTGCCTCTGCAGTGTCTCCCCCTTCCCCCACACTCTTTAAGAAATACGTTAATTCTAACACTAGCTTACCAAACCTAACCTGCTTTTCCTGCCCTCAACATGAAAACTGAAAAACCCTCAGTTTTGTTAAAAACTTGAGAAACATTATTCATATATTTATACATTTTCTTTTAGATGTCTTCCCAGCTAGTCAAGAATATCTGTGTGTAAATTAAATATCCCATTAAAGAAACATAAAAATTATCATATTTTTAAAAATACGAGTGTTTTAAAACATATTGAATTTTAAGGAAAAATTCATTGTTATAATTCAAGTCAAATAAACATGATTTCTGGAATATTCTTTGTAACATTTTTCTCTTTTAGTATGAAAAAAATAAGAGTTGAGTGTATCCTGGAGTTCTTGTAGAGTGTCTGAATGTTGACCCCTTTGCCGCTTTAGGCCAATAAGCCTGGGTTTTTTTCCTCTAAACCACATTGAAATCTACTTATAATATTTGGAAATTTATGTGGTATATAGAAAAGCCAAGTCTCAACATGGCTCTGACCCAAGCAGTGAAGGGTAGCATGCCTTCTACTACACCAGGACGGTCAGTCCCCATCTCAGTCCTTTAGGGACAGGATTCCTTGTAGGTCTTGGTCTTCAGTGCCCAATAGAGAACAACTGAAAAGTGAGGAGTACTGGGGGAAGTAACCACTGTGAGGATAGAAATTGACTTTCTTTAGTTCAGCTCATCAGAAGGAACAAAGAGTAGATAATCAGTAGCTTGTCAGGATTTTCCCTAAAAAGAGGTTAAAGAAGGATGTGTCAGATTGCCCAGGAGGGTTTTAGCAAGATACTGGAGAAAGCTTAAATATGAAAGTTGACATCCTATCATTGAGTTGTTGGGCAAGTCTCTTCTGGTGCATTTAAAGAATCTATAGGGGCACCTGGGTGACTCAGTCTATTAAAGACATGACTCTTGATTTTGGCTCAGGTCATGATCTCATGGTTCATGGGATTGAGCCCTGTGTGAGTCTCTTTGCTGTCAGTGGAGCCTGCTTGAGATTCTCTTTCCCTCTCTCTGCCTGTTCCCTACTCACTTGGGCATGCATGCATTCTCTGTTAAAAAAATAAACTTAAAAAAAGATGAATCTTGGGGCGCCTGGGTGGCACAGTCGGTTAAGCGTCCGACTTCAGCCAGGTCACGATCTCGCGGTCCGTGAGTTCGAGCCCCGCATCGGGCTCTGGGCTGATGGCTCAGAGCCTGGAGCCTGGTTCCGATTCTGTGTCTCCCTCTCTCTCTGCCCCTCCCCCGTTCATGCTCTGTCTCTCTCTGTCCCAAAAATAAATAAACGTTGAAAAAAAATTAAAAAAAAAAAAAAAGATGAATCTTTAGTTGTCATTGTGCATTTGTATTTGTGTGTGTCTCTTTCTCTAGAATCAATGAGATGGGCTGGATTAGGGGCTCTCAGTCCCTGTGGGATACAGATGTAGCCCCATTAGTTAACTCTTCACAGCACTGTGTGTCCTTAGATCTTCCTGTGAAAGAGAGAAATGTGTTAATAAGTGCTTGCGAACATCCCAGTATCTTTCCTTAGATTTGTGTTTGATTTAGGGCTGACAATGCCTGTCTTGATGTCGTCAGGGTTCAACTTTAGCTCCAAGGTTCTGGGATGTATTCTTCAGAAGGGGAGAGAACCAGGAGACTGTGGATTTGGCACTGTGGCTCTGGACAAGTCCTAATCACTGTGAACTTGTTTCTGCTTCTGTAGAATAGGGATCATGATCTTAACTCACCTCTAGGGGACGTTGTAAGGCAAAAATGAGATAAATGTGAAAATGCTTTAGCGGTTCTTCTTTGATAGGAATCTTTCTCTTAGGGGAGGAATGTACACATGTCTTTCTCCTCCCTCCTTCTCCCCCATTCCAGTACTTGACTGCCTGATAGAGGCAAAAACTGGTTAAGTGTCAGGAAGAAGTGGTGAGCAGGGCAGCTACCATCCTTGCTCTCTGGAGCTTAAATATCTACTACATACTAAGCCCTCCTTAGTACAACTTTCTCTGCCTTACTTCTGGAAGAACCAGTCTCTCCAGCTCTTCCTTCTAGGCCACTCATTCCCGTTGCCATCCTCACTCATTTTCTTTCCCAGTCTTTAAACATTGGCCTTCCTTGGGGCCCTATCTTAGATACTCTTCCTATCTGTAGAGTCTCCTGTAAAATATCCAGTCCCCTACTTGAAATCGTTTCTCCTCTTCTTGGCTATCTCAGAGGTACTTAAAATTCACCCTATCTGAAACAGAACTCATGACCTAATAAACACTGCCCTCCCACCCCATAACCTGGTCCTGCTCTGATCTGTGTGTCATTGAGTTGTCCATCATCCAGTTGTTTAACCCAGAAACCCTTGTCTTTCCTAACTCCCTGATCTTACAAATCTCACATACCCACTTCTTTACCACTTCTTTGCTTTTATGTCTTGAATTCCTGTCAGATTCTACATTTCTGTTCTCACTCTTGTTTTTCAAGCTACCATCATCATCCTTTGTACAGACCATGAAAACATCATCCTCACTGTTCTCTTATGTATTTTTGCTTCCTAGTCCATCCTCCACACTTGAGAGATATTTTTTAGGTACCTAAATAGTTCTCAAATTTTAAAAATATGAAAAGGTGCAGGGAAGAGCTTTCTTCCCTCGTGTACCTAGGTTACCCGTTCTTTTTTTTTTTAATTTTTTTTTTTTTAATGTTTGTTTATTTTTGAGACAGAGAGAGACAGAGCATGAGCAGGGAAGGGGCAGAGAGAGAGGGAGACACAGAATGTGAAGCAGGCTCCAGGCTCTGAGCT
The DNA here is from genome assembly GCF_007474595.2 of Lynx canadensis. NCBI lineage: Eukaryota > Metazoa > Chordata > Mammalia > Carnivora > Felidae > Lynx > Lynx canadensis. Next base: position 129,361,974 of record NC_044303.2, read on the forward strand.
GTCAGCACAGAGCCCGACGCGGGGCTCGAGCTCACGAACTGTGAGATCATGACCTGAGCCGAAGTCGGACGCTTAACCGACTGAGCCACCCAGGCGCCCCCTAGGTTACCCATTCTATGCATGTGGAAGGAAATGCTAAGTTTTAGGCTTTTCCTAAAACTTCATTATTTACATAAAGTTTTTTTTTTTAACGTACACTTTTCTTCAGCTTGTTTTATTTTTTCATTCAACAGCGTATCTTGGATATTTTTCCATTGTAGTACATAGAGATTCTCCACATTCATTTTTGTGGCTGAATATGTTCCATCGTAGGAATGTTGAAATTGATGCACATTAGAGCAAAACATCTTTACTATCTAGAGTATTTCATTCTTCTCCTTTGGATGACCTTGTCAGGAATTCCTCTTTATTACACTTAGGGAAGAGAAATCTAAACTCACTTGCCAGGGCTCTCAAGGTCTAGCCCTTCTTCTCTGGGTTGTCTTGTATTTGTCTTTTCCTCATCCTCTACTTTTGGATTGTATGAACATAGACTAGCTTTTATCTCATCTGTGTTCTGTGTTCCTTCCCACCTGAGACTTCTGCTTAAGCTCTTAGTCTCACATGCAGACCCATTCCTTCCTTTTCCTGTTTTCTAGTTAACCTCTAATCTACGTAAGGGAAATTTCAACTCAGTTTACATTTCCTTAAGGTGTGCTTACCCTGGTGATCCATGGCCAAGTCAGAGCTTTCTGATACCGTCTTCTGGCATTTGGTTGCTTCCTTTGAACAGTTATTATCATTTATTATTGTGTATTTATATGTGTGATTATTAGGTTGATATTTATCTCACTTAAAATAGTATTTCTCAAATAGTGGGTTGCAACCTGTTTTGGGTTATGAAATCAGTTTTAAAAATTATGATAAGCCCTTTTCAAAAAAAGAAATAGAGAATATCAGAGCCTTTCACTTAAAGTAAAGGTCTTTTTTCCATCATGCTTTTGCTTCAGATTAATAGATGTGATCACATAAACACCTGGATATACAAATATATTGGGCATGATGTTAATTGTTATTGTTGGTCTTAGTCAAAAATATTTTATGGTAAATTATATGACGATAGCAGTTCTATTTTTGTACACAATTTCATCCCCAAATCTAGCAGAGGACATTCAGTAAATATGTTGTCTCAATGTATAAATAAATGAATGCACACCTTTTCGGGGAGATTCACAGACTCATCCTTCCTCTTAGGAACTAATGAACCCTGGTTCTAAGCAGATGTTAGTGTTTGTTTCCTTGGCCAATTCATTTTTCATTATTAGATTATTAGAAGAAAAGGAAAGGAATGTAAAACCAGACTTTTAATGTATTTTTTAAGGGTTGATAAGGAGATTAAACACTATTGATGAAAAGTTTCTAGATTTAAATTTTTTATATTACTTATACATCTTAGGCCTTAAATACCATTTTACTTTTTGAATAAATAATGAAACTTAATTTTTACCTGCCTAAATATCTGGATAATGTTTGCGTTTCTAAGGTAGTCTACGTGGAGGGCTTATTACATAGCTCTTACCTTTTGTGTGTGCTTCAGCAATAAAATATTTATGCATTTCGGCAAGGTGATACTACAACCTGGTTTAGTACAACAGCTGCACTGCCTGTTCCCGTGTGGCTTGATTTCCCTTTTTAATCTTCAGTTTTTGTGCAGCTAAAGAGTATGTCAGCATGTAGTTTATACAGCAGCAGATAACAGTGAAAGCTTCTTGAATTAACATAGTAAAGAGAAATACTCTGCTCAGTTTACTTGGTTTCACATTTTTCTCATGTCTTTGAAAAACTTTCCTAACATGTTCTACACAGTAGAGCTTTATCAACAATCATGTATTTTACAATAAGACCTTTTTGTGACTTTTTAATTCTTTAGACGTGTAAACTCATCTGCAAAGGTTTAGTTTCTGATCTTTAAAAAGAAAATATCTCAGTTCTACAGTAATCTGCATTGTAGCTTAGCACAAATCAACAAAGACCTGGAAATGAGAGAATGATTTTCATATTTATTTTCAGTCATAAATTTGTATGTATAATTGAAATTGAGATTGGCTTAAAAAGTGTGTAGGCAAAAAGTACAGAATCTTAATTCTTCTCAAATTTATTATCAGAGCCCTTTAGCACAGAGTTTTTATCTAGCATATGTGTTATTTTTTCTTTCTATTTCTAGGTGCTCCTGATCCAACAGCAGGTGCTAGTATAGATGATGAAAACTGCTGGCACTTAGATGAAGAGCAGGTTCAAGAACAGGTTAAACTGTTCCTTTCCCAGGGCGGGTACCACGGATCAGGGAAGCAGCTTAATTTGCTCTTTGCAAAGGTATGATTTTTTTTAAAAGAAATATTCTAAATATATACATATATAGAAAGTATCTATATATGATTATGTGTACACTAGAATAAAGGCTTTTTAAATTATTTTTTTGAAGAATAGAGTCTGAGTTAACCAACCAATTAGAAACTATTATGTTGTAATGCATTAATTTACTTAGGTGTCCGTAGACAAGATGTGGAGCATTTTTGTTTCTCTCAGTTCCCATTACTAAAATGGTAACAGTTTATACAATTTTGAAAAACCTTTCAGTATTCAAAAGTAAATAGCTTAATATTATTAAAAATGCTATCTTTTCACATTTTTTACTTTTTCTAGTTAATGTTCTCAAGTAGAGCATAACTTTGAATACAGTCCCTATAATGTGCTTTGTATATATAAGGGTTTTTTTTGAGGTTCTGAAGTATCTCCTGTTCTAATCCATATTCTGTAAATTTTACATAATTATTTTTGAACAATTTATACATGCATGTGAGATATTATATATTTAGTTTAATAATGTCAGTGTATTTAAATTAGATTCAGAAGCAGGAACTTTGGAGTCATACAGACCTGGGTTTCAATCTAAATTCTAAATCTTACTGAATGTATGAACTTTAGCAAGTTATTTAAGTCCATTTCCTCATCTGTAAAATTAGTTAATGATAAAACATCTCCCTCAAGTTATGAGTAAATGTAATGGTGTCTAACATGTCGTTTTAGCCTTGGTAAATGTTAATTTTCATCACCAAAATTTGATGGCCCAGGAAACATAGTTATCATCGTTATAAATTCTGTGTGAGTAGAAGCTATGTCTGTTGCTTTATACAGAACTTTTAGTACCCATAAACACAATTCTCAATACTGGGTAAAATGCTTTTTTAGTCATATTAAATCACTCTCTTTTTATAGGGGATATAGCTATTGTTCTGGCTAATGTATTCAAATTGGTTTTTAACAGAAGAGATAACTGATTGATACTTTTGACAACTCATCAATACTGTGTTAAAAAGCTTTTCTAATATTTATAATAATTATTGTTTTTTTTAACTCTGAAGAATTAGCATATATTCTGTTACTGGTCATGTTCAGAAAATAGTGTATTCTGATTAATCAGTATCCTCTTGCCAAAGATTTATCCCATTTACTAAATATAGATCGCCAATTTTCCGAGAATTAGATTACAGTAAAATACATTTAACCCTAAAACTACTTCACATGTGATTTAATCATCATTTGGTAATTAATAGGTAGTCAAACTCATGTAGTAGATCAGAGTCTGCCTTCTGAAAATTAATTACCGTTAGACTATAGGTGTACTTGAGTGTTGCTTAATAGTTGTGGTTTATATGCTTAAGAGTAAAGTGTTTATTTTTATTGCTGTTGCTGAGTAATAGGTTAGAAGTTTATCAGGAAAAGAAACATTAAATCAAATCCATGATGTAGTGGTAATATTAAAGGTTTGGCATATTTTGATTCACAGGAAGTATTTCATAGATTCTCATGTTAATGAATAGTACACTTTGGCCTAGTGGAAGCAAAGTGAAAGAGGTATTAGACAGGCCTACAGCTGCTATTTTTATCCCTGTAGATGATGTATACATTATATATGCTGTATGAAGTAACATCATCTAATTTTGGAAATGGAATAACTTTTTTTATTTTTTAATTTTTTGGCATAACTTTTAGAGTTAACACAGATCTGGGCTCTGATCCCAGCGATTCCTCTTGTCCTTTGGGCAAGTTACTTCATTTCTCTGAAGCATGGTTTTATAATTCATAAAATGGGATTATAATCTGGCCTACTTTATATAGTTATTGTGAAGAATACCTGGTAGGTACAAATGTAAAAACTCTTTAGCGTGATGTCCAGTAAATGGCAACTCCCTTTCTTCCTCGCAGTCTTCATCTGTTCATGACTGTTTAGTGCTTCCATATGGGAAATAACTTTTTAAGATTATTGAAATAATCCTGGAAGCACAACATTTGTGATTTAGGGTGAAAGTCCTTTTGAGTTCTTTGCAAGGCTCAAATGTAAAGCCTGTGATGGGGTTCCATTACTTGTCAGGGTACAAGCCTGACACAGGATCTATGGATCTTTAGGCTTAGGCTGCTTAATTGAATATCTGCCATTTCCTCCTTCATTTGCCTTTCACACAGAACCTTGAATAAAAGGACCCCCTCTCTTTTTCTGCTGCTTATGACCTTGTTCAAGTAATGTCCTGTAGGAAGAACTGGTGGTGTTCAGCTCAGATTCTTATTTGTTGAACACATAGCAGTAAACACTTTTGGGATTGATAGATTTATTTAGGGTTTTCTCGAAAGAGACTTAGTCTTGTGTCCCCTCTCCCCCCCTTTTTAAAAATTTTATTTGGAGAATTTGGCATAAGAGTAGTGGACAGAGCTTTAAGTTCCAGCTTTGACAGGCGGAGTTAGCTTACCAGGTCACAGGTTATGGTTCTGCTTCCTGGATCTCTCATTTAGAGCAAGAGAATTCTTTAACCTGTGATGCAGTCCATTTCCTTTGACTATTGCAAAAAGAGTCCCATCTGAGTGAATATAAAAGTATAATGTTGCTCTTCTTGTCAGAAAACTTCGGTGTGAGAATGTACCAAAATTCTGATTTACCTCAAAAACTGAAGGACTTCGCAACTCTGGAAATATACTACAAAAGATTGCAGTGTACAGTTTAAATTGGTGAATTGTATGGTATGTGAATTATGTCTCAATAATGCAGTTTTTTAAGAACAGAAAGACAGATATTATTATAAACATTACTCAGTCGATTTAGAAGATCCCTAAAGAGTTATCAGTAGACTGCTTTTGGCTTGTCTATTCTGGTGGTAAGTACAATCAGTTGGAAGAGTCAGGAAGGTGCCAAATTATTTGTCTTGTTTAATTTGGTATGTTTCTGTAGGCTGGCAAAAATTTCTTCTTTGTAATTGGGAAGGTAACCAAATTTCCTCATGTGCATTATGAAACATGTTTTAAAAAAATTAACAGTTAATTCTCTGATTAAATTGCCATTTAGGATAGAGTCCAGTTTTTAACAAACTTTTGTTTGCTTAAGAGGGCTGGTGTCAAAAATTACCTGCTCTGGACCCCAGAGAAAGAAATAAAGTGGTCTGTTTGTGTATTGCTGCATATTTTTGAACACTTTTCTAAAGGTCTGATTTTTCCCCATTAGGTGCGGGAGATGTTGAAGATGAGGGACTCTAATGGGGCCCGCATGTTGACGTTGATAACAGAGCAATTCATGGCTGACCCTCGTCTGTCACTTTGGAGGCAACAAGGCACTGCGATGACTGACAAATATAGGCAGCTCTGGGATGAGCTGGGTAAATACAAGTTTCCTGATGGATTGCCATTGAGTTGTGTATGGGTAAAGATCATGGTGGAGTGTTTAAAAAAGCATAGTCAGAGTGTTGCTGAAGAGAGAGCTGCTCGTATGTGAACTAACTGCCATTATATCCTGGTTAGAAGAAGGAGGACTTGGGCTGACATTTGCAGGAAATAATCTTGGGAAGGTTTGGGGGAAACTGTGTGATCTTGAAAGCGAGCATAGGAATCTGCTTTAATATTTGAAAAAAGAAGCCATGTTGTTTTAAAACAGTTATTTTGTTTAGTAGAGCTAGTTACTTATTTCTAGAATAATACTGTAATCAATTCGTCTAAAATTTGGGTTTTTCCCCCCTTTGCCTACATTAAAAGTATCAAAAGTGGTTTGAACATTTTTTTTTTTGGCTGCTACAGACTTAGACGAACTTTTGATTGTCAGAATGGAAAAGATACAGCAAACTACAATTTTTATTGCTTCCCAGATCTCTGATAAAAATGATTGAAAAAAATGACAAATCCATTAGTCTTATTCACCGGGAAATTTGGGGAGATGAATATTTTTACCCAGTGCCCATTGCTAGGGAATTAATGCATTTGTGGTCTTTCTATTAAGAAATCTGTATGGGGAAAATGGAACTTTTGACAAATATCTCAATGCCTGTATTTTATGTTTTGGATATGATAACTAGAAGATCCTAGCTTCATTGAAATTGAATAGAATAACTCTTCATACCTTCACCTTTTTTCTCTCTTGGTTAATAATAGACCACATCCTGTTGATTGATCCCATGTTAAGTCTAGACCAAGGGAAGCTGTTGTTTTTGTATGTGCCCCATGATTGTAATAATTGGAAGGGACCTTTGAAGTGAACTGTTTTATGGGTAAGGAAACTGAATTCTGGGGAAGTTCAGGAGACTTCCAGAAAATGACATTGACTGACTTACGGATATGCAGCAGGTTGGTAAAGAATTGGACGTTAGAGTTTCCTCTTTCCCGTTAATAGAATGTATGTTCAGAAACTTGGTATGGATGACAGCTCTTTTTTTTTTTTGACAGGTATATCTGCTACTTGCCACCTGTTAGGTATTTGTTGACCTTTTTCCCTGGTATTTTTATTAACTATCTTGTAATAACTTAATCTTGGTACATTCCTTGGGTCACCTGAAGTAATGGTTAGTGATCTCTAACCCAATCAAAATTTAAATCAGTCTGTAACTATAGTAGATTGTTTCAATATATTAGAAGAGTGTTTGGGAGCATGGTCTGGTGATTGGAGAACACAAGTGTAATGCGTGGTTTAAACGTATTTTTATACAGTACTGAGTGATACACTTTTCCAGGTAAACCTTTTTCAATTTTATAATCAGTATATGTATACTGATTATAAAATTATTTTATAATCAATATATCAGTAAATGTTTAATTGATTAGTTGGTTTATGACATTCAAAAGGACTAGCATTACAAAAAAAACTATAATGAAGGGAATCATTTAAAGAAAAAAATTTTGGATTAATACTAAATGAATAAAATTTTAAGAACTTAGATGCTTGGAGGAAATTAGAATTACAAATAACTAATTAGGAGAAGGCAAACTAATTTTTTTGGTTACAAAAAAAAGTGATATAGTTAAATAAAACTTACAGTGTTCATATTTAATCCATTAGTCACATCTCACTTTTCCAAGTTGTTTTGGAAATTATGTGCCTCAGCCTTCAATAAGAATTATAAATTCTCATTAGGTGGAAGTTCCCACCAGCTGATTCTAGTTATACCCTATGATGAACTGCTTTCTGATTATGGACCAGGCTTTTATATTATTCAAGTTCTTTGATTTCAGTCTAAGATGAAGAATACATTTTCTTGCCCTGTATTTCCTTTTTTCACAAATCCCATCCCGCCCACCAATCATTACTAGACTGTTGTAAATTCTCTTGTGTACTCTGATGGCAAGCAGAGGTCACTAGCCATTTTAACCGCATCTATGTTCTGTGAAGAATCCCATGTAGAAGTAACAATAGCTACCATATCTTAATATTCATTCACCAAAAAATTAACTAAAAGTTGCTTCTGGACTACAAAACGAAAGGATTTTGCTTCTTAATAAAATGGGAGAATTTGACTTTGTGCCCCTGCACAGGGCTCACATTGCTTCAAGGCTCTGCTTTGGAATTAAATGCTGAGCACTGCCAGATGCCAGACATTGAGAAGAGGCTGAGTTTTGTCGGCAAATGGGATCTGCAAGTTAATTGGTGTTTTCTGCAGGCTTCTGGCTGTGAAATGAAATTGGAAGCCCTTTAGCCACATGGATAATACAGGACCTGAATACAAATGTCACATGTCACCATCAGGACCCACTGTGAGACAATAGTGTTCCCACTCCAACACTGCACCATTACAGATCATTTAAATATGGGGATTACATTTAAACTAAAAGCCCCATTTGCCTTTTACTGCAATTTAAATGTCCTCTTAGCAAAAGCTAAGTGACAAATTAAATGAAAAAAGTGCCCACATTTTTAAAGCTGTAATGCAAAACAACCTTTTATTGCTTCTCATGTGCCACGAATGAATCATTATACTTGTCAACCCTAAACCAAGCCATAATTGGAGCAGCTACTGTTATCAAAGTGGGGCCGCTCTGTGACAGCTTAATAAAGCTGAAACTGTTAAATTAAATCTCAGATGCTTAACTCCTTAGCACTGGTGAATTCGATGGGTCCATTTCTGGCAATAGCCAATACACCAGGAAAAAAAAAAAAAAAAAGATTCCTGGCATGAAAGCCTTAATCTGATGAAAGTGTACAAGTAAGAGTATCTTAGCCAAGTAACTCTGCTTCTTGGCAGAGGTATTTGGAGGCATCAGATTGTCAGCCTGATTATAAAATTTAATTTTTTTGGTAAGATCAGATATTCTTCTCCCCAATATTTACAGCTTACTGAGTATATGTGATTTATTAAAATTTAACTCTTGATGTTTCAAAATTAGTTTAAAAACATAATATATATTTATATAACTTTGTCTCTCTTTCAAATAAGTATATACAAACTTTTTTGAAGTAGCAACAGGCCCGATTCCTTTCCCCCTCGGGAACAGAGGGATTAATTATGCTCAGTTCTTCTTTTCTAAATTAAGTGCCTATGATATTCATTTAGTCTGAGTTAATTTTTGTGACTTATTCCCTGATATTCATAATGTAGTATGAAATAAATACAGATGAATACTATTAAGATCCTGTTCAGTGCATCCCATTTGCAGATACATTATTCTTATATATGAATCTTTTTCAATGTTAGTTTTACTTTTTCTGTGTGATAGTCATTTTCTAAACCATACGGCAGTCATCTCAGAGTACGTGTGGTATCATGATCAGCAAGAGAAAATGTATACGTTAAAATCTTAAAGGGGGTGCCTGGGTGGCTCAGTAGGTTGAGTGTCTGACTCTTGATTTCAGCTTGGGTCATGATCTCGTGGTTCGTGAGTTTGAGCCCCACATTGGGCTCTGCGCTGGCAGCACTGAGTCTGCTTGGAATTCTTTCTCTCCTTCTCTCTCTCTGTCCCTTCCCTGCTCAAACGTGCGTGTGCATGCATGCTCTCTCTCTCAAATTTCAAAAAATAAAATAAAATCTTAAGATAGAAAGCCCATTGCAGTGATAGAAGGTGCATATTTGGTAGATCTATAGAATATACACCTGTTTAGTTGCATTTTTTATTCTATAAAATGCAGATTTTCTAGAAAGCAGATCATAGAAATAATCCTTAGATTTCAAAGAACAACCCAGTGTCGATTGGTGGTGAGCACACCTACTGTTAGCCCTAATGGCTTTCTGTTCAGCACACTTAATTACCATGGGGGTCTTTAGGGATGAGGGGGTATATTGTAATCTCTTATCTATGTTGATGGGTCTCTTTCCTTAAATGTCTTCTAGACTGTAATTTTACTTTGCTTCATAAAACTATAGGTTGTAGCTGCCAGTCTATTAAAATCTAATTAAAAATGGATGTCATTAGAGGAAACAGTTAAATAAGATTTAATTACAGCTTTATCATAGGAAAAGATTCTTAAATTTTCATTTTTCATGTTTTACATATGTGTTTTTTTCCTAAAATTTTAAACACTTTCTCTGTGAGCTGAGTCACACATTTTGCTTTCTAGCATCTCAACTTTGTTTTTTAGGGAGAGGCTGGGCTACCATTGCAAGAGCCTTGCTACTCTGAGCTTTGCTCACATTCACAAGATATAAGGAGTTATCTTACAGAATTCTTTTCCAAGGTTTTGATATGGGGGTGTCACACTGGCTCAGTTGGTGGAGCATGCGACTCTTGATCTCGGGGTTGAGTTCAAGCCCCACATTGGGTGTACAGATAACTTAAAAATAAAACCTAAAAAAAAAAAAAGTTTTGAAATGGATACCTAAGTCTTTGTGAGTAGAAATAGTCATAGTTAGAAGTTTCTATTTTGAAATCCGCTGTAAGGTTAGTTTGACCAGTGGCTAAGCAGCAGCTCTTGTGTTCTTTGGTAGGGTACCGGATAGATTGAGTGGGTGTACAGATTCAGGGTGCATGGAGTCACAATAAATCTTTGTTCAGCAATAGAGAACTTAGCCTATCGTTCATCCACTGAGACCAAATCTGTTGCAAATACTGAAAATTTCCTGCTCCGCAGACTCAGAACACTTGTCTCATGTACTACCTCAGATACCAGTAGTCATCTCCGTGGGCCTCTTCCGCACCCACCCACCCACATTATTCCTGAATCGTATGCTTAAGTCACACATTTATTTTTTTTTTTTTAATTTTTTTTTTTCAACGTTTATTTATTTTTGGGACAGAGAGAGAGACAGAGCATGAACGGGGGAGGGGCAGAGAGAGAGGGAGACACAGAATCGGAAACAGGCTCCAGGCTCTGAGCCATCAGCCCAGAGCCTGACTCGGGGCTCGAACTCACGGACCGCGAGATCGTGACCTGGCTGAAGTCGGACGCTTAACCGACTGCGCCACCCAGGCGCCCCTTAAGTCACACATTTAAAATGATGCTGTAAGTAACTTCGAAGGGCTTTTGTGCACAGTCAGAAATAAGATTCCAAAGACTCTGCTTTGGAGGTCATTGTGGAGAAATACCTGGGAAATGCCACCTAACGTCTCTAAAAGTAATAGACTTAGTAATTTCATCTACTGTTTTGAGCCACTACTTGGTTTATATGATAAATTCAAATCCAGGCTTTCCCAAGTTTGAAGCTGATGGTGGTTAGTGAATGTCTGAGGAGTTACTCCTTTTCAGAGAGAACTTGGAAGCATTCCAGTGTGGTTTGCCATATAAGTAGTGTTCTCTTTGCTAGTGCCATGGAGAAAACAGCAACTCCCAGAGCTCCCTTGCAGCAAAAAGTTGTCAGGTGCAAAAGTTGGATACTTCTCTGTAGCTGTGAGTGTACAATGTAAGCCTAATGGACTACACATTAGGGATTGTTTCTCACCTGCCAGTTTGTCTTCCCTGGCCATAAGGAGAAGACACCTTTACCACTGAAACCACTTCAGTGTCTTCTCATTAACCCTTCATTCCAGAAGTCTTATTGTGGTTTCTTTATCAGTATGGTATTAAGCACTTGCTATGTTCAGAGGCATAGATGTATTAAGTGTTTGATTTTACTATTGGTGATGGTCCTGGTAGTATAGGGAGGGAATAGAGGGATAGAACCTTCAGGAGACAGAAATTAGACTAGGCATGAGTGAACTGAGGGGTACTTTGATAGAGTAATTTATTCACATATTAGTACAAATACTTGTAGAGACTGAATTTAACATGGTTTTACAAGGTGTTCATGGAGGCGAATTGTTAGGAAGTAGGAAGAAGTAGTGACATTGACTAACATGAACAAAGACAGGTATGAACTCAATGGGAAAGGGTTATAAAGGGTTCAAATTCATTGTCAACAATGTTGTCTTCAAGATTTTCAGTCCAATTTTATTGTCATTTGTTTTTACTCCAAAGGGAGGTGAGAAGGGAGAGAGAGTAGACCTAGGATCTAAGTTTTTCCTATGCTTTATTTCCCATTTTAGTCCAGCTACTAAAGATGACATAGATGTCAGCACTTATTTATCAGGCACTATGCTGAGCACCTAACGCATGCATTATTTTTGTATTCTTGAAACAATCCAGTGAGATTTAGGTATAATTATTTGCCTTAATTTTATAGCTGAGAAAACTGGCACTTTGGGAGACTAGATAACTTGCTTGAGGTCACAGTGGCAGAGCCGGAATTTGATCCCAGGCCAGTGGCTTCAGAGACTTAACCGCCAAACTACATACCATCCTCACTTGTTTTATTTTGCCTCTCTGCTAAGTGGTCTCTGCTCCGAGCAGAGCAGGGGCAAGGTGAAGCTCACCTAGATGGCAGTAAACCCTGTAAAAGCTGAACAGCTGGTCTGCCCACTCGTGGTCCTGCAGGTCTAATTATAGTCGTCAGAGCTTACCTATTCTAGTTGCTCATCTTTGTTTCTAGCAACTCTCTAACTTCAGCATCTGAAAAAAGATACAGTGTAGAAGAGCCACATACATGCTATTGACTGAGAACTGTTATAATAAACTTATGCTTATCACAAAATACAGAGAGAGTACATAGGGGATATAGGATACAGTCGAATTTTCATTTCATTTTCCAGGCTTTGGAAAGGAGCCAGTGAGACCTTTAGGTCATGGTCTTTGTCCTGGCCTGTATCAAGCCCTAATGATAACACAGTTGTCAATACTTGTTTATGTCATGTGGTCTGTAGCTCTGCAGATCCCTCCTGCACTTGGGCTAGGCTGTCCCGCTCTGGAGTGAGGTTACACTTCCTGTTTCAGTCTGTGGTTTTCCCCTTATTATTCATAGCTCCCTCTAAATACAGAGGCTTTGTCAGTTGTGTTGTTCAGGAGGCTTTGCTTCTGTCTGGCCATGTTCTCAGAACACTGATGCTGCTGCTGAGTCCTCACTACCTGTGCGTGGTGTATTTCTCTGTTGTGTGGTCCTCTTGCTTTTTGTCTCTTAAAACTGAGACTTCTGTGTTCGGGGCTCAGAGGCCTCTGGATTCTGCTCTGCTCTGGGAATGGGAAGAAGGGGGGTTGTTCTCTGCTCCTTGAAGTAGGCAGAGTTAACTTTTAGTTTGGGTCAGAACTTAACCAAAAGAGAGAATGCGTATTTTTTTAAACATTTTTTTATGTTTATTTATTTTTGAGAGAGGTGGTTGGGAGGCGGAGAGAGAGGGAGACAGAGGATCCAAAGCAGGCTCTGCACTGACAGCACGGAGCCTGACGCAGGGCTCGAACTCCCGAACCGTGAGATCATGACCTGTGCTGAAGTCAGATGCTTAGCTCACTAAGCCGCCCAGGTACCCTGTGAATGCATATTCTTTACTTCCTGTACAGTGCCATCAACCGTCTTTCCCTTGAGTGCAGCTGCTAGGGTTTAATTATCCATTCATTACTCACTTATGGGAAAGAGTAGAAATAAAGAGAACAACTTTTAAACAAATATTAATAGAAAATGGTAGATTCTCAAGATTAAAAGAGATCTTTACAGATTGTTTGATCCTATTATCTAACCAATTGGAGATTCCTAATGATAATCATCCTCTAAGTTATTTAGGTGTACAAATAGATGATCTGTAACAACACTTGGGGATCACCCCCTTGTGTATTTTTATGAAACTTTATTCTAAATATAGACCACAGAGATTTTATTAGGAGTTAAGATGCCTTATGACTTATGATAGTACATGTTCCTGTCCTATATTGTATATGTAGTGTGTTGGTAGCATTATTTGTACGAAGAATAGGTTCTAGTTTCTTTCTTTTATGTAATATTTATGAATCCGTTGGTAGTAGATATTTTTTCTCATATTAGTGGCTACTAAGAATGTCAGAGTATTAGTATAAAGTGTCTTTTTCTTCCTCACAACAATTTTAGAAAAGTTTTATTCTCTTTCTGTTTCCTAAGAGTTAGTATTGCACTTGCCCTCAAGAAACTGCCACCAAAGGGAAATGTGGCTGGGGGAGAGGTGGTCTCCTTGCTCAACTGTGGATCTCTGGGGAGCACCATCACAGTAGGGTGGGGGGAAGTGAGAGAGTGGGAAGGAAGGAAGGAAGATGGGTTGGGGAAAATTTCCTCTCATCACTTCTTACCCTGAAGTGGCAATGTACAAAAATTAATGAGGTCTGAGAAGCGTCATCTAAGCCCTCTGAGATTCTCAGGAGCTTCACGGGGATCAGAGATGCCGGGAGCCGGACTAGAAGAAGTAGAAGCCACGGGAGGAGTGAGACAGCCACTTAGGTTGTTCTCTGTGGGGTGCCGTGTGGAGCAAGGTGCTTTACAAATGTTTGTGCAGTTGATTAAAGCTTAGGTGGGTCAATGAGGGGGCTGGAGAACCCAAGGAAATGATGAATGTGTGTCTGTTAGACAGGGGGTGTTCACCTGTGCCTCACAGAGGCCCTGAGGCGGGATTGGGAGGAAGTGAGTGTGGATGGGGGGAGGCAAGTCCTCTCCGTCCCAACAGATGACTTTCACCACTTGACACATAGGCTTTCTGTTAAGATTTCTCTAGAACAAAGGGTTCTGAGATTAAAAATGCATGCTTGCTTCTTACTATCTTCAATAGGCTTTTAAATAGCTGCTCTTCTTAGAGGTGTACCAAAGAATGACTTTTATTTATATAAATAATTTTCTTTTTTGAGGAGAAGGCAAGCTGGTAAATGATGTATAGCAGGTGAGTTTTTGTGAGGCTGCTGTAAGCTTATCTAACAATTGCATAATCTTGTTTCAGTGTTTAAAAATTCCAAATTGGAATAAGAATAATATTCTGTCTAGTAAAATACAGGTGCCCTCTGACATTAAACTGCTTGGATGAGTTAGTAACTGGTTCTAGGTTATTTTCTCAGGCTCTGATCTAGAGACAAATAACCAGGAGTAGTGATAGTAATTGTCCAAAATGGGGCTAACTCACCCAGCTCTCTGTGTCTCCTGTTGCAAAGATAACCTTTGAAATAGAAATTCTACTCTTTGAATTTGGGCTGTGTCAGCTCTATTTTCTTGACCCTAGGTTGTGCTTCCCAGCCCCTTTCAATTTGGGGTATCTTAGTAAGTTTCAAAATTGCTTTGGGCATTCCTGGACGAGAGCATGACCACTCATCAATTAGGTATCAGACTTAAGTTATCAGCAACCTTGAAATGGCTTAGATTGGAAGCCACAGTCTCTCTTTATGGATGGGCATAAGCTGAGGGAGTTGGATGGGAGGACTGTATACAGGGCACTTGGATCCAATATAAGCTTGGAATTTGGAGAGAATCCTGTTAGGAACAGTGGCTTCAAAATGTTGCCAAGACCGCAAAAGTGGGACACCCCCGGTCTCCAACACATTTAAAGATGATAGTATATCCGGTAACCTATTCACCATACATACTGATCATACACATAGGATGCTCTTTGCCAAATGTTAGGGTCCTGTGTACAACAGCTAGTCTGAGAGATTTTTGTTTGTTTTGAAACCATTTAAACCACTCACTGTCCTTAATAATCTTGTCAGTTGCTGTCTTTTGGGGGCATTTAAACTAATTCCAGAGCCATCCTTTTTCATCTTTATTAGTGTTCATGTGATAATCTCACCCCCCTTTCCCCTTCTTGTCCACTAATTAGAATACTGAAAATGACACATTTTTTTAAAGTTGTTTTCCTGTACAGGTGAAAAAAATGTGCCTGGCATATAGTTGGTGCTTAGTAAAGTATCTATCAATAAAATAGTGAAGAAATAATTGAAGTGTAATGCTAAAACACTTATTTGGAAGCTTTACAAAGTTGAGTATTTTTGATGTACTGAGAATAGTGATTGAAAGGCCTTAATCTTCACTGTGTCTTCAGTTTTCTTCCCCTCCTGGCTTATCTTGCCGTCTTCGCCTATGTACAGGTGGATATTCACGGGTGCCTGTTTATGCCTGAATGTATGCAGTTGCATGCGTGCGCACACACTCAATGCACACTGAAATACAAACAGTATAGAGTACAGAAGGGCAGTGATTCCCCCTTGCCATCAGTGCTGCAGGTAATCTATTGCATTAATCAGCCAGCCAGTGGGAAATGCATGGGGAGTGATTATACTATCATACACAATACAATCAGCATGAAGCACTTGTCAAGACCAATACATCAAAGTTTAATTCAGTAATAGAATGAATTAGAGCAAAATGAAACATTCTGTTCTCCAAGAACTCAGCACTCATCACAGGTTCTTTCTCAACTCGGTAGAAAAGTCAGTGCATTAAGAAACTGTTTTTATGAATGAAATTGAAGTTCTCTTATGTCCAAATACTGCAATCCCTTTTACTGGGGCTTCTTATACAAGTCTAGTGCTAAACTATATTCATCAGTATTCCATAATCATAGCCATTGGTAAATTTAATTATTTTTTGTGAGGGATCCTGATGATCTTTTATCCTAATTGTTCTCCATGGTTAAGTGAAAGGCAGTTCTTGTCCTGTTGGCTCAGGGAAGCACTTATCTATAGATATGGCTGGTGGACAGTAGAGTGCCTTACCAGAAAGCAGATAAATTAACAATGACTTGGTGTTTACAGTGCTTTATGATAGGTACTGTATTAGGAGCTGATAGTCTAGTTGGGAAACATAATGAATAAGGGAAAAATAAAAAGCAGCCCAAGACCACCTAAGGCAACTGAAGAAATGAAGTTAGATAATGTAGTACCTGTTTCAGAAAAATTTGAGGATCTAACACATTTCATATTCTGAATCAGTCTTCTGTGTCAGTTTGTAACAGTCAAATGAAATACACCTAACCAAGCATGCTTTTTCAAAGGGACAGGGACAGGGACAGCTCACCAGGACTATTGTAGTTTTCAAAGCCTTCGACTGGAATACAGAGAAGATTTACTGAAGTCAGATGGTCTCTAAGTATGGATTCTGATCCCCATATTTACCAACTGTATATCCCTGGACAGGTCCCTTATTTTAGAGAGAACTTTAGTTTCCTTATGTGTAAAATGACCATAATGAGGATTCTTAAGGCCTAAAGTAAGATGATTAAATAACGCAGTACACTTTCTTTCTCATTCCAAGGGTCTTTTGCCTGTGTCGAGAAAGTGGGCCCAGTGGGAAGCTTATAGGAGAGAGACGTCACGAAAACCTAGGGAGTCTTTTTCAGAAATAGATTTATATAAACTTGGACTGTTGAATGGATCGTGGAACTGTTTGTGAAGACAGCTTGGTTAAGCAGCCAGTGCAGAGCGCATGGAAAATGCTCATGCAGGTTACCACAGTTCACATTCCTTCCCCTCACTAACAACACTGACTACCCTTTTTGTGTATGAAAATAAGACGTCTGTCATTGTGGCTTTTTTCTTTATGATTTTTCCTGTCTTTCCTCCCTCCCTCAAAAATGAGAAGGGTGGTGAGTGGTGGACGAGCTGGCTCTGGCCATTCCTACAGAACCAGATTCCCAGTAAGGTCAGGCAGGCTGTTTTTGGTGAATCTGGCATGTTGACCTGTCAGCACTGACAAATCACTGCGTATCAGAGGAGGGCCACAGGTTTCCCCAGAGGAAACATTATCAAGGATACCCATTAACTTTTTGGAGTATCTTGTTTGTTTTCTTTTTTTTTTTTAATTTTTTTTTTTTTCAACGTTTATTTATTTTTGGGACAGAGAGAGACAGAGCATGAACGGGGGAGGGGCAGAGAGAGAGGGAGACACAGAATCGGAAACAGGCTCCAGGCTCTGAGCCATCAGCCCAGAGCCCGACGCGGGGCTCGAACTCCCGGACCGCAAGATCGTGACCTGGCTGAAGTCGGACGCTTAACCGACTGCGCCACCCAGGCGCCCCTGTTTTCTTTTTTGATAGCAAAAAAAGATGGTTGTTTCATTCAGTCTTTTCTCAGAGCCTGGTTAAATAATAGCCGATTTTGCGCCCTTTTGCTTGAGAGTTAGCCCTGCTCGGGGCACCTGGGTGGCTCAGTTGGATGGGCGTCTGACTTCAACTCAGGTCATGATCTCACAGTATGTGAGTTGGAGCCCTGCATCGGGCTCTGCTGACAGCCCAGAGCCTGGAGTTTCGGATTCTATGTCTCCCTCTCTCTGTTCCTCCCCAGCTCGTGTGCACTCTCTCCTTCTCTCTCTCAAAAATAAACAAACATTAAAAAAAAAGTTAAAAAAAAAAAAGCCCTGCTTGACCTAACACGATCTCACAGACTCTCTCTATACAGTGAACCTGAGGTATTTGAAATTTTCCCAGAAATGTTTTAGTGCTTTCGAAACTATACCAAATTTAAAGTAAGGAGAATGTTTTTACCAGTTAAACTTATTTCTCAAACAGTGGTGACTAATATATTAAGACTGAATTGTACTGAGAACAATACTATAATTAGGGTCACAGTTTTTGTGTGGTCTGACCTAAGAAATTTTGTGACTATAGTTTTGGTAGCACAACTAATTATACCAGTGATCTCCTATTTGTGACTGCAATTAGGCATTTCATGGCCTCTAAATAAGTATAATTAGTTAATTGGATCATGCATGAAATTCTAGCCTCTCATAATAGCCTCTGAGAACAAAAATAAATATAAATATTATGAATTGTTTTATAACTGTGGAACCCTGGGAAATACCACAAGTAATTGTTTTACTTTGTTACTATTTCATAGGAATAAACATGGTATTAAAAAATAGAAGTTAAACTATGTAACATTCTTTATTCTCTACCTTTGAGGCAGAGAGAAAAGGGAATCACTAACCTTTCTGCTGCTCCTCTGCCTCTTACTCCCCACTTGCCA
Organism: Lynx canadensis; assembly: GCF_007474595.2. Lineage (NCBI taxonomy): Eukaryota > Metazoa > Chordata > Mammalia > Carnivora > Felidae > Lynx > Lynx canadensis. The sequence continues at coordinate 129,380,464 of NC_044303.2, forward strand.
CTGCACCTGTGTGTTGCCCCCTTAGCATTATACACGTTGTATCTTCTGAAAATAGGGAGAAGAGCCACATTTATCAAAAACGCCTAAGTGCCTTTATGGAAGAGGTGTACCTTTTAATTACTGAATTGATTTGCATACTAAAAAAAAACATGAAGTGGAAGGACTTTAAAAACAAGTGTTATAGACTCTGGGGGGTACCACTAGAGAATGGCCAACTGATTTATTCAGTCACAAATCATAATGCTCCACCCAGTAGTACACCCACAGGCAAAAAGCACACTTAGTCACACGCAAGTGCATTATCCTGGAAATGCTGATGTGACTGTATTCCAACAGACCTCGTGATACATCATAATTTCAGAGAAAACAGATTTCTTCTGACTTGGATAATCATTCTTGAATTGTAAGTTGGGTTTATCTTTTGTTTTAAATCTTCAGTGGAGTTTCTTGTTTGCTGTGACTTTCAAAGTCTTGAAAAATGCAGTTTTCTTTTCTTTTCATTAGGCTCTTTTTAAATGGACCTTGTGTAGGTTTTTGTTGGGGATGCTTTCTCTACAGGGGAGAGACAAGACATGGTTAAATAAAGTACAGGATTTCTTAGCTGTGCCTTTAAGGTTTCTTCATAATTTTAGACAATAATGTACCTTTTTATATTATGCTGCGAAAATATGAGCAATAAAATGATGATTCTGTCAAGAGACAAAAATGGTGAATCTTGGGATTTATGTATGCATAAGTACATACATGAATCCTAGCTTCACGGAAGTACTTTTTGACTACATAGGTAGGCAGAGGCTACAATACCTGAGTGTTGAGAATATTGGATTTTGGGGAGCATGAGTTTGTAAGTTACTTTAGCTGTAAAGTGAGTTTTTGTGACAGTGAAATGCGATTGTGTATGTAAAATACTTAGCACAGGGTTAGTGTGAGGTGAATATTCAATAAATGGCAGCAGTTATTGTCAGGTGGATAAGTAAAGATGCCATTCACTTTTAGAACTGTGTTAGCTGAACTAAATAGAGCGGTTTGTACCCTAAAGCAGACATTTTAAAACTTTAAATGTAGACTCTAATTAGAAACCTAACATGTGTAACCTGATATTGTTAGGATTTTCCTTGAAGGGATAAAAATATTAGCATACAAACCAGCACTTAATATTGCATTGTGTGTTGGGATACCTTTTGTGCTGTTAAGCTTTCATAATGACCTTTTTTTTTTTTAAGTTTATTTATTTATCTTGAGAGAGAGCGAAAGCACAAGCAGGGGAGGTGCAGAGAGAGAGGGGAGACACAGAATTACAGGCAGGCTCTGCACTGTCAGCACAAAGCCTGATGCAGGCCTCAAACTCGTGAACTGTGAGATCGTGACCTGAGCCCAAGTCGGTCGCTTAAGCAGCAAGCCGCCCAGGCATCCTGACTTTGTTTTTTCCTGTAGTTGCACCTCTTCTCATATGTTCAGTGGTTCATTTGGGTTTGATTAGTTTGACAATATTCACCTACTCATTGGTAAATACCTCACTTTTCTATTTTGCAATCTAGCAGATTTATAATCTTCCTGGTAATTGTGATAGATTAAAGATGGCCATATATTCTTTGCTACTCTCTCATTGAGACATGAGGTCTTTGTTTTCTCCTCTTTTATCTGGTCAATTTTTTAAAAAATGTTTGACCAGCAGAATATGGCAGAATAGATGCTGGGTCAGTTTCTGGGCCCAAGCTTTAAGTGACTAGCAGGTCTATTTCCTGTCTCATAGAAGGTTCTATCTTGGTTCCCTGAGTTTTCGTGTAAGAAGTCTGGCTCTCCTGAAGCTGCCATGCGCTGGGAAAGCCCCTGCTGTCCACATGGACGGGCTGTGTTGAGGCAAGGGGAAGGTTAGGAGAAAGGCACTTCTGACCTGCAGAATCATGAGATACAATGGTATGTTCTCTATTAAGCCAGTAAGTTTAGGGTAGGTTTTTACTTCTGTCTGACAGTGCTTCGTGCTTCTTCTCATGGTTATTTTCCAAATGCCAAATTTCTCCAGCAGTACAGGATATAACAATGTGTGAAGATGAAGTTCTGTATTTCAGTTTTTCCCTTAGGTTGGATTAAGTCAGATGTTTGTCACCATTGAATGTTTATTATTAATAAATAGGGTAACATGATCTTAACATATTCTGCATCTCCAATTTTAGGAATTTTTTTACAGTAATTCTTCCTCACCATCATATTTTCATTGTGCCAAATTTCACCTGGCTCGACTTCTGGATTTTTCTCACCTGGTAATAAGAATTTGAGTTCAGCTAACTTTTAATTTTGTGTTCCTGTAGAAGACTGTGGAACGCTGGGCATTGAAAATGAAAAAAGGAAACAGAGTGTACAGTAGCTACAAGTTTCAGCAGGGAGGCTGAGGAAGGGGATGCTAAAGGAAGAATAAGCCCACACTTCAGTGCTGCATTCTCTGTCCATCCATTGGCACGAAGTTACCATGGGCAGAGAAAATGTTACATGACCCTGTAGGGATGGGGACAAGTTTGAGAAATGCCTCTTCCATGCCAGTAGATAAGGACAAAATTGCCCAAAGCATCTCTGACCTCTAAGTGTCCCTGTGGGCCCCAGTTGGCCTTGGGAAGCTGGAGAGAACAATGCTTGCCAGAAAACAAAACACATTTAAAAGCCTATTGTGGAAACTGAGGGAGAAAGACAGACTAAAAGATGTTTCCTGCTAAAATCACACAGCGAGTGGAAATTAATTTACAGGAACCCATTATTACTAGCTTAAGCATTTAATGTCCGTGATATTTTATTGATGTAATATGTTCTCTTAATTGTTTTATTTTATTAAATATAAAAATGTTTGTATGGATATTCACAGAATCGCTTGCAGTCTGAGCCTTCCAGTCCTGTCTTAACTTTTGAGTCTCCTCAACGTGTTTCTCTAGCATTGAAGTCTTCTACACAGGGGTTTGCAGGGACTGCACCTTTTGGAGCTGAGTGAACTCTGCACTTTTCAAACACTTTATATATTATCTTAAGTCTCAATAGCCCTCCAAGGTAGATGGGATTTATTATCCCTATTGTTTAAATAGGGAGCTGCCACCTCAGAGACAGTAAATGGTCTTGCCTGTAGCATATCGTGTCCTTTCCGGATCAGACCTTGTTGATGAAACATTCCTTCTAGTTGGAAATGTAAAACAACGGATATGTGAGATGGGGCAAAATGGTAGTGATTTGTACAACTGAATGTTTGATGGAAAAGACAGGCTTTCCTGAATTCATTAATTCTTATTACCCACATTTTCTGGGAGTATGGGTGCTTATCCGCTGGCACTATTATTGGATTGTTGAAGTAACCATAAAGGCCTTTGTGATGATTTATCTTCTGCCTCCTTGTGAGTCTGCCCACATTTGCTGGTGATTTGGTCAGATAGGGGATATCAACAAGCTTAGAATGCTTTTTTTTCCTCTTCCCAGGGGAGTTGCCTTCCTGGTTTTGGTTTACTTTGGCTTGTACATTATAGTGCATCTTTTTGGTGAAGTGCATCTTTTGGGTATAGATAAGGTGGTATCGTGGAAAGAAGAGTAAAAGCATGCTGGTGGGAAAAAGCTAGACTAGAGCCGAACTGTGCTGTGGATAATTCAGAAACTGAATGATGTACACACCAGTGATTTGATAATTGCCTTTATACACTTTGAGGCATTGAAGCTAGAAAAGCAATTTAAAGGTATTGAATTTGTTTTCATTGTAATTCATTGCAAATAATTAAGCATCCTTTGTGAAAGAACCAGTAATACCTTTATAGATGTCAGGTCCTCTGGTAGGTGCTGGAAATGCTAAGTTCTCACTGAGTTCTGTGTTGTATTTTTGGTTGAGTCCTTAAAAGGGTTAATATTTCTGAGGGACAACAGAATGAAGTGTTTAATTATCAAAGAGCTTTATTTTTAAAACTACAGATGTTTTGGGCATGTGTTTGAGGGGAAGGAGATAAATGCCCAAAGTAGAACTCTGAATTAATAAAATTTGGAGAATGACTTACTCAATTTGGTTAATTTGGTTATTAAGTCTAATTACAGCTTTTGTAGTGGTGACTGTTAAGATAAAAGACCATATCTATTATAGCTCAGAACTTGAATCGAACATTAAGAACATCCTTTCAGGATCAAACCTCTTTTTGGGGAGGTGAGCAATTAAAGAATGTTATAGGCAAATTAATAAAGGCTTGGCTTTAAAAAATTTTTCTCATTCTGCAAAATGGAAATTTTCTAATTAGAGAAATGTAAGCACAAAAATCTAGATTGGATTTTTTTCCTCAAATCATAGAAATCGTTGTGTAAGGTTTCAAGAATATTTAGGATTTTGCTTTTAAGGACCATAATCTATTTGAGTTTTATTTTTCTTTAAAGTGGGAATCGAATATTAGAGTTATAAGTTAATGAGAAAATGTTTTTAAAGCCCCATATATGGTGCCTGTAGCACATAGTAGACATCCAAGAAATGGCGAGGATCAATGATAATGATTATTTAATTAAAGTTATCTTTGGTATTCTCCTATTTCTTAGAAAGAACACTTAAAAAATTTCTTTTATTAAAGAGAGTAAGAGAGAATATCTTAAGCAGGCTCCATGCTCAGCACAGAACCTGACACAGGGCTCAATCCCATGACCCTGGGATCATGACTGAGCTGAAATCAAGAGTCAGGACACTCAACTGAGCCACCCAGGTGCCCCAAAAGAACATTAAAATCAATTTTTTTAATTAAAGGTTTTATTTTTAAGTAATCTCTACACCCAATATGGGGTTCGAACCTAAGACCCCGAGATCAAGAGTTGCATGCTCTACCAAGTGAGCCAGCCAAGGGCACCTCAAAAGGACATTTTTAAAGAAAAGTAGTGTTATGTCATCAAAATCATGTTATCTTCTTATAGACTCTGACTTCTCCGTAGGTGAAGGTGAAACTCGCTGTTCTACTGTCACATTATCAACTCCTTCATAAGCAAGTCAGTCAGGCCTTCAGCACTATGTGTATTGGTTAATGTTTTTCTAATTTTGAGTTATTTCGAAAGAACTATTGCTTGATAATAAATTTGGTTATTCTGTTTTTAAAACCTTGTGTTATGTTTATGTGGAAACAGTGGGTTTGGGTTAACATATATCTTAGGGTATATAATTTCTGCATTTAATTTAAAATTAGCTCTAGCCCAGCTTTTAGTTGGCTTGGGGGTGCATGTTTCATGCTGATTTTCAGAATAAATTACAGTTTATAAGTTATGGACTGAAATACAGAATTCTGAACTATAGTGAACACATTAAAGACAAAGCACTAATTTTAGAAAAACATTTACATCACATTATTTGTCAACATTAATTTACTTAGTTGCCCTTTTACACACAACCTTGTTAATTACACTGACAACCTGATAATGAAACTATACTAGTCATGGCGCATCTTTCAGGGCAACTTCTTGATTTTAGTTTTGTCTAATGTCTATTTAAGATTAGGAGAATTATAAGATAAAAACATCTTGGAAGAAAACCTTAGAAGATTCTTAATTTTTAAGCATTACCTGTTGAATATTGATTTTATTTTTTCTAAAGGTCATTTGATGATTTGGAAATTTTTTTAGTTCATTGTGCCCTAATAAATATTAATGGAAATTTTTGATCCAGTATATAGCTTTTATTTAATCACTTAAATGTAACTTTTTTTGTGTTGCTAGGGTCTACAGCCTAAAACCTGGTAAAGTTGTATCTCATTTTCCAGTGGAGTTCATTGGAAAAGGCTGCAACTTAACAGGTTCTTTAGATACCGTTTTGATTTGTCCCTTGCTTTGTGACATGTTTCATTTGAAGCTGGGTGGCCATGTTTCATTTGAAGCTGATTGTCCTGTTCCCCTTTCTGGGAAAGGCATAGAATTAATAAGGTAGTGATTTTTGCAATGTCCATTGGCTCATTAGAGGATTCCTGCTTAGAGTGCCCTCATACTTAAATCCTTGGAGTACCAGTAGACAGTATTGTTTGGTACAGATATTATGTAGCAGCAGTTTACTTTGTAGTTTACATGTAGTAAAATTCTTACTGTAAAATATATACTGCAAGTACTTACTATAAAAATGCAGACACCTATACTTATGGTCTTGGGTTATCATGGAGAGTAGGCCTGCCATTGCAGCATTAAGCTGGTGGTTTAGGGATATTTGAAAATGGTATTACAGTGCTGCAGGGTTCAGTAAGCTGGGGTTATTGCAAGATGATACAGTATGTGAGAATGATAGTGGAAAACAAGCATAAGAAAGCTTCATGGGAACCTTTATAATGACAGGATGATTCACATTAAGGGAGCACTGTGCCTGACCATGAGGCAGTAGATTTTGCATAAAGAGCAGTAGGCAAAAGAGGAGGATAGGTTCTACTCCAAACTGTATCTGAAAGAGGTTATTCAGGAAAGAAGAGAGAGAAAAATGGGTAAAGAAAGAATCATGTAGTTGGAATCTATGGTTGCAGCTGTCCTCAAAGTATTGTTACGAAGTTGGTTAAACCTGAAATGTACAATTTAGAATGCTGGACTGCAAATGTATTACTTTTGAATAAATGTCTATTACAATTATTAAAAAAAATACATCTGAATTTTTTGATGTACAGTTTTGAGTTTGGACAAATGGCATCTTCTGTAACAATGACCACAGTCAAGATATGAAATGGTTATATCATCTCCAAAAATTCCCTCACACTGTCCCCATGTGTCCTTTCCATCATTGACTGTCCCTTTCATCGGTGATTTATTCTCACTTCTTTTAGTTTTACCTTTTCTAATATGTCATATAAATTAAATAGTAAAGAGGGTACACACACATGTCTTTTTCATTCTGGCTTCCTTCGTGTGGCATAATGCATTTGAGATGTTATGTGTATGTCAAGGGTTTGTTTCTTATTGCTGAGTAGTAATCGGTTTTATGAATGCACCAGTTTGTTTACCCATTCACCTGTTGAAAGCCATTTAGGTTGCTTCCAACCTGCTGCATTTATGAACAAAGCTGTTGTAAACATTCCTGTATAAGTTTTTTTATCAACATAAATTTTCAGTTTCCTTGGGCAAATTCCTAGAGGTGGATTACTGGGTTATGAGGTAATTAAATAATATGTTTCACTTTATGAGAATCTGCTGAGCTAGTTTCCAGAGTGGCTCTATCATTTTGCACCCTTTGAGCATTCCAGTTGCTCCACACTGTACTAGCACTTGGCATTGTCAAGTTCTAAATTTCTTTTTTCTGATTTTATTTTAATAGGTGTATAGTGGTATGGTTTTAATTTGTACTTTCCTAATGAGTGATGATGTTGAGCACATTTTCATCTGCAGTTTGCTATTATATTTTATTTCATCTGCAACATCCCATTATACACAATATATGGTTCTGTAGATCTTACTTGATGAAGTGTCTTTCCAAATTTTTTGTCCATTTTTATAGGGTCGTTCACTTTCTTGATGAGTTTTGTGAGGACTTTTATATATTCTGGATGCAAATCCTCTGTCAAATGTATGATCTGCACATATTTTCTCTCAGTCTGTGACTTATCTTTTCATTCTCTGAAGAGTATCTTTCGTAGAGGAAAAGGTTTTAATTTTTATGTTTGCTTTCTCAATTTCATCCGTTATGGATCTTGCTTTTGATATTGGATCAACTTTATCTTTGTCTCACCCAAGATCATAAGAGTTTTCTCCCCCTCCCCCAAGTGTTATGGTAAGGCTTTATATTTAGGCCTATGATCTATTTTGAGTTTTTAAAAATTTAATTGAACCAATCCTTTAATGAAGTTTTTGGTATGGATTTAAGTTCACTTTTTTCACAAGAATATCTAATAGTTGCACCAGGTGTTGAAAACGTTTATCTTGGGGCACCTGGGTGGCTCAGTCGGTTGAGCGTCCGACTTCAGCTCAGGTCACGATCTCGCGGTCCATGAGTTCGAGACCCGCATTGGGCTCTGGGCTGATGGCTCGGAGCCTGGAGCCTGCTTCCAATTCTGTGTCTCCCTTGCTCTCTGCCCCTCCCCCATTCATGCTCTGTCTCTCTCTGTCTCAAAAATAAATAAACGTTAAAAAAAATTTTTTTAAAAAGAAAGCGTTTATCTTTTCTCTACTGAATTGACTTTGAACCTCAAATTGACCATATTTGTGTAGGTCTGTTTATGAGCTTTTTAATCTGTACCATTGATCTGTGTGTTTTACCAATTGTGCATTGTCTTGATTACTGTAAGTATAGGAAGTCTCAAAATTAGCTACTATAAGTCTTTCCACTTTGTCCTTTAAAATTGCTTTGGTGATTCAGTATCTGTTCTTGTGTCCATCATGTACACAAACACCTGCTTGGCTTTTGAGTGGGGTTGTGTTGAGTATATAGATCAGTGTGGAGAGTATTGACATCTTAACATTGTTAAGGTTTCTAATCTATGAACATAGTAAACTTTCTGCTTTTTAAGATTAACTTATTTTGTCAGTATTTTGCTTTCAGCATAGAGACTCTGCACATGTTTTATAAGATTTATACCTAAGTATCTCATGGTTTTTTGGGTACTAATACAAATGGTAATTTTTTGGTTAAATTTTTAACTGTAATTTTTCAGTTTTAGCATATAGATTTACAGTTGGTTTTGTGTGTGTGTGTGTGTGTGTGTGTGTGTGTGTGTGTGTTTTATTTACAGAGAGAGCATGAACAGGGGGAGACGTAGAACAGTAGAGAGAGTCTCAAGCAGTCATGCTCAGCACAGAGCCCATAGTGGGACTCAATTCCATGCACTGGGATCATGACCTGAGCCAAAATCTTGAGGCAGACACTCAACTGACTGAGCCACCCAGGCACCCCAATTTTGGGGGGGGGTTGTTTGCTTTTACTTTGACTTTGTGTCATGACCTTTGGTAAACCTACTTATTAGTTCTAGGAGCATTTTTGTAGGTCACTTGTCTGCAAATAGAAATTGTTTAATTTTTTTCCTTTCGTATCTATGCAGTTAACTTCCTTTTCTCGCTTTTTTGGGTTTGCTGAAATTTCCAGTGTAATGCTGAACAGGAGATGGAAGAGATACATCTTTGCCTTATTTTGATCTCAGGAAAAATATTCAGTCTTTTGCCATTATGATGTTCATGTAGCATTTCTTTCACAGATGCCTTTATCTGATTATCTTCTTTTCCTATTTTGTTGAGAGGTTTATTTATTATGAAGGAATGTTGAATTTTGTCAGTTGCTTCTTCTGTTGGAAAAAATTACTTTATCTACATCTGTTGAAGATGGTCTTTTTTTTCCCCCTTTGTCTGTTAATATAGTGAGTTATGCTGATTGAATTTTAATGTTAAATCAACCTTGCATTCCTGGGATAAATGATACTTGGTTGTGGTTTATTTTCCTTCTTGTATATTTCTTAATTAGACTTTCTAGTATTTTGTTGAGATGTTTACTTCTGTGTTCATGAGGGATATTCATCTGTAATTGTATTTAATTATATTTTTGTCTGGTTTTGATATCAGAGTAATGCTGGGCTCTTAAAATGAGTTGGAGACCATTCCCTTCTATGTTTTCAGGAAGATATTGTGTAGAATTGGTATTCTTTCTTAAATATATTTGGTATAATTTTCCAAGGAAACCTCTGAACCTACATTATTAGAGACTGAATTGCAGATTTAATTTCTTTAATTTATTACTATTCAGGTTGTTACTTGTTGAGTGATGAACTTTGGTAGTTTGCGAGTTTCAGGGAATTTTTTTTTTTTTTATCTAAGTAGTAGAATTCATAGGCATAAAGTTGTTTGTAGAATTCCATTATAAGCCTTTAAATTTTTTTTTATTTTTTACATTTTATTTGTTTTTGAGAGAGAGAGAGAGAAGGAGAGAGAGAGAGAGAGAGAGAGAGAGCGGGCACAAGTGGGGGAGGGGCAGAGAGAGAAAGAGAGAGAGACAGAAGCTGAAGCAGGCTCCAGGCTCTGAGCTGTCAGCACAGGGCCCGACATGGGGCTTGAACTCGAGGAACTCTGAGATCATGAGCCAAGTTGAAGTCGGGTCCTTAACCTACTGAGCTACCAGGTGCCCCTGATTTTATTAGTTTTTTTTAAAGAAGCAGCTTTTGGTTTCACTGAATTGAGGGGGTGCAGGTTTCAATTTAATTGGTTTCTGATGTTATTTCCTTCCTTATGCTTGCTGGCTTTTGCGTTCTCATTTTCTTAAGGTGGATATTTAGGTTATTGCTTTGGGTGCCTGGGTGGCTCAGTCAGTTGAGCATCAGACTTTGGCTCAGGTCCTGATCTCCCAGTTCATGGGTTCAGGCCTTGCATCGGGCTCTGTGCTGATAGCTCAGAGCCTGGAACCTACTTCTGATTGTGTGTCTCCCTCTCTCTCTGCCCTTTCCCTGCTTGTGCTCTATCTCTCTCTCTCTCTCTCTTAAAAATAAACAGAAACAAAATTTTAGATGATTGCTTTGAATCCTTTCTTTTTTCCAGGATAAGTATTTAACCCTGTAAATTTCCCTGTAAACTGTTTTCAGGTATACATCACAAATTTTGATATATTTTATTTGTATTTTCATTCATTACAGAATATTTTTTGAGTTTTCTTGTGACTTCCTCCTTTACTCATGAGTTATTTATAAGTGTTATTTAGTTCCCAGATATTTGGGAATTTTCCAAATATCTTCCTGTTACTGATTTCTAGTTTAATTCTTTTACATCAGAGAGTATACTTCGTATGATTTCACTTCTTTCAAATTTGTCAAAGTTTGTTTTATGGCATAGAATATGGACTGTCTTGGTGAATGTTCTTTGTGCATTTAAAAAAAGTAATGTTTTGTTTTTCCTATTAATGGTAGGTAGAGTGGGCTATAAATGTCAGTGAGATTAAATTGGTTGATAGAGTTGGTATTCTTCATCCTTATTTTCTGTCTGCTTGTCTTATTAGTTATTGAAAAAGGAGTGTTAAACCCTCTAAATATAGTTGTGACTTTGTCTATTTCTCCTTTAAGCTCTGTTGGTTTTTGCTTCATGTATTTTGAAGTCTTCATGTTGGGTTTAGCTTACTCATTTAGGATTCTCATTGTTTTTGGAGAACTGACCCTTTTATTCTACATCTCACTTTATCCTTGATGTAACTATTCCTTGTTGTGAAGTCTACTTTGTCTGATATTAATATGGCCCCTTAAGCTTTATTTTGAAAGTTTTACGCAGTATATCTTTTTCCATTTAATCTATGTTATTCTATTTAAAGTATCTTTCTTGTACATAGAGTAGAGTTGGGTCTTTTTAATCTGAATTTACCATCTCTTTTAATCTGTATGATTAGACCATTTACATTTAATGTAATTATTGATGTAGTTGAATTTAAGTCTCTTTATCCTTTCTGTTTTTATTCCTTGTTCCTTCTGCTTTTTCCTGTCCTCCTTGGATTGTTCTAACCTTTTTAAGTATTTCATTTAATGTATTGTCTTTTTTGTTTTTATCTCTTAGTATATTTTTTATGGTTTTGGTGTTAAACATACCTAGCCTTAAACAGTCTATTTTGAGTTACATTTTGCCACTTTAAGTAGAATGTAGAGTCTAACAACCTTATAGGTTCCTTTACTCTCCATTCTTTATAGTTTTCTAAATGGGTATTACATCTACATACATTTAAAATGACACAAGACAATATTCAGATTTCTTCTTTCAGTAGTCATACTTATTTTAAAGAACTTAAAAGGACAAGAGCAGTTTGTTATATTTAGTCAGATATTTATTATTCTTAATTGCTCTTTGTTCTTAAAAGCCTCAGTTTCCCTCTGGTATTAATTTCTTTAGCCTGAAGAACTTTCTTTAGCATTTCTTCTAGAACAGATCTTTTGGCAACAAATACTTTAGTTTTCTCTGATGTGAGAAAATCTTTATTTCACCATCATTCCTGAGCAGTATTTTTGCTGGATATAGAATTCTAGGTTGACACTGTAGTTTCTTTGAACACTTTGAAGGTATTGTTTCACTGTCCTCTAACTTCTATGATTTTTGATGAGAAATATCTAATTATTTGAGTGATTCTTCTCTGTATGGTTTTTTATTATTCTTTACTTTCAAGTTTTTTTTTTTCTTTATCTTTGGTTTTCATTGATTTGATTATGGTATGTTTGGGCATGGCTTTCTTTGAGCTTACCGTTTTCCTGGTTAGTTGAGCTTCTTCGTTCTGTAAATTCATATATTTTCACAAATTTGGAAGTTTTTAGTCATTATTTCTTCCACAGTTTTCTGTATCTATGTCTCATCTTCTGGGACTCCAGTTACTAATACAAATATTACACATTTTGATGTTTTCCCACTTGTCTTTAAGGTTTGGTTCATTTTCTTCTGATTTTCTCTGTTCTTCAGATGAGATCATTTCTATTTTCACATTCACTAACTTTTCCCACTGCCATATCCATCCTGCCACTGATCCTATGTAGTGAATTTTTTATTTCAGATATATTTTTTTTCAGTTCTAAAATTCCCATTTAGTTCTTTTTTATAGTTTGTCTTTTACTCATTTAATAGTGTTTACCTTCTCATGGAGCATAGTTATATAGTTACTGTAAAGTCTCTGATCATTCTCACATATGGTTTATCTTGGTTGGCACTGTTGATTGTTTTTTCCCTTGAGAATTGATCACATTTCCCTGTTTCTTTGTAAGCCAAATAATTTTGGATCTTGGATGTTTTGAATATTGTGTTGTGAAAATCTGAGTCTTCTTAAAATCCTCTGGAGAATTTGTTTTTGTTTTTGTTTTGTTTTTGTTTTTTAAAGCATACAGTCAACAATCAGGGTAGATTCAGACCATAAGTTTTGTTTTACCTTCTTTGGATGACATTATCAGTAAAGTTTTCAAAGCCTTGCCTCTGTTGCTTGCGGTCTGCCCAGTACATAGGATGTGGGCCTGTTGGTATATAGTTTTTAGGGGTCTCCCTCTTCAGCTCCTGATTGTGAGGAGGGTCCCCTTTTCCCAGTTCTCTCACCAACTAGATGATATTTTCCTTTTTTGTTGTATGTGCCCTCTACAAAGTTCCCAAAATGGGACTAATTTTCTGCCAACCCAGGAGACAAAAGAGGGGGAAAAAAGTAACATGAAATCAGCCTCACATGGCTTATTTCTTAAAGTTTTATTTCTCCAATCTACTTGTTTATTTACTTTTTAGAGCCCTCAAGGTGCTGCTTTTTGTACATTTGGAGAGAGATAAGCAATAGTGGGTTTATTCCATTTTAACTGATCACATTTTGTTTTTAATTGGCATTTAAAAATATAGAAATGTAATTTTTAAATACTTGTGGCTTAAATAATCAGTTGTGGCAATTTTAATTTTCTGTTGGTAAAAATTGTTTGATATTTAAAATATCAGATTCTATAATTGAAGAAGTTTGCTAATTTTATTAAGTTTTTAATTTTAATTCCAATATAGTTAACATACACTGTTATGTTAGTTTCAGGTGTACAGTGTAGTGATTCACCAGTTCTGTACATTACTCAGTGCTCATCATAAGTGTACTCTCCAGTCCCCATCACCTGTTTCACCCATATCTCCACCCACCTTCTCTCTGGTAACCATCAGTTTGTTCTTTATAGTTAAGAGTCTTATTTCTTGGTTTCTCTCTTTCTCCCTCCCTCCCTCCCTTCCTTCCTTCCCTCCTTCCCCTGCTTTTGTTCATTTGTTTTGTTTCTTAAATTTCACATATGAGTGAAATCATACAATATTTGTCTTTCTCTGACTGATTTATTTCACTTAGCATTTATATTCTCCATCTCCATATATGTTGCTGCAAATGGCAAGATTTCATTGTTTTTTTATGGGTGAATAATATTCCTTGGTGTGTGTGTGTGTGTGTGTGTGTGTGTGTGTGTGTATACACATCACATCTTTATTCATTTATCTGTTGATGCACATTTGGGAATCTTGTTAATTTTATATGTGAAAGAATGTAAAACATCTCTTTTGGACAAACAAAACACAGTGGTTGTTTCTACCTTTATTTACTTGGCTAACACAGTTGATTAAAATACACATAGATACACGTACCTTTCTTTTTTTTAAAATGTTTATTTTTTAGAGAGAGAGAGAGAGACAACATCAGCAGGGGTGGGGCAGAGAGAGAGGGAGACCCAGAATCCGAAGTAGGCTCCAGGCTCTGAGCTGTCAGCACAGAGCCTGAGCAGGGCTCAAACCCATGGACCAGACTGCGAGATCATGACCTGATCGGAAGTCGGATGCTCAACCGACTGAGCCACCCAGGTGCCCCACACATGTACCTTTAAAAGAAAAAGTATTGTGAATGAGTTTGAAGTACTAGAATCTGTCTTGTTTTGAAATCAGTAAAGTAAAACTTGTAGTTTTAGAACTTCTGAAGTATTTGTTTGAATTAGCTACCTAATTAGCTATTCAAGTTATGAGTTATGCATTCTAAACTCATTATGGCAGGGTGCCTGGATGGCTCAATAGGTTAAGCATCTGACTTTTGATTTTGGCTCACAGTTTGTTAGATTGAGCCCTGCATCAGGCTCTATGCTAAGCCTCTCTTAGCATAGAGCCTGCTTGGGATTCTCTCTCTCCCTCTCTCTCTGTGCCTCTCCTGTTCATGTGTGCTCTCTCTCAAAAATAAATAAACTTAAATCATTTAAAAAAATAAATTCATTATGGTTTTTCCTTTGAAAAACAAGTGAAATTTTGATTAATGTTTAATGATTTCATTCACATAAAGACATAAATTTAGTGATTTCATTTATAATAAGATTAGTTTTTGAAGCACCTGGGTGGCTCAGTCGGTTAAGCCTCTGACTTTGACTCAGGTCATGACCTCACGGCTCGTGGGTTCAAGCCCTGCGTCTAGCTCTGTGCTGATGGCTCGGAGCCTGGAGCCTGCTTCTGATTCTGTGTGTCTCTCTCTCTGCCCCTCCCCTGCTCACACTCTGTGTCGCTCTCAAAAATAAGCAAACATTAAAAAATATATATAATAAGATTAATTTCTGGTGAAATCATTTAGGGGGAAGTATGTTTAAGTGAATTTTATTTTTAAAACATCTGTTGAAATATACATACGCATATCAATTGATATGCATTCTAATTTAAAAACATCGTAAAGTTTGGAAAGCTTGTAAAACTAGGAAATTATTTATTTGTGTCCATTATAGTACCTTTATGATTTTATTGTAAAAAGGTAAATTTAGAAGTAAATTTAATTTTTGCATGGAAGAAGCATTTAGAGTGCTTTGTTACAGCATCCATATATAAAATCTGTTTGTAGACTAAAGTGGTAAGTTGGACTTTACTTCTTTTTTGTCTTTTTTGTCCAAAATGTGACACAAATAGGAAGGTGATACAGTTAGCATTTGAAATATCTTTCATCTTTATATGTAACCATGTTTGGATCTTTGGTTCAAATTTGGGCTCTGTTGTCCTTCTTTCCATTAAACTCTATATGAGATTTGTAGCTTAGATTAAGGAGAGAATAGAGTTATAAAAATGGCAGAACTAGGTCCATTCTGAAAGGGTTTAAAATGTATCATTAGGTTTTAGAATTGGAAATTTTTATGATATTTGAAATTTACTTCCCTCTCTCCCTTTAAATTAGGTGCTCTGTGGATGTGTATAGTTTTAAACCCCCACTGCAAGTTGGAACAGAAAGCCAGTTGGCTAAAACAGCTGAAAAAGTGGAACAGTGTTGATGTCTGTCCATGGGAAGATGGAAATCATGGCAGTGAATTACCCAACTTAACCAATGCTTTGCCTCAGGGTGCAAATGCTAACCAAGGTGAGTCCACAGTAATATTTTGCTCACTTTATATTTGCTTAATTGTGCATATATGTTTACAACAGTAATACAGTATACGTGGGAAAATTATTTTGCCCACTAAGAATTCACAATTCAGGGACTTAGTGTTTTGACTGTGATTGTATGTATTTTAATTTTTACCTGATATCTTTGTGTATGCTTTTTCATATTATCAGAATACAAATGAATATTGTACTTTTATGTATTAAAATGTGTTAAAATTCCCTATTAATTATTTAGTTTGAAATAGTGTAAAAAAATCATGGAATAAGGAAGTAATATATTACCTTGTAAAACAAAATATTGAGAGGCTTGAGAAACTATTTTTATCTCTTTTGGTGCAACCCACTTCATATTTGGGTTGCTGTGTAATTTAATCAGTTAAAATTTGTTAATTTTAAACATAACAAACATTTATGTGACTGGGTTGGAGGGGCATGGGATGCTGTTGGCATTTAGAGTAGGAAAATTCTTTATTATAATGCATTGTGTAGCATACCTGTTCCCACGTACTGTAAGCTGATAGTGCCTTCCAGTCTTTGGAACAACTAAGAGATGCTTCCAGACATTTCCAGATGTCCTCTTAAGGACCTGTGTCTTTCATTTCTATGCTCTTTTTTTCAGCTTTTCCCTTTCTGTTGGATCTACCCATTTAGCTCAAGTTCCTCTCATCTTCAAAAAACAAAAACAAAAAACAACTCTTTCCTTGGCCCCATTTTCTCTTCCAGCTACTACACAATTTTCTCCTCTCTTTCAGAACCACGTCCTTACAGAAGTTAAGTCTTAACAAATAAAAATTTCATTCACTTATTCCTGTAACTATTTTTGTGTGATTTTTGTGTCCCTGCTGCCTCTTTTGGCGGGGGAGATGTCTGGGGGATTTGACAGACTATGACCAATGTAAAGTGGGAGTTAAATGACAATGGAAGGATCCAGAATCCAGATTGTCTTTCTGTATGTGTTGGCCCCATATGGAGTTGGTACTACTGAAAGAGCTGGCCATTGTGTCAAGTGTGAATGTTAGTATAGTGTTTTCAGTATCTACAGAGAAAGAAAATAAGGTCTTTTACTCCATAGGGACTTGTCTTACCAAAAAGAAGTTTTAAGGTATACTTGGCTGGCTCAGTTGGTAGAGCATGTGACTCTTGATCTCAGGGTTGTAAGTTTGAGCCCCATGCTGGTTGTGGAGATTGCTTTAAAATAAAATCTTTTGAAAAAAGAAGTTTTAGGACTTGGAAGAGATGCTTGTCTGCCTCAGCTTTGTCTAGAAATATTTATTTGCTTTGGGAATTCAGTATTTGAAATCTGTCATATTTTATTGCCCATGATTATGTTAATTCATAACTTCAGAGAAAATAAGTACATCCCAGTTTCTTTTCTAGAAGCATAGAATTTTCAGGTTTACAATTTAGTTTTATTTTCTTCCATTTCTAGGAAACGGTATATCTATATCTATATAGGTAAATTACTTTAATCTCCTTTTACTTAACTGTTTGTTTCTCTGTGTTTCACTTCCCACCCGCTTTTTGGGACTGCCATCCTAACATTTTACAGTTTACATTTTACTTTACATTTGGTTACTTTCCCTTTGATTAAACATAAATATTCCATAGGCTTTAGAAAGCCTTTAAGAAGTGGTCCAGCCTCCAGATGAAACCGCTCATTTCCTTTATGGTTTGGTCCTGGGATATGAAGTTAGAATCTAGTTTCTAAGGGTAATATTTCTTGGGCCTAAAGGTAAAGGCACCATAGTTTCTGTTTTTAGCAGAATATCCGCATCCTGCAAGAGGCTGTCAGAAGAGACATCTCTACAGAGGGACTCTGATATTCAGCCTGCAGTAGTGCTGGGAGTGCTGAGCAGGCTTGGTTGGGGAAAGCCAGCAGAGCCCAGCCGCCATGCCTCTGCAGCTGGGCAGAGTGTGTGCATGACGCAGACCATGAGCAGAATTGAATGTGCTGGCAGATTGGAGTGAATGTGAAGGGTGAATCAGGTCTTGTCTTCGCTAAGATTATTTGTTAGAATTAATTAACAACAACAGTATTAAAATCTGCACTCTTTGAAAGAGGTTTTGTTTTTTTTAATATACCAGAATTGTGGCCAGTTTTTTTATTTTAATTTTTTGATAAATGAGCTAATGGTTTCCTCTTTTACTTTTCTGAATTTCCCAAGTTTTCTTTAATCGACGTGTATTGATATTACATATGCTTTATTAACAACTTTTTACAAATTTGTGTATTTATCATTTTGAAAATTTGGCGAATGTAATCTGTTTCTTTTTTCCATCTTGTTGCAAAAATAAAAAAAACTACATGGGGCACCTGGGTGGCTTAGTCAGTTGGGCGCCCGACTTCGGCTCAGGTCATGATCTCACAGTTGGTGGGTTCAAGCCCCGCGTCGGGCTCTGTGCTGACAGCTCAGAGCCTGGAGCCTGCTTCAGATTCCGTGTCTCCTGCTCTCTCTGCCCCTCCCATGCTCATGCTCTGTCTTGCTCTGTCTCTCAATAATAAATAACGTTAAAAAATTTTTTTTTAATAAAAACAGAACTACAGATACTACAATAAAAATTGACCATAATTTTGATATTAATGAAACTAACTTTTTATCTTTGTAGCCATTGTCTTTGTACATAATCTTTATTTTATTTCCCAGGTTGTTACAGACAATGTTATATCTTACATTTTCATTTAGTTATTATTTCATTAGTATTTAGCCTTTTTTGTTAGAATTGGTTTTATTAGTCTTTTATAGCTAACCACCATTGGAAGTGTGGTGCATTCCTGTACCTTTCACTTTGCTCATACGATCACAAACATGTGAAAAGTTAAGATTTTTGCTTTATTTATTTTTTATCTTATTTATTGTAAATGTTCCTCTTTGAGAGAGTGAGTGGGGGAGGGTCAAAGAGATGGGGGGAACAGAGGATCCTCCAAAGCAGGCTCTGCACTAACAGTTTGATACGGGGCTCAAACTCAAGAATTGTGAGGCCATGACCTGAGCCGAAGTCTGATGCTTAAGTGACTGAGCCGCCCAAACCCCCTGAGATTTCTGCTTTTTTTAAAAAATGGAATCATACTCTACAGCTTACTTTTCTTAAGTGATACCACAGTGAGCCAAATTGACAAGTAGAACTCTTAATTCTTTTAATATATGCTTTATACTAAATTGCTTTTTTAAAGGCTTGATTTAGTTTTCAATTCTCTTTCTGTGATTTGAGCTAAATAAGTGTAATGACAGAGCCACTTAAAATGTGTAAAATTTGGACTTTGGAATATTTACCCAGTTGACACTGGGTGAGAGGTCACGGAACCAGTTTTTTGTTGGGTAGGGATATCTTTACTCTGCTCAACACAAAGCCCCAGTAGTTTCAAAGGGCCTTAAATGTAGGGCCCACTCTTCCTCTTTGCAAGGTGTTCATCTGCCCACTGGGCAGGGCCGTGACAGATACGTCACTATTTATGCCTTGCGTGTTCAGTCATCATACATTTTGATATGTCTCACATTTAAATACAGATATCTAAGTTGACCTGAAACCAAGCTGAAGGTTTGGTAAAACTGAAGGTCTCTCTTGTGAAGACCTCGCTGAAGCCTGTCACAACAGCTGAAATAGCTGAGTTTGGAGTGTGGATATTTATGTTTTGATCTTGATGACCATTGCCTGGCTGTGTGACCTTGGCAAGTCACTTTAATCTCTCAGTTTTCAGTTCCATTAGCAGAATAGGGGAGTTGCACCAGATGAGTTTTCAGAGTGCTTCTCAATTCGGTTGTGTTTTGGTTTTTATGATTCCCTTTACATCTTTGCGGAGCCAAAGCTCCAGTTTGCTTCTCATTTAGTTAAGCTTCAGTACAGTGAGGGGTGATACTTGAGCTAAGTAAAATCTATATAAGAATAGTTTGTTTTCCTGATTATCAGTTGAGGCTTGCTAAGGTTTGTGCCACAGTTGAAGGTAAGTCTGGAGTGGGGACCCGAGGTGTGGGATTGCAGTTGCAGAATTGGAACCATGTCATCCAGAGGGACTGAATAATCCCAGGATTTAGGATGAGAAAATTCTTTATTCCCCAAACATTTCTTTTCTCCGTCAGGTCCTGAAACTTGAACCCTCTTCGGAGTGTATGCTTCTGCTCTTTTGTGATGCCCCGGCATACACTATGCTGGGGACATCACACCAGTCATGGAACCTGCACAGGAGTCAGGAGGCAGCCTATAGGGGCAAGGTAAGTGCGCTGGTTTGTTTTGTAGCTATGTTGTGTGGCTTTGTGAAATGTTAACTATATGCATTTATGCCCTTTGGGATATAAAGTGGCATTTAAGCATTATATCCCAAGAAGCATAATAGTTTTAATTGTGCAAAACCGCACAATATAGTTAAAAAATACAACCAAAAGCACAACCCTTATGCATATCTTTTAAAGGCTGATTGCATCTTCCTGAAAGGTTCCATGGCTGGTGTCGCATCTCTTGCATAGTGTTTGTGAGAGCTGTTGATCCCATCAGGGCAGCCCACCACAGCACCTCAGAAGTGGGGAGCAGTGAGTTTTCATGTGACTTTTGTGCCGAGTGCCTCCTTTGAGTGTATTTGGCATGGAAATTAGACTTGACCCTTCTTTTTGCAGGATGCCTTTAACCTTAGCTTTGATGGCTGCAGAGTGTTTGTGTTTGATAAAACAAGTGAGTGGATGGTGGCTCTTTGGGCTGACTTGCCTCCTAGTACTTAGGACACGAGAGTATTCACCCTTCATCTTTCTGCTTAGGGGGTGCAGGACAGTGTGTGTGGGTGTGTTCATGAACATCTGGCCACAGAATGGTATGACTGATTTATTCACATGTGAATAATAGCTGACACGGCTTTCTGAATTGTGGAAAAAACAGATTCATCGAACAGGCCACATCGGACAGTGTTCACCCGAGCCATCGAGGCATGCGATCTCCACTGGCAGGATAGCCACTTGCAGCACATTATCAGCAGTGACCTATACACCAACTACTGTTACCATGACGACACTGAAAACTCCCTCTTTGACTCCCGCGGGTGGCCCCTCTGGCATGGTAAGTGGCCAAACCGGAAAGACATTTCCATGACTTACTTCTTTGTTTCGTTTCTATAGCATTATTGGAGTGGGAGGTGGAGAGTTGAGGGATTCAATGGGAGACGGATGAATGCTTGGCAGGAGGAGCTGAGTTTTGCATTCAAATCCAAGTTCAGAAATGGCTTCTTAGGTCTTTTTAATAGTATTTTGGGGGAAAACATCATTCTATTTACATGCTATTTTTGTACATATATCTGACTATGACAACTTTGTCCCCTTAACTTTCTGTTTTAGAACATGTTCCTACAGCTTGTGCAAGAGTGGACGCATTACGTTCTCATGGGTACCCCAGAGAAGCCCTGAGACTAGCAATAGCTATTGTTAACACGTTAAGAAGACAGCAACAGAAACAGTTGGAAATGTTCCGGACTCAGAAAAAAGGTGAATGTGAAGGAGTTTGTTTCCACTGGAATGGGATTCTTGGTGATGACATCACTGGATTTTGTCGTCTTTTGGGGAGAGATGGCTTTTGAAATTAGGAGATGGCTTTGCTCACCACTCATTTGGAATATGTAATAGCTGATCTGTGAGAAATTTGAGGCACGTTTTGTCTTGGTTAAATGTAAGAAGTAGGATTTTTAAAAACATTTCTTAGGTTAGTTAACTTTTTTAAGGGGATAATTTTGTTGTTGTTCAAGTAGTTATTTAGTGTGTCTGAATTATCAAAAATGCCAGTGATCCAATAGCTTATTTTGTGAAAGTGCATTCTAATTCTAACAGTAAGGGGTCTGGGGGCACACTGTCCATGTTTGAATCCTGGCATTGGGTCCCAGCTAGGAGACCTTAGGCAGTAGATTCCTCATCTGTGGATGGAGCTTAGTAGAGGATCTATTTATTAGAGTTGTTGAGAAAATTAAATAAGTTAATTGCTACAAAACTCTTAAAACAGAGCCTGGCATAATATGTAAGTACTTTAAAACTTCTTAGCTGTAGGGGCGCCTCGGTGGCGCAGTCGGTTAAGCGTCCGACATCAGCCAGGTCACGATCTCGCGGTCTGTGAGTTCGAGCCCCGCGTCGGGCTCTGGGCTGATGGCTCGGAGCCTGGAGCCTGTTTCCGATTCTGTGTCTCCCTCTCTCTCTGCCCCTCCCCCGTTCATGCTGTGTCTCTCTCTGTCCCAAAAATAAATAAAAAACGTTGAAAAAGAAAAAAACAAAACAAAAAACTTCTTAGCTGTAACAGTTTGTGTGTCGGGACATGGTATTTGTTTAAAGTGATCAGATTTGATTTTTCAAATTCTGTAAATAACATCTGATGAGCTGCCAACTGACAGGACACATTTAACTTCTCTTTATCTTAATTTACTATTAATCTTTTAAATAAGTACTGCTGAGTAACAGTAATTTCAGAGAGTTATACTCAGAAGGCCCTGATCAGAAAAAGAAATACATATGCTTTTTCTGATTAATTAATGCACTTCTTGTTCCTTCCATAGATTATAAATTTTTTTATGTTGCTTTGATTAGGTTTGTTTTTTCACTGTGGAGTTTTATTTCTTATTCAGACAAATACTTTTAGTTGCTAGGGGTTTTTTTTGAGTTATGTTTTTGTTTTTAATCCTTCTATGATTATACACACACCAAGGATACAGCTAAAATTTATCACAAGTTGTTGTAATAGGCTGAAAGTTGGAATGAGTGTTTGTTGTAACTTTTAATACCCTCTATATCAGAATTATTATAGATGTTAATTAACATTATCATTTATATGATGAAAGAAAATTTCAGAGTTAAAATTGTAACCAAAGAAAGGGGAGCTCAAATGAAATTGGAAGGTAATATCCCTGGCTATCATTATTTTGTTCATTTCTTCATGTTCTTCATAACATAACTGGTTACCAGATGTGTTTACAAAACATACTATTTAGATTTTTAAAAAAATTTTCTGAAATCCCTCTTCCCCTAAACACAATCTATAGCCAAAAGTAGCCACAGTCTATAGCTACTTCTGAAAAGTATAAAGGATAATAATAATTCAAGCTAAGAGAAGTGAGGCACTTTTTGTACTGCAGAAATAAAGCTAGGTCATGATGATTATCAGATTAAAAAAATCATAAACTTTTCTTAGAAATGTTGTTTTTAGGGCCACATGGATGGCTCAGTTGGTTAAGCGTTCAACTCTTGATTTCATTTTAGGTCTGTTCAGTTCAGGTCATGATCTCCACATCGGGTTCTGTGCTGACAGCATGGAGCCTGCCTAGGAATCAGTCAATCTCTCTCTCTCTCTCTCTTTCTCTCTCTCTCTCTCTCTCTCTCTCTCTCAATAAACCATCTTAAAAAAATGTTTTAAACAATATCTGGGGCATCTTGATGGCTTAGTCGGTTGAGCATCCATCTCTTGATTTTGGTTCAGGACATGATCCCAGGTCGTTGTGGGATCCAGCCCTGCACCGGACTCCATGCTGAGCGTGGAGCCTGCTTAGGATTCTCTCTCTTTCTCTCTCTGCTCCTCTCCCCCACTCATATACTCTCTTTCTCTCTAAAAATAAAAAATAAGTAAAGATTTTTAAAATGTTGCATTATCTAAGAAACGGAAAGTGTAAAAAATGTTAGTTTGTATAGGTAAATTAGAATATGTGTTAAGTTAGACTCCTTTAATTTGTCTTTGAGACCATTCTTAGACCCATTTCTCTTTTATCTTGTGAGCAATGATAACTTATTTCAGACTATTCTTAATTATTACTGTGATTACATTTCTATACCTGTATCTTTTCTACTTTTTTATTGGTTCATATTAAAAGAATAGGTTTTCCACAGCTGTTACAATTCCAAACTGCCATGACAGCTATTTGTTATGTGATCAAGATTAGTATATGTATATACACCTTGTACATTTTCAATACTGTTTGGCATAATATGTCAGCTTTTTGTTGTTAATTGAGGTATAATTCACATGTAACAAATTAGTTCAGGTGTACAACATAATGATTCGATATTTATGTATTTTGAAATGATCACATTTCATTTCATTTGTATTTATTTTTGAAGGAGAGAAATATAGTGTGAGTGGGTAAGGGGCAGAGAGAGAGGGAGACACAGAATCCAAAGCAGGCTCCAGGCTCTGAGCTATCAGCACAGAGCCTGACTTAGGGCTCGAACTAACGAGCCATGAGATCATGACCTGAGCTGAAGTTGGATGCTTAACTGACTGAGCCACCCACGCACCCTGACAAACTTTTTTTTATGATGAGAACTTTTAAGATTTACTTTCAAATATGCAGTACAGTATTATTTTTTTTTTTTTAATTTTTTTTTCAACATTTTATTTATTTTTGGGACAGAGAGAGACAGAGCATGAACGGGGGAGGGGCAGAGAGAGAGGGAGACACAGAATCGGAAACAGGCTCCAGGCTCTGAGCCATCAGCCCAGAGCCTGACGCGGGGCTCGAACTCACGGACCGTGAGATCGTGACCTGGCTGAAGTCGGACGCCTAACCGACTGCGCCACCCAGGCGCCCCTGCAGTACAGTATTATTAATACATTTTTAAGTGTTTGTTTGTTTGTTTGTTTATTTATTTATTTATTTATTTATTTATTTATTTTTGAGAGAAAATGAGCAGGGGAAGGGCAGAGAGAGATGGAGATAGAGGTTCCCAAGCAGGTTCAGCACTGTCAGCGCAGAGCCTCACTCAGGGCTAGAACTCAGGAACCCTGAAATCAAGAGTCGGAGGCTTAACTGACTGAGCCACCCAGGTGCCCCTGCAGTACAGTATTATTAACTGTAGTTGTCCTGCTGCACTTTATATCACCATGACTTGTTCATTTTATGAATGGAAATTTGCACCTTTGGGGCCCATTCACCCATTTCACCCACACCCACCCCTGACTCTAGCAACTACCAGTCTTTTCTCTGTATCTAGAAGCTTGGGGGTTTTTTTTAGATTCCACTTATAAGTGAGATCATACAGTATTTGTCTTTTCTCTGTCTGACTTACTTCACTTTGCTTCTTGATTTTGAAAAAAAAAAAATTACACTCCTTTTTTTGTTTATTTCTCTCTTTTCTCTTTTTTCACTAATGTTTGTGTGGAAAGAAATAAGAGGAAATACTTTATAAAATTTTATGTCGTTTCCATCACTTGATAATAGATTTATTTGTGTAAGTACCACACCTCCTTTCACCATATATCACCCCCCCCATAAAACATATATATTTTGTTGTTCCAAGAGTAAACTCCTCTTTTTTCATACTGATTATGCATATGAAAGACAGTGACAGAAACTAAAGGGAAAGACCCCTCCAAGGAATATAAGACTCAACTTCTATAAATTTTCATATATTGTGCCAAGCCATGGTTTATTTTTTATGTACTGATAGTTGATGGTCTAAAACCAGAAGGCTTCTAAAGGACTGTTGGATCCATGAAATGGTTCTTCAGTTATTTACAAAAAGTCAGCTTTTTTCTTGGATATTTTATCTTGTGTATAGATTTCATTATATTTTCCTCTAAAAAGGAGCTACTCTTATTTATTACTTTAGTAAATACTTGGATGTAAAATATTGCATATTTTACAACAAAGAACATATCTTAGAATATTTACAGCTTTTTTCTCAGGACTGGAATTTAACATAAGAACTTGAAAGTGCTACCATTCTGTTGAGAAAATGCAAAGGATATGTTTCATCCAAATTATGTTATCTTCTGCTGTAGTTCCCCTTTGTGGCAAAGATCCTCTCTTTAATGGCTTACAGATCCATGATAATGAGGAGTTTCATAGGTGCTAGGGTAGTAATTAAATGATACCCATAGAGAAGTCCCAAGTCGGACCCAGGTTACCACTGCCATCTAGTCTCCCGTGTAAGTGACCCAGTGAACATTGACTTTGATGTATCTTCTTAATATAGTTATCCAGTATAATTCCAGGGAGACTTCTTAGTCTTCTCTAATGCCACTCTTGGGGAAGTAAGGGGAGTTGTTCCTCACTTCTCGGTAAAAATTTGTAACTCATTTTTCCTCATGTAACATAATTTAATAGTATAAGTGGTAATGTTAACCCAGTACCTCGGACACACAGGCCTGTCCTCGAAAGTTGGCACCATTTATATGGATTTACAGGTAAACTTTGAGAACACCAAATTGTTCACAAGTTGGGTATTATGTGTACGATCGTTTTTTTAATTAAAGAAGAATTGCCAGTGGAATTCAGGACTAATTTTTTAGGATGCCACTATTAAAAGCATCTCTTCCTCTACTTGTCTCCATCCCTCAATTTTCTTTTCTTATACAGAGCTACCCCATAAAAGCCTCACCTTGATAACCAATCTGGAGGGCTGGGTTGGACACCCCCTGGACCCTGTGGGCACTCTTTTTAGCAGCCTTATGGAAGCTTGCCGAATTGATGATGAAAGCTTCTCTGGGTTCTCCGATTTTACAGGTAACACTGTTGGCATTGTCTCCTGTGCTTTTTTTCCCCTAAACCTTGAGTGGCATTGGTCAGTGTTTCTTGTCACATTTGGTGTTGTGAATCTGTACGGTTAGTAGTACTTTCGGTTAACAAGGGAGCAAGGAAATGGGCATTCCCATGGTTTTATGGAAAACTTAACACGCTGAGAAAAATCTTCGAATCCACAGTTGGGCGCATGTGTTAGAGAACCTTAGAAATACGTATTTTCTTCTAGCTAGTGATTCTGCATCTAAGAATTTATCTGCATTTATGACTGTTTTCCAGCGTTAAGATTTAAGATAAAGATGTATATCCTAGAATTGGGAACTAGAAATTT
The DNA here is from genome assembly GCF_007474595.2 of Lynx canadensis. Classification (NCBI taxonomy): domain Eukaryota; kingdom Metazoa; phylum Chordata; class Mammalia; order Carnivora; family Felidae; genus Lynx; species Lynx canadensis. Next base: position 129,407,043 of record NC_044303.2, read on the forward strand.
GGTTACTTTTTAAATTTGTTTTTGCCTTAGAAGTTACTTGTGACTTAAATGGGTTGTAGTCTACTTTAAGAGGATTATCTAATGTCACTAAAAGTGTTTTACATCACACATTATTTTATTTTATTAAGTTCATTTATTTAGAGACAGAGGGCAAGTGGGGGAGGGGCGCAGAGAGAGAGAGAGAGAGAGAGAGAGAGAGAGAGGGAGACAGACAGAGGATCCCAAGTGGGCTCTGGCTGACAGCAAGAGAGCCCACGCGGGGCTTGAACTCTCAGACCATAAGATCATGACATGAGCCGAAGTCAGACACTTACCCAACTGAGCCACCCAGGTTCCCCTGCATCACACATTCCTTTAAAGCATGTTTTGAGATTTCTCTCTGGCCTCTTGAAACTTAAGAATCAGCGTTAAAATAACTGCCTGTGGGCTGTGGACAGAGGTGTGACAGGGAGGGAGTACTGTCCCTTTTCTGCTCTCATGAATGGGTGAACACAGAGGATTAATAATGTTGTCCCTCCACAATTTCCCCTGTGGTGTTTGCCTTCATGGATTATGGGTGCCCCAGACTCTGTCAGGACGGTGAAAGCTATGACTCTGAATTCATTTTCCTTGGGAGTCTGATGGTTGAAGTTGGTTAAAATTTCTCATAGAAGTGCTTCAGCAGAGATAAGAGAATGCTCAAAGAATCGTTCCTCTTGATAACTGATATGACTCTTTGATAGCAGAAAGGACCTTGAAATTGGTTAGTATGTTGTGTTCTCTAATTTTTTCATTAAATTCCAATATTGTGATAACACTTTGGAAACAACTTCTTTTTTAATGCCGGGCTTTAAAGAGTTGGTAATTATGGCAGTCATTATATAAGTTTACTCTTGTTTAAGTAAAGTTTTTTTTTGTTTTTTTGTTTTTGTTTTTTTTGGGTTTTTTTTACTCTTTAGTATTCTTAAGATCTCTTCTTAAATTTGTAGGGTTTTTGGTGATTCATTTTCAGTGGGAGGAAAATATTTGTAATATTCTGTCCCTTAAAACATACATATCTAGTCATTCATGGTCATTTTGTAAAAGATCTAGAAAACTACGCACTTTAACGTAAGAAACGTTTTCTATTTTTCTTGGAATAAAGTCAACGATTCATTTAATGGTCCTGGGTAAAATAAACATGTATACCTATCGGTGCCTGCAAAAGTAGTATCTGAACTCTGCTTTCTTTTGTGACATTTTACAGAGAATACGGGACAGTGCAAGTCTCTGGAATACCAGCATCTCCCTGCACACAAATTCTTAGAAGAGGGGGAATCCTATTTAACACTAGCTGTGGAAGTCGCCCTGATAGGGCTGGGACAGCAGCGTATCATGCCTGACGGGCTGTACACACAAGAGAAGGTTTGCCGGAATGAGGAGCAGCTCATTTCCAAGCTTCAGGAAATTGAATTGGATGACACACTGGTGAAAATTTTTCGCAAGCAAGCAGTCTTCCTATTAGAAGGTAGTGTGATAAAGAAGTTTTCTGCTTGTTCTGCCAATTTTATTGAGGCACTAAGCTTTCTTATGTTGGGAATACTGTTTTTATGCATTCAGTATGGTAGTTATTCTGATTGGTATGGCCACTGAATGTCACAGGAATGTTTACTATCCAAAAAATAATATCACTTAATCAAAAAGTACTGATGTTCACTTGTGTGTCATTTGATATAAGTGGTGATGTGAGATAGCCTGTTAGAAATGAGCCCCTTTTAATGCCACAAACCTTGAAAAGGACTGTCACTATTTAGTCTATGTTGTTACTGAGATAAATGTTAAGTTTGATAATTTGCGAGTTCTTGCTGGTAGCCATGTACCTATTTACTTGATCACTTAAATGATGAAATGGAAATTCATCGGCATTCCTCTGAATTATTATTTTGGCTTTTACATGACATCTGGGTTTTGAGTGTGTCGTTTTGCATGTGTTAGCAAAGGACTTTGGAGGCTCCAGGAATGAATTACCACTCGCTAATTCTTTCAGAGAATTCATTAAGTGTAGATTCACCAAGTTCAAAGTTTCATGGACTCTCTAAGGCAGTCTTAATTCTCTTCTTTTTATAAGGTCAAGAGCTGAATGGCCTAAGAAATTTTGGCTGGCATTATTTTTAAAAAGTTTTTTTTGTTTGTTTTGTTTTTTTTCTGGAAAAGAGTAAGTGTAATTTGTATACTAGCCTAATCTTTTATGCAAATTTCGGTGATGCCTACTGGGTAAAGTTGCTTCTATATCTTAAGTACATGGGTATTATTATTGTGGGATTGTCTGTGATTGATAGATGAGTAAAGTGTGGTGTTCTCATCATATATTTAGAACTGTTGCATACAGGGAAAGGATTTAGAGAAAATAATATTTTACTGCCTTTTATTTGTCTAAAGCTAAAGATCTCTTTGAAAGAAAAACCTTTATCAAATATATTACAGTATCATACATTTGTGTGTTTTATAAGTGTATTTTAAAGGGAAAATGTTCTTAGTAACAAGAGTAATTTTGGTAAAATTCTTGATAGTAATTTTTTGAAGCACTCTCCTTAACTTTTTTTTTCTTCTAAAGATTAAAAAAAGCCTATCTTGGCAAATTTCAGGTGATCTTCATTCTTTTATTACTGTTTTGTTTTAGTTCCCTCCTGTTTAATTCCTTTTGATACAAGCAGTACCGTTAGCCACAAACTTTTATGTTGTCATTGGCTCTTAGTAACTGAGTTTTGATTTCCATTATACTGAAGGACAGGAAGAGAATGTGTGCTTTTTATAGAGTTGATAGTGTCTTATACCCGTTTATCATTTGCCTTTTTAAATGTCTCCATGTTCATTACTCATGAATATTTTAAAACTTTTTCTTAGCTTTTGATTAGCGCATCCCTCCCTGTTAAACATTTTTTTTTTTAAGAACTGTGCCTGCTAAGGAATGCTGTTGATTCATCACAGCTTCCTTTACTTTCCTGATCCTGCTAGGACTGTAAAGAATGGGTAGTGCAGGACGGGAAGCAGTCTAAGGGGAAGCCAAGGGACCATTTCTGTAAACTCCTGAAAATAAGCACTCCATGACTGAGTTGACTGCACTGGGGCATCAATTCTTCTTACAGTTACTTTGTAAATTTCAGGAGCATAGTAGTTAGCAGACACTAACTATTCTGAAATAAAAGATGCTAACTTTTTCTGAAAAAGAAACAGTAGTAACCCTGTATTGTTGCTGCGTGTTGATCGCTTTTGACCACAATGCAATATTGGCACATTGGGCCAATTGTAATGGTAAAGCACTTCTGGGAGTTCAGGGATTACACTGATTATTCATCTACAAATAATTCTGAATAACCGGCTGAATGTTTTTCTTGTTGGGAGATATCATAACAAGAAGTGTTGATTATGCATCCTGGCCTGTTTTGCATAGCACAAAAAGGTAACTTGATGATTTAAGGGAAACATTGAAAGGAAATGGAGGAGAAATGAAGAAAATAGATAGTCTACAAGTTTGCTATAACTAGGCCTTAAGTAGAGTTAGTGTCTTAGTCTTCCCAGGCTGCCATAGCAAAATACTGCAGAGTGGGTGGCTTAAGCAATAGAAATTTCACACAATTCTGGAGGCTGGGAAGTCCAGGGCCAAAGTGCTCGATAATTAAATTTCTGGTGAGCCCTCTCTTCCTGTCTTGTATATGTCTGTCTTCTTGTGCTCTCACAAGCAGAAGGGTAGAAAGAGAAAGAGAACTCTTTGATATCTGTTCTTATAAGGACACTAATCCTATTGGATCAGGGCCATACCCTATGAACCCATTTAACCTTCATTACCTCTGTAAAGGCCTTATGTCCAAGTATAGTTCACCTTGGGAGTTGGGGCTTCTGCATATGAATTGGGGTGGGGAATATAAACTTTCAGTCCATAATAATAATTTAAATAGTTTGGCCTCATTATTTAAACTAAAGGCAGAACTATAATGCTATATCAACTTTTGCAGAATATTTTTAAATGTCTTAAACGTAAAAGAAAGGTCATGGATTTGGTAAAATTAGAACTCTAGGGTGGATTTTAGTTTGCCTAGGTAAAAAAACAAATTTTTATGAGAATACGATTTTCAAAGTCCTTAAATAATGAACAGTTCAAAAATACTAACCAAAAAATACAGAAATGTTAAAATAATCTCCATTAAAATTATCTGTAATGTATCATGCTCCTACTCAGTGCCCAATTCCAACTCTTCACACCATTTCTTCTGAACTGACATTTCTTGCATTCTAAACTCTTCGCCAGACTGATTTTTCTCATGGAAAACAAATGTATTATGTCCTTTGAGCAGTAGTGTCATGGTTCATAATTCTAGAAATCATTAAACAAATGTTACCCAAAGGTGACATGGAAACTAATTTATTAAACACTTTACAGTAACTAAACCTCAAAGTACCTAAGTGGAAAGTAGTTGAACTAACCACTGTGGTTTCCTTTCAAAATTTATTTTAAAATTTGGTATTGCCTTTCTTCGGGCAGCGTTCAGAGAGCTCACAAGGGAAGTTAGTTCTGTCACCATGCCTGTCATAACCTACTAAGAAATGAGTTTTGACAGCTTAAATGTAATTTTACTTTTGAAATTGGTCTTTTGGAGCCCTCAAAGTAGTAGATTTCCAGTTACTTTAATTTTTTTTTTCTTTTGCCTGTGGTGAGTATCAAATGGATTACTAACTATTCTTTTATTATTAATCACTTTCCGAGAATTAATACCTATTTCTGCTTATTAGAAGCAACTGTGTTTAAAGTCTTTGCATTGGGATTTGTGGTTTAAGAGTCCTCCCTTGAGGCGAAGCACTCTTTTCTGGAAACCTGACTTGTCTGTGCCCACAAGACTGATGGGGTCCGGGGGCAGGTTCCACAGTTAAGCTGCACAGTCGTCTGTGCGTTTGCAAATCTGGATGCTCAGATGCCACACAGTGAGAAAGGATGTCTCTTGAATTCAGTGAGATTTTATGCTTCAGAGGGTTTCTTTTTCTGAAGCAGTTATAATATGAAAAAGCTCTGCCCCTTAGTTCTGTGATTCTCATTTTCGCTATGGTACAGTTAGTTGGGGACTGTTCCTGAAGTGATTGGATACTGGATACTACACCCTGTGGAATCATTTTTGACTAAGAATTGTATTTCTTTCTACTATGTCACTTTGGTTACATTCTTAACTAGAATAGCTTGTATATGTCATAACGTTACATAAAAATTTTTAAAAATATACTTTACAAGAAGTCTTAGTTCCTTTTTTAGGAATGTAAAATGTGTATGCTCTCTTCCCACAGCCGGACCATATAGTGGTTTAGGCGAAATAATCCATCGGGAGAGCGTTCCAATGCACACATTTGCCAAGTATCTCTTCACCTCTCTCCTACCTCATGATGCTGAATTGGCATACAAAATTGCACTGAGAGCAATGCGGTACGTATTCACAGCCCAGTCGGGCAGAGGCAATCCAAATTTCCCACTGGGAAAAAAATGGCTGTTAACTGACTTCTCATTCATTCATATCTCTTGTAGGCAGCAGCAAAGCTAAAGAAACTATTTATGCTTCTTGGATTGTTGTAGTGGTGGTTTGTTTGTTGGCTTGTTTGGCTTTTTATTTTACAGTAAAGGAAGAATTGTCTCCTAGACTGCTATCATACTTGTGCTCATGGTGGCTTTTTCTTACTTTTCTTGAAGCTAGAATTTGGGAATTAAACAACAATTTTAGGCCAAGTTTAATCACAAGGGAGCAACAGTTGAAACCTTCCTAATTAGTTAATTGTTTTGAAAATATTAGATTTTGAAACAGTGGTAAATAATAAGTTTACTTGACTGAATGTAATAACTGAGGGAGCCCTTCACACCTGCTGCATCAATAGTGCAGGAAGGCCATAGTATCGCTGAAACCCCTTTGTGCTCACCTGGAGCTTAAGGGAGGATGAGGCCTGGTGACTAGGGTTGAAGGCAGCACTATTAGGCATTTTCCAGGACCTGCTCTCCTCAGTCTGACTACTTCCGTCTCCTCCCCAGCCCTCCCTTTCATGAATGATAATTAGATTATGTTGTTCTCTGCCACTGACCTTCCTATTTTCACTTTCCTTTTTATTTATTCTTAAAAATTTTTTTAGAGAGAGTGCACAAGAGGGGTAACAGGGGTGGAGGGGCAAAGGGAGAGAGAGAGAATCCCAAGCAGACTTCACACTCAGCACGGAGCCCAGCCCAGGGCTGGATTCCACGACCCTGGAATCATGAACCGAGCCAAAATCAAGAGTCGGATGCTCGACTGGCTGAGTCGCTCAGGTGCCCCTTCACTTTACTTTTTAAAGTCTGTTCATCAAATATTTTTTACCATGAATTTGTCTAGGTGAATATTTTTTAATGAATTCAAGATTATATTTTTTAATCTTAACTGTTGCCTATTAAACGTTAAGGACCTGAAAGGCATATCTCGTTTTCTTAAAATATGAGATTTTTCCTTTTTTAAATAATTAAAACATTCCTGTCTTAAAGTGCAGATTAGACTTAGTTATAGTCACCAAAGAAAGACAGACCATGTACACACACGCCTAAGAGTTTGAGGTGCTGGGGAGTAGTTTGGTCCCGTAGAATCTTTTCATCAAAGTTTCTGTGTCCGGAAACATTGTAGTGGATTCGAAAGAAATTCTTGCCTGTGTGAGGGCAGCTTACATCTTTCAGGAGGCCTCTTTTTTTATGCAGTGAGTGTGCGTGTGTGTGTGTGTGTGTGTGTGTGTGTGTGTGTACCTACCTGTGTGCCCATGTGTATTGAGTCTGACGTCTTTTAACTTGGTATTCTTTCCTTGGCGCCATGAAATCTGTTTAACCTGTCAGAGAAACCTTGTTGAGTTCTCTCTTATCTAATTTTTAAAATGTCCCCAGATCAATTAATAACTAACATAAGCAGAAATCCCCCCACCAAATTACTTTATACCCCTTGGTCTATTTTAGGGCACAGTTTTGTAAGTTTTTATTCCCATTTTTGGAAGCTGAAATAGAAGTTGTCAGACGAAGACAGATGCTTAGCTCTATGCTTCCATAAATCTTAAGAATTTTGCTCTTGTTTGAAAGGGAAGAATGCTAATGTTATATGATTGCTAGGACCACTGTAAAGTTGAGGGGTAAAATAAAAGGTTTCTCTGTGATTCTAGCTTATGGGAAGGTATCTGTCAGGTAGAAAGGCTTGCTTTGTAACACTCAGAAACTCACTGATGTTTGTCCTTGGTTGCTGCCAAGGCAGTTTGTTTATGGGGGATATTAGTAGGGCCCTGGGGGATTGTTTTCCAACCTTTTCTTCTACTTGCCACTAGTCCTGCTAAAAGACTGCTGTGGAAGAGAGGTAGTGTGACTTACTAGAGCCTCTCAAGGCAGCCAGGGCAACAGGAAAGAAAAGAGACCTGTAGCTTACTTGCTTCTTCGTCCTTGTGGAAGTGAGAGAAGGGTGGGAGAGCGGGAAAAGGGTGTTTTTAGCACTCATTTTCTCATCCTTTTAGCATATTGACCAGTTTCCTCTACAGCAACTCTGGAAAGATCTGCCTGTGAACACAGGGGCATTCTAGGTTTTTTGAAAAGTTAAATAGCAACTCCACCAAAATTCTTCTTACTTAATAGCTTACCTTGCCACTCTTTAATGCTCACATCTCTTTGTCCCTAGATAAAAGGAAATGAAAGTGAGGCATTTGGCTTAGCAGAGCAGTAACTGCTCTTGGGTGAGGCCCCAAGGCCAGCCTCACACCCTTTGGTCTTCAGCTCTTATTCCATAGTCCCTAACACTGGTATACCTGAATTAAGGTCAGCGTTTTGATTATTGTAAAGGAATAATTGCAGTTGTAGCTACTCTGCTTATCTCTTTGGTACTTCTATCTGGAAGAGATTGCTAAGCACGTGCTTTGTTTTCCAATAATTGTTCTTTATTTGTCAACATATTCTCAGTCAAACATAGATTGATTGAAATTAGAGATCTCACTGAATTTATGCAAGACTGTCAAAGGACAAATACTTGGATCATTTGCATTCATCATCTCTGATAGGATTGATAGAACATATTCTAACTACAAATTCCTGAAGTAATAAGGAACTAATTCTGCAGGAAGCATGAGTTTATTTTTTGTCTAACTTCCTCTCTTATGTTGTGTTTTAATGAGTTAGCTTATCCATTTCAGCTATCCACTGACCCCTGACCGTTGCAAGCTCAGTCTTTTTTAAAGATTTTTTTTTTCAACGTTTATTTATTTTGGGGACAGAGAGAGACAGAGCATGAACGGGGGAGGGGCAGAGAGAGAGAGGGAGACACAGAATCGGAAACAGGCTCCAGGCTCTGAGCCATCAGCCCAGAGCCTGACGTGGGGCTCGAACTCACGGACCGCGAGATCGTGACCTGGCTGAAGTCGGACGCTTAACCGACTGCACCACCCAGGCGCCCCTCAAGCTCAGTCTTAAATGTTCACCTGACTGTCAGTTTCTGTTGATTCTTATTTTTTTAATGAGTGATAAGATTCAAAAATTTTAAAGTAGGTAAGCATCGAGCCTTGTGTTTCAGATCTCTTCATTGCTATATATCTTAATTTCCTTGAATAATTGCAACTTTTTGAATGATGCTAAGGACAAGAAATCTCTTAAGTTTGGGTAATGAGCAATTAACAAGGTGACTTTGGCATCCAGATAGCAGAGTGTAGCTGTACCAGCTCTTCTTGCACCAAGGACCTGAGCAGTTTCTCCCAGCATCTACCCATTCATCTGCTTTCTGACCAGACCCTGTGGCCAAGGTGATGGACCAGGAATAACTGGGAGCCAACTGCCTTGTCTTCTCATTACAGGTTACTAGTATTGGAATCTACTGCTCCAACTGGAGACCTCACCCGCCCACACCATATTGCGTCAGTTGTTCCCAACCGCTATCCTCGTTGGTTCACTCTAAGCCACATAGAATCCCAGCAGTGTGAGCTGGCATCCACCATGCTAACTGCAGCCAAAGGTATTGGATTGTCTTGAGACTTCATGATTAAATAGTTTGCCTTTTTTATTTAAACGGTTATGTTTTCCATCCAGTTCTCAGTAGTGGTGCTAATGTCTGGTTGTAAGGACATTAGCTTATAAGGTAAAACAAGTGCTACTCACTTGAACCTGACGTTTTCCTCTTTTAATTGCATCATTAAACTCGGTGCTGACAGAGTTTAGGTTTAGTGTCATGCCATGTAAATGTAGGTTTAGTGTCATGCCATGTAAATGTGGTTCAGTTTCAGAAGCAGATTAAAATGTTAGGTGACATATTTTTTTTTCTCCCTGAAATATTCACCAAAAATATGTAAGTAGGAACTAAGGAGGGTTTTTTACTATCTCATGTTCATTCTGGTTAATTTTGTGCCTTTGTTTTTTTTTTTTTTTTTTTTTAAATTTTTTTTTCAACGTTTTTTATTTATTTTTGGGACAGAGAGAGACAAAGCATGAACGGGGGAGGGGCAGAGAGAGAGGGAGATACAGAATCGGAAACAGGCTCCAGGCTCTGAGCCATCAGCCCAGAGCCTGACGCGGGGCTCGAACTCACGGAGCGCGAGATCGTGACCTGGCTGAAGTCGGACGCTTAACCGACTGCGCCACCCAGGCGCCCCAATTTTGTGCCTTTGTTACCGAGGATGTGTCTCCGTGTATCTTTGTGAAGCGGAGATTCATAGGCATGTAACTCTGGACCACTTAGTTGTAGTGACATCTGTGCCATATGTGAACATTTCAGGTAAATTAACGCGCTTTATGTTTTGTTTTGTTTCCTTTTATCCCTCCCTCTTGTGTGTGTGAATATGTATGTGGTTGTATGATTTGTTTGTTTTGTTTTGCTTTGGTTTGGTTTTCCCATGTTCGTTGCAGGCGACGTTCGGAGGCTGGAAACAGTATTAGAATCCATCCAGAAAAACATTCACTCCTCATCCCACATCTTCAAGCTTGCCCAAGATGCATTTAAAATAGCAACTCTCATGGACAGTTTGCCAGACATCACTCTTTTGAAAGTGTCTCTGGAGCTGGGCCTGCAGGTACATGACTGGTGGTCTTTCCTGGGGCACCACGAACTGCTAAATAAAGGCATCATCTTAGGGTTGTTTCTGTTTGGAGATTTTAGTGCAGGCAAATGACTCTTCAATGCACAAAATGGTTAGACTTTAGAAGAGCACTGTATTTCAGAGCTATGCTCATTGCCAGCTGAACCAGACTGCTGCCTGAGGTGCAGGGACTGTACTTTTAGAAACCCTGTATGTGTCCTTCAATAACAAAGGTCATTTTCTGAATTATGGCCTTAACACCGCTGTTTGTCCTTTAATGAATAGAGGAGATTGTTGCTAGTAAGAGACTTAAATAGAACTATCGTGTATAATAAAGAATCAGTTGTGGGGTTAAATTTTTAGAGGAAGTATGAATTTTTATTGATGTTTGCATTTTCATTATAGATGGGCAGTTCTAGCTCCTTTTTATAACCTTGAGAAAATTAGGTAAAGGAGGAATGATTGGGCCAGGGTCCAGTTCCAGTATTCCGGCAGGCTTTCTTAGTCATACAAATGGATGTTTGCTTCCTTATAGTTTCTAAAAAAAATTCCTATATAAACCAGGAACTGAAAAGTTTAAACTTTGATCTGTCTCAGGAAATCTCTCCATTAAAATATATACCGTATATACCATTAAAAGCATTGAAAGAAATTATTACATAATTCCCTTAAGTATGGGGAATAGAATGTCCTGATCAGATGATTAATTTAGATTTTTAGTTACGGAGTCTCCTCATGATGGTTAATAAAGTTTAAAGACTTAGATTACAGGAAAATGTACTCACCCTATATAGTAGTGTCCAAGTAGAGGGTAGAGAGGATTGCTGCTATACAATGACATTTTAGAAGTTTCTTTTTAAAAATAAATTTGTGCTCTGTGGCTTATTTTTGTTATCATTTGCCTCTTTAAGGAATGATGCAGAAAGTACCATTAACACAAGCTTTCTGGTTATTTGGAATTCTGGCAGTTTTTTTTGGATAAATCTGGCAGATCACTTAGAACTTAACCCCTGCCTTATTCTTTCTAGGACCCAAGAAGAAATCCCACAATGCCTTTCTAAGGCTTTAGGCATGTCATTCCCCAGATGTTCTAAATCTTAAAGGGTGGGGGAAGTAGGAAGAGGTGGATCAACTTATTTTAGGATCTTATTAGAAAGTAAAAAACAAAATCAGATGACTAATGATGCCAAAAATGATTTCTTTCCGTAGACCTAGGCATATCTTCTTGATCACCAGAAAAAAGAACACCCACATTTTGAAGGAGTAACTAAAATGATTATTTTAAAATACCTGTTTGTCCACTGAGAGGTCCTAGTCAGAATTAGTTCATGAAGAGCCTCAGAAATCTAGAATCAGAGAATATGTTAAAGCTGGGGAGGAGGTGAGGGCATGGACTGTGCTTAATCCTGCAGTCCAGCGCTCTGGTTTTGCAGATGAGAAAAGTGATAATTGAGCAACTGGCCCAGGATGCCGCATCTGGTCAGTTGGCCGATTTGGAGTAGAATGTGGGCCCCCTGCTTCCTAGGCAAGGTCAAGGCCAGCTAGGGAAGCCATGGTCGAATCTAAATTGATGTGCAGAACTTTGCTCTAAATATGGCTCTCCATCCTCCTGGTCATAGGGAATACTCCTAGTAGTTTATACCTTGGGATGAATTATTTCCTTTTTCCATTGACTTAGGGTCATCTTCTGAAATATTTTGTTATCCTGTGTTTATAGGTTATGCGAATGACGCTGTCCACCTTAAATTGGCGACGGCGGGAGATGGTGAGGTGGCTGGTGACGTGTGCTACTGAAGTGGGTAGGTAAACTCTGGAGAAGGAGAAACTTTCCCCAGTGCCTCCTGGTTGGATTTAACTCATCATTTATAAATACAAGAATGTTTTCCCTCTTTTACCTGGATTTCTCGAAGGCTCCTTGTTCCTTCTAGCAACCCACAGGGTCTTCCTTTCCTCCAACCCCTGCCTCCAGCCTTTAGTTGTACTGTTCCTCTTCTCAACTATCACATTTGTGAGGCTTCATACTCCTGTTTAAAATTGAATAAGTCACTGAGTAAATACTTTTTGTTCGTTTCTGTCATTCTTAAGGTGCTTTTAGTAACTTTTTGTGATAATCAGGCCTATGGTTGTTTCTTTAAGTTTTAATTTGTATTTATTTTGAGCGAGCTAAAGAGTGAGCAGGGGAAGGGCAGAGAGAGAGAGAGAGAGAGAGAGAGAGAGAGAGAGAGAGAGAGAATCCCAAGCAGGTTCCATGCTGCCAGCACAGCCCGATGTGGGGCTGGAATTCATGAACTGTGAGATCATTATCAGGTTTATAGTTTTATATTAAAGAGTTGCAGAGTGAATCCTTGGTAGGTTGGAAACCACATTTGAAACTAACTTGAGACTGTGGGTTAGTGGTTAGATCCATTTTAATTAAAATAATATAGAGTTATCTAGGTATGCTGAGATTTTTCTTTATCATCTGAGGGTATATGTCATCATATCCAACAGATAAATGACAGTGTGGGTTAGGTGAGCTTTCGGGTATGTGAAACCTATAAGAAGATCCTCCTGGTTGCCCATAATCTGCAATTTGTGAGACCATCAACCAACTGTTTCCCCTCTGTTGCGGTAAATCAGTACTAAAGAAAATTAGATTTCCAGTAGGAATGTCAACAAACAAAATGGTGGCTGCTTTAAATGAGTGTTGGTTAAATTGTTTTCCTGTTTGCATCAGAAAAGGGTATATACCCCTCTTGCTGAGAGGACACTGCCACCTGAGTTTTTAGATATTGTATAAAATCATACTTCTTGGTTTTTTCTTTTATTAATCTTAATGGTTTGTTACTTTGGAAAAAAGGAAATTGGTCTCAGTATAAAAATTGTATCATTAGATTGTTGAGGTGATGCTTTAGTGCAGCATTACAAAAGTAATACCGGTTGGAGAACTGCTAATACAACTTCCGTACTCCTGCACCAAGGCATATACCTAATTCTCTTTTGAGTTTTAGTACCTTGTCTTCAGATCACTCGCAGTTAAGATTTTCTTATGGCTCAGCCACATTGGGTCTCTGCCCTTAAAACGGTTATGTTATAAAGATCTTGTCAGACATTCCAACATCTGAGTCACCTGTAGGTCTGCTTCTGTTGACTTTTTTCTCTTGATGACGGATCATATTTTTCTGCTTCTTTGTGTGTCTTAATCATTTTGTATTGTGTGTACTTTAAACTATATACAAACACACACCCTCCATAAAAACTTTCTCTTTTGGTGAGAGTGGTCATTTTTTTCTGACTCAGATTCTGTGGTGGATAACTGACAGGAGGCCCCAGTGAACCAGAACTCATTAGCAATAAGCCATTTTCTGAAATGGCAAGCAGTGCAGTGCACATACCAGCTACCGAGGAAGTTTATTATGGGAAATTCATGTTTCTTTTAGGTATTTCACTGAATAATAATCTGTCATAACCTTATTCTAAAAGGTTGCGCCCAGGCACATTACCTTCCAGGATTTCGTGGCCTAGCTCACGTCCTGTGATGGTTAGCCATGTAAACGTTGATTGTTAGGTGGAAATAAGGCAAGACCTCTGTGCAGCCTCCTCGTCAGTAATAGGGCTTCTCTGTGTTCCTTGAAGGTGTCTATGCCCTGGACAGCATCATGCAGAGCTGGTTTACGCTCTTTACTCCCACTGAGGCCACAAGTATAGTTGCAACCACCGTGATGTCCAACAGCACCATCGTTCGCCTCCATCTGGACTGCCACCAGCAGGAAAAGCTGGCCAGCAGTGCCCGGACACTTGCATTGCAGTGTGCCATGAAGGACCCTCAGAACTGTGCCCTCTCCGCGCTGACCCTGTGCGAAAAGGATCACATAGCTTTTGAGACGGCGTACCAAATTGTTCTAGACGCTGCTACGACCGGCATGAGCTACACCCAGCTCTTTACGATAGCACGGTACATGGAACACCGCGGGTACCCCATGAGGGCCTACAAGCTGGCCACCCTGGCCATGACCCATCTCAACCTGAGCTACAATCAGGATACACACCCTGCCATTAATGACGTTTTGTGGGCCTGTGCGCTCAGCCACTCCCTTGGTAAAAATGAGCTTGCAGCTATAATACCTCTGGTGGTCAAGAGTGTCAAGTGTGCAACGGTACTGTCAGACATTTTGCGCAGATGCACTCTGACCACTCCTGGCATGGTGGGACTTCACGGAAGGAGGAACTCTGGTAAGCTCATGTCACTGGACAAAGCCCCCTTGAGGCAGCTCTTGGATGCCACAATTGGGGCCTACATCAACACGACGCACTCAAGACTCACGCACATCAGTCCTCGGCACTATAGTGAGTTTATAGAGTTCCTCAGCAAGGCCCGAGAGACCTTCTTAATGGCGCACGATGGACACATTCAGTTTACACAGTTTATCGACAACCTGAAACAAATCTACAAAGGCAAAAAGAAACTGATGATGTTGGTTCGGGAGAGGTTTGGTTGATAGAACTTGTATGAATGGGGGTGGGGGGTGGGAAGGGAGGGATGGTTTGTTTTTACTTGAGCCTGCCTTTGTACCCTTTTTAACTTAAAGAACAGAGCCACACCGGTATTATATGTGTATAGTTATATTGCGTTTGCAGACTAAATTGTCATGTTGTGAAAGTTTGTGTGTTTTTTAATTTTTTTCCCTTTTTCTTACTTTTTTTTCCCTTTCCTTTTATTTTATTATAATTTTTAATTTTTTTCTTTTGGTTTTGTATGAGAGAGAGGTTAAAAAGGTTTGGTTTACACTGAGTATATGTTGTCAAGTGGCGAAAGTCCACATAGCTCTCCTGTTTTCTGTATACGTTCACAGCCTCAAAAAAAAAAAAAAATAATTGAAATGGCTTTAAAAACCAAACAGAACACCTCCATCCTGTGATAAGTACCTCGAATGGATTCAGCTTTACTCCTTTGTAACTCATCTTTACATTTTCAGCATATTTAAACAAACCAACAAAATGAAATACTAATAGTTAAAAGGCTGACCCACGTGGCTTTGCAGTGCTGTTCGTCCGGAAGCATGGCACACGATGCTTGTGCATGTGGAAACTTAGCGACTGTCAACATACATTCTCAGGGATTTATCAAAAAAAAATTAAAAAAAGAATGAGAGCATTTATTGTACTGTATATATATTATAGTATATGTCTGAATATTGAAAATATAACATGAACTAATTTATAAAAAATATTCTATGTAATGCAAAATACTTGAAGCTGCAGTAGCTTGGTTTTAAACAAAAACAAAAAAACTGAGAGAAAACCTATCAGAAGGACTAAAAGAGTGCGCCTTGCTTCAGGGTTGGCTCAGGCGGTGAACTTCATGCTGGGCATCTATGCAGAGCCACCTTTTGGATTGCATGGTTGGACTGCGATCTATTGGGAGAAATGATATATGTATATATATTTATACAGTTTATGTATACATATATATATGTATACACACAGACACCAGACACAAACACACCACCACCAACAACCACTACACCACACATGCTTGTAACAGGCACTAGAATAAAGAGGGACAACAAAATACACAGCCAGAGCAGCAAGCCTTAGCATTAAGAATATACAGTATGCCGGAACTGGGGTTCGTGCCTCCTAGCCTAGGAAACTTAAAAGAAATATCCTTTTGACACGAAACGCAAAATGTTTTCCAAAACAATTGACATATGATACAACGCCTTTGCAGTGAGCTAATAATAAGCTAACCTTTGTGCACAAATAACATTATATATATTATATATCTATTCTGCATAGGTATTTTGACTTTGTGCAGGACAGAAAGTTGTGTAGGTATGACTGTTCTACTTTTCAGTTTTCTTTCTTTTTTTTTTTTAAATATATTTTATTTTCTCTAGAATTACTCAAAACAAAAGCAGCCTTCTATCTTGCCTTGTCTTAATGCTTTAAAATAACCAAACTGGAGATCTAACTACCAAACTGTTCATTATATTATTAAATACCAACTTTGGTTACAGTATAGTGTCTTTACTTTAGCTGATGGTTCTGTAACCTTGTGCTTTTTAAAGCAATTTTTATGTTTTGGTGCAAAAGTTGTCCAGTGTCTCCTGTTCCCTTCATTAGAGAACATGCTAGAGGTATGTTTGTAGGTATTTTTGTTTAGAAGAACTATTTCATGCGCTCCATTTTATTTATTATAATAGGTAAAAAGAAAAAAAAAAGGTTGTACTTCATCACCCATGTAAACATGCTCATGAAGTTGAAAGTAATTAAGATTTGATACACTGATATCAATTTATTTATGTAACTAAATCACTGTTTTATAAACTTGTTAATGATCAACAATTTTTGTTTTGATTAAAATTAGTTTTTTGAAAGTTGATTCTGCCTCCTTTATGGTATATCTCGTATTACGCTTGAATTTGGTGATTATAGACCAGGATATTACCACATCTCCAAGTGTTTAATACTATGTTCATTCATCCAGTAAATATTTCTGTACTATTTTCTGGGCCCTGGAGATACGGTGGTGAACAAAATTGCACGCTGGAGCTTACTGTCTACTTAGTGGAGAAGACTGACATGAATCATATAATTACAAAGATAAAATATGAGACAGGATAGCTGATTTTTCCTCAGTCTGTACGTTTGGTCATTCTCCCTAATTAATAAACTATAATATGTTCAGGACTTGCTATATTTAATAAATGCTGAGTTTGTGAGAGGTTTTCTGTGTGTGTGGTTTAAAAGGAAATTGCATAATAGGGAGTGAATGCTGCATATGCAATATAAACATTTGTCCCACCTCATCTCCCTCAGAGATTATAGCAAAATGGTGCAGTTAGATTGTATATATGTGTGTGTGTGTGTGTGTGTGTGTCGTAAAACCACATCACAAATATACCATGTTAATCATTTTTTTTAAAGTGTACATTTTGGTAGTGTTAGTATATTGACGTTGTTGTGCATTATCTCTAGACCTTCCTCATCTTACAGACTAAATTTTATACCCATTAAACAATTTTGTATCCATTAAACAATAGCAGCCCTTTTTCTCCCTTCCCCCAGACCCTGTATAACCACCATTCTACTTTCTGTGAACTTGATTACTTTAGAAACCTCATGTAAGTGCAATTATACAGTATTTGTTCTTTGTGTTTTGCTTATTTCACTTATTTCTGTAGTATAACATACTCCAGATCCATCCATGTGGTAACATGTGACGGGATTTTCTTCCTTTTTAAAAACTATTTATTATTGAATTATAGTTGGCATATAATGTTATATTAGTTTCAGGTGTACAACATAGCATTTCAACAATTCTATACATACTCAACGATAAATGTAGTTATCATCTGTCAACACACAATTTTGTTATAACGTTAGTGACTATATTCCCTGTGTTGTACTTTTATCTCTGTGACTTATTTTATAACTGGAAGTTAGTAGCTCTTAATCCCCTTCACCTATTTTGCCCCCACCCCCACTGTTTGTTCTCTGTATTTATGAGTTTGTTTTGATTTTAAATTCCACATATAAGTGGGGTGCCTGAATGGTTCAGTCAGTTGAGCGTCTGACTCTCCATTTCAGCTTGAGTCATGGTCCCGGGGTCGTGGATTTGAGCCCCATGTGAGGCTCCGTGCTGAGCGTGGAGCCTGCTTAGGATTCTCCCCTCTCTCTCTCTCTCTCTCTCTCTCTCTCTCTCTCTCTCTCTCTCTCTTTCTCTGCCCCTCTCCCTCTCTTTCTAAAATTAAATTTTAAAAAATTAAAAAAAATAAATTACACATATAAGTGCAATCATGTGGTAATTGTCTCTCTGATTTATTTCGCTTAGCGTAATACCCTCTAGATTCATCCATGTTTTCGTAAATGGCAAGATCTCATTCGTTTTTATGGTTGAGTAATATTCCTTTGCATATATGTACCACATCTTTTTTTTTTTTTTTTTTTTTTTTTCAACGTTTATTTATTTTTGGGACAGAGAGAGACAGAGCATGAACGGGGGAGGGGCAGAGAGAGAGGGAGACACAGAATCGGAAGCAGGCTCCAGGCTCCGAGCCATCAGCCCAGAGCCCGACGCGGGGCTCGAACCCACGGACCGCGAAATCGTGACCTGGCTGAAGTCGGACGCTTAACCGACTGCGCCACCCAGGCGCCCCTGTACCACATCTTCTTTATCCATTCATCCATCAGTGAACAGTTGGATTGCTTTCATATCTTGGCTACTCTGAGTAATGTTACAATAAACATAGCGATGCTTGTATCTTTTTGAATTAGTGTTTTCGTTTTCTTTGGGTAAATACTCAGTAGTAGAATTACGGGATCGTACATGATTTATATTTTTAAAGAGTTTGATATATATATATATATATATATATATATATATATATATATTTCAATGTTTATTTATTTTTGAGAGAGAGAGTGCCAGCGGGAGAAGGGGCAGAGAGAGAGGGAGGCACAGAAACTGAAGCAAGCTCTAGGCTCCGAGCTGTCAACACTGATCCTGACATGGGGCTCGAACTCACGAACCGTGAGATCATGACTTGGGCTGAAGTGGGACACTTAACCAACTAAGCCACCCAGGTGCCCCAGGATTTGTATTTGTAATTAGTTGAGGAGCCTGTGTACTGTTTTTCACAGTATATCTTCCCACTAACAGTGCACGATGGTTCCTTTTTCTCTATATCGTCACCAGCGTTTATTTCTTGTCTTTTTGATACTAGCTGTTCTGACTGGTGTGAGGTGATCTCTCATTGTGGTTTTCATTGGCATTTCCCTCATAATTTAGTGATATTGAGCATCTTTTCATGTGTATGTTAGCCATTCTTACGTCTTTCCTGGAAGATGTCTGTTCAAGTCCTCTGTCCATTTTTTAATCAGATTGTATTTTTGGTGTTGAGTTGTGTAAATTTGGATATTATATATTTTAGAGTTATCCTTTATCATATATGTCATTTGCAGATATTCTCATTCAGTAGATTGCCTTTTTGTTTTGTTGATGGTCCCCTTTGCTGTGCAAAAGCTTTTATTTTGGTATGGTCTCAGTTGTTTATTTTTGCTTTTGTTTCCATTGTCTGAGACCTATCCATAACCTAGACCTATGTTGCTGTGGCTGATATCTAAGAGATTACTGCCAGTGTTTTCTTTTAGGAGTTTTTATGGGTTCAGGTCTTACATTTAGGTTTTTAAATCTCTTTTGAGTTTATTTTTGTGTATGAGGTAAGAAAGTGGTCCAGTTTGATTCTTTTGGGTGTAGCTGTCCAATTTTCCTCAACACCATTTATTGAAAAGCCTCTCTTTACCCCATAGTATGTGCCTCTTTTGTCATAGATTAATTGACCACAGAAGTGTGAGTTAGCACTTTCCTTTTTTAAGCTGCGTGGTAGTCCATTATATGTATGTGTGACATTTTGTTTTTATCCATCAGTGTAGATTATTTGGGTTGCTTCCATCTCTTGGCTATGGTATATAGTGTTGCTATAATGTAGATATGCAAAAGCCTGTTGATACTCTGCTTTAAATTCTTGTGTCTTTATACCCAGAAGTGATATTGACAAATAGGGTTATTTTTAACAACACAATTTTTTAAATGCATATTTACTTTGAGAGAAAGATAGACAAAGTGCAAGTGGGGGAGGGGCATGGAGAGAGGGAAAAAGGGGGGGAGAGAGAGAATCCCAAGTAGGCTCCAAGCTCAGCACGGAGCCCAACGTGGGGCTCCATCTCGTGACTGCAGGTTCATGAACTGAGCTGGTATCAGGAGTTGGCCCCTTAACTGATCGAGCCACCCAGATGCCCTAACAAATACGTTTTTTAAAGCTACAGTTTTCAAAATACTTAATCCCTTGAGATATTTGTAAAGTTTCTCTTTGTTACACAGTCTTAATGGTGTATTCCAAATGTTAACAGGTTAAGTCAATAGGTGAAAGTTAAAATAAATGTGTCTCTGGTGACATTTTAAAATCCCATTAATGCCAAGTAGAAATAAAAATTAAAACTAAAATGGTATGAGGGTTGGTTCTGTTATGCAAGTTTATTCTTGTTTTTTTGAAAATTGATGTTGCCTAAAGATAAATGTAAATTCACGTGGGTCTATTAAAACAGACATTTCATAATGAAGTGGACTGCTGAAAAGTTAGGAGGAGTGGCATCAGAGGAATAAAGGTGACTGGTAGTATAGAATTGGAGATCTCCCCTGATGGAAAATTCTTTTGACCACCTTTGCAGAGAGATCTTAAAATTATTCTGAGCCTTTAGATAAAAGATGGAGTTCAAGGATGTCAGGCAAATGAACTCACATTACTTTCTCATTCCCGTTTTAGCCAACGTTCTTGAACCACCATGGCTTCAACTCCTAGGTTAGGACTGTGGTCAGGTAGACAAACAGATTTGATAGGTGCATGTTTTCTTACATTCCAATGGGCCCGTGCTAGGAAATGTCCTGAGATTGTTAAAATGTGAATGAACAGGAAGAAAAATGGAGGAAGCGTTAGATAATTCAAGGGGAGAGAATTTGTTCCTAATTGGGGCTTGGACTATAGAATTCTACAATTCACTGCTCTTGATTTGTGATTTCATTTGAGAATGGAAACTAGTTTGGGGGGAAATGAATGTTTCATAACTTTCCAATATTGTCAGTTGAATAAAAATATTAAGTGGAGTCATTGTAGCCGCAATATTATAATACATTATGGTAGCAAAGGACATCTGAGCTTTTTCCAAATTGCTGAAAATGTTAAATGGTATCTGTTTCAGGAAGTAAATGGTCAGTGAGAGGACAGGAAGATGTAGGGGAAGAAAATATCATTACGTAGTCAGGTATATTTTAGTTAAAGAAACGTGATTGAAGCAAAATTTAACTGTTTTACAGCAGTAGGAGAACAGATTCAAGCTAGTTGGGTAAAAGATTGAAATGTAAGATGTACTACAGTGGTTCCTTTAGCCAACATCTTTTGTGTGCCTACCACACGATAGCCATGGTTCTAGGCTCTAGGAAGACAAGTAATGAACAAAAAAATGCCTTTTCTCGTGGAGCACATATTCTTTTTTTTTTTTTTTTAACATTTACTCATTTTTGAGACAGAGAAAGAGCGTTAGCCGGAGAGAGGCAGAGAGAGAGGGAGACACAGAATCTGAAGCAGGCTCCAGGCTCTGAGCTGTCAGCACAGAGCCCAATGCAGGGCTCAAACCCACGAACCATGAGATCATGACCTGAGCCAAAGTCAGACGCCTAACCGGCTAAGCCACCCAGGCGCCCCATAATGGAGCATATATTCTAAGTGGGAGGAAGACCTAGATAATGTAATTAGCTAGTGATATGTGTTATAAGGAAAAGTAAGGGAAGGGGTGCTATTTTAGGTAGAATAGGCTCAGAGGTCTCCTCATATGGTGAAATATGAACAGATTTCCAAGGGAAGTGAGGGAGGAGGCTGACCATACTAGTGTCTGGCAGATGGGTGTTTCAGGCAGAAGGAACAGCAAGAGCACAAAACCTGAGGTAGAAATGTGACCATGCTCTTGCCTTATCTGAGATCAGCAAAGGAAAGGGTGTGTGACTGGAGTAGAATGGGGTGGGCAGACAGTGAGGGGCAGAGGGAGGGAGGAGATGAGGGTAAAGAGTAGGGGAGTTGGACTATCCCAAAATTATTTTTTATCATTATTCCTATGGAGGTTTGTAGGAAGATTTTTACTCCATTTGAAGGATTCAGAGTAGAGGGAGGAATCCTAGGACCTGATTGGTAAGTGAGATGAGAAACCATTCACTGGCTGCCATGTGATTAGGAGGGATACAGAGAAACAAATTGGGAGGCTCTTAGAATAATCCAGGCAAGAAATGATGGAGCCTGGACCTGGTCACATCAGTGGATATGGTGACAAGTGATTAGAGTCTATATATCTGGCAAGTTGAGCCATTTCCTGATAGTAGATGTGATAATGTGAAAAAGAGAGGCATCAAAAATGACTCCAAATTTTTAAACTTGGGCAACTGGGAGGAAGAAATTGCCAGTAACTGAAATGGAGAAGGTGCTGGGGAGCAAGTTTTTTGGAGGAGGATCAAGAGTTCAGTTTCGCACATTAAATTCGAGATGCGTCTAAGACATCCATGTGGCACTTTCAAGGCAGAGTTAGCTCAGGAGAAAGATCAGAGAATGAATGAAGATAATTGGATCCAAAATAGAATCCTGAAAATGTTCATTTCTCTTATTTGTTATCCTGACATACACCTTTGCCAGTCCTTCATCTTCCTGACTTCCACATGGCTTCTCCTAGTGTTGAGTCCTCTGAATGCTGCTCTTTGTTCACTGAATATTGACTTTATTCTCTTAAGAGTTACCTCACAGATAGGAAACAAATTTCTGATCCTCACATCTCACAGTTCTTGGCCAGAGATGGACCATCTTTTCTTAGTTCTAATTTGGCAAATCCCAAGGAAGACCTTGTCATGGCTTGGCCCCTGACATAAGGAGGAGGGTCAGAGAGCACAGACCTGGCCAGGCAAGGACCCCTTGGGGGTGTGGGATTCCAGAGAAGAGATTTATTTTCCACTGTGCAAGCATCATTTTTGGTGTCTTCAATGCCCAGAACAATAATAACCTATTGACAGGCAGCTTTACAAATGTATAACCTTACAAATATGAATATTATGACTTACGAATATTTTGACTTTCCTACCTGTCCTGTCATTTGGCAAGAATTTTACACTTTGTTCATTGTGGAGAATCTTGAGTTGCTTAAAGATTAGGTAAGGGATGGTCCCTATTCTTTCCTACTTACATTTTTATTTTTCTTGTTTTCCCTTTCCCAACTTTTTATTCTAAAATTTTCAAAGAGAAAAGTTGGAGGAGTAGTAAAAACTATTATTTCCTAAATGTCCACACAAGCTGTAAAACTTGAAGCACGTTTTGGCCATTAATGTTAACCTTCTCATGAATCAGTGTGATGTGGTGTGAATTGCCCCTGCACAGGGAACCCAGCTTGAAAATAGGAAAGGAAGAAAACAGCTTCCTTCCTCTTCTCTTTGTCTAATTTCACTGTGTATTAACAATCAGAAAAAAACCTTCACCTCTCCTGATAAACCCTAGCTTGCTGGGTGTGGGACCTTCTAACATAGGCACGTACAAAGGGATTTTGCTTTTCCTCCATGGATGATTTGTAGATGGACTGCTGCCTTGTAAATATGTTCCTTTAAGTAATATAAAATATAAAAGTAGAGAAGTAATATAAAAGTAGAGAAGCTGAAATCTACTTCAGAGTAGTTTGAACATTGCTTCCATTTTAGAATAGAGCAATGTGCGCATTCACAGATGATGAAAGAAGGTTTGGGGCCAGTGATAGCACAACTACAGTCCTTCCCTATGGTTTCGGCCATCATCACCATAACAACAATCATAATAATGATGGCAAGCACATTTAGCATTTACCGTGGTTCAGGCACTGTTCTATGTACTTTATATTAGCTATTTAATTCCTCACAACAATCCCATGAAATATGTTTTATCATCCCCCTTTTACCAATGAAACTGAATTACAGAAAGGTTGTCCAAAGCTACACAGCTAGTTAGTGGCAGATTAAAACACAGACAACTGGCTTCAAGGTCCCACTCATGCTTCTCATGGAATTAACTGTGTTAATTGAGCATGTGATGTATTCTTGGAACTGTAGAGGGCCCACAGAAAAATGTAAGACATGGTTCTGACCCTCAAGAAGAAAATGCCACAGTGAATTGTAAAATGGATAAAATGAAGTGGATGGAAATGTCTTAACAACCATTTTGAATTTTCATTAATGGTACAACATGACATGAATAATTTTATTTTTATTTGGGCCAAAGAAATGCGATTTTATGTGCATATGTGTTGTGGGTGTTTGAAAACAAGGTAGAAGCTTATTAGCTCACCTGATAGGCCAGAGATAGTCCAGAGAACACCCACATTTTCCATAGCTGGGTTCAACTTGACTAACCTGATCCTGCTGTCATATCACCAGTCAGGGGTTAGGAGAAGATAGTGGAAGGGAAGGACAAGCCCATGAATTTTTTTTTTTTTCACATGAACAAAGTATGTTTTGTTCTCCTTAATCCGTGAATCATCTCACAGAGCAGCATTTATCAGAGCATGGTCCATGGACCCCCTGTATTAGAATGACCTGAGGCACTATCAGACATGCTAACTCCTGGACCCCAACCCAGACCGGTGATTTTGACCTTCTGAGTAGGAGACACAGAAATCTGTATAAGGAAGCTCAGTTTTAAAGATTTTTTTTTTTTTTTGCCTTCATCACATCCAGCATTCCCAGGTCTGTCTGAACGGTCAATTATGAAACAAGGTGGACCAGAAAGAGTAAGCTTGGAGGCTGGGCTGCGTGCCAAGCCAGACCACCCCAGATATTGGAACCCTGCCGCCTTCTCTGCCAACAGCTCTTTGCAGAAGGATTTCTCTCTGCAATTCCCATGTGTCACCCAGAGAAACGCCATTTGTCATGGTCAGGGGGTGCTGCTGCACACGGCTGTGACATACAGTCAGAGAATACCTATGGGCTAGATGCTGGGTGAACTCTCACTAGGTGAAAACCATGAATAGAGCATTCAGCAGAATTTTAGACAGGAATGACTTCCTAGGGTAGTCAGTACATTAGATTACATGCACAACACCAAAAAGAAACAACCAAAAAAGTGAGCCTGGAAAAAATTTAGGTAGCAATGAACTTGGAAGTCATGAGCCTTCTTAAAGTCACACTGTGTGTGCCCCAAACAGTTTCAGATGGCCCTGCCAGCTCTGGCTCCCAGAGCTAAAAGTGCACCTGTGTCTGCTTTCAAACCATTCACTTATGCCAAATGATCGAATGCTTTCAGTCTTTCACAAGTCATACCTCAAACCCTCTGGTCATCTCACTGGCCATGAGATAAAGCCACTGAGCTTCCATATTGGAACCAGTAAATTTAATTTGTGGATGAAATTCCCCAAATCAATTTTGATTGCTGTCACTCTGGGAGATTTGGGGGACTCAGAACTGATGATGATGTGTGAAAAACACTTCTTTAAATTGCTAGGCAGAGAATTCACGCTCAAGGTCTCCTTGCCCTTCAGATCCCACTGGATTTTCATGAATATCCTGCTAGTGGTTCAGGTGAAATTGAAGTGGGGGTGGTGCATTTTCCTTTATCTTGATGACCTTGTCAAGTGGCTCTTTCTCTGAGCCCTTGGTTTGAAAGCCCCAAAGTTCCACCACATGCTTTATAAAGGCAATACCTTTGCAGGCAGTGGTTTGTTCCTTTCGAGGCTTTTTTGGGAAGACTTAGTCTCACTGTGCACAAGAATCTCTCTAGACAAAGTGGCTTCCTGTATTTGCAAAGCATTTCCAACCAGCCATGTTCTCACACCAGGTGACAAATGACTTTCTGCCTCACTGATTTGGTGACTCAGGAGTCCTTGTCTGACCCTGTTCAAGTCTAGTAAGAGAAAACCAGACAAACTCTCAGATGTTTGTTTTTTAATTAAAGAGACTTTTGAAAATATTCTTACCTAGAGACACCTGGGTGGCTCAGTCGGTTAAGTGTCTGACTTCGGCTCAGGTCATGGTCTCACAGTTCATGAGTTCGAGCCCCATGTTGGGCTTTGTGCTGACAGCTCAGAGCCTGGAGCCTACTTCAGATTCTGTGTCTTCCTCTCACTCTGCCCCTCCCTTGCTCACGCTCTCTCTCAAAAATAAACATTAAAAAATTTTTTTTAATTATTATCTGTTATTTGCCAATTGGTGCTTCTGTTTCTGGTTACTCTAAGGGGAGAAAGGCTCAGTACCTGGTAGTCACTGAGTGGATATAACCTGTTAATAACAAATCACCAAAAGAAACCTGCCTGGCTTATCTTGTTTCTCCAATTAAAGCTCTGACAGAGGCTGTTATGGTTGTGAAGCATAATGAGATTGTGTGATGTGGTAAAGATGCTTTGCTTTACCAAGAGCAGTATCCCAGATTTCTGAGTTATTACATAAAACCATGGTGACTGTGGGCTTTGCTCCAAAGGGAAGATAAATTTATCAATGGTGTAAGGCCTTTCATTTGCTCATTGAGTCCTCCAAGGCCTCCCTCCCCCAGTGTGGCTCCCTGATGGGGTCAGAACTCCTCATAAATGCTATTGGAGACAAAGGTATTGCTAGGGCTCTGCCCTTGCCTCTGACAAGCCATGAAAGCCACAACCCCACCAAGACAGAGAAAGAAATCAAGAAACAAACTAATATTTCATCTTGGATAAAACTAAAAGGCATCCTGTGACCCTCACCATAATATACGAGGGAGGGCTGCCAAATGGAGTGCTATGGGAACATCTTAAAGGAGGAAGTTTCCATTTATACATCTCAGACAGTGCTGGAACAGCATAATTCTCTCACAAACCCTAGTGGGCTCAAATCCCCATCCCATATTTGATTCAGTGGCACTAGGATATATCACTAGATGATAGGAGCTTTTCTGGCCCCTGTGTGAAACCGAAAAATAGCAGGGATGTAAGGCTGAATGAGGAGCATACAAAAATCATCTTTGAAGGAGACAGTTTGTTGGAGAGAATGAGGAAGAGAGACTCCAGTTCACACACAGTCTTATAACTGCTGATTTCTATGAAGGACAGATAGTTCGCTCATAGGCACCACTCTATGATCGTGCAGACTATTTCTGTTGGTCTGAAGCCCAGGCTAGCCTGCCGTGAGAATCTCCTGCGAAATGCTAGTCCAGGAAGAACTAGCCTTATTGAAAGATATGTAATAATTGAAAAAGAACCAGTACAGGATCTACACAAACATGTTATAAGAAAACATGAGGAAAAGAACGAGAATAACAGATAGGAAACAGGCACCAGAAAAATGTGGCCATCAAGTAGATGAAAATTATGACCATATCACCATGAACTCAAAAAATGTCACAAGTTGATCTAGGAACACAAAGCAGAGGCAAGAACTCAGAGAAGAAACAGCTGTCGTCGTCATCGTCATCATCATCATCATCATCATCATCATCATCTCCTTTTGCTAATTCATAAACAGACCTTAAAATGTGCCCATCATGGTTCAAATTGCTTTTTATGTATTAACTCATCAATTCTTAAAATAGCCCTGTAAGGTAAATATTCTCATTTTACTCAATTCAAACACAAAGTGCCAAAAGTCAAGTAACTCAATCCGATTTATGTTCCGGTAAGTGGTATCAAACCCTGACTTCAAAGCCCTCACTTTTAACCACTATACTGTATGGCCCAGCAGCCGGGAGAGTCCAGGAAGGAGACAAAGAGAAATGAAGTACACATTGGAATAAGCACAAAAAGGAATAAACACTGATGGAAATGCAAGAAGGACACAGAGGAAAGGACTGAGAAGCCAGCAAATTGAATTGGAAATGGAGAAAATTGTGACAAGACTAACATGAAAATAATAGAGAGGGACATCAGTCAAATGACATCCATAAATAATATCCCTATAGAACAGAACCAGGCAAGTAGAAGAAAATGCTCAAAGGTATTATTCAACAATATTACCAGAAATGAAAAAGACTTGAATTTCTACTATGGAAGGGCATACCACATCCCCAGAAAAATTGATACACTGAGCATCACATCCTAGTAAAGTAATTAAGCTTCACAGATAAGGAAGGAAGCCTGTGAGCATTCTAACCAAAAAGGAAAAGTTGCCTATACAGGGAAAAACAGAAGGCTGATATTAAGCTTCACGACAGAAATGGCTGATAGTTTTTCAAATCATGGAAAGAAAATGTAAGGAATCCAAGCATTTTATACCCAGCAAATATGTTGATCAAGTGTAAAAGTAGAAGACAAACAGTTTCAAATAGGTAAGATAAGCAGTTCTGTGGACCACTCTTTGAAGAAACTATGAGAAGGCAAATTTTCCCAGCCAAGAGATCGGTGGAAAAACTTTGGCTATAGGAATAGTGGTAAACATTGAATCCCTACAGTTGTAGGACTAAGAATCAAAAAGTGTGGAAATTATGGTTGAAATACAGAATGTAAGTGTCATACAACACTTCACTATAGAAATCACATAATTCACCAAGTTTCTGCAAGGAAAAAAGAAAGCAAACACACTGATTTCCAAAAATTTTAGAGTTAGAGGGCAAATGCTATTTTTTTAGGAGGTAAGTGACAATAGTATAAGTAGATATAATTGCAGATGACTAGACGGAACTATTGAATAATTTCCATGATACGTCGTTAAGTAGAGAGCAAGTTAGAACAATATATATAGTATAGTATTGTGTAAAGGGCAGGGAAGATTGTGTGTGTGTGTGTGTGTGTGTGTGTTTGTATGCTATAGATGCATACATTATCTCTTGAAGAATATGTTCAAATGTGTTAACAATGCTTACTTCCAGGGAGAGGATGTGCTTGGTTGGGATATACAGGTAGGAGGGAGACTTTTCATTCTCCAGAATTTCATACCATGTGCTTACATTAACTGATCAATAACTTATTTTTAACCCAGGCTTTGTTAAATCTTCATGAGTGTCAGGTTCACACCACTTTGTTCTTGAGCTATTTTGGGGGGTTGTTCCACTTTGGCATGTTTTGCTTGGGTCTGAGCTCCCTTTGCTGGGCTCCAGGTTATCATGCTAAGCCTGTCTAAAGAGATAATGCACGATTTTCTTCTTGTCCTGGAACCTTTAAGGCCCTAGTGAGAATCACCTTTTGATAAAAAGATACCCTCCCTGGTCCTCATCCCCACCCCACCACCCCACCTCCCTGCTTCTCACCAGGGACGCTTGCCCTCGATATGAAAATCTCTCCTCCATGACCTCTGAGATCAATGTGCACCACTAGAAGGGGGAAAGCTTTAACCTTCAATCAAGAAGGTTGGAGGAGAGCTGAGGCCCACAAAGAGGGTTAATAAAGTGACTGTTTTCTTTCTTTTGCAGACAACCTGCCACCCACTGAGGCAGGGATAGTCTGCACAAAGGACTCCGGATATAAACAGTGGCCTCTTTCTTTATTATTGATTCTAAGGGCTCAATAGAAGCCTCGGACTGAGACAGTGGAAGAGTTGGCTTGTGAGTCATGCCAAATCACCGCATTTCTCTGTGCCTCGCAGAATTCTGGACTTTCTGAATGGGCTCGATAGGACAACTCCTGCCAATTGAGGTCAAATATTGCTGATCACTTCTGCTGAGAAGGACGTTTATTCCCTTCTCATATTTGTAAATACATGCATCAGGATGTACTCTTCTCTTACCAGCTTGACCAGTTCTTCCTGATGGAGTGCTGCCTTCCTGCTGAAGGCAGCCTGGGGTGGTGTATTCCCCCACAGAAAGGCTCCAGCCAGGACAGAAATTGCTTCGGTTCTGAGGTCTGGAGCCAAAATTTCCCCTTGGTATGAGGTTGCCGGACTAAGCTGCCTACAACAGCTCTCCTCTGGCTTGTTCCACACTGGGGTCTTCTAGGCCCTTCCGTGCATGCATCTGACCTCTTTCTCAATCACATCTTGGCCGTCTGACCCTTACCACCCCCTGGGAAACAATGTAGGCAGGGCCTATGACTGTGCCAATCACTGTGGAATGTGCTTCTCTTTTCCTACTATCTGTTGAGGCTTACTGATGCCAGACACTACCCTAGGCATTTTCTGAGTAGATATTTCATAGCAGTCTTTTGGGATTGGCAATTGAAGGTTAAAGAAGTTTCAGACATAGGCCTATTTCTACCTGACTCCAAATCTACAATTTGTTCAACTGGGTCACCATCTTATTCATTCTCCACAGTGATCCTCTGAGGTACTTACTATTATCTAGATCTCTCCTACATCACTATGCATGGTACTCTTCCTGAATCTTAAGTGGGCTGATTGAATTGAAAATCAGGGCTGAGGTGTCAACTGTACGCCTATACATTTTTTTCTCTCCTTTCCCTGTCTGTCAAAAGAAGATAAGTGCTGAAGACACTGCAGAAGAAAGAAGGATTAGCAGATCTTGTTGACTGAACATAGACACACTGCTTCCTTTTCTGCCCTCTAAGATCTGGGGAACAAGGACTGTTCTGAGGCCACTGGCTTAGAATTTGGATTTGGGAATAGGAATATTTGGAGTTAATGAGATGAATGAAAAGTGAAGTTGTAGATAATCTAAGTAGTGCCATCTTCTTTCTCCCATCCATATGACACGTTTTGGATCATTTCACAGTAATGAAATAGGTCTTTATAGATTCATACAGCCATTTGGGATGTGAACAATTCTTAAAGGACTGGAACCACTCATGTATCTCTGTTTCTTGCTTCCTACCTTCTAGCCCTGCTTCTGAAGTCCTTACCCCCCTTCAGCTGGAGCCTCTACCCCCTCCTCAGGTCTCCTGTAAGTTGCAGAACGAGGCATGATCAGGGCAAGGGAGGGTTTAACCATCTCAGGGTGCCCTGTGTGAGGCTCACCATGATTGCTTGATTGTTGATTGGACTCCAGTCTTGGGTTGTAGAGTTGTTACTGAGTCTGAGTCCTTACACTGGGCCTAACGAGTTTTGACAGGTTTCAGCTTTATCCCCAGTCCTAGCATCCTGTTGTGGTCCAGTGACTCATATCCTCATCCCTTTACAGGGTTGGGACCCTGGCTTGTTCTTTTGAGTCCCCCTTCTAAGAGATGGAAGGTATAATTCACGTGTATTCAAATCCAAGTCTGTATAGGAACTGTGATAGGTATTATTCCATTTTATCTTCATAAAAGTCCTAGAAATTGACGCACAAGTACTGAATAACTTACTCAAGGTTGCCCAAGTGCAGATTTTTCTGTTATGACAGCTCTGTGTTTTCTACCATCACACATTCGTAACCCTAGTTTTGCCCTTCAGTTCAGAGGTTACTTTGTAGGCACAGACATCTCTTAGGGTTCAACCAGCCATGTTATTTTTTTTAAATAGTTTTATTGAGACAATTTATTTACATGCCATAAAATCTGTCCATCTAGAGTATATGATTAAGTGGTTTTAGTCTATTTTACATAGGTGTGCAGCCATCACCATAATCTTAATTTGGGATACTTTCATCACTCCAAAAAGAAACCCCATCCTCATTAATAGTCACTCCTGATTTTCCCCACTCTCTCCCCTCGGTAACCACTAATTTACTTTCTGTCTCCATAGATTTACCTATTTTGGACGTTTCTTATAAATGGGATCAAATGTGGTCTTTTTACCTGGCTTCTTTCACTTAGCGTTATGTTTTCAAGGTTCATCCATGTTGTGTATGTCAGAACTTCCTTTCCTTTAATTGCTGAACAATAACCCATTTTGTGAATATAGTACATTTTGTTTATCTCTTCTTCAGTTGATGGACACTTAGGTTGTTTCCACCTTGGACCATTATGAATAATGCTGCTGTGAACATTTATGCACAAGTTTTATGTGGACGTATGTCTTCACTACTCTTGGGTAGAGAGTAGAATTTCTGGGTCATATGGAAACTCTGTGTTTAATGTTTTGAGGTGCTGTCAGAATGTTTTCAAAGTGGCTGCACCATTTTACATGCCCCATATTAACGTATGGGTATTCTAGCCATGGTTTTTTAAAAGTCATTTTGATAATCCTTTTCCTCATCCAAAAAAGGGAATTAATAATTTCTACCCCACTTAGTATTTGTGAGGCTTGTAGAACAAACATAATGTGTAAAGAGGACGTATATCTCAAGCTCTGGAGTAGATGAAGTGCCTAGTAAATTGAGCTATTTCATTATCAGACAAATGGAGGCATTTGATTCACTGCTAACTGTGCAACAGCCATGATCAGCTATTGCATGTTTAAGGCATTCTCAGACTTTGGTTGTTTCTTTGGCTGAAGATGGTTTCATGAAATTTCCTGTCATATCAACAGACAGAAATACTTATCTCAGAGGAGAAGTGTTTACTTTTGGAGTCTTCCCAGACTGCACCCAGAGATGTCAGGACTTGAGGTAGCTCATAGACCAGCTTTTTTCTCTCTAATATGGCATCTCGGTAAGGCTTTCTGTGTCACCGAGAATCTTTAAGTGGCCCCAGTTTGTGTGGCCTGAGTGGGTTCTTGGGTAACAGTGAGCTTCCTGTCAGTTTTACTCATTGGGACTGGCTTAGGAGACAATTCTAGAATTCTCCAAGTGTCTGGAAATGCCCCATCACCACACTCACTTCTGCCATCACTGGGCCTGGAGAACCATGCCCACCAGGTTTCTGTTGTGAAGCCTTGGACCTACCTGGAGAAGCCCAGTAGAAACGAGGTCTGGTAGTTGGAATTCCTACTCACAGACTGAAAATTTAACAACGGGGACATGAAAACCACTCATGGCACAAAATTTGACTATTGTTGGAATTTGGCAAGATGCACACTTTACTTATAGTAGCAAAGTTCAGCCAGACAACCTGTCACCAAGTTTAAACCTTTCCCACTGTGAGCAGCCTCTGATTTGAACTCCTGTCTTTGTCCCTTTAAATATTTCGACTGGCAGCTGCTCCTTGGTCCTCCCCAGTTCTTGCTCTTAGTTGGCCCTTTGGTCCTCCCTTGGCTATGGCACATGTAGGGTAATGGCTTAGAAGAAGCCAGAGGTGTGTTTCTTCAGTCATTCATATGGTGCCATTATCGTGTCTGACTCAGAGGCCAGAACCACCCTTCTAGTGGGCTGGAGATCATCTTTGCACAGAGGCTTTCTGAGGGACTGACAGCTGGGATGATCTGAGGCCTCAGGAGACTGGGACCATGCCCAGTATTCTTCATCACTCAGTCAGCTGGAGGCTGTGAAAGCTACACTAATGAAATCAACATATAATGAGAGGATACTGAAGCCTCTGCAAGCCTGTAGAAACATCTACTTCATAGTGGCATAATCAATGATATTAGCACATTTGATGAAGACACAAGGCAGGACTAATCTGCAAGGAAACTCAGAAAAATGGGTACCTTATGGACAAATAGACCATGTGGTTCCCCTACCCCAGAGGAGAGGGAACCTCAAAACTGGGGACGTCCGGTATCTTAGTCAGGGTGTTGTGGGGGCTCCAGATATTAGAAAGCAACAACCTCTTCCTCTTCCACCCTCTCCTCTTGGTATCAACACATTGGCAGCCTGGCTTATCTGTGGGTCACATGTGACCATGTTTGTGTTACCACCACTGAGAGAGATCACTGAGAATATGTAAAGCTGGAAGAACAAGGTCCAGCTTTAGGATATGGGTCTTTTGGTGACTAGGCTGCCAGCAGCCCAACCTAACAACACCTTACACCTAGCCACAGGGTGTCTTTCCACCTCCTACCTATAGCCTTTGGAGAAAAGCTAGTGGAATGATGAGCTGATAGATATGCTGGCATCAAGCAGGGTGATCAAGGAAGGCTGCCTGAGACATGTAGGGTCTGATTTTTAAGCTGGAAACATTTACTGCATATCTTCTGTGTGCCTGCACTGCTCCCTATTTTTTCTTATTTAATCATCCCAACAGCGCCCCTGAGTTTCACATTATTATCCTTACTTTATGGGTGAAGGGATTGAGATTCAGAAATGTGAGGTCACTTCTCCACGATCACACTGCTGGTCAGAATAAGAGAGTCGTTTTTGACTCTCATTGGAGGCTACTTTCAAAGGCCTGGATGTATCTGGTCATTAGCCCTGGTCCCTCTTGTTCATGCCCTACCCTGGGATTATGAAGTTAAGGCCTTGCAGGAACAGAGAGGGATTTCCACCCATGTCCAGGCCATTCCCTGAGCACTAACCTGGCCAATTCCTTCTTTGTTGGGATAAAAGTGGCGCCAGGCATTGTTCTCACAAGACCCAGAATGGACAGGGCCTCAGTGAGGAGAAATACACAGCGGCTATTCTCAGTGTGAAGGCAAGGAATTCATTTGTGAAGGCATCGGCTTCCCTGGGAAGGAAACACACGCTGGAAAGGCTCACTGCCAACAAATTCTCATCAGTATGAAGAGGAAGAAAGGCCATTTCCACTCAGATCTCCATGTGGGAAGGGAGGAAAGGCAAACATCCTGGCCAGGGAATGAGCCGGGGGCGAGTCTCCCCGTGGGTTATGTTTGGCTGTTGTCACAGGGCTTGTGGGCCTTTGGGTTGGTTTTGAGGCCCAGGATCTTCTTTTTGGAGACCCCAGCCTGGGCTCTTATAGTCATCCCCCAAAGGCATAGTAACATGGTTTCTGGACAGGGTCCCTGATACTGAGAGCTCACAGTGTGTACAAGGACGTGGGGCCTGTTCCTTTTGATACTGGATTATCTCTTCCTCTGCTCCGGTGCTCAGCCGGGCACAACCAACCCAGAAGGAGGCTCTGGGCTTGTTTGAATAAGTATAATCAGTTTATCGACTGAGGTGGACTTGATAAGGTGTAAATCTGTGCTATACCCTGGTGTCTTCCTTCCATGGCTCTGAATCATCACCTGAGTTTCTACTCAAGCTGTTTTGCCATCAAAACTAGTTTAATCATCCACAAATATTAAAAATTGAGTATATCCAAATTAAAGTTCTAGTCACTCATATATTTCAAATCTTTGCACCTGCCCATCCCCTATAATGCCACACACACACACACACACACACACAGATACAGACACATATCCCTTCTTGGCCTGATTTGGTCTTGGAAGGCTGCACTGGGGAAGGTCTCTCTTCCTTGCTCTACCTCTTTTACTCACCCTCTTGTTATTCTGGCCCTTTCAGGATTTAGCCTAGGGGAAAGGGGACATCGAAGAATAAGTGTGCAGAATCTCGAGGATGATGAGGTTATAGTCTGGCATCAGGGCACTCTGGAATTATACCAAGTGTGTTATGCTTTTATGATTCTTTGGAGACTCACCCTGTCCCTAGGGATCTCCCATTTGTAGTGACTCACCATGGGCACTGCCTTCTCTTGTGTTCTTCCTTCCACATAGTAGTTTCCAGAAGTCCATTCCTCTCTTGGCGTCCCCTCCTCCCTTCCTGCCTTCTCAGGCTGGCACTATTCCGAGGGCCCATCTGGAACAGGCACCACATCACCTAGCCAGAGCTTTGCCTCCTGGCTCAGCCACCTGTTATCTCTGAGTCGGCAGTCAGTGTCTACATCCTCCCTAATTCCAGCAGACACAAATCAAGCTCCCCTCTAGAGAGACTTCCTTGATGACTTCCTTAATTTCCTCCTCACTCCCTGCCTCCACCAATAGACGGCCTCTCTCTAAAGAAATCCACAACTCTAAATCTCTAAAGAAATTTCACAACTCTCTCTAAAGAAATCCTTACCTTCAGCCTCTCCAACTTCCTCAACTCCAAAGCAGGGCTCTGGGTGGGCATTCACCCATCACCACCTCAGCTGCAGAGTGGAGAAGGCTATTGGCTAGATGACCAACACCTCACTCCAAGTCTGAGTTTGAATAGCTATTGTTCTCAGTTTGGGGGCCTCAGGCAATACTCAGAGACAGGAAGAGTCCTGTTTAACAACTGGTTAGACAAGGTAATGCCCAGGGAGACTCTGCACCACATACAATGTCAGCCTTCTTGTCCCATTCTGAAGGGCTGGCAGCTGGCTGTGCCCTCTCACTGCTGGAGCGCCCTGGCCTCCTCCTGTGCTTGCCTTGCTTCCTGGATGGACATCAACCCTCCTAAAGGACCTTATTGTGGGAGAAGAGGCAAAGTGGGGCTGAAATGCTTCCACATCATTTTAAGCCTAAGCTGCCCTGGCCAGAGAACTGGTCAAGGGCACTTCATTTTGGGGAATGTGAAAATTGAGGGGAGGATGGAAGGCAGGGCTCTGCCTTCACTCTTTTGTGAAGAGTTCAGGGGTGCAGTTTTTGAATTAGCTTTGGATGAACCACTAACCAGCAAGGGGGAATCTTGGCAAAGTCACCGAGCCCCTCTGGCCTTAGGGATTACCCCTGTAAGATGGAGCTGGGCCTCAGGTCTAAGGGCTCTTGCAGTAACAAGGTTAAAATGAAATAGACAGGAGTGGGAAGAGACTGCTTGTCATTGGATTACTTCATTGTGTCCTATTGGCTGCTCCAACCTCCTGTATAGTCAGCTGAGCCCTCTGTTGAGATTGTATCACGACTCACTCTCTCCCTCTGCCCACCCATGCCTCCTTCCCTTCCCTTACAGGTGTTGGTCCCAAGAGCACTCCTGATAAACACTCCTGCACAGTAATCTATGTCTGTCCTCAGGGGCACTAACCTTGAGACAGACCCCCTCTCCTTGCTTCCCCCCTTAGTGTCTCCCCACAGCCCCTATATACTTCTGCCGTGTAGATCAGAGCCCTGAGAACAGTGGCCCCTAAAAAGCCATGTAAATTCTGATTGGACTCTGGGGAACTATGGGAAGTTTAGGAGGAATCATTGAAGTGGCTTGTGAGTGTGTGTTTTAAAAATTAGGAAGGCTTAACCACTCTGATGTTTCCTTGCTGCCCCTGCTTGGGGCTGTTAGAGCACTTTCTTGGAGTCCCTTTACCCTATAAGTCTCCAAGCTCAGAGCAGTGGGGGACTGTGGCAGTGCCTTAGAGCCAATAACATGGGGTATTGTAAAATATGCAGAGACAAGTATCCTTTTTGCTGTGTGACCTAGAAGATACCACACAGGTAGGACTCAGTGTAGCCAGGGTTTACACCCAGGTCATCTGATCTGGGCTCTACAATTGTAACCACTGTACTAAACTACCCTCCTGTGGCTGTGGCTTGAAGGGGTACAGACCCATCTCCAAACTGGGAAAAGAGTGTAGGCAGAAGTACTCCTTCTTAAAAAAACATCTACTCTCTGGGCAGAGAGCTGGAGAGAAGAAGATGACAGAAGATTCACAATAAAGACAAGTAGGGGCTAGGCTTTGGCACAGGAGTCCTCTGTGAGCTTTCTCTGGTTTCCCCAAAGTTTTAAGTGCATGCCTGACATTTGGCAAGGACACCAGGAAAACTGGATAAAACTCTGAGCCTCTAGGCCCTCCCATAGGGCCCCCATCTCTCCTTCCCAGAGGCCTCCTCTGAAAGGTCTGCCTTCACTAAATTGCATTTATTCAAATGATCTGTCTCAGAAGGATGCCAGCCCTAGCAGAAACCCTCCTGGGATTTGAACCTGCAGTTCCCCGGAGCCGAAGTATTTCAAACCTGAGGCTTAGGTCACTGAGCCAGGCCTTGAGGGGACTGAATGCAAATTTCGTACTTTAATTTAAATCTGGGCAGGAGAAAAGGTGCCCCAGACGGCACTTTGCCACCCGGGAATGCTGGAAACCCCCAACTCTCCTGGTCTTTTGCCTCAGGCAACAGGAGGCACCATGGGCAACAGGGAGGCCAAAACAGCTCACGGTGCCCAGGGCTTCCTGCTGCTCCTGCACATGTGCTGGAAGATTCTCCTTCTTCAACCCACATCCTTGCATTTGATAAGTGCCTACTATGTACGGGGCGCATAAGTTCCTTCATGTACTCCTTCCCACAGTGAAGGAAGTATTGTTTGGCAGACAGTTCCGGCTTTATTGAAGTCACATATCTAGGCTGCATTTCAATTATTCTAGTTTTAGTTCTGGTAAATCAGAATGTCACGGGTTTGTAAAAACAAAAGCATCCCTGTTTTCTTTAGCGCCCTTTCTGGGCAAATGCACATGGACTGAAACCTGGGTGAGGCTTTCAGAGGGCAGCTCCCACCGCTTTACTGCAGCTGGGTAAACCACCAAGAACTGGGCTTCTGATGGAGACTGGGAGTCAGGCATTTGCGTGCTCATGCTAATGGACAACATCTATCATCAGCCCCACCGAGGCTTTCAAAGATCGATGTGTCGTTTGCTTGCTGTTGGGATATGTATTGTCATTTCTAGCTCTCAAAGTGTTTGTATCAGGAACTGTGTGCCTGGTGCCCTGTTAGGTGCTGGCAGCTTTACCTGCCCCAGGACGCTCAGGAAATTCCTCCCGGCCCATCCCCAGCTGCGGATGGGGCACATGCCATCTGAGCCTCCTTTCAACAAGCCCCCTCTTGCCGGATGGATTCATCTGAGTTATATCCCATGTCTGGCTTTTCAGGGTGAATGCATTCACTCAGGAGCACTGTTTGAGAACATCTACTTGGCAGGCTGAGAGGCTCGTAGCAGTGAGGGGCTATAGCAGGACACAGAAGAGCCTCTGTCTGTCTTTCCGAGGGAATCAGTTCGGGGTCCAGCTGAGGGAGGCTACGGGATGCCAAAGGGTAGGCGGCCTCCCCCCTGGCTGCAGGGAGTAGAGGCCCAGGGCGTCCACACTGCCTGGACAGTGGCCATCTTAAGGGAGCGCTGAGGAAGGCGGATACAGGCTCTAAGGCTGGGTTGGGACAATCCTGTCTGACAATCCATGTTCCTTCCATGGGAAGCAGTGAGAGGGGGCAACATTTCTGTCTCTAGACAAGGTGCAGAGTGTTACAGGTGACTTGTGTCCCTCAGGCCCACCACAATTCAGACATGGAAGTCCTACTCCCGGTTACCCTGGCGTGAGGCCTTATTAGGAAATAGGGTTATTGCTGATGTCATAGTTGAGATGAGGTTATAGGGTGGGCCGTCGTCCCAAACAACAGATGTTTTTATAAGAAGAGGAAATTGGGACACGGACACGCAGACAGGGGACACCATGTGAAGACAGAGGCAGAGATGGAGTTGCTGCTTTTACAAGCCAAGGAGCCCCAACATTGCCAGGGAGCCCCCAAGAAGCTAGGGCGGAGGCCAGAACAGATTCTGCCTCATAGTCCTCACGGGGAGCTCGCCCTGCCGACACTTTGATCTCAGACTTCTAGCCTCCAGAACTGTGAGACAAGGAAGTTTTGTTGTTGGACTAGCAAAGCGATCCAGTGTGTTACACTGCTCAGCCCCGAGGGGCCTTGCACAACCTCTCCTCTCCGTGGGGAGCAGCTCCCGCGAGAGTTCTGGCTCCCTTACTGATGCCAAGGGTAACTTACACTCCTCTCTTTTAACGGTGACAGCGATGATAATTCGTTATTTGGTAAAGATTTTTAATGCGCACGAGCATCCATTATTTACCTGGCACTGTTACAGGCACTGAGGGACCAGTAGAGGACAAAACAGCCCTCATGGAACTTACATCCCTAAAGGGGGAAAGCAGGCAGCAAACAAAATGTATGAGTAATGTGACAGTATGCCACGCAACGGCAAGTGTAGCAGAGGGAAATAAAGCTAGAGAGGGGAGCAAGGATCGCCGGGGGAGGGGGGCGTGGGGAACAATGTTTAGGAAAGAGCTCTCAGAGGTGATATTTAAACAAACCTGAACAAGGGGAGGGTGTATCGTGAGGACATGCAAGGAAAGAGCATTCCTGGCAGAGGGAACATGTGCAAAGGCCCTGAGGCTGGGACAAGCCTGGCTTGTTTGAGGAGCCGTGGGAGGCTGGAGCAACAAGTGGAGTGAGCTGGTGAGATAGCAGAGGGAGATGAATGGAAATGTGCTTTCCCTCTCTTCAGGTGCAAGCCCACAGTCTCCTTGCTGCGCCCTGTCTACAGAGGCAGAAGCTGTGCTGAGGAAAAGAACACTGTTCAGAACACCTCAGGAAACAGGCCGCTCACCTCTCCTGCACTAGACCTATGGGTAGAGTTTCTGGGATCCTGGGCCTGCTGGTGGGTTCTCTGCCCTGGAAAATCAAAAAGGTCAGTCTCACTCGGGTACCACCACGCGAAAGCTGCTTAGTCCTCTGGCTCTGGTAGGAAGCCATTTTGTGTGGAGCCACATCTCTCCCTTGTGGGAAGAGGTCCCTGTGCCCATGGGGTGTCCCCCCACCCAGCCTGCTCAGAGAAGATGGCTAGAACTCTGACCCCCTCACAGCCCCTGGGAGATACAGTGGGCCTGGCTCCATCCATTCTGAGGAATCAGTCTCCACGTGTTGTGCTTGGGGAATGATGGTGTTCCACCGTTTGAGCTTCTACCAGCCATGGTGAGGAAAGACTTCATATCATTTAATTTCCCTTCTAACTGTTATAAGTTGGTAATATTCACCACGTCATTCACGGACTGTCTTCAGGAGCAGGAGGTTTAGAGAGAAGAAAAGGTGGGTAGTTTGCTTGAGGCCACAAGGAAGGGGCCTCGGAATATACTCTTCTTTGCTTTGTTGGTTGTTCCACACTTGAGGACAAGGAGCCAATACTTAGAGCCTTCTGTATCTGATAGCGGAGGTGACTGGTTGCTATTATTACCTTGTCTTAGGAGGTGCGGAGAAAAGGAGTCCTTTCACAGAAAATCAAACCAACTGATCAAATATTTAAGTTGCCTGAGTTGGATCATCCAACACACCATGGAGGAAGGAAAGAAAGAGACAGCGAAGGCTCTGCCCCCGGGAGTCTCATAGCCCTGTCAGAGGAGCTAGGACTGTATGTGCACGGGGCTTTTGGAGAACAGGAAGACGAAGGAGCAGTGAGATCTGTAAAGAAACCCCTGGAGAAAATAAGCAATTTTAAGTCAATTGGACCCTGGAGGGAGTGATTTAGGTTAGAGGAGGAAGAAGGAAAGGATGAGGTTATGTGGGCAATCGCCAACCTGGATGTTCAGACTCCTTGGGGATCCTGTCACCCCAATTTTAAATGCCACAAATGGGGCTCTGAAAGGGCCAGGCAGGATCCGTGGTTTGAGTCGCTGAGTCAGGGGCACTTCCCAGACCTCGCATTTGGCCTTCTTTCCAAAATTGGCTTTGTCTACTGCAAGTCTACTTTGTCTTTTAAATGTCTACAGAACCCTCAGACTGTTTGATCCACAGCCATATATTTAAAACGCACACACACACAGACGCACACATGCGCACGCACGCACAGAAACAGCTTTGAATTTTCAATGTTTCTTGCCCGAGCAAAAGAAGTCGGGTCTCCAGAATCCAAGCCATAAACTGTCTTTAGAACGGGCGGATCCAGCCTTCCTTTGTGCAGTTTGCCGAGGGCTTGGAATACCATGTGTGGCTGCTCTTGTTCTGTCCCCTTCTGGTTAACAATGAGCCCTCCCTGAAGCCCAGGAATCTGCCTCATTTCCTGTGGCTCCTATTTCACTCAACATGTGGTGCATGATTCCTGTAACTAGCATGATGCAAGCTCAGTGGTTAGGGAGGTGGCAGTTCAGGGAGGCTTAGGTGACTTCTGCTAAATGACAGGGCACATCTCATCCCTCGGCCCCTTGTCCCGTGCCCAGGAGGAGCTGCCTTGTGTGGGAGCTTCCCTGCTTGTTTGTGACCATCTTAGAGGATTGACGCCTGGGTGGGGGGTTGGTTGACAGTGGTGGAATTAAATAGATGAGGAGAAGTCTCTTCATCAGTGTGATGCATCAATTCCTTAGGGTCCCATCACTTTAGAAAATTAGAAAATTAAAAACAGAAGAAAGTCAAAGGACAATTCTGTGTTTGGAGAATTTTTGTAAGACTACTTGGGACCTTGATAAGCAGCCACCCTGGGTTCTGGTGAACATGTATTCTTTATTTGACTTTCCCAATGTGGGAACACCTCCCAGGCCAAAAAAAAAAAAAAAAAAAAAAAAAAATCATTTACTCCACCAGGCCTCCAACAACGTGATTATGGCACATTTGTGGGGTTTTTTTGCTTTTGTTTTTTAAATATTTATTTAGTTTTGAAAGCGAAAGTGGGGGGGTGGGCCAAGAGAAAGAGGGAGACAGAGGATCCGAAGCAGCCTTCTCACTGACAGCAGAGAGCCTGATGTGGGGCTTGAACCCATGAACCGTGAGATTGACCTGACCTTAAGTCAGATGCTTAACCGACTGAGCCACCCAGGCACCCCTTCTCTGGAGTTTTCTAGTTTCATTCTTTCTGGAGCCATCTCTTGGTTAGCTCAACCTAATGAGCTACCCAGGCACCACATTTGGGGTGTTTTTGATCTTAGGATGAATGCCTTTAATTAATAAAGTAAGAACAGGACAGTGCCTGGCTGGCTGAGTCAGTAGAGCATGTGACTCTTAATCTCAGGGTCGTGAGTTCAAGCCCCACATTGGGCATGAAACCTACTTAAAAAATATAAAATAAAATCCTTTTAGGGGCACCTGGATGGCTTAGTCAGTAGAGTATGCAACTGTTAATCTCAGGGTCATGAGTTTGAGCTCCGTGTTGAGCATGGAGATAACTTTAAAAAATAGTAAGAATAGAGTTAGTCCATGGAATACCATGTGTGGCTGCTCTTGCTCTGTCCCCTTCTGGTTAATTTTTTATTAAAAAATTTTTTTTAATGTTTATATTTATTTTTGAGACAGAGAGAGACAGAGCATGAGTGGGAGAGGGGCAGATCGAGAGGGAGACACAGAAACTGAAGCAGGCTCTAGGCTCCGAGCTGTCAGCACAGAGCCCGATGTGGGGCTTGAACTCATGAACTGCAAGAACATGACCTGAGCTGAAGTCAGACGCTCAACTGACTGAGCCACCAGCACCCCCCCTTTTTAAAGATTTTTTAAAATGTTTGTTTATTTTGAGGGAGTACTAGTGGGGGAGGGGCAGAGAGAGACAGAGACAGAGAATCTGAAGCTGGCTCCAGGCTCTGAGCTATTAGCATAGAGCCCAATGCAAGGCTTGAACTCATAAGATGGTGAGATCATGACCGGAGCTAAAGTCGGACACTTAACCAACTGAGCCACCCAGGTGCCCCAGAGTTAGCTCAGTTTCTAATGAATGTTCTGTTTGACACAGGCATAGTGGGATTACTCCTGTGAGGTCCAGTTGCCTAAAACTTTAAACACATGAAGCAAGACTCCCTTGATTTTCTTGTTTTCTATACAAACCTAGAATCCATCATCCGTGAACTTAATTCAGTAAATGTGTATTAAGCACCTTATGTTAGTTAGAATATGAATGCAGCTGTTCTTAAGGCAGACCCAGAATAACACAGTGGCTTAAATGCAGTCGACAAGTCTTTCTGGTGTAATCACCTGTGCATAAGCTGCTCACTTGGCTGGGCAAGTGGCTCCATGTCATCTGGGACAAGCTCTTTCAGTCTTTCGTCTTTCCTGATCCTGTGGTGCTTGTTCACATCTATTCTGACCAACGTGGCTGGCCAGCACATCTTCATTCCAGCCAGAGAAAAGGAGGGCACGGGAAGGAGAAGGGGTGCTCCTTCCTTTTAAGGGAAAACTCCAGAAGCCACACATGCCCTTTGGTACATTTCTCTTTGGCCAGAACTTAGGCACAGGATCATAGCAGACACAAAGGAGACTAGAAAATGTAATGTTTATTCTAGGTGGCCATCTGTGCAGCTAAAAAACAGCCCTTCTCTGCAGAGACAACGACTGGATGTTACAGGACAGTTGGCAATTTCTGTCTTACATGTTTACTTTGTAAGTTTTGGGTAGGTGCTGAGTAAGGAGAAAGAAGATGGGGTCCTCTCACAATAGATGCATTTAATTTAAGGAACCTACAGTCTAGTATACTTTATAGAAAAGGACAGGGCTGACTTTGAGAGGAATAGAAGAAAGATCATGGAGGAAAGGAAATTCCTATTGGCATGAGAGCTGGGATTTAGGAGGAGGAGAGGCAATTCTGGGCAGTGAGACCAGATTGAGACCCTGAGGTAGGACAAGTGGTGTGTCTGGGAACAGTGGAGTCAAGCAAATGGCAGGATCATGGGTAGATGTGGATGGGTAGAGGGTAAGCTCAAATGAGGTTGGTTGAGCCACCCATGCCTCTGTGGCATTCTTCAGCTACAAAGGGACTTTGTCAGAGCTTCCCTGGATGGAGATCATTCTGGAAGCAGAGTAGTGCTCAGATGGGGTGGCAGGGCCATGAGTGTGTGTGTGTGTGTGTGTGTGTGTGTGTGTGCATGAACACCTATATTGGGGGAGTGGTGAGGGTAAAAGTGAGAAGGATGTTGGCAGAGAGATAATAAAACATTACAAGGTCATGAGAGCTAGAATTTAAGGGAGGCAGCAGGGAGAAATAGAAGGAAGTGCTGGGCTCCAGAAATGTTGGTCAATACAGAGGTAAATGTTATTTCTACAGATAGAAAGACCTTTGGGAGGAAGATTAAGGAGTAAGTATTCTTAGACCTCAAGTTCTGATTTTCATGAGGTGAGTCAAGAAGCTTCATTCACAGATGCACATCCACACTGCTTCTTCCCCTGAGTCCTACCTCAGGGTCTCAATCTAGTATCACTGCCCGGAAGTGC
The DNA here is from genome assembly GCF_007474595.2 of Lynx canadensis. Lineage (NCBI taxonomy): Eukaryota > Metazoa > Chordata > Mammalia > Carnivora > Felidae > Lynx > Lynx canadensis. The sequence goes on from NC_044303.2 coordinate 129,451,112, forward strand.
CTCTCCTCCTCCTGAATCCTGGCTCACGTGTCAATAGGGATTTCATTTTCTCTTTTTTTCTTTTCTTCAAGAGCTCTTTTCAAGGTCTGTCTTGTACATTTCTTATAATATATACTAGATTACAAATTGATTTACGGTAAGATTGGAGAGATGTTTGATTTTGGAATCGATTTTTTTTAACTAATAGAAAGATCTCAGGGTCAGATTATTTGGTGAAGAGCATAGCTGTTTGTTCCAAGGAGTTCTGACTTGGGTGAGCCGAAGGTCTCTCTATCCTAGGACATGCTGAAAGCCAGGAAGGTTGGAAACGTCCAGTGGTGTGCTAGAACCACATCTCACCAGCTCATGAGAGTCAGTTGCAAGCATCTCTTCCTAATGCAAGCATCTCTTCCTAATCTCATCCTCACTTGATGAGGTTTGATTGGTAATGTGAAACTGGCCATGATGGGAGCATTTACACCACGGAAATTGGTGTAAACTGGGGGCTTTTTCCTCCCGAGTGGCCAGTAGTTGAACATTTTCCAGTACACTGCTAGGGTCACCAACCCAGATTGGCCACTTTTGTTTTGTTGAGACCCTAATTGATTTTGGTGTGTTCCTTTCCATCTGTCCACCATGTCTTAAGCTAGTTGTCTTCTTCTACTAGGCACCATCTCCGTTGCTCACTCTTTCTTTCCTTTTACTCCTTCCTGATTGTTTCATCAGCTCAAGTTTAGCAAATAGACCAGTTGCAATGCCATCCCTTGACCTTACAAAAGGTACTCATTGGGTTGTTCTATATCTGCCAATAGTTTTCTTTTTTACACTAGTAATAGCAATTGTTGATACAATTTTCTTGATTTCGTTCAAAATAGCTTAATCAATCTTTCACCAACCAGCTTTACTCTTGGGCTTTATGAGTAGACTAGAGGTTTGTTGGTCTAGTTTTTTGGTTTATAAGTCGTGCTAGTTACTGTTGCATTTTGAACTGCAGTGGCCAATTCTTTGGCATGGGTCTATTGACTAACTCAGGTTACTGACTATGGTAAGGGCGGAGTGTTATGGGTAGGGTATTAAAGAAAGAGTACCATTAAGTATCAGTTTCTTCATCTGTAACCTCAAGGTAAAATATTTATTTTGTATGGTTCTTTGAAGATTAAATAATATATTATTTGAAAAGGACCTAGAAAAGTGCTTTTTACCTAATAATCACTATGTAATGTGATGTGATATTATTTTGTGAAAATACCTACCATAGTGCCTGGCGTTTGATAGGAAACAAGTAATTGTTAGTTGACCAATGTACTACCTCATATATATTCATGCCTGTGTCCTTTCTCTGCTTAGGATGTCCTTTGCCATCACATCCTCTAGGCTAACCCCTACTTAGCCTTCTCCTAGAGGTCTCTTAGGTAGGACCTCCTCTTTGGTGAAAACTGTTATTCTGCATTATTGTCATTTTACTGCTGTCTCCTCCTCTAAACTTTGATATCATTAAAATAAATCATATTTTCTTGGTTCCCCAATTTGTACCAACAAATTTCATGCATGATAAGGTCTCTATAAATTGTTGGTTAATGAATTAACGGGTGGATGGAGATGTCCCGTCTAGTCCTTGGGGCCAAAGACATCCCATGTGGGTCATTTGCCAAAAGAAGACACTTGAGGACTTAGGTGTGAATGAGGTCACCAGGGGAATGTAGCATGAAAAGTGAAAAGGATGAAGATAGTATGTGACAAAAACTTACTGCGTGGGAAGAAGCGGTTTAGAGGATGCAGCAGATAAAAAGAAAAAGACAACATTGCGATAGGGTACAGGAAAGAGTAAGAGAGTGACATGAGACAGAAATCAAGAAAGGAGAACATAGGGGAATTTAAGGAGTCGTCTGAGTATCGAAACTCCTCATAGTCGGGGAAGCAGATGATTTAGACAAGGATAGGGATATTTGGAAGTCATTAAGGAGATCTTGAAAGCAGACTCATAAGGCTGGCTGAGAGGAAAGCCAGATTTATTTGTGGATATGGCAAGTATACACTGTTCCTTGGGGAATTCAGTAAAAAAGAGGAGGAAGAGGATGATGGAAATATTAGGATAGCGAAGGTTGGAGCAGGTATTAGACTGCATATATATACAACTCAGCCTCGTGAGGGGGTTTCTAAGCTTTCTTCTTTGCTATGTCAAGTCATGTCATCCTTGCTTTTCCTCACTTGCCAGTCTTGTGAAGTTTCTTCTGACTTGATATATGATAAACAAGTTCTATTCATTCCTGTCTATGCTCTGTGTTATGTTAATTTTTGTATGGAAGTGCATCCAGCTATCCATCTGTCCGTCCATACAGCCATATGTTCATCCTGCCATACAATCAATATTTATTGGGCCACCGTTAAGACCCAGGCACTACTGTAGGAGTTATAGGGAAGCAGGACTTTGCTTGAGGAGTCTTTAGTTGAGAAGATTAGAACACACTGGCTGCCTTCTCTGGAGTTTTCTTTTCTTTTCTTTTTTTAAAAAAATTTAAATTTATTTTTGGGAGGGAGGGAGGGAGAGAGAGAAAAAGAGAGAGAGAGAGAGAGAGAGAGAGAGAGAGAGAGAGAGAGAATGAGCGGGAGAGGGGGAGGGAGAATGGGAGACACAGAATGTGAATCTCAAGCAGGCTCCAGGCTCCAAGCTGTCAACGCAGAGCCTGACGTGGGGCTCGAACCCATGAATCATGAGACCATGACCTGAGCTGAAGTCAGATGCTTAACTGACTGAGCCACCCAGGAACCCCTTCTCTGGAGTTTTCTAGTTTCATTCTTTTTGGAGCCATCTCTTGGTGTTGCACATTACCTGGCGGTGTGCCTGACTCCAGGAATCATGTGCTCTGAACTGAGACCTGCAGCTGGGGGTTCCTGGTGATTGGTCAGTGTAGAGCTCACCCCACACCAGGCACACCCCAAAGCAGACTCCACTGAAGTAGATAGTCTGACAGCAGGCCAGAGCCTAAAGGCAACAGGCTGAAGGTTTGGGAGCCTCTCCTTGAGACTCATGTGCATTATTCATAGCTTGTCATTTGCAGTCAGAGAGACAGGCTGCCCTCTGACATCTCTGAAAAAGTTCATGATTTATTGGAGGCATCAGAAGAAATATAAAACTAAATAGTAATATAACCCTCTGGGGGAGGCCTCGCTTCAGCATTTTACATAATATTAGAACCTCAGCAAATAGTTTCCCTAAGATAAAAACTTTGGCAAACATTCAACTGAAATGTTTGAGAAGTGAAACCATTCATGTTTTGATGTCAGGAGACTTGAGTCTCATCTAGCCTTCTAAATACCAAATTTTGAGAAATCCCCCACTACAGAGGAACAGAAAGTCTGTAACTCAAGTACCACAAGGGGCATAAGCTCTGACCCCTCTTCTAGAGACAGTGGGCAATTTTGAACTCTTCCTTTTTGCTCCTTTCCCCAACTCACCAGGACAAGTGCTGACCCTTTCATTCATGATCCTTTAGGGTCAGAAGAAGAGAAATATGCCAAATCTTCAGTGGCTCTGTGGGTTCATACTTGTATAAGATAGGAATCAGTTTTGTCACCAATAATAGAAAACTCACCCAGAAGAGACTTGAACTACTGACTTGGGCTGTATTTCCCTCACAGAACAAGCAGTCAGGAGGTGTGCAGCCCAGCGTTGGTACAGCTGCTTCGGGGTGCCGCCAGTTCCTTTGTATCTTGCCGTCCCATTATTCTTAGAATGCGGCTCTGGGCTTCCTGTTTGCAAGACTGCTTCCAGGCAGGAAGAAGCGGGCATGCCAAAAGCTGTCTTCTCGAGAGGCTTTATTTTTTATTTGGAAAGGGAAAAGCTACCATGTGGCTTCCACATATATCTATTTGGCCAGAATAGGGCCCTTCCTGCCTGGAAGGAAGGCAGAGTATTTAGCTTTTCAGTCTCTGTGTTAGAGAAAGGTGAGGAAAATAGCAGTTGGGATTAGGCACCAAGTAAACCATTCTCCAGTACCTGCCGCAACACTTTGGAAACCATTTTGGAATGTTTGAAGTATAAGAACTCAGGCATGCACACTGTTTTAAATAAGTCAGTAAATTAAATCCAAAGATTAATAGCTGACCCAAGAGCTGCTATGCTCTGCATACAATAGGATCTCAGTAGGAATTTTCATAATGGTTGATTAGGAAGCATATTTCAGAATGTTTCACTTGGACTCAGAGCTGGAGATAGAAGATGGTGGAAAAAGGGAAAGAGCAGAATCTCCTCATTTTCCTGGGAAAATGGAGCTGCTTCTGACTTTAGCTCCTCCCGGTAATAACCCCTGGGCTGAGAGAAGAACAGAGGAACCATTTTAAGGTGGTTTGGCAAAAGCCCCTGAGAAAAATCTAAAAGGATCTGTCATAAAAGTTCATTCCAGTGCAAGTCCCCTGTAGGTTTCTACATGTGCTCATAGTGACATGTACCATGGAAATAGAGTGACCAGTTGGAGTGCCAAGGCATTTGCTGCCCTGCTCTGAAGGTTTTGGCAACGCATGCCACACCGTCTTGCCTGTACCTGCTGGTACACGTGCTGGGTGTACCTCATCACCCGGCAGGCCACACATCCTCCATTTTGGATTAGTGGTTAATTTGTCACACCCAGGGAGCCAGTGGCTAAAATAGGAGTTTCCTCTGCCCCACATGACCAGGTCTGCTCTTCTCCTGCCTTCCCTCTCCCCCACCTGCTCAGGGGGATAAGGACAGAGCCAGGAGGAGCACATTTCTGTGCTCCCAAAGGCTACACTACCAGCTGTCTTTTGAAAGCTGGATTGCGTTTGCTTCATTAAAATAATGAAATTCCAGACGATGGTATTAGAGAGGCCAAGATGCTGCATCCAGAGAGAGGAAAGAGGATGCTCAGACAATAGGAGCCCCATGATAAGGATGAGGGAAGGAGAGCTTCGGGACTCATGACACGGGAGCCAGGTTAGAAGGGAGGAGTTAAATATCTTTATGAGAATTGGCATTCTTGTTTGCCCACCCTCTTCGTGAGATTCCGAAAACAGTGGCTTGTAAACCAGAGTGTCTTTAAATAAAGCAGCATCTTAGCCTTCATTGCAATTGTGTTGTGCAGTTTTTCTCTGAGGAAATAGGTGGAGAATAAGGAAAGAGAAGGAGAAAAAGGCTATGCGCAAACCATATGATTTAATCTTGACAATAATCCTATGAGGTAAGAAAACTCTATGAGGAAACTGAGGCTCAGAGAAGTTATATGGCACCTGGTATCACACAGCCAGTGAGGAGTAGTTCAGCATTTGGTGCCTGGTCTGTCTGATGATAAATCCCACAAGCTCTTCACTAGACTGCCTTTCAGGGTCCCCATCGAGCCAACTTTTTAGGAAACCCCTAAACTTAGAAGTCCCCTAGCCCAGCCAGGTGAGAAGTCTCTAAGCGACACGTCGGGCAGAGGGATGGTACAGAAGTGCCCTTTGTCCCTCAGAGTAAAACCACCAGGCTGGCAGCCCCCTCAGGAGCAAACATGTTATACTGACTAAAACGGCTGCAGAGTTCAGCTCAAGTCACTTTCCTAGTTCCATCTGGAAGCTCTTCAGAGGCATAATTTCATTCCAGCCAAATGTAATTAAGAATTTGATTTGATTAAAAAACAAATCGAAGGAGAGAAATGAGGTTTCTCCTCATTCCCTCCCTTTCTTCACAAATAGGGCACTCATTAACAAGGCATGTGCACATGATCAGTGCCCAGTTCAAGGGAGGGATGCCCTCTTGCCCCTTGGCCACGCTTCCAAAGGAACTGGAGAGGGGGTGGGGGGGGGGGGGAGGGGCGCATTTCCCACCAGAGACCAGAGAACTCAGCAAATGAAAGCTAAGGATTTAAAACATTCTAATTTGGCTTCAAGATACTAGCAAAACACAGCAGCTGCACCCCCTCTGCGGGAACGAGATGTCCGCTTAATTAAAGCATGGCCAGGCGGCGGGCATCTCCCGGGGAGAGAGAGATGCAGCGATACTGGGTACCAATCAAACTAGACCTGCTGCCAAGAGAAACCGTGGTCAGCGGGGATCACCAGCTTGCCTCTCCAGGAAGATGGGGCTCCAAAGCCAATTCGGGTAAAAAAGAAGAGGAGAAAAGTAGGGTGAGAGGAAGGGATTTGTGATACTGCGTTACTGGCCGTGACCCAAATAATCTGCCTCCAACCTACTCCAGCTTATCTCAGAGGCCCTAATGAGAATTGTGTGGTGAGCTTTTATAAAGGGCAATTCAAAATGAGCACAGGGAGGTCAAATGCTGTGGGGGCTGCTCCTGTCAGATTTCTGCCCAGCACACCCTCTCTCCTGCTCCCCTGTTTATAGGGATGCTGGGTTTTTCCTCCCATTTTCTGAATCTGCCTCTTGTCCTCTCTTTTAAAAAGCCTCATGTGAGGTTTGCAACCTTGGAATCCTTCCAGGTGCCGAGATTGTCTCTTCCTGAGAGGAGCAGTCATTAAAATGAAGACCTACTAACAGTGGGGTATGTAGTTTTCAGAAAACACCATCGTCTGCACTGTTGAATCACTTCAAATTAGCTAATATCCTGCTAATATCCTTAATAAGCCTACTTCTTAGGCCTAGAATCCTAAGGATGACCTTGTCTGTGGTGAGAAAGAGGGAGAAGTGAAGAAAATCTTTCCTATGGCCCCCATTGAGAATTATGGATGTCTGATTCAGTTAAAAGTAAATAAATTCCTCAGAGTGCAGAGCAGTCTGCTTCTGATATCAAGCTGTAAAGCTTCAAGCAAAGTACTTGATGGTGTCCCCACCATAATAAGGAATGTTATCGTCAATAAAAAAAATCTTTTTTTCAAAAAAAAAAAAAAAGAAGCCTCGTGTGAGAGTATATGCAAACTGAGCTAAGCAGGAGCTGGTAACTATTTTCCGATGTTTCTATGTAGTCAAATTAAGTCAGAAGTTACTGAAAAGAAATGGAATGTACAAGGAAGTTCCAGAACTCCAATCTGTCATAGGATGGGACTCAAACATGGACCCTAGGGCTAACCTGGTTGCTGGAATCAGTGTAGAGGCTCACAATGGCATCATGGGATCAGGCTCTTTCTGTCTTTCCTCTAGAATATTGCCTTTTGTCCTCACGTTTGTTGATTCGTGGTTGCAGGAGGGCTGCTGTAGGTTCAAACATCACATCTACACTCCAGGTAGGAAGGAAGTTGGAAGAGGGGGCACTGGTTCCACCTATTTCATCATATCAGAAAAGCAAAAACAATCCCAGAAGACTCCTTATATTTCATTGACAAAAACTGTCACGTGGTCATTCCTGGCTGCAGAGGAGACTGGAAAAGTGGGTATTTATCCAGGAAGCTTGTTGATCTGACCAAAATTGGCGTTCCATTTACAAGACAGATAGAAGGAATGGTCCTTGGGTAAGCAATGAACAGTGTCTCCTAGAGGTGCTTAGACTACTGAGTGGTAAGGGAGAATAGAAACTGCTGTAGGTATATCATACAGAAAGAATTCAGTGCAGGCATTTGGTTTTTCTACAAGAAATGTCAGAAGGCCCAAAGGAGAAAAAAGGAAAATGAGGTTAGGAGAAGTTATAGACATTAGGAGTTATGTGGCGTCATTACCACCCCTAGGCTATAGCCGCGGAAAGACATATGATATTACCCCAAAGTCAGGGTTGCTGGACTCTGGACTACTGGTATACTTGCTGCTGCTGCCACATTGCAGGAAGCCAGAAACCTGTGCTCTCACTGATACTCTAGGAGCCTGGAAACCTGAGCACCTCCACTGTGACAGTGCTGTTGCAGGGCCAGAGCCCTTGAGCACCGAGCCGCCAATCCTGTTCCCACCACTGCCCAGGAACCCAGGAGAGACCCCTTGCCTGCTTCCACTCCTGCACTGATGACACCATCAGAAGCAGAAAGAACAAAAAGATGGTCTTTCTCTTCTTCCCTCTTTCAGGTCTCCTGGCAGTGCCTGCTGTTGACAGAACCTAACTGGAAGCCAGTTGGCGTGGGAGTTGACCTGGGAAATGTTGTTTTCAGGCTTCTAGCCCCATGTGATATAGAGAGGAGCACAGATGGCCGGAATGGCACGAGACAGATGATGACACCGACATCCCTCCCTGCAGTAGTGTAAAGAGGTGGGGGTTGACGCCATCAGGTTTGTGAGGCAGCATGGGTGTGGGCTGTCCTCTGTCTATACTGACTGGTTGAGGAAATGGGAGGGACCGGTGACCACAGTAACCCAACTTCAAATACTAATATAGTGGGAAATCCAGAAAGAATTCTGTTAATTATCTTTCCAGAGAACTACCTTCGAAATTAAAAGATTCCTTCACTTAGTTCCACTCAGGATGACCAGGAAATTACAGCACTTGAATGGATTTTTTAAAAATGCCTGCCTTGGGGCGCCTGGGTGGCGCAGTCGGTTAAGCGTCCGACTTCAGCCAGGTCACGATCTCGCGGTCCGTGAGTTCGAGCCCCGCGTCGGGCTCTGGGCTGATGGCTCAGAGCCTGGAGCCTGTTTCCGATTCTGTGTCTCCCTCTCTCTGCCCCTCCCCGTTCATGCTCTGTCTCTCTCTGTCCCAAAAATAAATAAAATTTGAAAAAAAAAAAAATTTAAAAATGCCTGCCTTGAACATTGTCTCCTGTCTGATGTTGCTTGAGAGGATAGAGACAGCTAAGGACCTCTCTTGAAGATGTTTCAGGTCAAAGGATTTGTGCCAGTAAACAAACTCTGTTGAAAAATAGTCCCACAGAACTCTAGCATTGGGTTTGATCAGGCCATTGGAGAAAAAATTTGTAGCCAGCTGATTATGGTCATATTTCCACCCTCATGTCACTCGTGACCCTCTGTAGGGGTCTGTAGGGCTCTGTGGTTCACCATGATAGTGAATCCTTGGCCACAGGAGGATGAATATGCACAGATTCTGGCTGGAAAGACCTTAACTTCAGGGACAACTTAGAGCATCTAGTTCTGAGGGCACAGATGGACAGAGGAGTTTGTATCCGTGGAGCTGTATGTAGGTATTGGGAAACCCAGGGTTTGAAATGTCAGCTGTGAGCAGGATGTAGGGATAAGAGTGTAGTCAGGAACCTCAGGTAAGCAACCCCAAGGGTTCCTCTCTGTGATCTTGGCGTCTCTTAAAAGCTCACCTGGAAAATCTGAGAACCGGACACAGAGCCAAGGCAGAAGATTGCTGTGGGCTGGAACAAGGGCCCAGACTTGCTATTTGAGAGAAGACAGGAAGGGCAATGCAAGAACTCACAATATTAATAATAACTCTTTACATTTGTGGAGTGATTTATGATTTATAGGTGTTTTTCTATAATCTTGACAGTTAATCTCACATGGTAATCACTTGCTTTGCAAGTTAGGTGTTTCAGTGGTCTATTACTGCATAACATACTTCCCCAAGTGTAATGCCTGTGCATCTGGAATGGCACATTCACATGCCTGGCAGGTGACGCTGACTGTTGGCCAGGAGCCCAGTGGGAGTGCTTGCCCAGAACGTGTACAGGTGGGCTCTCCATGTGGCTTGGGCTGCTCAGAATCTGGTGGTAGGTCCTGAGAGAAAGCATTCCAAAAGCAAGTCACTCCAAGAGACCTCAGTGGAAGACCAGGATGCCATATGATTTAGCCTTGGCAGATAGAGTGTCACTGCCTTTGCATTCTCTTGGTCAAGGCAGTCATTGAGGATGGCTTGGATTTGAGGGGAGGGAAATCAGACTGTACCTCTCAGTGGGAGGAGTAGCAGAGAATGTGGGGCTATCTTTCATTTACTGCAGTTCATATTTTGAGCTTCATTTGGCAGTTTTTACACAAAATTAACTTGCTTGAAGTGCTCTAGTAAGTGCCAGAACTGAATTGCAACACAGGTTTGCTGACTCTAAATCTAGTATTCTTATAAAAATCGTGTGTGTGTGTGTGTGTGTGTGTGTGTGTGTGTGTAGTTAAGCCCATGCTCTGTGTACTGCATCTCATGACTTCATAGTCATTTGGAAAGTGTAGAACCTCTAGGTGAGCTGGTCCCTTTCTTGGCTATTTTGTTGTTGTTGTTGTTGCGATGATTTCCCATGCTTCTTTTCCAGAGAGGTCCCTCCATAGAAACTAGAGGGCCAGCCATTCTGGATCCCAGATGCAAATAGGGGGTAGCCCTTCCTGAAATCCCAGAAGTTTGAGTCAAGCTCTCCCAGGGTCCTGAGCCAGTTACCTGACTTGGCTCCTAGAGCCTGCTGCCCTATATATCAGACCTTGCAGTTCTGATATTAGACCTGCATCTAATCCTTAGAAGACTCTGCATCGTACTGAGCAGGTGACAGAGACTCATAGATGGGGAGAGAGTTCCATCAAGGTCCACAGCTAAGTCAGAGATGAGACCAGGTCTGGGGTCTGATTCCAACAACATAAATCCACCCAGCTCCCCTTTTAAGGAACACAGTAGTGGGGCCTCTGAACCCCAGGTCCCCTTCTCCATTGCTATGCCTTCTTGGACACTGTCTTGCCAGCCACAATCCCCCAGGTGGGAAGCAGTGGAGAGCAGGCCAAGGGCATGAAGGATGGCAAGGGTTTCCAATGAGGGTAGATGGCAGTTTAATATTTACACCGAGTTTTGCTCTGTATTGTTGCCCTGACTCTGCAGATAACATTCATGCTTCTGTATTCAGGGGCACTCCTCAAAGATCAATCACTTTTCAAAGATCAATCCTCTGATACTCAGGTTTGCCACCTATCACCCCTTACCTGTTTTATTTGTGTATGTGTGCATCTGAATCACTGTGAATATAATGTTAGGTGCCTTTGGAGGATTTTTTTTTTTTTTTGCATTCAGTAGTTTTATGAGTATATTGTCTGTGCTTCAGCATTAAACCAGTTTACTAAATTGTTTCTGGAAAACAAAACCACAACTTCGGTTTGTTTCACAGTTCATTTAAACAAAAAAAAAGTGGGGGGTGAATATTTAGTCTCTTTTTAGGTTGGCAGCTCAGCAAATTACAGAAGAACGGTTTGCTGTGGTTTTGGGTTTTCTCTTCGAGTCCCTAGTGGAGGCACAGATGTTGGAACAAAGTGGGAGGGGTCCCTGAATACGGAGGGGTGGGGGGGAAGTTTCTGAATGAGAAGAGGCAGGTGGCTTGGCTTGGGGGAGGGCAGAGGGAGAGAGACACAGAGACACAGAATCTGAAGCAGTCTCCAGGTCCCAAGCTGTCAGCACAGAGCGTGACACGGGGCTCGAACTCACAAGCCATGAGATCATGACCTGAAGCAGACGCTTAACTGACTGAGCCACCCAGATGCCCTTGGACATCAGGATTTTTGAAAGCCCCTTAGGTGATTCTGAACTGTGGCCTAGTTTAAAGGCCACTGGCTTCAGTGATCTATAAAAATAGAGACAGTGTGAAAAGGCAAAAGAAATTAGCAGTAAAGGGATGAGGAAATTAGGATACTGGGGACATGTGGATAGAGGGGATGTGATACCTTTGGGTTTCATGTCTCCGTGACAAACATGAACATATTTCTCGAGAGGAGCGCTATAGTCCCCAGTCCAGAGATTAAAAAGAAACGTCTCTGGTGATCCACCTTAAACAGTGGCTTCTGTGCAGTTTAGCAAAGATCGTCAAGGATCGAAACACACCATCTTTAATTCTGAAAGCAAAGAATCTTCCCCAGGTGCTTAGCTGACAGAGTTTTTAAATCAGTTACACACACAGGACCTATTCAGGATGCATATGGAGCTCTGCTGAGCCCAGCGTAGTTGCCCGTGTTCTATAAAGCTGGGAAAAAGCAGGGCTCCAGATGACGTTCTGGATTTGAGCAACTCCAATCTTCTTTATCAAATTCCCAGCTTGGAGCATCATGGCTCAAGCATCAAAGATGGAGTGTAGTGAGATGGTGAAGAGTTTAACTTCCTCGTTTTGGATTCTAGATCTGCCACTGACAAACTCTGTGACCCTGGCCACAGTACTTAACATCACTGGGTCTCAGTTCTCTCGTCTCTAAAATGGGTTTAACCATGGCAACTGCGATTATGACACTCTTAGGACGTGTAAGGGAGATAATCCATGTCAGTAACTTAGAATTCTGCCGGCTGTGTAGCAGATGTTCAAAAAATGTTACCTATTATTAATTCTGTCATCTCCCCTCACTGCTGAGGCAAACCTCAGGTTTGCCCCCACACAGAATTTTCTCAAAGCAGAGATAATTACAATGAAATTTAAATTTCACACAGTCCTGGTGACGTCCCCTGGTTCATTCAGCCTGCCTGGGTGGCTTGGGCACTGGTTTACTTGGAAACCTTTGCAGACGGTCTAATGTGTGCAGCCCGGGCTGAGATGCAGTCTCAGCCCCCGATACCGCTGCACCTGCTTCCTCGCGGCTTCTCACAGCAGCCTTGTCTTCTCGCTTACCTGGGATCTGCTTCAAAATGGCTCTGATTCCAAATGATTGTCCTTTTGTTTTCATACTTACTGGTTTTTTATTCAGCATACATAGAGTATCACTTCCATTTAATTGTTTTGATTTTGCTAGTTACCATTTTTTTTCCTGATTCTAAGAACCCATGTTCATTCTATTCCCCACCCAGAGATAAATAGTTCAGATATGACACCTTCACCCAGCCTTTCGCCTGAGTATTTATGTGTGCATAAATGTTTTAAAATTGAAAAGTTAGTTTTGGAATCTGCTTCATTTGCTTAACTTTGTGTCATAAGCACAGTCTCCAGTGCGAGGGCTTTTGGGAAGTATAGGGATTTTTCCTGATTCATCGTTCTCACATACCTCTCTGTATTTTACCATTCTCTTACGCCAGCTGTGTTGGTTTTGGGGGCCCCTAGAATAAAATACCACAGACTAGGTGACTGAAGGCAGCAGAGATCTATTTTCACACTTCTGGAGACTCAAGTTTGAAATCAGAGTGTCGACATGGATGGCTCCTTCTGGAGGCTCAGAGGGAGAATTTGTTCCTTGCTGCTCCCCTAGCTTCTAGAATTTGTCCCCAGTCTTTGGTGTTCTTTGGCTTGTAAATACATCTCTCTAATATCTGCCTCTATCTTCACATGATGTTCTGTGTCCCTGTGTATCTGTGACAAACTTCACTTTTCTTTATAGAGAGATAGAGAGACAGAGCATGAGCAGGGATGGACAGAGAGAGAGGGAGACACAGAATCTGAAGCAGGCTCCAGGCTCTGAGCTGTCAGCCCAGAGCCCAATGTGAGGCTCGAAACCACGAACTATGAAATCATGACCTGAGTCGAAGTCAGACGCACAACCAATTGAGCCACCCGGGCACCCTGCAAAGACCCTATTTCTAACTAAGGTCACATTCACAGGCAATGGGGGTTAGACTCGAAGATAACTGTTTTGGGAGACCTAATTCAATAGAGCCCTTCAGTCACTGGTTACTTCCACCCATCAGTTTTAGAGACTTTTGAAAAAGATTTGACAATTCTTGCTACTTCTGTCTCCCATCCTGCTACGAGTTCAGGCAGGTGCTGAGAAAGCCAAGTCAAGGAGAAAAATGGAGCAAAGGGTCAATTTCTGTCGTGTGCGGGCATTTACTTTCCCGGGAGCAAGCTGGGCGCCTGCCCCAGGGAAGTCCGAGAAGGGCCAGCTGAGGTAGGCAGGGAAGCCACAGGTGGTGGGGGGAGCTGGGCTGCAGGCTCCCTGCAGCTGCTCGGCCAGGTGGCCAGGCAGCTGTTCTCCCTATCAGGGAGCTATGTGAGGCAGGGCCTGCCCGGCCTATCGCAGCCTCTCTGAGAGTTAGGGGTTGCCAAAATGCCTGGTCAGATCTGTCAATTCTGTTGAGCAACTGTTTTGTGGGTTGGAGGAGCGGGGTTGGGGGTGTGGAATCACTAAACTGGTTGTTTATAGTCACTGCTCAGTTTAGACAGGAATTGACCCAAGTGCACCCACAGTTACTGATTCGGCTGGCTTGGTCTGGTCCAGGGATCCGCTTACTACAGCCCGCAGGCCAAATCTGGCCTGCTGCCGGCTTTGTACAGGGAACTAAGAATGGTCTTTACAAACGAACATTTGCAATTGATTTGATGATGGGGAACACTAACCTTGAACCCCAAGTAAGCAAAATGTGATCCCCTCCAGAAATGAATATCATTCTTCTTGTTAGGAGACCTGTATGATAAAAAATGTCATATTCAGTTGTTATCATATTTCAAATTTTAACAATTAAAATTTCTGGAAATTTGTTTCTGTCTTGTTACAGAGTACCTTATATTCTAGGCTTCATTTTACCTCTAGGCCTGCAGAGTCTGAAATCTTTACCATCTGGCCCTTAACAGAAAAAGATTGCCAATCCTTGGCCTAGTGAGGTAGTTTCAAACACCAGCAAACATCAGAAAAAAAAACTACAGGGCTTTTAAAAACACAGACTTCCGGGCCTTACTCCTGGAGTTTTTGATTCAGTAAGTCTAGGGTAGGGCCCAATAATTTGCATTTCTAACAAGTTCCCAGATGCTGCTGGTCTGGGAGCCATGCTTTGAGAACCACAGGGCTGGCTAGTCGACAATATTTTAACAAAGATTTATCTGGGAGGCAGCACCCTGTAACGCTCACAAGAAGGAGCGCTAGAACCACAGCTGGGTTGTTGCCCGATTCTGCCGCTAACTGTAATCTTGGGTATGATATTTGTGTGTCCTGAGCCTTCATTTCCTCATTTGTAAAATGGGGATAATGAAACTGCCTCTGTCATGAGGCTTGTGAAGGTTTAAAGGAAATCAAGCTTGGGAAGTTCTCAGCGCACACTAGCTACTTTTAAAACCCCTGCCCTCAGACAACTCATAGTTTGGAACCTCGGGAATGACACTAACTTTAGCAAACAGTGTTGAGTGGTAAGGGAGGTAAACAGGAAGGTTAGAGGAGCAATCGGGGAGGACTTCCTGGAAGAAGTGAAGTATGAGCTAATCATATGAGAAGGATGGGAAGACAAATGGGACAGCTTATGGGGACCTGGAGATGAGAGTGAGACCGGGATGCTTTTTGGACAGAGAGGAGCTCCGACCGCCCAGTGGGTGGAAGGAGGTGCCAGGTGGCAGAGGAGGCAGGGCCACTGTAGTGCCAACTCTGGGGGTCCGGTGAGAATCTCACAGTGCAGGTGCAGTGTGTGTGGGCAGGGACCTTGGAGTCCTACAGACTGCTCTTGGAATTCAGTTTAAAACCTAGGAGCTTTGGGGAAGCTGAAACGTCCTGCCTATTCTGAAACCCCAATGCTACTTCTTGGGGTTGCCCAGAAGGCGGGCCTCATCCTGTGTCTCTGTTCTGTTTACCCCACAAGCGTTCCTGTCATTTGGTAAGAACTGCTGCCTGGCAGAGAAGCCTTGGGAAGCTCTGCTCTGTCTTCTAAGAAACAGGAAATCATTATTTGCCCAAAGCAAACAAATTCACAAACTGCAGGGTTCACTTTCAGTCCAAAGCTGCAGTCCCAGGAGGTG
This sequence comes from Lynx canadensis, assembly GCF_007474595.2. Classification (NCBI taxonomy): domain Eukaryota; kingdom Metazoa; phylum Chordata; class Mammalia; order Carnivora; family Felidae; genus Lynx; species Lynx canadensis. The sequence goes on from NC_044303.2 coordinate 129,466,514, forward strand.
TGGGTTGAGGACGTGGGACCCAAGCAAAGAATTCTTTCCCCTCCCCCGCTCCCCTGGCCAAATAAACAGCTGCCATAATTTCACAGCCATGACTTGCAGGAAGCCTGAGGTAAGTAACCCCACGCGATGTATAGACACTGAGCTGAGTTTTCTTCCCCAGACAGAATCCGTTCCCAAGTGGGTCTCTTCTTCCCATGACATCAGCAAAACCATTTCCATTATTCCTGGAATGGAGGATGGTTAACCTTCCACATGCCCTGGTTCTTACCATGGGGGAAGAATGGGAGTGAGCATTTATTAGAAGCCCACAGTATGCCTGTACTTGGCACCAGCCTCGCCTTGGCTCTTTCATTTAACTCTTGCAACAACCCTGTCAAATGGGCGCTGCTGTCTGCATTTTACAGATGCGGATAACCAAGGCTCTGAAAGGAGGGTCACTTCCCCAGGTCACCGGGCAGAGCTGCCCTATGAATTCAAGTTTGGCCAATTCTCCATGTGCTCCTCTGTTACTTTTAGAGTCCCTGCTAATGCCCTCTGTGCCGCCTCGACTTCTTTTAAAAAGCTGTGTCTCGAGCCTTCAAAAATGTGACTTCCAGCTTTCTGCAGCACACACAGTTGATGAAATGAACGGGATGGCTCTGGCCTACTTATGCGGGGCTTGCAGAACAGAACTGGGAGGGATTGTGGCACCCTGAAGCCGTCTCCAAATAGAAAAGACCCTACAGAGGACACGAACCCTTAACCAACATGGGTTGGAATTGCACAGGTCCACTTATATGCAGTTTTTTTCTATAAGTACAGTACCATACTGTAACTTTATCTTTTTCTTCCTTATGATTTTCTTAACATTGTCTTTTCTCTAGCTCACTTTATCATAAGAATGCAGTACATAATACACGTAACATACAAAGCATGCGTTAATTGACTTTTTATGCTCTCAGTGAGTCTTCAGTTTCAGGGTAGTCAAAAGGTATACGTGGGGAGGTCAACTGTCTTTACCACATTCAGGCTATGTGTGCCGTAGTGTGTGAGCAGGGCAGAGGAAGCCACAGGCAGAGACGGGCAATGAAAAGACATCTGTAATCTCCTGGCTGGGTGGAGAAGGCCTGTACCTGATCTGGGCTGTTGTAACTGGGTTTGTTCAAAGTGCGATGTTCTGAACGACATAGCACAGCGGCTTCCGGAGCCAGAGTGCTCGGGTCCAGATCTTGGTTTTACCACTTACTGGCTGTGTGCCCTTCCAGTTCCTCAGTTTCTTCATCTGTAAAATGGGGATAATAAAAATTATATTTCACAGGCAGCAAAGTACTTACGGAAGTGCCCGGGACACCTGGTCCTGGGACTCGGGAGTAGCTGGAATGCAGGAAGAGGGCATCGTCCCCAGCCAGCTTGCGAGTGGGTAAGCCTTTCCCAAACCCATGCAGCTTCTCTGGCTCTGGGCCTCAAACCCATCTCAAGACCCAAGCAGATCAAGTGGGCATGAGCAGTGAGGCTGAATCTTTCCTTCTGACAGATGTTTGGACTATCATAGGGAAATCTCTTGGGCCAAACCCTTGAAATATTTAAGGATGTCTGTTCCAACCAATGAATCACTGAGTCATAGGCCTCAACGTTGTATCAGTTTCTTCATGCAGGCTTCAAGAAAAAAGCAACCAAGACTGAAACAAACAAAAAGACCAAAAGATCTTTGTACATGTCTTCTCAACCTTGATAACCAGGCCCTTCTGTGGCTGGCTTCCCCATCTTCTCTGTGCTTGCCTAGGAAGCCCCATGGCACGGGACACTGGAAGGGATCATTTGCACTGAGGGCTGCCTGGGGTCTGTGGCTATCCTCTGGTCTGGGAAAGCCTAGCCCTGGGAGGAGGCCCAGCACCTGTAGCTGTGCCTGGGACACTGAGGTAGCCTTTCTTTGAGACCTCACTTTTCTACCTGTACCTAAAGAGTTCTTAGGTTAGAAATATAATATTTGTAATCATATGACACACCGTGTCTTCATAATGTGCATTGCTGGCCAGTAGCACTAATCATAAGATTGCTGATGATGGGAAGTTTTGAGGCCTCACTATGTCCCAAGCATTGTGCTGAGCCTCTTATAAAGTAAGACCCTAAGAGTGAGGTCTTCCTTTTTTCTTTTTTTTTTTAATTTTTTTAACGTTTTTATTTATTTTTGAGACAGAGAGAGACAGAGCATGAACGGGGAGGGGCAGAGAGAGAGGGAGACACAGAATCGGAAGCAGGCTCCAGGCTCTGAGCCATCAGCCCAGAGCCCGACGCGGGGCTCAAACTCACGGACCGTGAGATCGTGACCTGAGCTGAAGTCGGACGCTTAAACCGACTGAGCCACCCAGGTGCCCCTGAGGTCTTCCTTTTGCGAGTAACAGAGGACCTGGCTATGGCAGATGCTGCTGGGCGCCTGCCTACATCCTCTCGGTCCCATCGTTTCATAAACTCCAACCCTGCTTCCAGCTGCCTGCTCCCTCAACTCTGGGGGCCTTTTCTGGAAGCGGAAGTCTGCTCTGCCTGTGCTCGGGTCAGGCCAGCTGTGCTAGGGAGGTATTGCCCTTTGTCCCTCTGTTTCCCAGAGTTGCTCCATGGGATTACACCCCAGGTGCCTGCAGTGAAACTTACTGGATCATTTCCGCTTTCCTGGCTTTCTTTCCTACCCTGGCTCACCCTTCTACCCCACAACTCTTCCTGTGCTTCCTGTGGTAATCTCTTACATGAACCGCTTGCTGGTCACTCTTTGTCCTAGGGTCTGCTTCTGGGCAAAATCAACAAAGAGGACCCCAAAATCTAACTGCCTTAAAGTAAAAAAGGAATTTATTGGCTCATTCATTGAAAGTCTGGCTTCAGGACTTGCTTGATTCAGGATTCATATGATGCCCACTCCCTTCCCTCAAGTCTTCTTTGGTTTGGCTCTATCCTCCAATTTTTCTAGCTGCCCTCGGGCCCACATTATCACAGTACCCATGCCAGGGGAGGAAAGAGGACAATTCCCCGATGTCTTAAAATCCTGAAGAATGTCAGTCTTTACGGTTCCCTGTTGCCCAGACTTGAGCCACGTGCCATCCTGGTAGCATCCACGGTGGCCAGTCAGGTGGTGGTCTGGGGACTGCCCATCCTGACTCAGGTGTTCTGCCCCTGAAAGGTCATAGAATGAGAGTGGGGTGGGTTCCTCGCCAAGAAATGGACGAGCCATCACCCAGCAGAGGGCCGAGCGGATGCTGCATTGAAGACACAGTGGAAGTCACCAGCATCTGTGCTTTGCGGTTTTTCCTCACTCAAGGTTTGTTCCCAGTTACAGGGAGGATTCTGAGATTCAGAACCGTTAATTCATCCACGGTCACCCAGCTGGAAAGGGACAGAGTGAGCTTTTCACCCTGATTTAGCTGTTTCTGATGCTTTCCCTGCTACTGATCTGACATAAATGCATTTTTAACTTAAAACATACGGATATACACCTATTCCCCACCCTTGGATTTAGGGCCAAAGCCTTGTGTTCAGGGGTGGACTCTGCCGATTCCGGAATCCCCTCCGCTTTTTCACGTCGACCAGTGCCACATTGCCTGGCCACCAATTCCAACTCCAGTGTCTTTCGAGGAGGAACTTCAAACTCATAGTGAGCAATCTGAACACGGCATTCTTTCTCATTTTCGTGTGCCCCTCCTCCGTCTTTTACATCGGTCTCCTCCACTGCTATCTAATTTGACAGTCATCTTTTCTGGAAACGTGCCTTCATTGAGCTTTTCCAAAGCAATCAAGTTAATTTTCATGGAAACAAAAGTTCTCTTTTGTTTTGCATTTCACCAGTTTACAGGATAGTTAATTAAATTACTTGATCGCAGTGACACGCGCAGCTGGCGTCAGTAGGTTTGGGAACACACATAGCTGACTCTGGGCTGGCACACAGCTCAACTGGCAGAAGTGGCCCGTAGGGCGTTCTGGAGGGGCGATCTGCCAGCTGAGAGGGCCGGGCCGCTGTGGGCTGCAGACAGAAGCTTTTACAGAGAGGGGAGCCCTGGCCAGTCGGGCCAGTGGGAGTGGGGTTGGGTGGGGAAGCAGCGTGAGGGTATTTCTCTGCGAGTGCCTAGAATAGTGCCTGCGACATGGAAGGTGTTCATATGCACTGGCTGCTGCTGGGGTAGATGGGATTAGCTATGGAATGTTCCTTCTGTGGCAGCCGCTCCCCGCCTAATGGTCTGAGGTGGTGTAGGACGTGATGGGACCATGGAAAGGACTTGTCCCTCATGTGACTGGAGAGCTTCACTGTGAAACAAAGACTGAGGTTGGGGTTGTCAAAGCCACCCCCCCTCCCCCACTCCAGAAAGCCAGGATCGCCTATGACCTTGTGACCTCTCGGGGGTCACAGACTGGGTATGCCTTTGTTGTTCTGTTACACGTACTGGCAGGTGAAGGGTATTTCTTTAGGGTCACTGCTGCCTGTGTGTGTGCTTTTGTGCAAATTAGAAAAAGGAGGTACTCCCTATGGGTGGAAGAGTGGTACAAGGTGTCCTCTTGGGATACACAAGCCCCTTTTGCCAGGCCAGCATGGCCCCTTGGCAGAGCACATGGCTTGGCGAGCAGAGCATAAACTCACTTACCACGTCCCTCATCCCGTCATCCAAGTGCCTTAGGGCAGTGCACAAACTGTGCAGCCACACAAGGCAGGCCTTTGGAATGTCGAATCCCCTCCTGGTTTGAATAATCTAGGCTGAGGGATAGAGTGTGGCAGTAAGACAGTGCTCTTCCAAGTGTGGAGCTTGCCCCAGCAACATCCCTGGGAACTTGCTCGAAATGCAAATGAACGGCCCCTGCCCCAGGGCTGATTCAGAATCTCTGGGGACGGGGTCCAGCTATGTGTGTTTTAACAAGCTGTTCAGGTGTTTCTGATGCTTACTGAAGACGGGGAGGCCCCGCAGTCCCCAGCTGCTGTGGATCTTACGCCTGCCCACCTACCTCCAACCGTTGAACTCAGCCGAGTCTGTCCTTCCCTCTGCAGCCAGCAGATTTGAGTCCACCCAGGCTGGCTTCCCCTGGCCACTGGGCACTCCTGCTTGTGCGGGACAGGACTTGGGAATATCACCAGGAGACCCGCCTCAACGAGCACAACCCCTGCATTTCTCATGACATTTTTACTTCATGGGAATGAGGGAAAGTATTCATTTCCTGGAGAGGAGGAGCTCTGCCAAGTCTAGGCAGAGCTGGGCCTCCTGGTCCAGGAGGTTGAAGGGCTGAATGCCCTGCAGAATTGGGTCCGGAGGAGACGAGAGCTGGAAGGAGAGTGTTGGCGGATGTGGGGAAGTGAACTCCCACACCCCTGGCAAGTTCATCCTGTTGTTGTTAACCTTGAACCAAGGCAGAGGCTGGGGGGGGTTGCTCACCTCCCTCCAGCCCCGAAGAAAATGCAGTTTCTTTATTTTCTGTGATGAGTCTGGTGTCCTTGTGAGCCTGAGATCAGTTCTCCTCTGCTCTCCACTCCTCTGGGATAAAGCACGTTTCATCAGTCAGTGGTTTCTCTGCTTTACATGTGTAAACTGTCTCTGTCTGGTAAAATTCGGTCTCTTTCAAGTTTGAGCTCCAATGGAGGCTGCTGCATCCTTCTGCTTGCTTCTTTCTGAGATGAGATCTGGGCGAGTGGGAGATTGTGGTCATCTGTCAGCCCAGTGCTTTGAGGTAACAATTAGGGCATTTTCAGGCAAAATAATGCCTCCCAGAGGCAGAGGAACCACTACTTGAGTTTAGAACACCAGCAGTCTATGTTACAAACTCATTGAGGTCTAGTACAAATTTTAGTATTTGAAGCATTGAGAATTAGAAGCAGAAAGAGCAAAGCAAAACAAAACAAAACTCTTTATATGTGCAAAGGGGAAGAATTAGGCTAGCTTTCTCCTCCTTTTTCCCCTGGGAAAGAAATTTGAAAGAGTTGATTGCATTGCAGAAGTTGAGAGAAGCTTCTACCCTCTCAAAGTGGTGGGCCTGGTGGACATATCCTGAGTGGGTGCCTGCCAGAGAGCACTGGACCCTGTGCTGGAAAGAGGGCTTTGTCATCAGAGAACCGGAAATCAGTGAGTACTGCATTTACTTGCTGTGTGACCTTGAGTGAATTTCTTAACTTCTCTAACACTGGCTCCAATTACTGCACAGTAATATCAAATAGGCCTGTAATACGAGGTGGGTAAGAATTAAGTAGGAGGATGTGCTTGAAGTACTGGCACATAGTAGGCATTCAGGTGTTAGCTCCTTTCCTTTGCTCTTGTCTATAAAACATTCTTGATGTGCAATGTGGACAGGTCCTAGTGAGTGCTGACTGGGAGTTGGTGCTCCTGGAGACCGAGGCCAGGATTCAGGCTCCACGTGTTTCTAGTGGTGTGAACTGGAGAGTTGCTCAGTTTCTCTCAACCACAGTTTCTTCCTTCGTAAGACTAGAGATTGCCTTAGGACTTACCTTAGATGATTCTTGAGAGGATTAACTAAGAAAATGTATGTAGAACTGTGTTTGAACAGAGCCAGGCATGTGTTACTAGAGGAGGGCTATTAACACAATTATGATAATCAAGCACGTAAGGCTTTCCTGGAGCTGTGACTGACTTTGCAACAAGCTCTTTTGGGTGCCATAAACGCAGAGACCAAGGAGTCACAGTTTGGGGCTGCAGGGATCGTTCAGTCTGGTTCGGGAGAGAGCAGATAAAGCCCGTGATTCTCATAGCAGGTGGGCGATGATGGCTGTGGGATAGATCAGGGCATCCAGGAGGGTCCCAGCTATGGATGGTCTGGGTGGGAGGTGGAAGGGCAACAGAGGGATGGTGTGGGAAGGACATTCCAGGGAAGGAGAGTTCAGAGGCAGAGGTGGGGAGGCTGCAAGGCAAGATGAGGCACAGAAGCTGTCAAGTTCAGGTGGAGCCCGGATCCTGTTCTCTGCTGAGGAGGAGGCATAGGGAAGGTAACCTAGACTGTCAGCTCCACACACGCACGCACTGCTGTCTGCTCTGTACTGCTGTCTCCTGAGCCCCCACAGCACTGCCTGGCAGGTAGGAAACCATGTATCATTGGTAGACTAGAGGAAACTGAAAGAAGAGGTTGAGAATGGAGGTAAGAGGGGTCATACCCCAGGAACAGTTCTGGCAGAGAAGAGGTCTGGAGCAAGGAATGGAGTTGGTGTGCAGCCTTCCCTCTGCCAGGAGTGTGGAGGCGGGCACACCTGGGCCACAGCTCCCTGGGTGGCAGTGAGTGTGCAGGAGGGAGAGAGTGGGTGGGGCCCTGCCTCGGGTGGTGGTGGTCCAGGCCAGTGCCCCTGCGAGGCTACAGTTTTGACTTAGCAGTTGTGCCAGTGGGAGGAGAGCCCCTAGGAGACTGGGGGTGCTGCAGAGGGTCCAGAGTGAGGTCAACCCTGACGCTGAGGCGTTTTCTCTCACTGGCCTCAGCTGATCGTGTGGGTGCAAGGAAAGGCACCAGGGTTGGGGGTCCATCAAAACTTCACAAGGCACTGGATTTGGGCAGTGGAACAAAGTGATGGGCCATGGTGTCTGGCCTGGGAAGAGAAAGGCAGAAGATAGAAAGGATCTGGCCAAGTGCACAAGGAAGGAAGTCAGGAGGCTAAGGCTGAAGCCGGAGGTGCCATCTCAATGCACAGGTGCAGCTTTCTTGCCATTGCCAGGAATTTACTGCCATCTCTGTATATGTAATTTTCTCATCCTTCAAGGCTTTGAAGGATGTTTGAGCATCTCATGGGGGAAATTTCTTCCTCTCTTCAACTATCCTCTTTGGGGTTCTAATTATTGGCCTTGACAGCTTGACTCCCTCATGGAAACATCATCTTCTAGATGGGGCGCCTGAGTGGCTCAGTCAGTTAAGCATCTGACTCTTGATTTCAACTCAGGTGATGATCCAGAAGTTCATGAGTTCAAGCCCCACATGCGGCTCTGTGCTGACAGACAGGAACCTGCTTGGGATTCTCTCTCTCCCTCTCTCTCTCTCTCTCTCTGCCCCTCCCACACTTGCTCTCTCTCTCTCTCTTTAAAAAATAAATAAATAAATAAAGGAAATGTAATCTCCTAGAGACCACCATAGGCTTCACCCCCTTGGTCTCTGCGGAGTCTGCTGAAGTTTGTCTTATGTAGCATAGGTGAATACATATTTTTGAAATGAACGGACAGATCATTCTATTTCTGGTCAATGTTCCCTTAGAATTAAAAAAAAAAAAAAACCCAGTAATTCAATCTGTAGATTCTTTTTCTGTAGAAAAGCAACATTGTGTGGGAAAAACACAATGGCTTTGAGACGTGGAGTTCCTCGTTGTGAAATGCATCGATGTCCTAGGGATCAGAAATAATATATAAGCCAGTGGGCTTCTAGCACAGTGTGATAGGACATTATAAAGACACCCCTTGCTCTGGGATGACACAGTGCTCAGGGACAAAGGGTTCGGCAAGTGCATTTTAGTCCCTGCTTGCCCCTCAGCTGGCCACCTTTGTGCAGGGCACATCTGGAGACTGTGGGTTTGCTGAAATGCCTGGGATGCAGTAGGCATTAAATGAAAGCAGCAATTATATTTATACTTATTATTAATACAATATTATTATTATTGTTCACGGTGCCCACCTGGCACTGCACAGATTCTTTGGTTAATATTTCTCTACAATTGGAATTTCTCTGTTTTACAGATTCAAGTCATAGGCACACAGTAGCACAGTCAGTCTTGAAGAAGGAAAATGAAAGGGTGTTGTAAATGATGCTATTAGAATTATACTTTCCTCATTACAGAAGTAATATGATCCGGCTTTAGGGCTCTAAGTTGTCACAGATGCTGAAATTTAAAAGACAGGGCCTAGAACAGAGCCCTAGAGTATAAGGAATGATTGTAGAAAGCCATATAAATGGATTTGATCTCTTGTTAGTGGTCTGTATTCTCTTGGTAGGGCTAGGGGAGCCAACTTATTATCAATAAAAAAGAATAAACACTTTATAGGAAGCTATTTTCTCTGTCACCAAATGTTTTATATACCTGTCAATAATTATAACTGTTAAATATGACATATTGATGAATACAGTGGGACAACAGGATGCTTTTTTCTGATTAGGGTGAAAAGACTTTATAGTCTTTATTTTATAGATGGAAGCAATCCAACTCACAACTTCAGCTATCTATAATCCTCTATGGGAAGGCAAGGAAAGAAAAAGAAAATTCTGCAAGGAGCTCTTTTAGCCAGGAGTCCAACCCTGTGGACCTGACCCTTCTTACTGAACTTGTAGAATTGGCTTTCCAGGCTGCCCGGAGGGTCTCCGGATAATTCCAGCCCTTGTTTCTTGAGAAGACCTGTGGGTAGGATCTGCCTGGTGACTGTGTGATTAGGGGCGGGGGGGGGGGGCGCTGTACTCTGGACAATTGTCCATCACTGTCTCATGCACATGATCTTTGCTGTCTGGTTGGACCAGAAGTGGCAGTCAGCAGGTCTTTGGGTTGGAAGAGCAAACTTTAAAAGGCAGAGAGAAACACATTTGGAGGGGAGTTTGTGTGACTATCTGGTTCATAGTAATCGATCTGTCCCCAGTATCTCCATCTCTCTTGTCTTTACATGCATCATGAAGTTCTGCCCAGTTTCCTTTATAGATATGTAGATCGCTCCATTTCCCTTCATCCCGGCCACCACCCCAGTCCAGGCTGCCTCCACCTTGCACTTGCCAGTGCTGCAATAGCCAGAGAGTGCCCTCAAGCAGAGAGACCTGGAAACCACAGTGTGTCCCTGACTGATGTGCCCAGGCCCTCCAGGGTAGGCCAGGGGGTTTGGGCAAGGTCTCATAGAGCCCCTTTCCCTTCACAAGAAGTTTGTGCCTGCTCTCTCTCCTGCTGTCTCTCAACTGCCCTTCTTCACTTACTTGAGTCCGGCTCACTCTTTGCTTTTAGGTTGAACCCTCCCTCCCTCAGGGAGGTTTTCACTGACATCCCCTGAAACTGCCATGTTACATGGCTTTGTTGACACCTTCTCTTCCCCTCCTTCAATAGAATCCTGGGAGGGAAAATAGTATTTGTTGATGTATCCAGTAAGTGGGAATGAGAGTTCTGCTTTAAAGATTGGTTGCCTCAGAAGGGATATGGTTGTTCTTCAGACTGATGATTCATTTAATAACAGATGTAAGAACTTAAAGAAAATCTGTGAATTAGTGTGGGCAGAGCTTGCAACCTAACCAAAAAGCAACATGATAGCAATTTAGGCTGTGCTTGGACTTTTCTTGAATGTAGGTCTAACAAGTCTAAAAGGCACCTCATCAGAGGTCTACATCAGAGCCTGAAGTCAGAGAACACAGGAGACTTGAGGGCTGAGCCTTTGTCCCTTTTGAGAGTCAGAATTTGAAAGGGGCGGTACAGAAAGCACTGTTAAGAATTCGTGTGTGTGTGTGTATGTGTGTGTGTGTGTGTGTGTGTGTGTGTGTGTGTGTGTGTAAACACATCCTATTGGTTCTTTTTCTCTGGAGAATCCTCACTAATACAGAACAGGTAGTGTGACACAACCTTAGTTTTATGGATCATATTTTATTATTATATCTAGTTTGTGGGGAGATCACAGGAATGACTTGTGCCAAGAACTCAGAGGTCTCTGTAAGGAATCTTATGACCTTCAAGTCAAACAAAAGTAAAATAATTCCTGTCAGTACTCTTGCTAACTCTTCAATCTCCATTTTTAAGAGCTAATTTTCCCAAGATCAATGAGTTTCTAGTACGTGCCAGACCCTGTTCTAAATGCTTTTTGTATTATCTCAATTCTCACCGCATTCTTTTTTTAATGTTTACTTATTTATTTTGAGAAGGAGAGAGGGAAAGAGGGAGAGAGAGGGAGAGAGAATGAGTGGGGGAAGGGCAGAGGGAGGGAGGGAGAGATAGAATCCCAAACAGGCTCCACACTGTCAGCACAGAGCCCGATGCAGGACTTGATCCCAGGAACCATGAAATCATGACCTGATCAGAAACCAAGAGTCGCACACTCAACTCACTGTGTCACAGGCACCCCCAATCCTCTCACTACATTCTTAAGTGGTATGTATTATTGTTACCCTCTTTGTTCAGATGGAGAAACTGAGGAACCAAGAGGTTAAGCATTCATCCCAAGATGACCCAACTAGGGAGTGGCAGAGCTGGGACTAGAACCCTGGCAGTCTGACCCTAGAGTCCAGGCTTGCTTGCTTACATGGCTTTTTACACTTTAAAGGATGATAGAATGGGATTCATAGACCCACCCCTGACTTTAGGAACTAGAAAATTACTAATAATTTGTATCTTCCTTTGGGTTCCTCCCCCTCCTATTCCTCTGCCTTTCCCACACCCGCATCTGCACAGCTTACTGGTTGGTTAGAGTTGGTGGCCATTTTGGTTGGCGCTAACAGGTTGCATTTTGAATATCAGTTGTGTACAGAGGTAATCACTATCCTGAATTTTGTGTATCTTTCTTCTCAAAAAAGTGGCTTCAATACAAATGTATGCCTGTGTAAACAATAATTTGTGTGTGTTTTTGAACTTTTTATCCAATATGACAGCTTTTAGATAGTATCTTAGGGCTTGTTGTTATTTCTACACTTCATCCATATTGTTTGTGGAGCTGTACTTTGATTATTTTAACTGCTGTATAGTATTCCCTTGTATGATTTTTTTTTTTAACCTCAGTTTAATTGTTCATTCTGCATCAGTGGGCTAGTTCCCCCAGTTTCTTCCAATGCCAATCTGTGCTCCTAAGAACAATCTTATTATGCCTCTTTGTGTACATGTGTAAAAGTTTCTATAGGGCATTTGCTTAGGACTGAATTCTTGGGTTGTAACATATGCAAATGTTCAACCTAAAGCCTTTATTTAAAAAGTAACACTAGCTGCTGTCAAAGAAAACAAGCAAAATCTTAGGGACACAATGGAAGGGTTTTTATTCATGCAAACTCTATTTTCAGATGGTATGGGGGTGGGGTGCGAGGTGTGCCGCACCCCACCTCATCATTCAGGAGTTCAGGATGATGGAAGTGCCCCAGCTTGAAGATGAGGCATCCAAATACACGTTGGGAGCATACAAATAACTAACAGATGAGGAAGTGAGAGATACAAAGGACGTTTTACTGTCAAGTCAGGGAAGTGGCTCCAGTCATTTCTGCTTGTGTTCCATTGGCTCAGATCTCAGTCACAGGGTTATACCTAAGTGCAAAGGAGACTGGGAAATGTAGTCTTTCTGTGTCCGCAGGACAAAAATGAAATGGATTTGGTGAACAGCTAGTGTAAAACAATCCCAAATTGGTTTTCTAAAGTGATCTTTAGAATCTGATTTGGCAGGATATAAGAGTTTTGGTGATCTCAATTTTCTCCACCATGTACTGTTAACTTTTTAAGTTTTTCCAGTATAAATATAAAGTGTTATCATGGTCTTAATTTCTATTTCCCTGATCTCTAGTGAGGTTGAGCATCTTTTCTGATATGTATGAGTTACATTATTTCCTCTACTCAAAAGTACTTGTTTATGTATTTTGCCCAATTTTCTGTTGTGTAGTGTTGAAAACATTTTTTATATGTTCTGGGTACCAAAACATAGTAGGTTTTCTGTATTCCAAATTATCTTCTCTGGATTTTTACTTGACTTTTCAGTTTTTAAAGTTTAATTTAATGAAAAAAGTTCTCAATTACCATGTAATATAATTTACCAATACTTCTTTTTTGGTTAGTGTGTTTGGCATCCTGTTTAAGCAATGCTTTCCTACCTCTAATGTCAGAAAGAGATTCTTCTGTATTTTAAAACTCCCATATTTATTTGGTAAATAAACTCCTTCCCCACTCTCTACAGCTTGTTATTTTAAAAATTTCAAACCTACAGATGGGGATGTGAGAAACACAAAGGACATTTTAGTTGCAAAGTTGCAAGAATAGTGCAACAAGTGCCCATTAATCCTTCACTGGACCCATCAACTGTTAGTATTTTGCCAGATTAGTTTTATCTCTCTACATACATATACACATTATTATGACTATTTGCTAAACCATTTGAAAGTAAGTTGCAGACCTGACTCCTCAAATACTTCAGCGTATATCTCCTAAGAATAAGGACATTCTCTTATAATAAAACCACAATACAAGCATAAAATTTTCTACATTTTTTAATTAAAAATTTTAAACTGTTTATTTATTTTTGAGAGAGAGATAGAGAGAGACAGAGAGTTAGTGGGGGAGAGGCAGAGAGAGAGAGAGAGAGAGACACACACACACACACACAGAATCTGAATCAGGCTCCAGGTTCTGAACTGTCAGAACAGAGCCCGACGTGGGGTTCCAACTCACGGACCTTGAGATCGTGACCTGAGCTGCAGTCAGACGTTTAACCAACTGAGCCACCCAGGCACACCCAAATTTTTGAAACTTAACATTGATCCAATACTATAGTCTATCACACAGTCCTGTTTAGTGTCTTTCGACTTTAGAACAGTCCCTGAGTCATGACGTAGACATTTCTGAGAAGCAGAGCCTAGTTGTTTTGTAGAATTCCCTCAGTTTGGGTTTGTCTGGTATTTCTTTACAATTCAGTCCTGGTTATGCTGGTTTTGGCAGGAATATCACATAAGTGACATTCTGTCCTTCTGAGTGCATCATTTTAGGAAGCATGTCTTATCTGTTTGTCCCATTTTTGGTGATGTTAAGTTTGATCATGTGGTTATGGTGGTGTCTACTTTCATGATTAACAAATAGTTTTCAGAGAGAGAGAAATCAGGTTTTAAACTAAAAACACTTACATAGTTGGATAGTGTTGACAAAACCTTTACGAAATCCAGCCCATTGCTGCTGCTGGGAAGAAGTTATAGAAAGTAAATTCTCCGTCTTTAAAACTAGGAAAGTGAAGGTACTTTTTCTTTTCAAAAATGGAGAAATAAAAACCTTTTGCCTTTCTAAAATTTGTAGGGGAGGAAATACAGAGAAGGCAATATATCAATACAGGTGAAAATGCAGTGTGTGAATTTCAGTGCTCCGGACTTGTGGCACTCACCCAGAGTAACTGAACGATGGGGATATACCTTGCAAAGGTAGAGAACTATATATATACATATATGTGATCTCTGTGATAGTGCAGAGAGTAGTGCATGTTCCCAGCCAGGTCGTTTCAGTAACAGCAGGAGACAGGAGACCATACGCCCAGCCAAATGGCGCCTTGCGGGCTGAAGAGCTTCCGCTGTCTCTCTGCTTCCATACTGATTAGAAGTGCTGGAGATACATCATAACAGTGTCAGTGCAGTGTTTACAGGGAAATTGTCACTGTCTCTCCCTTGTGGAAGGTGACATAGTGGCATTTCCTTCCTTTGTCCTGGTGGCAGAATGATGAGCACTGTCTGGGCTCCAGTTCTGCTCCCTTTGCCATTCATGTATCCTGTCTCAGCAGACAAGCCAGAGCGGAAGAAGAAGGTGTGGCCCACTGGAAGGGTGGGGGGTGAGTGGGATGGGCCCAAACCTCCTATTCGAAAGAGCTCTTAGAAGTGACTATCGAGCAAACGAAAGGGGGAGGGTATGGACATCAAAAATGGGGACAGGGAGCAGTCTCACTGTTCCTGTGAGGGATCTGAGACTAAAGACCCAGAAGGCTTTGGGATTTGTGCTCAGGGCGCCTTTATTATCGTCGCTGTCTAGGTACAGATTCAAAATATCTTTACAAAACTCTTGTCACTGACTCCCCCAAGCCCCCAATCCCAAGTCACTCATACGATTTATCTCTGTATTCATAACATGTCTTGTTCCAGAAAGGTTTTAGGAAGTCTGGCTGTGATATGTTATTAAGAGTTGAGCTGTGTATTTAAATTGAGACAAATTAAACAATATAGGTTTATGTGGGGGCTGTGAGTGAGGGGAGAGAGAGAGATGGGGAGAGATAGAGAGAGAGAGAGAGAGAGAGAGTCCTCATTTACCTTGTCACTTTTTCCAAGTAAACTAGACCTTGTCCACCAGTACTCCAGGGAAAAGGATGGCATAGAAAATAAACAAACAAAAGAACCCCACTGTAAGTGCAACTGGTTAAAGAATTTTTAAGGATGGTTTTTCAATTATCATCTGCCTCGATCACTGCAGAAGCCTTCTATCTGGTCTCCCTGCCGACACTTACCCGTCTAGTCAGAGACTGGTGCTGCCAGGTCCACAGATCAGTACAGATAATTCTTCTAATGGACATTTCATGACATCTCATTGCCTACTTTCTAAAGGCCAAAGTCCATACAGTGGTTTGTAATAATTATAGTGATGGTGAGGATGGTCGTGGTAACAGCAACCTGTTGCCAGCATTATCGCTCTTCTGTGTTTATTGAGTGTGGAGAATGTACCCGTTTCTCTTTTCAGTGCATGTGTTCTGTAATTAATCCCTTACAACAACCCCGGTGAAGTGGTGAGGTAGTTACTATTAGGTATTCCCATTTACGTACCGGCAACCTGAGGCTCAGAGGTTGAGTAACTTGTCCGAGGTGACTGGCTAGTAGCACAGGCACTGCCCTGATCAATCTGAGTTGAGAACCTCCACCAATCCCGTTAGGGCATGCTTTGCCACCTGGAGGCTGAGCATCTCCTGGCATCTGCATAAAGCAATGCCACTGATAGCTAGTATTTTCTGGGTATGGAATATGTGCGAGGCACTGCTTTAAGTGCGTTACACCGATTTACACAATCATGCCTGAGGTAGGTGCTATTGTTAGCATCTGTCCATTTCACCGACGGGGACATTGAGGCCCACAGCTTGTCCCACAGCTTGTAGGTAGCAGACCAGTCTGGATCCAGAGACTGCACTCCCACTCACCCACCGTGCAGTTTCTAGCACCTGGCTTCAGGTTTCCAGCACCAGGTGTCTGCACATGTGGGTGTCTTACAAGGGATATCGGTGTTAGCAAAAATAAAGTTTTTGCTTGACAGTCCACAGGCTGGCAGGGCCCCCTCGCAGTCATTCGGCTGTGTCCCCAGAGTCGAGCCAACTTTACCCCTGATCCCTTGCGTACAGAAAACAGGTCATGGCCATGAAACGTTCCTGCAGGATGGGGATTCTGCACCCCCTTTGGTCTCCGACCCCAGTGTTTCATCTCCTCAGGATGCCACCAGCCAGACGTCTTCGAGTCTCTCAGCTGGAAAAATGACTATGAATAAAATAAATGAAACTCTCCACGATGGAAGCTTCCGATGGCGCCTGCAGTGGGGTATTGCCCAGCATCTGTCTCTTGCCACGTCGAGATCAACTTTTTATCGCCCAAAGATGTTGCTTCTGCTTTGTGGCTGGCCACTAAGCACTGGCCGCTCAGGTGCCAGCAGTCCAGAGCTGCCTCATTATTCAGTGCAGTCAATGCTACACCCCAGACTGCAATACATTATCATTCAAATGAGCCAGCCACAGTGGAGGAAAAAATATGCGCTCTGATTTCTCTCCAACGTCCCTTACCCAGCACTCCCTAATTACAGCCGGCAGTTGATTGGGACAGTTGAACATGGAGGCTGACGGGGCGGCCCTGGTGTTCCCATCTAAGCAAAACACAAACAGTGCATAAACTCGCCAACACTGTTTAGGTAAGCAGGATTTTATTCACAGCTCAGTGGTGTAACAATGCCCTGAATGTATCAGTCAGTGGTCTATTATAGCATCTCTCTTCTTGGTTCCATATTTTTGGTTGTCTCTCCTTTTTTTTAAAAAAAAAAAACTGCTTTATTAGTGACCTTGACTTATCCCCACTCTTCATTTTCCTTATCTTTCATCAGAGTGCTTTCATGATGGCTTTTTCCTATCTAGTGCTCAGTATTTTTCCAAGGATGAATTAACTCCCACTCTGTATTCTCTGTGTGTTTACTCATGCATGCATCCATTCATTCAGATAACAAATATTTACTGAGCACCTACTAAGTGCTAGGACATTGTGCTGGGCTTTGGGGATATAAAACAGTCATTCTTCTTGCCCTTACCATAGCTTAAAGGCTAGTAGCGGTTAGATATTCAGGTTAGAAATAAATGCTCACTATATATGCTTTTGTAAACTGTGGTAAGTGCACTGAAGAAGAAGAGGCTTTTCATATTCTTGCATATGGAATCTAAATGTTTAGAAGACTAATTCTCAACACTAGTCAATGGCACATAAGCTACCCAGTATTCTTCTCCAAGTAGCCTTTTTCTTAAGAGGATAGCCGTCGTACCTTGGGAAAAAAATGCATTAACTTTCAAAGGGCTCCATGCTTTTCTAAAGAAGAATTTTATTATTGGTGAAGTTCTTTGACTGCATGACAACCTCAAGTATTTCCTCTAGCCCATTTTTGGGGCTTTCAGTTATGCTGTGTGATGTTTTGCATCTCTCTGGCACTCATTGGTACTTGGAGTGGTTGCATGTATAATAGGAGGAGGAGAGCTTTCCTTTGCTTATGAGGCATTTGTCTTTCTCTCCTCAGCACCTGTCACACAGGCCGTACCATTGATTAGCTCAGATAATTTTTAATACATTGTTGTGAGTGCTGTTATTAATTCACCAAACACCTATTAAGCATCTGCTTCATGGTAATGCTTGACCCCGGAGATCTCGGGGTGAAATAGATTGAGTCTCTCCTTTCCCAGAGCATAAGGGGCACCAAAGCTATGGAGAAAGAATCATGCACTTACAGTGTGGCCAGAAACATGCAATGGGATAGCACAGGTGGGAAGGGCAGGGGGATAGGAAGGGAGCCCTTGGACTTGGGAGAGTTTGAGGGTCACGGACAAGTTGTGAAGGAGGCGGCACTTTAGTGGAACAGAGAGTGTGCGGCTGTGACTAGAAGTGGGGGCGCTTCTAGTGGAGGAAGCAGCACATCGGAGGTAAGAGAGAAAATGTGATGTGCTGCAAGAGTGGAAATTTTATGGTTGCAGATGGAGGAGATGGAGCAGAGAAGGCTGGACATGGAAGCAGGGTCAGGAGTGACTTTGTAGGTCCTGCCGAAGGATCGGGAATGGTGAACATTGGCGGGATTTGGTGGTGGGAGCAGTGCCGTGGTCGGATCTGCATGTAGGGATGCATCCTGAACCCTGAGTTGCAGGGATGCATGGGGAGATATTGCAGTGGGGATGGAAGTGCATGGATTTTGGAGACATTAGTGAGATGGAATCCACCAGACTAAGGTTCTTCTGTTGGTTGTGAATGTTGAGGGAGAAAGAAGAGGCCACTAAGAGGCAGGAAGGGCATAGAAATAAGGACATTGGCCTTGGGTCACTCTTGCCATTTCCACTTCTTATAGCAGTACATACAGAGATGTTGTTTTGCTGTTTCCTTTTAGAATCTCATGAGCTCTGTGCCTGCACCACGCTGCCTGCAGCGAGACCTCCATGCCCATGGCAAACAGTCCTTTTCCTCTTTCTTAAATTAGGAAGTGTGTGATGGGCATTTGCATCACTTCCTGTTGGCCACCAAGCAGCATGATGTACCAACACTGTTGCTCGTGATTTATGATAAAAACACTTGTTTGCTGAAAAAAGGAGTTTTATTCTCAGAGGGCCCTTTGGAATAGCATTATTAATTTGGAAGCATTAACCACCCTGTCGTGGACATCCCCAGCATGACTTTGTGTTACGGGAGAGGAAAGAGACAATGCCAACCATGAGTGAGAAGACATGGGCTCTAGCCCTGCCTCAGTCACTGATTATTTGGCACCACGAGTGCCTCTCGCATCTTTGTAGACCTGGTTTCCTCACCTGTAAAACTAACAGACGTATTTCCTAAGTATTTTTTTCCTCTGGGTACCCTATGCCTCTCTGAAGGGTAATTCAGTCGAACCTGAGATTTCAATGTCCCTGCCATTGGAAAAGAATCATTAGTCACAAATAACGTAAGAACTCATGTGGCATTTAACCCAAAAGTCAGAAATAGTTATTTCCATCTGAAACATGTTCAGCTCCACCTTTTTGTCATCTCTGGTATGCCAAGCAGAGGGTCTGAGAGATGATGCCTTTAAATGTGCATTTCCATCTGCTCTGGAATGAAGAGTTTCACAGAGGACAAGTGCCCCAAAGCTCCAGCTGTTCATGGGATATACAGTTCTGAGAGGGGGCTCCATGGAGCACTGTTTCCCACTTGGAGTCATTCTCTATGCTTGGTATCTGTGGAGCCTGGCTGATGAGGGTGCTAAGGGGAGAACCCTAAAGGGAAGGGGAAGTGCCCAACTGGCCTGGACATTTGCGTTCCAGAAGCCCTGGAATGGGCTTTTATAATGGGCTTCCTGGCTCTGAGCCCTCTCAGCTCTTTGACTGGCAGCTGAAGGCAGAATTCCACATCTATAGACTCAGCTGACTCCTGGCTGAACTGATGTTGATCCTAGGTTTACTGGGGGAAAGTGGAGAGAGACTGGATAGAGCCCTCATCAGATCAACGTTGAGTGTGGTGGTGGGTCCACTCCAGTCTTAGTGTCCCAGCTTCCCTGGCTCGGGTCCTTATATCATTTAAGGTGCTCTAAGGGGCAATTAACAGAAAACCCCACTGAGATTGGCTCAAATAAATGACATGTATTATGTTACATAACTTGAAGAGTCAGGTTGGATAAATGCCAGGCTTGGCTGTTTTTTAATTAATGATGTCATCAAGGACCCATATTCTTTGTGCTTCTCCCCTCTACCATCTTTGTTATTAACTTCATC
Source organism: Lynx canadensis (assembly GCF_007474595.2). Taxonomy (NCBI): domain Eukaryota; kingdom Metazoa; phylum Chordata; class Mammalia; order Carnivora; family Felidae; genus Lynx; species Lynx canadensis. The sequence continues at coordinate 129,486,127 of NC_044303.2, forward strand.
ATCTGGCTGGTAGCAAGATGGTTGCAGCTGTTCTGGCCATTACATTTGGATGTGATGATATCTAAAGGAAGAAGAGGGACTGTCCCTTTCTGGGCTCTCTTAAGAGGGGGAAAAACTAAAATTCCCCTATGTCTCATGGGCTTCAGTCATGGGTCCACTGGGATTATTTGATTGACGTAGATTAATCGTCTAAATCGTCTGGACTAGATTTGGAGGAGGCAACCCAAGATCCACCATGTTTTCTAGTGTTATCTATTTTATTGCTTGGTAATCTATCTGCTTTCTTGCTTGTTCAATCTTCATATCTTTAGTGATTTCATCTATTACTCCCCTTTTCACCCTCTAGCTCTATTGCAAGACCCCTCTGAATTTATTTCAGGTGGGCACCCCAAACCTAGACTCTGTTGAGGCCAGAGATGACAGGACTCACATCTGGTCTGGCATCTCTCTTGGCTTGATACATCTCCCTGCTGAACTCTGGTCCCCATGTTCCCATTCTGTGGGAGTAGACATTCAACAGTCCCATAGTCCTGGGTGAACATGGAACAGTGAGGCGGGTCAGAAGAGAGGCAGAACCATGCTCAGACTGAACTTCCGGTTGGGTGAATTCTCACAGGTCATGACCCCCTTCTGCCTTCCTTTATTTTCTGATCACATTGATCACTTGTAACTAGAACTGAAAGGTAATGTCATTTTAATCCCACCACCATGTATCCCTGCTCCCATTAACTCCTTGCTCCAGCAGTGACCTGGAAGGGTTTAGAAGAAAGCTAATGAAGTTCACGAGGCTTTGCTATTTTGGGAATCTCACCATGGCTTGCAATCACAGGGCACATGGAAAGTTAGCCTTTCTGCCAAGGGAAGAAGCCAGGAATCAGAAAGCTAAGACCCCTCTATGTGTTCTAGAAAGCCACAACTCTCCATCTAGAAGATCAGGGCCAACCAAGGGTTTGAGAGAAACGAATCCTGCTAACTTTCGCTCCTTCACCCTTCCTTTCCTTCCTTCCTTCCTTCCTCCCTCCCTCCCTCCCTCCCTCCCTCCCTCCCTTATATTCTGGGTTTCTTCTGGTGGTGGGTGCTCTACAGTAAGGGCAGTGCACTCCAGAGCCCCTGGAGTCTGCAGCATCTGGCACTATGGAATGCAGGTGATGTTTGCCAAACCACTAACCCAGGGATTCCTCAGAAGAGCCAGAAGGGGGAGAAGGGGGAAGAGGCTGAGACAGAACGTACAGTTAATTCCCCCAGCAGGCCAGCACTCAATGACACCTAGCTTCAGTAAGTCCCATTTTATTTTACAAAACATGCAGAAAAGAAATCATTTGGTTCACAGAACTTTCTATGTGAGATAGGCGGCAAAGGTATTACCATCCCTGTTTTATAGCTGAGGAAACAGAGGTTCAAAAAAACCAAGCCATTACCTTGCAGTCCAGAGAGTTAATGATGTATTCTTTCCACTGCCCTCCACACACCCGCCTGACTAAGCTGACTGCTCAAGGTCACACTGGTCATTAGTGATGGATTTGAACTCATGAGCACCCAGCAATCCCTGCCAGCTCTGCTGAGTAGCGCTGAAGAGCAGCACACAACTGAGGTGTGCCCGTGCTCTGTGACTCAAGCGTGTCCTGAGCCTCTAATCACAGTGCCTTCTCTCCTGGCCATACCCGCTGACATCAGGGCACATGGAGCTGAGCTGTGCCCACAAGCAGAATTGTGGACAGCACACAGGTGGGACCCTTAACGCCTATGCTGGGAGTCTGTCAGTAAGCAGCCCTGTGGGTGGAGGAAACTGGATCCCTCTGGGCATGCGTGCCTGTGCGTGTGCATATACCGCAAATGGGCACGAGCTGTGGGTAGGCGCCCAACTTGCCCTGTGCACACGCCTGGCTGTGTATGTCATGCCTTGCTGTGTTGGTCTCCCAGATTCCCAGGCAACACTTGGTACGTTCTGCAAAGCTTTGGGGGCCAGCTTGTGATGCTCTTTTAAGAAATAGAATTGCCTTCCAGATGCTTCTTCCACTTGTTTTTTTCCTCCACTTGACAGAGCTGCCTAAACTTCTCATTCAGGGGCCCTGAAGAGGAGTGTATCATTTCATGCTCCCTTGTTTAGCTTCTCCAGATCCAAAGCCAAAGCTGGCACAGCTACTGATTAGCAGAAATCAAAAGCAAAGGCTGGGCTTTTGATGGGAAAACTGCTACATTAAGAGAGGGCTGGTTGTTTTACAATTGCAGGGTAAGGTCCATAATATTACCCACCGCTGAATGGCCATTAGATTGCAAATTACCGGTCACTTTGCTGGACGGCTCAGCCATCCTGTAATCAGGATCATAATATCCCCCACAATGGTCAAGCCCAGGCACCTACCAGGAGTCTGGCTGCTGAGGCGCCAAATTGCTGGGCTGCATACAGTAATGATTATCACAGCAGGAAGGAAGGAGGGCTGCCCCAAAGTCCCCGGTTGTGTGGCATTCTGTCCCAGTTGCCTATTCAGAAGCATAAGGGACCATCGGAATTACTCCAGTGTACTATGTCCCCAGGGTTCTACCCATTGAGGGTCTAACTTTGTGTGGCTATCACTCTCCATGGCATTTCCAGTACATCGTCTCTTGGATCCGATGTTAGGGTGTGACAAGTGGAAAAGGGAGGCAGTGGACTGTCCCCCAGCTTTTGCTACAGTGAACTGTGTGTATGTGTGTGTGCCTAGAGATTTGACTAAAACACAGAGAAAGTTTCGGATGTGAGGGCGATCTGGCTGTGACATTTGTCACCCCATTGAGTGCCGGGTTTGATTTGGCTGATCCAGCTGGCTAGGCGGGTGTCCCCTTTCTCCCTCACTGTTCTGTGCACGTCCCTCCTGAAGCTGCCCATGCTCGGAGAGGACGACCTTCCCAATAGAGGAGGACCACTCTTCGGTCAAGGGCATACAAGTAGTTGCACTCTACTGCTACAACTGCCAAACAAGCTCTCAGGGTCCATTTGCACGAGAATGTAGGGTAGTCAGTGTTCCAATACTCGGGACGCATCCAAATGAGGTGTGCTGCATGTGACAGTCTGCCTTTCTTTGTAAAAGAAAAAAAAAAACACACGGAAAATTTCAAATGCATGGCTACTCTTGTGTATTTTCAAGTTGGGTGGTGGCTTCCTATCTTACGCTCATACTTTATGTATTCTTTTGTGGTACAAATATGCCAAAGAAAAAGAGAAGGCAAAGCTGATGGCGTGGTAAGCCCTTAGGCCAAGGATCCTGTAGGGAGGAGATGGCGTCTCAGGTGGGGGGGCTGCAGGGAGTCAGGAGCCATTGAGCAAGGCCTGAGCAGCGTTAAGGGAAAGCACTGGTGGCAAGTAATAGGAAGAGGCCACACTCACTCCTACACCTGTAGGGATCAGGGGAGAGAACTGAGACTGAGGAAAGCTTTCTGACAGAAGCTATGTATGGCTCTAGGGAAACGGGCCCAGGATAGGGGTGGGGATGAGACCAGGGAACTAAACGCCCTGACTTCATTTGAACTTTGCCCTCCATTCTCATGGTGTTGCCTCCTATTGACCAATCCAAACAGAAGTCAGAGGGCAGGAGAAGCCAGTAGGTACTTCTTATAAAGAGCAGAGACAGCTAGGGAAAGGGGGAGGGATATCTAGAGGGGTAAAGGGCCTCACTTGACGCATGTTTGTTCATGGCTGTCTAGGCACTGACTGGCTGATAGTGTCTCTCAGGCGCTGGATGGGTTGGAATTCCAAGGTCATGGTCCATTCCTACCCTGTGCTGCCTGGGAGTTAAATGGGGGACTCCAGACTTGGGGTTCACGCTGTTTTCCTGGTCCATGGGGCCAGCGATTCCTCAGTTTCCACCCAGTGACAGTTTCTGCCCAGCAGTTTGGCTCCTATGGCTGTGGCTTCTGGGCTGTGGCTTCTGAGCTGACTCACTGGCATTGCCCAGCTAATCACCGGTGGCAGTGAGGGCCCTGAGCACAGACCTGGGATTCAGAGGGGCTGGGGGCTGGGGGTGCTCTAAATAGGAGCTGGGAGGCTTCTGGCTGGCTAAAGGAGCCTGCTGCAGGTTGAAGGTGAGCAGAAGTTTTGGCCATGGCTTGCACGGAGGCCCTGGGCCGGGTGCTTCTCAGTGCTTCACTTTTCTCTCCTATCTGACAGAAATAACATCCTGCCAAATTTTGTAAGGCACTCCAGACCCCTCGCCAAGCCTCCTTCCCAGCACAGGAGAATGCTAGTTGAGAAGGGAATAAGGTTGGCATTATTTTCAATTCCCCCAGAAAAATACCATTCTCTGCCCTGTGAGAATCCGTTTGCCAAATTGCTTTTAGCAAGGCTGAACTGGTGACAGGAAAAGACTCAGATGGCATTCTGTGAAAGTAAAAAGCGTAATGAAAATAGCAAATGCCGATAGTGTGCCTCCCCTGTGCTAGGTGTGTTCTAAATGCTTTCTATAAGCTCTTTCATTTAATCCTCATGGCAACGCCATGAAGCAGGTACTAAAGCTATTTCCAGTTTTCAGATGAGGAAACTGAGGCACAGGGGCATGAAAGAACTTGCCCAGTGTCACACAGGTGGTGAGTAGTAGGGCTGGCATTCAAACCTGGGCATTGTGGCTCCGGAGTTGTGACGGCTGCTTCTCTTTCTTGGCTAACGTCTCCTCGGTACGTACCAGGAGACAGGACACTCCTAAATAGAAATGAAATGTAAAGCTGGCAATAGCTTTGGAGGTTCATTTGGTCCAGCCTCTGTGTTCTTACAGAGGGGGAAACCGAGGGCCCATGAGGTTCAGGGATCAGGTCTCGGGAGCCGGGATCTAATGTGAGTAATTCACTTGGCAGTTCTGGAAACACTGGGGGACTCAAAAGTGGCTGGCTGTGCCTAGTGATATTCTGGCAATTTTCCTAGCGTTGTTTAGCAAGTAAATTTCTTTGAAGCAAAGTTCCTTTTATCCAAGAAGCAATGTGACCTCAAATCTTGTTTTCATAAAACATCTCTGACGTTAGCTGCATGAGGCAAAAGCCCTGAAGGTGTCTGTGCTGCCCTTGTGCTCCCTGAATCTGATGCTGTCTCTGGCATTGACTTAGGAACTGTTTCTACTGTGAATAACAGTCAAGCATCAGGTCGTGGGGGGCCCAGAGTCCAGGTGAGCTGGGCATGCTGGGGGCACAGATGAGAGGAGAGAGGCTCTTTCATCAATTTCCAGGGGGCTCAGGGGGCACCTGAAGTATCTTTGTCTGCAGAGGTCCTCGGCCCACCCAGCCATGCTGCTGTCACAAAGAACAGAGTGTTTCGGGCCATGTGACCATAGGGGAAGCTGCCCAGGCCTCCGAGGGGGCTGCCAGCTTCTGAGCTGTTGATTCCATGACTCTGGGACCCAGAGCTGCAGAGAAAGGGCAGCATTCTTCCTGTGGAGGCTTGGTCCAAATGGCCCCATGGCTTTCTTTTCTCTGGGATCAGCAGGCTACTGTTGGGAGGGACAATCGAGGTTGTTGTCCTGGCCTGGCCCAGAAGCACCGCTGGCAGAGGCAGGGCTGGCTTCCTGGACCATCCTTGCCGCACCTGCCCTCCTGATTGCGTGCTTGTGGGCCAGTGCCTATGGGGGCTCTGTTCTTTCCCATCTCCTGGCCGCTGATGCCTGGGACAGCATATCTCCCCCTGCCCAACCCAGATGGCCCAGGGGCCAGTTAAGAGGGCTTCCCCTTCTCCCATGCAGCCAACATATTTTACTTCTCCTCCTAGATACATTAGAATTAAGATGGAGATACTGTAGGAAGGCAGTTTGGTGCTAAATTAGAGGACACTCATTTGTCTTTCTTTTCTAGAATAGTGCAGTTAGTAAGGGGTTAACATGTCAATATTTTCCTCTTCCATCCTTGTGGCTTAAGTGATAAAGGAGACAATTTGCTGTCATGGGGGGAAGATCTCATTATCTCTTGTCTCTCATGGATGCTTTTTTTAAATCCTCAATCATGTCTGTTTTGAGACGTCCAGGCATGGCCTGGACAAACTCTACTCTTGGTATTGGGGCAAATGCTTTCTCATGTTGTAAGTAGGAGATCTCAGGCCTGGGTTTGGTTATTGGAGGAGAAATATATACAGATAGGATACCGTGATCACTTTGGTTCAAGGCACTTCAGCTTACCGGGTGTTTGGTCAAAGGATGGAGGGATTCCTAAATCCTGCCCTAGACCAACAACCCTTCCCTTCAAATGATTTCTCTTATCATCTGTATCAGTCAGTGTCTAGTAGGAAACAGATGACTTATATGGAAGCTCTGGATTAGACCCTTCTCTGTGAGATGGCATACTCAAACTGAGTAATTTCAGGAGATTTTAATAAATGGGTGTCATATGAAACGGTTGGCAGGGTGTAGGAAAACCAGTGAGGAATGGTTCAGTATTCTGGAGCTAGCAGGTGCAGGAAGCCATGACACTCCTGGGCCGCCAAGAGGAGGGCACACTCAGTATACACCAGAGAGAGCTGTCATTCTAAGAAACGGCCTCCTGTCCACAGGCTTTTGCCTGTGGAAGACAGAATCAGTCAAACAAGTGCAGTCTGGTCGTGAGATCCAGAGTAATCAGTCTCACCCTCTTCTCACATGCCCATTGGTCTGTTCCGTCCACTGACCAACTAGAAACCAGGGAGAGAGAGCATGTTGATGGAGTCTGTCCATACACCCATCGGAATAAACTTCCTGAGGCACAGAGCAGGGTGGAGAAGGGTGGTAGGTGGATTTGTAGGGGTAAATGGAAATTACCCAGCACGACATCTTATGTCACCTGTATTCTACCATATCTTTCCCTCCTGATACATACATATATATTTCCCAAATGGCCTCCATGTCTGTGTTTTGTGCCTTCTGTTCCCTTTTCATAGTTGTGACTTCTCACCCTCATTTTATTTGTCTGGCAATTTTTTTTAATGTTTATTTATTTTTGAGAGGTAGAAAGACAACACACAAGCAGGGGAGGGGCAGACAGAGAGGGAGACACAGAATATAAAGCAGGTTCCAGGCTCCGAGCTGTCAGCACAGAGCCCAACATGGGGCTTGAACTCATGAACCATGAGATCATGACCTGAGCTGAAGTCGGACGTTTAACCGACTGAGACACTGAGGTGCCCCATGTCTTGCAATATTTTTTTTAAATACTATTTATATTTTATCATTTTATTAAACACAGAAAGAGACTGTTATAGCTTTCAAAAATATCAGAATTCAGCTTCTAATGGAATGGTTCTCAACTGAATGATTTGGCTCCTCCCCAGGAAATATTTGGCACTCCGAAGACATATTTGGTTGTCACAACTCAGGGTGGGGTGCTACTGGCACTTAGTGGACAGAGGCCAGGATTTCTCTAAGTGGAGAAATCCTGCTCTAAGGAAGATTTTTGGCTCTGCTAATGCTGATCAGAGAGCAGGTGAAAAAGAGAGAAGGATTTTTGTATGTTTTTGTTTGTTTGGGTTTGCTTGTTTTGACTGGGTGGGAGGACTCTATCACAGAGAAAGTTTCCACATTGTCCTTGGGGAGGATGTCCCCTGTTGGGGCCCAGCTGGGCTCTTGGGCTCACTCTCTGACCATCTTGGGAATTAGCAGGACTGTAAGATCAAGCATCTAAGAAGCAGTATTGAGAGCTTCAAGGGGGAAAATCTCAGACCACGTAGAGATGACCCTCTGAGTTTCCCTGCTCTGTGTGGCTGCTGGAAGCGGTACAGCCAACTCCAAAGAGCTATTTCAAGATGGTTCAGTCAGACCCAAAGGTCTGGTAGAGTTCTTGCCTTTCCCAGGCTTTGGGGTTCTCTTCTTTTCAGCTCAAAGCTCTTAGAATGTTAATAAGTAGGGACTTACAAAGTCCTGAAATAGTTTGCAGGACACAAAGGAAATGTCCCAGCTCAAAAAGTAAACAAATATAGTCAGCTGTCCTTTGTTAACTTGCTGTTTAAACCTGGTATTTGCTTCTTTTTTCTCTTCCTTCTTTTCTCTTATTTCCCATTTTCAGGTCACTTCCCTGCCGGTTTGTGCATATGGTGGAGAGGAGGGGCAGGCAGAGAAAACTCTATCAGCTTCTTTGGGCAAGCTGTTAACAGACTCCATGAAAAGATGAGGAAGTAATGACTACATTGCCTTTAAAAATCAGGAGTAACCATTAACTGTGCTATTCTTCCCTCTGTCACCAACTCTGGACTTGGCTTTATTACAGCTTAAGTGATTTTAATATTTATTGCATTTTTGTTTTTTAACAAGCAATTTATTAAAATTTGTTTTTTAAAAACAAAATGACAAAGGATTTAGACAAACAGGGGACAGTCTCTTCCCCACCCCCCTCCAGTCATCCCCCAAAGGCAATATCCATCCAGAGATATTCTATGGCTATAACAAACAAATATGTATATACATGTTTCTTTTATCTTTTCACCCCATACAAATAGTATTATATTTATTTTTTACTCAGCAAATTATCTTGGAAATCCTTTCATATCAATAAAGAACTTTCTTTCTTTCTTTTTTTTTTTTTAATGGTCCCATGGTATCACGGAGAAACCTTACTATATTTGGCCAAAAGTGACTTGTTTTTGAAAAGGCTTCTGAATGTTTCAAACCAGAAAGAACGCTCAACTAAAAAACAAAAACAACACAACACTTGTTTTGAAAGTTTAAGCATGAAAGGCTACTTCTATCATCTTGAAAAGCTTTCATTCTTTCATCTTATTGAGATTTTTAGATTTTTGTTGTTGTTGTTGTTGTTCTACATTTGCCCCTTAACTTAAAACGTCTGTCAAATAGCTGCTCAGAACCAAAAAGTGCGCCCCAGGTTTTTGACATTGCTTGTGATTTAAACCGTGTCTGGTTTTTTTGTTTGTTTGTTTTCTTTTTAATTACTGCACATTTCTACGGAAAGCCAGCCTGACCCAGTGCAATGCTATTAGCACCAGAAAAGCCTGTCTTGGCTTGGGACAAGACAGGGTGCCTCTCTGTTCTCCCGTTTTCCCATTAAAAAAAAAAAAAATCTTGTTAGCATCCTGGAGCCTTCGCAGCTTTGAAGCTTTGTGCGGGGCAGGACTACCTCAGATTCAGAAGTTAGAGTCTATTTACCTCTACTGTATTTCGGTGGTACGGCCAGGACCTGTGTATTTTAAGTAACAACGGAGTTTGCTGCATTTGGAAGCCAAAGAGAGGGCAGGCGGAAGAGTCGGCCGGGTGTACTGCGTTCTGGGGCTCCGGGGCTTTTGAAACCCTTTCCAGTGTTGTCACTTGAATGTCGAACACGTTATTCTCAGTGGACACTAAAGAGAAGTACAGGTACCTTGGGCTCCAGGGGGATTCATTATTCAAGGCACAAAATTTCCTACTCTGGCCTGCAACACATTATAATTCAAATGAGCCCAGCACAATAGAAGAAAAATATGCAAGCAGATTTCTCTCTGTCGTGTTTTTTCCCTCCTCTCTGAAGCCCTGTAATTACTGCAGGCAGGTGGAGCATCTGGGGTGTGGGGGAGTCCACTGTATTTTTACCTTCCCAGGAACGCGACTTGCCTACCGCATCAATAGATTTTATTTTTAATTAAGCGCTTATTGCAAAATCTAAGTCCCTGCGCGAAAGCCTTATTCACAACTTTTTTTTTCTTTTGCTGCCGTTCCCTGAGATAGATGCTGCTATTACTGTCTCAAATTTCCTTTCTTAAAATGTGCTGTTTTAGTAAATTAGTTCTGTCCTTCCGTGAGCTCGGCAGCCCCGCGGAGGCCGGCCTGCGGGGCCTTGGCCTCATTTTCCCCCTCCGCAGTCCCGGGTCACTTTCTCCGCGCGCCCAGCAGCGCCACGTGCCGGGAGCGCGCGGTCCAGGCGCGGGAGTCCGTTCCCCTTCCCCTGTGTACCCCCTGTCGTGCCGGGGTGGGCTCGGCGCTGCGCTTCTGAGAGACCTCCAGTCCTGGGGTGGGGTGGCAGAGGCCACCAGACTAAGCGACCTCGGCCCCCGCAACGCCGGGGCTTCGGGAGCTCCGGTGCAGGAGGAGAGGGAGGCGGGATCCGAGACTCCTAGGTTGGTTAACGGAGGGGGTGGGGGGTTTGCGAGGAAGCAGTCTTGGTGACGGCGCGCGGGGCCGGGAGGGAATGCGGGAGGACCGTACAGGCGCCCGGGCTGCCGCGGGAGGGTCCTCGCTCCTCTCTGCAGACGGCGGCCACCGAGCAAGCAGAGCCCGAGCAGCCCCAGGGCCTCGGCGGAGCGTGGCTTTTCCGATCCTGGAAGTCGGCGGCTTTCGGAGGGGCGGGAACTCGCGTCCCGGGACGACCTCGCCCAGAGACCCGTGACCGACGTGCTGGCGGGAAGGGAGCTCCCGGGGTTCGGGAGGGGAAAATGTCTAGGGGTTGGCCAGGCCTCTGCGGGGTCCCTGGGAGCCGGCTACCGGGGCAGGGTGCGCCCCCCCCCCAGGGTGCGCCCCCCCCCCTTTCCTGGCTCGATGAACCTAGGTCCCCTTCTATGGGATCCAGTAACTGGATGCAAACGGGTTTCCAGCAATCCGCAGAGCCCTGCCTAAGCCCGCCGGCCTGGCCAGGGTGGCTCCAGGCCACCGCACAGGCACCAGGCAGCGTGGCCGTTAGCTGTCATTTCTGCCTCCCAGGGACAATTTGAAGCGTGGGCACGGTTGGCCAGGGACAGTGGAGGGAGATTGAGAAGTAGCAGCCAAAAGGCTGGTGAGTCTGTCAGCACTTGCAGAGAGAGAGGCAGTCCCCTTCAGTCACCAGTGAATCTTAATCAAGGGCAGGAGAGTCAAAAGGGAGAGTCCAAGGGAGAGAAACCTATCTCAGGAAAACATTCACATGTGGTCAAAAGAGGGGCCCAGCCTGGAATGAGTGCGGTGTCCTTACTGCCCCATGGACCTTCCCTGGGTGCAGACCGTATCTGTCCCCACCTTGTTTCTTTGGTATCCTCTACAGGGCAAGGGCCCATGCTGGGGTCTCATATCTCTCTCAAGAAGGGCGCAGAGAGGCAGTGTGTGTGTGTGTGTGTGTGTGTGTGTGTGTGTGTGTGTGTGTATGTGTGTGTGAGCGCGCGCGCTCGTGCTCCTGCTGGTTGGACCAGCAAGGTGCCTAGAGGGCCAGACATTCCCATTTCCCTCTCAGGAGAGTGTGGGTCACTTCCATGACTCAGTCCAACCCTTTCATTATTGGTCACCAGAGACTAGGACTGGGGCTCTTTGAGTCCTCTTTTACCTCTCCCATTGTATTTTTCATTCTCATCACAGAAGAGGTACATGTTTATTGAACTAATGAAAAATTAATTGTACTGATGAAGAATTAATGAAAAATGCAAACATGCAAAAAGGAAGAAAATAAAAACCCCAAACACTCCCAATACCTAGAGACAAACCTTACTTGTGTATCCTGAGTGCAAACACAGTTATTATGAGGGAGGGACAAGTGACTTTTTCTTTTCTGAACAAAATATTGCAAATATCTTTCCACGTGAGCATCCCTACAGTGAATATAGTTCAATAAACAGACTCTCTCCTTAATGACTACACAGTGCTTCCCCTGTAGGGATGTGGTGTGATATTTTCAACCATTCCTTTACTAGTCTTTTAGGGTGTTGTAGCAGTTTTTATTTCTGTCCACACCATTCCTGGGTCATTCTCCTGCTGGGTCACTATGCGTGTCCTTAATTGTTTCCTTAAGATCTATTCCTCAAAACAGCTGGGTTAACTGTTCCGTGTTTTAGAAAAGTTTTACTACATTTTGTCAAATTGCCCTTTAGAAAGGTTATGTCAATTCGTAATCCCACCTGCAGAGAGTGTAAAACCTGTTGCCGGAATTCATTGTCATCAGTCATGAATATTAGTCGTCTTCTTTTTATTCTTCTGTGTTTGCTCATTTTTAAATGGGAGTGTTCATCTTTTTCTTACTTGTTTGTAAAATTGTTTTGTATATTCTCTTTATTAACTCTTTGTCATATGCTTTGCAACTTTCCCCAATTTGTCAATTGCCTTTCACATTTAAATTTACATTTAAAATTTTTGTGTGGTTGAAATTCTTAATAGGGTAATGTATGGCTTCTGCCTTTGGTGTCATTCTATGAAGTCCCTCTCTATCTCCGAATCTTCTAACCATTCACCTACAAATGTTTCCAGTATTTCCATTGTTCCATTAAAATTTTTAATTAGTATGGAATTAATTTGGGTATATGGTATAAAATAGGAACCCGAGTTTACCCTGCCCCACTACCTTGTGCCTTTGTTGGTTCCAAATCCTTTTGACTCTGGCAGACACTACAGCCAATTCCTAAAGGAGCAGAGCTGGAAGGGAAAATCTGGTGGCAGAGACCTTGCTCCAGGAAGTGCAGAGGCTTGAGGTGAGGGATTAGGAAACTTCCAAAGACAGGACCAGGACTCATTTTGTAGACACATCTGACTGGAATCACATAGATTTGGGTGAAATCCAGTTTCTGCCACTTGCATCCTATTGGTCCTGGAGCAAGTACTTTAACGTATTGGAACTTCAGGTTTGTATTTGTAAAATGGGTATACACATTGCAAGTCCTGCCTCTGAGGATGGATGTGAAGATAACATGATATGTTTAGTACATAGCAAGCAAGCAATATTATTATTGGTAGGGGGTGAAGTGAGGATGAGGAAGGTGTATGCAACTGTTAAAAAGAAACATAGAATACCCATAATTATAGAAAAAAGGTGATGAATCCAAACAATAGGGGGCTTTCCCATGGGGAAACAAGGACTTTATTCCTATAGCTGGGGTCAGCTGGAGTCTGGACTTAAAACGAACTCAGACTTTTCAAAGGTCTCCAGTAACATTCCTGTTCTCCAACCTGTTCCAAGGCTTTCTGATGGACCTGCCTGGGTTGAAGAGAATTTGTGGAACGAGCTGGCATTGGGAGAGCTCATAGGAGAGAGAGCACAGGGGCCCAGGGCTCTAAGTGGGCAGCCATCTCCCTCCTGGCTCTCCCCCAGCTGAGGATTGCTACAAAGAGAAATAGTCACTGGACAGGAGCCAGGGGCACCAGTCAGCTTAACCAAAGGAATCAATGAACACTGTGTTTTCCCTCTGCAAATGAGGAAAATGACATGGTGAGAAGACATATGCCTTGTCCAGAATCACAAATCCCAGAGGCAGAGAAAGCATAGAGAAACGCTGCCTCAGAAGGAGCCATTTCCCATCCCAAGGATGCCAGAGCCTGGCCTTGAGTAACAAAGGGGATGGGAATGCTGCCTTTGAGCTCCCCGGCAGTGGAGGCCCAACATATTTTTATGAGGCATGGACAATGAGTAGCCATTCAAAAGGCCAAAGCTGCCTCTTCTTAGTAAAAGGCAAATATTTTAGGAATCCCTTGTTACTAGGCAAATGGCTGATTGCTTTTTAGGGCAGTGAGACCCAGCTTGATGCTGTCTTTAGGGCTTTAAGCTTTGATTCTGAATTTTGCTCTGGTGAAAGACTGGTTCTCAATCTGGCTGTGCTTTGGAATTAGCTGTGGAGTTCTTAAAAATACAGATGCCCAGGCTCCACTTCCAGAAGGCTGGATTAAACTGGCCTACGGTATGACCGAGTTGTCAGTGTTGACAAAAAGTTCCTTGCTGATTCTAATATGTAGTTTAGAATTGAGAGGAAGCCCCCTTTTGGGTCGCTGTATTCTCTCTCTTCTGAGTTGGTGAGAACTAGGTTATAAGACAGAACTATTCTAGCAAAATGTTTCTCGAACTCTAAGGAATTATCTGGGGATCTTGTTAAAACACAGGTTGTGATTTAGGATGTCTGGGGTGGGACCTAACGTTCTGCATTTCTTACAAACTACTGATGCTGCTCATGCAGCTGTTTTCAAGACCACCTCTGAGTACCGTCAGTCTAGATGTGTTCCTCACATTTCAAAGAGCATAACAATGACCCTGCTAAGCCTCTTGAAAAGGCAGATTCCTGGACTGATTCAGAGTGTTGGGGATGGAGTCCAGCAATCTGCATTTTTCAATGAGTCCTATCGATGCACTCGATAGTTCAAAGGCCACACTTAGAGAATGCAGTCAGCCTGACTATGGTTTCCGCAGACATTTGTCTTTTTAGCACATCCTGCAGTCAACACTTGGCTGGAAGATCTCGAGTCAGTTGGCTGGGAGGTGAAGCTGAGCAGAGAGCCCCCATTGCATGGCTCCTGGGCCTGAACTGCAGCTCACTGCCTCTTAGATGCCTTCATGTGTAGGCCAAATCCCATCATCACAGGAGAGTTACAAGTCCTTGCACTTCCTTGGAATAAAGGAGCCATCTGTTTAGGTTTGGGTTTTGATTGTAAAGTTATTTGACCTGCCCCTCCACCCCCCGCCCGCCCCCCTTGGAACTGTGACTAACGCGTCAAGAGTCAGAGCAGAGATTCTGGGAGAATGAAAGGCAGAAGGCTTTAAAGATGGCTTCCGCCGGAGGAAAACCTCAAGCAGGCAAGTGAAAGATGGTATAAAAAACCAATGCTACATCGAGGTCTTGAAGACATCAAATAAGAAGTCTCCACCCAATTAATGTCCCCCCCCCCCCCCCCCTTCACTGAGCCGACCTATGAGGTAGGATAAACCCAGGGCCTGGAATGAGGGTCTGAAAAAAGTTGACACATCTCCCCTCTTCTCTTGTTTGGCTACCGTTAGGCCTGCCATTCTCCAAGTACTCATTATTCAGCTTGTGGATGATTCTGGGCCTTCATTTTTTGCCCTCTTCTCTCTTATTTCTCCTTGTTTGGGCCATTTCACTGCTTATTAGCAGTTCCACTAGGGGTGGAATGGAAATGAACCCCGTATGAGACAGGATAACATCTGCGAGTAGGTCTGCTTAGAGGTTTGTTGAGGAGAAAGAGAATTAATTATTATTGCAGGTCTTACGGAATTCACCTCAATGTGCTGTCTAGATCCACTTTAATATGGCAACTTTGAGCCTTATAATAAGAACATAGTTCCACTACTATCAGCAATAATTTGCTGGAAAAATTATTACTTGAAAAATGCTTACTTCTTTTACTTATTCAAATGTACTTATTACTTTATATGCTTCTTATTCTCTTGGTTGTCTGGTAAAACTGTTGTAGACGGGGGACACGAATTTACTACCCTCTATGTGTGACTTTCATATTTAAGGAAGGTTTTTTTCATCTATTTCTTCTAGCTAGTTACAATATATTAGGTAACAAAGCATACCTCCTATTCCCATTACTTGGTATAATAAATATCTTGGTGAAATTTCTTACAGGGTTTGATTACTCAGTCAAAACCTAAGTATCCTGTTGGGAGAAGAACAATCATTTTAGTGATACTGTTCTATGCTTTGGTTGAATTGAATAGTTACTAATCCAGCCAGAGAAGAAAGAGGCAGGTAATTGGAATTGAGCAAACACACTGAGCCCCTCAAAAAAAGACTCACGAGAAGTGTAAAATTTCTCATCAAACATCTATCCGTCTATTTTCTCCTTACTTACAATAGTCATTGCAACTGTAGGAAATAACTCTAGGGGCCTGGTCTACATTAGGAGAAAACTGCTATTTCTCATTCAAGTGATCTGGAAATGAGTTTAAACAGACACAATCTGCCAGTGGTCAATGTTAGGTCAGTGACTCTAATAGCCAATTCAAAATTTCTTTTTAAGAAAATGCCATACCCCCATCCACCACTTTACTTCTCACTGTGTAACACTCTAAGATTTGCTTAGATTGTCCGAGGGTAGAAAACAGGGAGGTAGTCTGGCCACTTTTCATGTAACTTGCATAAATTAATAGCAACCTTTTTCTCTCATTCATCTATATAAGCCAACTACCAGACCATTTCTCCAGTCGTGGTAAGAAGGGTTAAAGAAACGGGACTCACTGTCTTGGTTGTGGTATGGTCAAGATCCTCTTGAAAGGATGCTTCATGACAGTTCTCTGATTCTCCTCAGGGCTGTATCTCTGGTGCATAGCACTGTGCTTTGTTCTGGGTCAGCATGTAGATGGGCAGTCTGGGTTTAAACTGTATCAGACAACCAATGAGTTTTTAATTTATGGATTTTTAGAGTTAGAAGGGACCTTTGAGAGAATAGAGCTCACTATAAATTTCCTATCCATCTACAATTTCTTTCATTTTCCTTCTGCACAGAATCATGCTTTTGTTCAGTTGTCTTCCCTCTCCTGTACCCTTAGGAGAGGCTGAAACAACCCTTCCCATAGGGTCTTCTTTCCAGTAATTGGTTCAGAAATGGGTATGTGTGGCTCACTGATGGCCAGTGCTATCTGGGGGATTCTCTCTCCTTTTCCTCCAGATGCTTTGTGTCTGACTGTGATGCCTAGAATTGCTGCAGTCATCATACTATCAGTGTAAGGATTGAGCTGATAGGATGGCAAGAATGGAGAGAAAGAGAGAAAGAACCCACGTCATTGATGACATCATCAAACCACTGTTATCAATCAACCCTTGTCATGGTTAACTTTATGTTTCAACCTGACTAGGCTCAGGGATGCCCACATAGCTGGTAAAACATGATTTCTGGGTGTGTCTGTGAAGATGTTTCTGGAAGAGATTAGCATTTGAATCTGTAGACTGAGTAAAGATCATCCTCACCAGTGTGGGTGGGCATCATCCAATCTGTTGAGGGCCTGAGTAGAACAAAAAGGTGGAAAGGTTAATTCTCTCTTTTACTTGAGCTGAGACATCATCTTCTCCTTCCCTCAGGCATCGGTGCTCCTGGTTTTCCAGCCTTCAGACTTGGACTTGGATTTACCCAGTTCTTTGGCCTTGGGGTGGAATTATAGTACCAGCTTTTCTGAGCCCCCAGCTTGCAGACATCAGATCACAGGACTTCTTAGCCTTCATAATTGTGAGTCAATCCCCTATAATAAATCTCATTCTCTATATATATCCTGTTGGTTCTATTTCTCTGGAGAATCTTGACTAATTCAGCCTTTAAGCTGCCCTGCCACTCAACTTTCTGTTTTGCAGGATAATGCATTTCCTTAATGTTTAAATCAGTTTGAGTCAGGATTTCTGTTGCTCGTGGCCCAAAGCATCTTAAATAATTAAGAGAATTTTAAGACCAGTTCTCGTTTCCTAGAAGATCTAACAGAATTTGCTCAATGTCATGTTTTGGGTGATAATAGAACTCAGGACTAGAGGTAGACTCTTTTGCCTCAAAGTTATTTTTATTACATGCTGCCTTTTTCACAGTTGACTTAGTTATAAATCAAAGGTGGCTTAAAAACCCATCTGTGAACACACTGTCCTTGTATTTAACAAAATTGCCCCGCCTAGGTCAAGTCTGGAATTCTATTCCAAATTTTCCTTATTTGGATATGCTGGATCAAACTGGCCACTCACACATACAAAGAGTGTGCTTGTTGACTTTGAAGAACTGAAAACACTTTGTTCCTCATTGCTGGGGAGCACTGGCCTGGGAGACTTGATATGCTGGATAGCTGTGGGCAAGAAAGACAAATTATACCTGTTTGGGTCAAAACTTGCCATCTGTAAGGTAAGGGAGAACACAGGATGTTGTCTAAGGCCATTGCCAAGACTTCAGTTGGAAGATTGAATGGAATCCACAAGCAGAGGAAGGGCGAGGGAGGCAGTGGGGGAATAAAGGGCAGGGAGATTGGCTTATTCTTTCCATTCCTAGTGGCATTTCTTGTATCAGGCCATTCCCCATCTGCAAGGCCTTCTATTTGCCTCCAGCATTACAGTCGGCTTGCCCACGCTGTAGGGCCCAGGTTAAGCTGTACTTCCTCCACCAAGTCTTCTCTGATCACTGCAATATGCACCAGTAATTATTTCTCAGAATACACTTATTTCCTGAACTCCTTAGTCATTCATTAACCACAGCATGTTATTTTGGAATATTTCTTTTGACACTTCACTCATTTTGCCCCTGAATGTTATCTTTGGAGAGCACATCAGCAAAGAAGAAAGGGCTTAGACTTTAAGGACACATTGACTTGGTTTGAATCCTGCCCTGCAACCCCTGCCTTGCAGAACTCCAGGGGCCAGGGAGTCAATATGGCAGCCCTGCCTGGCTCTACTACTTGGAAGTAACCCTCTCTGGCCAGCTCAAGTCCTCTGTGGAATGCAGTTGGGGCAGGTCTGAACAGGCACACTCTGTTAGTTTTCTACTGCTGCTCAACAAATTGCTATATCTTAAAACACCACACATTTCTTATCTTATAGTTCTGGGAGTCAGAAGTCTAATGGGTCAAGCAAGGCTAGTAACTTAAGGAGGCTCCAGGGGGAATCCACCTCCTTGCCTTTTCTAGCTTCTAGCTGCAGCCAGCATTTCTTGGCTCGTGGCCCCACATCACTCCAGCCTCTGTTTTCTTCCTCGTATCTCTGTTGCTCTGACTCTGACCTTTCTACCTACCTGTCATAAAAGCCTTTGATCTTACCTGGGGCCCACCCAGATAATTCAGGCGAGTCTCCCCATCTCAGGATTTTGTAACTTGATCATTTCTACCAAGTCCCTCCCTGCCCCCTTCCCCCATTTGAGGTAACACATTCACAGGGATTAGGGCATGGACGTCTTTGGGGACATTATTCTGCCTGCCACTTCTGTGCTCTTTGGATGCCACTTTCCTTATCTGTAAAATGGAACTGCTACTCTCTGCCTTACAGGGTTATTTAGGTGTTTAAATGAGATAATTTAAGTGTGTAAATTCCTAGCCCTGTGCCTGGCACAGTGCAGGTGGTCGATGCTGGTCAGTTTTCTTTTCTGAGTGGGTTGTTGTGAGTTGGAGGCCAAGCACTGTGCCTTCTACCTCTTTCTCAGCCTTTAGGTTTTAGGTACTGGGTCTTGAGAAGGAAATCAGCAAGTGTAATAATTACCTTGATCAACGACAATGTCTTGCATATAATAAGGTGTCTAAAATGATTTGTTGATTGTTGTTTTGTTAGCAATGGGTGGGGGACATCTGATTAAGCACTATCAGATCCAGAATACAAATGTGGGATTCTTCTGCCACACTTTTACCTAATTACCCTAAAAACTAGTGGGAGAGTAGAATTAGTTCACAATACAATTTAGGGGGAAAAAAATTCTTGCTGTCACGGACTTTTCTCCTTGGTCTGGAAACTTCTTGGTTTCCTAGGGTGCAGCTGACTGCTCGCTCTGCAACTGAAAAATCTCTCAAAGGGCCCTGTCCAGTTAGGTCACACAAAGCCAGGCTTATTATTTAGAGAGCACACAATGCCCCCTCACATGGGGCACAGAGAGGAAGGAATTTTTTTTAAGCCAATTCCAGTCCCCTGGAGCTGCAAACTGCCCTCAGGGCAAAGAAGCCTGCAGGATAATTGGGAGGAGTCTGGCAGGAGAAAAGCTGTCCATGAAAGTTAAAGCTGCATCTTTCTCTATATATCGAGGGATGCCAAGCCACTTTTTAAGTATTCCCCTCTGGGACAAACCTGTATGTCAAGATAAACAATTAAATAATATGCAAGGGCCAAATCAGGAAAATTGCAGCCTCAGCCTGAGAAAATAATGCTGGGAAGCATCAGCCATCTGCCACAGCGAAGGTGAGGAGACAGGTTCCGGAGATTCTGCGAGAGAACTGGGTCAGGGAGGAGGTGCTGTCTGCTTAGAAAAATGCTTCAGGCCCCCTGAAGTTGGTGCGTTCATGCTTTCTCAAGATAATAAGGTGGAAAATGACCTTACGTTATCTCTCTATTGAACCAGAGTGCAGCTGCCCTAGGAACCCTAACACAGTTGCTGATAATGTGTCTAGAGGGAGAGAGGAACCAGAGACCAGACCCCAAAACTGTGACAGGGAGGATCATGAGAGAAGGGCAGACCATTGGATGGGACACCACTGCCCTTAGGGCCGCATAGGGACCGCAAGGAGAGGATTCTTCACACTGTCATCTCTGGAGCGTCACCCTGGGCTTCTGCGTCATCATACTTTGGCCAGCAAGGGCTAAAGGATGGTCAGACGAACATACGTTGTCACAGCACTCTGAACAACTAGCACATGGGGGTTGAACTTGTCTAAGGGACTTTTTGCGGACAAGGAGGAAGCATTATTTGTATAGTATGTGACCAGAGTAGAGAATTCACAACCCTGTGTGATGACATGGACAGAACTGAATGATCTTAGTGTCTCATCTTCCTGGGCAGAGCAGACCAGCAGGGTCTGGGGAGCCAGGCTGGCTGAGGTGGCATTCTTAAGAGGCCTGAGCAAATCCCAGCAGTAACACCCAGGAGCATAGCCACTGTTGCCCAGGGCAAGCAGCCCAGGGCTGGCATTGGGTTACTAAAGTTGTATTAGGCAAGAGAAGAGTGGGTCAGGTGAGCATGCAAGAGCATCTGGGACCGCAAAGAGCTCATGAGCACAGGCTGAGAGCCGAGGGAAAGCATGGTCCACAGGAGACTCCTGGGTGTTGCCTGCAGGGGGTCCTTGCACCCATATCTGAGGGCTCTTTGGAGTGCCCGTATCCAGGATACCCACATCTTAGGGCTTAAGGACATAGCTCGGGAGTGGAGGATAAGAAATGTTTGGCACAGATTGGCCCTTCTGAAAAACCGAGATAGCCTCAACATCAGAAAGTGCTATGAGGCTAAGCAGAGAGGCATACTTTGGGTCCCTTTGCCGCAAAATAGAAGGTGGTCTTTAAACCTGGGCTTGTCTAATAATTCCTGTGCCAGGCCAACTCCACTCTACAGAGGGCTTTTGGGTATATGCTCCCATGCAGAAGGCTTTGTACTTTTTTGGGTAGGGTAGAAGCAAATCCCACTCTGAGAAGTCCCAGTGGGGGTCTTAACATTGGATTACAACTCAAGGAAGCTTGGTGTTCATACACTGTGACAGAGGAGGAGTGCCAGATTTAGGAAAAAAAAAAAAAATATATATATATATATAGGACGCTCAGTGAAATTTGAATTTCAGAAAAACAGTGAATAAATTTTTTAGCATACATATATCCCAAACATTGCCCAGAACATACTTATACTGAAAATTATTTGTTCTTTTTCTGAAGTTCAGTTAAACCTGGAATCTTGTATTTTATCTGGCCACACTATTGTGGAGGCTTATATAGAACAGCAGGCCTACGACAAGCCCAGGTGCTAGGCCAAAACAAATCAGGCAGGTGTCTTCCCTTGATGCAACCTCTACCAAAGGTTCCATTTCAAGGTCCGAGCCTGAGTCAGCAGAACAAGCATATGTATTAAATAAAATATTACTTGCCACCAAAAGTTCTTTGCATTTAGTTTGCAGTCGACTCATTGACATGCCGCTCATCAGTGCACCTCAAACAAGTTGATAAATATCCACAACTAGGAGCACCTGGGTGGCTCAGTCAGATGTCCGACTCTTGATTTCCACTCAGGTCACGATCTCACGGTTTGTGGGTTCACTGTCAGCACAGAGCCTGCTTGGGGTTCTCTCTCTTCCTCTCTCTCTGCCCTTCCCCCTGCTCGCTCATGTGCATGTACACACACTCTCTCTCTCTCAAAATAAGTAAATAAATAAAAATAAATAAATAAACACACGCAACTAGAGCTGCTGTGGAGATGCAGACAGAGCCTGATGCAGACACAGCACACAAAATCCCATCGTTTTGTGGCTTTCAGGAAGCTTGCTGATATCTTTCTTTTTCTTCTGTCCTGAAAGCTCTGTGGAAAAATCCACTAAGGGAGAAAGCCATGACTGCTCTCCTTGGGGCCAAAATTCCAGGCTGAAATGACCCAGGGGTAGCAGGCAGACTTGACAATCTGTCAGTTTCTGGATAGAGTTACTCGTCAATCACTCATTCCTGCTAAATGGCAGAAACTCCTTTTTCTTTATGTCAGACTTTATTTGCTCCTAATGCAGTTATAGCTCAGTTTCTGGAATGTCTAGTGGGAACTGAGTACCACCCCATCCACTTGGTCACAGGGAAACCATGAAGTCAGCCCAAGGACTTAGCTTCCTTTTCTTCACTAAACCTCTGGGCCCTCTCCAAATTCTTTGTATTACTTTTATGCTCTGATCTCATTTTGGCTGGAGCCACATTATAACTTCTTTCTATTCCTTGAATGTGCTATGCTCATTTCTCCAAAAGGGCATCTGGAATGTTCTTCCCCCAAGCCTCCCTACAGCTGCTCCCTGTCACCTCCTGCCTCTCTAGTCTAATCTCTCTCTATAGCCTCACTGGCTTAAAAAAAAACAAAAACAAAAAAACCCTCATAACACTTACCACTAATGTCCCCCTCCCCCCCCCAGTTTATGTGTTCATTTATTTATTCTGTATTTCTCCTCTGGAATGGAAGCCCCTGGTCTCAGCATAGTGCCTGGTGCATACTAAGTGCCCCACAAATGTTGAGAAGCAGTGAGTGGCTCTCCAGGAGGAGAATGAAAAGCTTCCCCTTCAGTTCTTTTCTCCCTCTGGGCCTTGGGCAGGTCTTCCTGGGATTCCTTTAGCCTTCTACCACACCCACAAGCTGAGAGAATAACCCCAGGAGGGCAGTGCTCTGTTTTACATATACAGATAAGAAACAACTGAAATTTGGTTATCCGCTCTATGGAGATGAAAACAAAGTAGTATTTTATTCAAAAAGAATGTGTGTAATAACAGTAATCTGAAAATAATGATATCTATGAGGTCCTGGCAAAGCCACCCAAGAAAAGAAAAACAATAGATGTGAAAGCTTCAGTGAGTCATGACACTGCCTTTCAGCATCAGACTGCCCTGGAATCAGATTCAGATAAACTGGTTTCATCAACTCTAGACTCAGCTGTACACGTCTTTTTTGATTCCTAGCACCAACTGAACATTCTCCAGATAATGGCAAGGTATTGGCTCTCCTTCAAAACGTTCAACTGTGCAGGGGAAGAATGAAAAGGAATCCTTATCCGCTTCTTAAGGTCTAAACACAAGTTAGCTCCTTTCCTGGGTCTGCCCAGCGGGTGTCTTTCCTCTGGTGTCTACAAAGAGCTACTGGCTGGACCAGTATTTGTCAAAGGTGGTCTGTGGCCCACCCCCAGCAGGATTATTTTAAATGCAGATTTCTGGGACTTACCAGATGCCTAGTGACTCTGAAGTCCTGGGTAGAGCCCAGGAATCTACATTTTAATTGACTCCATACCCAGAGGATTCTTAGGCACACTCGGGCTTTGTCCGGCCCTATGGCCTCACTTTCTCCCGCTTCCTGGTTATCACTAGGCTTCCTGTGTGTGTGTGTCTCTTCTTCCCAATGCAACTCTAAGGGCAGAGGAAACACTTGACATTTCTTTCTTGTCTGCTTTGGTGCCGAATTCACTACAAGTATTCAAAAAGATATTTATTGAACGAAAGACCTGAAATTATTTCCCTTTGACTTGAACTTGTTCAAGGAAACTTCCCCCAGAAGATTGGGTTATAAATTTGCCAATTTGATGCTTAAGACAAATTGGTGTGTGTGTGTGTGTGTGTGTGTGTGTGTGTGTTTGTGAGTATTGCTCTCCTGAATAAATGTTTTGTGTCCACCCACCCCCCCACCACGCCCCCCCCCCCTGCTTTGTTCAAAGAAGGACAACAAGGTACATATGGCTGGGCAAAATTGTCTAACCCAAAGGTAGAAGCCATTTTTGCCCTTTCCTAGAACGCTTGTGTGAAAAGATTTGTGAACATTTCAGGGTAGGGAAGATCCTAGGAGAATAGGTAGCCACAGGAAAGGTGTGCTTGAGGGGGAACTAGAGGGCCCTGCCTGACCAGTGGGACCTGGCACTTTGGCCTGTCTCAGTGTGCACAAGTAGCATCCATTGTTTTGAAGTCCAGAGTCCAGCTCAATTTATTGGAGTGTCTAACCCCAGAGAGCTGAGTACCAGAGGGCAGGGTGGCCTGGGCAGATGGGTTCTAAAGGAGGCAGAGATCCTGGGTGTGGTGGGGTGAGGAGGGCAAGCCCTGTGGGCGGTGAGGTGCAGGCCAGCAGGACAGTGGTGGGCCCCTGGTAGGGAGGGCACAGTGGCAGAGAAAAGGTCCCCAGGGGCCATCGTGCCTAGAACAAGTGGCACCTTTTTCTGGTCTTCTTAGACTCACTCCTGAGGCAAAAGCCATGATGAGGCTGTATCACCAATGTGAAGATTGAGAGCGGCGGGAGTGAGGGGGAGGAAAACGGAGGTGGGAGCACGGATAGCCACATCTACTCTTAGTTCCACGTCCCTCTGGAATTAGGAATCTGACCTACAACCTGCTGGACACCCTGTCTGAGCCGTCCGAGAGAGGATGCTCACCCCCTCACAGTCCGTGCAGGGGTCCCAAGGCACCTTCACGGCCTCAGGCACAATCTGCTTCTGGAAGTTGTGTCCCCTTTCCTCATTCTCCCTCTCCCTCCTTCCTTTTCTAGACTCTCCTTCCTGATAGACATTTATGTATGTGAAGGGAGCTTTTAGTCCCCCTCGGTTTTCTGCAGGTTGAACTTCCCAAGTAACTCCCACTTCTCCCCATATGACTTGCTTTCCTGCCTCCTCTTTCTTCAGCTTGCTGGAGTTCTGATGTCAAGCCGCCTCTGCCTCCCGTTGAGGCCCTCTGTTTCTGTCTGTGGCACCTTCATCTTCCCGTCACCCAGGCTTGAACAATACATTCAGCCTTGCCTCCTCCTTCTTTCTTACCCTTAAGCTGTTGGGAGTTTTGTAGGGGTGGAAGTGCATTTTCATACATCTTGTGACAGTTTTTGTCCTAGAGAAGTCCTGGGGCAGCAAGTGGAAATGCACGTGGTGTGAGCTCTCAAGGAGAGTGTGCGCTCACAACCAACTGTGCGCTGCAGCTGAGGCGAGGTGATGAGGGGCGCCAAAGTGGCTGCCATACAAAATCCTTATCTGCTTACAACTTTGCAGAGACATGTTTTCCATTGCTCTTGGTGTGAGTTTAAACTTGCTGTTTTGGCATTCAAGGCCCTACATGATCTGGCTTAGTGCATCTCTCCACGTCATCTCTTGCCTCTCCCTGAAGGACGCTTTGTGCTCTAGCCATTCTGAATGCTCCATATTTTCTTTGTTTGTTTGTTTTTTCTTTTTTAAAAAAATTTTCTTAATGTTTATTTTTGAGACAGAGAGAGACAGAGCGTGATCAGGGGAGGGTCAGAGAGAGAGGGAGACACAGAATCTGAAACAGGCTGCAGGCTCTGAGCTCTGAGCTGTCAGCACAGAGCCCGACGCGGGGCTCGAACTCACGGACCGTGAGATCATGACCTGAGCCGAAGTCAGAGGCTTAACCCACTGAGCCACCCGGGCGCCCCTGTTTGTTTGTTTTTTCTAACAGAACCTGAGAAATGAAGCTGTTTTGTTTGGTCCTATTAGTAATGTGGGAACCGGGAGCACTTTTCAAAGCTGCAGAGGTGAAGGTGGCTTGAGGGTAACCAGATCAAGCTGGTTTCAGTTTGGAGGACAAATGAGAAGGAAGTAAAGCAGTAGAAGAAGTTTGTTGGGGCTGGACTTTACCCTCAGGGTCATGAGGGAGTCATGAGTGTGTTTTAAGCAGAATGGTGAAGTAATCATAGTCATTCATTAGATGACTCTGGCTCTCTGGTAAAGCACGGATTTGAGAGTGACCGATTGGGTGTGGGGATGTGGAAAGAGTCAAGGACGATGCCCCAGCGTCTAGCCTGGGCACAATGCTAGATGGCAGTGCCATTCATTGATATAGAGGCCGAGGGATGAAGAAGAGATTAGGTGGGAGACAGTGACTTTGTTTGTGTTTGAATATGAGTTTGAGGTAGATTTGGGACAAAGAGAATTGTCTGGAAGTCTCTTCAGGAGGGAGAACTGGGCTGGAGCTATAGATTAGGAATCACTAAAGGCTGTAAATGGTCGAGTCCAGAGAAAGTATTTATTTAAAACAAGGAGGGTCTTGGGTTGAATCCCAAGGTATCCCAGTGTTTAAGACATGAGATGCCCACCAAGAAGGCCAAAAGGAGAGGTCCAAGAGGTAGGGGAAGACGGCCAGGCTCTGGTGTCATGGAAACTGAGGGAAGAAGCTGCTTCTAGGGACTGATCAGCAGTGTCAAATGCTGCTGAAGTTCACATGAGATGAAGACAGAGGAGGGTTTGTTGGCATTAGTAACAAGCAGGCAGTTGGCAATATGAGTAAGAGAGGGGCTTCTGTGGGTGGTGAGGTCAGAGGCTGGTTGCAGTGGGTTGAAGAATGAGTAGGAGTTGAGGAGGTGGAGACAAATACAAAAATACATTTTGCTTTTAAAGAAGTCTGATTGTGAGTGAGAGGAGGGGGGGCAGTGGCTTGAGAGATGGTTGAAAAATGATATTAAAACACAGTGACGTGTGTTTAACGGTGAATACGAAAGGATCCAGTGGAGAGGGCCCGTGCACCAGTGAGGGGGCAGGCAGAAATGGTGGAAAGTAGAAACAGTTCCACCTGGTGACTCTTTTTACTTTGAGGAGAGGAAGGCAAGAACTCCTGATGAGGGTTGGGGGACAGGCATAGCCAGCCACGTTTGAGGACAGTATACGAAGTTTAAATAGCTGTGTGGGGGAACCAGAGAGCTTCTGCATGAAGCCCCATCTCCGTGCAGTGCGGGGACTCAGGTGGCTTCCGGGGACCTCCCAGTACTCTTTCTCTTTGGGAGTGACCTCCGTCCCCCTCACACAGGCACCGGCTTGCATGGTCTGTGTCTCTCCCAGGGCACTTCCTTCTTTCTGACTCTATACAGTTATTTGCGGGCCTCTTCGCTCTCCTACGAGACTGTCTGTTGTAACCCCCACAAAGGCGGGCTTTGTCTTTCTATTACTCACAGCCCTGTGACAGTGCATGGCACATAGAAGGGGTCAAAACCCATTTGTAGAATGAGTGAGTGCGGCCCGACCCTGCAGAAAACAGCAGGACACTTACTGTGTGATCCGGCCAATCTATCTTTAGAAAGCAGGCCTGTATCTAGTGTGCTCTGGGGTGGGGCTTGTAGCTGGAGATACAGGTTTAGGAGTCATTAGAGTATATAAATGACCAAGTGCAGAGAAACTTGACTCTGGTGCCCTATTCCCATTTAGATGCTCCCAAGTTCACCACACCCGATTATTGAATGCCAGCAATCTTAAAGCAGCATTCTCAAACCCTACCAGCAACAACCCCCTCCTTCATTAAAATATATTTTGTAACTCCCGTTTTACTTTCTTGAGGTGAAATTCATTGGTAACATAACCCACCTTTTATATATAATTAAAACATTAATATAACGTCCTAATGGGATAGGAGAAATGAAAGGAAAGTCATTTATAATTTAAAAAATACTGTTTCAGTGCTTTTTCATACCTAACGTAGAAGAGAGCTTTGTCAACTTTTATGTGGACCTAAATCATCTGGAAGTCTTAATAAAATGCAGACTGAGACTTTAGTAGATCCAGGGTGGGGGCCTTAGATCTTTCCTCTCACAGGGATGATGGTAGATGTGGATGTTGCTGGTCTGTGGACCACCCCTTGAGCAGCAAGGAATAGGGCTCAAAAAGAAGTACCCGGATGCTTTCTTCGCTGTCTCACACACGTATTTGGGTTTAAGAGAGGTAAAACAACATCTAACTGAATATTGATGGCACTTTTCTTTAGAGTGGCATTTTGAAATAAGACAGATATATATGTGTATAATCATCAATGTGACAGTTTCAAAGGCAGATTTATACATGTCCTATGGGTGACTCAAATACCATGATATGATTTTGGGAAGTGATGACTAACGCTGGGAAAAGTTTTGGAAAAAGCAAAGTAAATCCTTCCCCATTTTCCACTGCAGTTTCATTATGGAATAATTAAGGATATATTGAAACCGCGCAAAAAACTTTGGGTGTTTATATGTAAAACGTAGTTAGGCTCTTGTCTCAGAGAACTGTAAATAGGATTTTCACCTGCATCCATACCTGGCAGGACTTCAGTCACGGGGAAAACTGGACAGTTCTTTGCTGTGACCGTCTCAGACATTGCAGAAAGGCTGCGTTTCTGTCCCTGTCCTGTAAATGCTGATAGTGCTTCCCAGTTATCGATACAACCAAAAACATGCCCTCAAGCTTCCGCAGTACTCCTGCTGAGAACCACTGGCCTCGAGAGACTAAGGAAGAATCGTGATAGTGGACCGAGGCTTCCTGAAGCACATTGCATGAGAAACCACTGCCTGGAACAGGAGGTGTGTTTCCCTGAGAAGGAGCCTGCCTCCACTAAGCTGAGTGTGCAAATCCACGACTGCTGAGTGGACACAAGTGGCTCATGTTCTGTGTCACAAAGACAGAAGCTGATTTCCCAGGATAAGACATTTTCAAGATGCTGAGACATAATTACACATCTTTCTAGGCACAAATTAGTGCCATTGGTGTTTCTACTCTATTAGTCAAGTGAGGCCAAGGTCGTGGCCTTGTTCCTGTTCATCCTGGGGGAGAGGGAGAAGTAGATCAGGTAAGCCTGGCTCTTCCTGGCTGCCACCCATTTCTCTGGCTTCATCGGGTGCCAAGCCTCTTCACGTTTACTCTGTTTGTTAATTTGTTTTTGCTTTTGCTTTTGGGGTTTCTAGAAGCTTTTGGAGGTCTCAGTGGTCTCTTATATACCATTCTCTGTGCCCACAATGTTCTCCTGCTTTCTTATCCAGTTTAAATGACCCTTCCTTAGGGAAGGCTTCCTCGACCCTTCCTGTGACCTAGACCAGGTCACAGATGGGCCTTCTTTCCACGTCCCGTCCTTTCCGTGTCCTGTCTCCCCGAACTTCTTTATAACTTCAGCCACAATACTAACTACAGAGTGATGCCTGCTTAAAGTCTGCCTGCCCTTGTACATGGGAACTAGTTCCACTTCCCAGCACAGTGCTTGACACCAAGCAGACGCTCAACCCTTGATTGATGAATGCGTATGAGTCAAAGTGGAGGGATGTAATTAATGAATTAATTAATTGCATGTTTATTTATTTTGAGAGAGAGAGTGCACATGCATGCATGAGAGAGAGAAGGGTAGGGAGGGCAGAGACATAATTCCAAACAGGCTCCACACTATCAGCACAGAGCTCAATGTGGGGCTTCATCTCATGAACTGTGAGATCATGACCTGAGCCGAAATCAAGAGTCAGGTGCTTAACTGGCTGAGCCACTCAGGCTCCCTTATTAATTTATTTTCATAATAATGATGAATTTGCAGGCCAGGAGTCTATGGTAGGATTGAGATAACCTAAGAAATAACAGGGAGGCATGGAACACCTGGGTGGCTCAGTTGGTTAAGCTTCTGACTCTTGATTTTGGTTCAGGTCATGATCTCATGTTTTGTGAGTTCTAGCCCCGCATCAGACTCTGTGCTGATCATGCAGAGCCTGCTTGAGATTCTCTTTCCCTTTCTCTCTCTGCCTCTATGCTGTTCACATTCTCTCTTTCTTTCAAAAATAAATAAGAAAACATTTAAAAAAAATACAGCAAGGCACAGGTGAGTTCTTCTGAAAGAAAAAGGAAGCTATGGGATGTGGAGAAGTTTTGGGGCAACCATGCAGCCGGCTGCCTGACTATATGCAGTTCTGCTGGGCGTGGTTTGGGTGTATTACACACGTGGTGTCTGTAGATCAGCAGGAAAAGGATATGTGTGGACAGAGTGAGAGCAATTCCAGACAGCTCGATACACATTCCAGGGAGTACAGATTACTAGATCTGCTCATGAGGTGGAAGGAGCACTTAAACTTTTGCCCCACTGGAAAGTGACTTCATATAAGGCAGGGCCCTGGCTTGCTTTCCAGTGTCCGTTGTTTCTAGACTTTGGAGAAGTGAATGAAGTCCCTTTGCCTTCAGGTGTGTCACCTGTGAGTGGGGACATTTGCTATGTCAGAGACCATCGAGGAGGATAGAGCATGGGGTTTGAGCAAGGCCTTTGTACGTTATAAAGTATTACACAAGTGTTTATTACTTGTTACTCTCTTTACGGCCCAAGCAGCTTCCTCCACACCATCTGTGATGCACCTGGAAACCCTGAAGAAGCCCGCACGGTGCTGTGCTTGTTCAGTGATTACGCTCAGCCACTCTACTGAGTGTAGGCCAGGATCTTCTCTAGGCCTGGAGAGCTAGAACGTAGGGTGAACAAAACAAAGCAAGTGGCAGTTAAGTGGCACAAAGCAAATTAAAGTGGGGTAAGGGGCCAGAGATGGACGGAGATGGGGTGTGACAGTTTGGCTCGGACCATCAGTGACTCTTGAGTAGAGAGATCTGGCCAAGTGAATGAATGAGCCTTGCGGTAGTGTGTCAGGGTATGGATGAGGTTGTTATTTAATTGAATCTTTTCAATAATCCTAGAAGGCAGGTATTTTTATATGAAAGGATATGGGAGCAAGGAGGTGGGAAGCAAGGTACCCGAGCAAGCAGGGCAGGGGAGCACAGGGCGTGTCTCGTCCTGCAGCACTGCTCCCCATCCCGTGCCCACACTGCCCCTCTCTTTCCATCATCGGCCACATCATTCTGTCCTCCTCTTTCTCTTCCCACCCTGGTGACATGGGCCTTTCTTCAACTTTCCTGGGGTGCTGATTTTAAGCTCTGAGCTGGACCTCGCACATGCTCATTCCTTTCCACCTCCTCAGCCAGGTCATCGTCATCTCTTGCTAGCAGAAGCTCCCAACTGCCCTCTGTGCTTCCAGTTCATTCTCTGAGCAGCAGCTCAGGTGATCTTTTGCAAATGTAAATTGGATTGTGTCACTCTGTGTTGAAAATCCTCCAGTGGCTTCCCACTTGTGCTCAGAATAAAACTCACACTTCTCGCCCCGACTCTAGCCCGGTGCGATCCCGCCTCTGCCTACCTTTCCAACCTTTTCTTGTGCCACTTTCCCCCTTGTGCACTCAGATCTTTTTTCAGTTCCTGAAACATGTCATGCTCTATGCCCTTTACATTCTGATCCAAGCGCGTGTACCCCCTGAGCTCTAGCCAAGTTTTCTTCATTTTGAGTCTTCAAATTAAATGTCACTTGTGCAGATAGGCCTCCTCTAGTCCCCCAGCTTAAATTAGGTCTCTCTTGCTATGATAGACTATGATGCCATGAAAACAGAGGCTGGCCATGGTAGGCAGGCTTCACCGCAGCCCCAGTGATCCCACCTCCTGGCTTTCACAACCTTGGGTAATTCTTACCCCTTCAGTGGCATCTGAACCCAGTGATTTGATTTGAATCAATAGAATATGGCAAAGGTGCAAAGATATCAATTCTTCAATTAAGTTACAAGAGATCATGACCTTTGCCTTGCATTCTTGGCCTGAACACTTTGTTGAAGCAAGTTATCATATTGGAGAGACCCAAGTGGCAAGGAACTGGGGGCGGCTTCTGGTCAACATCCATCCAGGAACTTGGGCCCTCGAGAAACTGAGGTTGGAAGTAGAGCTTTCCTCGGATGAGCCTTCAGGGGGAACCACAGACTCTGGGCTGACGTCTCCAGTGCAGCCTTGTGAGAGGTTGTGAAGCAGAGGACCCAGGTATGCTGCACGTGGTTTCCACTCCAAAGAAACCGTGAGATAATAAATGTGTGTTGTTTTCAGGTACTCAGTTTTGGACTAATCTGTTATGCCACAACAGGTGACTCTTACACGGTCTGAACATTCATTCATAAACATTTTTTTAATGAATGAATGATTGCCTCTTTCATGCTGTGAACATATTAAGCAAGATCGGGGAAGGAAGTGTCCCAAGACACCAAGATCAAGCTTATAATCTTTGTAGCTCTCAGGTCTCATAGGGCTTTATTTCCCAGGCCACATAGCAAACTGAATAGAAGGCCTGTTGCCTTCCTGAAAAGCTAGTTTTAAGCAAATGACCTTACCTTTGACCATTCTCAAGACTATCTCTTGATCCTCTCAGGATCCGGTGTTCTAATAAGATAAATTCTGAAACCCGATATGCATTGTTTCTGACAGTGCATGAATTCTCCAACTGCACAAATAACCCCACCCTTTTTCCTAGTTATCAGTGATGCCACGCTCATGTGATAATGCCCCGAAATGAATAATTTATGGTTTATGAGTACACTTCATGAATATACAGGATGCCATATAAAATAACATAAATGTTTCCTAATAGAATTAATACACTTTCCAAGCAGTTCAGCTCGAGGCAATTATTGCACTTCCTGGGAGATACAAATTACTTTGCCCTCAGCCTCATGCCAAATAACCCCCCTAAGACACACACTAATTACCCAGAAATACACGGCCTGCCATAGCTCATTGACTAATTGACAATCAGTTTAAAACTTCAGCAAAATATCTTAAAACTTAGGCTTCGCATTTAGCAAGGAAACCCATTTTGTTTATCTCCCCATTTTGGTCTGCCTCATTGGCAGAGCTGTAGCTTGGCTTGTCAGTAATGACTGAGCAGACTTATTATAACGATCAATGGTAAAGGAACAGCATTCCATCATAGCATGTAGCATTTCCATCTTTCATTTCTGTGATTCTATTAAGAACAATTACCAATATTATATCCGTTAATATGGTACAAAAATAGAATGCAACAGTTACTGCTAATGTGGTCCATGAAGCTCACAGTATAGCGCAGCCACCTGCTTCCTCTTGCACTTGGAAGATGCGCCTTTCCGTGCCCTGTGCCCTTTACCTTCTGATCCGGGCACGTGCACCCAGAGTTCGTGCTGCACCTTCATGCCTTCCTCCTGCTTCAGAAAGAAGCTCTGGGCCAAAGCCAAGGCCTTGGGAATGATTCCAGACTATATCCTTCCTATCTACAAGTCACTGTTGGCAACCTCCCTTCGTTAGCAAGTGTATGCACCTCCCTGTGCTTGAGTCTTCTTTCAGAACATTCCAAGAGTTGACATGTCATCTCAAAACTTTTTCTGGATTTTCTAGGACGGTCCAGTCTTGTAAGGGATGTTTACCCAAATTTCAGACAACTGACTTGTAATGAAATATCTGGGACATAGCCCGTTCATGCACTGGAGATGGCTGTCACAGGTGGTGTGGAACAGATCCGGAGGGGTACAGAGCTAGGAGAGGCAATTGTCGTGGGATCGTTTGACTCGTGCGTCATCTGGTTGCAGCCACAGAATAGTCAAACAGGAGTGGCTTGAACAGTTAGGAAATTATCTTTCTCACAGAACAAGACTTCCAAAGGCAAGAAGTCAGGGGCTGGTGTTGCGGCTCGTTGATGGCATCAAAGTCCCCGCTCCTTCTGTCTTTCTCCTCTTCCATCCTTGACATGTGGCAGGTCGTCTCCTGTTCTGGAAGTAGGAGAGGGGTCTGCATCAGCTGTGTCTAATGCTTCCAACAGGAAAGTGCAAGCTCTGCCCTACATACTCATCACACTTCAGCTTAGGTCTCAGTAGCTAAAACTGTGTCACACTGGCCACTTTGGCTAGAATGGAGGCCTGGAAATGTTTAGCTGGGCACGGTGCTGTCCCTAATAAATCAGGGCTCTTTTAGCATGGGGTACATGGACACAGAAGTGGGGGGGGGAGGATAAGTGAGTATGTCATAAGTGGGAAGTTCTGAGAGAAGAAGAGATTGTCTAAGCTGGAATGTGAGGGATGGGTAAGATTTAGGCAGGAGACAGGAGAGGAAAAGGATCTTTGGTAAAGTTACAGTGAGTAACTCTGTGCAAGGAAGTATGAGTGGCATGTCTAGGAGATTGGGGGAACATTGCTCCAAGAAATTTTGTTCTGAGAAGTTGGAAAAAAGTCAGCAGAGTGAGGTGTGTCCAGTTCTGGGAGGAACCTCCCCCCATCCCTGCCCCCAACACATTCCCCCCTCATGCTTCCTTCTGGAGCCTCCTTGGTCAGATTCAAGCATACTTTCTGACCAAAAAGAATGAAATCTTGGGGTGCCTGGGTGACTCAGTCGGTTAAGTGTCCAACTTCAGCTCAGGTCATGGTCTCACTGTTCGTGTGTTCGAGCCCCACATCGGGCTCTCTTAGAGCCTGGAGCCTGCTTCAGATTCTGTGTCTCCCTCTCGCTTTGCCCCTCCCCTGCTCATGCTCTCTCTCTCTCTCTCTCTCTCTCTCTCTCTCTCTCTCTCAAAAATCAATAAACATTAAAAAAAAGAAGAAGAATGAAATCTTAAGAGGATTCTGCTCCCTGTACTTTTATCTCTCCTCTAAGCCAGTTGTTTGCAACACTGGCTACACATTGGAATAACTCGGGAGAAGTTGTAAAAATCCTGATACCAAGGCCATTCCCCCAACCAATTAAGTCAGACTCTGGGTGGGGTAAGTGGAGTGCTGGTAAAAGTTTAATAACTGGCTCCTTAGGAAAAAAAAAAAAAACCCATGCATGTATATACATACCTAAATTTATTATAAATTTTACTGATACAAAGAATGTGTAGCCTACCACTTACAAACGATCATAAAAGACAGTACTCTTTTTTTTTTAATGTTTATTTTTTTTTTTGACAGATAGAGACAGAGCATGAGTGGGGGAGGGGCAGAGAGAGAGAGAGAGAGAGAGAAGAGAGAGAGAGAGAGAGAAAGACACAGAGTCTGAAGAGGCTCCAGGCTCTGAGCTGTCAGCACAGAGCCTGATTCGGGGCTCGAACTCACAAGCTGTGAGATCATGACCTGAGCTGAAGTCAGACACTTAACTGACTGAGCCACCCAGGCGCCCCTAGACAGTACTCTTTATTATAGAATGTTCTTTAGGCCATTGATTCTCAGATAATGGCCTTTTTTCTTTTTTTCTGAGCTCTTGTGTCTGTAGTTAGCTTATGGCTGTGATTCGACTGTGATTTCACACAATCAGACTGCACATGAATGCTTGGTTACTGTCCAAACTCACCCATTGACTCATGGATGTGATTCCATCATAAATGTTAGTTGACATTTTCGTTTACGTTGACAAAGAAGATGAACACGAAACAACAAAGATATATGTTGGAACTTCACTTGTTCATCAGTGACACAAGAGACTTCTTTGCTGATGAGGCCTTAGTTTTCAAATACTGGAAGAATAGTTCCTGAATTTTCTATGCCATTCACCATGTGACATTTAGAGATACGATACACTTTTAAGTTTAATTTGTATTTTTAACCTCTCACCTGTCCCTTTCATAAGTCTAGACTAGGGCTTGGCTAAGTTTTTCCAGTAAAGAAACAGATAGTAACTATTTTCTGTTCTGTGGACCACAAAAGGTCTTTTTCTCCTTGCCCCCCTTTTTATTTTTATTTCTATTTTTTTTTAATGTTTAATATTTATTTTTGTGAGAGAGAGAGAGAACAAGAGTGCATGCACAAGTAGGGAAGGGGCAGAGAGAGAGGGAAATACAAAATCCAAACTAGGCTTCAGGCTCTGAGCTGTTA
Source organism: Lynx canadensis (assembly GCF_007474595.2). Taxonomy (NCBI): domain Eukaryota; kingdom Metazoa; phylum Chordata; class Mammalia; order Carnivora; family Felidae; genus Lynx; species Lynx canadensis. The sequence continues at coordinate 129,521,293 of NC_044303.2, forward strand.
GCATAGAGCCTGACGCAGGGGTTGAACTCACAACTGTGAGATCATGACCTGAGCTGAAGTTGGATGCTCAATAGACTGAGCCACCCAGACGCCCTTGTGCCCCCCCCTTTTTTTTTAATTTTTTTTAACGTTTATTTATTTTTGAGACAGAGAGAGACAGAGCATGAATGGGGGAGGGTCAGAGAGAGGGAGACACAGAATCGGAAACAGGCTCCAGGCTCCGAGCTGTCAGCACAGAGCCTGACGCGGGGCTTGAACTCACGGACCGCAAGATCATGACCTGAGCCGAAGTCGGCCACTCAACCGACTGAGCCACCCAGGCGCCCCTGCGCCCCCTTTTTAAAACAATCTTTAAAAATGTAAAAACTCATGAGTCATGCAGAAACAGACTGTAGGCCAGTCTTGGCCTGTGCACTGTAGTACGCCCATCCCTAATCCAGACATCAACACAGCAAATCAAGCCCTGATTTATAGTATTTGCTGATTCCTGTGGTGTAAAGATTCCATAAGCCACCAGTGTGACAGCACTGAATGTGGAGCTGGGCAGAGATGCATGACGACACATCATTAGGTAGTGTTTCCACAATTCAGGTGCAACAGACAATCCCAAGAGCATAGACAGTAGTCTAATAATCAGAAAGTGATGAATGTTGAGTATTTACCACCTTTATTTTATTTTTTAAAACTTTTAAAGTGATTTTTTAATGTTTTATTTATTTTGAGGGGGGGAAGGGGGAGAGAGAGAGGGAGAGAGAGAGAATCCAAAGCAGGCTCCTCGCCCAGCTCAGAGCTCAGTGCAGGGCTCCAGCTCATGACTGTGAGATCATGACCTGTGCCCAAATCAAGAGTCGGATGCTTAGCTGACTGAGCCACCTAGGTGCCACAAATACCTCTATTTTTTAAATTAATTTATTTATTTTTTATTTTTTTAAATTTTTTTTTCAACGTTTATTTATTTTTGGGACAGAGAGAGACAGAGCATGAATGGGGGAGGGGGCAGAGAGAGAGGGAGACACAGAATCAGAAACAGGCTCCAGGCTCTGAGCCATCAGCCCAGAGCCTGACGTGGGGCTCGAACTCACGGACCGTGAGATCGTGACCTGGCTGAAGTCGGACGCTTAACCGACTGCGCCACCCAGGCGCCCCAATACCTCTATTTTTAATAAGACTCATTTATTTGTGTGCTTATATAATCTTTTTTTGCATAGTGGCTGTGTTTAACAACTGGCTTTGGAAATGTAGCATTTTCTTGTGAGCTGGGAACAATTGGCTCTGGTACACCAATAGATGGGATTCAGGTGTCTTTCTGTGAGGGGAGGGTATTTTTTTTTTTTTTTTACTGTTTTATTTATTTTTGAGACAGAGAGAGATAGAGGGTGAGCAGGGGAGGGGCAGAGAGAGAGGGAGACACAGAATCCGAAGCAGGCTCCAGGCTCTGGGCTGTCAGCACAGAGCCTGACGCGGGGCTTGAACTCACAAACCGTGAGATCATGACCTGAGCTGAAGTCGGATGCTTAACTGACTGAGCCATCCAGGTGCCCCGGGGAGGGTATTTTTTTAATAGACTTTATTTTTTAGAGCTGTTTTAGGTTCACAGTAATATTGAGCAGAAATTACAGAGATTTCCCGTTTACTCTCTGCCCCCACATGTGCATAGTCTTCCTTTTATTATCAACACCCCCCAGCAGGGTGCTGCATTTATTACGGTTGATGAACCTCCACTGTCACCTCATTATCACCCAGAGTCCATGGTTTACATTACAGTTCACTCTTGGTGTTGTACATTCTATGGGTTGGACAAATTTATAATGACACATATCCACCATTATAGTATCATAAAGGGTAGTTTCGCTGCCCTGAAAATCCTCTGTGCTCTGCCTCCTCACCCCTCCCTCCCCTCTCCACACCCCCTGGCAACCACTGGTTTTTTTGTTGTTTTTTTTTACTGTCTTCATAGTTTTGCCTTTTCTGAAAAGTCATATAGTTGGGCTTATACAGTACGTAGCATCTCAGTTGACTTCTTTCACTTGGCAATCTGCATTCTGCCTCTGCCTTTCCCAGTAGTCAACTCCTGGTCTTGTCGCACCTGAGTTATTGCCACTCTGCCAGCCTAACGGAGCCTCCTGTGGTCACCTGCTCTAATTAACCACCATGCCTTCTCTTCTGCCGACACAGGTAAGTCAGCAGCCTCAGTCTTGATTATTTATTTGCAACTCCAGGGCTGCACTCCCCCATCTTCCTCCTGGAACTAGTGCCTGGCACAGTCCGTACATAATAGATATTAGAAGAACGAGCTTTCCGAGGACAATCCAGTTTCTACCACGGCTCTGTAGGCAGGCGAAGCCAGGTCATGGAGGCCTATCATGAAAGTCATTTACGTATTTGATCTCAGATCCATCATCTACCTTCCCCACTTTGAACCTCGACATACTGACCTCCTGCAAGCTTCCTTGTCACCTGGCTTTGGAGATAGTGTGGTCTGTGGAAGACTGGCGAGCAACGGGAGAAAAGGAGCCAGAGTATTCCCCACTTTTTCTTCCTGCCCTGGGTGGTGTCACCGCAGTGTCTGTGCCCTGTTCCACACTCCAGCTCCTACTTACCAGTGCCTTCTGTGATCGTAGCTTCCTGGATAGCCCCGGCTCTGGGGCTCTGCTCTTCTCTGACCCCAGGTACTGGCTCCCACTTGTGCTCATTTGCCTTACCATCCCTTTCACCTCGTTCAACATCTTTGTAACAACTCCCCGGCATTCCTTCTCTTGAGGTTCTTTCTTAGCAGGACCTTGTCAGATTCAGTTTGATACGCTTGGCTGAGGATTCTGGGCTTCATGCTTTATGGAGGGTGGTAGGACAATGCTGAAGGTTTCTGAGGAGGAAATGGATATGATCAAATGGGTCTTTTAGGAGGATTCATTTAGCAGAGGTGGAAGGAATGGACTATAGGATCTATGGATCCCTGGAAGATGTGTAGATAACCTTACGAATCTGTGGATATTCTACAACTGTATACAAAATTTTGTGTGTATGTGTGTAAGTGTAAGTGAATTTTTTCTGTGGAGGGAGGCCATGCTTTTCATCACATTCTCTGTGAGATTCTAATTGTGTTAAGAACTACTGGGCTAGAGGTAGGGAGGCCAGTTAGGAAGCTAAGTAGTTCAGTGTGTCACTGAGGGTTCTGGCAAAAAACAGCATTCACCTGAGAATGTTCCGGTGGCGGCCTTAAAGAAGAGAGTGCATTCAGAAATATGGGCAGGGTTAGATGAATGAGCAAGAAGCATCGGGGCACCCAGAGATCAGCATCAGTAGGAAGCTATCAGCGCCCCCCCCCTGCCCCCTGCCCAAGGACTATAGGGCAAGGGGATAAGACTGAATGAAGGGGGCCCAGGACAGCTGGAACCCCGGAGGAGAGGCCACTCTGTGGAGCAGGAGTGCTGGAGGGATCAGCCTCTTCAGAAATGGGGGATCAAAGCAGGGAGCCAGGAAGGAAGGCACATGCTGGCCTTTCTCCTCCCACTCTCTGATCGACTATCATCAGGGCCTCCCCATGGTCTCTAATCACCAAGGTTTAGAGAGGCTAACCTTCCAAGTGAAGCTGGGTGATGTGATCAGCAGGGCCAGAGCAGGGCAGCAAGTGTGGGTAAATAGATGGACTGAGACAGAGCAGTGTCCCAGAAAATAAATAACACACAGAGAACATGTTACTTAGAACTTCTAGAATTGTCGAAAAGGGGCTCGACAGAGTTGGATCTGACTTCTGACTGATTTCTGACAAATCACCGTCTGATTTCTGAATTCTGCTTTTTATCAGACTGTCCTACACTAGGTTGGCCCTACCCAGCGACACCAGATAAAGAGAAGCAAATATAGAGGATTTTGTTGTTGTTGTTAACTTTGTCCTTCCACTACTGCTTATAAGCTCTTTGACATTGGAAGTCACAGAATGTCCCTGAGCCTCCCTCATCCATAAAGTCTGAAAGTTGCATTTGATGTTCTCTGTGGTGCCTTCTGGCTTGAAAGTTTAATGATGCTGTAAGGGGGGCTTTGGCTTCCTTCCTGTGAAGGGCGTTCAGTGTTCTGGCTCCTTCCAAATAGGTGAGCAACCTTCCCTTGCCTGCCATCATCTGTGAAGCCTGGAGACCAGCAAAGGCAGCAAGTACCCTGTCCCTCTGAGGAGCCGACTGCAGGCTTGTTAGCATTTTATCGACTTTGGCTGTGCTGTTAGTTTTTAGGATTCGTAGTGAGACGCTTTCATAGATGTTTGAGTCAAAGTGTTCCCTGGGCTGAAGGAGCATAGTTTTGAAGATATGTTTGCATTCTGTCTGTGTTCTAGAGAGGCCTAATATAAAGAAACAACCCAGCAACTCTGCTTGGGAGGGATTGGGGAGAGTTGCTGAAAGGAGCTTGCTTTTGTACGCGTTTCAGAGATTTAATTTTATTAGCCGATGCAAATGATCTGTTCCACACATGTAAAACAAAAGGACAAGAAAATGATCCCTGTGTCAACATCAGGATGTCTGACTTAAAATCCCATTCAAATAACTCCCTAAAAATGATCAGACACTGAATACATTATTTTTCTGACTTTGACAAAACCAGTCTGCACAAAGAAGCGGCCCCATGAGGTTATGGATAAACCAGCCACGTTAAAACTCCGGCATTTTCATGTCAGTCACAGATTTTCTTAAGGGCCAACTCACTGTTTAAGGACTAATGTGTTTGGAGAGGGGAAAAAAATCGCACTGTGTTATTAGGCAGAATCCCCTTTATATACAGGGATTGGATCAGTTTGACCCTGATTGTGTTGCCTGCTTTATTGTCCTACTTCAAACACGGGGCCCTGGGCATCATCTTAAGGAAGGGCTGATTGAACTGTCGGCCTGACACTTGTCAGCTGTGGATAATACGGGTTTCAGTCCGTCATGCTCACACATAAATGAACCATGACAGAGATAGACTGTTGAATAGAAAAAGCAGTTTTACTGTGGATAACCTTTCTTGAATAAATGCAACAAATAATAAAGTCTGAAAAAGGGGACATGTACCTTAGGAGAGCAGTGACGTTCCGAACCAAATGGTTATTATCTTTTGGGGCCCTCAGAAATTGCCCATCTATCAGAGCATGTGATGGAGAGAAAAGGGAGAAGTGCTATATGATTATAAGAAAAATGACGGCAGTTGAGTCCATGCAGCCTTCAGTGTGATAGCACATAACAAAACCCCGTTCCAGCTCACCGGGGTTAAAAAAGGAGGCATTGTTTGCGTACCAAATGGACTCCACAATTGTTTGTAGAAGATGGTGGCACACATCTTAATTATAACGGCAGAAAAAGAATCTGAAACTATTTCTTTCCAACATCTCTCCCTTTTCATTTAAAAAGAAAAAGAACTCCCCGCAGAAATGGCGGAAATTCTACATTTCAATCAAGATGGTCCAAAGAATGATTTGAATTTACAGGCCTGTAATTGGAACAAATTGGAAACAAAAGAAGAGCTGGTTGAAGCCACGTGATGTGGCCACAGTGCTACTATGTACAGTAGTCTGCTAGGAAAAAAAATCATGTTTCTTTAAAGCGAAGCTAACTCCGCTGCAAAGCTCCAAGCAATTTGCATAAATGTCTCTACCATGATTTTTTTTTTATTTATGGGCCCTAAGTTTCTAATTAAATACTAATTAATACTATCACCAGAATTGTCTCCCATCCCCAGCTCTTCATAGCTTTGTCACTTTGATTAATGCATAGTCATTTATTAACTTATTTAACAAGCCAGGGTGCCTCATGACAAACTAGATTAAATTATCCTCATAACAGTCTCATTACTGAAAAAAAGGGAGTTTTAAACTTAATAAAAATTATCCTCAATAACGTTAAAGCTTTTCCACCGCACCCTTAAAAGATAGAAATAGGTTTCTTGTTTGATTTATAATATATGGAGTTGTATAAAGCATCCATTAATAAAATTTATAAGTTCATTTAAGCTTGCACATTACAGTAGTGCTGTAGCCTTGGGTGCTTATTATTTAACTTTTGCTGTAGTTATGAAGATAATTAATGTCCTGACCAGACAGGGACTAAAATACCCACTAGAATGAGGTAATTAGAGACATAAATAATGTTTAGGTTCTTGTGTGCTGCTTTCTAAATTAATTGTTTTGTTTTCCACCCAAACTTGATAAAGAAGAAAATAAGAGTTTACCAAGGAAGCTTACGGTGAAGGTGAGGTGTTTGTTTCTGGCGGATCTAGAAACTGTTAAGAAGCCTCACAGTGTCTGGCCTGGAGGAGGGAGCTGGGTGTGCCGGGGCATTCAGCGCTTCCCCGGGAAACCGTGGGCCCTCCTTGCTCTCTGGCGCCCTCCAGTGGTCAGGTCCTGGAGGCGAGCACACCTTGCCGGCCTGCGGATCAGTGGACCCCGGAAGCCCAAGGGGGTGAGTCAGAAATGAGAACTGAAGGAAGTGTCTTCATACAGCGATGGTGTAAGCTTCTCAGTCAGACTCGGAGGAGGAGAGCCCCCGGGGGGAGGGGGGGGAGCCGAACAAGTCTATGGCAGCAGATCTTTCATGCTGATGAGGCAGAACATGGGAAGCTGTGGCAGAGGTCCTGCTGGTCTCAAAACAAGTATGTGTCAAGACATTAGAACATATGTGGAGCGCTGACCCGCGGTGGGGTGTGTTACCATAGGAATGCAGCACGTCCTTGGGCTTATTCTGTTCTCGTTTTCGGTTTCTTGCTAAGATAGCACTCTCGTTGAGATTCCTAGGTAATCTGGCAGGAGGGCGGTGGAAATGCATGCACCGATGGAAACTGTGTCTGTTAGTTGAGCTTCCTTATGGCCTGTGGTGTCTCGAGTCTTTGGGTGGGGGTGTTGGAAAGGGGCACTAGCTCCCTTGTTGCAGGTAGAGAGCTGACACTCTGTATGGATATCCCTTCACCATTTGCGAAGCCCTTTGACACGCATGCTGAGTCCCTCCAGAATCCTGTGAGACCAGAGGGAGGGCCTCTCATTGTGGTTGCTGAGGAGCCACGTGGTGCCTTGGATCCACACAGTGACCCATTGGTTACTCCAGCCCTGGGAAGAGTGCCTGGTTCCTTTCCTTTTGGTTTCCGGTGTACCCCCCCCTCCCCGCACTGCTGCACCTCCCCTCCATTTCTTCTCTCTCATGCCCTCCTTCTCCCTCTCACCTTTCCTTTTAGTCCTTGATTCAGAGCAGAGATAACAATAGCTCTACCTGTTCATGTACGAAAATAGCTCACTTGTCAGAGCCGCACGGGGACCGGTGCCTCAAAAACTCTGTAAGTGGAAGAATGGTTCAGAGAATTTTCTTCAGGTTTAGAGTGTTGCGTGGTCATCGCCATCTCTAGCTCACAACCCATCCCCGGGAGGTAAGTGGATGGCAAACGTCCCCATTATTTATAACCCTTGTTTAGCATTGATTAAGATTTCCATCTTGGCAGACCTATTAGTAGAGACCTATTAGTAGACGTGGCTTTGGCCCAAAATAGATCAACATTAGGCCAGACCTCAGGTCCCTGATTTCCTTAGTTTCCCCCTGGCAACTTTGAGTCCAGTGTACTAAGTACCCAGCTGGCCCAGTATTCATTTTGGGCAAGTGGGCCAAATTAAGTTAAGCAGGGCCCCTAAGAACCACGTGAGATGTCCTAGGTTAATTAAAATAAAGTACAGTAAGGGAAGAGCTCATGGTCAACACAGGAGGGTGAGAGCCCAGGGGGCTCTTATTCCTGCCTAGGTCCTTCCATTTGTGTCTCCCTGGGCTTTATCATGATGGCCTGAGATGTGGAGTGGCAGAGGGGGGATGGTGGCAAGATGAGAGGGGATTAAGGATTAAGGATGCACAGTTGGGAAAAATAGAGAAGTAACTGTTTTCAGTGGTTCTCAAACTTTCATGGGCAAAACAATGCAGATTCTCTGGCTCTGGTTTCAGAGTTTCTGATGCCATCTGTCTGAGGCCCAGGAGTCTGCATTGCTAATAGGCCTGTGACTCTGATGTAGGGTTCAGTCCGTGGACCCCTGGTTATAAAATATTGGTCTAGGTAGGGGGGTACAAAGAGAAGATGGAAGAACTGACAGGAGGGGAGAGAATTTTGCCCGAATCATCTTCACCCCTCTGAGAAAGTGCCATAGTTGTTATGTGTCCTTCTAAAGGTCCAGCTTACCTGGGGATGCGTCTCCAGGTGACAGGTGGCAGGCAGGGGGCAGGGAATGGACAGATGTGAAAGATCCCCTCACCAGAGGAGTGTTTGGTCAGAAGCACATCTCCTTAGCTCTCCCCAGCACGTCTGCTAAGTGTTTGCCCTGTCCTCCTTATTGCATCCACCGCAATCAAAATTCGTCACTCCCCTGTCCACCTCTTCCTTCTGACAGCCGAGGAATCCTTCTGTGAGGGGAAGTCTGAAGGAGATGGGGGTGCAGTAGGACCCTGAGCCCAGGCTGCTCCAAGCATCTGGGGAAAGAGAAGACTGTCTGGAGGGGCCCTAATGCCTCCCTCCACAGCACCCCCACCCCCTCCCAGAATAGGGAAGGTGAGGCATGGGCTTTGATTAAGCTGTCTCAGGTGCACATGGCCTAAGTCAGGCTGGGGTCAGCTGCGCAGTGTCTGGCTTCTGAAGGGCCAGTCTGTTGGGCGGGTCGGTGTGCGACAGGTGCTGTGAGAGCAAGTGTTCCTCACACCGCTTCAGAACTGAGCACACGCTCAGCGGGGACCTCCTGACCCACTGGGCTTTCTCCACGTGCTCCTCATGCCTTTACCACGATGCAGGCGGGGTGGTGGGTGTGACACATGTGTACACAGTTCAGCACAACAAACACTACTGGGTCACAGGCAAGTGCCAGGCACTGTGCTGGGCACTGGTGATACAAAGATGAAGGGAGTTTTCTTTCCAGTTGGCTTGACTGTGCTCCCAGAGGCTATCAGCGATGTTGCCCTGAGGGGAAAGGCTAAGTCTGGAGAGGTCACCTGGGGCTCAGCCGGTTCCCCAGCTTCATGCAGCCACCTGGTATAGAAAGGGAGCCTCATGGCTAGATGGATTCAGGTTTGGTTTGCAGGGTGAGTGTGACTGAGGGAAAAAAGTGACAGGGCTTAGGACTCTGGCTCTCAGACTGGGGTGTGCAAACCTCCAGGGACTGTGTGAGACAACCCACCCGGAATGAGCCGAGAATACCAAAGCTCTTACTATATTGGTCATTCGAAATCTTGTCATATATGCCTTTCTATTTTTGTGGAATGTTCTAAAATGAAGGAAGGTCAGTCCAGTAGTAAACTTTATGCAATTTAGGAAGGAAGGAAGGAAGGAAGGAAGGAAGGAAGGAAGGAAGGAAGGAAGGAAGGAAGAAAGGGAGAAAGGGAGAGAGAAGGAAGGAATGTCAGAGATAGGTGGTCAGTTATGTTTCTTGTTTCACATTGGATGTGTATCATGAAATGAACTGACAGGTCATGGGTTAGAGTACTGCCAAAAGAGTGGCTGAAGCTCTGGGTCCTCGAGTCTGGGCTGGAAGGAGAAGGAAGCAAAACCTTGAGGGAGCCGAGAAGATGGGGAATGTGGAGAGAATGGGGGATGGCAGAGCTCCAGCTGATGCAAAGTCAGAGTTAGTGGATTTAAGGGAAAGAGGTCTCAGGAGAGGAAGATGAGATCAGAGAGCCGGAGGAGGACTGAAACTGCCTCGGGTGGAACAAGGCGGGTGATTCAAAAACCACCTTGTAAAACAGGGCAGGGAGGGAAGGAAGGGGAGTGGGGGCCGGTGGAGTGGATTTACTGTCCACGAGGACATTAACGTGCCTGACTTGATGGCAGATTGCAGGATAGAAAAAAAGATGGTAAGCCACTAAGGTGCCTTTAGAAGGTCTGTGGGGGGTAGTGGTGGGCAACCAAGTGGCACAGGGAGGGAAGGAGGGATTGACTTGAAGGAAAATGAGTAAAGGTCTCTTTGAGGAGAAAGGAGGACAGATCTGGGAGTCTGGGAAGAGTGGAGAGGAAGGAGCAGTGCCCAGGCTCCAAAGGAAGCAGGAAAAGAAAGTTCCCTACCCCTAGGCTAATACTGAGGAGGTTGCTTACCATGGAACAGAGTTCCAGAGGATTAGAATCAGGCGTGCAGTGGGAGTAGGTGTCGGAGGAGGGGAGGGGAGCAGGCTGGAAGGAACCCTGCCCGCACTGGTCAAGGCTTGGCCTTCTCCACCAGGGGGGGCGGGGCAGGGGCCTGTTTGGTGGGTTGCAGAATAAACTTTGAAATCATAGGTGGCATTTTAAAAAAAGGAATATACAAATGCCTTTTTCGTTCAAAACCACAAAATATGTTATCTATGGACATGCACAGTGACAACCATAAACCATCCTGTACCTTGTCAACTGAAACCCATAACCTGTTCTTTAGTTTTCAGTTTCTCTGACCTTATTGGTGAGAATCATGCTTTGAACTTCTGGTAACAGTTCATTAGTGGTGATCATGCGCGATCTGAGGCATCAGAACATGCTACCTCCATGCCACCTTCACCCACCGTGCCCATGCCAGGCTCCTCCTCCTCTTCGGGGTCTTCGAGATCACTTGTGCTCGGTTTCACACAGCAGGGAAGCAGCCCTTAGTACCTTAATAGTGCCGACAGTGCCTTTCCCGCCCTAGCCGCAAAATCTCGGAGCGAAGCATCACAACCAACTTCGGAATGGTTTTGCCTAACGTTCTCAGCTGTCAAGGGCCCTTCTGGTGTTCTTGGCAAGGTTATTGCAGACAGTTTGAATGTTTTCAAGAGTAATTTCTGCATTGGTTTTTGAAATCTTCATTCATTGGATTTAGTGAGTCCAAAGGTGAAACACATGGAAGCCAAGCCCAGCCACCTCCTTAGCAAGATGCCTTCTTCAAAACCAGCTGTAGCAGCCCCCAGTTGCATCGGGAACGCTTCCTTTACATTCACTGTACCTCAGTTGTCCCGCCAGACTGCAGCATGGCTGTTGTATCTGAACATTTGCCATATGCTCATTCAGTTCTCCCTCTTCGTCCTCACTAGCAGCAACCTTTCTTGAATACATTTTTCAGCTTGTGACTCACCACCTTTCCCTTTCAAGAGCGAGGAATCATCTTTGGTCTCAATGAATTCTACTTTTCTGAGGCCAAATATCTTCAAGATTTAGGGTCAGCCCCTCTCCAAACACCTGCAAATGCATTTAAAAATGGGTCAGTTCCAGGGCAGAGTTTTTCTTTTATGATACCAAATGTATTCATAATACATTATGCAGGTGTTTTGATGAGAATCCAGAAACATCTTGAGACACCATATTTCTCAGAAATGTGAGAATTTAAGACCATTGCTGTTCCAACAAGTCTTGTGTATAGAGCTTTTTATTGCATTCATTTGCATTATTTTGTTTACTTCTCAGAACTCTGTCAATTAGTCGCAACTCCATCTCACAGATGAGAATGGAACACAGAGAAAACTCACCTAAAGTCACACACTAGGAAGACGGTGGAGCCAGGGCTAGGCCCGGTGTTCTCTACACTAGATCATTCTGCCTTTCAGAATTAAGGGCCAATCAGACAATAAGATCATTCCACAACCAGGCACCTGGCAGGTTAGAGCTGAAAGAGACCCCTTTCTGTATTTAGTTCAAGCCCTACTTTCCTAGATATTCAGTAAATGTATCTAATTAGAAAAAAATGTGAATCGTTTGACTGTATACCTATAAATATTATCCCTGGAAAGAAAAGGAACATTTGGTAAATGTACAAAAGATATGGGAAAAATTTGCATGTTATCCTTGTGGAGGGACCATGTTAATCTTGTCTGTATTGTTCCGGTTTTAGTATACATGCTGCCGAGCACTCTCCAGAATATTTTAAAATGAATATATCACGATAGAAAACACCAAAATGTATCACATATAGTAAAGGTCAGTATTGTTTTGTGAGACTTTTGTGTTGGTTGCATATATTTGTAGATACTGTGGGTCATGATATAGAATTTATTTCATGCTGTGGATTGTGCTAACAAATGGCGGAAGGCCACTGGTGTGGTAGAAAGAGCACTGGAAAATGGGCTCAGTTACTGGACTCGAGGCATTGCTCTGCCAGTAACCACCTGCGTGAGCTTGGCCAAGGAACTTAACCCATCAGGGCTCCATTTCTTCATTTTTAAAATGAGAGGGTCGAACTAGATGTTTTTGAGATCCCTTTCCCTAAGATTCTATCATTCTGGTGATTCTCTCATGGCATCGATGAGGCACAAAAGCCTTTGCAGCGAGGAAGGTGGGTGGAGAGAGGTGTCAGGAGCAGCACGGCAAGCACGAGCCGGGTGCAGACACACAACTTTCCCACAACAGCTGCTGCCCCGGTGCTCATTCTTGCTGCTTGTCATCATGCTGGTAGCACCCCAAGATGTTGCCGCCACGAGGGTGTGAATGATGACCGTGCTTAAATCCAAGTTGGAGCCTGTGGACAGCAGTGGAGGTGAGGACTGCCAAGCACACACACCTGGTACCACTCTTGGCACTGCGAGGTGCTCAGAAGCAGTTCTCGATGACAAGCATGATGAATATTCCAGGGAGCAAGCAAGGGAAAGGCAACCTAAATAGAAAAAGTTGAAACTCAGGAGCCATATTTCCTCTACAGTCTATGCAGCCCTAGAGTAATAAAGGTTTTCCTTAGAAAAAAAGAGGGGAGCAATTTCAGAAAATATGCAATGTGAAATGTTTAGTATCATTCCTTTTCTGGTGTATACTAGCACTTAGTTTTCTGTAAAGAACAGGGACCAGTTATCACTTCCCACTCATTTGATGATAAGATGTAAAGTTAATTTCATGGTGGAGAAACACCCAAGAGATTGCTTGCTTTCCATTAATATAGAAGACATTTTTGACACAAGCACATAGGACTGTACATGTACGCATACACACATGTACACACAGGAGAGCTGATACATACATTAAATGTCTAAATTATTAGTTGATCTTAAGACAGCATACAACATGACAAGCAACAAGATTATCTGTGTGATATGCACCCACATGTAGAAACTGAGAGTGTGTTTTTTTTTTCTCACATAGAAACGTAATGCCAGAAAACATTCTGCCTTTGAAGAACAAGAGTACAAAGGTGTTCCAACAATTGAAGGTTACAGTTTTGCCCAATTGCTTATTATTCACTGCACTTGGAAATAGGACATGGAGGGGACAATAACCTTTCCCAGCCTGGATCTCTTTAGCATGCTTTAATTTAGTGTTACCCCCTAGGTAAGATTTAACAAGATATCTCTGTTGGCCTGCAAAAACAAAACAAAACAAAACAAAACAAAACAAAAAAACCTAGTTGACAAGAGCCTTGTGTGTCAGGAAGCAGATCAGAAGTGGACTTGGTTGTTGTTAAACACTGTGTACTTTTAAAGAAGTAGATTAATAATTTAAGGCATTTTAGTACTTGTGGAGAGCCCTGAACTGACAGCTCTAGGGCCCATTGCCTGTCTGCAGCTCAGGTGCATCATGGGTCTAAACATGGAAACAACCCCATAGATGAGACTCTTCCAGTCACTCCAGCTAGACTGAGGAGAAGACACAGCCTGGTGGTTGAGTCTCACCATGACTGTGGCCGTGCGGCAGGCACTTCTGAACAGAGTCGGGAGGAGATGCACTTGCTAGACTCTCCTTTTTGTGTAGGTGACTGGAGAAGTTTAAGAGATGAATACTTTTTGTCATAACCTATTGTGACAGACACTAAACGCATGAGACTACTGTGGAATGTTGATGTAGCGTCTTTGGTTGGTCTGTTTACTTCCAAAAGACAAACACAAAATAAAACAAAATCCAAAACCAAAACAAAAAATAACTCCAAACAAAGTCCCAGCCACAGGAAAAAAATACCCAGCCTATACTAACCGAGTGGCCGTTATTTTTGGCTGTGGGCTGGGCTGGTGAGACGCTCTTTGGCCGGCTGTCACTGTGCACAGCCGTCTGACTGGAATTTTCGTGAGCTGGGAAAGGAATGGTTATATTTGGCCTCTGGAAGGGAAGTTGCTGAGATAGAAAGGCAGCTTTGGGTCATAGGGTTTGAGCCCATGCCAAGGGGAGGGGAAGCGGGTCACCCGTTTCCAGCTGAGGAAGTTGGTGGGACAACCAAGCTGAACCCTCTGGTAAGGTTGTGGTGGGGAGCCGACAGGGGAGTGTACCACACATCCGGGCTGGACTGCTGGAGAAGCTTGTTCCGGTCCAGTGAGCCCTGCTGCCCCTGGCTGAGCCGGCCAGGACGGCCAGTGCCTGCAGCACAGGATTCACTGACATCTGTTTTCCTTCGCTTTGCCGCCAGTGCTCAGCGTAGGTTATCTCCTGGTATTGATTCATGGAAGTTTCCGTGTCGTTTAGTAGTTATCATTTACACACCCTCTGTTCACTACTAGATCGTGGGTGCTTCTGTTTTACCTTCAGGATCCTCAGAGCTTCCACACACCAGGACATTTAAGAACCAAAACAGCATGAGGTTGCCCTCTTCCCCCCCGTGCACTCTGGGTTACGTATATATAAAGTAAATGATTAAATCTTCAGTTGTGTTATAAAAAGAATGACACTTGAGTCATGATAGAAAAACAAGATTGTTGTTTATGAATACACCACTGAAATATGCATTTTGTAAGGCTCATTGATTTATTTCCAATTCGAGAAACCACATAGACATACAAAATGGTTCATTAGGTATTCATTATACCTCCTTAGCTGCTTTTATTAGAAGTGCCCCTGGTGCCAATGGCAAGGTTGATGGTTTCAGGGGCTGAGTCAATGCTTGAAGCTCATCAATTTCTCATAGGCAGCTTTGGTTTAAGGTATTTCGGTGATTTTATAGAAATGTTTTATCCCATTAAAAGCTATAACTTAAACTGTGGTGCGGGGTAGGCACACATTTGATGATAAATGGCTCTGTGTAAGAGATTTCCAATTTGTCAAATCTGCATTAAAGAACTATATTTGAAATTGGTTAGAAGGTTGGGTGAATTCTCCAGATGAAAATGACATTTGTTTTATGGATCCCTCTGAAACAATTCCCCCAGAGTTTTCATTTGAATAAATCGTGTCCAAGTTCAGCACTCCAGAAACAGCTAGCCTGGTAGAGGTGTGTCGGATGCTCTTCTGGTTCCTCCTTTTAGGAAAGAGGGCTCAGTTTTCTGGTTTGTAAAGGAGGCAAGACTAGATAACCTGGAGGTATGAATCTTTATACCCTGTCATTCATTTCTTCATTCATTCATTCATTCATTCCACATGTATTTATTGAGTAGGTGTGGGCATGTCCTCTCACTAAAGAAATGGCAACAAAACCTAGACCTCATGCTCATGGAGATGATATCCTAGGAGAGAGACAATAAACAAAGAAAATCATTTCATAGATTGGTAAGTGCCCTGAAAGCAGCAGAGTATTGTGATGGTAGGTTGTTGGCAGGTGGCCCCGCACCTCTCTGAGAAAGGGTCACTTCAGCTGAGAAGCCACTGGAGTGAACATCTGAAGGAGCAGCATTCCAGGAAGAGGGGCCCGCTAAGGCCATTGTGTGGCAATGCAATAGTGTGCTCAGGGAAGAGAAAGGCCTAAGTTTTTTCTTCATGGGTCTTCTTCCCCCACCTCTAGAGCTGTGAATATTCTGCTGCGTGGAAATAATGAGACCAGGGGTGTTGTGGGACATGTGTAGAGTGGAGGGAAATGAGAGGGAGCCCCAACATTGGGGTGGATAGCCATGTTAAGGTAGACTAGGGTATGCTGCAGTCATGAATAACTCCACGTCTCACTGCCTTAACCAAACAGGATTTCCCTGCCCATGTCATGGCCTGATTTGCGTCTGATGGTGCCTCTCTCTGCAGGGAAGCAGATTCTTGGTATCATGTGTCTTCACCATCTTGAAGTCCTTTCTTTGCAGCCTCATGACTTGGGAGGGGAGAATAAGTAGAAGTCTGGATTAAATGTTTTAGGGGCCAGGGATGCACTGGCCACTTGACTGGAATCCAGGTTCATGACTCTAAGTATAAGGGAGGCTGGAAGACATGATCTTGCTGTGCGCTGAAGGAGGAGTAGCTGAATTGATAAACAGTCTTGCCCACAAGAAAGGAAGGAGGAAAAGAGGGAATGCGTTCCCTATATCCCTAAAGTCCTGCACAGCACATGTTCCTTCATGGCCAGGAGTGCTGGCAAAGGGCTGAGTTTGTCCTCACAATGTCCTTACAATGATGGTTTCTCTCCATCCCACCAGAGAAGGGGAGAAATATCCTAATCAGCTCTGGTAGGGAACTCACCTAGATGAACCCCCAACTTTAGGCTCAAACTCAGTCATTTCACTGCCTGTTAAGAGTCTGGAGGAGAAGTCGCTTTTGATGTTAGAGACTCCTAACTCCTATTGCCTGGCCTTTCTGGCTTCCTTCTGTCTGATTTCACCCCATGTTAATCCAACCCTGCCGTTCATACCTCAGACCATCCACTCTAGCCAGGCCTGACTTCTTGAGGCTTCCCACTCAGCAGAAAACAGATTTTGTCTCCTGTGTTCTCCCTCTCATTCTCTTGCAATGCCTGAATGCTCCTCTCTATCAAATCCTACCGTCCTTCTTAAGGTTTATTTATTTTTGAGAGAGAGAGGCAAAGAGAGAGAGAGAGACAGAAAGACAGTGAATCCCAAACAGGTTCCATGCTGTCAGTGCAGAGCCTGACGTGGGGCTCAAACTTAAGAACTGTGAGATCATGACCTGAGTCGAAATCAAGAGTCAGATGCCCAACTGACTGAGCCACCGAGGTGTGCCAAATCCTACAGTCCTTCTTATCTTTGTGGAACCTTCCTTGCCTTCTCAGACTTCAATGGAGTATAATCACAAAGAGGCTGTATGTCTCTTCCGTTCAAGCTTCCCATGCTCAGGTGGGTCCCTATTTCCCCCTCCTTTAGAGACATTTCATGCAGATTGCATTGTTTTCTGGATCCCTTTCAACTATTAGACTAGCCTCGATTTTGAAAATGAGGTTTATTTTCAAGTATTAGAAGTCTAGTCCAGTCTAATGTAAACCTTCAGTCTCACCTTGTAACTCAACTCGGAGTTACCCTAAGTTCAGGGTTGTGCAGTTGAGAAAGAGGGGTTGATTCTCTATTTTCCTTCCCTCTACCTCATTCCCTTGGGGGCTCTTTCAGGATTCAGGTTGGTATTGGTCAGATTAGAGGAAGAGGGGCAAAAAAATAAATCTGACATCAAGAGTCCCTACAGGCTAATATAGAGAGGCCACACAGGGCAGTCCTTTCTAGCAGAGACCATCATCCATTCTCTGCTGGGGTGCATTTTGGGCTACTTTGAAGAACCTACTCTCTCTAATCACATAAACCTCATCCACCCATCTTCTTGCTCTGCTCTACCCACTCTGGCCTTCTTTCCACATCTCGGTGTTGACATGTTCCTTCCTGCCTCAGAGCTTTTGCAGTTTCATCCCTCCAGCTGGGAGCCTCCCTCCCTACCCCCTCGACCAGGTAACTCCTAGTCATCTTTCAAATCTCAGCTCAAGCATCAATTCTCTGGACAAGCCTAACTTGAACTCAGCTCAGGGAAGCCTCCAATCAGGCACTCCCACAGCCATTAATGAAGTCATTGATTATGTACATAGTTGTTTAACATCTGTCTTTCCCACTTGAATGTGGATTCCAAGAGGGCTTGATAAACAGACATTTGTAAGAATATGTGGATTTTCCCAATAAGCTCACAGGCACTATGACGTGCCAAGCAGATAGTAGGTATTCAATAAATACTTGTAGCACTGACATGAAAAGGAAGGCAGGAGCCATCCCTGTTAATCCCTGGATTAGTTATATGACTTAGCACATAGTAGGATTTCAGTAAATTTCTGTTAACCCAAGTGTTTTGAACAACCTGTTCAGAGTTAACCTAAATAATGGAGAATTGGCTGAAGTGCATTTCTGACCTGACCTATGTCTTATGGGTGTTTCTGAATGTCATTCAAAGAATTGCTGTGTTATCTTTGGTAAGCCAGACCACTCCTCCGCGGACTTCATATTCCAAGGTTCAGGAGGAATATGTAGCAAAGGGACATGGATAATGTGGTCATAGATCCACAGAGTGACGAGTTCTCATAATTTGTCCCTTAGTTCCCTTCAGTACACTTGTATCTCTGTCAGCCTAACCAATCCAATCCTTGGTTCCCCAAGCAGGGTCCACCATATGTGCCTTCAACCTGACTTGCATGAAGACTTGTTTTATTAGTCACAATTAGTTGCAGGTGCAAAGACTGAGGGCACAACTAACTGTAGCTGGAATCACCTCCTCACATACGAAATTAAACACTTGCACACTCAGAATTAGGTTCAAGTGGCTAATTGCACCCGGAAGTAGGTAATTGCAGGTGCAATTAGCTGCAAGTGCAGTTTTTCACCCGAGACTAATTGCTCCCAAAGTAAGGAGATAGGGATTGAAAATTCAGCACCGAATGGATGTGTGGTTATTG
This sequence comes from Lynx canadensis, assembly GCF_007474595.2. NCBI lineage: Eukaryota > Metazoa > Chordata > Mammalia > Carnivora > Felidae > Lynx > Lynx canadensis. The sequence continues at coordinate 129,539,747 of NC_044303.2, forward strand.
CAACCACCTGTGATTTTAATAGTTCCCCCCCCCCCAGCCACCCCCCGACTTACAGTATGGTGGCCTCCCTTTGGTCTTTATGAACAGTTAGGTTGCTAAAATTTTTTGTATATCGTTCTGCAGGATTCTTTTTTCAAGTTGGGTTTTCATTCCCTTGCAAAGTACCTCTTCTTGAAGAGTTCTGGAATCCCCAGCTTTTTAAAGGACACATATTTCTCTACAGTGTATCTTCACCTAAAGCCCCATCAGAAATAAGAAATGGTCAATAAGTTGGACCGCTTAGTGGGTGCTAACTTCCAATTAATTTTTGAACACAGTTTCTTGAGGATTGTCATTTGAACATGATGGATGAAAAATTTCTTCACCTCAAGTGAGGAAGAGATGGGCTCTCCAACAAACTACCCAGAAAAGCGTCTTTACTAGCAGGTTCATTCTGACATATTTTTTCCTAATAGCTTTTCTCCAATACCAGTATAGGATTCCACTCAAGAAAACAAAAACCACCATAGTGTGTTTTAAAGTAATTATAAAATTAAAGCATAATTGGAAAAAAACAATGAATTTTAATTTAAATTGCATTCAATAAAACTAACCAAGGAAACCAAAACTGTTAATACCAGTCCAGAAAGTCTTTTGATCATATGAACATTATTGAGGGAAGGAGTTGATGACCATAGTTGTTTTGACAGAGAGAATTTAATAAAGGCACTTAGTTATATTGGTATTAGCAGGCTGAAGTGGCAAAAAAAGGAACCCTGAGGTATCTCAGAGATAACTGCAGGAAGCACCTACCACCAAAAGGACTGGGGAAACAGAGGCAAGGGGCTGGGTTGTTAGCACCTAGAAGCTTGAAGAAGCTTCTAGAGCAACTGTAGAGCTGTCACATAGACCTCGGGTGGAGGGAAGCTGCCTGATGGCTTACTACCTCAGCAGCTTAGAGGGGGTACCACACAACTGAGAGCCAGAGCTCCAAGGAGAGGGCACTGTCCGGCAGTTCCTGGTGCCTTCGGCAGTTCCTGGTGCCTTCGGCACTTAGGGGAGAGAGCCCGCAGAGTGGGACCCAGAGCCCTGAGTAGGGCTGCCACCTAGCTAGTACCACACTTGTGAAATGACAGCACGTGTTCGTAATGGGGGAGATGCCTTCGGGGTGTACCCCAGAGCCTGGGGCTTGTGGTCTTGGGTCAGATCAAACCTGGATGCAACATGTCTTTATATAAGATTAGGAAGTGACAGGGGTGCCCGGGTGGCTCATTTGGTTAAGCGTCTGACTCAGTTTCGGCTCGGGTCATGATCTCATGGTTGGTAAGTTTGAGCTCTGTATTGGGCTCTGTGCTGACAACATGGAGCCTGCTTGGGATTCTCTCTCTCTGTCACTCTCTCTCAATCCCTCTCTCTCTGCTCCTCCCCTGCTCTCTCTCTCTCTCTCTCTCTCTCTCTCAAAATAAATAAATAAACTTAAAAAAAAAGTTTTTAAAAAAAGATGGGTAAGTGGCAGCTGCAGAAAAGAATTTCTGGAGAAGGCATGTAGGAGGCGAAGTTGAGCCTGTGTAGGGTGTGTGCTTTCATGTGTGTCTTTTTTCTTTGTCCAGCATTTTTCTTTGCATGGCTTTATTCATTTTATCATGAAGCAGATTGCATGGGGAGGGGGGAGGGAGGGAAGGAAAGAGGGAGAGAAAATATGACTGTCATAATGAATACAAGCCAGCAGTGGCCTTAAGACGGTGATCTTAGCAGGTGCCTCCAGCCAGCCCTGCCCAGGTGTCTGTAGCAGATTCCACGTCCTCACATTCACCTGGCTGATCCATATCCCCTCTTCCTTCTTGCTGCCAGAGTTCAGGGCTGCCTGAAGTCCACCTCCTGACTTGTGCAGAGTGCTGACTCCTCCACATCCCTGCTTAGTCATTCCGAGGTGGGAAGGGATCTCACCAGCTAAGCTGGTGGCAGCCTCAGCTGAATGCCAAATCTGACTGGGCTGTCGACCCCTTTGAACTCCCTCTGGCTGCGGAATCTGCTATTGTTTAGATCCTGTGGTGTGCAGAGACTGGTGACAAAGCCCGTTGGTGAGGAGAGACCGGGAGAGAGATGGCAGCCCAGGGGGAACGGAGCGGGGGTGGGGGGTGGGGTGGGAGGACTTTGACTTGGCCTGGGCAGCGCTCGGAGGGTCCAGGGTGCTCTCTGCTGCAGGAAGGTGATGTTTACTTGGCTACAGGGCCAGCTCCCAATGGACTGCTTCAGCTAAGCATTTCCTTTTGGCAAGGGGAGCAAATGTTCCTTTGCCCTTATCACCCTGCTTGGTGGCAACTTAGGCTTTTCAAGAGGGGACATAAATATTAGGGGAAGTTGGGTCACCTACCAGCCATTTAAACCAAGAAAAATAAATCTTTGCTTCTCAGGATAACAAAACCACACGGAGGAAAGTGCTGGATACAGAAAAAGTAACAGCTTTTAAAAATCTGACTAACCTACAACAGTCACTAAAGCATTTGATGGTGTTTTTTCCCACCCCTCCCCTTTGTAGATAGTTTATTGTTCATTCATTCATTCAATCCTTAAGTGTAAGTTGAGTGCCTACTGTTGCCAGTGCCTTGAGATAGGACCCCCAGCAAGGTAGATAAAACATCCTAACCCTGGGGACCTTATATTCTATGGGGAGGAGGTCAGCTATCTCTTACATAAAATATCTTACCATGTTTTCACTTGTCAATCAATCCTCATGAGCACTTTCCTTATTATTATATCATCTTTGTGCCCCTTATCCTGATAATTGCTTACTTTTCCAAGTGAATGAGTCAGAATTTATTTGACCAGCTCACTACAGTCGGGGATGAGCTCTCTTTCCAATTTTCACAGTTTTAAATAATGTGATAAATGTATTTGTGTGGGCGATTAAAAACACTTTTTTCTGTATTTTGGATGTTTTCCTCCTTGGCCATATCTCACAGTACCAGGCAGGACTCTTGGTTACAAACAACAGAGCCCAAATCTGGTAAACATAAGCAGAAAAGGAATGTATCAGAAGGCTCTCCATCCAGTAGCTTATAGGATAGACGGGAGGCTGGAGAACCAAGCTCAGAAAAGCAGCAGGAATGAAGGGTTGGAGCACCAAGAGTACAGCCCAAGTCCCCTCCCAGAACAGTGTGCTAGGAGGCTGCAGTCCCCTTCCTCCTGGACACAGCTTCAGTGCCGTGGTCTCTTGACTCTACCCACATCAGGAAGAATCTTTATCTTCCTCAGACCTCTTTCTCACCCCCTCCCTCAAGATTCCGAGTTTAGGATGTGAGCTTGGGCCTGGCCTGGCAGATCACCTGCCTGCCTCTCTGTTTCTTACGAGTGAGAGGACGGAATCCCACATCCTTCCTCGGCTGTCCTAGTAGGAGGTGGGTTTCTGCACACTCCCCCCATCCTCCAGGAGGGGTGGATTCTGGATAGGAAAAAGAAAAAAATATCCACTACAAACACATTCCCTTATTTATTCTATGTGTTTATTATGGGTGTGGGGGGAGATGGTCAGGGAGGGACATAATTAAAAGACCATTCAATTTTGCCAGCCTGTGGAGGGCATAAATACTGCCCAGTAGTGTTGGGATATGAGCCGGGGTGTTGGGCCCCTGCACCAACCCTGAGGCCCTTAGCACTCGGGCCTGGATAACACGGGTCAAGTTTACCCTGATAACCGCCGTGTATGGGTAAGAAAACCGGGACTTGAAATGGATCTGTGGCTTCTACGAGATCACACAGACAGGAAATGTGAGCCTTGAGTCTAGGTCTTCTGAAACCCACGAAGGTTACTTGTCTCGTACTGCTTCCTAGCGCTGGGCTGGTGGCTGGTTATAAGGCGTGCCTGGAGCAATCTAGGCAAAGGCGCTTTCAACAAAGGGGCCTTTGTAACAAGCCTTTCTTTGTTTAGCCACCAGACTGTTCCCTGGAGTAATTAAGGCCTGTAGTTCTTAGATATAAGGCTGGCTGACATTACTTGACATAATACAGCAATCTGAGCTTAGATGCCAGTGCAGCGTTTGAAATGCATGAGCCAGGGCAGACCTTCTCCCAAACACCTGGGCGCTAGCCACGTGGCTGGATGGCCCTGCCTCTCTTGCCAGCTCTAATGATAAAACAACACCCTCTGGTTCTACGGGCAGGGGTGCTAGTGGCATGCAGCCTCTCTTGCTGTGGCGGTATCTCCAGCACCTGCAGATGGACGTCTGGCCTGCTGCTGCCCAGAGGAGAAAGGTCATAATCTTCCATGCATCCATGCGCACAGGCGATGCCTGCCTGCATCTTTTCTTGCCAGTGCACAGGGGCCTTCTGGGGTGGTAACTGCTGTCCTCTGTCCTGAGAGATAGTCTCCCCTTAATTCCCATGGGGTCTTGGGAGCATGCATTAATATCAGCTTGTACTGTCATCTTTCCTCCTCCGTGAGCCTTCACCTTTGTGTTAAAAGTCCCTCATCTAAGGGCAGAAACACAAGCTTGACTCTCCCTGGAGCTAGGAAATCAGCCTTTCATCGGACTTGTACCGCTGGGGACCATGAGGGTCACCGGACAGAAGTTCCATCTCTGCCCTCAGAGCACTTTCGATATCTCGGAGGGTGGTGACAATTTGGAGGGGAAGAGAGAGAAGGTGCTTTCCTTAAAGACAGTGCCTGGGTCGTGGCCTTGACCGATGACCGTGCCTCTGCTGGAGGTCTTTGCTTTTCCTGACCCCCCAGAACACACTGGTGTACAGATCGCCTGCCTGGCAAATCAAGTCAGGCTTTTAGCTAGAAGTGGAACTTTGGCATTGGTAGAGTTAACATTTATAGATTCAACTATTTGTGTGTGCCCTTAAGGGCTCATGACATGAAGTGATTTTTAATCACGCTGAAGCACACATTTCTGTCACATGCGGGTGGGTGAGTCACTTCACTACTGAGAATCTGGCATCAGTGTTTCAACAGAGCTTGGGGCTCTCCAACCCTCCTCACCAAAGGCAATCTGTGAGGGGAACTTTATGCGTTAGCAATATTTGGGGATTTGGAGAGTCGTGAGGTTCTCTGGCTGAGTCCCCTGGCCGAGGTGGTGAAGGCCCTGGTGTCTCAGGCTCACCCTTCACCACTTCCGCTTATGCCGCACGTCCCTTCTGAACCCTCAAGCTTGGGAGCAGGCTCTTGCAGGCTCGCTGCACCTGCTCACCTCAGGACAGGGGCAGTGGCACGGGAAGGGTGAGCAGACCTCCTGGCTGCTGCGTGTGGTGTGGGACTGCAGTGTCTGCTGAGAATTTAAAGCCAATAATAAAATCGACTGTAAGTCAGTCTGCTTTTTATTATCCCCATGCCGGCAATTCTAAACAATGTCAGTGATAAAATACTCCTTCCCCAAAATCTTTTGTTGGTCCACGTTCTAAACAATTGCTGTAGCGACTGTTGAATTTTAATTATATACAGTCATAGAAGTGTGTGTGTGTGTGTGTGTGTGTGTGTGTGTGTATGCTTCAAATTAGCATATTTTATTACTTGTCTTTTAATAAATATTATATCCCACCTGAAAGTTAATCAGAAGAACTCCCAAGAAGAATAGTCCAGGATGGTTCGAGCTGGCTTGAGGCATAGCTTGTGTCTCCAGCCCCCCTAGTAGTAGGTATTCCTATATTTAGATGACAGGTAAACAATGATAGCACAGTGATTGCAAAGCCAAGAAACAAAGCCTGAGTTAATTCAGTTCTGTCCTTGCACATGACCACTTGGTGTTTTGGGGTTTAAGATTTCATAAATGCAAATTGTTTCATACATGATGTATTTGATTTTGAACAGCATTTTCAAAATTGAAGTTTATTCTGTCTAAGGGATTGTTTTAAAACAATGTTTAATAAATAATGAGAATAATAGTAATTACTGATTATTACAGGATTATCGCTGAAAACAATTTTGTCACCTGGAGGAGGGCATTAAAAAACATGATCCGCTTTGGGTGTCAGGCACGTGAGATCTGCCACTGCCTGTGCCAATTCAGACAAGGGAAATCACTCTAGTTAGTTGAAACAGGAGGGCATAAATAATCAGGTATTCAGTGGCCTACAAATGCTTTGAAGGGCTAGGGAAGCAGGCTGGAGTCCGAGCCCCTAGAAACAATTTCAGCTCCAAGAATTACTGTGTATTCTGGCGGGAAGGCTGTACTCCCACCTTCCCACAGCCTCTGCTGTGACCTGGGCCAGCCAAGTCAAGACTCCGTACCTTAGGGTGCCCCGGTGGCTCAGTCAGTTAAGTGTCTGACTTAGGCTCAGGTCATGATCTCAGGGTTCATGGGTTTAAAGCCCACGTCAGGCTCTGTGCTGACAGCTCAGAGCCTGGAGCCTGCTTTGGATTCTGTGCCTCCCTTTCTCTCTGCCTCTCCCCTGCTTGCACTGTCTCTCTCTCTTTAAAAAATAAATAAACATTAAAAAAAAAAGCCTCCATGCCTTGCCTCTCACCCCACCTAACTGAGCTCTAAATAGAAGTCTTGTGCCAGTGCATCTAATTGGCAGAACCTAATCCTACCCAGATGTCTACCTGCAGAGAAGGACAGGGAACTTTGTTTTTTGTTTTCCGGTGTCTCCAGTATGGGATGGTGCCCTGGAGAAGCTCAGAATGGAGGTTGAAGAAGCCAGTGAACAGCATTCTCCACACTGGCCCTGCCAGGTATCTCCATATCACCTTACTTTGGTCTCTGGAGGGGTAAGGAAAGCCAGATTCTGTCCAATGCTGACTTCTGGAAATAACAGCTGTCTCTGCAGTCAGGTGTTTGCAGGGCAGCCATTTTTGTGCTGGTCCCCTCTCCTGTCCTCCGCGGGGATCTTTCCTCCCCCTCTTCCTGGGCTCCTCCTCCTGGCTCTCCTGGTGGGGAACATTGTGCGGTGCTCTCCGAATCTTTTTTTCACCAACTCCCTCACATCTTTTGGGGAAGAGTGGCCCCCAAACACCCCAGCTCTCCAAGAAGCCACCTACTCACATACATGTGTTTTCATCATCATTGTTCTTTTACAGTAACTTTTTTTTCAGGGATTCTTTTTTTTTTTTTTTTTTTTAATTTTTTTTTTTCAACGTTTATTTATTTTTGGGACAGAGAGAGACAGAGCATGAACGGGGGAGGGGCAGAGAGAGAGGGAGACACAGAATCGGAAACAGGCTCCAGGCTCTGAGCCATCAGCCCAGAGCCCGACGCGGGGCTCGAACTCACGGACCGCGAGATCGTGACCTGGCTGAAGTCGGACGCTTAACCGACTGCGCCACCCAGGCGCCCCTTTCAGGGATTCTTATTACACATTTGCAGATTAATTGCAACCCTTGTCCTCAAGGAGTATTTGCTACCATTCTCATAACATTAAAAATACTCTAATTTGCATCTGCACTTGGGCCCTGAAACCTCAGCTATCCTGTACCTTGGGTGCTTTTGAGTGATGCTGGGACCAAGGAGTAGGCTCTGTGACAATCACCTGGAGGGTGACATTGCAGAGGGTGGCAGGATGTGACCTTGGCATGGAAGCGGCAGATAAGGTTTGAACCCAGTAGCCATCCTGCAAGCCTGGAAGTAGAACCTGCTGGACAGCCACAAACACTATGTGAAACTCTGCTCGAGAGGCCGGGAGGGAAGAGCCTATGGCAGTCTGCAGCCAAAGAGGCTGGATTTCTTTGTTGCAGCTTTTATGACTGTGTGGCTAAAGACCATTACCTCTCTGGGAAGGGATGTTACTTATAGTGATGGAGGTTCTTCTTTTTGGCCAAGTGGGACTGGGCAAGGAGCTGGCACAGAGAGAAGTAGGAAGCAGGATTTGTGGCATCTGGGGTATTTTCCTCTGGAAATACTGCCTTTGAGACAGCGTGAGTTGTTAGCATGGGAGGCTGACTCCTTTCTCTACTCCCCCTCACCCACAGCCGCCACCAGGATGCTCAGAAACGTGTCCACAGCCCTAAGCCCCAGCATGGAGTAGAACTGAGGAAAGGAAGTGGGTCCAGCATGTCTTTTTTCTTCCCCTTCCCAGTGACCCCCACAGGTTCACACCAGTCTTCTGAAGCCTTTTCCTCTTCCATCCCTGCTGCTTGCTAGTGGCCGGAACCTTGTTTTACTTCTGATAATGGCGCCAGAGAGTTTGACCCATAACCATCACCTCCACTGAATATAGGAAGTCTCACTTCCTTATTTATTTTTTAATAGTTTACTTTTTAAGTAAAAATTATGTATATTTAAGGTGTACAACATGATGATTTGATATATATATATGCATAGTGAAATAATTACTACAGTTATGGAACATGGGGTTTTTTCCCAGAATTCCATGTCCTCTTCAAAGTATGCCTTCCCAATGTTTTATGAGGACATGACATACCACATATTCAGTTTTATGTATATAACATGTCTCTATTCAGTTCATGTAATACTTATTTGTATACATGTACATGTACAATGCTTGTGTGTATGTATATTTGTGCGAATGTGTATGCTTGAAAATAAGATAGCAGCTTACTAGCTCACCGCACAGTCCAGAATGACAAGGCATCTTGCCGATGCCTCCAACCAAGTAAGAAGTCTTTCCAGAAATGGGCATGGTCAAGATCAGGCTCTTCTTGAAAGATACAGCTAATTCTAACCGGCACATTAAGATTCTAAAGTTAAGAGCACATTGTGAAATGTGAATCAATGTGACATTGTCAAACAAAATGACCTGTGGGCTTGGGAAGTTGGCATTTGTAGGAGGAGGCCAAAGTGTGCATCTTAATCTTGATTTCCTTTGGGAATATTTCCTCCATTGTGTTCCTGACTCTTGATTATGTTCTTGTGCAATCAAAATAGCTCTAATCTCCTGGACAACTAACTAACTAACTAACTAACTAACTTCCTTCCTTCCTCCCTTCCTCCCTTCCTCCCTTCCTCCCCTCCTCCCCTCCTCCCTCCCTTCCTTCCTTCCTCCCTTCCTTCCTTCCTTCCTTCCTTCCTTCCTTCCTTCCTTCCCTCCCACCCTCCCTCCCTCTTCCTTCCCTTCCTTCCTCCCTTCCTTCTTTCTTTCCTTCCTTCCTTCCTTCCTTCCTTCCTTCCTTCCTTCCTTCCATTCCCTCTTTCTCTTTCTTTCTTTCTTTCTTTCTTTCTTTCTTTCTTTCTTTCTTTCTTTCTTTCCTTCTTTCTTTCTTTCCAGGAGAAATTGTTTTGTTTTGGTTTCTGATCAGCAACAACTGTTTGGTTTTTAAGATCTAAGTCTACATGCGTGCACAAAATCCCAGCCCAGTAGGAAAAGGAAGGAATTTAAAGTCCTGCTTGGTGTGTAAATTATTTAATGCACAAGGACCTCAAGTGTTCAACCAGAAAACCAAAGTTCAGCATTCAGAATTCGACCTCAAAATGGCATGAACAATCCAATAGGTAAGCACAGATTTCTTCTTTATAGCCATAATCTCAGGATATTATGAAGCTTTTAGCCTTAAGAAAATTTCAGTCAGGATTTGTATTTAACATCAAGTTTATCTTCCCCTTGATTTTAAATGTATAGTAGGGATGGGGTAAGCTGCATAATAACAGAGGTTCTGAATTCTAATATAAGGTTTGTCACCTTATCTCTTCTTCTCTGTCAATACATCGTTTGGCTAGTTCCCTATTGCATACTGTAACAGCTGTTTTTGGGGATCTTGAGCCAAAGCATACTGTTTAGAGTATCCATCCATCTCCATCTCTGGACTTCACTCAGGCCCTCCCCAAACTCTCTTTCAATTTCTCGGGCTATACACTCCAGTGAAGTGCAAACAAACAGATCATTTTCTTGATGGTGATAAGGCAGTAATAGACTTTACCTCATTGCCTAGTGCCCTTCAGATATGCTTTCTACAAAACTCCTCAGCAGAACAAATATAGTTACTGAATCTGGTTACTGGTACACAATGAAATAATAGCTAAATAACGTAGTCACATGGTTATAATATAGTTAAATCATGTGGCAAGTTGCACACGATAAAAAATGTGGTTAGGCAGGGGAATGAAATTAAGGGTTAGAGGTAAAAGAGAGTGTGTATCTTTAGATGTGATCTGAAATGAAAAGCAGACACCCTGGAAAGGACATAGAAAGATGTCACCAGATGATGCCTGAGGAAGTGACTCCTCTTGTTAAGTAAGGCATAACTTGGTAAGGATGTTGAGAAGGGCATGTTCAACTGGCTATATATATTATCTTATGTATCCTTTCCTTTCCCCTTCCAGAGCAGGTGTCCTATTTTAGTCCTTATTACCTCTTTCCTGGTCTTTACAATTGTTAAATAGCTGATCTTCCAGTTCTCTTCTGATTTATCCCACAAAGCATTGCCGAATCAATTGTCTTTTAACACCACTCTGGTTATATCATTCTTCGGTCTCACGTCCTCCAGAGCTGCTTATTACTCGCTGAAGTAGAGTGGGTACCAATTTCTTAGCCTGGTATTCAAAGCTTTGACATATTCTTTCTTCTAGGCCTGCTATCCAAAGTGTGTACCAGCATGTCAGCATCCTCTGGGAACTTAGAGAGGCAGCATCTCAGGTCCTACCTCAGAGTTAGTAGGAATTTGCATTTTAAAAAGATTCTTAGGTGATTCACATGCACAGAACATTTGAGGAGCATTGCCCTACCTAGCCAAAACAAAATACCCACAAATATACTCCCTACTTTCCTATTTTGGGTTTTTGCATATGGAATTACCTCCATGTTTACTCCACCTTTGCCTGTCCTTTCACAGGATCCTTTTATGATCATCTCAAATGTAACCTCTTCCATGGAACCTTTCCCAGTTATCCCATGGACTAGGCAGATCAGCCTTTAGAATGCTTGCCAAGCCTTTTCTTAATTAAACTGTCCTTGCTGAAGGGGAAGCTTTATTTGTACCCCCTCACTGGGTGCTTTTGGCCATAGAGAATTGGCCTATGGTTGGGTAATGAGCATAGATTGGTGCATCTAGTGGCTGGCCAATAAACCCAGAGTGTGGCCACATGAAATCTGAGTAGAGGCAACTAAGTTCCCTCTCTGCTTTTTAGAAATTCAAATAAGACAGTTAGCAGTGCTTGCTAAAACTAAACACCAGGAGATAGAGTCAAGGTCGTGAGCAGTCATGTGCAAACCATAGTTATGGGGAAATAAAAACTTTGAGTAAGCCAAGTCAGTAGAGATAGGAGGACAGACCAGACCAGCAGACATGGTAGAGATGCCCTCAGACAAAGAGATAGAATAATGAGTACCCAGGCCTGTCCAAGTTCTTGATGACTTTTCCATGCAAGGTCTTGGGTTTTTAAAATAACACCTAACCCTCATGACTTGAGAAAACCTGCATAAATCTCTGTTCCTTGCAAATGAAATAGGCACTTTGAATCCCCCCAAATGGAGCTGTTGGCTCCATCCTTAGACTGCTCTTTAAGACTGTATATCTCACTCTTGTTGGCTGTTTCCCAGCCTTGCATTATAACACCCATGGTTCTTTATAAACATCAGCTATTAGCAACTTGTGATAAGATTGTGTCCTTCTCTTGGGGCGCCTGGGTGGCGCAGTCGGTTGGGCGTCCGACTTCAGCCAGGTCACGATCTCACGGTCCGTGAGTTCGAGCCCCGCGTCAGGCTCCGGGCTGATGGCTCAGAGCCTGGAGCCTGTTTCCGATTCTGTGTCTCCCTCTCTCTCTGCCCCTCCCCCGTTCATGCTCTGTCTCTCTCTGTCCCAAAAATAAATAAAAACGTTGGAAAAAAATTAAAAAAAAAAAAAAAAGATTGTGTCCTTCTCATTTTTGAGCATCTAGCAAGATGCATGCTAATAGTAGTGGTAGGATTGCCTCAAACTGAATTCCATGGAAGCAAAAACATTACAGTGAAGAGATCAGGGAAGGAAGGTGATAGGATCTATTATTAATAAGGGCAACTGAACTAAAGAGTGGCCAGCGTTTACTTGAGGCCTTTGGTGCATTGTACCAACCAAGCCAAAGAGCCACGAGCCGATGTGTATTTTTAATACAAGCTGTTCAGTGTCATGGTAGCAAAATTAGTAATTCCCATCTCTTAGGAACCTGATCTCAGCTAACACTATTTTATCAGTAAAATAATTTCTTGTAGTGAGTTGAATGTAACAAACACATGTTTCCAGCTGGTCAGCAATCTTCCTTCTTAACCTTTCATCTACTCCAGGCTATTCCTACAGATTACAGGACAAATGATATTTGGAGAATGATGGGTCCCAGCAGATTGAAGGAGGCAGCTTCATTGCTTATATTTAGACGGTTGTCTCCCACTGAGGGTCAGTGTGGGTCTGTTATGTTTGTGCATTATGGTATATGTAAGAGAGCTATGCACACAGAGAAATGGTTCTGTGTGTGAGTGTGTGTGTGTGCACGCGCGTGTGCACACGTGTTTCTGTTAGTGTGGAAGCTCAAGTTGAATTTGAAAAGCGTCATTATCATTGTTTGGAAGGAAGGCAGAGAGGGGGCCCTAATTTTACAAGTAGATGGGGATTTCTTTTCCCTTTCTCAGCTCCCTCTAGGAGAACATCATGCTCCAAATCCGGAGGTTTCATCTGCTTTTAACCTGGAAGCTTCTTCTTTTATGGCTTTGTGACTCACAGGGCCCGGGTGGTGGTTGCTTTTTCTGTTTATAGAACTATAATCCTTCTCAATTATCAAAGACATAAATTACTATTATTTCCTTACCAGATCGAACATCTCCCTTAAATATGTGAAAGAAAAATTGTTGGTTGTCTGGTGAATTTTCCTCTTGGAAAAACTGCCTATTCTTAATCTACAAGTTCAATGAAAGTTCAAAAGTTTATCAGTGCAAACTCTATATTCTAATAATTCATCACCCAGCTTCTACATCCACATTAAAAGACTCTAGGCTGAGGTGTTTTGTCTTCTCTCCCATGTAAAAGTAATCAAACAGCACATTTCCTGGGCATATCGTGAATACCTATTGATCATAATCAGAGCACAGATGGTTTGAGAGAGCTTGGCTGCCATACAGGCCCTCGTGTCAATCACAGGGACAAATTGATTTTGACTACCCAGCCACAATTCTCCTACCCTAGCAGAATTCCATTCAGGGCTTCTGTTTGGAGAATTTTGAGCAGACAGCATTTCTGAAGGAGTGTCATAGTCCAACGTTATTGTAGAGGTAAACTTGATTACTGAGACAATGGTTATTTTAATGTACTTCATACTTACCTTTACCACAGGAAGGTCAATACCTTTCTCCAGTGTTGAAAGAGCTCTTGTCAACTTAAACTTTATCCTGGATTTTGTCTGCTAATTAGGGAAAAGGAATATCCTGATTTGCATTTTTCTATGACAGTATGAAGTACCATTAATACTTTTCTGCAACTGGGATTTGTTTTCCTACTCACTTTTTTAATTAATAATTTCTATTGACAAAATTAAAGAGCCACTGCTTATACTATCAATCTTTCCCTTATGGTGTAGGTATGTGTACTGGAGAATAATCTGGGAGGAGAGGGCTGATACTCCCCATACTATTATAAGCATTAACATCCTCTATGAGAGCCAGGGAAGAAAGGCCCTTCTTCGATACTATCCATTACTGTCCATTACTTTGCTGCTTCATACATCAAGGCTGCCAGGGCAAGTTCAATAGGAAATGGGTCTGCCTCCGTCAGGGAAGGGTTTGGGATATGCATGAATGGCTTAGGGACCAAGCTCTTCTGTCCTTATCCCAGTTCCCAGCTCTGGGCTGGCCTCTTTTCCACATGATCCTCCTTACTTGTTACTTAGCCTTCTTACACTTTTTCTCTTGACTGGCTCCCCACCTGTGCCCTTACTGATCGTAGGGGCAGACTTCATAGGTGACTGTGCTTTTATGTTACTTTCTTATTAAACATCTGAACTGTTCTCCAGCCATACTTGATTGAACGAAGAGTAGCTATTTAACTCAAAGGGAGCCAATCCATAGACTAGTCTAAACTAACCAGAGACCCCTCCAAATTCAGTTTCATAGATTAAACAGTCTGTAATCAGATAATGTTGGTTGGTTGGAATCAAAGGCCATGCAGGCCTGGAGCAGCCATTTTTGGTTTTGTGTTCTCTGTTGAGTCAGCAGGGAAAGCTCGACTGTGAAGACAAGCAAGAGATCAAAGCTGGCACAGAGATGAGAGACCTCAGACCACCACCAGGGACAGATAGGGTAATCCGGGCTCTCAGGTTTGTAGTGACCGACCTAGAAAATTTCTTGTGGCCCACCATCCCTATCTCTTGTCCTGGGATGCTCTTATGCTTGCCTGAGGTGCTGAATAGTCCTTAAAGTGGCTTGAATGAGTTTCTGTTCTTCACAACCAAATATGCCCTGACCAGAAAGTATCCTGTTGGAGAGATTCAAGTGGGGAATTTCAATTTCCTTCGCTCATCTAGTCCCAATGCCTGGGAACTCTAGAAAATCATGGTGCCCTCTTTTGTTTAGATGCATGTCATTCCACAAGAGAGGATATGCCAGGACGAAAAGGTGATATTATTTGAATGTTCAAATCTCTTACCTACAAAGCCCTCTATACTCATTCTCTGCCTCTTGCTCTGACAATTGCTCCTGCTCTCTGGCATTGACCATTTACTTAAATCATTCTGCTTTATTTATTACTTTCTGTGGTAAAGTTGGCTACAGATTTGTTGTAATTCTTCCCATTGAAAGATGAAGTCTAGGGGCTCCTGGGTGGCTCAGTCGGTTGAGTATCTGACTTGGGCTCAGGTCATGATCTTACGGTTGACGAGTTCGAGCCCCGCGTCGGGCTCTTTGCTGACAGCTCAGAGCCTGGAGCCTGCTTCCGATTCTGTGTCTCCCTCTCTCTCTGACTCTCCCCTACTCATGCCCTGTCTTTCTTTGTCTCAAAAATAATAAAGATAAACATTAAAAAAAGAATAGAAAGATCAAGTCCAATCCCATTCCCTTCAATATGAACTGCTTTTGTCACCTGCTTGATCAATAGAATGTGGTAGAAGTGATGTCTGGATATTCCAAGGTTAGGTCATAAGAAACCTTGGAACTTCTGGCTGTGCCCCTGGGAACACTCTCTTGGAACCCTGAGCTGCTGTGGTAAGAAATCCTATTACCCTAAGGATTGTCATGCTGTGAAGAGCCCAAGTTGAAGTGAGGGAGATGGTAGGGAGAGAAGCAGGCCAAGGACTCCAAGTGCCAAACCTAAGAGTGCAGAAGCCATCTTGAAGATGGACCATCTAGCCCCAGTGGACACCATGTAGATCAGATATAAACCAGGCAGCCGAGCTCTTCATGAATTATTGAGACACAACTATTATAAGCAAAATAGAAGGTTTGTTTTAGACTACTAAATTTTGGGATAGTTTGTTGCACAGCAACGGATAACCAGAATATTCTAAGTCATCTCAGGGCTACTTCAGCCTCCTCGTCTTTCCTTGCATGATTCCCTAGCCCAAGGACACCTTCTTCCATCCCCTCCACCTCTGTTTTAGATATCAGGACAAGTATCTCCCTCTCTGAGGGAGTATATTTAGCCAAGGCCACCCTTGGAACCTTTTGCTTATGCAGTCCTGTGTGCCTCTTTGGTACGATTTTGCTGTCATGTCCTAACTTCCCAAGGGCAGAGTCTATTCCTTTTTTCTTTTTTCTTTTTTTCTTGTCCTGCCCCTTAATAGAGTCCTGGGCAGCAGGGATTCAGCATATGTTGAGGCTCCTAAATGTTCTCATCTTGAGACGCAGTAGCCCTACTCACCTTAAACCAAATTTATATTGGTACTAATCAAAGTTGGTCTTCAATTACACATTTCTGATTAGGCATTTCAATTTAGAGGTGCTTCCTATTTTTTATTCTCAAATTATGTGTAGAATGTAACTTTTGGGGTGGTTGGGAGAAAACTGCAAGGAGCACAGAAGGAAGTCCCATGTAGCATAAATAATGAACAGAATCAGGTGACACCCTCTGAGTTTGTCTGCTTGTCAACAATGCCTGGATCATTTATGGGAGGTCAGGGTCAAATTCTGTTTATAGTTGTGTTCTAGCCAGGGTGAGTGAGTGGTTTTTAACCACATCACCTCTTTCTAAAACCCGTTTTGTTTGGACTTCTCCCAGCCCACCTCAATGAACTTTCACATGTTCCCAGGGCATTTTTTTTTCATTTCCATGTACCTTTTGGTTTCCCCTTCACATGCAACATTCTTTTCTGCAGTGTTCAGAAAACTCATTAGCGTCCAACCTCCTCAATTAGGCAGAGTAAACACTTATTACTCCGAACTGGCCCCCTACTGCAGGAGAGATGGATAGAATTCAAGCAAAATGTTGGCCTAGTACCCAAGGATTTGACCACGACGTTTACTTCTCTTCAATCAAATTCAGGTCACATCTTCCTGTAGTTTTCTATATAAGTAATTAAGCTCTTATCTCCAATTTTCAAAGGATCACTGTTTCCTTTGCTACATGTATCCATTTCCTCTTTAATTCATGGTGTGTACTTATCTATTATTGTATGCATACCATTCATTTGTGGCATTATCTGCTGTTAGATTTTCCCATTTTTCTTAATCTGACAATCACAGAATCAGCAACATGATAGCAGGCGAACCAAATTGAGAGGCAGAGATCTTTTTTAATGCTGCGAAAGAAAAAGAAAGGGCACATTTTAAATGTTCTGCTTCTTAAAGAATTCTATTTAAAAAAAAACTGTGAAGTTATTGCACTTCTCCCTGGGAATCGCGACTGTATAAATTCTAACTTTTCCCAGTGTTCAGGCACATGGGATCCAGGGAAACATTAGCCACGTTCTATTCATGTTCATAGGTCGTGACTAAGATAAATAGATTTTCAAGAAACACTGATGTGGGTGTACTTCAAGTGGGAGGAATTTCATGTTCCAGTCTCCCTGCCGAACACCTAGAATATTAGAGACTTGGGAAGTTTGTGCTTGACTCCTTTTCAGAGAGAACGTGACTGAGGTCACAGCGTGATAAATCTCTGACACGACAGTGCGAGGGAACAGGCATCGGAACAGAGGGGAGCAAAACAAGCCGAAGTGAAAAGTTCAAATGTGTGATGGTATTCTTACAAGCGAGGCAGCTGAGGGTTATTAAAGAGCAGCTTTCATAGAGGAGGTGGCTGATCATCCTCGTTGCAGACAGGAATGCTCTTGTGCTTTCTCTTCTCTCTGTTGTCAGTTATAATCCTGCATGTACGCGTGCACTCACACACACGCGTGCGCACACTGCGTATTTATGCTCGATGTTCAATCTGTTGAAAAGTATTTACTCTTCTTCATCAGAATGCTGAATTGTGACATGTATCTTCAGTTCCTTAGCAACAAACTGTCATGTCACCCTTGTGAAATCCTGGTCAGCTGAGAGGGAGGGGAACGCTGAATTGTGATGGAGAAAATCCTTATTTTAATCACAAATGTGTATAAGAACTGGAAAGACAATATGAAAAGGCAGGTCAAGGAAGCTGCGTTTGAACAACTGTTTTTGATTAAGGTTTGTGTCGGCCCAGAAGTCCCCTTTAAGTTCCTTTTTATTGAATAATTTCCCTTTGATCCTTGAGTAACTAAAAGAAAACCCAGTGCTTGACATTAACGTGGGACCAGAACCCTGTTGTAGGATTCCTTTGCCTGACTGCTGTCAGGGGCTCCACCGGACAGGAGCCTCAGCCAGCAGGGTGTGAGCACACTCCTTTCTACAGCAGGCACTCCCCATCCCATCTCCCCCTCGCAACTTTTCCTTTCCCAGCTCCCCTGGGGGGCGGGGTGTGCAGGACACTGGGCTGCAGCCATCATTCTGTGTGTGCCTATTTCTTTGCTTGTCTTTGACTTCAAAGAGGCTTGACAGTAGGCACTGATGACGATGTAAGAAGCTGTTGATTAGCTCAGGAAATGGACCCTGGCAAAAGGGCAGAGGGACCAGACATTGGGAATGTTGATAATTCAATCTCATCTTCTTTCTTGTTCCATCTGTTAGGAGTGATGTAAAAATAATTTCTAGAGGCAAACAAATCATTGAACGACACTAAAATTGGAGCAAATGGGAGCAAAATTAGAAGGAAACACTGCAGAATTCTTGAGAGAAAGAGGGAGAGAGAGAGAGAGAGAGAGAGAGACCCAAGAAAGCAAAGATTATTTAAACAACTCTGAGCAGGTTTTAAAAAACCGTATCTCTGCAATTTACCCGAATTCCCAGTTTCCATATTTAAATGTCTGATCAGTCATTCAGTTCCAATACAGACATGATGTTTGAAGGCCACTTTGTGATGGTTTTACCCTGGTTCAGATTATTTGCAATCCGGAGGGAAAATGTGCATTCTGTGCGAAAGCAAATAGAAAACATATCTGAGCACAAATCAAAAGAATGATTACCACACTCTACGCTCTGTACCCATTACTGGGTCCCCAAGGCTCTCGTTCTGTTTGTCTTGGCGCTTTTTCTTTAGCTGCCTTTGGTTGGACAGGGTGGGAACAACAGCCACCAGCACCACCCACAAAACCCTGAGCAGAAAATGAGGGCAGCGGAAATGGACAGCCTGGAAAGATGTGACATCTTTCAGGGGCTTGTGCTCCACACTTCGCTGTTGGGGGAGCCGCCTGGGGAGAACTCCCAGGGCTCCCATGGAGGTCTTTGCTGACTATGTGTCAGGAAGCGCCTGACCATTGGCAGAAAGGGCAGCCCTGCTCTCATTTTGATCTCTAGCGAGCTCTTTCTCAGTGGATAATGAAAAATGACATTTGCACAAAGTGGAGAGAAAGAGCATTGTTTCTATAACACATTACACTTTGCACTGCTCAGGAGACAACATTTCATATCCTATAAAAAGAATTATCTATATAACTTACTGTGCGTGGCAGAAAAGTTGCAGTGTGTCTTTAAAAGAGCTGTCTTGGCACGACAAGAAACACTTTGTCTCTCCCACTCCCCTGGCCCCGACAGAATAGCCTGTGTTTATAAGCAAATCCACTCAACCCCTTAATGATGACCTAGAGTAAACATCTGACATACACTAGCTTTCAAGCTCTCCTGTGTTTAGGCATGAATTGTTCATTTCTATGCCTTTTGTATTCAGTCTGAAGGAAAGACAAATGATACAAGGGATGATTTACATTATCAATGGAGGCAGAGGTTATGCCTGTGTTTATCTGATCCTCTGTTATCGTATAACAACCGGTGGGATAACCAGCCTGGTACACAATGACCGTTTAGCTTCAGCCACCCACCCACCTACCTCATTTCCAGGTTGACTTTAATTTTACAATATATTAAAAGGACGGGCCCTGGAATTTCTAGGCTCCTTTGGTTCAGGCGGGCCTGTAGGAAAAGGATGGGGCTCTCATTTAGTGTCAAGCTTCCTCTCCATCAAGCCTGCCAGGGTATTGCAACTGGGATGTTTCTCTGTAATTACCCTAGGAAGATTGGTACTCAACTTTGTAAGGATGCCATGGGTGCCCTTCTCAGCACAGCACTAGAGATTTGAAACAAATCACCTGAACAGGGGAAAGGACTACAAGGAGTGTGCATGAGCCTGAGGAAAAGGTAAGCTCATTTTTCTTCTGAATAAGTTTATAAGAACAATTAAGTCATCTTATGAACCATCAGTCTGACCAGGAAGAGAACTTCATGAAATCAAACAATAGGCAACCAGGACAACCTGAATGTGATGTTTGAATATGATGCCCCAAGACTTATAAGTCACTGAGGATCCCCTGTGGAATGAACTACTAATTCTCATGTAGTAGGAATTCATCTCTGAAGGAAGAAATGCTTCTTGGCTGCCCAGGGTGCGTCTGGTCCTGGATGTGTCAGTCATCCAAGTTGCCTTAACCTCCACTGCAGACAATCCCTGTGGAACCCAGAGAGACAGATGGTGGTCAAGGCAGTAATGCTACAAGAGAAGCCAGTGGAGTTGGAGCAGGGATGGGGGTAGAAGATATGATGGCCCCATATATGAGGTCCCGAATTCTCTGTGAATGAGCTCAAAGAACGTGGGAAAAGTTTCAGTCTGGATCAGATGGAAGAACACACTCTACCTGCTCGTTCTGACCAACCACAACTGTAACCTGGACAGAATAGATGAAGACTCTGAAAACTAAATAGTAGCAAGTAGATTGGGGAAGAAGACCAGAAATTGGAGTACCATGGAAATCGTGGTGAGTTTACCATTTTTTCCCTCTGATTGCCCCCATCCTGAAGTCAATGCAGCCGGAAAACCAGAAGTGGCCTCCAGGGAACTGGCTGGGGAGAGCTCCAGGACAGCTCAAGGACTGGGGAAAGAGAGTCCTAATTCTCAGAGTGCAAAAAACCATCATTTCTTTTTTCTTTTCTCTGTTCCTCACACCCCAGTCCCCAAGCAATCCCTTAATGGCAGCAATGGGAGCAAAGGAAGCAATAAAGAGCAGAAATCAATGAAACTGAAAACAGAAAAACAATGGAGAAAATTGTAAAAAGCCAAAAGTTGGTTCTTTGCAAATATCATTAAATTTGATAGGCTTCTAGCAAGATCAAAGTGAGAGAGAGAGAGAGAGAGAGAGAGAGAGAGGAGAGGGAGAGAGAAGACATGAATTGTCAGTACGAAAAATGAAGGAAGATATTGTATAAATCCTACAGACAATAAAAAAAGATCATGAGGGAATACTACAAACAACTCTATGCACATAAATTCAACAACTTTGAAGAACTGTGTCATTTTCCTTGAAAAGCCCAAACCACCAAAACTCACCAAGATAAAATAGATAACCTGAATAGTTCTAGAGCTATTAAAGACACAGGATTTTGTGGTTTAAAATCTTCTGAAGAAGAAATCTCCAGGCTCACTGGTTATTTCTCTCAAACATTTAAAGAAATTAGACCAGTTCTATAGAGTCTCTTCCAGAAAATGAAAGAGGATAGAATCCTTTCCAACTTAGGAGGCCAACATTAACCTGATACCAAACAGATCCTATCATTTCATTGATTTCTGTTCTCATTTTTATTACTCTCTTTTTTCTGCTTGCTTTAGGTGTATTTTGGTTCCCTTTTTCTGCTTCTTTAAGATGGAAGTTCAGATTATTGATTTGAATACATTCTTCTTTTGTAGCATTATTCTAAGCATTTAATAATGCCACAAATTTCTCTCTAAACACTGCTTTAATCCATATCTCACAAAGATGATACAAAAAAAGAAGGCTGCAGATCAATGTCCCTCATGAAGAGACACAAAAACTATTAGCAAGTCCAATCCAACAATATATATTATAAAAGAATATTTTACCACGATCAAGTGCAGTTCACCATATTAACAGTCTAAAGTTAAACACACTCTTACCACCATCCAGCAATCCCTGGGTATTTACCCTAGAGAGATGTAAATTATGTTCCTGCAAAAACCTATTCGTGAATGTTTGTAGCATCGTTCTTCATACGTGGAAATAATCCAGATGTCCTTCAACAGGTGAATGGATAAACAAACTGGGGTGTGTCTATACAATGAAATACTTAGCAATAAAAAGCAACAACTTGGATGAACCTCAAAGGCATTTTAAAGGCATTCTGAGTGGAAGAATCAATTCTGAAAAGATTATATACTATATGATTCAATTTATGTGACAGTTTCAAAGAGACAAAACTATAGTAATGGAGAATAGAACTAATGGGTACGACGAGGGAATTTTTGGGGACAAAAGAATTGTTCAGAATTCTTATGGTAGTGTTTGTTATATGTATCATACAAGGGCCAAATTCCATAGGTTTATACACACACACATGCGCGCGCGCGCACACACACACACACACACACACACACACACACACAGAGTCATTTTTACACACAGTAAAAACGTAGGGAGCAAAACTCTGAGGCGGTCCACCACAGATCTTTCCCAACCCCATCTTTTTAGGGTGCCCAAGGCCGCCTCTTCCTTTCCTTGCTCCCTGTTCCCAGTCTCATGGTGCCTGTCTGTCCTCCTCCATATCTCTGCTGTCCTTAGGCTGTGGCCCCTCACCCAGGCCTACCCCTGCCTGAGGCTATAGCTTCTATCTATGCTCTTCTTCTTCAAGGGCAAAATCCATTGGGTTTTGATTCACTTCATTCAACAAACCAAGAGAAAACAAAAGCAAGAGCTGTCTTGATTTCTTTTGTCCCCCCACCCCTGTGTCTAAGGCATTAGTGAGTGCTGCTTTTGAACTCAATCCAGAACCTAATCACAGCCATTGCTCTCCTAGGCCGAAACTACTGCAGCCACCTCTCATCCCACATCCTCACTTCTACCTTGTCCTTGCTATCATCTGTTCTCAACACAGCAGTCAGAAGAATCTTACTAAAACAAATATCATGCCATTTCTCTATTTGAAATCGTCAAAGTCTTTCCAGTGCATTTAGAATAGAAGACCTTACTCTGGCCTCCAAGGGCCTCTGGAACTGGCCCTTGCCTGCTTCCCCAGCCTAATCTCCCTCCATCCTTCCTCCCACACCAAGCCCCAGCCATGGTGACCCTCTTGCTCTTTCCAGAAGGTATCAAGCTTATTCCCACTTCGGTGCTATTTTCTCTGCCTGGAACTGGTTTCTTCCAGCAATCTGTATGGTTGCTGCTTCACATAGTTCAAGACTCAGTCCGAAAGTCACTTCCTCAGAGAGAACTTCTCTGACAAATTGTTTTAAATAGCTTCCCCAGCCTTCCAGTCTCTATCTCCTTAACCTGGTTTGTTTTTTCTCAGCACTTAACCACTCTGTGCAAGGCTTTATTATAGATGCAGACTTTCCACTGCAATACTGAATCCAAACTCCTTCCCGTGGCCTGGAAGACTCTGTGACCTGGTTCCTGCCTCCCTGTCTGACACCAGAACCCTCTACTGCATAGGGACAATCTCCCCTTGCTGCCCCACTCACTGCTTGCTCACCTCTAGTTACACTGACTTCCCTATGTTCCTTGAACATGCTAAACATAATTCTACCTCAGGAGATCTTTGCCCTTGCCATACCATCTCCCTGGAGTGCTATTTCCTCATATAACTTCCTAGTGTGCTGCCTGCTGAAATGTGACTTAATGAGAAGCCTTCTTTGGCCATTGTTTATAAAGTGTCAAACCCCTCATCATTTGGTATCTCCCTTATCTTATTTATTTTTCATAGCAATTATAACTACCTGGTTTGTGTATGTATATGCATTTCTTTTTGTATTAACTGTCTCTTATCACTAGACTGATTAAAGAGGGACTTTGTCTTGTTTATTGTTGTATTTGGGAATCTCAACTTTGTACCAATGCCAGTTTGAGGATGTTGGGTGCGGGGAAGCAGTGGGAATATCAGGAGCCCCAGGATGGCTCCTGGCAGCTTGGCTGTTGTTTCTTGTCTGTCTCTCTCCCCTGGGTGTAAGCTCTATATGGACATTGGCCAGGGGGCACTTCCCAGTGCATTTGAGGTGCCTGGGAATAGCTGTAGAATGAATAATGGTAGAGGCCTTTGGTTACGTAAAAAGGATTTTCCATTTTCTCAGAGGAGAAACCCATATTCTAAGACCCAAATGCAGAGTAATGGTATAAATTGAGGGTAGAAGAGTAACTACTTTAGAGGCTCTTTCTGACATCTTTGCATTTGCCCTTGACTGATAAACACATTTTGATGGGCTTCTGTTGTTCTTGTGATAATGATAATATGTCTTAACATGGCTCCTACCCTTTCCTCAGCCACACTCCCTCCTGAGCTCCCTCCCACTTGTCCTTAGCCACACAGCAATATTTTCAGTTCCTCTTCTATATATATTCCTTCCCTCCCCAGGACCTTTGCCCATGCTTCTTCCCCATGTCTGAACCACTCTTCGAGTTCTCCACCTTTCCCACAACTGCCTCCTCCACACCCTTCCACCCATCTTAACTCCAGCCTCCCCTTCCCTCACACCCACACCAAGTCTGGCCCCAGGATGTGCTTTCCTGCATACCACTGATCACATTTGTGACCTGTGTGTATGATTATATAGTGAGGACTCCCATGAAGGCAGAACAGTGGCTGCTTTTGCCCCACCACAGTATCTCTGGGAACCTGGCATGGAATTGACTTTTAATAAAGATTTGTTGGGATGCCTGGGTGGCTCAGTCGGTTGAGCATCAGACTTTGGCTCAGGTCACCATCTCACAGTTCATGAGTCCGAGCCCCACGTCGGGCTCCGTGCTGACAGCCTGGAACCTGGAGCCTGCTTTGGATTCTGTGTTTTCCCCTCTCTCTGCCCTTCTCTCTGTCTCAAAAATAAAGAAACGTTAAAAAGAACATTAAAAATTATTGAGTGAAAACAATTAATTAATGAAACAAAAGCTACTAACTTTTCTGCAGAGGTCCAACTTCAGGACAAGGCAGTGAAGGCACTTGTTAAAAGGCATAGTAACCCATTAAGCTCTTGTCAGAATAAGAAAGATGCCATTGTGTACAGGGGATGGGAGGTAGGACAGGTGAGTTTCTAGGGGTAGAGAGAGGAGAGATGAACTTCGGAACTACTAAGAACTGCCCCTCCGACCTGAACAGGTTTCCTCGTCGTTTGACAGTATGACAGGACCAAACTTTCAATCCAATAATATGGTTGGTTCTCATATTTTTTTTTATAACATTATGTGGAATTCTCTTTTTGCCTTTCTACTGAAACTCAAAGGATAGGAATAAGAACATATCAATGAAATCAGTTCAACACAAGGTGACCTTCAAGCAGGCTGCTGTGTCCCACTGTGTGCTACCTGGCCTTGTGTATGGAGTGGGGGAGAAGACGTTTCCAGAGGCCAAGGCACCTCTCCTTGTCAGGGATGGTATGGAGTTGACTCAACCCTCAGGTAGGGGATGAGGTGTCCTCTTTTGGTGACCTTTAATGGGCCTTTCCATCTGGAAACGCTCAGAACCTATGCCCATGCTCTCTGTTCAGTCTTGTCCCTACCTGACCTTTGCAGGAAAGACTAAATCAGTGTTTGCCAATCCTGCAGTTCATTGGAATCGCATGAGGAAGTTTAAACGTTCTGAGGTCTAGGTCCTGCCTGTGGCTAATTAAATTAGAATAGCTGGGGGTAGGGTCCAGGTGTCAGTAGTTTTTAGATGCTCCCTAGATAATTCTGGAGTGCAGCCAAGGTTCACGACCACTGTGAGACCTGTAACACAGTCGGCTGATTTCCTCCTTTCTTTCCTGTGGTTCATTCTGCTTCTCAGCAGATGGGCTAAATGATAATGGTGTGCATGGTAGCAGACTTCTGTGATGGCTACCGATGATCCTGCCTCCTGGTTGTCCTGCTTCTGTGTAACCCCTGCCCCTTGACTGTGGGCTGCACTTGAACTTGGATCAACCTAACCATGCAGAGGAACATAGCCACCACAGTCAGAAGGGTGGGGAAGGTGAAATGAAGAACGCTGCATTCAGGTGCTCCATCTGTGGTAATCAGTGACCTCTGCCACCTCGGGTCTCCCTCCTCTCTCTCCCTCTGTCTCTCCCCTCAGCCCAGTGGAGAGAGGGGCTCTCTGCCCCATGGTGCTCCACGCATCTTGATAGAACGTTTCTTCAAGGCTTCTGGTTCTGCCCCCCTCCTCCTTTTCATTTTCTCCTTATCTCGGCCGTCTGCTCTGAACTGGAAGCTGGCATCACGGCCCTTCTCTCTCTCAGCTAGAGAAGCATCCTCCTCCCAGAGTGGAGCCAGTCGGAACAACACTCTGCACAGTGCAGCCGTGAGAAGCTGCTTATCTAGATCATTATTACACTCATTACTATGGTGTGAACTCAAGCACCAGGGCCAAGGTCTCGTGGATGCCTTGGCTCTGGCTGTGGGCTGCTCTGGCAGAGCCAGTGTGTGGTCTCTGAGAGGGGAGGTCAAATCAAGGTTTCCTGACCACTGGGGATCTTGGAATTTTGTTAGGGAAATTTGGATTGCCTGGCCAGTCAGTTCCTGCTCCCTTAAAATTTCCCCAAGCGTCGGAGGAGCTGCCGTGGGGACTCTATTTCCATGTCCCCAGTTCTCCCCACCTCAGAGGTGCCAGCAGTCCTTTTGTCGGTTTGGCTCTCCACTTAGATCATTGAAGTGATTTCAGGTCCAACTGGGCAACACTCAGCATTTCATTTATGTCTTGGCAAGGTTACCATGTTATTACTTAACTGTGCTGCTGCTACTCAATAAGTGGGAACTGATTGAAATAACCACAGGAGTTGCTGGATTCCCCTAATTTTAGCACAGAGTTAAAGCTCACTCCCACAGTTGGAAGTTAAAATAGGCTCCCAGCCCACAGAAATGCCCACCCACCACACTTAATTGTCACACCACTGATGCCTGTCATGGAAGGAGACGTGGAAGGCTGCAGAACATTCTTAGAAGCAAGATTCTTTTCCTCGGCAGACGCCTGAGGTCATTTTGGCCAGGCCCAATTTCTTTCAGACCCTATGCCTGTGGAAATTTGCATGACTGCTTTAAATACTTCTGTTTTCTTCCCTGATTTGTTTAACAGGCGGTCCAAGTACACAGCACGCAATAGAGCAAGGGGAGAGAACAGAAACTTCTGTTTGGGGGTGCCTCTTTAAATGACTCATTCCTGGAGTCCAGATGTGTGGAGGGCTATGACCCTGAGCAATCAAGGCAATTTGGAAAGCAGAATAATGATATTTAATCCAAGCCAATGTGCTTTCTCTTGGTGTCACAGCAATCAGCCACAACCCAAATGCCACAACTTGAAGAGAAATTTGGAGTAAATGGCTTCTTGTGTAACTCCTTGCAACCCTGTCCAATTTTTTTTTGTTTTCTTACTTTTCGAAACTGTATTTTACTAGAATTTTGAAGAAATTCTCTGACAAGTTATTTCTTACAGTGTGCTCACTGCTCAATATTTCTCATCACTGTGCAATTTTGTTATCTTGCTCTTATTTTAAGTCATAATCTGCCCTTAACATTTTAAAGGTGTTCTCTTTCTTTCTTTCTTTCTTTCTTTCTTTCTTTCTTTCTTTCTTTCTTTCTTTCTTTCTTTCTTCTTTCGAGGGAGTGAACAGAGGAGGGGCAGAGAAAGAGGAGAGAGAGAATCCCAAGCAGGCTTCATTTGCACCTGCAGCGGCAGCAAGGCTCGAACCATGAACCGCGAGTTCATGAGCTGAAACCAAGAGTTGGATGCTTAACCAACTAAGCCACCCAGGCACCCCTACCCTTAACGTTTTAGCACAGCATAGCTGATCAGACCATTAAGGGCAAAGCAAAGGAATAGAATGGGGAGACTTTTAGAGAAAGAGAAAGGCTTTTTTCATGCAATATATATTGAGAGGACTGTGGGAAGTTCTGAGTTCTGTCAAGTCTTCTTGGCCAACCTTGATCATTCACTTCTACCCTCTCCATTGCCATGGCCACTGTCTCCTCAGCCTCATGGCCCCTCAGCTGGAGTGCGTAGGAGTCTCTCGACCCCCATTTTGGTCATTAGTGTCACATGAATAGTCCTTAAAGATATCTGTCCCAATGCCATTCTCCTTTCTGTTGCCTGTAGGATCAGGTAGAAATCTCTCGGGCTTTCATTGAACCAACTGGTTCCTAAAGACATGCTGCCTTTAGGGGTGGGTGCCCCTTGGTGAAAACTTTTTCTAATCAGACTCACCACTTCCTTAGCACACCTGTTCAAACTTACCTTTTCAGCTCTGTCAAACTATGCTCCACAAATGCCATGTCTTCCTTCTTTTGCCCACATCACTTAGTCCCACGTGACCTTCCTACCTGTCCAAGGCTCAGCTTGCCTCTGCTCTTCTAGGAGCCTTTCCTAATGGTTCCCAGAATGCAGTAGTCTTCCCACTTTTGGATTTCTCCAAGTACTTTGTGTGCTCTTATCATGCTAGGCTCCTAGAATGCCCTAACCATTGTAACTATTCGCTAACTGATTATTATTTCAGAATCAGTATATTGGGCACTGAAAATGGGTAGAAGGATATGCATCCCAGAAAAGACAAGGGAGACACAAACAAAGGAATGGATAATTTTATCTCCAACCTGATGCTTTCAGTGTTAGCTGAGTGCTCTCTAAAATCTTTCAGAATTCCCACTTTGGGAATTGCTGTGTGACAGAGGTCTGCTGCTGTGGTGTTGGGGCCACATGCACATGGCATCAGCCCTTGCCTTTCAGGAACCGATCATGGTAAGAAAGAGACTTGGGCTAGTTCATTTTTTTCCCCCAAAGCTGCAAGGAAATCAAGTCCATGACCATACTTATTCACACATTTAGTGAATCAGGCCAAGCTTAGAACTAAATGATGAAAATGAAAATTAATCAGGGACTCCCATGGGTCTCACATATGGCAGTTTTGAATCTTTTTTTTTTTCACTATCATAATTGTTTTCTTACTCATTTTCTTTGGTTGAATACACAACCACAAAAAAAAAAAAAAAAAAACAACCATGAGGCAGTAGTGGTGATGGAAATGAATAAACCCATGGAAACAGTGGAATATCTACAGAGATAAGATTAGGAAGGAAGGAAACAAAGGCAATTTCAGCGTCTCTGGAAGGCATGCACACCTTTCTTTGCCAAGACCCCTAGATCAGGTTGTGGGACCAGGTGGCAGGTGTTTCCTTGACTCACACAGAAAGCAAGCCATGAGCCTCTGCTGCTGTTGAGGTGAGTTATATCTGGCACATTAAACACCATATCCTGATCCTCCTTTCTGCCCTTCCCAGAAGAGATAAAAATGAACAAGTAGTTGAGAAAACAGTCAGAGGGAAGGCTTTGTGCCCCCTCTTAATTCATGGGGATTTAAAATAAAAGCAGTTGATGGCATTATAAAATAGGGTTATGTCCCCTTTATTGGACTTTTGTGGAAAATGAAACCACAATAGAAAACAAGCAATCATATAGAATATCATGCCTGAGAACATCATTTACCTTCATAGAACATAACTGCTTTCATGCACTGAAACCTTTTCTTTTCACACTAGTTAACAAACAGCATTAAGCATGACGCAAGTCAGATTTTGAAAACTTGTCTGGTGCCTTTCATTAAGAATTGAAATCTGTGTAGGTCTCTTGCTCCAGGAAACTATGTTTGACATTTTAATAGTATTGCTTCAGCAAGAGCAGAGAACATCCACGAACTTAGATTTGTAGAAGGTAAATCAAGAATTCATCCAAAGTGGAATGCCTTCTTCTGAGTGACAGGGTGGTTTTTATGTGAGATGTCAATGTAGCTTCTCCACCTGACATAAAAGTTTCAATTAAAAAAAAAAAAGCCAAACTACTGCTGATTTTTTTTTTTTTATCATGCAGTTATCTAAAGTGGTTTTTTGGAAGAGACTATCAAGGAAGGACTGGAAAGTAGTTCTTATGACTAGTCAGCTCTAGGGGTTGGGGTAGCCAACATTTGCGGTGAGGGACCTCAGAGCCCCAGGGACCTCTCAGATGATTCACACTCCTTCGATTGTTTGACACGGTCCTCTGGAAGGGACACAGTGAGTTAACATGCACCAGAACAGATCGAATGTACAACCAGCTGGTAGTTTACTCTTGTACTGGAAGGCTGCTTTTTCTTATGCATGATTCTTTGTTGTGCTAAAGAGACATAAATGTATAAAAGCCTAAAAGTAAGCCTTCAGTTCTTTATGTCTGGCAAAACTGTCAGGACAATGTGCCTGGAGGATGTCTCCACCATGCTTGCCTTGCAGGGCTGTTGTGATAGAATTAGATCATACTGTAATAGTCACCCCATACACGTTACAGCATATCAAGAACTTACTTATACATTTTCTCAGTTGAACCTCACAACATCAGTGGGAGGCAGTGAAGGCAGATATTATTATCTCTTGAGAGGGGGTGACCCTGCTGCTACAGCGTAAGTGAGGCTTTTGCTGTAGGAAGACTGTTTATCGGTTGTATTTTCAAGTATTTTATATTGTATAAGGATGTTTATTGCAGCAGTGTTTATAATCAGGAAAAATTGGAACCTACCTGAATCTTTGTTAGCAGAGGGCTGATTAAACTATAGTAGTGGCCTACACGGGATACAGTACAGCCATTAGGGATTTTGCGTTAGAGGTTTTAGAAGTAAATTCATTAATGTTGAGGTATATTTATTGATGAAGAAAATTATTTATCGTATATTTAAGCCAGTAACCAATGCAAGATGATCTGTTTGCAATTAGGAGAAATGCACATGGTAAAACAGTGATTATCTTTGGGGGCTGAGAATACATGTGGTATTTGTTTTCTTTCTTATGCTCATCTATCATTTCTAAATTTTAACGTTAGTCAACATTAATGTTGCACTAGTCAATATTTACAATCAGATTAACTTTTAGAATAATAATTAATGGAACAGGTACAGCCTCTGAGCTTCATGGGTAAAATGATCCCTTGACTTGTAAGTGTATCAGCCATGGTCCTATCAGGGCCCTGAGTTCAACCAGACGGGGAAATGCAGAGCATGAATTAAGGCACAGTTTACAGTGGTGTGAAATGGGTAAGGGGTGGAAACAGAGGTGGGAGCACCCAGATACCAGAAACAGTGGGAAGCCACAGGCGCCACAGGCGCCCCAGGGCGAAGGGACAAGAGGAGGAAACAGTCACCAGAGCCCAGGGGCTGGTGCTGTGCAGGAGGGATACCCTCAGCGGAAGCTGGAGTGGAGAAGGGTCACGGGTCTTGTCAGACACCAGTGAAGCAGGGAGGAAATACTCTGATCCCTTTCCTCCTGCCTTTTTCTTTCCTGCTGGCGACTCCCATTGCTGACCAAGCCCAACAGGAAGCCCACCGGCGAGGGAATCAAGAACAGTTCACAGCACTTAGCCTGCTAGTGCACAGAACAGAGCAGAGAAGGCAGGAAATAGGTCTGACGATGGGGGACACACAGCAAACACAGGGAGCAGAACCCTGATGTCACTCCCCTGGAGAAAAGGGTGTCTCCTAGTCAGAAAAACTAAAACAGAAAGGAAGAGCCTGTTGGGGCCATACGAGGTGAGTGATCTGGTTTTCCTGCTTGTGCTGAGAGCTTCAGAAGCATGGGGATGGGATCACAGGTCACCTGGCCCAAAGTGAGCACAGAGATTCTTTGTGGGCTGTTACACAGAGAGAGTTGTACATTCCTCCTCTTGCTTGGGTGGAAGGGGGAACTGCTAGGGAAAGGTAGACCCACATCACCCTGGCTCTCCCAGGCTGGTTACTGCTGTCCCATCTCTATGCCCATTCCCTCTTCGACTCCAGCATCCTCACCAGCAGCCCCAAATGAGAGCAGAATATGAGAGTAGAGGGAGCGCACATTTATTGAGCAGATGGCTGGCACTATGTGCTCTAAGCACTCCTCATGATTAACTCACTTCCATCTCTCAACATACCCTGTGAAGGAGGTGATGTTGTTTGCCACTTTATTGAGTGGCTAAGGGCATGAATAATGGAGCCAGATCATTGGGTTTGAATGCTGCCTCTGTCATTCCCCAGCTGTGTCACTCTGTTTTCTCATCTGCAAAATGGGGACAGTAATCCTGTCTAGTTCAGGGGATCATTATGAGGAATAAATGAATGAACTCTGAGTAAAGAGTTCTGAACTGGGGCTTGGCACATAGCAAACAGTCAATAAATGTTAGTTGCTATTGTTCTCAGCTCCCACATAAGGAAGATAAGGGATAGAGATGTTAAAGTAGTTGCTTCGAGTCACAGAGCTGATGAGCAACAGAGTTGGGACTCTGACCAAGAAGTGGGGTTCCAGTATTATACAAAAGGGCCACTCTTTCCCTCCCTGCTACTTTGAAGCAGAGGGAGTAGAATCATCTCCTCGGGTTTGAGGTGGATCCACACTGTGTGCCTGCCTGAGATGCAAAACAAGTTCCTCACATTTTGGGACACTCTTCCCACTGTGCAGGTGACAGTCTGCAGAAATCTCATTCACCCTTCAAACCTCACTTCCTCCTGGGTCACTTCCTGCAGGTGTGTAGACCCCAAGCATTATGCAACCAGCAGACAGGGGCAAGTGAGTGGCTGCTTCTCAGTTTCCTATTCCTTGAGCTAAGACAGAAAAGAAAGCAGGGTGGTGAGAATTTGGGGGCCCAGATCCACCAGGTGGGTCTTAAGTTTCCAAAATGTGCACCCTGGAGAGCCATGGCAAATATGTGTTCCAGTTCAGCTGCCTGCTCTGGGGTGAAGGAGAGGATGTGGGCAGACTCCCTCCTTGCATGGAAGATGTCAAGTGCATTGCCATTATCACTGATCTGTTCACTTGAGAAGGATAAGGAATAACCCCTGGGGAAAGGTAATGAGGAAGAGCCAGCACCAAATGTGGAGGTAAATGAAAGAGCTCTAGCTGGAATTTACCAATTCTTTAAACCCGGGCCACAGTACCTTCCTTCCTGCTCTTTAGTTCATTTCTCGGAAACCATCTTACTGTGTCTCTTTCTTGGCTTCTTCTTAGAGGATCTATAACTAGATCTTTCATTAATTTCATCTTTCATTTTACAGTGAAATATGATCAGTTACCACTTACAACAGAACACTCTCACAGCTGTGCCACCCCCGAGTGAAAAGGCCCCAATGTATTGTCCCTGGCTTGTTGGAAGCACAACAGTCAAATGGCCATTCAATGAATCTCTTTTATCCTGTTTTTGGCCTGGCATTCAATATACATTGAAATAATGAGAATGTACCACATGTACACCGTTTTCCAGACGTGTAGTAACCAGAGTCACAAGAGATTGTTTAGTGTTCATAAAACCCAGAAGCTCCTTCAAAACAACACGCACAAGTGAAAAATGTATAATTTTAAGTTTGTGCCGTGTTGACTGGTGTTTCGTTTTCCTCCTTTACTCCTCCTCATCACCTTGCTTTCAGGAAAGGGGTCATTTAGTCCATGGCAGAAGTTCTTTACCAGAACATGAGCTGGCTCACAGACACTACCGAGCCATGCCCTGGCTGGAGCCTGACACTTGGCCTGGCGAGAGTAGCCGGCCATGCAGAAGTCGTTCTGGACTCGGTTTCCTCATCTGTCCATAGGAGGGGCTGGCCTAGCCTTAGATAATTTTGTTTTATTTTCAAAAACATGTTTTTCTCACTACTTCTGGATTGCTGAGCTTTGTTCTGAGTTTTTACTTAATTAAGAAAAATAATGCTCTTAGCTTTGAACCAAATGTGAGGCTCTCAAGAGCTAAACAGCACAGGTGGGAATGGGATGGATGCTGCACTTTACTGGTCTATGGGATGATCTTCTGGTGTATAGGAAATGTGGCCTCCTTGCGTGGAGGTTCCTCTCAGGTACATGACTTAATGAGCCACCAGTTCCTTTTGGGAATTAGGAGCAGGCCACCCTTCCTCTGGGCAGATGCAGCCTGTGCCAGGACTCTGCCTAGTGAGTGAAGACCCACCCACCCCCTAGACAAGGCCCTTGTGCAGTGCATCACCTGCACAGCCTACCTGAAGGCCAATGTGATGGGCGTTGCATCCACAAATAGAGGTTATCTATAATAGGCTATCTATAATAACCTAAGCAGGAACCTGATATTTTGTGTTCTCCGATTTTTTTTCTTGCCTAAAAATAAGCAGGCAAGCAAACAAGCAAGCAAGAAAACAAACAAAAAGCACCTT
Organism: Lynx canadensis; assembly: GCF_007474595.2. Lineage (NCBI taxonomy): Eukaryota > Metazoa > Chordata > Mammalia > Carnivora > Felidae > Lynx > Lynx canadensis. The sequence continues at coordinate 129,573,198 of NC_044303.2, forward strand.
GGTGCCCACGTGAGTAGAGATTGCTTGAATTACAGTACATGGACCCCTCACTTCACAGAAAAATCATGTTTTGTGAAAAGGTCTGCGATAGCATCTTAGCCTAGGTTCTCTCAGATAGCAAAACCTGAGAAAGGAGCATGATGGAGGTGGTTTATTTGGGAAACACTGGCACCAGGAATGAGGAAGTAACAGATGTCAAGCAAGATGGAGAGAAAGGAACCCAAGGTGCTTTATTGATCTGGTTCCTAGTGTGGTCAAATTGGCTCTGTTCTCCTTGGACCTTTGAGGACCATCCTCTTAAGGAGAGGAAGTGAGGATGGATCATTTCCTGGCTCCTGGTGCCAAGTGGTCAAGGGTTGCCTCTGGGGTAATAACTCCTCAAACATCTAGGTGTGCACATACATCAGAATGGTTAAGTGGATGGCGGTGTTGGCAGAGATGCTGGGTCAGGGAAGGCAAACCCACATCCATTTCCGGTAAGGCTGAGCCAATGCTCCCTCCAGGATAGAGGGTATCTGATGGAAAAGATCTACCTCCAAGTGACTGCTGGTTTCCTTAAGGAGTGTGTGCCATATGGAGGCTTCCTTGTCAGTCTCTCTGGTGACTGGTACAGCAGTTTCAGTGATTCAGTACAGTTGCTAGACCAGTCTTTGTGAGATGGCACACATACTGTTGGGACCATGCAGACCCTCCATCTCTGCTCCATGTCCCCTCTGTCATGCAAGTCCTGGAGGTGCTAGGGAAAGAGGCTAGCTGGCATCCTCAAGACACCCTGTCCACCTAGTGGTTTGATGCCACACTTGTAGGGGAGGTGCTCTGGTGCACCTGGATTTGAGACAGAGATCCGAGTGTTGTGTGCCCAGTAGCATAGGTCCATCTATAAGATTTTCTCCATGCTTTCTTTTTTGTCTCCAAACTTCAAGCCTTTGAGGTTTCTGACCCAATCAGGAAGCCATTCACCACTGCCCATGGGTCCAGATATACCTGTAACTCAGACTACTTCTCCCTACCCATAAACTGAAAGGAGCAAGTGGATTGTTCACAGCTCTGCTCATTGGAAGGAGTGACCTTCAGTATCCTTCAGGGCCACCCTGAACAGGGCTATAGTTTGGTGGTGGTCCAATTATTGCTAGCACTAACTTATTAAGACAACCCATCTAAGAACTAGGTCCAAGTTCTTTCTCACTTGTTGGTTTTAGGGAATCATAAGGCCTTGGGTGTGAACTGAGCAAGAGAGGTAGATAACACAGGAATATGAGGCAGATGGAAGTTCCTTCTGTCCTCCCGATCCCTTCTGGCCCAATCTCAAATGAACCATTTCCATTGTGTGACGTATTACTGCTGTGCCTGTCCAACTTTGTCTAATACTACCTAGCTCATAATGGGCAGTTCTGGCTGCACAGTCACTTGATGTCCTGTGGTCAGGAGATCCATCTCTATCAGGGTCCAGGAGATGCTTTTCAAATGGTTTTTCATTTTCTGCTGCAGAAGGAAATTCTAGCTCTAGAACTCTAGGATCTGTGCTGCAACTCTTTTTATTGGGCTTGGTGGAGACTACACTCATACAACATCTTTATTCACAGTAAATGGCACCACTAGATCTACTGGTTGTGTGGCCTGAGTGGCAGGACCATTTGTATTATGGCAAGATCTGCTATAGATTTTGTTCTGACACTCAAAACTGGCAGCCTTCCATGTCACCCAATAAAGGAATCCAAGTGGTATTCCCAGGAGGAGCATATGCTGCCTCTAATTTCTGAAGATTTTTAGTGGTTTTTAAACACCTCAAAATTCTTTGACATTCCTGCCATCAAGAGACAAGGACCATGTCCTTTCTTCTGGAATGTGGGAAGGGTTTTTACTGCTTCAACTAGCAGAGGACGACAGAAGGTATTCTCTGTGACTTCTGAGGCTGGGTCATAAAAGGCTATGTAGCTTCTCCCTTGTCCATTGGGACACTTGCTCTTCCAACTACCCTGAAGCTGCCATTCTGTGAAGAAATCCAACCCACATGGTGAAGCCATATGTTGATGGTCCAGTTGACAGTCCTTACTGAGCTTAGCCTTCAAGTCTCCCAGCCCAGGCAGTAGAACTATAGGTGAAGACGACCTTGTAAGATTCTGGTCCAGTTTGAGTTACCCCCCCAACCATTTAGTTCCCCACCTAAAGCACCAGCCAGCCTTTCTCACCTGAGGTTCCTCACATGAGCTAGAGAAGACAGAAAGTGATTTGAGTGACTATTTTCTGCCATTCTCCCAAGTACAGTACATAACTGGTACCATTCTAAATGCACAGGAGAGAAATTAGTTCACGACATACAAATGGATGCCTTAGGGAACCAGGGCTTAATTCTACCATGGAACCCCAGTTTAGAAAAGCTGGCAGAAATCCAGAAGTTGAAACAAAACATTCCCGGTGTTTTGTCCAAATTCCTGACCCTCAGAATCCATGAACATAATAACATGGTTGTTATTTTACATCACTAAGTTCTGTTGTGGTTTGTTGTGCTGCAATAGAAAATTGATAAGGTACAAAATCTAACATCCTGTCCTTTACCTCAAAGATGGAAGATGATGTAGCAGCATACCTCAAATCACTGGACTCCTAAAAATGTCACTGATGGGCCAGGTTGGGGAATCTTTGTGGGGTTTAATTTCCTGACACACAACTTGCTATTTTTATTTACCAGGTTAAATTTGCATGATGTCATCAGTATAGCATTCCACATATTAAAGCAATTAAGATCCCTTCAGACTACTTTGTCATTGCACAAGAGGCTTTACATAGCCTTAAGCAAGACTACGAATGTGTACTGATGTCCTTCTCACTTAATTGAGAACTGCTTTTGATCCTGGTTATTGATGATGGGTTGAAAAGAATATATTCACCAGATCAATAGCAACATACGGAGTGCCAGAGGCTGTGTTGATCTGTTTTAGTAAAGATATCATTTATAGCTAAGCAGTTTAGATTGGACTACCAGTTGGTTAAGTTTATGGTGGTCTACTACCGTCATCAGTCATCAGTCATCATGATCTGTTAGTTTATGTTTTCAAGGGCCGTACAGGTACATTATACATGGACATGATGGAGAATATCATACCTGTGTAGTTTGTCTTTGATGGTGGTATTAATTCTCCTTTAGGATGTAGTGTTGACTTGGGTTTGTTCTCTTGGCTGGTGGGGTTGGGGAAGGATAATTTCAGAGGCTTCCACTTTGCCCTTCCTACCTAATAGCTCTTACTTTGTAGGTCGGGGAACCAGCGGGAGGATACTGACAGCTACTTTGTTTATCTATCCAAATCATGCATTTGGGGAATGGGGAAATAACTACAAGGTGTGTGTGTGGACCTATTGGATTTCCTTTGAGGTGTGCTTATGACAGCTCACAATTTTCTTTTTGCAGTTCTGCAAGTCAGGCACTATCTTAGTTGGCTGTTAATCTGTTTCCTCGCTAGGAACACACTGGCCTTTTAGCCACTGCCACAGATGTCAGAGGGCCAAAGCATCTTCCAGCCTTTGTGCCCATATGGTAATCACATATACCTTCTACGTCACTTAAGAATTGCCACCTGACGTCTAACATTCCAGAGTTCTATCATCCTTATTGATGCTAAGGAGTTTAGATTATGGCACCATTTCCTTCTGCCAAGCCCAGTGTGCAGGGACAGCCACTATTGGAGTTACCAGGGCTTTTTTCATCACTGCATCTCTTATTGCTTTAGCCAGAGTAATGTACTTTGGGACTTTCTGGGGAATATAGACAGATGGAGACTTCTGTGATCTCACTAATAAATCCATTTTAACATTTCTAATCCCCCTTGGCTCTTCCTCGATAGTCTGCCAAATTCATTCTAACAACTGTATCTTATTTAATATAATCCATTGTTATATCCAAGCTTCAAAGAGTCATGCCAGCAGTGTGTTATGACTGGATCCTGATGTTTTTGCCAGGCTGTAAAATCCTGAGTCAAGGAAGAATGATCCCATGTCAATGAATTCTTCCCATTCATCTTTATCTCCAGGTCTCCATTATCCAATCCTCTCAAGATTCACTTCCATGGGTCTCTTGCTGGTTTCTGCCAGTGCCTATTTGTCAGATCTTGCAACTTTTTTGGTGTAGAATGAGCATTCTATTTCTTGACTTGACTTGACTTGACTCCAGTTATTGGTAATGAGAGGAGGGCAAGGTCAGACCTTGAGGAGGACAAGCATTGTCTTATGAAGCACCTGTTTCAGATATGGCCTTGGCAGCATTTCCACATAAGGGGGATCTATTTTACTCTGGAAAGGGGATATAGTTTTTTTCTTTGAGTCCAGAGTAAATGGCAAGATCTATTTTTTCCCATCCTTTATTTGTTTCCTATTTCCTCTATTTCTGCCTTCTTTTAGGTTGAGTATTTTTATGCTACTATTTGATCTCCTTCATTGTCACCTTAGTTAAAACTTGTTGTTCTGTTATATTGTACTTCACACATAGTTTAAGAACATTATAATAGAATACATCTATTTCTCCCCTCTAAGGCTTCATGCTAATTTTGTCATACATTTCCTTTATGTATATAATCAACTTTATATTACTTTTTGGTTTGTTTAAACAGCCAATTATCTTTTAGACAGCTTTAGCTAATTTTATAAAGTCTTACATACTTACCCTTCCAGAACTCTTCATTCCTTTGTGTAGATCCAGTATTTTTCTTTCTATCTAAAGGACTTCCCTTTAAATTTCTTGTAGTGTGGATCTACTGGTGACAAAGTCTTTCTTCTTCTGTGTGTTTAAAAGTCTTTGTTTTGTCTTCATTTCTAAAATGTATTTTCACTGGGTACACAATTCTAGGTTGACAGTTTTTCATCTTTAAAGATATTGTTCACTGTTACCTCACTCGCATTGATTCTGATGAGAAACGGCTGTCATTCTTTTGTTGTTGTTCCTCTGTGCATAATATGTCGTTTTCCTATGACTGCTTTTGAGATCTTCTCTTTATCATTGGTTTGAAGAATTTCTTTATGATGTTTGCTGGTTTAGTTTGCTATGTGTTTCCAGATGCTTGGGCTTCAATTCTTTTTCCATTCCCCACCAACTCTCCTTGTAGCCCCCAATGACATGAACATTGGACTACTTGAATGGTTCCAAAGATCAGTGAGTCTCCTTTTATTCATTCTTTTTTTCTCCCTGTGTGTAATTAGACAGAGGGTCTGCTGCTATTTATTAAAGTTCCTTAAAGGTTTCTTTTTTCTCACAATAGCCAATCTGTCATTAAATCCATTCAGTGTAATTTTTATTTCAGAAATTATAGTTTTCAGGGTGCCTGGCTGTCTCGGTTGGTTAAGTGTCTGATTCTTGATTTCAGCTCACGTCATGATCTCGTGGTTTGTGAGTTTGAATCCCACATCAGACTCTGTGCTGATGGTGTGGAACCTGCTTGGGGTTCTGTCTCCTTCTCTCTCTGCCCCTCCCCTGCTTTCTTTCTCTCTTAAAATAAATAAATAAACATTGGAAAAAAATTTTTAAATAAAAATAAAAAAATTAAAGAAAGAAATTATAGTTTTCCTCAGTAGCAGTTCAACTTGGGTGTTTTAAATATCTTCCATGTTTGTACTTCACTAGTTGACTACGTGTAAAACAGTTTTAATAGTTGTTTGAATGTCCTTGTCTGCTCATTCTAACATCTGTGTCAGTCCTGGGTTGGTTTTGATTGGTTATTATTTGTCCTAATTATTGGTCATATTTTCCTGCCTCCTTGCATTACTGGCAGTTTTTTTTTTTTTAATGAAATTTATTGTCAAATTGGTTTCCATACAACACCCAGTGCTCATCCCAAAAGGTGCCCTCCTCAACACCCATCACCCACCCTCCCCTCCCTCCCACCCCCATCAACCCTCAGTTTGTTCTCAGTTTCCAAGAGTCTCTTATGCTTTGGCTCTCTCCCACTCTAACCTCTTTTTTTTTTTTTCCTTCCCCTCCTCCATGGGTTTCTGTTAAGTTTCTCAGGATCCACATAAGAGTGAAAACATATGGTATCTGTCTTTCTCTGTATGGCTTATTTCACTTAGCATCACACTCTCCAGTTCCATCCACGTTGCTACAAAGGGCCATATTTCGTTCTTTCTCATTGCCATGTAGTACTCCATTGTGTATATAAACCACAATTTCTTTATCCATTCATCAGTTGACGGACATTTAGGCTCTTTCCATAATTTGGCGATTGTTGAGAGTGCTGCTATACACATTGGGGTACAAGTGCCCCTATGCATCAGTTCTCCTGTATCCCTTGGGTAAATTCCTAGCAGTGCTATTGCTGGGTCATAGGGTAGGTCTATTTTTAATTTTCTGAGGAACCTCCACACTGCTTTCCAGAGTGGCTGCACCAATTTGCATTCCCACCAACAGTACAAGAGGGTTCCCGTTTCTCCACATCCTCTCCAGCATCTATAGTCTCCTGATTTGTTCATTTTGGCCACTCTGACTGGCGTGAGGTGATAGCTGAGTGTGATTTTGATTTGTATTTCCCTGATGAGGAGCGACGTTGAGCATCTTTTCATGTGCCTGTTGGCCATCCGGATGTCTTCTTTAGAGAAGTGTCTATTCATGTTTTCTGCCCATTTCTTCACTGGGTTATTTGTTTTTCGGGTGTGGAGTTTGGTGAGTTCTTTATAGATTTTGGATACTAGTCCTTTGTCTGATATGTCATTTGCAAATATCTTTTCCCATTCCGTTGTTTGCCTTTTAGTTTTGTTGGTTGTTTCCTTTGCTGTGCAGAAGCTTTTTATCTTCATAAGGTCCCAGTAATTCATTTTTGCTTTTAATTCCCTTGCCTTTGGGGATGTGTCGAGTAAGAGATTGCTACAGCTGAGGTCACAGAGGTCTTTTCCTGCTTTCTCCTCTAGGGTTTTGATGGTTTCCTGTCTCACATTCAGGTCCTTTATCCATTTTGAGTTTATTTTTGTGAATGGTGTGAGAAAGTGGTCTAGTTTCAACCTTCTGCATGTTGCTGTCCAGTTCTCCCAGCACCATTTGATAAAGAGACTGTCTTTTTTCCATTGGATGTTCTTTCCTGCTTTGTCAAAGATGAGTTGGCCATACGTTTGTGGGTCTAGTTCTGGGGTTTCTATTCTATTCCATTGGTCTATGTGCCTGTTTTTGTGCCAATACCATGCTGTTTTGATGATGACAACTTTGTAGTAGAGGCTAAAGTCTGGGATTGTGATGCCTCCTGCTTTGGTCTTCTTCTTCAAAATTCCTTTGGCTATTCGGGGCCTTTTGTGGTTCCATATGAATTTTAGGATTGCTTGTTCTAGCTTCGAGAAGAATGCTGGTGCAATTTTGATTGGGATTGCTTTGAATGTGTAGATAGCTTTGGGTAGTATTGACATTTTGACAATATTTATTCTTCCAATCCATGAGCAGGGAATGTCTTTCCATTTCTTTATATCTTCTTCAATTTCCTTCATAAGCTTTCTATAGTTTTCAGCATACAGATCTTTTACATCTTTGGTTAGATTTATTCCTAGGTATTTTATGCTTCTTGGTGCAATTGTGAATGGGATCAGTTTCTTTATTTGTTTTTCTGTTGCTTCATTGTTAGTGTATAAGAATGCAACTGATTTCTGTACATTGATTTTGTATCCTGCAACTTTGCTGCATTCATGTATCAGTTCTAGCAGACTTTTGGTGGAGTCTATCGGATTTTCCATGTATAATATCATGTCATCTACTGGCAGTTTTTTTTACTGGATGCCATACTTTGTGAATTTTACTTTGCTGGGTACTGGCTATTTTTGTATTCCTATAAATATTCTTGAGCTTTGTTCTGGGATGCAGTTAAATTGCTTGTAAACAGTTTGCTCCTTTTGGGTCTTGTTTTTAAGATTTGTTAGGTGGAACCAGAACCGTGTTTATTCTAAGGTGGATTATTTTCCAATCCTGAGAAAAGAACCTTCTGAGTACTCTACCCAATGCTCCATGAATTATGGGACTTTTCAGTCTGGCTGGTGGAAACAGGCAGTATTCATGGTTCTGCTTCCTCTAATTTTTCTGGGTGATAACTTCATCATTGGGTAGCTTCTTCATGTGCTTTCTTTGATCAATACTTTGCTGAATATTCAAGGGGCCCTCTGTAGATAAGGGGGCCCTCTGTATATAGAAGGCCCTTTCTTGTTCTGTACAGCTCTCCCTTCTTCAGTAGTCTGTTCTGCAAACTCTAGTTGCCTTGGTCTCTAGGAATCATTTCCATGTTCTCCAGTGAGTCCACTGGACTTCTGTGCTTGGATTCCCCAGTCCTGCACAAGGGCCTGAAAACTCTCTCAAGGCAGCAAACTTTTGTAGGGGCAATTGTTTGTTTCCTATTTCTTGGGAATCACTGGATTTTGTTGCCTAATATCCAGTGTTTTAAGAACTATTGTTGCACAAATTCTGTTCATCATTTTGGTTGTTCCAGATAGAACAGTAAGTCTCTATTATTCCATCTTAGCTAGTAGTGGAGTATCTCTCTTTAAAGTATCCAACTGCATTGGATACTACATTCAACCTTTCATTTGTAGAGCATTTGCAAAGATTTTGAGTGCAGGAACCAAGCTGACTTAATCTTTATAATCCTAGATGACTAACACAGGACTTTGCATATAGGAAGTGCTTGGTAAATGGTTGGTAAGTTGAACTACATTTGGACAAACAATGAAAATCTCCCAAAGTGGTATTTTTTGCCTTATGCAAGAAAGAAATATCTAACTTAGAGTTCAATAACGGAAACTTTTAGAAGTAGTAATGATCTCTCTATTATGAGAAGTATTCAAGCAGAGTGAGGGTGTTCATTTGCTGGCAGTACACACTTCTGTATTGTCCAGAGAAAGCCTCAATCTGATGCCAGTTTTCCATTAACACTTCTCAACCTTATTATTTTTTTTTGCCAAATATGAGATATGAAAATAATTATTAAGGACCCTTTCTCTAGATTAATTATAAAAATGTTAGTGCCCTCTAAACTTTTCTAAAGCTGTGCTCTCTATTATTGACAGAACATCAGCTAATAAGGAAGCTTAGATACTATTATCCACAAATAGCTGATTGAGAAATGGTAATACATTGGGCGATTTGGGACTTGTTTTAAGTTACACAGTCAGCTATAAAACCAATTCAAGAACACAGGTGCCTAAATGCAGAAAAGTATTCTTTCCCTTTGGCTATGTTGCCTCAGAATACCAAAGGAGGTTCGAAAAGTCTAATTCTTATGTTTATAATGTGGGTCTTAAAAAGTAGGCAGAAGCAAAGCTACTGGAACAACTGTGGGATTCAGATAACATTGCGCGTGTCTCTACCATAGAAAGTAGCAATTGGAGTTGCTGGCAGCGGAGGTTAAACAATAAGAAAATGGAGTGGGGCTCCCCAAGGCCCTGATGATCTGAAGAATCTAGACAAGTACTGAATGAATTTGGACAAGCAAGGGTTCATGTGAGCTAGACAGTTTTCAAAGTAGATAAAACACATCCAGTAGCATACCCTCATTTCAGATAACAGAGTTTCTGGATAAAAGAGTTCTAGATATAGTCAGGGACTTCAGAGCATAAACAAACACAAGGGACACAGAGCAGGGGGAAATAACTGAGAAAATTCATGAAACAAGGAAGATGGTATATAACCACACTCTCTTTGGCTTCTGATGGTTAAATTACCAAAATTTGCTAAGGTAGGGTAATGCACAGGATAGAAAATATTGGGCAATTAAATAATCTCTCTAGTCCACGTCATTGAATGCCAAAATAGTATTGCCATTTATGAATGCTTTAGGAATGAAGGACAGAGTGAAGGCTATAAAGAATAAGATGAGAGCATCCTGTTTGCTATGGAAGAGCAAGGGTCACAGGGAAGGGGGCCAAAGGGAGAAAGGGGCAGAAGGGATTCATCAGGGTGTCAGAGTTAGCACTGAGGCTCAGTTGCACTTATGTGGCACAATGGAAATGTGGACGCAAACTAAACAAGCCTGGAATATTGAGCAGGAATATCAAATCTGGTTAAGAACAGTGGCTCTATCCACCACTACCAGTAGTTCTCTGCCTCTACCACTCTCTCTTTTTCTGTCTCCAAAACACATAGCCCCCTCACCAGCCAGCTGGGAACTCCATGGCTTTGAGACCTAGCAGAGTAGACATAGGACCCTGGAAGAGGGGAGCAAATGAGCCCTGGAGAAGAAAATATAGAGATGGTTCATTCGAGAGAAAAAAGGGGTGAATCTGATCATACTGGAAAGGGGAAGACAGTGGATGGGGGCAGGGGCTCCATTTCTGATTTCTTTTACCTCTTTAATATGGTATTTCTCCCATAGAGTGAAAACAATAGGAACATAAAATAGTTTTTTTTTTTAATGTTTATTTATTTTTGAAAGAGAACGAGTGTGTGTGTAAGCAGGGAGGGGCAGAAAGAGAGGGAGACAGAGAATCCAAAGCACGTGCTGTCACCGCAGAGCCCAACATGGGGCTCGAACTCACAAACTGTGAGATCATGACCTAAGCCAAAATCGTATGCTTTACTGATTGAGCCACTCAGGCACTCTGGAACATGAAATAGTTTTTGTGAGAAAAATATTCCCTTTTTAATTCTGTTTGTGTATTCTGAAGAAGTCTAGAGAAAGCCACAGTTAGAGCCACTTTTTCCTTAACTGCTCCAATATTGCCTCATCTTTCCCACCCCCTCCTTGATAATGAGTTAGTAGACATCATGTTAAGAGCCCTGGTAAGCAACTCTAGTTAGCTGGAATTCAGTCACAGTGCTTTGTTTCCGCAGTATTTATTTCTATTGATGGTAAATGATCTGGTTTTCAATTTACAGTAGCTTAAATTTCCTTTAAAATGAAATTTGACAAAAAAGTATTGTATTAAAATTCAAACTGCGTGATTTGAAACTAATTATCAAACAAAAATTCATCACTGACCTAAATGTCAAGAAAATGTCAGTTTGGTATGGTGGAACTAAACCCTGGTCTGGGAAGCAGGACTCTACCATGAACTCCAAGTAGGATTTTGGATCAGAGTGATTTCATTTTCATTTTTATCAATGGAAGCCATAGCTACTAGCCAGAACTTAGCATGAGATGCCCACAGTTTTAAATATTAAGTTACTAAAGTTCTAGCCAAAGGCAAAGAAATAAAATGTTTTAGTGAGTCCGTGTTAACTTACCACACATATAAGCTCAGAAATACTGAAAGGTCATGTGAAGACCCCCGTTCTTAAGGGGCTCTTGGGTGCCAACCATTGGAGTAGATTATTTTTAAGGGATGTTCTGGTTCCAAAATGCTGTGCCAAGAATTTAATCCAAGGTCCAGCAAAGGCAATGATCTGATAAGGAAGAATAGTGATAGATTATCGCATTAAAATCTCATTTTCTTTATCTCTACACCTCACCTATCAAGTAGGTAGCCTGGAATGAGTCTACTTGAAACAGAGGTCAGATGCCAAGCATAACCACTTCTCTTGTCCCCTAAATTCCCTTCTCCTAAGAAAAATGTTTTCATCCAAAGTTTTACAACTTTTTTTTGAAGGTCAAAGGAAGTGAAGACTTAACTAAGTGAGATGGGCAAGGAGAACAAGGTGGTTGGCTCTGGTTGACCTACTTTTGGCCTTAATAGGAGAGACTGCACCTCCCACCTCTGTGAAGCTTCTCCCAAAAAGCCTGCCACCCAAAGAATTTTCTATCTGTAGACTCCCTGTGAGAGCATCCCTTCTCTGTATTCCAGGGAACAACAGAGGTTAGGATAGTAGCTTTAGAGTGACAGCCAGGGTTCAAATTTCAACTCCCGTAGGGAACCTCCATTTTATTTAAATTTTCACATTTGTCTAGCATAATAACTCAGTGAAGTAGGTTCAACTTGAGGGCAGTGGCTGTTACTACAAAACCTTGGTGTGCATTAGAAAATCACATGCCCCTCTCCCTAAGCCGAACCATTCTGTCTCTCACACATACCTCTGGGTGCATGAATCACAAAAAGCACCCTGGTATCAGGGCCAATGCAGTTTCCAGTTGGTGGGGAGGGGGTTGGCAAGGAGAACAGGGAGAAGATTCAGCACTCAGCTTCCCCTCCCCTGGGCACTTTTATAAAGGGCTCAGTCTACCAATCCTTACACAGTGGCCTGACAGTTATCACCATTTTACAGCCAGGAAAGGTTAAATATTTGTCTTTTTAAAAAGATCACCCTGATGTTTTGTAGAAAATGGATTGGAGGAGGACGAGCTTGGATGCAAGTAGCTATTTGAACCTGCTGTAGCTTTCCAGGTGAAAGATGATGGGCATTCAGGATAAGGGGTGGTGGTAGGGTGATGAGATGCAGACAGATTCCCAGGATGTTTAGGGGACAGAGTGGACAGGTCTGGAGGCTGCTGTGAGGATTCAAGAGATGATGATGATGATGATGATGATGATGATGATGATGATTGTAATGGTGATGATGGTGATAGTGATGATGATGGTGTTAACAGTTCTATTTATTGAGGGCTTGTTTGTGCCAGGTATGAACTTACTTACTACATAAGTTCTGTGAACCAGGAAAATTGAAGACATTTCATTCCTGCATGGTTGCTCTGAGGACCAAAGATAACCTAAAGTGCTCATGCTATAGTAGACCCTTTGGAAGTGGTAAATATTAGTCTAATTATTAGGGAGCAGACAGCATTTAAAATTCCTCTTACTCAAGAAGTCTTAGCTGGTGGGCATGGCCAGTGGTAGGTCAGATAGGTGGTGGAACATAAGAAGACAGTGGTTTCACTGCTCACTGACCATCAGATTAGATTCCTTGTGTAACTTTTAAAGGTTGGTCTGGGGTAGGACGTCTGTGTGTCAGTGTTTTATAGGCTCTCCAGATTGCCAGGGGTGAGAACCACTGAGTTATGAGTCTTTGGAATCAGACAAATCAGGTGAAATCCTGGCTCTGGTCTTCAAGGTATGGTTTCGAGAATAATGGCATACAGCCTCTTCCGGGTTATGTGACGATTAAATGAGGGGTGGTACATACTCCATGGTACCTCTGGGGACATCTCTGTTGATGCCTACCTTAGCATGGTGCCTGGCTTCTAATGTAGGTTCAACACATGTGACTGCCATGACTGTGGGGTCAGGAAGGAAAAGGACCCAAAGACTCCATGGACCAGCCCCGGAGCCGAGAGCTTTACATCCATCACCTTGTTTAATCTTGGCCCAAAGTGTGGCTGTCTCTCACAGATGCAGAAACCCAGGCCCACGGAGTAGGTCATCTTCCCAAGGGCGCCAAGAGGAAGAGCTGGGATTGGAGTCCTGTTCTATGTCTTTCTGCCCTACCCCACAAATCAAATTCAAGCCATGCTTGTTATTCTGGAGAAGGACTTGTTACAGAATAGTACCAGGGAGAAGCGCCCTTGCCTATCCTGGTTTGAACTGCTAGACTGAGCCACACAGTGAATGAAGGACAGGGAGGAACCCATAGCTAGCTGGGGCAGCTCAGAGCCTCTCAGACAACAGTGGCGTGGTGGGTGATAAGCAAGGAGGGAAGTGTGGGGAGAGGAGGTGGGCAAGAAACCAGGAGCAGAGAATCACGTATCTGGTATATGGCCAGGGTAATGAGATGACAAGTCAGCCAATACAGTAGCCGGTAGACAGTAAGTATTTAGTAATCATTAGTTGCTTTTTTCCTCTTTCAGAGCTGCCTTCTGCCCCGAAGAGCAGGAGTCCATCTTTAGTGGGACACATCTGTTGGCTTGTCTGCCCACGCTTCCCCTCTCTGGGATTTGCTCGCCCGGCTACATGTTTATGAGGACAGCCGTGGTCATGCAATGTCCCTTTGGTTTTGGGGGGATTTGGAAGGGGTATCTGTTAGAGGCAAACAGCCACTCTGTCCTGGGAGATTTTGACTTTCTCTTTTTCATGTGTTTTTGCTTTTATCAAAGTAGGTAATCTGCTACTGGCCAGATACACAACTGCATTTGGATACTGTAGTGGGGTCCAAGGACTACCCAAACCGCTGCCTGGGAATGCCAGTTTCTCATAACGAGTTAGAAATCAATGCTAGCAGCTTCCCTGCTAAGTGAAAAAATTACATAATTCCTTCTGCACCACTGCATTAGGCAGATTTTTTTCTCTTTCTGAACATACAGTAAATCCCAAGTGTTTTAAGCCATGGTACCTCTCTTTAAACACAATATGAAATCACTACCAAATTTAAATAAAAAATAAATTCCATGTAGCGCTAAGAGATTCTCCTGCCAAAAACTCTCACACAATTAACACACTAGCAGAATGTGTTGCTAATTTCATGCCACTGGAGTCTTTTCTACTTCAGAATATAGAAACAAAATCGGGTCAGAGCTCCAATAATAACAGGATTTTGTTAAAATATACAGCCCTGTGGTGCAGGTATGTTGGAGGCATGGGCGAAAAGTAGAATCACAGTGATGCATGAAATAGCTTACCCCTGCAAATACAACAGCAAGAATTTGTCTCCAGCTTCTCTGCTGCAGGAGAGAGAGAGAGAGAGGGACTGAGAGAGTCCAGAACTGCCCTGTTCTGTGGGGCAAAAGTGTCATGATCAGTGTTTGTCCATCCACGCACTTCTACAAGGGAGGCAAGCACCAGTTAAATTAGACTTGGGGACCCACAGCCCGTAAATCCTAGAGCTCTGATTCTCCTAGTATCTCTCAGGCTCCCTCTCTCCATCCTCACCTCCCACCTCTTCGCCTCCTAACACAGGCCTAGTCTTTTCCATAACAAAAACGGCGATAATGAAAATATTTTGGCAGCATTCAGGGCCTTTCACATCGTGACCCTGACCTCCAAATCAATTTTCTTTATTCTTAACCCGACCTTGGCATCCATTCTTGCTGGTGTTCAATATTAGTTACAAAATCCTGAACTCCCCAAGACCTTCCCTCCTCCCCCAGATAGCCAAGGCAGGCCACACTGCTGAAGCAGGCTCTTGACAAAGAAAAATACGAAGGAGATCAACAAGCACTATGAGTTCTATAGGAGTCTCATTTGCACCAAATGCCATTAGCCCCATTATTTACTCAGACAACAGTGGAGGCAGCCCCAGTCCCCCGCTTGTGTAGGGCACCCTGGATGACACCATGCATCACCGGCCGCAAAGAACTTCACTTAAATAGTGATATGTAAGGTAGAGCCTGTTACATTTAATCCATCACCCGTGGGTTCGCCTAGTGCAGAGACTGGAAAAATTGTGCACATTTCTCCATTGCTGCCTGCATTAATCCTAGGAAGGGAGTGAACTGAAAAGAGAAAGTGCCAATTTCAGCACACATGTTAAAAAGAGAAGCAAAGAATAAAAGGAAAAGAAAGCATCTCCCTGACTCAGATGGGGGAGGGAGGTTTTTAAAGGAGAAGACGGCTTTTCAGAACTCTGTGCATTTACTGTGAGAACAAGTACCCACAGAGACCAGAGTTCGGGGTCATCATACATTTAGGAGGAGAAGTTAGCTGGCAGGGGCTATTTTTCTGCAAATTAGTTTTCTCTCAAGGGTAACGGTGGGGGAGGAGCAGAGGAAAATGAATTGGAGCCGTTGAATAATCGTGTATTGTTTGGCTGGGTGCGGGACCTCTGAACTGATGCTCTAAGAAGCCTTTCCAGGCCTTCCTTTTCTATGGGCCAGGATGGGAAGCCTCTCACAGCTGTTGATGAGTGTCCTATAGGGGCAGCGATGGGGACAGCAGTGTGGTCCCACAGACAATGGTCCACAGAGCGTCGGCTCCACTTGGCAAGAAAGGCACGGTCTGCTGGTCATTACTGCCGAACACAGGGCTGGACAGGTGGCCGAGCAGGACAGTGAGAAGGGGCAGGGTCCAAAGTCTGTGCTGGTCACAAAGAAGTGAGGCGAGGGGCAAAGGTAGAAAAACAACAATATAGTGGGAAGCGATAGACCAGCTCTCCTTGGGGAGAGGAATGTTTATAACATGAAAACGGATGAGTTCATCTGGAAGTGTTTGTCTCATTGCTTTCGGGTCCAGGGTCTGGTTGGAATGCTCGGCATCGTGTTTGTCCTGCAGATGTTTTCCCACCCTCACTTTGGCCCTTACAAACACTGCCTCCTCTAAACCAGCGCTTCTCAGCTTCCCCTAAAGTGCCCCCCCTGCCCCGCCCCCGTGGCAGAGGAGCTCAAAGTCCACACTCGGGGACTCGAGGGGAGAGCCTGAAAGCGCCCTCCACGAAGAAGAGACTGGGCTGAAGTCTTGTATTTGTGTATCTTTCAAAACCTGATATATTGTGAGGTAGCCTAAAATAGCGAACGTTCGAAATGACCATTTAAATTCCTTTCTTTCCTCAATTCTAAGGTATCATTCTAAGATAAAACTCAATCCATACCTGAGGGGAAAAAAAGAAAGAGGACAACACCCACGGAATACATACTTAGAGTGTCAGAAGCGTCCTTCCAGATTTCCAAGGCTTAAAGCGTGAATTCGAAAAAATCTATGTCATAAAAATCAAGGAAATGTGTAATTATAATCAAGGAAAATGGAAATGTCAGGAGGTAACAACCAGTTTGGCCTGTGGCTCCAGACATACTGGGGCACACACCAGTTTGCAGAGCATTACAGTGGGGACGGCTATTGTAAAGTGATGAAACATAGACTTACCTGGTTGTAACCACCTTGTAATAAAATGCTGTGTTCTTTCATTCTGGTGTTGTCAGAGCTCAGGGCAGCACCAGGCACACAGCAGGTGCCTAATAAATATTTGCTGAATTGAAAGTTGTTGATAGCAGTCCGCATTCATGCTCCCCTCTAGGTAGCCTGTGACAGGGGCTGAGTGTGGGAGGGGACGTCTGTTTCCAAGCAGTGTGATGGGCTGCCCTTCCAGGGAGGGCAAAGCAGACTGGAACAGCATGGAGTAGGTGTCCTCAGCCTTCTGTCAGAGTGTAGACACTGGGCTCATGCCCCATCTCTGCCACTGACTAGTTGCACAATCTTCTCTGGAAAAAGGAAGCATCGAGACCCACTCTCTCGAAGGTCTAGTTTAATAATTCTACGATTCTGCATATTTGGATTTATGTTAAGAGACTGTTCTTTCTCACCAGTCCATGAGGGATGATACTACGCAAGGACTGAAGCAAGGTGCAGGGTGAGGGAGAGAAATCTGCTCTTGTTGTATCCACTGTACCTCCCTTGCTGGAAGGGCCCTGTAGGCTCCCTGCCTGAGAGGCTGCTCACTTCAGTGCCCTTGGCCTTGTTCTGGGAAGAAAACACTCAGAACTGAAGACATACTGTAAGGTAGGGTGAAAAACACTGCCACTGTCTTATGAATTCGCCATAGATGAGGTAATTCACAAAGCAGGTCACTGTAATTCATAGTCTACTTCCCCTCTTCCTCCCTCCTCCTGGCCAGGTGTCATTTTCTAGAACAGAGCTCACTTAGCAGGGGGAACCAAACTCTGGTCAAACTGAGCAAGACCATCTTAAATCAGTGTCATATATTATTGGCTCAATGTTTTGTTGTTGTTGAAACTGATTATTCATTAAAATTAGCCAGATTTTAGAGTCAAATCAGCAGGAACAGGACATGAAAAGAAAGAAACAATGATTCCAAGTTGAAAACACCAGGCAGACAGACATATACCCTTTTATTTTGTTCAGTAAAAAGTGAAGTTGGTGATTCTTAAGGTAAAAATACAGTGTTTCCCACTTGAAGAAAAACCAAACTTATACAACTAGATAAGTTAGAGAGTAATGTTTTTAATTATAAAAGGATTTTGCTTTCTACAGTGATTCATCCTATGGCCCCAGCTTCCTAGAAGAATTTAAAGTACTATTTAATCTCCCCCACAAAAATTCATATGCCACTTTTAAAAACAGATGTATGACGTTTGACTTTATTTCAACATAAATAAAACACAGAGCACCAGATTCTTGACCTAAAATCCCTTTCCTGAAGTATGGAAGCCTTGAAATTCCATCATATTTACTCACTCATTCAAAAACATACTGTTCAAGCCCTAATGCGTGGCAGGCATTGTGTTAATCCTGAGACTGGATCCTGATCTCTTGATGCTTTTTTCTTCCCCATGGCTTCCATTCTCGCTGTGTCCCATGTACTGGGTGCAATTGTGTGTCTGATGCTCTGGAAAAGGGGGTAATCATATTAGGATGACAAGTAATGCCCTTCAAGAAGAGAATTGAAGTCAAAGTTACAGTAAACAGTCAAAATAAACTTTAAGCCTGAGGTTGAGGAACTTTTACTCACGGAGATTGGCCAAGAGCTATAGCTTCTGAAGCACAGTCCTTGGAGCAGCAGCACTGGTATCATCTGTGACTTCTCTAGGAAAGCTCACTCCTGGGCTCTGCCCCTGACCTGCTGAGTCATGTCTGGCAATGGGGTTCAAGAAATTGTTTCAGCAATATTCCGGGTGCTTTTTATGCACGTTAAAGTGTGAGAACCACTGCCCCGAAGTCAATCAGGTCTCGTCTGGGCAAAGCCCCTTAAGAGTCTTCTTTCAAATTCTATCACCCATTGCGTTCTTTCACAAACCCATGATAATCTCTAGTTCCATGTTCAAAATCAAACCAGTATCTTGGTTTAGCAAGTCACTTCTGCAAAGTTCCAAGTCAGGGGGAAAAAATAGCAAATTCTCTGTGATAATCAAAAGGGAAAATATTTGGACAGGTAATTTTAGGAGCCAGCTATGGATCGCTATGTACAATAATGGAGTTGAGCAATTAGGTTTGGAAAGCCAAGCACAGAAAATAATTAACCCACAAAGTAATCATCTTGTAAGTCCCAAAGCTAATGATTAAAATAAACCTGAAACAAATGATTGTTTAACTTTTAAGCTGTGCTTGTTTTAGCCACAGTGTACTTCAGGTGTGAGCTCCCGGGAATTCTTCCTGCCTGCCGAGATTGGCTTTGGGACAAGGGCATGTGTCCATTCTCCTGCCTCTCCTTCCCTGGGGAAGGTTGCTTGAGTATCACAAAATACCACTGCAGCGTGGGTGGAGGAGGTTGTCTGGGCTGTTCAGCCCTGCTCGGCACCAGGGTGCCTCAAGCCCCCGAATTTAGTCTGCAGCTGTGGTGGGCTTCAGCCATATTGAATCCTATATAACCTTGGAGGCTGGGTTGCAAGCTTCGTCTTTATGCAGCTTGCTTTGCACTTTCATTGGTGGTTTATTATTGCAAAGCATGATGCTCCCCTCCCCCCACTCTCTTCTCCACCCAAAGAAGTGAATTAATAACTAGAAAACAAGACAGAAATGAGATCTAGAAGGGCCTGAGCTTCTGAATGTCACTGTGAGCAAACAGCAGTGGAGAGAAAAGGTTCCTTTCCATCTTTATGTGCAGTGCTGTCTGTGCATTGACTTGTTTCCTGACACATGAGCCATGGCTTGAAAGGAATTCAGGCCCCAGCAAATTTTGCATTGCGCTTCAATGTGGCCTCTGGGATTGAATAAGGGCAAATCTATTATACTGTTGCCATGGAGACCCTGGCACAACTGCTGATAAAGAGTGTCTGATGTTTGGTAGGCCTCGTAGCATGGTACATACCATTTAAAGGATGGTGTGTGTGTGTGTGTGTGTGTGTGTGTGTGTGTGTGCAGTGACTGGGGGAGGTGGGGTGGAAAGCAGGGTGTAGTGGGGAAGGAAGGAAGGAGAGGCTGGTTTGGCATATCATGAAGGAATGTTCTGTGTTTTTACAAAGAATTTGTAAATACTTTCTTGCCTCTAAAAAATTAATTCTGCCTTCTAAGAATCTACACGTTAAACAGATGGGGGCAGCAGAAGATCCACAGACTTTCCCCTTGGTCTAGCAAAATTAGTCTTTAATTCCTCTGAAAGAGAATTGAGCTAATACAATAAAAGTGAAAATGCGCTCTTTTGCGTCCTTTGATGAATGCTGCCTCCATTCAGCTGTCTGTCTGAGGATCAATAGTAGGTTTGTGAGGATCGCCAGCGCTTGCTAAGCGGGCTAGCAAGATGATGGATTTTAATCATTAAAATGATTTTATAAGCACGAAACAAAGAAGGCTGACGGCCCTCTCCCGTGCATAATCTCAGTTTTTTGCTGTTATTGATTCTGCCAGCCCTAAATTCCCTTCCTGTCTTGAAGGCAAATCTCACCCTCCCCAAATTCCATCCCACACAACCATTTCTGGCTCCAAGTGATCAGTAATGGGCAACTTGAATTTTTTTTTTTTTTATTGGTGCCCTTTCCCCATGAGCCCCAGACCCAGGGAAGGATGGCACATCCAGGCCCAGCCCAGCCTTCTGGCTGGCGAGGTTGGAGGCGAGGCGTCTCAGGCAGAATCACCTACAGTAAGCAAGCTGTAGAGTGAGCGGCTCTAACAATGGGAGGCCGGGCGATCTGCGACAGTTGATAGGATTATTATTATTACAGAGCGCAAAAAGCTTCTGCTTTCTTTTCTGCTGCTTTGCAGACCTCATAAGGCCTCTCTGTGATTTCTGCATAGTTAATTTGTCAGTTTATAAATTACCACATTATGTTAACGCTGAATGCTTCAAAACACAAATATATGCACAGAGGGCTTGAATATTTGAAGTGTTTTAGTACTATGGGGAAATAATTTTGTTGTCAAGCTGTGGCAGATATAGAACTGCTAGGGGATACATGGCCATTTCATCAGGACTGTGTCGATGATGGCCTGTGAACATCCAAGGGGGAAAATCATCTTTTATCACTATTGTGTACCGTGCTGGTCCAGATGGAGGATAAAACATGCATGAGTTGCCCGCAGCTCTGAAAATAATTATACTCATTTGCCAGAAATGTAGAAAGTGCATCCAACCAAGTTACCACCCATCATAGTGACACTCCGTTTGCATACTGATGAAGTTTAAAGCCAGAGACAATGGCGTTGGTATCAATAGCGAGGGGGGGGGGGCTGGGCACCACCAGTGCCGTAGGATTAATAGCGCCATCATTTTATATTATGCAGCATTTCACTTATGCTGCATATCAAAAGACTACTGCCTCTGAGGTTCACCTCACTGTTTATAAGATTACAGTTTGCTTTAAGACTCCAAACATTAGCATGGATTCTTTTCAGCTTCCACAAATGAATGCAAAAATATCTGTTCGATAAAGTGCCTAGAATGTAATTACGGGTAAATATGTTTGGATGCCATTATGAGTGCCTGCATGTGTGTATATGTGTTTGTGAGTGTGGGTGGTGTATACTTACCCACATGCACACGCGTGATTTTGGAAGACTGCAATGGAATAGAAGATAATATGCGCATGCTAAGTCCTGGTGCTACTGCAGAGTAATTGATGAATGGGTTTTTAAAATGTAGAAAGAGAATGAATACAAGTAGGACCCAAGAGAATAATTCTTTATATTGCAATCAGCTCAGTTTATATGTACTTGCTTTAATCGTAGAAATCAGCAATAAAAAACATAGACTTGGTTATTTAATCCTTACTGAGTAAAAGAGAATGTCTTATAATGACCCTCTAAAATATTACAAAATATTAAATTATTTCGGTATGCCTCTCATTTTTAGACAACCGTAAAATAATCAGTGCAGCCAATACCAGAAGATTAACAGATTTCTTTACACTTTTGAATCCTGCAAACGTACATGTATGAACTAGGAAGAGACACTTTTCTCATGGAACTCTGAATTCTCATAGGTGTTTTACGGTTTGAAAATGGCCCAATCATGATGTTGTCATAACGCTTATTTTTAAGTAATGATTTTAATTAAACCCTCTAAAAAGGAAACAATTCTGTACCTCTCTTATATGGGCTGTACTCTGATGATTACACGCGTGCACTTTCCCATTTTACTCTGGTGTCATGGGGGCAAGGATAACAATTTCCATCTCATCACAGGAGAGAGAGACTATACTTTACTCTGCCCAAGACTTCAGTGAAATCAGAGGAAGAATTTTACACTATAAAATTACAATAAAATAGCTGAGGAAAAAGCATGGTTTCAACCGAAGTGGACCAAAGACAACAGCGTAATGCAAGATACCACAGAATATTTTTATATAGCAACAAATAGAGATTTTTTTCCCAGCTAACTGGGGCAGACTGGACCAATAAATTTTTTTTTACAGGTTTTCCAGTTCTCTTTCCCTCAGAATGGCCTTTGAAACATGAAGGGAACAGGGCATTCACACAGCTCAACAATGAGTGGTGGAGCGAGAATGAGGCATGTGAGCCTGGACCTGGAAGGACGTGAGTAGGTGGCAGGATATATTTGTGGTAAATTGAGCACAGAAAGAAGCAGATTTACAGAATGCTGCTTCTCTCTTCCCTCTCCTAGGATAGCACATTGGCTATGATGAGAATGCCATTGGGATAATACCATTGTGAGTCCAAAACTTCTGTGAAAAACAGGGGATGCATTTATTTAAAGTTCACTGAGACATTAGTTCAGTCTTCTGGTTTTCAGAACTGTTGTTACTGATCAGTTTTCACATGCCTGAAGTTCTTCTCATGGTCTCAGGTCTCAAAGGAAACCCAATGAACAAAGAGACAGACAGACACATGCACAAACATGAGACTTTGTCAAGAAGGTACGCATGATAGGAATGGGCATTTAGAGAATGCTTTGCCATGTGGCAGATGTGAATGAGTGAATGAGTATATGTGTGTGTGTGTGTGTGTGTGTGTGTGTGTGTGCATATATACACCTTATTTTAAAGATGTATGTATCTTTACTTGTTATAAAATTCAAACTATCAGTAAATTAGAGTGACTTGGACACAAGTCTGACTCCTAAGGCTGCACTAATTGTATCCATCAATGTATACCAGGCTTTCAAGTGTCTATCAGAAATACGTAAGGAACTAAGTGCCATGACATGGAGCAGGTAATGCCTCTCTGTTGATGAAAGAATGAAGTGTGAAAAAGGAAAAAATATCAATAAATGATCTTGATAATAACAGCAATCAAATATTTGAATGCTAATAGCCCTGTCAGCAAAGAAGCAATCAGTATCTTTTGGTGACAACACACTTTGGGGGATAAATAAATCTGGGAATAAATTTCCCTACACACTACAGGTCAAGATGTGAAGCTCCAAACTGTCTTGTTGAATTCGAACAGTGCCTTCTGTTTCTTTACCCTATTGACAGTCTTCACTGTGTCACAGAAGGTATTAAAAACAAAAAAGGGGCTCTTCCTCTGCCTCTTCCCCTATTATTTCTAAACAAATCAGTCTTTTTTTTTTAATGTTTACTTATTTTGAAAGAGAGAGAGAGAGAGAGCAAGAACAAGGTGGGAAGGGACAGAGAGAGAGGGAAAGAGAGAATCCCAAGCAGGCTCTGCACTGTCAGCACAGAGCCTGATGAGGGGCTAGATCTCATGAACTGTGAGATCATGACCTGAGCGGAAATCAAGGTTGGGTGCTTACCCAACTGAGCCATGCAGGCGCCCCCTGAATAATTCAGTCCTAAACTCAGTCGATACAGAGCAAAGTTGGCATCTACTCCAAAAGAAGGAGGGAAGCCACAGTAGTCCAGAGTGGGTGGCAGAGCCTGAGTGGACTAAGGCTGGTAGAGAGTAGAAGACTAGCTTGGCATAGGGTATCAGAGCCTGAGCAAGGTAACGTGTGCTCATGCAGGGAACTGGCCCAGTGTTAGGGTTGCAGGCTGTCTGTGCAGAGAGTGGACTAGGTATGTGACAGAGTCCACCTGAGGAGAGGAAGGTAATGGAAAGAAATTCTGCTTGGTTATATACGGGAGTATTGATCAGGTAAGTATAAGTATATTAAGGGTAATGAGAGCCAAATTATTCTTTGTTGGAGAAGAGAGTTATAAACACGGAAAGGGAGAAAATTAGAACAAACTTTGTGGTCTTGGTTTGGAATTGGACCTATCAGTGTGATGCATGGTTTTCAGTATATATAAAGAGATACAGAAATATATATATATAGTCATTAGCTCTGTCTGCTGTGATCACCTGGCAACAGCAACAATCCAATAGTGATGAGCACACTTACTGCCCAGATAATCGTTTCTCCCCCCCCCCCCCCCAGATCATCGTTTCTAATACCATTCTCCACTAAAAGGCAACAGGACTCCTTGGAGAAATGGCCAATTCCAGAGTTAGGGGCTAGAAAATGCAAAATGATGCTGGAGTGTCTTCTTTTTCAGGAAAGTCAACTGAGGCACAAAGAGGTTCAGGAACTTGCCCAAGTCACACATCTAATAAAATTGCTATTGAATTATATGTGGTTGAGACAACTCCAAAAGGGAAAAAATTAACATCTAGAATAGTTCTGCACTCAAATGTCTTTACATTCTATCTCCTTCCTTAAAGAAAACACAAAGTGGAAATCAGAGATGATGGATTCTGACTTAGGTATATGCAATAAAAACACGTGGAACTCTAATTGGGAGATCAAGTTGCAAAGAAAAACTGTCAAATAAAATGTTTTAAGTATCTACATAACATTTTTTAGGGCTTTCCCATTTTGACAAACTTTAGTAACTAACCAAACAACTCCCAGCCCTAATCACCTGGAATAACTTCCATTGCCACTTGGTAAACGTCTGTTGCTACATACAACAAAGTCAGTGAGCACACAAGGCAATTTTGGCAGGCCGTCAATGATGTGGAGGGGAACCCAAGAGTTTTCTGAGTCCTGCCACCCCATAGTTGTGAAACCTTGTCAGAATCCTTAACCACTTTGTGTTTGGGTTTCTCTGTCTATTAAGTAAGAGACTTGGACCAGAGAAGAGATTCCAGTGACTTGTCACATGTTTCTGTTTTTCTCACACTGAGGGGGCTGAATAAGCCTTAAGAAATGTATCCAGTGGTCACTTTTAGGCTAATATGCCCTGTCACATTGATAGGTTATGTCCCAGCCAAGATGGCTGATTAGCTAATCAGGTCCTCCAGCTCTTGAGTGGACCTCAGGCCTGGATGGCTGTCAAATGGCCATATGTAAATGATAAATGAAATGACACGCTGAAGATTACAACTCTGACCCACCAGCCTAGGTTGTTAAGATAAGTCAGTGTGGGTCACCTTTCCCACCTCCCACCCTTCTTAGATTAAAATCCTGTCCTGTCCTTTTCTCTCTTTCTCTCTTCTCCTCCCCCAATTTGGAAAATGTATTAATGCTTTCATCTCACTGAGATGGCTGGGAATACTATGAACACTATTGTATCTCATAGTCTATTGACTTATAGAGGTTTGTGTTTTTTGTTTTTGTTTTTTTTTTTTTTAGCATTAACTTTTTAAAAATCTGAAACAATTACAGACTTACAGGAAAGTTGCAAGTGCAGCATATAGAACTTTTTTCTTGAACCATTTGAAATACACAGTATAGTGTTTGGATGATCAGGCTGGCAATTATATTTTCTAAATCACAAGATTGTTATGAGGATTAAGTGACTTAATATATGTAGGCCAAATAATGCTTCACCCCTTAATCCAATATAGAAAGGTAGAAAACTAGAAAGAACTTGTGGGGTTGGTTTGGAAGTGGAAATATCAGTGTGGCTGGTGGTTTTCAATATATTAGATATAGAAATATAGGTGTAACATATATTCCTTAGCTCTGCCCACTATGGGAAACAAAAGTGGTAAGTATACTACCAGTGTCAGAATCTTGGTTTCTAATGCCATGCCTCACTGAAAGGACTTAAGGACTCCTTGGAGAAATGGCCGATTCCTGGGTTGGGTCAGGGAAAGTACAAGAGGAGTTCAAAACATCATGTGCTTCAAAAGCAAGGAAGTGCTCAAAGACTGATGGGGATATATCAAGCCAGTTTGAGGGAGATGTCATTGGCAGAATTGATGGCATTGAAGTAATTATATCAATAGATTATAACCCATGAATAAAACAATGCGTCCTTATGGAGACAAAGAAGGAATGAATGGATTGAAAGTTGGATGAGGGCCAGGGTATTTACCTAGTTTCAAAGTATCTCCTTATAAAATACTTAACTACAAAGGACAAAAAGAGCAGCCTTACAGTGTAAAAGTCTTTCAGATTCCCCCTTAATCAAGTGATTCAAGTGAATGCCATCAGTAGTGGGACAAATAAAAATCGCAATATCTGATAAAATGCATTCAAAGGAACACAGCATCACTTTGTCACTTGTATGATACTCCTGAATAAAAGAATGAGGAAACATTGGATAAATTCATAATGAGGAACATTCTACAAAAGAACTGGGCTGTAATCTTCAAAATTGTCAACGTCATGAAAGTCAAGAAAATATTACAGACTTATTCCAGATTAAAGACGATGGAAGAGATATGGCAGTTAATTGCAATGTATGGTTTAAAACTGGATTCTTCTACTATAAAGGACATTATTGGAACAACTGTCAAAACTTGAATGGGATCTGAGGATTCGGTGGTGGTAACGTACCAATGTGAATTTTCTGATTTTGATGGTTACCTTGCGGTTATATAGCAGAATGTCCTTGTTTGTAAGCAATGAATGTCCTAATTCCTGAACTTGTGAGTATGTCACCTTACCTGAAAATGAGATTTTGCAGATCTGATTAAGTTAGTAGTTTGAGATGGGAGATCATAAGGAATTATGCAGGTGGAACCTTATAAGGGAAAGAAGGAAGCAGGAGAGTCACAATCACAGAAGGAGATGTGTCTATTGAAGCAGAGGTTGTAGTGATATGACTCATGGAAGGAGGAATGAGCCAAGGAATGTGGGCAGCCTCCAGAAGCTAGAAAAAAACAAAGAACGGATTCTCCCCTAGAGCCTCCAGGAGGAATGCAGCCCTGCTGACACCTGGATTTTAGTCCATTAAGACCCATTTTAGAATTACTGTTCTTATTCCACAACAGTGAGAGAATACATCTGTGTTCTTTTAAGCCACTAAATTTGTAATCATTTGTTACAGCAGCAATAGGGAACTAATACAGTACCTATGGAATACTTGGAACAGTACCTGGCACATAATCAGCATAGTCACTTGTTTCTTTTTGTTGTTGTCAGTCTTTTCAAAGCATTTGATTTAGTTTTCATAGGATTAAGAACTCTGTTTTTTGTACTCAGGTTTGTTGGTTTACACCATATTTGATACCATCACACATCTATAACCTGTATAGGTTGGCGAATAAAGAGAATGGACTCTTTGTTCAGTCTGCTACCTGGTCTCCACTTGCCCCTCCAGTTATGTCCTGTGGTGGTCTCTGGAGGCTGATCAAATGGACTGTATCATGGGCTTTCTTGCCTTTGGCTTCCATTGTTATCTACAGATACAGTGGGCAGAAGATCGAGGGGAGGAGGAAGAGCAAAGTCAGGGTGATGTCTCCTCACCTCCTGCCCTGCTGGCCCTTGGCCAGCAGTGGCTGCCTTCTTCTTCTGAAGGCCATTGTTCCTGTTGGATGGGCCCTTCTGTGATTGTTTTGGTCTCTGGTACTTCTTGCTCTTGCTCTTTCAGGACTAGGTTGGTAATGGCTGCCCACTGTTGGTAGCCCAGGTACTTCATCTTCTGTTTTTGACAATGCCAATGTAAGTTCATTGAACTTTCCTCAGTCATCCACTTTGTGTGCACCATACTGTGTGTGTCGTGACTGACACAGAAAATACCCATATGTTTCCACAGCAGAGAACACAAATGCCCAGGAATGCTGTCAGGAAGGTCCTTGAGTGGCTTAGTAGCCATAAGTAGTCAGCACTCCATGGGCATACAGAAAGAATGGAAAGCATTGGTCTAGCTAGGACCCTTGTCAATAGCCTTGGCCCTCCAGCCAAGGGCCACCAGGAACACACACGTAGTAGAACAAGTCGATTTTAGTACTTGTTGCAGTGAAGGAGAAAGCACACTATGGGACCTATGGTGGCATCTCGGCAAGGAGGTGCTGGAAAGGACTGACAGGATGTTGGGTTGTCTTGGGTGATTTGGGGGAGGATTTAAGGAAGCAGGGATTTGCTCTGGCTTGGATGCTATGACGAAGCAGGAGTAATTCTATGATTGTGTATCTCAATAAATTTTATCTGTAAGGAGGCCAGAATATACTGAGGATAAAGCTATAATTGGTAAAGTAGCATCAGGCACTCATATTAACTAGGAGTGGTGGGGGCGGGGGATCTTTGGTATTTTGTAGTTTGAGCATTATTCTTGGTTTTGTCTGTGTTAGATATGATGACAGAGTGATCTTGTTTTAGTCTTGATACATCTTGGTCACAGAATGGCCTTGTCTGATGTTGATTTTCTGTGAAATTATTTTTGTTCACTAGGAGAACACCAGGGCCTAGCAATCAGTGCCAGGACAGCTTCTAGCAACATCCATATGGGAGTCAGGGAATACTTTTCTCTTTCTCACCTTGTGTCATGAAGACCGAAGTCTGATCTGCATTGAATAACCCATGCAGCTTATTAAAATATAGATCTTAGGACTCTGTCCCCAGATCTATTGAATTAATGTCTAGGGGTAGGGCTTGGAAGTCTGTATTTCTAATTAGCATGATGCATCATTCTTATGTACACCAGAATCTAAAGCCTACTGGTCTAAAAGAGAGGTATCACAAACATGTTTATAAGCTGAGATTTGTGGTAACAGTTCTCAATGTGAGACATCAAGAGCCAAACAAAGTGTATGTTTAAATTTTCATTAGCATCAAGTTCCAGCACTTTGGAATTACAGGATTTTCACTCAGTGGAACCAGCCTTTGAATTTACAAGGTTATCTGTTCTTATACCTTGTGTGCCAGTTTTAGAAAAACCTCAACTAAGGAGGTCAACCTGTAAGTGACAGAAGAGAAGGGGCTGATCATCTATTACCATAAATCAATAAAAGGTAGACACCAGTAGAAAGGCTGCTGCCAAACAGAGAAAAAAAATCCAACAACATTGAGGAATTGCTTCCAAAGTCAGTGAGAACATTCACAAGGATAAAGCACAATTCCAGAGGCAGAGCTTTTCAAGATGCATAACTGAAATCCCATTTAACAAGGCAAACTACAGATCAGAAATGAGATGCCTTAACTGTAAAACGTCTAGTAAAATTACTGCAGATAGAAACACAAAAATCTTCTTCAAAGGAAAATTCTCAAGAAAGAATACAAAGAAAGCAGAAATGAATGTTAATTTATTCTAAAACCACAACTAGGGAGATATTTGGCCTTCTCAAGAGTCAGAGAAGGACTACCAAAGTCTAACTAAGAAAGAGCCTAACGAACTTTCAATCCGATTTTGAGGCATTAGCGAGATTTCCCTGTTAAGATGACAGGGGCAAGGAGACTTGAGGCTCAGACATGGCCACCAAGTCTAGATCAGAACATTTTATGTTCCTATTGAATTTTCCTACTCTTCGGATGTAGAAGAACTGAGCTCACCACAATCAAATAACCCCACCAAAGCTTTCCTAATAGGAAGTTAGGAAATGAGTCTTCTTAGCCTGAATAATGTGTTTTGTCTTAAAGTCTATTTTGTCTGTAATCTCCACAGGCAGAGAGTCTGCATCTATAGCTCATTACCATTATTCTGATGATAATGTTACGTCTCATCAATTACTTGGGAGGAAGGTCAAATTTAGCAGCCAAATCTCCCCTTTGGTGAGACCATCAAGAATATATCTATCACCTCCCTTCCCAAGATCTACATGCCCTGCAAAAGCGTCTGTGCCCATATTCTCTTTCCCCTCCCTCCTCCCTCCCTCTCCTCCCTCTCCACCTCCTGTTTCTGTCACAGTATTACCAGTTACAAAATCTTGCCAGATTTAAGCCCTGATTCATTTATTCCTTTTCACTTTCGTTTCAGAAGGGTCAAGCAAGGATGGTTGAGAAAATCATGGAGACATAAAAAAGGGGAAGAACCTGCATGTAAGAGAGAAGATACTGTGTGACTTTGTAAATAGATATTGGAAATTAGAGGTAGGTGGTTCTCTTAGAATTTTAGTCCACATGGAGGAACTTTTTGATTGAGACTATGATTATATAAGCCATACCACTGAGATTTATTTTAATTAAAGGAAAGAAAAATTTCTCAGCCAAGCAAACAAAACAAAAAGACAAAACAGTGAATATGTGTGTGTGTGCTCATATATATATATATATATATATATATATATATATATAGTATATATATATATCTCAAAAATTGTTTCACTTCCATAGTAAATTCACCTGGAAAATCTACCTTGATGGATGCATCTTTGACAATTGGCTCAGGCTTTAGATTTTTTTAAAATGGAAGTTCAGCTCAATCCCACAATTCATTTACTCAACTTACTTCCTAGAATTTTAAGCAAGAGTTCAACCTCACAAACACAGCTATACTTGGCAAACAAACGTAAAGAGATTAAAAGGACCTGTTTAATCACTTTTCAGAGCATTTATCAGCACCATGCTCTAACCAACTGAGCCAATCGGCTTCAGAGCATTTATAAATTAAACTTGCTTCTGAATAGTTAGGGTTAAATTGGTTCAAAAAGCACTCTCTTAAATTTGACTTTTTCTTCTTGAGGTACTAAGCCTTGTGAAAATGCAAAACTCCTAGGAGATGTAGCATTTTTGGTAGACTGCCACCAACCCCTGAATTTCTTTATCTACTTGGAATCTATACTGTTAAGTGCATGTATATAGATTCAGAACCATCTATATTCCTGGTGATTTTTAAAATAATGACCCTCTTTATCCATAAAAGTGTGTTTGTCCTTAAAGATTAATTTGTTTGATATAATATAGCCACAATGGTATTTTTTTTTTAATTTTTTTTTCAACGTTTATTTATTTTTGGGACAGAGAGAAACAGAGCATGAATGGGGGAGGGGCAGAGAGAGAGGGAGACACAGAATGGGAAACAGGCTCCAGGCTCTGAGCCATCAGCCCAGAGCCTGACGCGGGGCTCGAACCCACGGACCGCAAGATCGTGACCTGGCTGAAGTCGGACGCTTAACCGACTGCGCCACCCAGGCGCCCCCAATGGTATTTTTAAAATAAGAATTTGTTTCATAAATCTTTTCTCATCCCTTACCTTTTTGTCCTTCTGTGCCATTATGTTTAGGTCTTTTATACAACTGAATTTTAATTTCATTCTGAGAATCTCTGTCTTTTAGACATTACATTCAATCCATTTATATTTATTGTGATTATAGACATTTGGTTTTATTTCCACCGTATTATTTTCTGCTTTCAACCAGTCATACTTTTACTTTGCTTGTTTTCCATTCTACACTTTTTTTTTACAAAGAACTCACATTATATTTATTCATATTATATAAACATTGGAGCTTCACATTCTATCCACCATGTTTCTTAATTACTCTTTCTATTTTGTGTCCCTTTGTCTTACTATCACTCACAATGACTCACTTTTGGAATGTATTTTTCTTATGTTTACAACTTTAGGTTCTATGGTAGATGTCCTGATTCCTAGAAGGTGACTGCTTCCACCAGGGAACACAGTAGTTGTCCTATTTAAATGTTAAACTAGGATTCAAACTAGGCTGCCACTGGGTCACTTAGAGTTCCTCATGCCAAGAGACCAGTAGTCAAAGAAAGGACACACCAACCTTGCAAGAGTAATTCACACTGATCAGGATACACCTGCTATTATCTAATGAAAAAGAGGAAGAATATGTTTCATATTCATTGAGCAATTGGGACATGTCTTGATACTATGCTGCCAAACTGGGGTGCTTCATGGAGAAGTGCAATAGACACAACCTCAAAAGGACATGCTGATTACAAATTTGGGCCTTCATAGCTTCCACCAGTTAAGTTACAAAGAGCATAAGAGATACTAGCCAAGGGTGAGGAGACTTTAGAATAGGTAGTAAAGAAAGGAGATAATGAAAACTGGTTGTACTTTTAAAACTAGTTGCACCAGCAAGGACTGGCATTTATTTCCCTTGTATGATTCCTTAGAAATTGAGACCAACTAGGATCTTGAGGATGTTCTTCCCAGATGGGACATACTTACCACAAAGTGCAAGTGGAAATGGATCTTAGCAGCTCAAGTGGAGTAGAGTGGGTGCTGTTGTGTGCTGCTCAGAATCCCCACCTCCCATCTCATTTCAGGAATGAGACATTCATTTGGTGCATGGTGCATTGGCTGCTGCTGGCTCACTCCTGGGTCCCTCTGGGAATCATCTTTGGCCAAAGGGAGCCATCTTTCCCAGGTTTATGACCTTTTCTCAGGGGCAACTTGTGTCCAATGGCTGATTGATGTTGAAATATAAAGGCCCAGTTTTGGGGCACCTGGGTGGCGCAGTCGGTTAAGCGTCCGACTTCAGCCAGGTCACGATCTTGCGGTCCGTGAGTTCGAGCCCCGCGTCGGGCTCTGGGCTGATGGCTCAGAGCCTGGAGCCTGTTTCCGATTCAGTGTCTCCCTCTCTCTCTGCCCCTCGCCCGTTCATGCTCTGTCTCTCTCTGTCCCAAAAATAAATAAACGTTGAAAAAAAAAATTTAAAGGCCCAGTTTTGTTCTCTCAGTTTGGGATGTTCTTGAAGATCATCCTAACTCCAAAAATCCTCGTGAGATCAGCTGGCTGCTCTGTTGCAACTATATCACTGTATCTCCTTCTGCCTAATCCTTTCACTTCCTGAAATGTGTTTCTTAGATTATTCTCCAGTAAACCTTCTGCATGCAAATCTCTATCTAAAAATCTGTTTCTAGGAGATTCTACCCAAGACATCATCTTTTTTCAGATAATACTTCTATTATTGTAGGTTTCTGAGTACCTATTCTGTTTTTGTACCTGTATCTTGAACCATAAACTCACCTTCAGTGGAAACTTTCCTCTGAAAACCCTCTGTGGCCTAAACTGTAGAAATGACATTCCACAGAGATTTTCTGTTCACTTCTGCCAGGTACTCTAGAGATATCACTGTCCCAGGACTAATTTTTATGTAAATTTCTAATCTTGACAATTCCCAAACCATTATAGAAGTGTACATTCTAACTTTGATACAACATGAGGCAGAGGCCTGAAATTTTATTTTTCTGGGAATGATTTTTTTTTCCTTTTCCATAGCCCAGAACAGTAAACTTTATCTTTTCTCTGTTAAGGTGGGGAAATCTTTTTTCTAGGCCCCTCATTACAGAGGCTACATCCCTTTGAGTATCTCAGCTTCTTCATGAAGGGGTATTAGCTCCCATTCAGTGTCTCATTGAACCCATAACCTCATATCCTGGCTTGACTGTGTATTAAAACCTAAACTAGCATTTGATAACCATCCACGAGGAAGCTTCAGGATCATATCTTGAGCTTCTAGCCCTTAATTTCAGGCACCTTGAAATTTTCATTTAGTTTTTGGAATTTGATATGCATGAATATGATTTTTAATATATTTCCAGAATTTGAAACTATTGCAAAGTAGCTAAATGTTTCTTGGAGATAGGTGTTAGTAAGAAATGGAAATCATGAAAGTACTGACCTTGGAACTGACATGGAAGAAATAACACAACTGAGAAGGAAATGAAAAAAAATCAGATTGTCTCTTTCATGCTCAGGTCAGGCTCTGAGAGCCTAGGCATTAACATGGTAAAAAATTGATCTAGAAACCCAGGGAACTTCAAGTGTCTCCCTAATGGCACTGTGAGTTCTTTGAGGGAAGGAACTGTGTCTTATTTGCTATGGTATTCCTCGCATCTAGTTCATACCTGGCGTATAGTAGATTTTCAGGAGATACCTTTTGGCCAAATGAATGAGCCAGAAATAAAGCAGTGCTGTGCAAAATGGTGAGATATTTTCAAACACACAAGAATAAAACATAATGTTATATCAACACTGGTCTAAGAAGAATATAAAAAAATAATAGAAAAGGAAAATGTGAACCAAGTTATACTCATTCTTTCCAGTGTTCTTCCAATAAGTATTTATTGAGTGTCCCTGGTTGAATCTGGACTGTGCTAGGCATGGAGAATGCGATAGTGGGAACAGAAGGTCATGGTCTCTGCCCATGTAGAGATCTGGGACATGCAGACTTTAAATGAAAACACTAAAAACAAAAAAATAAGTATAAAGACTTGGGTGGCCAAATGGTATATTAGTCCAGGAAAATCTCTCTCCATTCCTTTTGTCTCAGTGTACTTATTAATAGTACCCCCATTCAGTATCAGAAGTGTCTCAGGTTGTACAGTCATCTTGAGTATGACTGAAAGGTATGTGGTGTTAGCAAAGTGCACAACAGAGAGTCATCTACTCAGAGAGTAGAAGAAAGACAAGACTGACCCGAAAAATGGTAGATGGAAAACACGGCATATGTGACTGTGTAGGAGTGCAAGTGGGGAGACCCTGCCAGGCAGATAGAATACCATGTGCAAAGCAGGGTACATTGGGGAATCAATAGGAGGCTTGTCTGGCTAGAATATCAAGGGCAAGAGGTAACATTGAAGGATAGATGGCATCAGACCATGTGGGCCTGTGGAATTTTATGTATTTTGGAATTTTGTTAAAGGGTAACTTTAATCAAGGATGGAGTTGGGGGAAGTAGGGAATTTAGCATTTTGAAAGATTCCCTTTGGCTGCAGTGTGGAGAATAGATTTATGAAATTTCAGGAAGCTAGTTGGAAAGCTACTGCACTAGTCCAGTTAAGACATGATAGTAGCTTGAAATAGAATGGTGGTAGAAATGAAAAGAATTAAATGGATTTGAGATGAATCTAGAAGGCAAAATTAACAGAACTTAAAGATGAATTGGCTATGGAGAGAGGGGAATAGGGACGCATATAGAATAGATTTCTGGCTTATGCACCTGCGATTTACTAAGCTAGGGAATACAGCTAGTATTAAGACTGGCATATGTATCCATCCATGTAGTTACCTCTTCAAGAAACCGGCATTCATTGACACTGGTATATGTCAGGCATTGTGGGTAATAATAAAGGTGTTTATTATGAAATCTAACCCACAGAGTATAAATACACACATATATGTTGTACCAATTATTGTACTTTCAGCTGTAAGTAATAGAAAACTAGAAAATTCAAGTCAAAATGTGTAAGCAGTGAGAACATTTGTAAATCCTCAAATGGGGAGCTCCAGGTTGGCTGATTCGGTTGCCTTCATGACATCAAGGATGTTAGTTCTTTGTATCTTTCTACTCTGCTGTTGTTAGTTGACTTTTCCTTGACTAGTACCCTATATGGTTGCATAACTCTTATCCCAGTTCCAAGCACATGTAGCTATGTCAGCGTTCAGCAGCAGCATGATGATTTTGCCCATGTGTCTTTTTTTTTTAAGCTGAGAAACCTTTCCTAGAATCCCTCCAATAGATTCCTCCTCACATCTTAGTCATCACAGAATGATCTCTCTGCTTATTCCTAAGCAAGGACTGGTGAGAGAAATAGGATTGCCATGATTTGTCCAGTAAGGCACACAGCCAAGTAGAAGAGGATGCCTAGTCAAACAAATTTGGGGTTTTGTTTACACGGAGAAAGAACGATGGGGCACCTGGATGGCTCAGTCAGGTAAGTGTCTGACTTTGGCTCAGGTCATGATCTCCTGGTCCATTAGTTTGAGCCTTCCCCCCCCCACCCCCCCACCCCCCCGCCTTCAGGCTCTGTGCTGACAGCTCAGATTCTGGAACCTGCTTTGGATTCTGTGTCTCCCTCTCTCTCTGCCCCTTCCCTGCTCACACTCTGTCTGTCTCTCTCTTTCAAAAATAAACATTAAAAAAAGAAAAAAAGGAGAAAGGGCAAAATGACTACTGAGTAAGCAATTGAGGGTGTCTGCCCTACCTATAAAGCAAGGCAGTATTTGTATGGTCTTAGGAATGGTTCACAGTGGTTCAAGAGATTGAAGCAGAAGAAATCACCTTGGATATTGGAGAATAAGAAATGTTTCCAAGGCTGGGGAAGGTTATTAGGTTTATGTCACTCTGAAGGCAGAACCTGAGGTCTGAGATTATAGCACCACTTAAAAGAATACAACATAAATCCATCTTTACCCATTGATCCTCCCAATTCCAGGCATCCTCGTGGCTTTCCTAAGTTCCTCCACAGTCATATAAATACTGTTTCTTATTGTTTCTCAGCTTCACTGACCTGAAAGAAGAAGGGTTGAATGATATTTTGCATAAAATTCTGAAATATTTGTTACTGAGCTCTGGCTCAGTCCAAGCCTGACCTGTTTCTGTCATTACTGCTGGAATAGTTCTCCAGCTCTTGCCAGATTTTGAGTTGTCAGGATAATAATTTATCCATCTTGTTGTCAGATTCACAGCTAGTTTGCCTGACTCTAGGGGAATCTAGATGACTATCACTACACACAGTGTGCAACTCATATATTAAATGCATTTAATTCCAGATATCCTCCCCTGCCATACCCCATATGCAGAGACTTAACCAAACTACTGTGGGAATAGCGTATTCCCGTATGATGGAAACCTCTTTGGTCCACCAAAGATCAGTTTTCCTCTAGTTTCCTTTAAATGCTTACTATCAAACTGGCATTATTTACTGACCACAGTTAGTAAGTCAGTCTCACGGGTCTCTGGGCCCAGAGCTCTCTTGTGTTTCTGTGTTCCTTCCATCCTCACTGCCCCAGTCAACTACTCTCAAATCAGGCCTATTTGTCAAAAGAGTCTCAATTTCCTGGTATGGTCTGTAACCTTTTTTTTTTTTTAAGTTTATTTATTTTGAAAGAAAGTTTATTATTTCAGAGAGAGAGAGGGAGAGAGAGAATCCCAAGCAGATTCTGCACTGTCAGTACAGAGCTCAGTGTGGGGCTCAAATTCACAACCCATGAGATCATGACCTGAGCCAAAGTCAAGAGCCAGATGCTTAACAGACTGAGCCACCCAGGTGCTCCCCCTACTCTCATGGGTCTGTAACCTATTTATTTTATAAATGGCCAATTGCAGTTTAAAGAGAACTCTCTGAATTTGCTTTTACAGGGCCAACCAGAAGTTATTTTGCATGTTTATGAATTTGTCCCATTCTGCTTCTCTCCCTTACAATGGGTCCTTTTCAAGGTTTTAACTACAAGCATTATATTACCCTTCTGACTATTCCTTTCCTCCTCCTCTAAGGAATGCTTGGAAAGGAATCCAATTGTGGGAAGATGTTAGGTCTTTCTCAAAAGCATTCCATGTCAAATAACAAGCATCCAGTTGTAGTTCAAATAAAACCCTAAAAGTGATTTAAGTGTTAAGTCAGAGTGGTAATTACTGGTTTTGAAAGCAAATCATAACGACTTTTTACAGTTGTACTCTGTTATTCTTCCTTTCTCATTCTCTAGTCAGTGTTCTTCATTACATCTCCCCAGGAAAATACACAGGGAGAAAATACAGTAAGGCACATGAGATGGTCCAACACCCCGGTTACCACAAGCAGCCTGATAAAATTTGGTAGGTCACAGGGCAGTAGCACAACATCTAGGCCTCCTTCTCTTACTTTCCTTTTTCCACCCTCAAAACTATACATGTAAGTACCAGTGAATCAGTTAACCAAAATATATCAAGTATCTACTACTGGTTGAGGAGGGACTTGTTAAGCAAGTCACAATTTAGTAATACCTCTAGATGCTCTCTCATTTGGTATTAGGTACAACCAGACCAACAGAGAACTAACTCGACCGCAAAATTTTGTGCTATTCCCCCATAGAACTGATTTTACTGGATTTGACCATGGCATTTTATCACTTCTTTTATCCTTCATTGAAGGACATGGTAAGAAATGGAGTGATGAATCTTGTGCCTCTACTGGCTGCTAAGATATGGTTGAAGATGTTTATCAGGTGGTGCCTTTTTTATGCACACTCACTGGGAAAAATTCCCAGTGAATTTATTGAATTTATTATTATTGAATTTATTATTATTTATTTATTTATTATTAATTTATTATTATTATTGAATTTATTATTCAAAGTGGTCACACTTTTTCTGAGAGACTTTCTTTTTTTCTTCTTTTTGTAAACCTCTTGGTCTCTGTGAATCGTGTCACTGATCATGTTTCTCTTTTTGCTGTGGTTGCTAGAAAGCTCAGATCATAATGTTGTGCCTCATCTCTAACAAGCATTGAGCCAGAAGCTTAAGGGGCGTGTGTGTGTGTGTGTGTGTGTGTGTGCATGCGCATGTGTGTGTACTTGGCTCATTCTTCACTCCATTCTACATTTTTTCCTGTGCTCACTTTACATTTCACTTATTTTTTTCACACAACAGAAATTTATTTCATGCTCACACAGTTGTTGAATACAGGTATTTGGCAGCTGGCCTTCTGTGAGGTAATTTGGGGCCCATGATCCTTATTGATCTACCATCCTCTAGGGCCTCCCATCCTCTGCATGGAGTCAACACCTGTGTGAAGAGAGAATAAAGGAGCAGCAGGAGGTCTCCTGGTCTAGGCCTGGAAGTTCTGTACATTATTGTCACTGATGTTCCAGAATGTAGTCGCACGGCCACACCAGATAGTAAGGCAAACTGAGAAATGTGGTATCATATTGTCTGGGAAGGAAGGAAAATGACTGTAGTGGATGACTTGCCAATGTTTGTCATACGACATGAGAAGTATGGTATAAAGGAAACAGCTTGCTTGTGTCCCTTGCATTGAGGAGGGCACCTGTTAGGATGAGCACTGGGTGTTGTATGGAAACCAATTTGACAATAAATTTCATATTTAAAAAAAAAAGGAAAAAAGAGAAAAAGAAAAAAATGTTGATTTTTTTTTTAGATATCAAGATGCTTTAACTTACCAGTGGATTTTATCATTCCATGTATCAGGGTATTTTCTAGGGCATGGACACAATAAACAATTTTAGTGAGTAAAAAAAAAAAAAAAGGTATTTCTGGTAAGAGCATTAGAATAGTTGATGTCAGCAAAAGTAACCATTAACTAATTGTTCAGTACAGATACCCCAGGTTGACTGGGGAATTTTCTCTTTGTGACACCTTGCCTTTCTGTCCCTTCTTCTCAATTCTTCCTGTCATGGCCTTTGTTCAGGTCATTTCTATGTTGGTTGTGTCCACATGGAACCTCTACCTGCCTGGCTTCTGGGAGAGGACTATCTTCTGAACATGTCTTGTGTTTTTCTTTCTTCTGCAGGCTTGCTCACATATTTTACTATTACCTAATGCTGTGTAAAAAAAACAAAAACAAACTATCACCCCAAAGCTCAGTGGCCTAAAGTAACAATAATTATTTATATCTCTTATGGTTTCTGTGGGTCAGAAATTTGGGGAGCAGCTTAGCTTGCTGGTTTTGACTTGGGGTTTCTCGTGAGGTTTCACTGAGATATCTACCGGGGTTCTTAGTCATCTAAAAAATTTGATTGTGGCTTGACGATCCCATGGTGGTGGCTCATTCACATGGATGGTGAGTTGGTGCTGGCTGTTGACAAGATGACTCAGTTTCTCTCCATGTGGGCTGTCGCCAGGGCTTCTTGAGCAGCCTCCTGACGTGGCAGCTGTTGTCTCCCAGAGTGAGCATTTAAGAGATCACATACATTCCACGATGCCCTGTATGACCAGGCCTCAGAAGTCCTGCACTATTGCCTCTGCCGTACTCTGTTGTTTATCCAGAACAGCCCTGATTCAGTGTGAGAAGAAACTACACAAGAGCATGGGTATCAGGAGACAAAAACCACTGGAGGATGTCTGGGAGGCTGGCCACCACCCATACTTCGCATTTGGAATATATCCCCGCCTCAATCGCAGTTTTGCAAAATTCTCTCCCACTTTTAACACTCAGTTCAAAGCCTATTCTTTCCATGAAGTCTGTTCTGATCACTCAACAACTAGGTCTCCTATCGTAAGTCTTACTGTTCTTACCATACATATGGCCTTTATCATTTCATACCTTGTTTTGAAGATGTACACATCTGTCTTTGCTTTCAGTTGGGATTTAAGCATTTGGAGACATGCCCTCTGTCATATAGTTCGCATTCAAGAAATATTTTTTAGGTGGATGAATGAAGGGCTGAATGAGGACTCCAAGCCAAAAGCCCTGGTTCTCCTCCTGGGCACTTTGCCCTGCTGCTTGGCCTCAGCCCACTCTCTTCCCCTCAGTCCTAGTTTCTTTATATAATATAAATATAATAATACTTACCCACCTTTCCTCACAGAGGTATGGTTTTTAATGTTTTTTTTTTTAATTTATTTTTGAGGGGGGGAGGTGCTGAGCAGGGGGGAGGGGCAGAGAGAGAGGGGGAATACAGAGGATCTGAAGCAGGTTCTGTGCTGACAGTAGAGAGCTCCATGAGGGGCTCAAACCCACAAATTGTGAGATCATGACCTGAGCTGAAGTCAGGGCTCAAACTCATGAACCTTGAGATCATGACCTGAGCCAAAGTCGGATGCTTAAACAACGGAGCTACCCAGGCACCCTATAGGGGTACTTTGAGATTTGAAAAAGGTAGCCTCAAGAAAGAGTTTTCAGGTATATAAACAACAAGGGCAAGGTGAGGTTAGTTACCTGGGTCACCAGCGTTGGCTGAAAGGAATCCTGTTGTCACAGGTGGAGGTCAGTCAATACCTTGATTTCATCCTCAAGGAAGAGTTAACACCTGTATCAAGCTGTCAGCATATAAATGCCCTTCATTCCAGCAGCTGCTGTCAGCATAGTTCATGGCTTGGCCTCCTTCAGCAAAGAGGACTGCCTGAACCAGGGCTGAGCCCCTTCACAGTCGCACTCTGGAAATGTTGAAGCTCAAAGGTAAGGTCTTTTTTTTCTAGTAGAATTCTCTGGTGTCCTCTTCCTTCGTGTAGTACGGGTTTTCAGCTTTTCTGTTATAGACAGTTGACCAGGTGCAATTTTTTCCAGCCCACCCCTTAAAAGATATTATTCTAAAAATTAATGTAAATTCATCTCTCTTTTTGGGGTACAGTTGAGGCATTTTCATACGTGTGTAGAATGACGTAGCCACTACCACCACAATAGGGATGCAGAGTGGCTTTTTCACCCCAGGCAACTGCTTGCTGCTTTCTCTTTGTAGTTGCAACCATTCCCCGCCCCCGGCCCCAAACCAGGGGAAACCACTGTTTCGTTCTCTATCACTACAGTTTTGTCTTTTTGAGAATGTCCTGTAAATGGCATCCAATAGTATGTAACCCTTAGGGGTTGGTTTTTTTTACTTTACATGTTTTCGGGATTCATTACCTTTGTTTATTTTTCTTAATGGGTAATATTACTTTGTAAGGATGATGTATTCCGTTTGTTACCCATTCACCTGTTGAAGTGCTTTTGGAGTGGGATTGCTGGTTCACCTGATAAATGTCCATTTAGCTTTGTGTTTAACTACCAGACTGTTTTCCAGAGTGGCTGCACCATTCCAGATGAATTTGCACCAGCAATATATGAGAGACCCATGGTTCCTTGTTCTCACCAACGCTTAGTTGTGTGTTGTTTAAAAACAATTCTCATAGATAAGTATTGGGATTTCATGACTTTAATTTGTATTTCCCTCGAAGGTGAAAGGCCTGT
The DNA here is from genome assembly GCF_007474595.2 of Lynx canadensis. NCBI lineage: Eukaryota > Metazoa > Chordata > Mammalia > Carnivora > Felidae > Lynx > Lynx canadensis. The sequence continues at coordinate 129,614,476 of NC_044303.2, forward strand.
TCAAGACTTTGCCCACTTTCTAATTATGTTGTTTTCCTCCTGTTGAATTTTGAGAATTACCAAGGTATTCTGGATATAAGAGTGCATATAGATTCTGCATTATACATGCATAAATTCATGAGATAGCAGAGATTTTAAAAAAATGGTCCTTCAGATCTTGGCATACTTTGCCAAAATTCTCGCTAATACTTACTTTTCAGTTTCCTTGGTGCATTCCGTCCAGGTTCTATTCCTGAGAGACACACAGTGGAGTGTGCTTACTCCATTTTAACCAGAACTGGAAGCATTCGATGTAAATCCTACTCTTCTTAGTTCTTCAGATTTCTAGTTTCTGTGTTCCATGAAGGTCAGAAGCAAGATTTATCATCTTTGCATTGCCCTCTGAGCCTGGCAGAGTACCTTGAATGAGATTTTGTAAGTCACGTATTCGACCGGGGAACACTGGGATGGTTGTGTCTGCTACACCATGTGGAGTCTCAGAAAGAGTGGCTGAAATGGCTGGATACGTTTGTGACCGTTTTATTGTGGTCCTATATCTGGGTCCTAAGTTCTGGCCATCAGCTGGATTCTTCTGCTCTGTGCGACTTCCGCCTGGGCTATAGTATCTGAAATGGCTTCTTGACTCCTGTGTCTGGTGCCTAAACTACGACAGCTAGAGCCTCTAGGGATGGCTGGCAGCTTGTTCTCCATATGATTTCATTTGTGCTTCCTCACAGCATGGCAGTTTCAGAGTAGTCAGACTTCTTACACAGTAACTGGATTCCCCAAAGAAGTTTACCTACTTATTTCTAATGTTATTCCACTTTGTGGTACCAGTGCATTTTTGTAAACTACCTTCGATTCATTTTAGAACAAGGTGGAATATAAATATGTAAATCAAGGGAAATATAAATTAGGTATCGAGGGAAGATAAAGATGTGTGAAGTTGTTTCCCTAAAGGAGTTTAGAGTCACGCTGGATGGAAGAACTGTAGTCATTAAAAGTTGGCAAGCAGTAGGAAGTGGAGAACATTTGTTTCCTAAAGAGTTGTGTATACGGTGCTATAATTTTTTTTCAGGAAGCAGTGAACACTTCAGGCATCATAAAGGAAGTGGATTTGAGCTGTTTTTCCTTAATTTTTAAAGAGAGAGAGTATTTGGACCAGCTGAGGGAGCTGGAACAATCCAAAAGAGCAGGTGGTTTATGAAAATGTAGACAATGTCAGAAAAGTATAAGGCATATTTTGGGTCCTGGCAATCAGCCAGTTTGGTGCAGTCTGTCCATTGAAATTCTGGGAAGGCTGTTTTCCTTGCTTATGTGTCCATTCACCCATTATCTGGTAACTGTGCGTAGGTTTCTTTTTGGGTAACCATCCTCACACTACTCCAAGCCCAGTAGGGAACCATGGGTTTAAGGCTAACCAGAGGAGTACATTCCATGGGATAAAAAAATGATTCACGAAGTCAGCAAGATGGAAGGGTAAGAGGTCACAAAACTCACCTCCCTCCTCCTCCCCAGCCCTGCCAGCCACCCCACCTCAAACAAACAAACAAACAAACAAACAAAAAAAACAAAACCCAGTAAGTAAGTACAAACTGGAGAAAAATCTCAGGAAAGGATGCATAAGCCACTCTAAGCCAATAATGCATCCTTATTTCAGAATGGTCAGAGATAAGACTCTGTTACACATATAGGAAACGAACATTTGAACCAAGTATGGGAGAAGAGTGAGGTGGTGAACACTGCATGTAATTAAAGAAAAGGCTTATGGGTAAAAACCAAAAACACTGTGTAGGCTTACAAAGCCTTCTGTAATGTAGTGCTACATTTGTCACTGTCTTTCCACCTTTGCCTTCCCTGTATCTCCCTCCTCACCCTAAACTTGACCTGCTGTGTGTACCAGATGCCATTCTCTGAACATTCCTTGCTCTCTGAACTTCGTCTTTGCTGATGTTCTTCCCTCTCTCAAGTGGCCCTTTCTTTTTAATTTGGAAAGCTCTTTAATCATCCCTGTGGGCCCACCTAAGTGAACTTTTCCTGTACAGAATTCTGCCCCCCCCACCATCACCACCACCGAGGTTATTGTGATTCTTCATCTACTTCTCCATTATAGTATTTACTTCATTGTTGGTCATTGTTTTCATCTGTCTCTCCCATGATTGTGTGAGCTCCCTGAAGGAACAAAATCTTAAAACACCCCAAATCCCTTCAAAGCATTTAGCACAGTACTTAGCATCTCCTAGACAGTAAGTACTTAATAAATGCTTGAGGAATAGGTAGTGAATACATTAATTAGAAATGGCAGGTAACAAATGAAGAGAGACCTTGCTGGAGCTCCCCGGCTTCTGTCATGACTGTTCCTGGAAGCTCTTCCATCTGTGCCTGTGGATTACTAGGCATTTCTTACTTGATTACCATAACTTGTTTCTCCTGTGTTTTCCAGTCTCCTTTTAGCTAGGTGTGGCCATGAACAGATTTTTTTTCAGTGGGGTGTACCACTTCCAGGCCTGGACTTCCATGCTCCATGGAAATTTTCCCCTATTTCCCATTTCACTGCCTGGGGAATGCCCAGAGTGACCTTGGAAGCCAAAGATTAAAAGCAACCTAGGCTCTGTCAGCCTGAATCCTTAGTTGACTTCATGAAACAGAACCCTTCCCCTATCCCCCCTTTTGCCAATCGAGAACACCTGTGCTGAACTACTACACAGAGAGAAACTGCCTTGTGTCAGCCACTGTACTTTGGGGGTCTTTTTGCTTGTTTCCAAACTTTGCTCTGACTCCTGTAAGACTCAATAGAATTTTCTCAGTTAAACTAGATGCTGAATATGGTGAATATTGTATACAAGGCAGGACTTTGTTCTGGAAAGCCTTCCTGTTGTCTCTGGCCTTTACTTTTTTAGAAAAAGGTCACTCATGGTATGAGGCACCTGGACACAGTTTTAGAGCAGTAGGCTGAAGGTGAGCAGGTTAGTTCTATTCCTGGGTCTGCCCCCCACTGGCTTTGGGTTCCCAGCCAAGGAAAATTACAGCATGGATGCTAAAACAGCCACCCAAGGGGAAAACCCATAAAAGCAACAACAATCGCCCCAGCAGAAACGCAGGTGATGGTGATTTCTGCTGCAAGAGAGAATAATGTTCTTATGCCGCCTCTCTTCCAGGCTTCACTAGTCTTAATGCATGATGCCTTCCAACCCTACAGACTCTGCTTACTGATTGCAGGTCTGGCCAGCTGCGAGGAGCATTTGACCTTTCTCTAGTGCCGGCAGACTGCAGATGCACCAATCAAAATGTCTCTGTCCTTGTCAGTGTCAACTTTCTAAGCCATGGGATGAATATTGAGTTTATTTAGTTAAAGACAAACAAATAAAAAATGCCACGAGGAAGAGCACTATTGCTGGAACCCGCCAGTCAGTGTTTCCAAACCGCAGACTCTACTGGCCTGAAGTATAATCTGTTTTCACAGAGCCTGTCCCCAGCACATCCACATCCTGGGAACAGGCTCCTTGAGTGTCCATTGCCCACCCAGAGGAGGGATAGCTATTTCTTATCTTCTTCTACCAGACTTTTCTGTGTTTGCTTATGTGGGGAAGGAATTACAGCAATTGTTTCTCAGGGCCAAAGTTCTCAAAGAGTCAGAGATCGCGAATTCTTCATGCAAGGGATTGACACTTCGCTCAGTCTCCTTACTGGAACCTTTCATGTCTCTAGGACTGGATGCCCCATGATCTGGCCCTGGGCCCTAAAAGAATTGCTACCACCGACCTTTAAGAAGGCATCAGAATCTCTTGGAGAATGTCTTCTAAATGAGTATTGGCTTGCATGTTTCACTCCCTAGGATTCTGGCTCCATACATAGCAGGTGGGGTCCAAGATTCTGCAGTTTTAGTTGGCACCCCAGGTGAATTTGATGCTGGTGGATCTGAGATCACACATTTAGGAACATCCCTTCCTATTGGCTGTTGAGTAATCTTTTAAAAACACACATAGGTTCATAAATAGCACTAATTTTTTTTTGATGACTTGGAGTTGCCATCAGGATCTGGTCCAGACTTCTTAGATGGCTAACGAGGGCTCATTGATTGGGAAGTAGCCTTTGCTTCTCTAGCTTCACCTCTTAGCACCTGTCCCCCTTGTCCTCTTCATTGCCGTCATTTTTCGAATCTGTTTGTACTGCTTTCCCTGCTTTGTGAATGTTACTTTCTGCCTGGAACACTGTTGCCTCTCCGTCCAGTCTTTACCTGGCTAACGAATAGGCAAACCAGACCTCCTTCCTCCTTGGGAAATCTTTTTCTTCTTTTCTAAGGAGGTGCCTCATGTCTTGCTTAGGGCTCCCTGCCTGCCCCTCTGGGGAGAGCACTTAACACTGTGTGTGTATTCGCCCTTCACTGGTCTTTGTCTCTGACCAAAGCCAGGGCTTTTGTGGCAGGGATCATGGACTTGTCTTCTGGTTTCCAGAAAATTTAGTTAAGGGGCAGGACTGTGGTGGGCAGAAGTGAGCCTGAGGTCTCAGCCTATAAAGGATCAGCAAACATTGCTAGAATAACGTGGGAACTGCTTCTGCATCCACCAAAATGGGCAGTCTGAAGGAGAAGTAATAAAACATTTTTCCTGGTGTATATCTATCACTGTTAAGTATTTTTGCAACCTCATCTCACTTGTGCACTCAATACGAGTTGGAAAACAGAACAAGAACTGGCCTAAGTACTGTTGATATGCATGCTGGAATGTTTCAAGACTGTTATAACCCAGGTGCTTTTAATTCGGAGGCCCCACCCAAATGTCCCAACACAGGAAAATAACCCATATTCTGATAGAACCTATGTTCTATCTCACTGTATGATTTAAGTAGAATTGCTGAAGGTCAAAGGAACCGAGGTCACAGCATGAGTGGAGAAGAGCCGTGCCTTCTTGACCTGCTCCCATCAGGACTTCTTCCTGTGAAAGAATATTCTCAGCAAGTCACTGTATGATTGGGTCTCCTTATTGGAGAAATTTAGCCTTCACCTTAATGAATGTGATGGCCTCATGCCTCCTTGGCAAAATTGTCAGCATGAAGAACCTGGCTCGGGAATTAGTTCCTCATTTTTTGCTCAAAAAGTTTGCTGAAGGGAAAGTAACATGGAGAAAGCAAGCAGGTAGAGTTCAGCCTGACTGTTCCATGCATGCACCTCATAATCCACACAATTAACCCCAAAAGCCAAGCTCCCTCTTTCTTACTCCCCTGGGGAAACAAAGTAAATAAAAAAAAGAAACTAAGCAATGTTAAGAATAGGAAGCACTTGATCCCTTTGAGAATTCAGAATGTGGGTGCCCACCATCAATTAATACCAGGGAAATAACAGGAAATTCTCTGGAGGGAAATGTGAAAAAGGGAGGCACTTGTTTTTGAGCTGTCTGAATAATGAGCCTACGGAAAGCCAGTATCTTTATTTTTCAGGCTGTTGCTACCTTCTCGTGAATACCACTAGTGTATTTCCTTCCAATAGCTTTTAGCCTTCCAGGGAACAACAGAGCCTTGCCATTCCCCTGGCTTCCCAAGAGCCTGCAAAGCAGACATCCCTGATCCCATTCTCTAAATGGGAAAACAGAGGCTCAGAGGTTGAGTGATTTATTTAAAGTGCAGCATAAGCAAGCAAAGAAGCCAGCAGGAGATAAGAGCTTGTCTAACTCCCCAGTCAATTTTCAGTTCCCCAGATAACAAAGAACCTAAATAAACCTACATCAACACCATATGGTATCAGCAAAGCAGGGGGATGTTGGGCACTTGTATTAAAATGTGCTATAAAGGAAAGATAGTTTGTATGTGTGAATAGTCAGGGAGCAAACCATTGTTTTGATAATTCTCATCATTTTTAGTTCAGTAACCCAGTATGACATAAGTTTTGATGGACTAGACAACTTGACTAATACCTATCCAGTCCTTATTTTTAACAGAAAATATAATAAGTCACAATTGTTATGAATACTCAATAGGTAACAACTTAATTATGCATGCTTAGAACTCTGGCTTATAAATATGCTTCTTGGTGGGAAATCTTGAGGACCCTTTCAAGAACTTGCCTTGAGTTTTGAAATGAAAATACATTTTATTGTGTTCTTGTGTGATAAGCTGTTACAGAATTTTCTTCAGTGCCAGTAGGAAATGTAGATTTGGTTAAGCTACACTGCAAACCTGTTAACCTATAACAGTCACCAACTAATCCAATGTACGGCCCCCTGGACACAGTGATGCATCCCACTAGGCTGCCATAAGGGCAAATACGATTTGTCTATAGAATTAGGCTTCGCAGTTAGAGTCCTTGCTTTGGGTGTGATATCCTGTGGACTGCACGCAGATTTAGTGTCCCCAAACAGATGGGCTTTCCCTTTATGGGCCACTCTTAAGTTTTCTAGGCAAACTGCAGCTGCGCTAATGTCCCTTTGTGTAAAGGAGTGTTTAAGTTGAACCACTTCCCTTTACCTGATGGGTATTCAGAGTTTTGAGCCAGGGACAACTGGGATATGCCAACATCTGCAGAAAAGGAAGATTTCCTTCTTCGTGCTCTTTAGGATTGAGTGTGAGAGGCAGGAAAAGCTTCTCTGGGTAGCAGTGAAGGTCTTGAGTTGCAAACAACAAACACGCTGTAGCTAATATAAGCAGGAAGGGGAGTTTGGCCAAGGATTGGTGGTGGATCATGGAGTTTCTAGGAGCTACACTGGCAAGCTAGGAGGGTTTGCAGATAGGAGCAGTGCCCGTGCCATACTGCCAGAGTGTTCCACAGGAGTCCTGCTGCTTCCAAAAGCTGGATGAGTCTCTGCCTTCCTCCCAGAATGTTTCCCTCATGGCATTGTCTCCTTTATTCTTTCAATCTGAAATATCGTCCGTTATTAGTAGATTGGTGACAACTGGGTCACATTTTTGAAAACCTCTCTCTAGCTACAAAGGAACCTGGGAAAGCATGTGTCTCACCTCTACTTTGGGCAGGCAAAAGATTTCCCAAATGGTGAAAGGATGTTCAAAATATAGATGGTGACCCACAACATAAACTATGTCTACTGTTTGACTGTTTAACAGTCCTATAAACTTTGTCCCATACTAAAATTCTAAAGCCCTCCAATCTCAACAGCAAAATTCTTCTGCCCAACATCATGCAGTAATTCGTTGTAATGGAAAAATGTGCCCACCTTCTCCTCAAAAAGGGGGTCAAGTCTTCTCACTTGTCTCACCAACCTCTTAGCTCAAGTCACCAGGGGATGTTCACCTTCTCCAACTCGGTTGCAATTTCATCTTGATACTCTGTGACCCAGAGACTAAAATGTAAAGTTAATTACCTTCTGATGTTATCCACATACCCTATAGAAAAGGGAAGGGAAGCAGAAGAAGGGGAAGAAGGAAGAATACTCAGTACATATACATAGAAAGGAAGAGAAATAAGTGGCTGCTGTTATCATTGTCTCCGCAAGTGGTCTCATGCATGTGGATGGTTTAAATGACCTCATCCTCCACAGCCATGCCATGTTCTTTTTGTCTCCAGAACCCGTGTGTCAGCTCGTTAAAATTCTTTACCTGACAAGGTGACTCCAACTTTCATTTCTCAACAATTGGAACCTCCTCTTAGCAGTCCTTCGTATGTGTGGTTGCCGTGGAATTTTACCAGTGGACATGGCAATACACAGAGGGACCCAAAAGGATCTCCTGGGTTCCCAAAATAGCCTTTCTACAAAATGGCATAAACTACCCTATATTGCCTTGTTAATCAGAGTCAATGTTCCCAGTCAACACTGAAAACCCCTTTGTTGCCTTTTTTTTCCAGTGCCATGAAAGTCTAAAATATCCTCCTGATAAGGAGTTTCATTTTCTAATTCTATGAAACATTCCATGCTCCTGATAGAACTCTTCTTCCCTTGACCACCCAGACTTTAACATTGGCAGTGTCCATAATTGCAGGGATTGAAAACAAAACTTTTTCAATAAGATCATTAGATGTAACATTGAGAGCTGCCCTTTTGTTTGTACCTTTGGTTTTAAATTCTGTGTACTTTGGTTATAGAATTGAAAATAGTGTCATAAATTTATCATAGTTCAGAGAATGTGCTACGTCTTAAACACACCACCCCAAACTCCTAAGGTGGTGTTGGTTGGCCGGCACCAGCTGGCATCATACCGAAGAATTCAGTAGATCTTTTCCACCATTCTGCAAATCCAGTTGCTTTTTGGTGATAGACCATGGGAATTCCAAATTTCCTGAATCATTGAAGGATTCTTAAATATGCTCAAGTAAAAATTTCTAGGACTCATTCTTCCTACTAAGGCGTTAACTCTGGTAGAAGACACTTGGATAAGCTATGATTTCAAAATTTGTTGGCCCCATCAGGGTTTAACTCTGACTTTAGCCTGAAAAGTACTAGAAGATACTGTACTTGGAGGACCCTGTTGCTCTGACCATGCCCTGAGCAGAGTTTAAGCTCCCTAGTGCTGATGGAAGTAACCCTTGAATTATTCATGCCATTCACATTGTTTTCATGCCAACCCTTGTTTTCATGAGATATGAATTCCAGGTACTGCAGGCAAATATTTAAAATAATTGACCAATGTCCCATTTGCTAATGCTGTCTGGGGTTTTTACTGCCTTACCCTCACTAGATGGCCCATTCTTGTTGTGTTTGTGACCCAAAATCACTCCTCAAATCATTTTCTGTATTGATCAAGGGGTTCTTAGCTGCAAACTACAGAATCCACTTAAGCTAACATGTGCACAGGTGTAATGTATTAAGCCATATTAAGCAGTTCACAGAGGCCAGAAGATCAAATATAGAGGTGTGAAACCATCAACAGGGTCCACATGACCCCGAGCCTGCTGCAGTGGAAGCCCTCCTCCTGCTGCTGCCAGCATAGCCCTATGGCTCACTTGGCTGATGATGGGCATGGGATGCCTCCACTAGGACTTGGGATAGGGTTTCTACTGAAAGATGGCCCACTGTCTCTCCAGCACAGTCTATTCAACATTTCCTTCTACATGTCACTCTCGTCTAAGCTTAAATCTCACAAAGAAACATTTGATCCTAGGTCCTTGTCATGTAACTGTGCCCTAGCCTGCAGAAGAAACTGGGAGATGTAGGGCACTGCAGGATTCAAAAGGTGGGAAATTTCCTTGATAGATCAAAGATATTCCAAGCATAAATAATGTCCATTACCACATAAAGCTAGTTCCCATTTTAATTAGAGTAAGATTGTTTGATTCTGAATAATATATTACATCAACCCACTGGTACATAGGAAATCCTGAATGGAATTTAGGAAGGGACTTCCAGAAGTGATCTGATTGAGCCTCAAATTTTTACCTCCTATAAATGAAGTGTACAGAATTATTTATTCCCATTGCACTGGTGAGGCAAGTGAGTCCTAAGGAAGTCAAGTGCCCTGCACACTGCTATTCAAATTCCCACTGAGATGTTATCTTTCTTAAAATTTGATTTTAATACTAGGCATAAGTTGATACATAGAACAAGGCTGAACAAGTAGATTGACAGGAATGCTCAAAGACTTCATATGTTTTTTGAAAGGAGCCATGGGAATTTTATACAATGTGGTAAAAAACAAAAACAAAAAAACAAAAAACCAACCCAGCAACTGTAGCGGACATCTTTTGTTATGTGCTTAACATCTGTTCCCCTTTCTTTGGGTAGTAGAATTTACTGCTAGGAATTCCACTCCCCTACATTTTAGCCCTTGTGGTTGGCTAACCTTCTGTCCTTCCATCCCCCAGCCCTGGGTGAATATATAACACAGCTGTGAACAATCAGAATATTCCATCTCCCTGCATTGTGGATAGCCATGCCACCCAAGTCTGTGTGCTAAAACTGTCTTTGGTGGGAATACTGGGTGAGGAACTCCCTTTCTCCCAGTCTTCAAGTGGCAGGTATATTCCTAGAGCTCCTGGGATCCCCATGCAGATAGCCGCCTGAGAATAAGATCAACACTGAGAAAGCCAGAACTGAGGGGTAGGGAGAGTCTGGATACTGATGATCTGTGTAAGCCTCTGGATCCAATCAATCAGTCCACCCCCAAGAATTTCAACTATTTAAGCCACCAAATTTTTTCTGTTTTGATTTTTGGCTCACATGACTTTTTATCAAGTTTTTTACACTTGCACCCAAAGGAGTCTTACCTGATCACCCATAAGGAGGCTTCTATATTGTTGTGGCTTCTGTGGTAACCTCTGGGTGAGGCATGCAGCCTCTTGAAGTGCAGGATATCAGAGTGCCTTCGAGGCCACTTAGTCCAGCGCCCTCCACTTGGCAGTTCTAGTTCCTTCAAAGGCAGTTAGGACACCAAGCACCAAGTCAGCCATCCTCACTCCCAGGTACTTCTATTCAGTTTATATCCCACACAATAAGTCCATATACCGCTTTATGGAAGTCATAAAATGAAGTCAGGATGTTCCACACCCAGGTGTATAGACTGTTTGGAAGAAGGTTCCCTTAAGGCCTTGGAATTCCTATTATAGGACAAGACCAAATTGTAAGAATTAGTTCATCTTCCAAAAAAGAAGATTATATTCCTATTTACCAGTGAGGTAGAGTGATTAGATAATTCCTTGAGCATTTCACAAAAAGATTATACCAAAACCACTGTTGATGTTGTCTGTAATATATGTATCATGTCCTATCACCACCATCTTGGTGCATGAGGTTATTTCTTGTGTGGGAGGGGAATATCTCTAGTGCATTGCCAAGGAATACGGTGCCCCTGAATGAAAGAAGGCTGACAAAAAAGAGTACCTACTTAATGCTTCTATTTACATAAAACTCCAGAAAAAGCACATCAACCTACAGCGACAGAAAACAGATCAGTGGTTGTTGGGGATGGGGATGAAGGGGTTGTGGGGGATGGATTGTAAAGGCACACAAGGAAACTTTGGAAGTGATAGGAATGTTGGGTATCTTGATATAATGTAATATATCAAAATATATATATATACACACACACATACATATATATTCTCCAAACACATTAAATTGTGTACTTTAAGTATGTATATAAAAAAATAAATAGGTATAGTTTGTTGTATGCAAAAATCAACCTCAAGAAAGTAGTGAAAAGAGAAGCGTATGTACCAAACTAAGTAAATGAAGCATGAAATGAAGAGCAAATCGAGCTGTAAGGCATATAGGAATTTAGTGGAAACCTCCACCATCCTGAGTGAGCCCCTTACGCCTAGAGAAGCTTACCACAAAGTCAGACAAGCTTCCCAAGTACAACCTACCTTAAAAGGCCTGTTTGTCCCATGTTTTTCCCAACCTGTGCACATCAGTACCTGAAATTCCTACCAGTATCCTCCTTCCTGCGGAGCCACTGGAAGCAGGGCCTTTTCAACAGAGTGTGTGTTTCATGCTACCTAATTAGCTAATGCCTTTCTTTATTTACACCGGTGGCTCCTAACCTTTCCTCCCGGGAACCCTAAATTATACACCAGGGAGATTCTGTGACTCAAAGGTTCAAAAGTAACTCATATTTTTTCAAGCGATGAGTTTGCATGTCAGGGTAATTAGGAGAACCCCCAAAACAGCACTTAAACCTTGGGTGGCACTTACTCCTCGCCCAGTCCTTCTATCTCTAATGCCCTCCTCTGTCCCTTCATTCACTCACTTGGAAGCAAAGACAGACCATTGTGACTGTGACTGCCTTCTTTGACCCTGGCCTCATGTTGCTGTGATCCCATGGCTGAATTTTCCTTCCAGCTCTTTCATGCCTGTCCAACCCCTCCAATCCGTATCATTTATTGTAACTGTTTTTGTGTTTTTTTTTTTTTCTGAAAAGTCACTCAAATGGTTCTTTATGATCTACTGTGTAAAATCTTTAGAAGTGCTGCTTTCCATGCTGTCCTGGGTAGCTTTGCAGAGTGATTTGTTGAGCATGATCTATCTATACGGGCCCACAGCCACTGGGCCAAGATTGGTGTGTGGGAATAATAGATAGGACTGGTAAATGTAGAGTGTAGAGAGGACATGGGGTTGAAACCAGGAACAGGAGGGTGCCAGGTCCTGATAGGGGTGCTGATAGGCTGGAGTACAGGCTGTTGGAGGTCATATGGAGACCCTGCGTACTGTTTTGAAGAAGGACTTCAAGTCTGTCTGCAGGACTTCCTCTCTGTCCTCTGTCTCAGCAGTTCAGAAACATGCCGTGAGGCTCTGGACACCCCTCTTCCGGGCAGTCTATCCTTCGAGGAGCCTGGAATCCACACATGTCTTGTTTCCACACAGAGGAAACAATTCAGATTTAAGTTAAGCTTTTAACTTAATGATGCGCTAATCTGTGCATCTTGAAGGGGACAGCGTGGAGCCTTGCCTTTGCTCTTGTATCTATATCCTGGTGCAGTCACACACACAGGCCTCATTTGTGAAGATGTCTCTGAAATGTATTCACTGAAGATAATTATAGAGGTCTAACACTTCTGCTCTTCAATTAATGCTATAAAATTAATGGTCCTTCATTTTTACATCCTATGCAAATGATGGTGTCATCTCCAACTGTAAGCCTCTCTACTCGCACACTGAATATGATTAGTGTCCCTTTAAGCTGAATTAGAGCATGTGACCTTCTGGGCTATGGCAGGAGTGAAACCTTCGCACGCTATTTCCAAGGTTTCTTTATGATATGTTCTTAAAAAGCAGAAATTCAGACTTGACACCAAAACATGTTTCAGTGACTGATCCTTTGGGGCTGTGGCCTTAGGAGAGGGCAGACAGGACCTGGAGAACAGCCCATAAATCTCCTGTTTTCAGCCTGAGATTTGCCAGGCTCCATAATCAGCACATTTCCAAACAAAGGACCGATAGATTCCTGTAAGATAATGAGACAGGTATAATGGAAATGCAGTGGTACTCAAATATTGTACCCATTAGAATATCCTTTTGCAAATAGACCCAGGGGAATGCTTGGCCAGGGAGTAGATGTATTTTCTTGCCGACAAGTTCTGAGAACTAACAAAAATGGCTGGTACCGTAGCTCAGAAAGGGAGCAATTAAGATTATTTTATTTCGAAGACTCGAGCAACAAAAACTTACGACTTGGTGGCTGCTGACAAGGATGGTGACATGTTTCAGGAATCACAGTGCGTGCATATCCATTCCATGAGATGTGTTCCTGCACTGCAGGCAGTTCGCAGGAGCTGAAGATATTGGAGAGCTCGAGTGCCCTCACACCCACAGTCTGTATCCTCACTCTGCTTTGGAGAGTTTTGTCAAATAATGGGATTCCAGCTAGTAGTTGAATGCTAGGGAAGAGGACTGGGGACTGAGGAAAGAGATAGAAGGGACATGAGAAAAGGAGAACATAAAGAACCTTGACCAGAGGAATTGAATCATAGGTTGATGAATTTTGAGGTCTCTGGCAGCCAGGATCGCTTGGATTGATAGATGCACTCCTGAAGCCAAGTTCAAAGTCATTCATCCTTTGTGATCTGCTGAATTGCGTGAGAGACAAATATTCAGAGAATTTTTGTCTCTGAGGCAAGAGAATTCCTTGGCCACAGGAACCCTGACTGTGAGTTGAGAAAACTCAGAAGCCTGCAAGAAGCAGGTTTAAATAGTGTACCTGTAGCCGCAGGTTCACCTGGTGGGTAATGGGAGTTGAGTGTAGGGAAACTGCTGAGTTTTGCAGGAGGGATGTTGCATCTCAGTGAAAAAAAAGTTGGCAGCGTGGGTGGCATCACTTTGCACAACCATGTTGCTGGTTTGTGCACAGCTGTGGCTGTACCAGGTAAGCAGCCTTCCTGGTGTCCTGCTCCTTCAGAGTAAGCCTTTCAGGGAGATGCCCCAACACATGGTTATGGATCTGTAGGATGAACATGGGGGCTGTATCAGAAATAGGAACTGACTTTTGTGTGTATAATGAGGGAGAGAAAATCATATTCACCAGAATTCCTCTTAGAGCTCTGAATATATTCGAATGAAGAAATATTTTAATAAGCCACTTGGGGTGGAGGGTGAGACCCAAGAGTATCGTCAAGCTAGAGAAGTTATTATTAAACTGCTCTGCATGTGATAAGGAGAGGAATTTGTCATAATCATAAGAGGGGAGAGGAGAGAAAAGAAAAGTGAGGGGAAATTGGGGGGTGTTGGTGAGAGGTGGTGCCCTATGTGAGGAGAACCCCTCTTCATGGCTCTGACTCTAGCCCCAACTCTTAAATAAAGTGAGGAAGCTCTTCATGGGTTTTTTTTTTTTTTTTTTTTGAAGATCCCTGAAGGAGCTGAGTTTTGGGTCTGGTTAAAGTGGGTGAAATAGAGGCAGCACCCATGAGTGTGAGCCTCAGTGGGGAGGAACCCACTAGAGTGTTAATTCTGGGCAATCCCAGGATCACAGCACAAACATTGGATTTGAATGGGTGGTAGAATTGGTTTTGAATCAGGTTCCTCTTACTTGTCCAAAGGCAGGGCAAGTGGGAGTGTGGGCAGCTGAAATTTAGGTTATGAGATATATATATATATATATATATAATATATATATACACACACACACACACATATATGTATACATATACATATATACATATACATACATATATGACCATAAAGCAACTGGAATATCTGAAGATGCCGGTTATTAGTATATTTTGTATGAGACATGCTGTTTAAAATAAAAGGAAATATTATAGAATCTAATGAACTTGGAGATAGGGTCTTTACAGAGGAAATTAAGGTAAAATGAGGTCATATAGGCAGACTATAATCCATGTAATTTACTTGGGAGATAGGGCTTTCAAAGAGGTAATTCAGTTAATCTAAGGCCATTAGCGTGGCTCCTTGATCCTGTATCACTGGTGTCCTTATAAGAAGAAATATCAGTGTCAGGCAGCCAGGCACAGAGGAAAGACCTTGTGAAGAGGCAGCAAGAGGGGGCTGTCTGTAAGATTAGGAGAGAGTCCTCACAGGAAACCAACCCTGCTGGCATCTTGGTCTTGAATGTCCAGCCTCCAGAACTATGGGAAAATAAATGTCTGTCGTTGATGGCACCCACTCTGTGGTATTTTGTTTTGGGAGCCTAAGCAGACTAATCACAGAAGGGAATGAACCAATACTTGATTAACCTGCTCAAATGAATCCCCAGCTCTTCTCCCCAGCAAGCATCTCACTCTGCTTGCAGACCCCGCCTTCTTTCTCCCCTTGCTTTCATTGCTTCTGGAACAGTCTGCTTCACGTTTTGAGACTCGGGTCCTGGTGATTGTACATCAGCCAAAAGATGGGGAGAAGCACCCCCTAACTTGTGGAGGGTGGGCATTCTGTGAGGCCACTCTGGGTCTTCCACCTGTCCACTTCTCGGCCTGCCTTTGTCTTCTGTGGATGCAAATAATGAAACTCTGAGGATTGACAATAAACTTCATATATTGAAAAAAAAAAGAATATCAAATATCTTTCACAAAAAAAAAAAAAAAACTCTGAGGAGGGAGGGGCATTTTTTTTTTAAATGATAATAACGAGTAAACTACTCAAGAAAGTACACAATACATAGGAGGCTGTAATTCTGCTTTTCATCTCTCCTAAAAGAGAAACTTTGTCCCAATACTTAAAGCATTTATTATATCTTAAAAGCACACTCTTATTTCTGGTTCAGAGACTTACTGTGGCATTTATAATTATATCCTGGAGACAACATTGTTAAAAATTTGGGTTTTTTTAAAAAGTGATTTTTTAAAAAAATATGTAATTACCTATTAATTCTCCCAAAGTGGTGTGTTTTTTTTTTTTTTTTTTTTTTTTTGTCATAACTCATCCTGAACAACCCATTTTTAAAGAAAAACTCCGAAGGAACACATGGGTGCCTTGGCCTTGGCGTAGTTAAACTGCAACACATGGTGATTTCTGCAGGAACATTAAACTGAAGTCATAACAATGGGTAATATTTTAATATAATGGAAAATGATCATTAACTTTTCTCGACAGGAAGGAAATGAATTTTCCTCCTTGTACACATTCTGAGGAAAGTAGGTATGAGAACATTTCAAAGGCTGTTCTAGCCAACCGGAATAGGCTGCAAGAATCCTACTGACAATAGCTTTACAGAGTCTGGTGTCAGCAAACTTAACCGATAGAGCTTAAGAGGAAAAGAACGTGGTTCAATAGGTGTAAAGAAATAGGTGTAAATGAACTTCACATTTTAGAGTATGATTATTCTTGCACAGAGTCAAGTACCTTTCCCAGGAGTCTTTCTCAAATCTCAGGTGAATCACTATTTTTATCATGTTTTCTCCCCCACCCACTCATAGCAGATAGACTATTAAACTTCCATAGGCCCATTTCGACTTAAAATGGTGCCCAGTAATATGCTAAGTATGCCTTTATTGAATGTTCTGTGTAAGTCACCAGTGCTTCAAGGTATTTTTGTGAGATATCTCGGACTAAGGTATAAATTGTGTTTTCAGAAGTCGTGAGTCTCAAAAGTTGTCTTGGCTACAATTTTGATTTTGTCCCGGTCCCTTAGGCCACCACCCCTCAGTGATTCTCACCTTGTCCCACCTCTTGTAACCTCTGTGTCTTTTTCATTTTTGTCTGTCGCCATAGTCCTTAGCTGCCCAAATACAAACTGTCGAGAAGAGATAACACTCGAGGATTCTCCTCCCAACATTACATCCAAGTCAAAACAGAAGGGAACAGAAGCCACATTCATGAATTCACGATGAAACATCAATGAGGGAAATAGAAAGAAAGCAGACTGATTCTTAACCATCAAGACAAAGTAACCAATTGATTCAGTCTTGGCATTTCAGTGTTTTTGAGATCATGGACACACACCTCTGAGGGTTTCCCCTTGCATCCCACATTGCTTGTCTTACTGGTTTGTGGGTGGGTGTGTACCTTCTGGCTGTTCACTATTACAGAAATGGCGATCTGGCACTTGATCCCCTCCCCCACCATCACAAAGCAGCTGGTTGTTACACAGACAGGGATCCGCTCACCACCCACCTCACCCACTTTAACAACTGTTGGCACGGCAGTCTGCAGCGACTGTCGCAGATGTACACTCCTTCCCCACGATGCCGCCCCCCACAGCAGTTCCCTCGCATGATGACCCCTGTTTGTAGCTGGCAGGACTTGTCTGCAACTTGCATCATTAAGAAAAACCTTTTCACGCCTCTCCAGGTTGTCATAACAGATCAAATTTTTGCCTACTACATTACTCCCCTCCCCATCCTCCTGACGCCCATTGAGGCCCTGGGAAAGGAATTTCTGCTGGAAGTACTCCTACTCTCAGTGCTTGTGAATCTTTGGCAAACTCTGCGATGGCCCTGTCCTTCCTCTCCCCATTCCCTTCCTCCCCGTGGGCATAAAGAACTGGCAGAGAACCGCATTCCTGCCCTCCTGTCACCGGGCTGGGCTGTTCCTAGCTGTGCTATGCTCCCGTCAGGCTTGAGGTCCTCACAGTCTGGCAACAGAGTTCTTCTGTGAGCAATTCTGGAGGGGCATAGGGCTTTAGTGATCAACAGAGGAATGACAACATTTTTAAAAATCCCATCTCGAAATCGGCAAAACCAACCGAACAGCAAACAGAAACAAAACAGAAACAGGTTTTTAAAAATGAAAGTCTGACTTGAGTCTCGACTATCAGGATTCTGACGGATTCAGTACCCAGTGATAATCCATGAAATAATTTTGTCTGCTCTACCTCTCACCCTCTCTATATCCTTGCATTCTTCCTCCCCATACCCTTTTCGTCAGGGTCTTAAGCCCCTTATAATGAAAAGTAAAATCAGGATGGAGTTGGAGAGGTCTGGGAAAGGACGGAGAAGCCAGTAAACATCAGAATCAAAATGTCTTTCCATCTTTTCCTCTTACTTGCTACTTTGCCCAAATGAAGGAGATCTTCCTTCAGTCCCTCCCTCACTAGCCAGGGCCACCACGAGACACTGGGTCTTAATTTTCCCCTCTATTTGAAGCTTAGTTTTTTTTTTTTAAATTAATATACTAATACAGGGAGATGTCTAGAAATAGAAAATACTAGAAAGAAGGTTGGGGCATGACATGCTGTTCTTGGGACAGTGAGGTAAAATAGAGAACCTGAAGTCAGTAACTGCATCCAGGTAGGTCCTTGTAATAAAGGACTGTCCCCTATGCCCACTATAGATGCTTAGTGGTAAGGACAACAAGGACAAACCCAATGTGTTGGCTGCTGATGTTCATTCAGTCCTCACTTCTGCTCACAGTGCTTCCTGGCAGTCATCCGTGGCGCCATATGCTTTGGGGAGGTGGGAATGCTGAATGTTGAATGCTGTGGTAATGGGGAATTGAGTCTTACTGCTTCGTAAGATTCCAGGTGGCAGAATTGTTCTGAAAAAGAACATGTCCCTGTAGGTGTGTGAGGGGAGTCTCAGGACAGGACTCTGAGGGAGTCCTGAGGGACTCTTCAGGGAGTCTCTCCTCTATACTGTTAGTTACATGGGCAAGGAAATGAAGATCCAGAGAGGCAAAGCAACTTGCCCAAAGTCACATCGGTGGTTAGTGCTTAGGTACAGTGTTAGAATTCACATCTGGAACTCCTGATTTCTCACGTCCTCGAGACCAATGCACCACTCGTGAACCTCAGGCTTCAGGCCACACCCTGTGACTTTAAGGGTGACCCTAAAGGTACTGATGCTTCCCATATTTTTAGCCAGTAAGGTATCAAGAATGTTTTTTGCTGTCTTATACCAAGCAATTAATATGAAAACATGAAGAAGTAATATAAAGAAAGAAATGTGGCTTTCTAGTCAAAATCAATAGCAGCTCTGCATAGACCATGGCTTATGCTCTTGGAACCTTGGTGTCCTAGTCTGGAGATCATTGTCATAGCTTAGGATACCACCTCTTGTGAACATGCACAGTAACAGATGCAGAGCATCAAGCAGAGAGACTGGCATATAGTAAATACCTAATGACAGTTATTTTAGCAGGAAATAAGTGTCCTCTAAAATCCCACAGTAAGCCCTGAGCCCAAGAAGTTAGGTCACTGGGACAGAAGCCTGGAGTATTTGTGGCACAGGAAGAAGTCTTGTCACATCAAGGTCCCTTCAACTGCTGTTAAAGCCCAGGCAATTAAAATTCCTAGACCAAGGGCACTTGTATATGGACATATGTATTGGAATAACTTTTTTCTGATGAGATGATTTCCCAAAAAAAGCATCTAAGAAAATCAGTCTCTGAAGTGGTATCTAAAGGAGGAAAAAGTGGTTTTAGAACATTCCAGTGATGTATGGATGCCTGGTGAAATAAAAAGAGAGAAATAGGCTTGAATGAGAAAAGAATTAACAGGAAAAAATGTTTTAGAAAGAACTCGAAGTCAGAAGAGGGAGAATCAAATCTTAACTTTGCCCTAATTGCTGTGTGACTTCAGAAAAGTCCTTTAACTCCTCTGTGTTTCAGTCTCCTCATCCGTTAAGTGAAAATAAAATTAAAGGCCTCCTAGTGTTACAGAGATAATGTATAAGGAACTCTTTTAACGAAATAAAATGTATACACTTATTCATTTTAAGTATATAACAAAGATAGTTATTCAGATTTTTTTTTAATTCAAATAATTTTTTTAAATGTTCATTTATTTTTGAAAGAGAGCCAGTGCACGAGCAAGGGAGGGGCAAAGAGAAAGGGAGACATAGAATCCAAAGCAGACTCCAGGTTCTCTACACTGTTAGCACCGAGACCGACGCTGGGCTCAAACCCAAGAACCCTGAGATCATGAGCCAAGCCAAAGTCCGATGCTTAATCAGCTGAGCCACCCAGGTGCCCTAAAAGTTACTCATATTTGATTAGATTTCAGAATTGACTTTTTTTTTCTTATAGAGCAAGGTAGGAATTAAAAAGAAATGGGGCGCCTGGGTGGCGCAGTCAGTTAAGCGTCCGACTTCAGCCAGGTCACGATCTCGCGGTACGTGAGTTCGAGCCCCGCATCAGGCTCTGGGCTGATGGCTCGGAGCCTGGAGCCTGTTTCGGATTCTGTGTTTCCCTCTCTCTCTGCCCCTCCCCCGTTCATGCTCTATCTCTCTCTGTCCCAAAAAAAAAAAAAAAAAAAAAAAAAAAAAAAAAAAAAAAAAAAAAAAAAGTAAGACTTGTGGTTCTGATTGATGTGAGCTTAGTTTCTTCTAATGCAATCCTGCCCTTGAGCAGTGCACTGTTTCACACATGCCTGTCTGAACCATCTGACTTGCGTTTGCCTCATGCTTGAGACCCAGCCCCAGAGAGGGGACGATTAGCAGGAGGTGGAGGGAAGGTCAGTTCAAGTGGCAATTCCTGGAGTGTGGAGAGGGCACAGCCTACTTTTCTCCATAGACCCCTCCTCGGAGCTACAGTAAAAATTGGGCACCCCACAGAATGGGGAAGGAAGGTGAAAGGGGAGGAAGAATGTTTTCTGAAAATATAGCTGCTCTTTTGGAAGATAGAGAGCAGGTGAGCTTTATTTTTTTTTTTTTTTTTGTTTTTTTTTTTTTAATTTTTTTTTTCAACGTTTATTTATATTTTGGGACAGAGAGAGACAGAGCATGAATGGGGGAGGGGCAGAGAGAGAGGGAGACACAGAATCGGAAACAGGCTCCAGGCTCTGAGCCATCAGCCCAGAGCCCGACGCGGGGCTCGAACTCACGGACCGCGAGATCGTGACCTGGCTGAAGTCGGACGCTTAACCGACTGCGCCACCCAGGCGCCCGTGGTGAGCTTTATTTTGAATTGTCCTTCCCATCCTGGAATGTGCCCCCATTGCCCTGGATAAAGGTAGGCAACCTTGTTCCTATCTCTGTGTGCATATGAGCACACATGCAAATACACACACACACACACACACACACACACACACACACACACAGGCAACACAGCTCACAGGTCCTGCAACATATCTTTGCCCGGTGTGTGCATCCTAGAGCAAGTCCCACTCACACATCTGAAGCCCAGCCAGGATGTGAGCTCTGCTTCCACTGGCAGCATCCCTAAAGAGTGATTTTCATTTTGGGGTGCCTGGGTGGCTCAGTCGGTTAAGCATTTGACTTTGGCTCAGGTCATGATCTCACAGTTCATAGGTTGGAGCCCCACATCAGGCTCTCTGCTGTCAGCAAGGAGCCTGCTTTCTGTCTCCCTCTCTCTCTGCCTCTCCTCTCTCTCTTTCTCAAAAATAAACATTAAAAAAAGTGATTTTTTATTTTGCAGCTGGTCTAATAAAGAGGGTCAAATTGCCAACATCATAACAGACTTATTCCTTGATTAGAATTATTTGAAGTTGTACTCTTGATGATCCAGGCACCCAGATACTCAAAGCCAGGGAAGACAAGGCAAGTAATTAAAATACATAAAGTAGAGGAGGCAATTACTGGCATACATCATGACCCATAAAACAACAATTTAAAAAGGGAAGCTTCTCTATACCCTGAGGCTAGAAAACTCTGAGTCTCTGTCACATTGGGGAGACGCAAAAAATTCCTTAGGCAAGTGCACGGAGACCCGCCAGGCTGCCACGTCCTTGCCACACAGTTTGGACACTTTTAACAAGGCCCTGAAATTGTTGTCCACAACAACAACACTGTGTGTTCTTTGGGTAGTACTCGTCTTAAAGACCTAATCCTCAAACTTTTCTTTCCCAAACATATATAAACATGGTGCTTATAAGCCTGATAGACTCCCAAGGAAATACACAGATTTCTATTTTAAGAAGTTAAGAATTAGGAAAGGTTAATCTCTGTGATTATTAATAGCTGCCAGAGATTAAGGGTACATTACTAATGGTTGCTCTCCTACTGGCTTGTGCCACAGTGGGCGGACTGAAGGCTGCCCACCACCATTCAGGATTCCTGATGCTGTACCACAGAAGAAAGAATATTCCAGTGCCAGCCAGAAAGAGGGTAGTTATTACAGGGACAAACTTGAATCTGTCTCGAGTTGTAAAAATAAAGTTGATCCTTTAAGAAAGTATACTTAAGCTACTAGAAACCAATTTCTTGCCACAGACTTCAAAACTGGTTGAAGGCTCCCTGTGTGACAAACAGTAGAGGTTAAGGACCACTTTTCCAAGGTAGTTCCTAAGGGCTTCTTGGCCCACACCCAGTGTTATGAGTCCTTGTGGAAGTAGAGGGAGCCTTGGCCTGAGGGTACAGCCCAGGACCATCAGTCCTCTGGCCCTTATTGAAAAAAAAATTTTTTTAAGGTTTATTTTTGAGAGAGAGGGAGACACAGAGCCTGCACAGGAGAGGGGCAGCGAGAGAGGGAGACACAGAATCCGAAGCAGGCTCCAGGCTCTGAGCTGTTAGCACAGAGCCCAATGCAGGACTCAAACCCACAAACTGTGAGATCAGGACCTGAGCCAAAGTCAGATGCTTAACTGACTGAGCCACCCAGGCGCCGCTGACCCTCTGGCTCTTAATACTGAGTGTCCACTGTGGGCAGGGTCTTGTGTTCTTTGGTGTGAGGAAAGAGACCTACAAATGTAAATAAGAGGCTTAATTTTTGTTGTGAAAGTACTGATGATCAAGATGGGCAGGACAAACACAAAAGACCATTCCCAGTTAGTGTAAGGACTGTTGTCAATGCTGCCTCCTCTTGTGTGATATTGTCTACTTCTGTGTCCCAGGACTTAGCAGAATCCCCAGCATTTCAGCATGGTTGCATTTAAGGCAAAATGAGAAGAAAACCAAACACTAGAAATGAAATGTACCTAGTGTTTAGGAGACAAAGGAGTCAGTTATGTGGCTGCTGGTAGCTTGCGTGAGGTTAATTTGGCAAAGGACAGAGGAGGATAGGGGAAAATTTTAGTGGAAAATAGGCATAGAGGCACAAATGGAGGAATTTTGAAGGCGAAAAACACAAAGATGGCTTTAGCAAATGGCCCTTGGCTGAGAGTACAGAGGTCTCCAATTTTAGATATGTCATATTTCTGGAAACCCTACGAGAAAGCAGATCACCTTCCAGCTAGTTCCTGACGGACAGCGTGCCCTCTACACCCTTTGCCCATGTGTACATTGGCCAGAGAGAGGGAGGGCAGGAAGGAAGGAAGGAAGGAAGGAAAGAAAGAAAGGAAGGAAGGTAGGTAGGGAGGGAGGGAGGGAGAGCTCTTTGTGGAGAGAAACAACGCTTGGGATGTTGCGACCGTTCATGGGGGAAAGAAAGGTGTTGCCTGAAATGAGAACCGGGAGTCCTTAGAAGGGGACTCGGGTGACACGCAGGCCCAATAATTAGGCCTTCTGGAACATTCTCACTGGAGGAGGGGCTGCCATCTGCAGGCTTAGGAGCGTTCCTGTGGCTGAACACCTGGCCTAACCCTAACACGTCCCTTTAGGGCCTTTAGGCAGAAATAAGCAGGAAAAGATTAAGAAGTGTGTGTTTTCACAAAAGGAAAAGCAGAGGCTTGACTTGGGGACATGTCTAAATGCTGTGTGGTGCCCACATCTCCACCACTAGCCCAGAAATTGACATCGTCTGAAGCCCTTACCTTTATGTTGATTACTCCCTTTCCTAGGGAAGATTCTGGATTTCGAGTGGGGTGCTCGGCTGCCAGGTATGCTTTTGCTCTGTAAACTCCCCAGATGCTGACCAGAGAATGGAGTGGGAATCCCCCAGGGCCTAGAAGGGAAGCCTGAGAGCAGCGTACAGATACGTTTTCTACAATTTAAATGAGACCCATTTCTCAGCCAGCTCACACTCATGAATCCTGCAAGTTTGTTCTTTCTGATTTTAAGATGCCTGAACCTGTGACTAAAAGAAAATGGGTCAAATCCCATCCTAACAAATCTCAGGGGATATTCTAATTCTTTGGTAGCCCTTCACGTTGCTTACATTGGGTATTTGCCTAAAGGAAGTAGGGCTTGGAAAACATCTGGTTCTACAGATTTTTGGAGGAGATTCGATGCAATTTGTTGGTAATAGGATTTGATCTGTACTAAATCTGAATGTCTGTGTTATTTCAGTGGATTTAATGAAGTTTTGTTTGTTGTTGAGATAGATGCAGTATCACCTCTCATCCTGTTTTCTGTGGACTCCAGGTGGAAACCATCAGGCAGGCTGATAATAATAGTATGCTTCATAAGGACGCATTACTTTGTCAAGGAGTTCAAATATGATCTCATTAATATCTTACCTTGGGGAAAGCTGAAGGGAGAGGAGATGAGTTGTTCTAAAATAAAAACACATGTGAAAGCAGCCATGAAATAAGGACCGGCCTCCCTAATGCTACTTGTGGCGGTTAGTTTCCAAAGATGGCTCCCCCTGCATGAATCTCACCTCCCATTATTCATGCTTTGTGTACTCCTCTTTGCTTGAATCTGGCACGTTCTGTGACTTGCGTTTAACCGGTGAAATATGGCTGAAGTGACACTGTGTGACTCCTGAAGTTTGTGCCTAAGAAGCCTTGCCTCTTCTATCGGGATCTCTTGGAACATTCATTCTTGGGACACTCCCCCTTAGAACCCAGCTGCCATATAGGGAGAAACCCAAGAGGAGAGGATGCACACAGGTGCTCCAGTGGACAACCCCAACTGAACTCCGAGCCAGCATCAGCTGCCAGCCTTGGGAATGAGCTGCCTTGGACGTCGGCCCAAGTGAGCCTTCAGACAACTCCAACCTCAGCTACCCTCTGACTGCAACTGGATGAGATAGTCTAAGTGAATACCACCCCCCCCCCCCCCCCCCCCCCCCCCCCCACCGGAGCCTTGTTAACCTACAGAACTCTCAGGCGAGTTAATACCTTTCAACCACTAAGCTTTGGGATGGTTACACAGACACAGCTAACCAGAACATAGCTCTTATGTTTGATGATACACTACTTGGTGGAAAACTGAATCTAGTCCCCTCGGAACAGCTCTTGAAGACCGCCAGTTACCCCTGACCAAGCTTTCGCTAGTGCCTTATGGAAAGGTCCTCCTTGCTGCTGTTCTTAGCTCTGGATTTCCTTCCTCGCTGGCTTCAGAGAAAGCAAAACTCCTGTCCTTGGGAAGTGGGCATGGCAGTGGTAGGGCCAGTGAAAGTGGGAAAGGAGAGGCACGTTTCTCAAGTAAATTCCTGTGGAGCACGTGTTGCAAATTCATACGCCCACAGTGCTAGGCAGGCAAGGGTAGAAGATGCCTGGGGTGGCAGAGATGCTACTGAACTGGGCAGCTCATGCCTGTTATGGGGAGCAGATGCTACCGCCCAAGATGGCCCCTCTGGTCCCTGCTGCCAGGTCTTCTAATTTTTGAAGTGAAACTAGAACTCCATTTCTTTACCGTAAACATTTCCACATTTCCTGTTTTTTTTTTTTCCTCCGTTTGTAACGTTGGCAGTGATTTCCAAATATTTGTAAATGCTGTGTAAATACAACATACCGGGGACTCCAAAGGCTGCTAGTTTGATGTGTCTACCATAGATGGTAGGAGAAAGCCCAGGCCAGCCTCACATAAGCACCCCTGCCCTCCTAACGAGAGTAATTATATTCGTCCTCTATGCGGTGTCTTAAGGTTTACAAAATGCTTTCACATTCATATCTCACTTGACAATGACAGCAGGTAGGCATCTTTTTTTTTTTTTTTTTTTTTTTTTTTTAAAGAAAACAGGCCCAGGGAGGTTTTGTGCCTTGTCTGAATCAACACTGCTCTTGGGGAGGTTGGCTTCCTGCTCCTTGGTCCACAGCTCAAAGAGTTTCTGCTTTCTCTGGACAGGGGGACAGGGGGCCACTTGAGCCCTGAAAATATATTCAACCTAGAATAGTAAAATCAATGCTGGGAAGCTAAGAGGTAGAGAAGAGGAAGGTCAACAGAGTGAGAAGCTGATTTGGGGCCTTCTGGAGTTCCCTGTGTCTTACATTGAGTGGTCAAGATGGACAGCCCTGAGTCTTCTCCAGGGAGTTGAGGTGAATGCCCATGTCACCAAGCTAGGCGAGGGGCTGGGTCCTTGAAAATGCCCCTTCTTCCTGCGTGTGGTCATTGAATCTGAACATCTCTGACCTCAGTTTTGCATTTCTTCAGAGAACCGGGAGAGAGGGAGGAAAGCAGCGTATGAGGCAGCATATGAAGCCATTCCCTCCCTCAGACAGAGGACATGATTCTACCCCATCTGTAGCCAGGGCAAAGCTGGCTGGAGGAGGCCTCTGAAATGCACCCATCTGTTATGGCCAACATATCTGGATGGGTAGGAGAGAACAGGCTTCTTTATTCAAACAAAATGCCCAAGACTTAACCCAGAAGACTCTAGATTCTACACTCTTAATGGAACAAGGAGGCCACCAAGGGGCCAGACTCTGACCTCCCAGTGTCCGCAGCCTTTGGGGAGAGCTGGTCACCTGGTCACTGCTGCCCTGCGACACAGTGCCCCCTCCGAGGGCAGCCGCTTCCCTGAGCTCTCGTAGGCTCCATTGGACACAGTACTACAAATGAAAGAGAAAGCAGCACAGAAAATACCATGTATATAAAGATAAAGATTTCAAATTCTCATACCTTACTCTCCCCTTCCCAACCAATCATTCTATCCTCCACCTTACTTCCCACCCCATCCCGCCTCCTGTATTGCCCAAGCTTCTCTTCCATCTTCTTCCCTCACTGGGGAAGTGACTTGGCTTTAACATATATAGCAAACATCTGGAGAAAGTTTTCTGGCGGGCTCAGGTCGGCTGGAGCTTAGCACAACTGGCCACCACATACACAGACCTCTTGGAGGCCACCGTGCCAGGGCCCGGGTCCCATGCTACTTTTTCATTCTCCCCCCAGCCTCCATGATCAAAGCAGATGAGGCAGGGACAAATGGTGACCTGTCCGGCCAGTAGGACTGCAGGAAGAGAACGTGGACGACACACCGGGCATTTCCACCTCATCCTCTTCATTTAATCTTTGCTGTGGTCTGTCAGACATTGCTGTGCATGGCTCTTGGGGGAGAGGCTATGGACACCATCCAGCTTTGCACAGGTTATAAGTGGCCAGCAAGTTATGAGCCCCGCTTGGTCTGCACCCCAGGGTGTCCTCTTCCCCTGAATTCAGGCCACCTAGGTAGAAATATACCCGCCCTGTACTTCCCAGGACTCGCTCCATGGAGCACAAGCAAGTCGTAAACTGCCTGACTCTGCAGGGCGTGTCCTCGCCTGTCTGTGCTAAGGGCGAGCCCTGGAGTAGAGCAGGGCACATCTTGCACACCCGAGGTGGCCGCCTGCCTCCCAGTGCAGGGAAAGTCGGTTTTGGTTAAATAAGAGATTCTCTCTTGGAGGTGGGCTGAGATAAAGTACTTAATCAACTACCCCAAATTCGGGCCGCTGAGAAATAGGACAGTATTTTTAATTTGGTTGAGGAGAGATTGCTGTTTCCAAGGTTGTTGAGTGCTGTGCCTCCAGGAGTTTAAGGCAGTCAACGGAGAACACCTGCCTGGCAACTGGAAGGAGCCAAGCCTTGCCCTCTGGAGGTTGAACTTGCTGCCCAAGAAGACTTTTTCAACTGGGGGAGAAGGAGTTGTTCCCTCCAGCAAAACAAAACAAAACAATAGAAAAGCACCAACCAGCCAGGTCTAGAAAGGCCTGGTTCAGTTCCTTTAAGTGCATCTGAAGCCGCAGAGTCCAGTCTCCAGGAGGCAGGAATCTGTTGCCACGTGCCTGACACACCCCGCAGGCTCGCCTAGGGAAGGAGAGCTGTTAGCCACCCTGCGTGCAGTCCCAGAGGGAACTGCCTAATCAGAAGAGCAGGGCTCTGGCATCCAACGCGGGGAAGGGGGGCAGCGGGAACGTGTGAGGAAGGTATCATTTCTGAAAAGAGTGTGATGTGCCAGGCAGGGTTTTTAATATTCAGGTTGAAAAGGGTTTTAGATGTGACTTGGCATCACCAGCAATAATCTACTTTAATTCAATTTTCCATAAAAAGATGCCACTTTTGCTTTTTACATAACACATGAGAAAATGCAGCATTTGCCTTGCTAAGTACCTTGGCTCTGCTCCTGTGGTAAGAACACACCGCACGGGGAGCCTCCGTGTCAGGTTGCCGTCCTGAGGTCCTGGGTCCGCTGTGGCTCTCCCTCACCCCGTGGCTCAGGCCACTATACTTAGTTCTCTTTTCCTTGAGAGATGCTCCTACAGGTCCACCACCTCAGGGGGGAAAATGATATCCAAACCATGCTCCTAAATTGTCCCTTGTTTCATTTCACTTTGTCCTGAGGACCGTCAAGCCACCAAGATAAAGAGAGCTCCTGCGACACAGTGAGGCGGTTATCGTGAACCCAGCCAGTTCTTGTCAACTGTCCGCATTTCCTCTTCTACGCACACCACATTAATCTCTACATAGCTCATGTCCCCACATAATTGACGAGCGCTTTTTCTCAGGATGGTCAATGGGATCAGATAAACAACTGAAACTTGAGCCACTCCAGTGCTCTACCCCATGGAGACTAAGAAAAAATTGCTCATCTAGGAATAATATGCGCAAGGGTGGTCTCCTGGCAATTTGCAGCCAATTACAAGTGTACATTGCTTTGCACAATGGATGTGCTGCTGAAAAGGTTATATGCAAATCGAATTTTTGTAAATTGAATTATATTTAACACGCACCAAGGGAACTGGCTATTTTAGGGACACCAAAGTTGAATTCATTTTGTGGAGCAGGGAACCCTTTGTAAAGCAAATTACCATCCTCCAATTCGTATATTCTTTGATAAGGTCAGGTTTTATTATTTTGGACCTTTTTGAACTAGAGCATACCTACAGTGTTAAAATGGTAATAATGAGATATTCAGAGCTGTCGCCAAATTCTAGAAGTAAGAGAAGATGAACTCTGATTCTCCTCCTGAAAGAAAAGATGAACTGGAAAAAAGAGACTTTCCCATTTTGATTTGCTACGATACCCAGGGAGCTATTGTTAGTATTTTGGTCTCAGCCCAGCTGACTCCCCTAAGTGACGGCTCTCTGTGCTTCTCTTAGATTAGTTCCTTGTGGACCTTCAGGCTCCTGAGCTGGTAAGTTCCCCAAGTGACAGCCAGCCTCACTGTGGCCTTGTTAACCCTTAGGCCCTCTTAGCACCGGGCCTGGGGCCTGTCAGCTGTTTGAGGGCCCAGAAAATGTCTGAGACCTGGAAGAAGACAAAGGAAAACTGCAAATCAGAATTAATAAATGTTTAATTAAAGATCTACAAAATGCAACATTATGTCAACTTCATTAATTGTTAAGGTTGGTATTCATGAAAATTTAATTACCTAAGAATTAGAAAAGAAGAAACAAAAACTCATTATTCATAGCTGCTATAATGGTCCGTATAAAAAAAGTCCAAGGGAATCTAGAGACAAACTGGATTAGTCGATGGAGGCTGGGTTATGCTGTGGTAACCATCCTGAAAGATCAGGGGCTGAACACAGCAGCAGTTTGCTTCCTTCTCTTGCAGTGTGTTGACATTCTGAGTGACTCTCCACCATGTGGTGTGATTCATCAACACACATGTGGCCCCCTCAACGCTTGGTGTCCACACCTGTTTCAGCAGAAGAGCGAGAGAAAATCACGCAGCAGATTTTCACTTCTTCAGCTTGCCAGTGACCCTTTTGGGAAGACCCACGTGGGACTCCCACCCGCATGTCATTGGTCACAGCTGGTCACGTGTTCCCTAACTGTAAGGGACCTGGGACGTGTAGTTGGTTTTGTTTTGTTGTTTTATTTTTGAATGCTCAGGGAGACCTTGTAATGTCTACCATGGAAACTATTAAATAATAAGAGTTCAGCAAGATCAATATACCCAAATCAGTAACATTCTGATAGATCTGTAACAAACAATTAGAAAAAATAATATCTTTAGTGTGCAATATGGGAATATTCAAATATCAAACATCTTGGGGCCTCCAAGCATAAGAATGGCCTACCCACATCACAAACTCTTACTTCTGCAGTTGAATTTTCTCTGTTTGATTGTCACCGAGTTATCAGATACCTCAGGCATGTGAGCGAAAATCATCAGCTTTTCCAGACAGCCCACTTCATCTTGGCTTGTCTTTGGGTAAGGTGCAAGATGGAGCAGTGGGGGCCTTACGGTGATGGACTATTTACAGCTGCACATTCATCCCTGTTGGAACAGGTCTGGTGACTGTTGGGTAGGGCCTCTTGATGGTGGTTCACATGAAGGACACAGGCACTCCCTTGAAGGAAGCTACTTTAGGGGAGAGACAGTCAAGGACACCAAACTGATCCAAAGACTAAGTTCTGGGAAGAAGAAGGAAGTGATTTTGAATTTTCCTAAGCACTGCTCAGAGTGACTTTGGTGTCTTACCTGATCTGTCAGAACGATACTGAGTCTTTCCTGCCCCATTCCTTTAATTGACCACTACCAGCACGTTGGTCCTCTCTGCTAAGCAGCTTTCTTCGGCTCCGAGAAGAGTACTGCTATGCTCTCTAACTTCATTATCCTTTGAGGGTTTCTCATGTCCCCTCACTTGCCCCCTGACTGCTATCAACCAGAATTCTAGTGCAGGTAGCCAAATTGTTCTCTCCTAATAGATTAGAGGTAATCACAGACAGAGGCTTTCTCTGGAAGACGAGAACTCGGGAAGAAAGAATTCCAGAAAACAGAACATTTCACTTGCGTCCTGATTTTGCCTAGAAATGCCCTGTATGTTGCAACAGCACATGAAGAAATGCAGGCTGTGAAGAGATCTACTGCCTCCCCGACTCATGACATAACCTTGTGTCCAACTTAGTGAAGTACCAAGCAACACCCACATGGGAGCTAAGCAATTTGCCTAATGATGGTAACATGGGAAATACTTTATGAACTCCAGGATATCAGAACCAGTGTCCCACCTCCTGCAGCAGTGGTGTAAGGAAGCCAAAGTCCCATGTGGGCCAAGTGAGTGTGTGTATTGCAGGGAGGTCTTGGGAGTGAGCTTACATTAGAGTTTCCTAGGATGAAATCAGAAAGGTCAACACTCATGCGTATTGATAAGGCATAACAATAAAATATTCTGATTGATTTTTTTCATTGGCATGACCTAACTTTAAAACAATGACCACAGAATTAGATAAAATGATGAGACTCAAGAACACGTTTTTAAATCTCTTTGACTTATGGCTCTAACATGAATAATTTGATATGTCTATCTCTATGTATATATAATAACACAGTAAAGAGAGAAGTTGAATCAATGCAAGTGGTCAAGTAAGATGTAGTGATTGGAGACTCTAAAAGTCAGATATAAGATAATGATATGATGTTGCCATTTGGCAAGGGTGGACAAAGCAACTATAAATTTGATAGAGACTTTGTGTGGCCCGTCAATGTCA
Source organism: Lynx canadensis (assembly GCF_007474595.2). Classification (NCBI taxonomy): domain Eukaryota; kingdom Metazoa; phylum Chordata; class Mammalia; order Carnivora; family Felidae; genus Lynx; species Lynx canadensis. The sequence continues at coordinate 129,645,637 of NC_044303.2, forward strand.
TAGACACAAATCTGGTTGGTGTCCTGGCCGATGGCCTCTTTAATCACTAAGTAACCTAATTCAGTTAAAAATGTAGTCCTAAAAACCGCTTGTGAAATTGTTTGGAACAACATAATTCTTTCCTTAGTGGATATGCATCTCTTAACCCCAGGAACATTTTCAATTAAATACGTATTTTTAAAGAAAATCAATCTCATAATATTAATATTTGGGTGTTTGTGGGTAATATGTGCATATTTAGTATTTGGGGAAACTTGTAATGATTAACAGAATTTAGCTTATTAGAATACTAGGACAGGGTTATAATTCCAATTTAACATGAGTGGTTTTGTGATTTTAAGCTAAAACTTTTTAGAAAAATGGGTTTGCTGGTTGGACAAAGGGTGTACTTAAAAAGAAAATTGAATATGTGAAAAATTTACAAACTCTGTTTAAAGTTTCTAAAGGATTTTAATAATTTGTAAATCAGACAAAAAATTAATCAAAGGCCCCCTTAAAATCAAGTATTAAAATTTTCTTGATTTTGAAATAATATTTGGAAGTTGAATTTAAAAACCAAACGTATTTGAAAGTATAACCTTAATAAATTAAGTATTAATTTTGGAAACAAAAGTAACCCTCTGAATAATCTTTTCTGAGCATGAAAAGTTGCATCAAAGATACCAAAAACTAGGGGCACCTGAGTGGCTCAGTTGGTTGAGCATCTGACTTCGGCTCAGGTCATGATCTTGTGGTTCATGAGTCTGAGCCCCTCACTGGGCTCTCTGCTGTCAGTGCAGAGCCCGCTTTAGATTCCCAGTTCCTCTCTCTCTGCCCCTCCCCAACTTGCACGTGTGCATGCTTTCTCTCTCTCTCTCTCTCTCTCTCAAAAAAAAAAGTAATAAAATAAAAATGTTTTTAAAAAAGACACCAAAAGCTTATGTTGATCTTTTTTTTAACATATCAAAACTTTCACAGCCAGTAATTATCATTCTTTCAAATAGCCACTTTGGAGGCCCCACTTAGGTGATATTCTATCACTCAAAATTCTTTTCAAACTCACTTTTGAGATTATTTGCAGAAACAGCTTAAATTTTTTCCCCCTTTTTCAAACATATTCAGAGGTTGGAAATTGGATGACAGAATTATGTAACACCCAACTTAATATGCCACCAACCCAAGGCATCTGCAATTTAACATAGGTCACCCAAAAGTAAGAGCTCCAGGTGTGGAAGAAGAGCATTTCTTTTCTTCAGGCACTTTGACACCTTTCTAATCACACCTCTTAGGTAACTGACTGTCCTCTCATCGTAAGTAGTAAAGAGAAAGCTTTTCTAGCTAGAACTCGACCCAAGCACAAATTAGAACTTCAACTGAAACTAAAATTACCAAAACGTCTTCATTGGAGGGACCTGATCCAGAGCCACTAACAGAAGAGGGGAGGTGTCTTGGTTAAGTCTGGGGATTTCTCAAGTGTTCTTGACACTCCCCTGGAGTGCTATTCAGAGCCACTGCAAGAATCCAAAGCAGGTGGTACTGCAGAACCGGGATGGGCAGAGACAGTAACAAAATGGCCCCAAAGACATCATGACTCAGAGTGCCAATCCACTAGGAGGTAAATGAAGAATACCTTCCGAATGTGCTTGACTGTATGTCCCCTTCTGTTCAAGGAGCCTAAGACCCAGGAGATTAGAGTAAGATTTGGGGAATGGGAAGAGGAGGCTGATTAGGAGAAAAACATTTGAAAAGAAAAATCTTTCAGTTTGACTTTGGGTCTTAACCACTTTCACAGAATTTAGGTACGCAGGATCCACTCTTATTGATGTATATATTTTGTAGTGTTCAGCTTCATACACATTTTGTTTCGTCAAGAGTCTGAACACTTGCAAATCACTAGCTCCATAATTCCTCCCACCTTTATCTAATGTAATTAGTTAAGAAGTGGGTCATAGAATGGAGATTTATCCATCTTCAATAAATAAAAGTTGCTGTAAAAATGACGTTCACACCCAATTTTCTTTTGATCCCCATTAAATCGATGATAGTGAACAAAGTGACTTTTCAGTATTTGCTCTGAAGTCAATTGCTTTTAATGCCTGTCAGGTAATCCTAAAAACAAATTCCACCAACCTTTGTGGGGAATTTCAGACAAAGGCTACAAAGAAGCATTTCCACAAATGAACTGTGTACTTTGTACCCCAACTGTAGGCTACCTTTAGAGCAGGACAGTGCCACATGGCTTGTGTGCTGTTGATCCACATCCCACGCAAGTCTGTGTTGATGCCAGTGACCTGAGGAGACCAGAGAAGCCCTGGGTACGTTTCAGAGTCATTCATTTGTTCCTTCATTCACTTGTTCATTCACATCAAAACCTTATTAAACACGTAACATGTACGAGACACTATGCTAGGCTCTGGGCATCTTCTATTCACAGATCAGCAGCGTTTTACAATTTGATTTCTTTGTTTAGAGTACCATCAAGGACACAACACCTCTCGAGAGAGACTTTCTACTTAGCATTGGAAATTGGAGTGTGGCTCTGCAGGCAAAGTAGATTACTAAAGATTAATAAAGATATCAACAGTCTAAGGGGGTTCTAAGTACTCATTTATTCCAGAATGACCCTAGGACCTCAATTTGAATATATGGATAATGGGGGAAAATGCCTTCTCTCCTGGGGATAATAATGGCAAATTTCTAGCAAAAACGATGGCTGAATATATGGGGCAGGGAAAACAGTATGTGTGTGGAAGGGAGCTGGAGAGCCCTGAGTGCACAGGCTGGCTCCAACATCTGTGAGCCTGGATGTGTGGGGAAACCATTCAGCTCCTCTGTGCCTCAGTGAGCTCACTCATAAAGCAGGTAACAGTGCCCTCCTCCCAGGTTATTGTGACAAATACGTACCACGAGAGAAGAGCCCTGCCCTATGTCTAGCATGGTAGGCACCCAGAGAAGCACTGAATGAATGAACAAATGAATGAATAGAAAGGGAGCTCATGGACAAGCTGGAGAATAGGAATGAGCATCAAGAACTTCAAAGAGGAAAAAACAGGGTGTCTTTTTTTCCTTTATACTTGCTTTCTTTTCTCTCTGGCTTGGGAGGGTCTGGAGAGCTGTGTGTGGAGAGACCCAATGCTATAAAGATAGCTTTTCTGAATTCATGGGGGACACACAAGAGGACGAGAATTCAGTGCTTTCCGAAATTGCTCAAGTAGGATAGTCCTGTTTCTACAGAAATTCCAGAAAGTCAAATATCCTTTATTAAAGATACTTGTATTGAAGCAGTTGCCCTACTTTTAGATAGGAAATGATGCTTGTTGTTCACTTGGGCCTCTTCAGAAAAACAGGCCTCAGCTTTCTTCCAGTAGCCCTAGGAGTTTGTCCAACCATGTTCTCCTCTTCACTCCTCCCCATGGCTTGCTTAGCTTCCCACTCCCGGTGAGGCTGGGGTGGGAAAGGGGAGCGCCATAAAGTCACATTCTCCATACTCACCCACACAAAGAGTTTTCAGAGGTCACTGCAACTGTCTTTGAGGTACCTTATCCCTGTTCTCCCTAGCCCCCCAGCCCTGGCACACAGTGATTTTATTTGCTCTGCTCTCCAGATAGTTTGGGAAGGTGCCGTAGAGGATGATTTGTGTATCTGCAAAAACTTCAAAAGTTATAGCCCTCTTTAAAATGACTTCAGTCTATCTCCTTAGTGTGACAGCTTCAGTTTACTGATCTGGAAAATGGAACACAATACCTTTGACACTGGGTGATGAAACAAGATAATGTCAGAAGATCACCAGTCACCAACCGGGTGCCAAGGAAAAGTTAATTTTGATTCTCAGTATATCACACAAGGCTCTGATTCTCACTTCATCATGTAGAATGAATTAATGTTGGGGCACCTGGGTGGCTCGTATGTGAAGCATCCAACTCTGGATTTTGGCTCAAGTCATGATCTCACAGTTAATGAGTTCGAGCCCCATGGATTCTCTTTCTGTCTCCCCTACAACACACACACACACTCTCTCTCTCAAAATAAATAAAGTTTAAAAAAAGGATGAATTAATGGCCACTGCTTTTCATCAGCATAAGGCAAGCTGACAAGAGATGGTGTCATCAGTGTGTGTGAGACACGAGCATCTGTGGCCTTGGGCATAGCATGTGGGGTTTCTGGGGAACTGTATACCCTGGTCTGGGCCAGGCTGTCCTTTGTGGGGCTGCCACTGTGGATGGCATCCTAAAGGGGGCATTATTCCTATATTTATCCAGAATATCTGGCTTGAGTCAGCAGGTTAGGCCATGTCCTGCTGCCCTCTTAGCCCTCACTGACAGTGTCCCTTGGGCATGGCACTTCTAGCTGTCTCCTCATCAAAGCCTTGGTGTGTAATCTTACCATGGTCATCCTTTCCCAGCTCTTGGCATGTCCCCAGTCTCAGTGACAGGATACACAGAGTCCAGATTTACAATGTAAATGCATTTAGAGTCTAGACTTCTTCCAACAACACATGGAAGAGTTCGAACCAGTGGGGGAAACCCAAGCTTGCAAATCTGTCCTATAGCCCTTAAATTAGGGAGCCAAGATGCAAGAAACCAGGGTCAAGTTCAAAAGCTTCAGCCTTGGGCTCCTGGGCCAGGAAGGTGCCTGCTAGGATGTGCATACGCCATTTCCCAGTCTGTTTTGTCCTGAGCTGAATTTTACTCCATCACATGGACAGGTTCTCATTCCCACCACTCCCCCATGCAGATGAGGACTTGGAAGTTATTAAGAAAAGGAGCTCAATTGTCCCCCTTGGCTTATCGTTACTAACCAGGCAGAGGAAAGCTTCAGCCCACCATTGATTTAGATTAGCCCCTTCGTTTCAATATTATTAATTACCCAAGTTAGCATACAGCATGTCAACATCAAACCCCTACTTTTTTTTTTTTTGAATTAACTGTTTCATTTGCAACCCCATGGCTGTACCTGCTTTCTTTCATGTCTCTGGGACCAAAGCAGGAATACCTCACAGATTCGGTTTTAACTCCGACCAACCAAGTTACTATACTGGGGACTAACACAGGTGACTCCTTCCATGGGCGTCCACCAGGTTAATCTTTGGAGGTGACATTTCCATAATAACTTAAGGTTTGCCCAAGTTCTCTGTTGCATCCTGTGCAAAGTAAACAGAAGGGTTAATTTAGTTCTCTAATCTCTTGTTATAAGCCTAATTATTTTACATGTCTTCATTTCATTAATGAATTGCTGCTTTTTACATGCAGCTCCTTCCCCATTGCTTTTGTTTAAACCTCCTGGTGGGAAGGGATAGATTAATTTTGTTGTGCCTTAATGAAACTGTATGCTACATTAGATTTAACCATTTGGCATGCACTGCCAACATCACCATTATGCATAATGAATTATTTTTTGTGAGTCCCAAACTACTATAGACCTTCAGTGTTCTCCTTCAGATATTGTGACTGTGCAACGGGCAGGCACAGGACACCAAGCTTGGTCATTGCCCCTCGTGTGTAAGGAAACTGCCTTGTGGCTTTTTACTTTCTGTCACTTTCATGGAAGTGTCTAGATTTCCCCTTGTCATGAAGAACTCAGATGTCCAGTTGAGGTCCAGTGAACATCTCACATGAAAGCAGCAAGTCAATTTTGAGGTTGTGGGAGCAGAACACCGTGCTAGGCACCTTGAGGCAAAATGTTGTTTGGTCCTTGTCTTCAATTTAAAACCACAATCATGCATTGTTGCTCCTGTGTCTGCAGGTCATCTGGGCTCTGCCGGTGTAGACTGGGCTCTACTGGTAGCTGTGCTTCAGTTTGCAGCAGCCAGAGCAGCTCTGTTTCTCTGTCTCCATCCTCCTGGGACCAGCAGACTAGTCAGTGTCTGTTCTTCTTATGCTGATGGCAGAAGTTCAAGAGGGCAGGTAAGAATGTGCAAGGCCTCTTAAGGCCTAGGCTTGGAACCGACACACTTTTACCCACTTACTGTTTGGTCAAAGCAAGTAACATGGCCAAGTTTAAAGACGAGGCCGCGAAGTATTCTCCTTTAAGAGTTAGCTGTGGCAAAACTGGGGTTAAAGGAACTGGCAAATAATTGGAGCCAACAATTAAATTGTTCATAAGTTTTTAAGGGTTGGCTGGGTTCTGGGATGTGGCCATCCCAGTTTTCAAAGCTGGAGCCATTTAATCCCACAATTAAGGTTGGCCCCAGCCAAGACTCTGGAACCAGTTTTGTCTCTAGGCAGGGGATTGAAGGATCTCAAGCCAGTGACTCTCTGGCTCATCACTGAGTTAGGCCTGATCCAAGTTCCATTAAGCCAGAACCACATCCTGTTCCAGGTGCAGTGGGGAATGCATTTCCTGACCCTGAACTTGGGTTTCCCCCATATCTGCTGCTGACCCTACTCTAACACACTGGCCTGCCAGCACGTTCCTAAGTCATTTTCTTGGTTACCTAAGTTGCCCTGCTTGCCAACCTTTTCTGAATTGACTTTGTGAATACTTGATCTTAAAACCACCAGTCATTATTCCTTGCCTGGCCTCTCCCACAGGACAGAACCAGTGCTCCAGAATGATTTCCAGATTCAGAACAGGGGACACCTGCCCTTTCCTTTGCTACTGGAATTGGTGTTTCACTGTCCTACGGTTCAGCCTATACCTCTGATCCTGGGATTTCCCCATCTGGTGTCATTCACTGCTCCTAAATCCTAGCTCCAGACTGGAAACCCAGCTAGCAATATGGTGTAGATGATACCAAATTGCTACCAAAAAGTTGAAAGAATGTTATGTTCCCTAGGTTCTCTCCATGGGTTTGGAGGAAGGTGGGTCCCACGAATGGGTACACCCTGGAGCAATTGCTTGAGGTCAAGAAGGATGAGGAGCCAAAGAAGAAATAAGCAGTGAAATGGTAGCTCACTTAAAATTGTGTCATAATCAAGGCTAAGTGCTGATTGTCCTGGATACAAAGACAATGAGTTACAAACTCCACCTGGATGGAGTCTTGATGACATGTGTGCTGATTCTTCAGTGTCACCTTGGACACCTTCCGGGGGTGGAGGTCGCTGTGCTGTTCCTAACTCAGGGCATTTGGTATGACCATTCCCTCTAGGAAGAACGTATTTTCCCCTGATATTTATATCCCTCCGTCCCTCATCTCCTCCAGATCTGTACACAAATATCGCCTTCTCCATGATGTCTTTCCTGATCTCCCTACTTGTTATTGCTATTCCTACCCCTCACCCAACAAGGCAATCCCTCTCTTCCTTTCCTGCCTTATTTTTTATCAAGAACACTTATCACCATCCTGTGCAGTTCACATTTTACTTTTTGTTTTGTTGATTGCCTCCCTTCACTAGAATACGTGCCCCATGATTTGTCTGTTGGCCCCTGGAACATATTATAGATGCTCAGAAAATATTTGCTGAATGAAGGAGGAAAGGAGGGATAGACAGAAGCAATGGGAGGCTGGCCAGAGTGGGTTGGAAGATAGAGACAGGCCAAGACAAAGCATGTATAAGTGCTTGAAGACTCACAGTCACCCTGAGGACACCAATGAGGTCAGCCCAGGGACTCCAAGGCACTGCTGAGCTTTAGCTTCCCCATTGCTTCTGCTGGTTCCTCATTGTCAGCCTGTCAAGCATACTCAAGGTTCTCCACTCCTTGACCCAGAGCTGTCCTTGGTCTACCTTCTCCCCATCTTAACCACACTTGAACAAGTAGCCAGCCAGCACCCTGAATCTCCACTTACTTACCTTCCATGGGCTTTGAATTAGACTTTGGTCCAGATCTGTCTGCTAAAGGGAACTCAAACCAAAGTCCCAAACTAAATTGATCCCATTTACCCTGCCATCAGTCAGAGATCATCTTTCTCACCAACCCCCTTAATCCCAGGTTTTTTTGTAAGCACAGCATCTATTTGGATGTCCAGATAGAATCTTGAGCATCTTCTTTTACCTTTCAAAGGTGTACTGACTGCACCTGCTTCTGTCATTTCCTGTGCAACCACTGCTTCCACTCCCATCCTCCTCATCTCTTAATTGGCAAGTGTCCTAACCATCTTCCTTCTTTAAGTCCCCTTGAGCCCCATCCGTTAACATTTCCCATCACCTGGGGGGCTTGTTAACATGGCATATAAGGCCCTCCATGTTCTAACTGTTCCCTCTCCAGTTCCGTCTCTCTTCCTTGCTATTATGCTGAATTTTCTCCAGTCCTTTGCACAGACAGTCCCCCTGCTAGGCCTTCCCTCTGCCACTCCTACTTACCCTTTAAGATTCAGCTCAAGTGTCATTATGATTTTGCCCATATTGCATAGCACATGTTCACTTTTTAAAAGCGTTATCTTCAATTGGATCAGCAATGTTCAAAGAATAATGGACTTGATATTTTTTCCCGATGCATAGTAAATGCATAGTTATTAAGAATGTCCATCCACACAACCTCCAAAGATCATCTTGGATACCACCAAAGTCACCCCACTTTTTTAAAACAGTGGGATGGGACATCTTGCTGTTTAAAGTCATAGAGTTGGAGGGGTGCCTGGGTGGCTCAGTCGGTTAAACATCTGACTTCGGTTCAGGTCATGATCCCACGGTTTGTGAGTTCGAGTGCTGCATCGGGCTCTGTGCTGACAGCTGGGAGCCTGGAGCCTATTTCGGATTCTGTGTCTCCCTCTCTCTCTGCTCCTCCCCTGCTCATCTTCTGTCTCTCTGTCTCTGAAAAATAAATAAACATCATAGAGTTGGAGAGAGCTGTGAGAAGTCAATCATACTGCCTTTAGTAACATCTGAAATATTATGCTTTGATGGTATAATATTCAAGTTACTAACAATTACTGAGTGTCTCTTACATGCTGGGCACTGTTCTGCATGACTTACTTATACTCACTCATTTAATCCTCATAATAACTACGAAATGAGACTAAAATCATCTTTATCTTACAGAAAATAACATAGAGGCTCAGAGTGGTTAAGTAATTTGCCCAAGGTCACACAGCTGATAAGGGTTGACCCCTCTATTCAAACACAACCATTTGAGTAGAGTGAGATTATCACTTCTAACAGGTGTTAATGCCTCCAATAGTCTATAGATGAGACTGTACTTGGCACCTAAACTTTGCTGTACTACAGCCTGTTCTTGCTGGTGGAAGGAGGGATGCTTTGCCGGAAGGCTGCCAGGATACTCAGAAAAGTAACCTCTTGAAAGTGGACAACTCAGTAGTCTATGACTCTCTAATCTTAGTTTAAGAAGTTCTTTGTGGCAGGAGCCAACTTGGTATCACTTTGATAGAATCCCTGGCTGCTGGCCCTTTCTGCTATCCTGTGTGTTTTTTTGGTCTCCAGAGATAGCCTGAACTTTCCAGCTCTAAGCAAGAAAGCTTTGGAACCAAATCATCCATGTTCTTCTTGAAACTCATAAGCCCAACCCCTGTTGAACATATTAGAGAACTTTGTTCTTCTGCAGAACAGGTTCTCCTACAGAAGAACCTCAAAGCCAGAGGCTGAGCTCCTGCTCCTACATGTCACTTGCCCTATCTTAAAAAAAAATCCTGGCTTGAAATATTTATGCACCTGATTGTTTGGGAGTTTTGTGGAACCTGCACGTGTCAATTAAACAGCTCATTCCTGTCACATGCTTGTCACATTCACTGGGAGCCTGCGTGTCACAGCTTTTGAAATGACGCAGCCCAGATGCTAAGGATCAGCTCAGTGTCTCTTGGAGAAACCCATGCTCAGCTATATCCCTGTGGGTGATAAACAGGATGGATGTCCCCATCCCCTGATAAAGCACTTCTATCTATAAACGCATAACTCAAAAGGAATTACCACCAATATTCTTTTAATTGGAAATATCTTTCTTCCTCCTAAGCAGATACATGCAAGCTCCTTTTCTGCAGAAGCCATCCATAGAAAAGGAACATGTGTGTGAAAGACAGCCTGTTTAATCTTTCCCTGTAATCAGCTCCCCGGAGCCCAAATGCTGAGTCTGTAAAAGTTGCAAGCCCAGGCCACTCTTCTGCTCACTCCTGCTAACGACTTACTCGGCCTGCCCTGCCCCTTCTTCCTGACTTTGGCAATGGGACTCCTTGGAAAGCCAGCACTTTCCACCTTAAGGGAGATTCTCCATCAAAATCAGACACCCTAGAAAAATAGAGCTTAGGCGAAGCGGCTTTTCTGATCCCATTATTGATAAGCTCTTAGAGCTCATCAATGGAAATTAGAACTTGTTAATCCTGTACATTTCCCCCCTTGATTTTTAATTACAGAAGAAAGAAGTAATGGATAACTTATGGGGCTACAGAGACACTGAGGCTGTCAAGAGAAAATTAAATTTACGGTCAGAGAGTTTTGTTTTCTCAAGTGTCCTTGTAAAATGCAAAAGAGGCTCCTGGCATCACCAAGGCAATTCAACTGGTTTCCTAAACTGGCAGGGTTTTCCTCGAAGAAGCCCTCCTTCATTTGCCAAGAGAGTGTATTAATGACAAGGACTGGACCTAAAGGGAACTCATTCAGAAGAAAACTGCATTAAAAGAACATTAAGGGCGATGTTTTAAAGTCTGATTTAAACTCATGAAAGCAAGGAGATTTATTGTCGAAGCCAAATCGCCAAGCTGACGCGCCCTGCCTGGTAATGCATTCCGATTGGAGCACAGGGGATTGAATCTGTTCAGAACCATCGCTCACCGGGGCCCAGGCGCTCCTGCTGGGGGAGAAGAAGAGAACCAAAGTGGGACACAGGCTGGGGGCAGCCACATTTCCGGAAGCAGATAGGGTGACCTCCCACAGGGGCCGACCCACCAGGGAAGCAGGAGGAGGAGGGCGCTGCCAGCTGAGGTCTGCCTTGACATTAGCACAGAGCTTAGCAGCCTTTGAGCTTCCCAGCACAGGCCCACGGTTGCTGGGGTGCTGCTCCCTGGGGAAGCTGGAGGCTCAGCAGGCTGTTCCAACCCCTCTCTTCTGACTCCTCAACCCCTCCTGCGTTATCCTCTTTGGCAGCCCCTCCTGCAAGCGTTTAGACCCACGGCAGAACGGTCACCCCTCCCTGTCCAACCCATTGCTCTGTTTCACGTGACCACACTCTGCTTTGGAGTAATGCAACGCAGGTGTCTCACCTGGGCTGCAGACCTGGACTCCAGACAGAAGGCCAGCTGCTTGCCACCTTGCAACTCAGGATCTGATTTCTAGCTTCGGAGTGTCAGTACCAATGTTGGAAAGGCACAGCCAGTCACCCCAGAAAACTCGAAGAACACAGCCTCGAGCCTGTGCTCTCTATCCCCATCTCGGTGCAGGGGTGCTGCCAGGGTACCTCCCACTGCTCCCGATGCCAGCGTTTATGGTTCCCCCCTCCGTAGCCTCATATCTGTTCTCAGTAGCTGCAGGCCTGCAGTTCAGCTTCGTACTTTTTCACGAAGCCTTGGAACTGATTCTGTCTCATGTTTTTCCTGGTGTTTCAGTGCCTGGACAGATACTCACTTCCCGGTATCTGTGCCCCTCTAAACCTTGTGGAATCTTTACCGTGTCTGGATGCAGGTTTGTCTTTTCAAGTGGCTGAATTTAGACAGCCAAGGGGCTGTCCGGATGTGGATGTGAAGTCATCTGCCAAAATTACAGGAGCCAAGAGCATCACAAGAGGAGAGACAGAAAAGCCTTTGGTGAAGGCAAATCCAGGGTCCAAGACCAGGAGAGCCCATCGGAGTCAGGGTGCAAACGTGCCTCAGAGAACTGGGTGGCAGGAGAATGGGGTGTCCAGGCAGTTGGCACGGGCTGTGTGACCCTTTCATCATGCATCTCCTTACTTGTACATTGAGTGCTTCACAATATCACTGAGCATGAAGCTATGGAAGCAATAAATAATATAACAACTATGTTAGGAGAAACAACTGGGGAGAAGGTGGGAGAGGACTTCTCAGAGGCAGTGGCCGCTCAGAGTTGGGTTTTGAAAGGAAAGTAGAAATTTGCCAAGACAGGAAGTGGGTAGGAAGCGGGGGTGGGTTGAGGTTAAGCTCAGAGCATGACTGGGGTGGAGACATGTGGCCAGTTTCCTTTGGGGAGCAGAGAGCTGTGGAAGACGAGACTGGAAATGTCCTCAGGAGCACGATCGCAAAAGTTCTCGGTGTTATGCTAAGAAACCTTAACTTTCTCATGCAGCCAATAGGAGGAAGCCATTAAATGTATTTTAGGTAGCTTCCGAGTTAGTACTAGTCCAAGGTGGCTAAACCCCCACAACTGATCAGACTGTTGGCCTACTTGGGTTAGAGAGGGAGATACTGGAGGTGGGGCCCGCTGTGAACTTCCTTTCCAGAAAACGTCTCATAGGTTCCACATTTTGCATGTGATCTCACGGAAGTCATGGACCTAAAGCTATTTCTGGGAAATAACTTGTTTCCTAGGGAGAATTTCATTCTTCTTAGGGGATGTGTGCTGCAGTGTTTAAAGATGATATGTCACAATGCCTGCAACTAATTTTCAAATCATTTGTCAGCACATTTTTGCAAGTGTGTGTGTGTGTGTGTGTGTGTGTGTGTGTGTGTTGGGGAGGGAGAGAGAGAAATGAAGAAATTGAGGCAAGATGTAAACAGTTGATGAATCTAGGGGAATAGTATATGGATGTTCATCACAATTTCTTTCAACTTTTCTGTACATTTGAAATTTTTAAAAATAAAAGCAAAGCAAAGCAAAACTCTCGCTCAAGGCAGAAGTAGCAGGAATGAATGTAAAGTGATGAATTTTATTCATTTATATTCCTTCACCACATACTGTCTGAATACCTACTATAGTTGTTCAATATTTAGTCGGAACAATCAATAGGACTTAGTGCCTGACGGGAGGCGAGTGGGGGAGATGATGGAGGAGGTGCGGTAACGGAGCGCGAAGTAGCCGGCGTGAATGACGGCTGGTTCAATTAACAAAGAGACGAGAAGGCAGAAGGGCAGCAGGCCGGAGGAGGGGAGAATGAGTTCAGTTCCGTGGACAGCATTTAAAAGGAGTGTTGATGAACTTGAATGAGTTAGGAAGAGCCATCAGAAGCAAGGTATAAGAGAAACAGGGTGGGCCAAGGACAGGGATATATTTGGGAGGAGGTGAGGGTGGGTGTTGTCTGCAGTTGTCTGCAGACAAGAATAATATTAGGAAGTGTTGTGGACTAGATTCACATGACCTGAGAGGGCTATATTTGGAAGATGGGAGACAGTGACAGAGATAGTTTTGGGCTCAGGGTGTACAGGGACTTGACCCCAATCGTACTGTTGGACAGCGTCAGTCTCAGAAGACAAGTCACTAGGTGTCGAATGCTGGGCATCAGTCACAGGTCAGGAAGGCAGGGTCTCTATTCTCAAACAGCTCCCATTTTGCGATCGGATCTTCACAATCAATACCGGGCAGAAAACAAAGCCGTATTGCTTGACACAGACCTTCAAATTCTTAGAAAACCTACAGTTGTCTGTTCCTTGTCTTCCCATTTCCATCCAGGCACTTAGAAGGACGACAAGTCACTGCAGATGCAAAAATTCACAGGGTATGTTGTGGCAAATAGAAATCCCAGGAGTCCGAGGTAGGTAGCTATTTCCAAAATGTCACGGTCCCTCCGTAACCTCTCCTACCTCCGTAACAGACAGTGCAGCTAGGGAGGACTGGCCTTCTGGAGGGACAGTTGAACCCGGCCTTGAAAGGGAGATAGGAGTGTTCCAGGGAAAAGGAAAGAAGACATTCCAAGGTGAACGACGTAGCAGAATGGAAGCTAAACCATCCCAGTCGCCCTCCCCTGGCCTCTCTCAGGAAAATAGGCTTGAGAATTAAAAGAAAACCCAGACAGTAGAACGCTAGTTTCTTCCAGGCTCTTGTCTTCTTTGACCTGAGTCCTGTACCAGGGCTATTTATTTATCTCCCTGGTTTAGGGGCTTTGCTCTAGGTCAGAGGTTGCAGGGTAAATCCCCAGACTCCCATTCTGGAGATGTTTCAACTCGAGTACCTACAAAATTTGGGGCCCCAAGGCTCATTTCGCTTTCAGTTGCTCTCCTCCTCATCCTCCAACTAAGCCCAGAAACAACGATGTGAGCTATGTCCCTCAGTTCCCAAAAAACAGCTCTGGCTGGCTCCCTCGCTCCCCAAGGGGAAATATGAAAATTGCCTTTTAAAATTTCTCAGTAGACAAGTCCTTGTGTCATTGACACCCTCCTCCTCTCTTAACATCTCCTTGGCTAACATTTGTGGAGCACTTTCTATGTGCCAGGCATCTTGTGGGTTTTTTACATACATTTCATTTCCATAGCAGCCCGATGAGGAAGGTGTTATAATTAACCGCATCTAAAGACAAGGAAACTAAAGCTTAGAGTGCTTGAGCAATTTGCTCAAGGTCATGCCACTGAGATGCCAGAGAGTGGATGCCAGAATCGCGGGAGATGGATTCCAGTACACAAGCTCTTAAAAATTCATGCGAGGGGCGCCTGGGTGGCTCAGTCGGTTAAGCATTTGACTTCCGCTCAGGTCATGATCTCACTGGGTTTGTGAGTTTGAGCCCTGCATCAGGCTCTGTGCTGACAGCTCAGAGCCTGGAGCCTCCTTCAGATTCTGTGTCTCCTCTCTCTGCCCCTCTCATGCTCATGCTCTGTCTCTCTCTGTCTCTCAATAATAAATAAACATTAATTTTTTTTTTAAATAAAAATTAAAAAATCCATGTGACAGCTACACTGGCTCGTTCTAGAGGTCCTTAGTCCACATCCTGAACACAATTAAAAAAACCAAAAATCAAAAACCAAACACTGAGATACTGCTACTGTGTTTCGGGCTTTGTTCTAGGGATTTTATATGTATCAGTTCCAGTAACTTCAAAGCCACCTTGCGAAGGAAGCGCTGTTATCATCTACTTTTTAAGGATAAACAAATGGAGGCACAGAGAGGTTAAGTGACTTCCCTGAGGTCAGAATTTTAACTCAGGCGGTCCACCCCGTAACTGTATTGCTGGGACATCTTGCCTGAGAGACAAGTGTATAGAGTATGCATGTATAACTTGCAAGGGGGGACCTTTTCAGGAATGTTGCCCATGTGGGGTGGACTTCCAGCATCTCCCGTGGCCACTGTCCCTGTTCCGTACCGTACTCTGTACCACTGGTCATGTAGCATCCCTTTGCCGTCATCCTTGTCCCCAGAGCACAACAAGAGAGAGGATTCCTAAGTGTATCCTGAACATCATGGGGGGAGCTTAATTCTCAAGTGTTAACAATGTGAAACTCTTGGAGAAACAGGTTCATAATGTGAAAATTCTGCGAGATAGTACATTGTTTTAAATTAGCATAGTTACTCTCAAAGTTAGAAAGGAAAAAGTTTCTTGCTACTGGCATTTATTAAATAGTTTGTCTCAGCCTAAATGAAAGCATTTTGGTAAAAAAATTTTCCTGCCATCTATAAAAAAAAAAAAGAGAGAGAGAGAATCACTGATTTGTATATAAAGAAAGGGAAAAGGGGAGAGGCAAGGAGGAAAGACACAAGGAGGGAGGGCATGAAGAAAAGAAAACTTTTTTCTTACTTTGGACTATGCATCATGGTAATGAGAATATAATCTGATCACCTAAAATAGTCTGGCCTTACTTATGCCCTCTGGTTGGTGATTATTTTTGCCTTCATAGGAAATATTTTGATTTAAAATTTTCATTATATTAAATCTTCCTTAAGTCTTAGAGTAGTATGCCCCAGGCTGACATTCACAATTTACAAACCATTTGTAAACCAAAGCTTACAACTGGTTTGGCCAGGGCCCCAACCAGTCAGAGCAAGTGCTCCCTGGTATATGGTGTCCATGGGAATCAACTAGATCTCAACCCTCAGACGTCATTGATCTGGGATTTTAAAATGAGATCAATGGAAAAACAATATAGCGAAAGCTTTCGCTCCTCTCAGCTCATTTTCTATAGGATTTAAATAATCTAAAATCTAGCCAGAAACCAGAAGAGCTCAGCAAAAAATGATGGAGCCACTTAGCATGTCTAGAAGGAGGTCTGTGTAGCAAGGCTCACACAGTCTGTTCACAGGACAGTTGATAGAAGGGATTCTCTGCCAGTGGTTTTGACTTTGAAACCACCTTAATGTTTGCCATGTTTTCATCAATCTTGAGACAGGAGACTGCAGAGGGAAGAATTACTTCTGGAGACAGTGTACGTTAATAAGAGCAAAAGAGACAAAGAGACAATAGCATAGGGGAAAACCCCAACATCCAGACACAGCAACTCTAAATACACAAGAAGCTGAGGTTATCTAGTACAGGGGCAAATAGCCCTGTACAGAGCAATCAATACTCCCAGAGGGCAAAGCATCATCACAATTATGTATACTGATGACTGGACCACCAAGAAAAGATGAAGTTGTGTTCTGGGTAGAGAAAAAACCAGAAAAGGATGAATTCAATGAATGGAAAATCTTTGCATACAAACATTTAAAATTCTAAAAATTCTAAAAAGAAAAAAAAAATCAAAAACCCTAAGTAATCCTTAAAAGAATGGCTTCTGATATATCTCTTAGGGTATGAAATAATGTTACTGTGTTTATATGTATGTTCTTACATGTAAAAGTGTAAGAATAGACTGTTCCACAGTATAAAGGAAATGGCATTATCTAGGAAAATTTAACTACTGAGTTTTATAGTGAATTAATAGCCATAAGGTAAGAAGAAGGAAGAAATTATGTTTTCAAGGATTCCAAGGAGGCTGACACAATTCACTTGGTCAGCTGGAACTATTCTCCACCTGAAAAGTGGCTGCAGAGGGTGGGGGAGGACTGGGCTGTGCTTCCAGGGACAGGGTGACATGGGTGTGTGAGTTTCATGTTGTAAGCCTGCACTTTTCAGAAGATAGTGGGCATGAGGGGAGGCCAGAAAATGACAGAAAGCTGAGAGGTACAAGATCCCGTCTCTTATCAAATGTGAATCTCTGATCAACTTACCAGATTGTGTAAAAGGACAGGACTTTTTTCATGTACTAGCTAGCGGGGCACCAAATTAACCTCAGACTTTTGGATTTAGGAGAATTGGAGGAAATCAAGAGGAGGTAAGGTCATGAACTTGTAGGAATTGTGAGGATGACTGATGGGTTCAGAATTTGGGGATTTGAACCAATTTACCTAAATCTCTGAGACTCAGGAAAGCCCAGTAGAAATCTGTGTGTGTGTGTGTGTGTGTGTGTGTGTGTGTGTGTGTGATAGGTATATATGTATGTGTATGTGTATCTGTTTTTTAATAACCAATAGTTATTGAATACCTGTTGAGTGACAGGTGCTATGTTAAGTGCTTTTATATTCATGATTTCATTTAATCTGTAAGCCAACTTCTGTGAGGTAAGAATTGCGACAGTGAAGAAATTGATCTCAGAGAGGTTAATTCGCTTGCCCAAAGTCAAAGTCACACGGCCAAAGAGTGGTTATTCTAAAGTGCATTCTTTCTGCCCAACCTCAAGCAAATTTTAATGCACCAGGAGAAGCTGTTCTTTATTTACAGACCTACATTCTCTCAAACAGTCAGGGAGTCTGTCTTCCGGTTGTCAAGTTACTAAACCTTGACAACAATGAAGGAGAATTTTAATGTTCCAAGATTTCAATAGATCTGGAGTTTGTGTGGGAAATTGAAGATGCAGGTTTAATGCGGGACAAGGAGGACAGCCGTATCTTGTAGATTTAAGGCATTTGCTGTGTATACATGTTTGGAGCTGTTTTCTTCTGCAACCACCACTGCCAGTGATAAAGAATGAATGATACCGAGTTCACAGGACTGATATCCATCAGCAACAGTATTTATTCCAGCCTCATAGGAATAAATACAAGGATGTGCTGATAATTACGCCTTGATACACGGAAGAGGATAGAAAAACTCTTCCTCAATTTGTCTAGCTCTCTGTGAATAATAATGCTGTCTGTGTGTTTATGGGAGGCAAAGTATTTAAAGCTCTATTGTTATTTTCACAGAAAAACAACTTTGAGAGAGGCATGTTTTCCGTACGCACTGGGAATGTGGGATTTATCTCGTGGCCCACGGCCCCCTTTCCTTTTCTAACCAGCACAAATTCCTAGTGTTTTGATGCATGGGAGACGCTCTGCCTTCACTGTGAGATGACAGAGGCTTACAGAATGTCAAACAGAGCCCTGGTTTCCTGACTTCTGACCTAGCTCAGGTTTTTCTGTTTCTTTTCTTTCTTTCTTTCTTTCTTTTTTTTTTTTTTTTTCCCTTTACATGACTCAGACAGGCTCTCGGAGGCCTAGAGATAAAAGGCCTTATTAGAAGTGCAAAATATGACTATTATTACCTCCTTCAATAAGGCTTCTTACCAATTTTTCAAATGACTAGATTCCATGTGCTAATTATTACTCCACCGATTCTGCATTTCATTTTCTTTCCCTGAAGGAGCCCACTTCCTAGGAAGATGAAGACAAGTGCTAAAAAGTGTGTTTACTGCCATCTATGGGAGGCAGCGGGGCCACCATGGCAGCGGCAGTGGGTCCCCTTCCCGTGTAAGTCACAAAGCCACACGGAAATGTGCATGCTGTGTACAGGTTTTGCAGGGGCCTCCGCAGGAAGATACTGCTGGCAATTCATTTGTTTAAAGTTTTCCAGAAATAGAAGTTCACATTCCTGCTTTAGAGAGTGAGAACAAACTGCCCAGTTCAAGGCCATCATATTCATGTGTCTAGAAACATAGAAGCATGTGGGCCCCTCTCCTAACTCAGGGTTCTCCCCTATGAGTACCCTCAGTGTCCTGGCAGAGAATGCTTGAACTAGAAATTCATTTGCTGGTTGATTCTGAATATTCTGAAGGAGGCCAAGAAGTGGGGCCTGATAAAGACCCTCGAATGGCCAGAATAGATGTCTAAAGTCCATGTGCTGTGTGGCCTAGGAAATTGACCCACGAATAAGGCTATTATAACAAATTATACTGTTTAAGTATCAGAAACTCAATTACAAGATGGAGCAGAGATTTTGAAAGACAGATGTTTGAGGGAAACAAAAAGTGATGGCACTGATCCTAAAACCTAGGGAGAAAAGAGGAAACTTAAGGAAAAAAACGAAACAAAACAAAACACCGGATACAAGAGCCCAAGAGAGCAAAGCAGCTTGGACAATCACAGTAGTGTAGCAATCCGTGTTCATGCTAATGATCCAATTATCAAATAATGGTTAGATTTTCTTAGGGTGGTTAAATCAGTAACATGAAAGGAGCAAAGGATACGACAGCACAAGACACGGGAAGAAAAATATTAACAGTCCTTGAAATATGAAAAGGTGTTCGACCTCATTCTGCACGACGAAGCTGCAAATTAAAAGTACGAGTTAAAAACAAGCCTCTGAACAGGAGAAAACATTTGCAAAACAAATATCATTTAAAGGTATAACCATAAGATACCAAAAGCTCTTCAAACTTGACAGTAAAAATAAACAACCCAATTAAAAGGAAGGCAAAAGATCTGAACAGATAGGTCACCAAAGAAGATATACAGGTAGCAAATAAATATGTGAAAAGATGCTCAATATCATATGTCGTTGGGGAATTACAAACTGAAACAACACCACTGGATACTGGATCCTACTATCCACATATGACAATGGCTAAAATCAGAAACAGTGACGACACTAAATGCTGCCATGGATGCACAGAAACAGGAACTCCCCTTCGGTGCCTGTGGGAATGCACAGTGGCTGGGCCACTTTGGGAAACAGTACTTACATGTACTCTTACCGTACAATCCAGGAAACGTGCTTCTTCTAGGTATTTATCCACATGAAACAAAAAATTTACGTTTCTGCAAAAATCTCCGCATGAATGTTTATAGCAGCGTTAGTCGTAATTACCTTAAATCGGAAGCAACCAAGATGTCCTTCAATAGGTGAATAGATTAAGAAACTGTGATACAGCCAGACGGTGGAATATTATTCAGGGCCAACAAGAAATGAGCTGTGAAGCCATGAAAAGGTGTGGAGGACCTGTAAATGCCTAATTGTACATGAAAGAAGCCAATCTGAAAAGCCTACGTACTGTATGACTCCAACTGTATGACTTTTGGAAAAGGTAAAACTGTGGAGACAATGAAAAGATCAGTGGTTAGCAGGGGTTGGGGATGGTGAGGTGGGATGAACAGGTACAGTACAGAGAATTTTTAAGGCAGGGAAACTATTCTGTATGATACTGTAATGGTGGATACGTGACATTATGCATATATCAAAACCCAAACACAAAGAGTGAACGACTTAGTTAATAATGTGTCTGTATCGCTTCATTAATTGTAACAAATAGGCCACACTAAAGTGAGATGTTAATAAGAGGGGAAACTATGTGGTGGGGGGTGGGGCAGAGATGAGGTATACGGGAAATCTGTACCTCTGGTTCAATCTTTTTGTAAACCTGATATTTATCTCAAAAAATAATGTCTTGGGGCATCTCAGTGGCTTGTTGATTAAGCGTCCAATTCTTGATTTCAGCTCAAGTCATGATCTCACAGTTCACGAGTTCAAACCCCGCTTTGGCCTCTGCCCTGACAATGCGGAACCTGCTTGGGATACTCTCTCTCTCTGTCTCTCTGTCTCTCTCTCTCTCTCTCTCTCTGCCCTTCCCTTGCTCATGCTCACTTTCTCTCTCTTTTTTAAAATAAATAAACTTGGGGCGCCTGGGTGGCGCAGTCGGTTAAGCGTCCGACTTCAGCCAGGTCACGATCTCGCGGTCCGTGAGTTCGAGCCCCACGTCGGGCTCTGGGCTGACTGCTCAGAGCCTGGAGCCTGTTTCCGATTCTGTGTCTCCCTCTCTCTCTGCCCCTCCCCCGTTCATGCTCTGTCTCTCTCTGTCCCAAAAATAAATAAACGTTGAAAAAAATTTTTAAATAAATAAACTTAAAAATAAAGTCTCTTAATTTGAAAAAAGAGTGGACAAAGATTATAAAAAAATGGAAACAATAAGAAAGTAGGTATCGCAATCCTAATGTCAAAGTCAAACCAAACCATATATTTTTTAATGTTTATTTTTGAGAGAGAGAGAGAGAGAGAGAACAAGTTGGGGAGGAGCAGAGAGAGAGAGGGAGACACAGAATCCAAAGCAAGCTTCAGGCTCTGAGCCATCAGCATGGCACCCCATGCGGGGCTTGAACTCACAAATCACGAGATCATGACCTAAGCCAAAATTGGATGCTTAACCGACCGAACCACCCAGGCACCCCAAGCCAAATATTAGAAGAGACAAAGATGGGCACTTTACAAAAGCCACATTCCACAATATAAATATTTTTTTAACAAATGAGTTAATATTCTTTACTCACTGATTGACAAAACTTCAGAAGGAGAGCTTGGTTGCAGATCATGCCACTGAAAGTGTGGGGAACCAAGTCTGCTCATACAGTGATGGCAAGAGAGAATGACAGATACATACTCTGTGAGGGGCGATGTAACGGTAGTTACCAAAATTACAAATGCACATTGTCTTTCTTAGACCCAGTGCTTCTGAGATTTTAACCCACAGACATACTCAAACATGTACAAAATGAAGTAAATACAGAGATTATGATTACAGTATCTTTGTGGCATATTTTAGAACAGCAGAAGGTTGGATACAGGTAGATGCCTATCGGTAGGGACAGTTTAAATTATGCTGCACCCACACAATAATGCTGCCGTTATAAAGAATGAAGCATCTCTGTATGTACTGATGAAGAGTGATGACTGAGGTATAAGATCTTAAAAGGCAGGGTGCAGTACAGTGTCCTAGCACGTCACCTTATGTGACAAAAAAAACCTGAGGAGAGAGATCCCCCCCATAACCTGGTAATGGCAGTTACGTAGCATCTGTTAGGGATAGGAAGTGGGAGGCTGGGGCACCAGGAGGAGGAAGACATGATGATCACTCTACTCTTTTGTTTCTCTGCTGGAAAAAAAAAAATGACATGAAATGATTTTAAAATAAATAAGGCAAGAGAGTATGTAATGCATTCGGGGATGTTTCCATTTACTCTTTTTAAACGCTGATCTCTAAAATGTTGGTTAGCTCTAGTTATCTGGACAATTTAATTACGTGGAACACCTCATTTCCTGACGATGCTGGATGAATAAGGCATTACTCTGGTTTGCTGACTTATGCACAATTACAAAGTTAACATTATCATCATAGCACAAAAGAGATTGGAATTTAGAACAAAGAATGGGCATACTTTTCAACAAGAAATTAAAGCAGAAGGAGAATGGATGAAGGAGACAGAGTCTGTAACTCTCACCCTGATTGAGGGATGAAGGTCTAATGAACGAAATATATAAGCCTTGTGTGAAGTGCTGTGCTGCTGAGTGTAACAGGCAAGGCTTCTGTTCACAAAACAGCAAAGCCGGTTGCTGCCTTTGTAAGAAACGCTTTGTTAGGCACCAGCGTTGACAGGGAGAATCGTGTTCAGCGCTCACTTAGGTGCTTTGGAGGGATTGCAAAGAAGGCAAAGGCATAACTTCTGCCCTAGGAGAAGCCCGGCCTTGACCACAGGACATGGGAATGTATGCATGCCCTCCACATAGGAACTCAAGTGGTGGGCACCTTCCCTGGAAGAATAGAGCAGAAGTTGACCATCAGGCTGATAGGAATTGCAGAAATATGCCTCTACATGTTCTAAAAAATCTGGATGCGTCATATGGAAATTCAGATTGTTTAAAGCTTTTTTGAAAAATTGGAAGATCTAACAATGCAGGGCCTGCTTTTCCTGCATATTAACACCCACTAGAGTTGAGCAGGGACTGTCTCCCTTTAGATGGGACATAAGCATGGTCCTAGCTCTCCCTACTGGCCCATCCCTCCCAATTACTTGCCTGTGTCTGTAGGTGCTTCAGTTTGTAAGTCCTGGACCAGACTCAGGAGGGGGTAGTTTCGAAAAATGTCTTGGAAATAGGAGATTCTGGAACAGATTTTGAAAGGCAAGATATAGTGGCCTGGTGGATTGGGTGTGTGAGGCATTTCAGGGGGAAGGTTTCTAGAATGTCAGTGTTTCTTCTTGACCAAAACTTGGACCAATCATAGGGTGCCTGTGCTTCGGAGAAATCCAGATAATCCTGAGTGACCAAAGTCTTAGCTCCTACCCTGTGCCAGGTGCTTTGTAGGGGTGCATCAGTGAACAAGACAAATGGTTTCAGAGAGCTTACAACCTGCTAGTGGAGGTGGCTACAGTGAGAAAATGAATTCTTACATGTAGATTTACACAACGTAACTAATACTATGAAAGGAACAGCCAGGATTGTCACGGGATTTTTGTGAAGGTGGGCAGAGAAGGGGACACAGAAGCTGAGACCTGAATGATGAAAAGAGTCAGGTGACGAATGTGATCAAGAAGGTATCAGGCAGAGGGAACAGCATGTGCAAAGGCCCTGCAGGGGAGTGGTGGGGGCGGGGGTGGGGAGGAGAATATTCCTGAGCCTGGAAGAACAACCAGAGGGTCTAGAGCATAGTGAGGAAAGTGGTATGAGGTGACACTAGACAAGGAAGAAGAATCAGACCACAGCCATCAGAGTAAAAGACGCCAGAGCTATATTCGACCCTGAGAAGTTATTGGCAGGGGGCTTAAGGATAGGAGTGTCCTGATTCAGTTTATAGGTCGAAGGGACTGGGCGATACAGAAGGAAGGCAGGGAGGCAGGGAAACACCGTTCAAGCAAGGGTTGGCTTGCTTTCCGTTTCAGCCTCCCACAGCCAGCATCTGAACACTGGTTCGCGGTCCTCCTTGCTTGTTAGCCGTCCACTCCACTCTCTCCTTGGTGTTTCATCCTTACCCTTGGTCCTCTTATTTTATAGCTTTCTCCTATAACGGAATATTGGGAAGAGTCGGCTTCCCTTGTCTCTTCTTCCCTCCCCTGCAAACTGCCCCCTCACACACGCCCCCCCCACCACCGTGAGTCTGTGCCCCCACACAGTGATCTCAGCCAGCCCCGTGCTTAGGGACAGCAGTGCAGGTGGAAAGAAGCAGGTGGAAGAGTTTTGCCTGGCTAAAGCGGAGTGCACCAACCTGAGCTTAGCAGGAAGGATGGCAGTTAGGCAAAGCAGGGCTAATTGGTAGTGGGCTTTGAAGCCCAAGACAGGAGGAGTTTTAATATGATTTGGGAGGCAGCTGGGAGCCTTTACGGGCGTGTGAAGAGGAGAGCGATGTGATCTAAGTGACACTGGAGGAAGATGATTCTAGATGATGTGTGTCCAATAGAAGAGAGGGGACCCCCACAGGCTGGAGGAAGGGGAGCTGATTGGGAGGCAGGAGTCCATGTGTGCAGCGATTATGGTTTGGACCCAAGCTGTGGGACAGAGAAAGCAGGCAGAAGAAGAAATAGCAGGATTTCAGGTTGAAATTAGGTGCCTCTGTGTGTGTTGGGGGTAGGAGGCGTGGCTACAGAGATGAGGTGAATAAGAAAGCGAGAACTCATTTGACTAGACAAAGACTTGGTAGAGCAGCCAAGAGAAGTGCTTCACAGTCCACTCACGTGTCACCCCTGTGGGAAATCGACCCTTCCTCCACCCCCCCCCACCTTGGATGGGTAACAACTTTCTCTCAGGTGTATGTCCCTTTCTATTCTTGTACCATGATGCCGAGTTGTAATATGTCTTTGTCTGTCCATGCCTGCTGCTAATCAGTAAGCCCCACAAGACAGAGCCCCTGTTTTACTCCCTTTCTGTTCCCAGTGCCTAGTTAGCATGGGGCCTGGCCCTTAGTAAGTACTCAACATGTTTTGGTGAATGAGCAGATGAATGAATGGAAACTTTCCAGAGGCATGCCATTGAACACCAGCCACTGTACAGCACCATAAAACTTACAAATTGTGTGGCAGCTGCAGCGTCCCTGGAGCAGTTGTGGGGATCAGGTTACAGCTGGGAGTCTCACAAAGCCCCAGCCACTGCGGCAGCTGACAGGTGGTCCTGGAAGTCAGGCTTGCGATGGCAGACAGGAGGCTGGGGGAGTTAGCTCAGTGCCGGCGGAATCTGAGATCAAATTGCAGGGTTGTTTAAACACCTTAGGGTTACAAATGGGCTTTCACCCTTAAAATCCCATCTGTAAATATGTAGCCTTAAACTGTCTAAATAGCCCTCTTCATGTTGTTAAATCCGGGGTTGGTAGAGGCCACTGGAAAGGCTTTTGTGGGCTCTCCAGTTGATTTCACTGAAGTTACGTTTGTGTTACAGCGAAATGTGAAACCTGGAAAATACATAAAAATGAACTTTTTGTACCACGTGCCAGCCCCCCAACTAACGTCAACCAAAATGAGTAAACTTTCTAGATATCTACCTTCTGTTCCACTTTTTACTATGTGCCAAACATTTGGTTTTATACCCATTATATCATTAATAGTCACAACAAGTACACGAGACAGGAGCTCTTGCTCTCAGCTTCTTTATTTGGTGAGAGCTTTTGCTGATAATGTTAGAGCAGGAGAGATCTTGGGAGACCATTTAGTTCAAGCTCCTAAGTTTGAGGTGCAGAGGGCTGATGCTCTCTAAGGAAAGCGACTTGCCTGTGGTTCCACAACTGGACGACTGACCTACTGGGGCTGGAACCCAAGCCTCCTCTCTGGAATATTTCCCTTTCAGAGACATAGGAGAGTTAAGCACCCAGGTAGAAACACTGTCTCAGCCGTGATCTTCAGCGCAAGGATGTTCTTGTTCCTTGTTTTTCGTTTAAGTCCAGGCAGTTCAGGGAAATGAGTCTTGAATGAGCAAAGTGGGAGCCTCTTGGAAGCCTGTTCCTGGTTGGAAACCCTTGGTCAGTTAGGACCAAGATCAGAACCATCTGCCTGCTCTGGACTCTGCTGTAGTGCTGAGGGAATTGGGTCTTTTATTTGTGTTCATTTGGATGGTTAATTATGTAAATATGTGTCTATTTAGTGCCCTAAGCATTTAAATCAGATCTAATGGTCGTATTGGTTTGCTTCCCGCACTGCCCAGTGAGGAGCAGATCATTGCCAGTAACTTCTGCACGAGGAGAATTACAAATTGTTCATGCAAACATGGTGCTCTCTCTATTTTTAATGCATTTTTTATGCATTTTTTACAGTTTTTTTAAAATTTAAAACGGGATATAGGTGGACATGCCCTTGGGACACGTCTCCTGTGGTTTTCATCCCAGGGTATATATTGAGTTTACCTTATGGGATAAATTCACTTGATATGCTCCGTGTTCCCAGGTTTCACCTTCCCTGCCTGATTCTAGGAGCTGCCAAGCCAACCCTTCAAGCCAACTCTGGGAGCTGGGCCCTGGCAGCCTGGAGGCTGGTAACCAGGGGTTGCACAATGCCCCAAACCTCGTCAGTTACCCCAACCAGTCTCGCACATTGTTTCTGGAACTTTGCCCGAGGCAGAATCCCCACCCCACCTTGGACAGCTCTGCAATTAACTAGACCATTACTTCTTTTCACTAATAGTGACCTGGATCTGGGTGTCTCATCAGTTTAATTTCCTGGGGCCACACAGCGATAGATTCTGTGGGAATCGAACAAGACAAGAAGGCAAGTCAGAGTGGAATTTTTCCCAGCCTTTTTTTTCCTTCCAAGTGTGGGTTCCCTGGCTGGGCTCTGCCTGAGCAGCCTGCAGGAATTTGGACCTGAGGGAAAGAGGAAACATTGTATTAGACGGGACTGCATGGATATTCTAGGAGAAGGTGTGCACAATAAGCACAAAGCTCTGAATGTAAGGGGCTTGTTAAAGCTTCGTATCCTTTCTGGCAACTCTGGAACTATTCTTCCCCAGCCGTCTGTTCATATTCTCTCCCTTCCCCTCTGGCAAGTACTTTCTGGCATGGAATGTACTCCGTTTTCCTATAAACAGGTCAGAACTTCTTTTCATTCTGGACATACATTTTCATGGCTAAAAATATAAACTCAAAGCACTACACTGGCATGGACTTTCTGAGGGGCGCTCTGGCAACTCCTATCAAAAACCAAAAGCCAATTACATTTCGGGGGATTTAGCCTAAGGAACCAGTCAGACACCTACTTAGAGCTCTAAGTACAAGATGTTCATAAGAGTGTTGTTTAGGTGAAAGCAGCAGGTGGGCTCAGGCAACATCTCTTCTCCCATATGCATTTGCATTCACTGGTTTAAGAAGCTGAGCACAGGCTAAGTCAGGAGTTGAAGGGCCTCTTGAGGACAAAATAACTGAAACGTTATGGTTATTTTTGTTTTGTTTTTGAGGTTGAGACATATACAGGACGGTTTGGTGAATGCGGCCTCAGTGGAAACCGGATAGGGGGAGTGCTAAGATGAATTTTATCATATAGGAGGAGGCAAGTCAGGCAGGACCTCATCATTAGAAGTAACCAGTGGTTTGAAACACAGCATGTTAGCTGATGCCAGCCCTTGAGCCAATCCCTCTGGTAGCGACTGATCTTTTTGGTTTGCCTGGGACTGAGGAGTTCCTGGGGCCTGGGCCCCCCAATGCTGAAATCAGGAAAGTCTCAGCAAACTAGAATAGCTGGTCCCTACCTCTACCAGGGAGACGAGGTTCGTGCTCAGAGAAAGAAGTTATGTAAGAATGATAGAGCGTGTCCCTCCACACCGGACACACTGGGCTTGGAGTAGCCTTGCTACGGGACCCTACCTGAGCGTGGCAAAGGTGTGTTTTCCTTCTCACTTCACAGGGGTAGTGCCAGCAATAAAGATCATCCATCTTGAAGAACAGTAATGGTAGTTTGGTTGTACCAACATTGGGAATAGCGGATTTTCAGAACACCGTGATGAGTCGGTACAACCAGAGAAACAAAACTCCAGCCTAAAGTGCCCCCCCGTGGGACTGTCCTACACGGGATGTGTCTGTCACCCTGGCCTGGCTGGCCGTGGAAGCAGGCGATGGCAGGAATGATCCACTGACACAGGTACATACCCCTGGGGGCTCCTGGAAACATTTAAGGAGAAAGATTCTGAAAATGATGGGAATTGGGGCCTTAGCATTATTAAATTGGGGAAATTTATGTTACTGGGATTACATTTGTGTTCATTGGCTAGCAAAAAGCCTGAGACTTTCAGGTCACGTTTGTGAATGAGAAATTAAAACATGCAGTCTGATAATAGGAAATTGATGAAATAAATTATACTATTCATAGTCATTTAGAATAAAAATGTAAATATATATATTATGACAGAGACATGCAAAGAGAGTTATAATATTACTGAGTGGAATAAAATCAGTATGTAAAATATGGCCCTTTTCTATTACAGGATGTCGACATTTTTAATTTAGAGGCACATATATGGACAACCACAAGAGTCTACAAGATTAACAGTGATGGACTCTGAATTTGGGGTCACTTACATTCATTCTTGTTTCTGTTGGTATCTCTTAATTTTATAATTTTTCTAAAAGAGCATGCATAATGTATGCTACACACACACACACACACACGCTTATTAAAACTATCTGCACAGTCTATACGGTTGCAGCTTCCCAAACCTTTTCATAAAAAAGGCATCGTATCAGGGCACCTGGGTGGCTCAGTCAGTTAAGTGTCTGACTGTTGGCTTCCGCTCAGGTCATGATCTCAGGGTTCATGAGTTCAAGCCCTGCGACCAGCTCTACGCTAACAGCGCTGAGCCCGGTTGAGATTCTGCCTGTCTCTCTGCCCCTCTCCCGCTCGCACTCTCTCTTTCTCAAAAATAAGTAATAAAAACATTGAAAAAAAAGGGGTCGTGTCTACAATTTAAGATATGTTTACATTGAATGCTGACACCTTGGCTATATTCATAAAGAACAAATCACCTTTAGGCCTGGGCTAGAAACTCCGTGCAGTTTGAGGCTCAGGAGGTAAAGAGCATAGGTCTCAGTTTTCATGACCATCTGGGTTCAGGAATTGGTGGGGAAGGACTTAGAACTCCACTTTCTTTTTTGCCGCACAGGCGTCCTCATTGTCCGCACCTGCATGCAAAACAGGCCCTGGGAGCTGCCCAAGCTGAGGTGGCACGCGAGGAGCCCTCTCATGGGCACGTTTGCCTGAGCAGAGCACAGGCTGTGACAGGGCTCTCCGCAGACCTTCCCTGGACAGGAGCCCTCACGTCTATCATTCCAGAGCCTGGCAAGAAACAGAGGTGAGGGGGTCCCCCCATATGTGTTCGCTGCACTCGTTACACGATGTCGACCACCGCAGGAGCCAGAAGCACTTGACAGTGCTCTGTAGCTCTGCGTTTCATGAGACGCTTTATGCGGTACGAACGCAGCGGCATTTCTTATGCTGGATTTGCCGTCTCTGTCTCTTCCCAGCCTAGAGGAGTAACCAAAGGGAGTAGCAAAGTAGCCGCTCTGGGAAGGGGCTCTGGCTGGGTGCCGCATATTGGAATGCACTGCTGATGGCCTAGACAGTAGAAATTAAAGGGCACAAAAGCTCCTCTGCTTGTGTCTGCAACACGCCTTGACTGGTGATGAGTAGAATTCAGAGGGCTTAAGAATCGCATACTTAACAGAAGCTCATCCAGACCTCTTTGGTCTGGATAATGGGCTGGAAATCAAGCTCTTGCTGAGAGTTTCTGGTTCAATCAAGTCAGAAAAGAACTTGAATCCCAATTTTTTAAATACATACAGTTTTATAATATGATTGAAGGGGTCCTTCGGCCTTCAGTTTTTACCAGCTAACCCGCATTTCTTCATTTGTCACCTAGCATCCAAAAATGCACAGGGATCTGTTCTAGAAGATTTCATTGTATCCAAGCTGTCAAGAAAGGAGCACTTATTTAAAGTACTTGGTCTGTCCATCTAAGGGTTTAAAAAATTTGTTTTAATGTTTTTATTTATTTTTGAGACAGAGACAGAGCACAAGTGGGGGAGGGACAGAGAGAGAGGGAGACACAGAATCTGAAGCAGGCTCCAGACTCTGAGCTGTCAGCACAGAGCCCAATGCAGAGCTTGAACCCCAAACCATGAGATCATGTCCTGAGCCAAAGTTAGACATGTAAGTCACTGAACCACCCAGTTGCCCCTGTCTCAAGGTTTCAAAAGAGTTCGGCTGACCTTACAAGGTGGAAATATAGAGCATTTTAAAATTGTGCCCATTGAATTCTTTAAAGTATGATACTGACTAGAGAAGCTACAAATTGGGACATAGTAATTCCTGGAAGCAAAACTCTGCTCAGAAGAAAAAGAAAAGAAGAAAAAAAAGAGGAGGGAGGAGGGAGAACATTGAGAATGTCATCAACCATATAAGTAAGGGCACTTCTCTCGGAGCTTCAGGTCAATTTTCTGTCTATCGAAAGTACTAAATTATGTGAAAAGACATCTTTTATCCTATGTATAAAGGTGGGGGAGAGGGATGTAAGACATTAAGAGAAGGGCATACTAGTAATTTGAATTCTTTAAGTAATAAAAATTTCTGGAAATACCACTAAATGGAATTATGCTCTTCAGAAGGTTGGACCTCACTCAGTAGTACACTGACTTTAGAAGCTTCTTGGATTACCTGGTGAAAGAATGCAACTCGAGTTGGAGTCGGGAGTTCAGAAGTCATATACATTTAAATCTTAGCGTTTCCCTTTTTTCCCTTCAGATGTCTGAAGCAACTTTAAATGGGAGCTTCAGTTCTTCATACATCCCCAAACTGCAAAATCGCCTCTAGCTGCTGAGCTCTCTCAATCTCCATTAGACTCATGCCCATTTACTGAGGCCAAAACTGTCCACCTCTTACTGCTCGCTCTCTCTCTCTCTCTCTCTCTCTCTCTGTATTTTTTTTCTATTTTTTTTAAATTAGTACTTCCCTATAGGAAATACAATGAAGTCTTCTCTTGCCCTGAGGTCAGATTCAAGACTTTCAGAGTGTTAGAACAGGCAGAGATCCTAGCACTGAGCTGGTCCAACCTCTCCTTTTCACAGGCGAGGAAACTGGGGTCGGAGTAGTTAAAGAGACTTATCTACAGTCATAGAATGATTTCCTGCAAAATAAAGAACAGTATGGATTGTGTAGAATGACAGGCCTCTGAAGTTACCCAGACTGCATATGTGTCCCAGATCCACCTTTTGCCCTATGGCCCGAGGCATAACCACATAACCACAGCTTCTACGTCATATATAGGAAGGGGATAATAAAATATATATGAAGGGTTGCTATGTGGACTAAATGAGAGCTAAAAGAGTGTCTGCCCCAGGATAGACTTTCAATAAACGTCAGTTTCTTTTCTTACAAAGACAAGATACCAGAAGTCTTCAAATATTTAGGGGATTAAGATGGCCAAATGTCTCAAATTTATTTTAGGCCACATGTAAACGAGGTAGAACTTCTATTCTTAACTGACTTCTGTAATCTGTACCATTTCCTAAAACCCCTTATCTCCATAGGAACTCCTTGAAACAAAAATATTTCCACCAATGGCAGAATGCAGTACTCCTGTGCCTTCCTCTTGAAGCCTGAAAAGTGCTCTTTCTTCACATTGGGAGGGGGAAGGGACCTTCCTGACATTGGCCTATATTACTCAGGATGTAGCTCAAGATCCAGAAGATGGGCCTCCTGGTAAGATTCACATAGCAATCATAGAAAATCGGGCTCAGCACTTGGTGTAGAATCAGGAAAATTACAAGATGAATGGACCGTTGTGAATATGAAACATAGCCTGTTCTTTAAAGTGAAAAGGAAGGAAAGAAAGACCCTGGCAATTATCGCCCTGTAAACATCAGTTCCAGCTGTAATAAGTGTGTGTGTGTGTGTGTGTGTGTGTGTCTGTGTGTGTGTGTGTCTGTGTGTGTGTATGTGTGTGTGTGTGCGCGCACACGCGCGTGTGGTTAAGTAGCAGGAAAGTGATGATATCAGGAACAATAAGTGGCTTAGGCTTCAAAGAAACAAATCATGCCAGCACAATAGCTTTTTTTTTTTTTGACAGAGTTATGAATAGATGGTGGGGAAATGCAAGAGATGTAATATATCTTATGTTAGTAAAGATTTGATATGTCTCAGGAAATTTTATTTGCAAAATTAGCTACAAGATCACAAAGAAAGATTATTGATAAATTGCAAAGTATCTGGTGGTAGGAAGGTGCAGAGATGGCCGCCGGGGATGGCCTTATTTAACAGTTTCATCATTAATTTGGAAGAGGGAGTGAATCTTTCTCTGTGTTCATAAAAATTGCAGGTTATATGAAATCAGGACATGGTGTGAACACTGATCAGCCAGGGACTGACACAAAGTGGTCCCCAAAGAAGGAAGATTGGACAGAAACAAGAGGCAACTGAGAAGAGCCACATTTTTAGGTCTGTTTTGATTTACCTTTCTTGTAGTGCATAAAATGAGAATGTGATAGCCAAGTGGGGCGACACAGACATGGAGAAGAAGATGGGCAACAGAAAGGAATCTGTTCAACACACACTCGTGGGGACCCTCATTTGCTGGGGCCACTGTGTGCCAAGTTCTGCACGTGGACTTTGTGCTGTGTGAGCAGGTACTCAGACAAGGCTCAGGGATATTAAGAATCCTGCAATAGGAGAGGAACTTAAAATTTTGCATAATCTGACCATTACTCATCAGGTATAATTTGACATAGATTTGACTTCCTTGACTTCTAGGAATTCTGTAGATTTACATTGTATCTGTAGGTCAGTGGTCCACTTTGAGTTAAGCTTTGTAATAGGTATGAGGTATGGGTCAAGGCAAAATTTTTTTGCATAGGGATATCCAGCACCATTTTTTGAAAAGACTATCATTTCCTCTTGAATTGTCCTTCTTTGTCAAAAATCGGTTCTCATCCATGTGTCAGTCTACTTCTAGAATATTTGTTCTGTTCCACTGGTGTGTGTGTCCATCCTTTTGCCAGTAACTCACTTTCTTGATTACTGTAGCTATATAGTAATTCTTGAAATCACCTAATGTAAGTCCTGCAAGCTTGTTCTTCTTTTTCAAAATTGTTTAGGCTATTCTAGTTCCTTTCTTCTTTCATAAAAGTATTATAAACATATTAACATATTGGGTCAATCCATGAACACAGGGTATCTCTCCATTTCTTTAGGTTTCTTTGATTTCTCTCATCAGTAGTTTTTTTAAAGGTATGGATCCTGCACTTGGTGCTATTGTAAATGATATTGTTTTTTTTAAAACTTCACATTCTGATTTTTTATTGCGTGTATATAAAAATACAAATTATTTTTGCATATTGACCATGTACCTCATGGCCTTTCTGAACTGACCTATTAGTTCTAAGACCTTTTTGTAGATTGTTTGGAATTTCATAACAGGCAATCATGTCATCTGTGACAGAGAATTTTATGTCTTCTTTTTCAATCTGTATGGATTTTATTTGTTTTTATTGCCTTATTGCCCTGACTAGGACTTCTAGTACAATGTTGAAGAAGAATGGTAAGAGAAGAAATTCCTGTCTGTTCCCCATCTTAGGAGCAAGGCAGTGAGTCTCCATATATGATGTTAGCTGTAGGCTCCCAGCATATGTCTTTTATCTTAAGAGAGTTCCTCTCTATTCCTAGTTTCCTGGGAGGTTTTAATCATGAATGGATGTTGGATTCTGCCAAGAAAATTTTGCATCCATTTCAAGAATCAAATAATGATTTTTTGCTTTAGATTCTCTGTTATCTTTTAGAGAAGCTAAAAGTGAAATTGTGAATTTATATCATACCACATTTCTTAATTTTATATAGAACTAAGTTTTTGTCTGATATCATATCCCTTCTACTGGAAGACCTTTTTAAAAACATTTCTTGCAGGCTACATATGATGCTAATGAATATTATGTTTTTCTTTGTCTGATAAATTCTTTATTCCTCCTTCATTTTTAGAAGATATTTTTTCCAGGGGTAGAATTCTGAATTGACAGATTTTTTTTTTCCTTTTGGTCATTTCATTGTTCTTTGGATTGTATAGTTGCTGACAAGAAGTGTATTATAATTCTCATCTTTGTTTATCTATCTGTATTGTGTTCTTTTTCTCTAGCTGTCTTTAATATTTCTTCCCCTCTCCTTTGGCTTTGAGCAGTTTGGATATGATGCTGGTAGAGGGGTGTGTGTGTGTGTATGTGTGTGTGTGTGTGTATGTGTGTGTGTGTGTGTGTGTGTGTGGTTAGTATTTATCTTGCTTAGTCTTCTCTGAATTTCTTAAAGTTGATATTTGATACTTGTCATTGATTTTGGAAATTTTGCAGCCATTATTTCTTCTCTTTTCCTCTCTTTTCTTTCTGGGATTCTAAGTATACATACACTAGACCACTTATTTTCTGACAGCCCTGAGATGGAAAGAGGCTGTCTCTGAGGTACAGCAAAAATGGATGACCTAATGCTCAGGGTTAGGCAGCCACTGAGAAAAACCCCATATTTGTTTATTTAGCATTAGTGTTACTCTCTGTGTTTCAGTTTTTGTAGTTTATGTTGACATATCTTCAAGTTCACGGATTCTTCCTTCAGCTGTGTCGAGCCTACTGATGAGGTCTTTGAAGGCATCACTGAAGGCTCTGCTACTGTACTTTTTTCACTTAAGCATTTTTATGTGACTTTTGCTTATAGTTTTCATTTCTTTGCTGAAATTACCTATCTTATCTTGCATTTTGTCCTCCTTTCCTATTAGAGTCCTTAATATATTAATCATAGTTATATGAACTTCCGGATCTGAAAGTTCCAACATTTGCATCATATCTGGTTTGGTTCTTTTGTTTGCTTTGTCTCTTTGCAGTGTCTTGTTTACCCTTGTTTTTTTTTTTTTCACTTGCTTCATAACTTTTTTGTTGAGAGCTGGACATCTTCTGTAGAACGGTAGAGGCTGAGAGAATTTTATGCTGAAACTGGGCATGGTTTTCTTATGCTAGTCCTTTACTCTGCAGTTTTAAATGAATCCAGTAAGGACTTGAGCTGTGTTTAGGGTTTATTGTTGCCATGGTTACCCACAATGCATCGCATGCTCCAGATGCCTCTAGTTCAGGATGGGGGCTGATTCACTATGGGGTTTTTCTCAGTGGCTGCCTTACCCTGAGCATTAGGTCATCCATTTTTGCTGCACCTCAGAGACAGTCTCTTTCCACACTATTGCAATACTCCCTACAGAAGCCCATTGTTACTTGACATGTGTTAGCTTGGTGATGTTGACAGGGGCCTCTATTGTTCAGATAATATGTCAGACTTAGATAGTCCCTGGGCCCTTGTGTCTTATGGGCTTTCACTGCTTTGTCAGTCCTCCTGCCTCTGCCCTGAGTTTAGAAGATTTCGTTTTTCTTTTTTCTTCCTCAGCTACAATAGGTTTTTGACAGTGCCTCAGAGTGACCATGTTTGTTTCCCTTCTTCCCACTGTATAAGGCTTGTGTTCCATAGGGGAAGTATGCGAAGGATCATGGAGAAGGGAGCCCTCACTTTCCCACAGCCCTGCCATTCACCTTCTACAAGCATATACTCCAAAGGATGCTTTCTCATGACCCTCACCATTATGTTTTGTGAGCACATGGGTAGGTTAGTTAGAAAAGAGTGTACACGTGTGTAAAAATCTAAAGCCCCCGGCAATCCTATATTCTCTCCATTACTCACTTATAGCCCGCCTTTGTTGACCTACACTCAATCCTCACCAATTTGTTCACAATTTTAGCTAAATTCTTCTTACCATTGTCCAGGTGCATGTGTCCCAGGTAAGAAAATGGCCTCACCTCCTCTGTCTTTGTAAGCAGCTGTCATTCCTTACCTCTCTGATAGGGTAAAGAGAAGGTGTGGATTTGCCATTTGCCTGCTTTTGTGTGTGTATGTTGTTGCTGTGTTTGCTGCTGTTGTTTTTGTAAGGATGAGTGTGATACTCTTTCCAGCTTTCTGTGTCCCCAGATGGAGCAGAAAGTGTCTTTTTGCTTTTGATAAGACAACTAGAAATCTGCCGTGTGTTTGAGACCAGATCCCATTCTGTCCCCCTCATGCCTCTCCCTTTCTTGTGGCAGTGATTTTAGGGATTTGGAATTAAAGGTCCTAATGGAGAACTGAAAAATACACTCCCCTTGTAGGTAAAATGGTATCCACCTCCTATATTGATTTGAATCATTTGATATTTGCTATAGAGTCCATTTTGGATATTTTTTCATTATTCTCCTGATCATCAATAAAATCTTCAGAAATTCTCATGTGTTGAGAGAGCATATGAATTACGTTATTACACATTTATTTACCCTTGATAACACTTCACAGAAGCTTTCCTAAACCACATTTCCCATTTCCTATTTCAAAGGTATAAAGCCAACAGGCTATTCCATTATTTCAAAAAATAAAAGAAATCATTCAATTAGTAGTATGTCAGATGAAAGGGACACTTTGAATTGTGGCATTATTCTGAACGTATGAAAAGCAAAGTCTGCACCTGTCATAACTATGGGATGAGGCATGAATATTCTATATATTTCTGATTAATCAAAATCCACGCAAAAATATCAGTCAGATCAGAAGAGTCAGAATTGATTAAACCATATTTAGCTTATCTGTATTGTCCTGGTATCACACAGATTAGAATAGAAGCCAGTGTGATAGTGTGAGAACAAAAGACTTGTCAACCTGACACTATTTTAAACACAGAAACAAATGGAATCTTGCAAACCAATCCTGATTAACTAAACCTGACTCTACCTTGAAAAACATAATGGTATTTTTATGATTTTAATATGGTTATCAGCACATCCCTTCTATTCTAAGATATCTAGACACATAATCTTCAGGTATTGGGAAATAGCATCTCCAATTTGAGAATAACATGGTCTGCAGTATGCCAGCCACATACAGGAAACTACAGGGCAAACTTGTCTCTGGTGTGATTAAAAGCGCACTTGAAAGGACCTCTTTGCATGTGGAACTTTTCTGGGCAAAGGATAGAGGGCTTCTTTGTCTTCAAAGAGCTTCAAAGGATATACAGAAAAAAGCATGTGCAAACTGGAGAATCAGATGTGTGAGGTAAGGAAAGTATTAACATTTTATGCTCAGATGATGCCTAGTATCTCAAGCCCCCTACGCCTTGGCTTCTTCCCCCAAACAAAATCTGTTCATATATAAACGGGCAGAACAAAGCTCCACCTGATCCCTTCCATTGCTGTTGTGCTGGGCAGGCTGAAGGCTTTGGAATACTGGGTGGCTATGGATGGTGACTGTGGATGCAAAGGTGGACTGTTATAGTGGGGGCCACTGCTGGGGATGATCTTCCCTGCCTGGCCTCAGAGGACCTTGCAGTGGGCAGATGTAGCCCTGGGTCTGTCCTCTACCTGACTAGAATGTATTTTGCGAACGTCTTATTCACCATGCCTTTTACTACCATATTACCCACCTGAAGATTAAATCTTACACTCCCTGAGAAGCTGGAAGATAAGTTGAGCATGCTCCCGAAGCTTTCCCTCTCCGCTCTCGGTGTCCTGAAACTCAACCCCATTGGGTCCCTACAGCCCATTTTTTGGACTAGGAGGCCTCCCTCCCTCCCGTGATCCACAGCAGCATTTCTGATGGAAGAGGCTGCTGGTCCTTCCACCCTGGTGGGCAGAGGGTGATGTGGTGAGCTCTTTCAAGAGGGCTGTGTGCATTTAAAAAAACAAAACAAAACAAAAAAAAACTCCATATCTGCCAAAACCTATAAATACTTTCAATAAAGGCATTTTCTCTTTTGTTTCTAAGAAGAGAATAGCGTGGTGGGGGACAACATAAATTTTAAAGTCCACAATTTGTTCCATTCAAAACCAATTAGCAATCAGAGCGACAGTGGGCTTTTTCTGGGCTTCCGGCAGCATCAATACTACAATAGCTCTTCCCAAGCTAGCTGAGTTGAAATATTCTCACCTGACATCCCTTTTTTTTGTTGTTGTTAACCCACCCCCCCTTCCTTTTTTTGGTTTACTTTTCTTTAAATCCACAAACTGTATTCATTGGCAAGCAATGGAAAGAAGTGTGACTTGTAACATTTACAAAGACAGGGCCAAAGCCTCTCATTTAAAACTCACTGACCACTCATACGAACACTCCTCTATTTGACTTGCAGTGAAATTCCACTTTGATAAACCCTCTGGAAGAAATAGTTTTTCACAAAGGTAAGATATTTATTTATTTATTTATTTACTTACTTACTTACTTAAAGAGAGAGCTCATGTGATTGGGGGAGAGGGGCAGAGAGAGAGAGAGAGAGAGAGAGAGAGAGAATTTTAAGCAGGCTCCACACTCAGCATGAAGCCCAACACAGGGCTTGATCCCATGACCCTGGAATCATGACCTGAGCTGAAATCAAGAGTCAGGCGCTAAGCTTACTGAACCACCCAGGTGCCCCCTCAAAAGTGAGATGTTTTAGACTCAAATTTTCCTCAAATTCTCTAGATAAGAGATCCCTTTTGAAAAAACTTCTCTAATTCTAGTCCATCCTAGGTATTCATAACCCTGATACTCTAGCCAGATGAAAAGATGTTTTAATAATTTGTTCCTGTAATATCAATCAAATCTGCTCCATTACATATTCTAGAATTCGTGTCCTATTCTGAGGGGAGTATCTATGAATGGGTAGTAATGAAACTTCTACAGATTAAAAGATCAATCATTTTTAATGTTAAAACTTTTTAACGTGGGTATTACTTTTTAAAACTGTCTGATCAGAGAAAGGGGAACCCTCTTCCACTGTTGGTGGGAATGCAAACTGGTGTAGCAACTCTGGAAAACAGTATGAAGTTTCCTCAAAAAGTTAAAAATAGAATTACCTTACTATAATAGCAGGGATAAATACTAGGTATTTACCCAAAGGGTCCAAAAATACTGATTTGAAGGGATAGAGGTACCCTGATGTTTATAGCAGCACTATCAACAATAGCCAAATTATGGAAAAAGCCCAAACGTCCAAAGACTGCTGAATGGATAAAGAAGATGTGGTGTATATATGCAATGGAATACTAGTCAGCCATCAAAAAGAATGAAATCTTGCCAATTGCAACAATGAGGGCAGAGCTAGAGAGTATAATGCTAAGTGAAATAAGTCAGTTGGATAAAGACAAATAACATGTGATTTCACTTATATGTGGAATTTAAGAAACAAAATAAATGAACATGGGGAATTGAGTGTGGGGAAGAGAGACAAACCATAAAACAAACTTTTAACTATAGAGAACAAACTGAGGGTTGATGGACGGGAGGTAGGCAGGGGGTTGGGTTAAATGGGTGATGGTACTACAGAGAGCACTTGTTGAGATGAGCACTGGGTGTTGTATGTAAGTGACGAATCACTCAATTCTACATCTGAACCTAATATTATACTATACGTTAAGTGACTGGAATTTAAATGAAACTTGGAAAAAAAATAAATGCCATTGACCAAAGCTAATTAGGCAGAGATGTTTTAGAGTAAGAAATCTAAGTGATTGGCAAAAAAACTGGAGGCAGGTGGGGGCAGGTGAGGACAAAGAGGGACAAAGTGGGGATGACAATTTTGACACAAGGCCTTGGTTTGCAATTTTGTGCTTTCTGCATACCAGAAGTAACGATGAAGGAAGATGGATGAACAGAAAATGTTTGTGCCAGGACTGAGAAATCATGGATGTTGAGTGACATCATGAACATAAAGTGGAGTCCAAGGGCTATGTCTTCCTATGGAAAGTTTGTAATGCTGTAGTAAGAAATGCCATTTGTTTAGTGAGTAGAGAGCTGTGCTTCAGAGACCATCAGTTTGGTTCCACACAGAAGTGAAATGTTAGCCTGTGTTTCCTATTAGCTGTTGTGGGCACTGGTGGTGATCTTCTCAGCATCCAACTCTGTTTTGTCCTGTCCCAACAGAACTTTGACTTGTTCGGGTATCCCCCAGGCTTCCACACACCCCAGGAGACATGGGAAGGTGACCCCCCACTCCACAGTTCCCAGGAGTGAGCCTGATTTAATAAGGATCATCTTGTTCCTGCAGAGGAGAGGTGAGCAAGCCTTTCCTGTGAAGGGCCAGATAGTAAACACTTTAGGCTCTGTGGTCAGACACCCCTGTGGCGACCACTCAGGCCACTGTAGTGCAAAAGCAGCTCAAACAACACATAAATGAATGGGTGTGGCTGAGTTCCAAGAAAACTTTACTTGGGAACACTAAATTGTTAATTCCTTATAGTGTTCACCTCATAAAATGGCGTTCTCTTTTTTGATTCTTTTCAACCACTTGAAAATATAAAAACCGTTTTTCAGCTAGCAGGCAGTACAAAACCCGACACTGGGTTGAATCTGGCCCGTGGGCTGTAGTCTGTTGACACTTGTTCTAGGGACCAGCACTTCTAACAGCATTTTGAGGGATAGTGGAAATGTTCTATAAGTGGCCACATGTGACTTTGAGTACTCGAAGTGTGTCTGGGGTGAATTATTGTGTTTTAATTCTATTTAATTTTAAATAATTTAAATGTAAACAATCTCCTTTGGCTAATGTAATAAGGAATCTTCATTTTGGATGTTTGCTGACAGCTTTTAGGCCTCACGCCTCTGTCTTCCCCTTGTGCCTGCATCTATGCAAGCAGATAAGAAAGCCTAGGAGTTCCTCCTTTGCAGCAATGGGAGATTCTAACCACCCAAGCCCTTGCCTGCACCCAGGAACTCTCTTACTGGTCCCACCCATGACTATAATAAAGAACCGGGCCAGCCCCCTTTCCCTGCTCTCTTGAACTATTTTGAACCTGCTTGAGAGGGCTGCTGTGCTCTCGAGAGAGACCTGAATTATGTAAGCTATCAAACCTTTCATATCCTCCTGGTGTATATGTGGCATCATCAGCTTTGACATCCAAACCAAATTTTGGGTGAGGGTTCATTTGCCTCTCGAGGTGACCATAACAGTGAGTCATTATCATGTTGGACAGCACAGGTCACAGAATACTATGGGTACAGGGTAGGTGACTCTGGAGTTGGACTACTGAGAAAACAATGAGAAGTTAGGCATGTCTGGGAAATTTCTTTTTAATTTTTCGGAAATAATCCTCTTTCTTTGACTCAGTGTGAACATGGAATTCTGCAGTCCATTTGCTGCTGGCATCTGTGTTTTGCCTATAAGGGGAAGCAGCCTTAGAGAATGAAATTGATCCTGTGATGGGATAGTGAGTCTTTAATGACAGTATTAAGCTGCTGGATCAGCCCCTTCTTGAAGCTGCCACCTCCTCTCAGCTTCCAGGGATGTGATTTCTGAATCAGATTTCTGTTAGTCTGAAACAGCCTAACATATATAATTGATTCTAAGAACCACACTTCCCAACCCAATTTTAAAATCTCTAAAACTGTGATCAGTCTTACAGTCTATAGTACAGCATAGTTTATTGGGAGAATCTTCTTTCTTCTTTGCAATACATAGGATAATATTGTGTCTTAAAATGTGGTGTCTTAGATCGGATAAACTACTATAGATTTGATGACTACTTTAGGCTTTGGGATTTCTTTCTTTCTACTTCTGGCTTTTAATGCTTTAAGTAAGCTTTTGTTCTAAGATAATCTTTTCTTTAAGTTTGCAATAACCCCCAATATTATAAAGCTGTATTTTCAGGTTAGCACATCTTCAGAGCATGCCTAGTTGAACTTTAGTGCCAGGGTAAGATTTTATTACCTGAACAATACGTTCTCGTTTGTGAACTAAAGGCAATATGCAAAACATCGTCCAAAAGTGGAGAGATCATTTGGGAATATCAACTAAATTAAAAAATATTGTTAAGGGGCTGACATATTCTAGCGCTATTCAAGCACTGAATGAACTGGCCTTGGATGAAATGAAAAAGAGTGTATCTGCTTAATTGTATGCTTGATGCACTCCATTGTCCCTGCCTACTGGTGGGCAAACTTAACTGTGAATTACATTTCTGTTATTATTCGATTTTTAACATTCTCTTTGTTTTATTGCAAAAATTCAGCCTAATGCAAGCATATTATTATGGGTTTTAAGTCAAGAACCACCAAGCATTGCCATTAATTCAAATATACTGAAATCCAAAATAAATACCCACTTTCAAGAGCCAAAACTCCCAATCATGTTGAATTCTTTTATTACAAAAAGGGCCTTCTTGCCAGCCTTCCCTCTACTCCACCCCAAAACTGTATCCAAATGGGAACAAGAAACTGTAATGGAAAATAAAGTCCTATTTCATAATTTCAACAAAAAGATAAAACACCTAGAAAAATATGTGACCTATTTGCAGAAGAGTACAAAAGTTTGACATCTATAAAAGAAGTCGAATAAATAGATTAATATAATGGTTTTGTGTTGAAAAAGTAATGTCAGTCTTACACAAAATACTTAGTAGATTTATGAAATCCTCATAAAAACCCAAGATAAATGGGGAGAAGGGAGTGCAATACAGTAATTTTAAAGACGAAGGGCCAAAA
Organism: Lynx canadensis; assembly: GCF_007474595.2. NCBI lineage: Eukaryota > Metazoa > Chordata > Mammalia > Carnivora > Felidae > Lynx > Lynx canadensis. The sequence continues at coordinate 129,687,816 of NC_044303.2, forward strand.
TAATCAAGAATATATTGAAAGTAAAGACTAATGAAAGAGAATCTGCCTTACCAGATAATGCAACTCCAATAATTAAAGCAGTGCGCTACTGACAACAGAATTGGCAGATGGATCAATGTAATGGATTTGATAGCCCAGAAATCGACCCCAGTATAGATGCGAGCTTAGTATATATTAAAGGTGGCATCACAAATCAGTGAAAAAAGGAACCATTATTGAATAAGTGGTCCTGGAACCGATGGTTAACTATTTGGAAGAACACAGTCAAATTACCACTCTAAAATAAATTGCAGTGGGTGACCTTTGACCTATTAAATGCTAGAGGTAAATATAGAATGAGAAGTACTCTTTCAGCATAAATGAATCAGAAGAAATCATTAGGAAAGTAAATCACAATAGAAGATGTAGCATATGTGTCTGTCTCCTCTCTTGTCCTCAGTGCCCATGAAATAGATAAGAAAGAATAGAATGAAAGAATCAAATCCTACGTAAAACAAACAAATAAAGTAAGTACCGTTACCAGAAAGTGATAAAGCTCTGGAAGATAGAAAGTAGAGAAACCATAGTCCAAAGCAACAAAGGAAAGGTCCTCCACAGATAAGAACTATTCTCCCCAATAAAGCCCTAAAGCAGGCATTCTTGAGGATGGTCCCCCGACCAGTAGCAGAAGCTCCTGGGAACTTATTAAAAATGCAAATTCCTAAGTCTCAGTGCAGACCTACAGAGTTAGAAATTTGTGGAGTGGGTCCCGACCACCTGGATTTTAACACGCCTTCCAGGTGGTTCTGATACACATAGCATTCAAGAACTCCTTTTCTAGGAGGGCTCCTGGGTGGCTCAGTCAGTTAAGTGTCCAACTTTGGCTCAGGTCGTGATCTCACGGTTCATGAGTTCAAGCCCCGCGTTGGGCTATGTGCTGTCAGCTCAGAGCCTGGAGCCTGCTTCAGATTCTGTGTCTCCCTCTCTCTCTGCCCCACCCCTGCTCGCACTGTCTCTCTCTGTCTCTCAAAAACAATAAACATTAAAAAAATTTAAAAAAAAAAGAACTGTTCTAGGAAAACTCCATGGACAAATACAGATGTTAAAGGGATAATCAGCAGGATAATTACATAATGGTCTACATTCCTAGCAGCTGGGCCCATAGAACCCCCTCTTTACTGCCCATAACATTGAGGACAACTTTTTGTGTAGGGAAAGTGCCTAATGTCAGCGTGGGGGCAGTAGGGAAAGTGGAGCAGAGACTTAGAATTTCATACCCCCTTAATGCTAGCAGAGAGAGGAGGAAGAGATTTTTCTCCCCAGAATGATTTATATACAACATGGCTCTCTGAAGTGGTTCTTCTGACAAGGGGGACTCTTAAGAGTTGTTGTGGAGCTGAGGAAGCAGGCATGCACCCCAGACAAGTCACTGCCACCAGGTAGAAACTGAGCCTCCTCATCTGGAAGTCAAAATATCCCTCTCGCCATCTGTTCCCATCTTGTCCACTGCACTCACCTATATTCAGAACTCTTATTCATCAACAGGAAAACAAGCGTGTCATACAGCTTTGGAAAATTTGCCTTCGGCTTAGAGTAGCCATTGTTTTCTGTAGAGAGTCAGATAGTAAATGCTTTTGGCTTTGCACATCAGTTCTCTGTCCCAGCTACTCAGCTCTGCCACAGTAGCACGACAGCAGCCAGGGAGCACATGCACAGTGTGTGTGTATACAGTAGGAGTCGTTTTCCTGGCACGTATCCCACTGGGTGTTCTCTGAGCTTCCTGGATATGTGCTTTACTTTCTGACATTAATTTGGGAAGTTCTCAGTCATCATGATTTCAAATGTTTCTTCTATTCCTTTCTGTCTTCTCCTTCTGTTCCTCCCATTACTCACATTATACCCTTTGTTGATGTCTAGTTGTCTTATAGTTCCTGGCCACTCTGTTCTGGATTTTGTTGTTGTTGTTCAGTCTTTTTTCTCTTTGGTTTTCAGTTGTGGTCATTTCTGTTGAGCTATCCTAAAGCTCAGAGATTCTTTGCTCAGCCCTGTCCAGTCTCTCATCAAAGGCATTCTTCATTTCTGTTAGTGTTTTTGATCTCTGACATTTCTTTTTGGTTCTTTCCTGGAATTTCCATCTCTCTGCTCACAGTGCCCATCTGTTCTCACATGCTGTCTACTTTGCCCTGCGTATGTTAATCGTAGTGGTTTTAAATTCCTGCCTGGTCTGATGATTCCAACATCCCTGCCATTATCTGCGTCTGGTTCTAATGCTTGCTCTGTCTCCTCAATCTGTGTTTTTCACCTTTCACTATGCCTTGTAATTTTTTTCTGATAGCCAGACACAATGGGCTGGGTGAAAGAAACTGCTGTGAGTAAGCCATTAGTAATGCAGTGTAAAGTGTGGGGACAGAGAAGTGTTCTACAGTCCTATTAGCAGATCTCCGTGTTCGAGTGAGCCTATCCTGGACTGTGAACCCCACACATGTGAACCCCAGCCCCCTGCCCCTTAGGTAGGACAGTAGGGCTAGAAGGGGCCAGAGTTGGATATTTCCCTTCCTTTGGGTTAGATTCTGGAAAAAGCCCAGCACGTGAGGCTGTGGTTAAATAGTTTCTCCTGTGGGCAGATATTGTTAAGACCAGAATGCTCTGACGTTGTTCAAAATAGTTCCTTTTCCCCTCTCACTGGGGAGGCGTGTGGGGGTTTTGCTCTGATGTGCACTGTGAGGACCTGGTAACACTCCTGGAGGTAAAACTCTCTCAAGGGTGGGGACTCCCCCCTCCCCCCCCCCCCCGCAAAGACTGGATCCTTCTAGAGTTTTTCCCTCTCAGAGTTTGTCCTCGCTTAGTGCCCACCAGTTTGTCAGCTGTAGTTCAAGTTTTCCTCCTGCATGCTCCTTCCCGCAGACGCTGTGCTCTGGTGGATGGTGGTTCTGTTTGCCTGTCAGTCTCGCCACTTTTAAGGGCTGCCATTTGCCCTACAACCATACTTCTCGTATGCGTTGAAGAAAAGTTGTTGACTTCTCAGTTTGTTCAGCCCTTTACTTGTTAGGATGGAGTGGCAAGCTTCTTCCATGCAGAACTGGAAACCAGAAGTCGAAGGATGAAATCTTAAGGAATGGGCTCTCAACCTGAATTTAATGAATGGGCTTATTAATCACCTGATTTCTATTCCAGCCTACACTGGCAGTAGAGATAAAGTGGCTTTCATTGGAAACTCTGGCCGGACAACGAAATGAAGAAAACCGGGAAGCAGGGGAATAGACCAGGGCTCTCAGAGCTTAGCGGGGAGACATTACAAAAGCCACAGAAGAGATGGCAGTTTGGGGAGAGGAGGCATCCAGCTAAACGGTTCTCATGGAAACCAAGCGTACCAGTTGCATGAGAAGGAGCTGAAGGGACCAGGATGAGGGCTGCTTGATCCTGACAGGTAGCTGCTAATTAGCAATCAAAACCTAATTGAGATTAACAGCTGTTTTTCTAGTACAGTTACTAACAGGGAGGCAGAAATGGTATGAAGATCATCCAGGCTCTACAAGCTGCATTTTAACATCAGAAACTACGAGAATAGAGCAATGTGCCAAGCGAGCAGGGAGATGAAAGCGGGCCATGAACACAGAGCTGAGCTGACAGGCCAGAGAAGGCTGGATCCATAGGACCAATTAGGATGTCTACAGGGGTGCTGGAGGCAGATTAAAGGGGCAGGATGCAAACAACAATAGAGCGTCTATTCACTGGCTGGTGTGGCCGAGCGACAGCCTGGCACTCCTGGAGAGAAGGGCACATGGGCGGGCGCAGCTCTCTTAGCTATCAGCCGGGCCTCGGGTTAGGCTGGAAATTCTTTCAAATGCACTGCCTGAGCACCGTCCTAGTCCTGCATGTAGGAATATCTATTGTGTGGAGGCCCCAGTCTCCCCAAGGGGGTGAACCTGCTGACACTTCCGACAGGTAAAGCACACTGAATGGTCAGTCTCTCTCTTTGAAATCTTTTCAGTGGGTTTTCTTTTTCCAAGGCACTCTCAGCCTAGTGGCTGTGAAGGGGCTCCCTTAATTACCACTAGGAGAACTGGTGACTGCCAGGAGTATGGCGCAGGACCTAGGAGGAAGTAAAGCACTGCACACTCAATCAGCGTGGTTTAAAGCCGTTAGGCATCCTGCTGCCTTGGCCATTGGAATCTACTGGAAAGCTAGAGGAATATGACACAGCACCTACTGTATGTCTAGCGCTCATCTAAGTGCTTGACACATAGTAATTCGTGGAATCCTCACAGCACCCCTGTGAGATACTTGTGCACTGCTATCGCCCCCACTTTACAGATGAGAAAACTAAGGCAGAGAGGTTAAGGAATGTGCTCTGATTTACGCGGCTGAAAATTGTACAGGGAGGACTAGAACTTGTGGATTCTGGCTCCAGGGTCTGCACTCATAGCCACTAACCTGCAGTCTGCAGCCCAGCAATAGTGTCCTCACTTACCACCTCTCTAGAATACAGAAGTGCAGACCCTGCCCAGACCTGCTGAGTTAGAAGCTGCATTTAACAAGGTCCCCAGGTGATTCCTATGCATATTAAGGTTTAAGAAACGCTTTACTATGCTAGGCACCCTCATACAGATCTATATCTTGTATGTATAGTAATAATTAATATTAAGAACATAAATCTCTCCTCAATAACAAGGACACACTGCAGTTAGAGTAACGCAAAAGACAGGGCGGGTAATATCCTGAACTGAATGCTTTTCTCTATCTTCATTCATTAGGTCTTGTTTCCTAAATAAGGCTTGTTTATTTTTCTTGCGACTCTCTCTGCCACAGGCCATTTTCATAGCCAGTGACTGTGTTTCAACAAATATCCCCTACATTTTGAAGTCATAATTGCCTTTTTATTACCCTTTTTCCTTCTCTTGCCTCAAATATCTCAACTCTAAAGTTTTCGCAGTGATAGGAGCTTAGTTTATTTCTAGAACAACCAATTCCTGTTGGGTTTCTCTCCGTCTGCTCCTCCTCACACTTCCTTCCATGGTTGTCCTGAAATACTGTTTATTAGGAATATATGTAGAGACTAGACCTCTCATACATTGCAGGTGGGAATGTAACATCCTTTAGCCCCTCTGGAAAATAGTTTGGCACCTTCTTATAAACGTACACATAGATTTTCCTAGGAGACCCCGCAGTCCCACTCCTGGGTGCTTAACTTAGAAAAATAAAAACTTGTGCTGTCACAAAAATGGACACCTAAATGTTTACAGCAGCTCTTTTAATAATTGCCAAAGAAAGAAAGAAAGAAAGAAAGAAAGAGAGAAAGAAACTCGGAACAACCTAAATTTCCTTCACCGAGTGAATAGGTAAACAATTGTGGTTCGTCTATATAGTGGAATACTATTCAGCAATAAAATGGAATGAACTACGGAGATACTAAACATTATGGATGGATCTTGAAAGCATTATGCTAAGTGAAAAACCCAGACATAAAAAAAAAAAAAACCATATCTTTTGTCGTTCCATTTATATGAACTTTTAGAAAAGGCAAAGCTATAGTGATAGAAAGCATTTCTGTAGTTGCCAGGGGCTGGGGGCTGGGGGACAAGGGTACAAGGAAACTTTTGGGGCTGATGAAAATGTTCTGTATTATAATCATGGTGTTGGTTACACTGCCTTATGCACTTGTCAAAACCCACTGAATTGCACATTTAAAACTTGTGAATCTTATGCATAATAAAACTGTGATGGTTAACTTTATGTGTTGACTGGAGTTGACCTCATGGTGCTTCTGTGAGGGTGTTTGTGGAGGAAGTTAACATTTGAATTGGTAGACGGAATAAAGCAGGTTGGCTTCCCTAACGTGGGTGGGCTTCATCCAATCAGTTGGAGGCCTGAATAGACCTAAAAGGCTTGACCCTCTTGCAGTGAAGAGGGAAATTTTCTTGCCTAATAACCTTGAGCTGTTGGGACATCTGTGTGTTCTGGCCTCCAGACTTGAATCAAAATATTGGCTCTTCTTGGGTCTCGAGCCTGCTGGCTTCCAGGATGGAACTGCACCATTGGTTCTCAGGGTTCTTGGGTCTTGGGATCGAGACTGAAACTCACGGTATCAGTTCTGGGTCTCCAGCTTGCCGATTGGAGACCTTGGGCTTCTCAGCCTCCATAGTCATGTGAGGCAAGGCCTTATGATGAATGAATGAATGAATGAATGAATGAATGAATGAATTGGTTCTGCTTCTGTGGAGAACCCTGACTAATACAAAAGCTAAGCCACAGTAGAAGAATTAGGGATTCATTACAGGTTGATCTAAGGAAGAAGAGGGAAAGGTATCAGATCCACCTCAGCAGTTGGTGGTCATTATTTTCACCATTAATCATCAGATAATAAAAGTCTCTTTCTTTAGAGCCTGCAAATACCCAATGCTGGTAGGGCAGTTTGTTCTCTGGAATAGTCTGAGTAAATTCAATGCTTAAAGAAAACACATTATAAACATGTTTACAGTGTCCTGAGGCTTTAGAGTCTGAAATGAGTTCTATATAGATGCCATAAACTTCTTGTAATTAAAGACATGCTAAATGTTAGTTGCGTTAATGCTGAAGAAATACAAATACATAGTCTGAAGCCATTGAGAGTTAGTGATCTCTTAAATCCCATTAAGAGTAAACTTCAGTGCTAGTAGACCCAAGGCCCCATCCCTTTTGCTATCAGAAGATGCTTTTTGAAAAGCCCTCATCCTAAGATATTTCTGGAAACCCCAAGGCCATGCTTATGTGTATGCACAAAGTGGCCTGTTAGCCAGTCAGCCCTCAAGTCTACACTGTCTAGCCCAGGCCTATATTTTCACAGAGGAAACACTGTGAGTCTGTGGGCTCTCTTTGCATGGCCCCTGGCCCCAAAGTCATTCATAAGGTGGATTTGCCCCACCCCATCTTGATGATACTAAGCAAGCATCAAAATGCTTTGAAGTCAGAATTTCACTACAGCTCATACAGATTGAGAAGGAAAACACTTCTTTATTAAATGTTTTGGGGCTCCCAAGCACAAACACTTGGGTTCAAAAACATTAGAGCTGTTAGCAAACTAGCCCTTTCAATACTCAGAGACTCTTTTCTTTCTGATGCACAGGCTGGCCTGGGTCACTTTCAATACTGGAAGGCATACGTGCCAGGAGCCACGACCTCATCCCACAATTAAACCCTGCTGTTGTGTGCTTGACCAGTCCTTCCTTTCCCCTTACGGTCCTTGTTCATCCGGGGACCTCCATCACTTTTCACTCTGTAATCTGGCTCCCATCAGGGCTACCCCAGTTCACCCTCTATCTGTGTATCTCTGAATATTATATATGGACAGAGTTTAGCCCAAGAGTCTGTCAGTCTCAGTGAAAATCAGTGGCAATAAATAGATGCCTAAAGTGCATGTTCCAGAAGCTCCAACTCCTACTCAGCCGTGTTCTCCTCTTACACACAAAAAATTGTTCTCCAAGTATAATTTGCTTTTTATCATAAAGTGTATTTTTTAAGTCTATGGATTATATTCTAGAATTGAAAAGGCAGCTGAACAGTCAGGTTCTGAGAGGGCAGTAACTTGAGCAGATCTGGGGCCCCGAAGAGCATGAAAGAAGGTATAGTCTCTACTGCATGTGTGGGATGCCTCTAGGGGGAGAAGTCAGTTGGAACCATTTTAATTTCATTTGCTTTTTCTAAACTGTGAAGTATTTCATACACAAAGCCCAAGTATAGGAGATAATGTAATAGACAACTATGTCCAGTACTCAGTATTATCAAATCATATAGATATTGCTAGATTTGCATAAATAAATTATTATATACCCAATGGGAGCTCTTAAGTGGCACGTTAAAAAGTGAAATGCAAGTTCTTTGCATCTACTCCCAGCAAGAACCTATTTCTCCATCCCTTGACTGTGGGCTGGCCCTGTGGCTTATTTGGACAATAGGATATGATGGAATGACATTATATGGCTTCTGAGCCTTGGCCTTAAGAGAGAAACCTCACAGCTTCCTCTTTCAGCGTCTTGGAATGCTGCCACTTTGTGAACAAGCCCAGGCTCTCTCTCCTTGAGAGAGAGTGCATGGAGGGAGCTCTCATACAGAGAGAGGGTCAGGCATCAAAGCTGAGGCCCCAGAGCTGTGAGTGAGGACATCTTGGACAGACAGCTGCAGCTGACAAGCCAACTGGACAAAGACCTATGAGCAAGCACTGTTGACACTATGTAGAGGAGAAATGACCCACACCAGCTGAGCCCTGCCCAACTGCCAACCCATAGAGTCATGAGCAAATACATAGCTGTGGCTTTAAAGCCACTCTTTTTTGGGACAGTCTGTTAATTGCAGCAATCGATAACCAAGGCCACGCTGTGGACACCCTCCTCAAACTCATTCTCTATATTCCTCCCCCCAAAAAGATAAACACTGTCATTTCAATGCATGATTTTAGCGTGTTGCTACATATTTGTGCTCCCTTAAAAAATATATAATACTGTTTTAGTGTTTTTTTTTATTTTTTAATGTTAATTTATTTTTGAAAGAGAGAGAGACAGAGAGAGTGAGTGGAGGAGGGATGGAGAGAGAGGGAGACACAGAATCCAAACCAGGCTCTAAGCTGTCAGCACAGAGCTCGATGTGGAGCTCAAACCAACCGACAGTGAGATCATGACCTGAGCCGAAGTCAGACGCTCAACTGACTGAGCCACCCAGGCGCCTCTGCAGTGTTTTAAACTATATTTAAATAGTATTAAATTCTATTATTCTATGACTTGCTTTTATGCACAAAATGTACTGAGACTCTTTCAGTCTGGAACACTTCCATAGTCTTTCCTTAACTTTCATGACATATTTGAAGATTACAGGTAGGTTATTTTGCAGACGGTCCCTCAATTCGAGTTCATCTGATGTTTCCTGATGATTAGATTCAACATAAGCATCTCTAGCAGGAAAAACCCAGGAGTGATGTTGGGTCCCCGTTGCCACCTCTCAGGTGGCCCATGACTGCAGTTTGACCTGTTACTGATGATGTTCATTTGGACTGGAGTCAAGTGGTGTCGCCCAGCCTCCTCTTTGTAAAGTTCCTCCTTGTTCCTTTGTGGTTAAAAAATGCCTTGTGGGAGGTCCTTTCCAGCTATGTCAATATCCTGTTCCTTAGTAAACTCTCAATCAACTAGTTTGTTTGTATGGACTCATGATACCCTATCTTACTCAATGGGCATAACCTTCTATTGGCATTCTATTGGTCTCAGCTTGTCACCCTTTTGGCCAGTGGAAGCCACTTGAGGCTGGCTTCGGCATCCTTTTGACCTGCCTCCCATGAGTGCTTCCTTATCTTCAGAGTCAAAAAGAAATGCTGGATTCATCTTATACTTCTCGGTGTCCAGCCCTGCAATCATCCATCTCTCCTGGTTTCTTTTAGCTAAGAATGCTAGTTAAAAGTCTCGTTTGTACTAGGTGTGTTCATTGCTATTGAGAGTTTGCTGTTGCCAGGCCTTTTCAACCCTCTTAGCAGACAAAGCTAGGGAAATGTGTGTGTGTGTTGTATTATACACGCCTGCACTTGTGTGTATGTTTACTTCTCTTTATAATTACATAGATCGGAATCCATAAGCTTACACTGGTATCTTCATTTCCAATCCCAAACCAGAGTTCATTCTAGGTTTCTCTCCTTTCATACTTGTGATTCCCTTCTTCAGCGGTGAGCAATTCAGCCCCCCTTATTCTTCACATGTTTACTTACTTGGTCAGTCTTCTTGTACATAAGAAATACCCCATGGCATCAGTGTCCCCTCTCTGCACCCCACTCTGCTCCACCGGACTCCTTACCCCGCTTCTACTCCTGCATGGACAGCTGCCTCACCTGTCCAGTGCACTCCCTTCTACTCCCTGCCATGTGCAGGCTGCTCTCATCCACCCCTGCTTGGTCACCCTCCTCACCCTGCTCTGGCTCTGAGTAAGAGGAATTGAAAGGAAGGGAAGAAAGAAAGGGAGGACGAGAGAAGAAACTGATCATATTTTTAATCCCACTCCCTCCCTCTCACTGGAAACTGGAATGATCTCTTCTCTTGAACACAGACCTGATTGTGTTCTATTCCTCTCCACTGCATTCTCCCTGCAGGCTACTCCTGTCCTCCAACTATCTTCCCACACACTTCTTTTCTTTTTCTTTTTAATTTTTTTTTTAGTATTTATTTATTTTTGAGAGAGAGACAGAGCATGAGCAGGGGAGGGGAGGAGAGAGAGGGAGACCCAGAATCCAAAGCAGGCTGCAGGCTCTGAGCTGTCAGCACAGAGCCCGACCTGGGGCTCGAACTCACGGTCCATGATATCATGACCTGAGCCAAAGTCACATGCTTAACCGACCAAGCCACCCAGGCTCCCTCCACAAACTTCTTTTCACCTAATCCTCCTATTTCAGACCCATTTCACCCCCCGAGTTTCTCCAGAAGGGCCTCTCTGATCATTTCCACCACAGTCTGACTTTCACCTCTAAATCTTTCTGAACCTGTCCTCCCCGAAGGCATTAAGGACCTGTTGATGAACCATATCCAGTAGCTCCCTTGCAGGATGTCCCCCTCCCTTAGATATTATAAACCATTGTCTCCATCCTGAAAGTCTGCCCTGCTTTTTCCCCGGGCCAGCGCTCCCTCTGGTTCTCACCCCGTCAGCACCCCTCCATCCTTCCCTGTCTCTTCTGCTGGCAGCTCATCCTCATTTCCCAGGGGTGGATGTTCCCCAGGGATCTGTCACTGGGCTTCTCTCTTTAATCTCTATTTGCTCCCTGTGAAATTTTATTTTGTCAGTTCCTTCTCTCATTTCTAGGTGGATGATTTCCAAATTGACATGGCAAGTTTGACCTCTCTACTGTGCCATAGGATATTTCCCCATAGTTACCATGAGCTATTTCCCTGTCTCGCCAGGTACCTCAAATTCCAAAGTTTATTCAGTGTCTCAAATTATCCGGCTTGTCCCGGGTAATATCCATACACAGATTAATAAAGCATAGTTTGTGCAAACAAGAGGTTTAATCTAAGCTGGAAATGATAGTCGTCTTCAATATATTCTCCCCCTAACTTCCCGTCTCCAACCCACCTTTCATATCACTGTAATATTCAGCTTTCTAAGGCACAATTGCCTGGAAGCTTCCTTTGCCTTGCTATCATCCAAGGTAAAAATTTGCAGCTCTTCCACTCCTTTCCCTTATTCTTTCCAGCCAAAGAAGGTGTTTATTTTATGCCTCTGTGCCATTGCTCATGCTGTTCCCTTCTAGAAGAATGTTCTTCCTCTTTTTCTCACCTATTAAAGTTTCACTGTCTTTTAAGGTTAAACTCAAATGCCACCTCATGTTGTCTCTCCTGCCTCTAATAGAATGGCATCTGGGATTTCTTAGCTCTTTGAATTTTGTCTAAATTCTTGTTATGGCAAATATCCTGAATGACTGTGGTTGTAGGACCTATATCTTTCTGAGCAGTTACAAAGCAGGGACTGGGTTTTATTTAAGTTAGTTCCCCTGTAGGACAGTCTTTCCCACACTTTCAGTTCACAATGCCCTTGATGTGTCAGCAATTTTTCAGGATGCCCATAGGCCCATAGAAATACCTAATAGTTTCGCTTATTCAATACTTAGGTCCAAAAAACCATAAATATTTATGTCCTAACAACTCAGCAGCTTTTTGAGAAAAAATAATACATACACATTGAAGGGAAATATTAAGATTTTTATTCCATTTCAAAATAATGATAATTACTTGCCAACGAGATATGTATCCTTATTAGGTATTGCACAGCTTCTTAAATCTTAGACTCCAGTTGGAAGTCCCCACCGTCATTTCCTACTCTGCCCTGATTTTCATGCAGTGCTTGCTTTTCACACAGCCACTGCCCTACCCGGCTTCACAAGGATATGATGTCACTGAAAAAGATGTAGTCTGATCTAACATAGAAACTGCGAACTACCTCGGGCCAGTGGTTCTCATGCTGTCTGACACATGTCACTGTGTTTTTTTCAAAAATACTAGGTATCCGGTGGTGTTCCTGAGACCTTGCTTCACCACCAACAGGCCACTGAGAACGGCTGGGGACTGTGGCTCCAGGGCTGGGCACCAGGCCCGCTCCACCATGGGATCCTGGCAGATGGAATTGGGTCCAGTTGTGTGTATGGGTCATTGGATGTAGATTTACCTCACATCTCAGGCCCAAACAGCTTTTATAAAGAATGAAAGCTTCTCTAAAGAATGTGTAGGATTAGGAGAATTATTATTATCATGATTTCAAACAGAACCAAGGACCAAATACCACTGGAGTGGTAAATCCTTCAAAGCCATATTTCCATTCATCTAGTAATTGCAAATAGGAGCTTTGTTTGAGCTGCTATGTTCAAGAATGAAATGGGTAGCAGAGGATGTCAACTTGGAGTCTGTTTATGCAACCATTGTTTGTTTATTTGAAGTTGTAGGTTCTCTGGAGGACAGTGTATACAGTTTTTATCAGCTCCCCAAAGTGATTCGTGACCAAAACAGTAAAATTTGAGTCGTAACATTAAACAAAATATTTAAAAATCAGGAATGCCATGTTACTACTAATCTCAAAGATGGTGTGTTGCCAAAATTGATCTTGCTGATACAAAATAATTTTAATTTTTTTCCCAGAATTGACGCTTTGACAATTGAGAATGAAACAGAGAGGATTCACCACTTTTTTTATTTAATTATTCTTCCATTTATTTCCCTCACTTTATAAAGATGCCTCTCTCCTTTAGAAATAATTTAGAATTTTGTGACTTACTTCCAAAATGAACAAAATGATTTTTTGTCTTCTTTTGTTTTGTAGATCTTAATTTTCCTGACAAACAAAAATTTCACTTGGAAAATAACATTTTCCAAAATACATATCCTTATGTAATTTATGATCTCCTTATGACATTCTGGCTAAATTGATGGCATTTAATATACTCTCTGGCTTGGATGGATCTTCCAAGAGATTAAAAACCTTAATATGAAAAAACCAGCCAAATGCTGAATCTGTTACTACATGATCTCATAGATTAAAAACAAAATGAAACAAACAAACAAACAAACAAACAAACAAAATCCTTGTAATTTATTGGGTTATTACAAAATATCCCAGTGCTTGGCATTGTGTAGACCTAACATCTAAATAATTGCTTCAATAAACTCAAGAGGTCTCAGATTAAATAATTGCTGTTAATAACAGATATGTAAACAGAGCTTTGCCTGTTGTTCCTCACTGTTCTGAACAATACTGTTCTTGTCTTTCTATCCAGCTCAGCGTATGCCCCAAATCCTCACCGTCCCTGCTTCTCCAGCTAGGAGTGAAATCTCCTTTCCCTAAATTACTATAAAGTTCTAATCTTTAACAGACAACGTAAAGCAACTATGTTCTTCTCAGCCTCAAATTTAGATTTATTCTCTATCCCCCATCCCAATGCTTCATATACACTCAGGAAGTGAAACCTATAACCTGGTTTTGACCAGAAGCTTCTAGAGAGCAAAGAGTTGGTTTTGTTACATATTTGAAAAATTACTTCTTTTCTTTATCCTACTGTCCACTTTAGTTCAACCTCTTATTTCTTATTATCTGTATACAATTGTTAGAGACTCTCCTCAACCATGTTCCTACCTCTGTTTTCTTCCCACCCCAATCTGCTTGACCCAACTTTCTGACTTATTCTTAACACTGCATAGTTCAATTAGACTGTTCTGTTTTTAAACCCCATTATGGCTCCCATCGCCTAGGATAGGCCTTCACTGTATGCCTCAGCTCAACTTTACATCCTCACCCTCAACCATTGCCCTAGAATTCACTCCAATTACATTATCTGGCACTGAACCTATATGGCTAATTTTCAGCCTTGTGATTTCTCCACTTGTACACTTTCATAACACTGAATTGTGATCATTTGCTAGTGAATGTTACAGTTCTTTATATATTCATCTTCCCTTTTTACTCCCTTGTAAGCTTTTTCCATACAGTAAGATTCATTTATTCGTACATTCATAGTGTATTGTTTCCGTGCTGATTGCCAAGCATTTGGTAGGAACGGATGTTCAAAGTTGAAAGATGACTAAGCCCTGTATGTACTTAGTGCACAAAAAGGATTTGTTGAATTAAGTTTTAATGGTTTTCAATCAGATAATAATTAAATTGAGTTGGATCCTACTTTTGTATTCCTTCATATATATTTTAACTGTGCCAGTCTTATCTCTCCAAGAGGAGAGGGACCCTATCTTATTAATCCTTTGTATTCCCCAGATGGTACTCTACAGATATACCTGCAATGGATTTTCAGTAAATTCATTTTGGTTGAATGATCAAACATTTGATTTTCTTCCATACGTGTGATGTCATGTAACGTGGGCCCATCACGTATACAAAGCAAGACTGACTGACGTTGCATGGAGTGCAAAACTTGAGTTGACTGTGCTCACTTACGCACGGGGAGCCTTTGCCAATATTTAATTTTTACTTTTGCACGTGGAGTTTTCTGAAGCCAAAATAGCATTCAAAATGAGTTAACCTATCACTTGATCTTTTGAGAATCTCAAATATTGGTTTAGTTCTTGTTTTCTTATAAAGACATCCAAATATTGGGCAAAGACAGATCTAAATGTCAGAAATCACTCCAAAACATTTGTATACATTTTGAATAATTTTTAATGTTAACTTAGCTTTTTTTCATAAGATTTCTTTACATCATTGTACATAGAGATGAGTAATATAAAGATTTAAACAAGATTATCTATTCAATTCAAAACTCTTACTGAGTAGCCAGTATATAAAAATGCAGGATTCCATAGGAGAATACTGCCCTGGTGAAGGTCAGGTATTAAGGCACCCATCAGGTCATTTGTTCTGCTGTGCTATTGTGGGTGTGTTCAGGGAAATGTGAACTTCAACTGCCTGAAAACCAAAAAAAAAAAAAAAAAAAAAAAAAAAAAAAAAAGTGCAAATCTGTGATGACTATAATAACCAAGTCCAAGTGAAATTATGTCTATAAAGCACATAGTAGGTGTTCAATAAACATTAGTTAACTTTCCCCTAATCGCTGGGAATAGAATTAATCAACTATTTACAGTAGAGTGGAGTGAATAGGAAATTCTTATTAGAAACTTTCATTTAACCAGAAGGACTCAATTGTTATTGTGCTTTAGTTGCATTTATCAGATGACTGTTTATTATTTTCCTTCCCCTGCATGATAGAACTATCGAATATGAAAGAAGAAAAAAGGAAAGTGAAACAAAGAAAACCTTAAAATATAACATGCTGAAAGTATTGTGAAATCGGTGAGGCACCTAAAGTGGGAAAGATCATGCTGGAAGAAAACACAAAACATGTATTACAAGTGACCTGCTTCGGAGGATAACCAAAAGGTCCTCCCACGATACTTGACATAGTGGATTCACAGTAGATACGTAGAGATTGACTGCTATTATGTTAAAAGGCTCTGACTAGTATACCTACTGAATATGTAATTTTTAATTACACAGAAATGAGAATGTACCAAATTTCTAGAAGAGAACAGGATTGCACGGCACCCTACAGGATGGCTTGGCCTTGGCCTGAGGTTCACGGGAATCTTCCATTCTGTGCCTTTTCTGAGAGCCTGGCTTACCAGAGCTGGAGTGTGAGCAGGGACTTATAACGGCTGGAAGCTTGGCCTCCACATCCAGCACCCAGGAGCTTCTCCACTCGGCCAGGAAATTGCCCAGCTGAATGGTGTCTAGGGATTGCTCTCCTGGTCCTCAGAAAGGAAGGACAGCGACACCAGCAACAGCTGGCATCTCTACCTGGTCAAATAGCCAAGTAGTTATGAAGGAGACCCTCAGTAACTATCAGTGGTGGGGGTGGGAGTGGGGGGGGGAGGGGATTCTGCTCAGTCAGCAGGGTGACCTCAAAATTGTGGGAACACATCATACCAGACACACTCAATTGCTATTTGTGTTAAAATTACACCAACACAACGGGTTGTTGTTAAAACTGTAGTTGCTGTATGTTTAGATTTATTGAAGTAATAAAGAATTCGCTCTGCCGTCTTACGACATTTTACTGGCAAATTCTGCTCAAACTGGTTTGGATCTGATTGTAATCATTGTGTAGGCTGAAAACTGGCTGGAATGTATTAAAACAGAGCTTTCCGATCCTCTGGAAATCAATCCAGTCAGCAAATGGCCAAGTGAGTCGCCTCGGGGTAAATGTTAGACTTCAACATGGCTTCCCTTCCAAATGTACGTACAGCCTCAGTTCCATAATAAACTGCCGCTTGGGCTTCTCAGCTAGATCTGGCCAAGTCACTTAGACAATTCACTGCCTGATATAGACTCTAACTACCACCATATCTGTCCACTTTGGTTTTGACAAGAAGCTTCTAGAGAGCAGGAAGCATTTCTGTTTTTCCTGTGTGTCGAATCCACACACTGGGTTCTACTCAGCAAGTTCTGGAAAGAAGAAGATGATCACACTCCATAATCATTATCTGCCAGGCACTGCGTGAACCATCTTTATATATTATCCCAACAGCTCTATGTGCTAAGTGTTATTGTTTCATCATTTTATAGATGAGGAAACTGGTTCGCAGAGGGTCAGGAGCTTGCCTGAGTTTATGGCAGAGCCAACTGGCCTCATTTCAGACACTGAGCTTCCCATCAACCCTGTGCCCTGTATGATGAGGTAGTAAACCTGGGTGCTTTCTATGTTCCAGATGGAAGAAAGTGGGGTGACCCTGTTGTCACCTCTCTGAAGAACTCAGAGCTTGAGTGTGCCTGTGGGTGGGGGAGATGTTGCCGCTGATTTGGAATGTGCTTTGGTCTAATGGTAACTGAGCCTACCAGAATTCCAAAACAGGTGACGTTTGTCTTTTGATTCTCTCCTATTTGTTTTCTTTCATTTTAGTGACCTTTAATTTTTATAACAGTTTTAGATTTAGAAAAAAAATTGTGAACATTGCACAGAGACCTGGTAGGGGCCAGACATCAGTAGGGTACATGAGTCACAACTGATGAGCCACTATTAGAACATTGTTATTAACTATGTATTAACAAGTATTAACAAGTCAACACTTGATTCACTTTATTCAAATTTCCTTAGTTTTTATGTAAGGTTCTTTTTCTGTTCCAGAATCCCATCTAGGATACCACATCACATTTAATTGTTATGTCTCCTTAGGCTCCTCTTGACTGTAGCAGTTTCTCAGACTTTCTTGTTTTTGATGACTGGGACAGTTTCGAAGAGTACTGGTCAGGTACCGGATTGGCCTGACGTTTATAACATGAGTTATCTGGAATTACGAGTTTTGGAAGAAGACCCTAGAGGAAGTGTCATTCTCATCACATTCTATCGAAGGTACAGGCTATTAATGTAAGAACTCCATCACGTATGAGTCATTTCGCTAAGGCTGACCTTGATCACCTGGCTAAGCTAATGTTTGCCAAGTTTTTCCACTATAAAATTAGTCTTTTCCCCCTTACCATACTCTATAGCCTTGGAAAGAAGTCAGCAGGCACAGCCCACACTTAAGGAGTGAGGAGTTAGGCTCCCTACTTGAGGATGAAGCAGCTACATAATTTATTTGGAATTCTTCTGCAGGGGGAATTTGTCCCTTCTCTACCATTTATTTATTTATTTATTTATTCATTCAATCATTTACTTAAATTAATATGAACTCATGGATATTTACTTTATACTTTGGGTTATAATCTAATACTTTGTTATTTATTTTGTGTTCAAACGGTTCCAGCTTTGACCCTTGGAGGCTCTGTTCAGTTGGTTCCTCTGTCCCTTTCACATGCCCCCATCACTGGGGGGTTTTGTGTTTGTGTGAGCACTTCCTTACTTTCTGGCACCACTAGATGTTCCAGGTTCTTTTTATATACTTCCTGCTCCAGTCTCAGAGTCAGCTATTTTTCCAAGGAGCTCTCTCATCCTTTTTAGGAAAGGAAACCCAAAGGATCTGGAGGACAAATGAAAATCATGATATTAGGCAGTCAAGTGAGAGCTTATGATTAGATTCCTATTTTAGAAATATCACTTCTGGCTGGATGAGACTGAGACTACAGGCAGAGTCAGAGAGACTACTGCACCAGTCCATGCGGTGGGGGGGGGGGGAGTTGATGTCTTGAATGACTCAAGGGTCATGCAAGCCAGATGCTTGAGAGGTAGGTCGGCTTGTATTCCTAGCAGAGCCTTGGGGAGTCTAAGTGCTGGAACTTGTTCTATGATGGCACAAAGTACACAGAAACTTTATGGATGGAGGAGAAGGATAATTAATAGTAGTAATCACTAATGTTTATTGGGCACTTCCTGTATCCCAGGCACTAAATACTTAATTGCAATAGCTCATTTAGTTCACACCACTCTGTATGCTGAGCACCGTTGTTACTCCCATTTACAGATGAAGAAATCAAGAATTGAAAGAACCATTAAGTGGTCCAGTAAGTGTCGCAGTTACTAAACAGCAGGCTGAGACATGGGTGTAGGGAGCCTAACCACAGCCCTGCACTCCTCAACACTGTGCTATAGTACGTCTTGCTACAAGATGGCTTCAGAGTTGACAGCTCCTTGTTGCTAGAGCTGTGTCTCGACTGCCTAGACTGGCTGCTGCTCGTAACACTTCTCTTCCCTCTGATTCCTAGCTCATCCCCTAAAGCCAGCTCAGATGGACCAACCATTGCATCTGTACCTGCCCAGGACCAGCTGCTCATTTGATCTGACTCACTTCCACATTTTTACTTTCAACAACACTTAGGGAGCACCTGCTATTGCCTGGAATTCTTGTAAGTTGCTGGAGATAGAGAGGGAGTAAGAAACATTCCTGTCCTCAAGGGGGTCAGGTTGTGTGCGTGTGTGTATGTGCAAAAATACAGTGTGGTCTCCGACTCCACTTACTCCATGACCTCTAACTGTCTTTCAACCTGTCATACCTGTGCCATAGCACTGGGCTTTCCAATTGGCTTTAGACCATACTCTCTTTCAAATAATTGGCATCCAGATCTGTGCCCAGGTCTGGCCCCTCCTGTGTCTGTCGTGACTCTTTCTGCTTGTCTGTGGGGCTTCTAGTCTGTTGTTCTTGTGCCATTCACACCTATGTCACTGGGGGCCACGAAGGCAGCTTCCTCTCTCTCCTGTTGTTAATAAGGTCAGCCTGGAGCATGCCAGGCCAGCCCAGGCTTCCAGACTGCTCTGCTCTGAGTCATGCTAATTTTGTTTCCAGAATTGTTTTTCATTCACAGTCCTGTTAGAGCTTTAGGCTCTTTTTTGCTCCAGAAAAAAAAGTATGAGGTGAATTAGGGGTGATTTGAAGCCAGATTTCTTCTCCCACTCCATTTGAGCCCATCTGGATTTTTCAACTTGACTATTACCTGATTTGGCCTGAGTCATTCTGCCACCAAGTAGCAAGACCATTTAAATAATTTGTATTATTTATATAATATTTGCAGTTTCAAAATCCATCTCCTATACATTAATACCTCCCAGAGGGTACTGCCTGCTTGGTTTAGGGAAACATCTTCTCTAGGTAGAACCTAGTGAAACCATTGCCATGATTAGTGTAGAGAGATACCAGATAATTCTTGTGAACTTTTTAAAAAGAATGCTAACAGCTTTTTCCCTTTTCTTCCCAGATTCCAAAAATATATGCAGTTAGCTTATGCGACATAATTAAGTGACATACTTAAGACTCACTCTTTTCTTCAACACCTTATTTCTAGTTTTTAAGGTACCTTGTTTTTCCCAAGTTGTGAGCACATATCCCTCTTCATCGTTTTCCTGGCCTTTCTGCATTTCTGGAGTGGCAGATCTAGATCAAAAGCCATGGGTGATGGTGTAAAGAAAGGAAAAGGAGAAAAATTCTTTTCAACAGTCTTTTTACACACATGACTCTCCCTTCACCACCACCCCCCAACAAATCGCTCACTCTGTAGAATAGTATTCTTCACTGTGCTCTCAGAACCCACTTTCAGAAGTCATTTTGCAAATTATCTGCCACAGATAAACACCGAAGTTGGAAAATAAGTGAATTTTAATACAGGATTGTAGATTCAGAGGTAAACCTAAAATAAGTAGCTCTCATTCTCTTATGTGACAGTTTGCTCTCCTGAGTGGGAGGGAAAGTGAGGGAGTTTCAGCCTGTGGGACAGTTGTCCCTAAGCCACTGAATGTTTGTCCTGAGCATCTTCCATGGAGGAATGATAGAGAACTACAACAGACTGATGCCATCTTTTCCATTAGGGGCACCTGTTCACTCCTCCTGGGCCAGAGCTTACTCGGTGGCTTCTGTGAACAGTAGGAGGGCAAGAAAAGTCCAGCCCTCCGAGAGGTGGCTTCATCTACTTGTTGTCCTGTCTACATAGTAGAATCTCTGGTGGTGGCTTCTGGGCCCAGGGCTGCTATCCACCTTCACTGCAAAACTCTCAGAACCACTGCAAGGCGAGAATGAATGGACCACCATGAGGATCTGTTGTGCAGTGGACAACAAGTGGACAGCAACTCAGACACTTCCTGTAAGCCCAGCCTCCCTGCTGGGGATCCCCAGTGTCTGAGAATGGCTGGGCATGGGGTATAGCTGGTTACACATTCACCTCATTTTAATGCATGGAAAGTGGGAGAGGGGAAGAGTTCAGTTTTCTAACTGGGGGAATGGGTTAAGGTCATACCTGCCGGCAGGGACCAGAGATGGCCTCTTGAAGGTCTTTGGTTTTGCAGTGGAGAAAAGAATAACTGAGAGAGTTGTGTTGCTGTTTGTTTGCTTTGCTTTTCAAAAAGGAACCAAATCACCTGTTCTTCCTCTTCTCCCAACCAGCAGACATGCCCACACAGGTCCTCTCTATAAAGAAAGAAGCATCAAAGGAGAGCTTGGAAAGGCTCACCAGGACCCTACACCATGGCCTTTGTGTGACTCCTGCCTTCATGGAGTCCTGAACCCAGACTTTGGTTGAGCTTCCTGCTCTTTATTCAGTAAGCCTCTATGTTGGGCTAAAATGTGCACCGCAAAGCTCACACCAGAGACTGAGGTTGGGGAGGACACTAAAAGGAGGATATTTTGGCAAATGCTTTGCCTTTGCCCTACCTTTCTGCAGGTAGCCAGAAAAGCCCACAGCCAAGCAAATTGTCATTGGTTCCTATCTCTGTTTCAGAACTCGGTTTTAGGCACTTTTTCTTCCATTCCTCATCCAATGCAAGCATGCCATCACCTGAGCTCTGTTCTCCCACGGAGTGAGTTTTCTGAGGGCTCCCCCAGAGCTGGGGAACGGATGGGAGGCCAGTTCTTCTGTCTCGCTTACATTCTTTATTTAAAATGTGTTTCTAAGCAGTGTGTGAAAGATCTGGCTGCTGCTGTGCCCTGTGTTAGGCTGGTTGCTTCTGATCCACCAGGTCAACATTGCCTCTAGCAGGAATTGAGTTGTATCTTCAGAAACACAAGAGTTGTTGCTTAAAGAGAGAGGGAGTGGCAGGGCCACACTTATCAGGAAAGCGTGCTAGGGAAGGGGCGTCTGAGGGGTGTGATTCTAGCCATCTTCCCAGGCCCTGAAATTCCCATTATCTTAACTCCATGGTGACGGCATTCTAGCTTCCTGAAAGTAGCTCACAAAGTAGCATGGAGGCTATATATGTAATCATGATAATAAAAATCTGATAGAACCTTAAGGTTTATAAAATGCTTTTATTTCACTGCATTTTTGTGGGATGGTCCCAGGTGAACCAACTTCACCTGAAATTGTATGGGTGGTTCTAGAAAAACCTCACCCTCATTATCCTCCTCTTGCAACTATTTCCCTGTGTGGTTTGCATGGTAAGAAGGAGTCAATCAGGAGAAAGTATTTGCTATCAAGGTCTCTGGGAGGCAGAGCATGGGACATAGGCTGAGATGTTAGAGAAGTCATAACTTGGCTCCAGCCCAGCCCCACACTGACCTTTGAGCCTCTGTTGAAGGAGATGGTCTTCAGGAAGACCTGAAAGAGCAACTTTCCTGAGGGGCTAAGACTGGGAGCCCAAGCAAGTGCTCTTTGTGATCCAAACTACTTTCTGTGGTACAGAAATGTGAAGAGTGTGGGTAGTCAGCCCATTTGTTCATGGAATATGGTGCCACTGCAGTGGCCCAGGCAGAGGTAAAGAACTTGTAGTATTCTTTGGCACCTCAAGGGTTTGGTGGCTTTAGTAGCCCAGGAGGCAACCCCTAGCCTAGTCAGAAAGCAGCATCCTCATAGACACAGCAGATGTCAGTAGGGCTTGTGAAGGGAAGACAAGAAAGGACGGGCCTTGAGCAAATGTGCAGTATTTCAAGGACTCCAGGAATCTCTAGAAACACCCTGAGGGAGTGGACATTGAAGCCCATGCTTATAGGTGGAACTTATGGGTCACGCAAAACTGCAAACAGGTCTGTGAACATTGACATTCATTTATTCATTTGCACCTCATCACGGCTCTTGAGTATTTCCATTTTATAGGTGAAAAAATGAAGAATTGGAAAGATTAAATGACTTGGAGGCATTTAGTAGCAGAGTTAGAGCTCTTAGGAGTTTAGTTATCATGTTCTTTTCATGGTGCAGGTCTGCATTTGCCTTTACTAGTCATGGCCCTTCCTTCT
This sequence comes from Lynx canadensis, assembly GCF_007474595.2. Taxonomy (NCBI): domain Eukaryota; kingdom Metazoa; phylum Chordata; class Mammalia; order Carnivora; family Felidae; genus Lynx; species Lynx canadensis. Next base: position 129,710,375 of record NC_044303.2, read on the forward strand.
TACAACTCCCATCTTCCCAAAGGAAAGGTAAATTATGACAAATGAGGTAAAGATTAGGAAAATGGAAGGTGATGAGGCATTGTGTGTGGGATGGTGACCAGGGAAAGCCTGAAGGTGCTGGATAAAAGTGAAGGTAGAGAGATACAGGATGTACTTCTGAAGGTTAACTGGCTAAGGAAGGAGAGAGACTAGAATGCAAATCCTGTCTCCTTACACTGCACAACGTGCAGATTGTGTTTACAGATATACACAATTTCCACAACTTACCTCCAATTTATTTATGAGAAGACTGAGGTCCTGAAGTTCAGTGACTTTTGCAAGACCACCAGTGGTGGGTCCAGAATTTAGATCTTGGTCTTCCAATTACAGGTAAACCTCCTTTCTACTTTTGCATCACTTCCCCTCCTTTGTTCCCTGTCCTAAAATCTCATACTTTCTATATCCTTTCTTTCCATCTATTTCCCAAGGCTGATGTCAATGAAGTTTTAAAAACCAAGCAAAAAGCAATGTTAAAAATTACTAAGTCACTAGGGAAATGCAAATGAAAACCACTGTGAGGTATCACTGCACATCTATTAAAATTGTTTTTAAAAACTGATAAAACCAAGTGCTGTTGAGATTGCAGAGCAAATGAAAGTTCATCCACTGTTGGTAAGAATGCAAAATTCTATAGCTACTTTGGAAAACAGTTTGGCAGTTTCTTATAAACACACATTTATGCAACCCAGTAACTCCACTGCTAAGTATTTACCCAAGTGAATTGAAAACTTAAGTTTATACCACAAAAACCTATACATCATGTTTATATAAGTTTATTCATAATTGACAAAAATCTGGAAACCATCAAGATGTCTTTCAATAGATGAATGAATAAACTGTGCTATAATCATAGGATGGACTACTGGTCAGCAATGAAAATGAATGAGGTATTGATTTATGCAACACCCTGGATAGATTTGTTATTGTTATTAATCTTGTTGTTGTTATTTTAGAGAGAGAGAGGGAGTGTGTGAATTGGGGAGAGAGGTAGAGGGAGGTAGAGCATCTCAAGCGGGCGCCATGCTCAGCATGGCCCCCGGGCTAGGGCTCAATCTCATGACCCTGGGATCGTGAAAAGAGCTGAAATCAAGAGGTGGATGCCCAACTGACTGAGCCACCCAGGTGCCCCCACCCTGGATAGATCTTGAACATATTTCACTAAGGGAAAAATGCTAGACCTAGAGGTTATATATTGTAAAATTCCGTTTATGTGATATTCAGGAAAGGGCTAACTATACGTGGGTAAAACGGACCACTGGTTGCCAGAGGTTGAGGGTATAGGGAGCAGTTGACTGCAGGGATGTTACACATGGAAACTTTGTAGGTAACAGAACTGCTCTGTGTAGTACTAGGGTGATGGCTACATAACTATGCATTTGGTAAATCCCATATGTTTGTACGCCACAAAGAATGAACTTTATTCAGATTATTTAAAAATCAACCAGAATGTCAGAGAATCTCAAGATGGAATAAAGACTGTGACAAATGAATCTAGGTGCACTGTAAATGTCCAACATAACCTTCCTGAAGGGAGTGGGGGAAAAGGAGCTGACCTAACTAACTTTGGAAAATGGTATTTTTAGGGATTACTGCAAAGCCAAAAATAAAAAGAACTGCACACGATACCTGGTAAATTTGTTTCTTGAGGGAATGTAAGTTAGCAATTCTGAAACTACATGTACATGGGGATTGAACAAATAAATAAATAAATTATAGATAATGGGAGTCAGATTCTCATGGTTCAGAAAAAAACATTACAGATAAACAAGGAAGATTAGCTAGAAATGACCCTGGGGTAAAGGACTAGAGTCAGAGATATCATATGGACTCATATTTGTTTCAATATGGATGCACATGGATATATACAAAAGTAGAGTCATATGTGTACATATGGGTTCGTATATACACATAGGTCTGACCACTGAGAGAATCTGGATAGTGTCAGCCCAGTAGCAACAAACACATGCAGCATCCAGGTCTTGGTTTTTAACAACCATTCTCCAAAAAAAGGAACTAAGCGTCCATGGGAAAGTGGTTAATTTGGGGCTGGGAAAAGGAAAACACCAGATGAGCCTGGAGCATCTTATAATGCCAGAAATTAAGAAAGTAAGGAAGTGCTAACAAACAAACAAACAAACAAACAAAAAAATAGTACCTGCATGTCAAAAAGACATAGACGTTTCCGGTGGCCAAAGCTGGGACAATTGGAGCAATAAAATAGTTCCTCTAAGGGATTACAGCAGGGGCGCCTGGGTGGCTCAGTCAGTTAATTGTCTGACTCTTGATCTCAGCTCAGGTCGTGATCTCAGGGTGCATGTGGAGCCGGCCCAAGATTACCTTTTACCCTGCCTCTCTCCTCTGCTCACATTCATTCTCTCTAAAATAAAAATAAAAAAAAAATTAAAAGGTTAAGGATTATAACATAATAAAATAAATATTCATAAGTCCATATGGATGTAAATAAATAATTGAATAAATAAATGGGGAGAAGAAATAAATCTTACAGAACTCCATGTAATACATACAGGTATTTCTCTCCAGGAGGTGGAGCTTAGCTCCTTTTCCTCATGAATGTGGGCTAGACTTAGTGAGTTGCTTCCAAAAAATAAAGTATTGAAGGAAAAAAGGGGAGTAGGGAATTCAGTTAACATCAGCAGCGATAAACTCTGTTGTGCCGATAAACTCAGACGTGCCGTCTGAGATGTGATGGGGACACATTACCTGTGTGGTATACTTCCCCAAAACCCAGAACTAGTCTAATCAGGAAAACACATCAATAAAGAGACATTGAAGGACATTCTACAGAACGATTGAATAAGAGTTTAAAATTGTAAGGTCATGAAAAACTAGAAAAGAATAAGAAAGTGCTCCAGATTGGAGGAAACTAAGAAAACATGACAACCAAATGTGATGTGGTATCTTGGACTGGATCCTGAACAGAAAGAGGAGATTAGTGGAAAAACTGGTGAAACCCAAATAAAGTCTGTAGTTTATTTTATAGTATCATACCAATGTTAATTTCTTTGTTTTAACAATGTACAGTGGTTATGTAAGATGTTAACATTCGGGAAAGCCAGGTGAAGAGGAGACAGGAACGCTTTGTTCTATCTTTGCAACTTTTCTGTAAATCTAAATTAAAAGTTGAAAAAAAAATTTAATGACCAGGAAGCCAGAGTACAAAGAGAACTGGACAATACACATGTAGAATAAATAAGCAGGAAATAAGGAAAGTTGGATGTAAGAATTGGCATTTCACAAAGGTTTTACTACTCCAGACAGTTGTTCAGATCATCTTAGGTCATCTGGATTTTGGACATTTTGTCACAGTAAAGGCAAGCAAGGAGGAACAGTGGTCTTCAGGGAACTGGAAAAGTCCTTCAGAGATTCTGCCCAAAGGTTTGGTGTTGGGGAGATATGTTCATCATTGTGCTGAGGAGTTGAGTTTATAACTGGCTTTTGGGTACTGTTTCAGAAGACCAATCCAGATGAATTTTTTCAGTGAATTAATGAAGTTGTCCTTTCATCTGCCACTTTATATTTTATAAAGATATAAACCTGCCATCTTATATTGCCGTTTTATCCGCCTTCAACATCTTGAGGCTTTGTCATGAAAGAGATTTGGGTTCTCATCTGCTGACGGCATTTTCTCTGAGATTATGCCAATATAGCAAATTCTAAGAACTTTCCCAACCATTTTCAAAATATGATACCCACTTGTACATTTCTGTTGAGACCAAGGCTAGCCTTCCAAGTATGTGGAGGTGGTAGCCTCAAAGACTTTTCAAGTTCTCTTCACTTGAGGGTGGTTTAGTACCTTACAGTCTGTATTAGCAGTTCTTTTTGTGTGTTAAGCATACCACTTGCCAGCCTCTGCCTCTTGTGCTCTGTACGTGACATGGTGAGCATGGTGGATGTCATATATTGGATTCTCTAGAGGAGAGACTGTGAGTCTCTCAGATTTTCATGCAGGAGGTTTACAGGGGAACGCTCTTGGAATTGACACCAATTCCAATAAAAGAAGAAGGATTCAACATAGGGACAAGGTGAGCTGTCATGAAGTTGCAACAGGGATCTCAGATAATCTATAGGTAATTCTGGAGTTGAGATAGTCCTTTATATTTGTACAAGTTGAGGAAAGAGAATGGGGCCCCACCCCATGACCAGTTATTGAGAATAGACCACACACTGTTGTCAGCTTGGGTAAGGCAGGTCCTGTTAGCAGAGGGAAATTCCTGGGGAGGGATTTGGGTATGAGTTGTCACTAACCAACACTCCAAGCAGTTATAAAAATCCTGCAAGGGGATCTCAGAGGCATATCACTATAGTTCTCCATTATACTGAGTCTTCCTCCAAACGGAGTTAAGCCCATCTGGAAACAGCCTCTCAGGATTTTGGTTGGTTCTCTTCACAAGAAAACTTAACAATATTAAGACAGTGGAATGAACTATACCCCCCCCCTCTGCAGCTGGTCTCAAAGCCATTACTGATACTTTTCCTCTCCTTCCTTTGCTACCCATTCTAGATTCCTCCCACTCAGTTGTATCTCTGAAGGTCTTGGTGGCTAAGCTGGTGGGGCCATACACTCCTAATCCCTGAATGTCCTGAGACACTGGTCACTGTCACCATCTCAGGTCACGGCTGCTCCTTGAGTCCATGTGTTGTGAAGGTGGGTCAAAGGAATACCAAGAGATGGTCTAGCCGATCACTGATTTAGTGAAGAATTCCCTGCCTTGCTTGTATAACCTCTGCAAGACCTAGTTTGGCACAGGAGCCCAAAGTAACTGAGCAGCAATGGTAGCTTCCAGTTTAATTGGCTTCTCACTGTGTCCTCTGGGAGAAACAATCACTCCTTTCAGAACTATCACTTTAGACCTACATATCCTAGTCAGGAACAGAAAGTAGAAATTCCCCAGGTCACTGCTATTGATGCTACCTTTCCCTCTAGGTTCTTGGACATTTTCCAGGGGAATATATCACGTGATTGACTTAGGGTATATATTGCAACCTGGCGGATGCCATCCCATTCTGTTAGGGCATCTTCTCTAAGATGGCACCTCATCTGCCCTGTCAAAAGGTCGTTCTAGAAGCCCAGAAGCTTCTGGAAGGTGAGGAATATGATAAAACTAGTGAATCCTATGGTCATGTGCATGCTGCATCTCCTTTGTGGGAATTTGGGCCCCATGGTCTAATGTGATGTTATGTGCAATCTTTTGTTAGTGAGTCAAACACTTTAGAAGGCAAAACCATATTCAAAACATGTGCTAGTGTCAGCCAAGATAAATAGTTGTCCCTTCTAGGGTGGAGAAAGTCTAATGTAATCAACTGTGGCCAAGTGACCGGTCTCCTCACAGCATGGTATGAGGAACTTAAAGTACCTCTCATACACCTATCAGTCTACCTTCAAGTCACACTATACCACTCCATGCAGAGTATTTTTATAAGCATAATTTAAAAGTCTTTCACCAGTAATGCTTACATTTTACCTCTCCAGGCTGTTGTACTGTTGTTGTTATATATTTAACTTGTATGGATGTTACAGGGTGTACAATACATGGTTATCATTTTTGTTTAAGGAATCAATTTTGTCTTTAAGAAATTGAAATATGAAAAAAAATGAGATATGAAAAAATCCCTGGACTTACCTACCTTTGGACTTCCTGTTAAATGAGATAATGTACATTCCTAACATTTAAGCCACTGTTTTTCAGGAGTTCTGTGACTTGCAGCCAAATACATCTTAAGTGATAAGTACTTTTACCATGACTCAGTTTCTCAGATTTACCTGATTAGTTTCTTCCAGAATAGGAAAGACGATGTTCTGAGAATAGCGGTTGCTATCAGAGAAGGTGGAATCCCAATGGCAAACCACCTAGTTCACAATTTTTCAAAGGGGTGGCACTATCGAACCATGACTGTGGGCAATCACAAAACCCTTAATGTTAGATTCATTTAACAGACAATGGCTATGCAGAAGTTGCACTGATAGGGAGCTTGCTGGCAATGTCCCTGGAAGGAGAGCTGCATGGATTCTTGAGTGGAATACTAACTTCCAATGCCCGTGATCCACAGGAAGAAAAAAAAAAAGCCCTAGCCAAAGTTACTTGAAATAATATATATTAATACAGTTCCATCATAAATAATACATACTGTTAATATGGCTTTAAATAATGTATAATGCTAGATTTGCATAATAAATAATACATAAATATGTAATCATCCCATGAAGTCATATGAAATTAGTAATCGTGCAGAAAACTTAACCTATTAACATGCTACGAGAGGAAAGGCTTACAAGTGGCTCCGAGGGCATTAATCATTGCTGCCGTGCAATATCTTAGCTCCGAGAAACACCAGCCTTGTACAAAGTATTTGATCTCTATTTCTTTCTGCAGAAAATAACTAGTAAGAGACTTTTCAGTGTGTAGTCAATAAAGAGTTTCTGAGCTCTGTAAAAATAACATTGTTTTTTAAATCTCCAATCCATCAGTGATTGAAGGACTATTGAAGAGTTATTTCCTAAAAGTGAGGCAATGAAAATCATTGTCATTGACTCCATCAAGCCCTTCCATTTTTTCCAGGGATTCAGTTGTATTATTTTATATAATAGTAATGCTAGTCCCCTGTGAAGTAGGTAGACACCATTATCTCCATTTTCCAGCTCAGGAAACGGGGGTGGAAGACGTTAAGTGACCTATCCGAGGTTATACAGGCGGCTGGTGGCAGGGAGAGGTATACACTTCTCCTGAAACTAAAGCCTGTTGTTTTTCCTTTACAATGTGTACCCTGCTCTCATTTGAAGTGTAGCCTTTCTCTGTGGATTAAGATGCTGGATATTTTATCATTCAGATTCGGCAAGCCTTTGAAGAATTCATTTTGTGTGCCTGACGCTGTTTTACACACATCATGTAGGCGATGTCGTTTGTTCCCCACAATATTCCCATTGGGCATTTGTACCTTCGCCTTCATCTTACAGGTTAGGAAACCGAGGCTCAGAAAATGAAATGACTTGCCCAAAGACCCAGGGTGTGAGGAAAAGCTGAGTCGTGAGATTCCAAACCACAGCACGCTGCATCTCTGATGAAGGGTGATGTATGGTGCCTCCTGCTTTAACACCTGGTTCTTGGGCCTTCTCCAGAGAGCAGACCTAAGACTCTTGCCTGGTAAAACTGGATGGCTTCCTTCTGGAATACGAGAGGTAATGTTCTAGAAGTGAGGGTTGTTGTTAAGATATTTGGGGGCTCGGAGAGCAAACTTTCTATTTTGCAGATTTTCAAAGGGCTGGCACTCTAAGTGACCTCAGGTACATCAGTAGCCAAGCCTACTCATGGTACTTCACAAACACTCAAAATTCTTGAGTTTCTCATGTTCTCCTTCTCTACAGGATACAGTTGGTTAAAAGTCCCCATTCCTCTGGTAATAGCATTCTTGCAAATTGCGCTTTGAGATACATTCTTCTGGGAAAGACATAACCTACTGAAGAGGTAGTAAGAAGGGTTGACACCATAAATGTTGAGATTACCCCAGAGAGTAAATATAAACCACTTGCATCTTTCAGGCTGAATTATAGCTTATCAAGCGCACATTAAACCTTTAAGCCTTTTTTTCCTTAAGTAAGAATAAATCTAAGTTGACTATTCCAGCATATGTATTTGTTTTCCCTACAGTGTCTATAAACCATGTCCAAGGTGAGTATTTATAAGCCTGAGTAAAAACTAGACAAACAATTCTGAGAATAAGTGACAACTATAGCAGTTAGTGATAAGACAGTCACAACAAAGGAAATGCTATGCATTAAGTGATTTTTCTTGCAAATCCTTTATACATATGTCAGGCTGTGTGCTGGCAGAAGGAAAGAGCATAAATCAAAGAGAAAACCAATGTAAGAAAGGGTTTTTAGGCAAATGCTGTCTTATATGCATAAATCAAATAAATAGTGATTTTAAAAACCCAAAGGAACAGCATAGAGTTCTGTGGAATTTTGTACAATGAAGTTATTTAGCAATTGCACAACAATTTGTCTTTATGGCGCACTTTGCAATTATTTGCTCGTTAAATCTTATGACACTTCTGGCAAATGGGTCCATACCATTAGTGTAATTTTCTAGCCAAGGTCACTGAAGCAGGGAATTAGAAAGGAACCTTCTCAAGGTTGCACAGCCAGGTTCAGGTGTCCAAGGACTTCAGAACTCCTGTTTCCACAGTCTTGCGTTGGAGTTACAGGGTAATGGTTCAGCTCCCTGTTGGCTCCCTCCTTGATGAGGGACGCATTGGCAGGGCATACCCAGACATATGGAGGTGGGTGGTGAATGCAAAGACTCCTGGCAGCAAATCAAGAAGTGCCAGTGGTTGATGTTGGTGTTAACTTTGCAGCTGGAACGTGAACCCACTGCCGTGTCAACACATGCCTATATGATGCAAACACACATCTGCAACAGAGCCTAGTTTGAGATGTTCACAACCATGAGGTCTAAAGTTACAGTTCCCAGCCCAGGCTGCGATGCCTGGAGTGCTTTAAAAACAAATCAGTGCCCCAGGATCAATTAAATCTGAATCTCCAAGATTGCGACTTGGACAAGGATATTCTCAAAGAGTGACCCAGGTTTTTCTAACATGTGGCCAGACTTGAGAACCGCTGGTATAAAGATCCTAATAGGTCCATGGTTGGGCAGGTTGTTCACTGCCCAAGGACATCTGACTGAAGGACCAGTGGGGACTGAAATTCAGCCCGTACACAGTGTGCCCTCATTTGGAGGTGGCAACAGTTTTTAAATGAGGGTTATTTTTTGTCTAATTTCCGCAAAGGAGGCCCTGGGTCATTCCCCTATTCCCGGGTGTGCATTGCTGCATATCCAACATACTCTGTTTCAGCTTATTTTATATGCATACATCAGCAATTATATTTAGGATCTACTGAATGCTGGGCCCTTGATATACACAGGGATACAAAACATTCACAGCTCCTGTCCTTATGGAGTCCATGGTCTGCAGGAGAAGGCAAGTGATTTAACAGCGAGTTACATGACACTACGAGTATGCGTGTAGGAAGAAGGGCACTCCACCCGGACCTGGGGGCTCAGGGGATCTCTTGTGGAGGCAGTATAAAAGGGAGGGGCGGCACTGAAGGCTGAGTGCTAGCGCTCAAAGAAATCTAAACTGAACAGAGACCAGGATTACCGGGGAGTTGGCAGTGGTTCAGCCTGTCCATCCACAGCCTGGGGTGTGGGAAGGATGGATGGGGGGCTGAGGAGTGTGGCTGGTTCTCCCAATCTTCCAAGAGGAGGGCTGGCCATTTGCAAGCTTAATCACTGTCCTCCACTCCTCAGCCCTGCCATCCTCCTTCCACGTTTCCATTCTCTCTCCCTCCCTCCCCTCTTCCTGTCAGATATGGTCCTTGATTAGAGTGGAAAATACCTAAACTGCTTGTACCTTACTTCCTGGAATCTTAAACTCCAGGCGCTGGAAAGAAACAGAAAGCTGAGACGCAGGCAAGGGAACAAACAAGCATGGGGACACAGATGCCACCACCTCACTCGGTGCCACCTGGCACAACCTCACAGTTGGCAGAGAGTCCTCCCTGCTCACCACTCTCTTCGCTTGCCATGCCTGGTCCTGAATTCACAGTCCACATTACCGTCTCAGTCCCTGGGCTGGTGGTGTGGGGGGGGGGGGAATGGGTGCTGTAAACCAAATGAGTTTGGTCACAAGCTCGTGGAATGATTGCACCCGAGTAATTGGGTACAGCAGCACTTGTTACACCAACCCCTCTATTTCTGATGATGTTTGAAATTTTCTGTTACGAAAGGAGAAAAACAAAAACCAAATCCAGATCCTCTACTGCTCCTTGCCTTTGTTCATTTTGCTTCTCATTGCCTCTAGTGATACTCTGTTCTTTTTTAAACCCTGATTTGATTTGATTTGGGTTCAAGGGTTTTTTTTTTTTTTCATTTTTTTAATGTTTATTTATTTTTGAGAGAGAGAGAGAGACAGACAGAATGTGAGCAGGGGAGGGGCAGAGAGAGGGAGAGACACAGAATCTGAAGCAGGCTCCAAGCTCTGAGCTGTCAGCACAGAGCCCCACACGGGGCTCAAACTACGAACTGTGAGATCATGACCTAAGCCGAAGTCAGACGCTTAACCAACTGAGCCACCCAGGTGCCCCTCTAGTTTTTACTCCAAAATACATGCCTTCATTTTATTCATAGGGTGATTTTAATTTCCTAATAAGTTAAAATCGCGATTCAACAGATCAAAATTCGCTTCACTTCCCCCACCGCCTGCCAAAGTTCAGGAGTGCATGGGTACACCCATAGGTATATACATATATAACATACCCATCCATTTCTCCCCCTCGTAGTTCTGGTTGATGGTCCTGCTTCCCTTCTCACTGTGGCTAGGGCAACTCTGAACATTCGGAGATTCAGTCAGGCCCACACCCTGATTACACCACCCTGGGAAACTGAAAATATTTCTTCACTTCCAGTTGGAAGACCTACGGTGGGATTGGGGGTAAATGAGCATTCGGCTTTTGAGCAAAGACAAGCTCTGCACTGCCAAGCCGATCTCAACCCATTTCCACGCATTAGCCCACTGCAGGGCAGCTAAGTCTCTACCTTCCAGGGGGTGAGGACTTAAACTTGTAAACCAGAAGGAGACTTTCCACAGTTCTCCAAGCCTTGGGCCATTCACTGGGTTTTACAGCACCGCCGAATCCCAGGACACATGTGTACCATGAAACATGGCCTCTTCTGGACAGCCAGGGTACCTCGTGCTTACATCTACCATGTGTGGTACCACATCGTGTTCCATGATCTTCCTTATACCTTCTCCTCCCTATAGACAAGCTCAGAGCACAAAGGTGGGGCAGTCTTTTCTAAACTCCCTATACCTGGTGTTTACTATGTGATCCACGGTTGGTGATCCACATATATTTGTTGAGTGAATGAACTGCCAAATCGTACTGAAATTTAAGCCTATTTAATTTGGAAGGAATTTATGTGGAGATAAAGAATAAGTACATCCCATATTCACACCTTCCAGCAGACAAATATGTTATACCCATCTTTTGATGGCCTCAATTCCATACATGGGAGCTATGACTTGGCTTCCTAAGGAGCAGCCTACGTTCTCTGTGTCTGTCTCATAAGGACGTGGCCATTCTGCCCCAGCTTTACCTTCTCCAAATCAATCAGTTGAAGGAAAAAGAGAGAAAAATCAAATTTTACCTTTGTGCTTTTGTCAAGACTGAAGAACTAGTTTATTGATGAAGAATGGTCTTTATTTCAGCCAGTCTGTGGTAGCTTTAGATGGCTACCACTGAAGCCCTCATGGCTCTTGTCTATTCCCAAAGGCCAATTCATGTCCCTCCTGTGCTGTGATCTCCAAGGACCACAAATGTGGGTTCACTGAGAGCACGTGAGCAGCCCTCTCCATGAGACAACAGGCAGCGAGTTTACGGCACCCTCCCATTGCTGGTTCGGTCTTCGGGCTACCAGGAGGTGGATGAGGATTTGTAGCCCATGAAAGAACCACCCCTAAGCTGCACCCTAAAGGGAAACAGAAGGGAGAGTCAGCAGGCTCTGCCCTACTCTGCTACTGAGGAGTTACTAGATTACACAGGCATCCAGCCATAAACTTGCTTCCACCAGCATAAATCACACAAACATGACAGAACTGAACATGTGCTGGAGCCAAATGTGCATATTGCGATTCTTTTGTCATCTCCTCAACCAGACCTTAAAACAGTAATTTCATAGCTCTGCCCTCATTTGAAACCTGACATTGTCTTAACAGACCCGAAAGGGTGAGGAGTCTCACACAGCTGGAGCGGAAGCACTGCAGTTCCCGCGTGCCCTCCTCCGCACTTCCGGTGCCCTCTGACCCCTGCGTGGTGAAAGGAGCCGCGGGGACCCTGGCTTCGCCCTTCGTGGACTCCTGGTTTGGGCTCGCTTTGCAATTGAGGAAACTGAGGCTTGGAGAAGGTAAAACCGCGTCCGTCGTGGCGTCGCGTGAGGATCAAGGAGCTCACTGATAAAAAGGCCCTTAGCGTGGACTGCGGTAACGTGACTTGCTCGTCCTCCTGGTTGCCCTTGTTGCGTTGCTGCTTCCAGGGCGTTCTGTAGGCTTGTCTCTTTTCTCTGACTCTGTCATTGTCCTGGCTGCCCCTCAAGGCCAGAGCCCACGTCTCCTCTCTGTCTCATGGCACCTTCTCTCATTAGGCACTCAATAAATGTTGTTGACAGACTGGCTGACTGCCTGACTAAAAATGGCATCTCTCCACCAAGGGCAAGTGTCCTTCACTGCCTTTATTTATTGCTTAATGTCAAATGGTGTCATCAGCATGGTATAATTTTCCTGAAATGCACATCAGGATTAATAAGAGGGGTAGAGAATTCCAAATTGTTTGGGGGTTTTGGTCCCAATTAGTATCATATCATTAGTAGCAGGACTTCAGTAATATCTTGTAGGGGTAGAAATCTTTGAGTTAAACATGCCAATTTAACGCTGATTTTATCTGATGTCCCCAATTTTTATGACACGATTTGTATGCATATTATACAATTTTCAGCTGTTATAGGTTACTTCCTACTGCTTTAACTTTGGGAGACGAAAATCAAGCGTCAGAAGCACATGTATGCTGTTTAACAAATGACAAGAACAAACAAAGAAAACCATTCCCTGTTTTCCATTTGAAGGTCTCCCTTCTTTTCAACAAATTGTCAGCAGGCTTGGGAATCCAAGTGAAGGCGTCTCTGTTCCAAGCTACATTCTTGTCTGTGTGGTTTGCAAGAGGAGGGGGTGGGGGGAAGATATAAGTTTGATAAAGTCCTTATGAGGCTTTTTTCAAGTAAAACATTAAACACACACACACACACACACACACACACCCGAACATAGTAAATCCAGTTTTACGAGGTTTATGAAATGGTTCCGAATCGTAAAACAGTCCATCCATTTGTCTTTGGATGGACCGCTATTCTTTCAAAATCTCCATCATGACTGCTTTTGCAAACACTCGCCAAATGCTGTCCGATGGGTTATCATTGCCTTGCACTTTTGTTCTTTTGTTAATTTTGGATAAAGTCCTAGAGTGCAGCAATATTATTGAACTCATTTCTGCTTAGGTCTCAAGTTTCGATAGCTCCTCTATTACCAAGTGGCAGTGCACCCTATAGGCACAATAAATAAATAATACAACACTGAAGCTATAACAAATCACAAAATACATTATTAAAAAATTAAGAAATAAATATCCCCCTCTTACTTAAATAGAGATTGATTTTATAATGTGGAAGGCTGAGGAGAGCCTGCTCCAAGATGTATTAAAGCCTGGGGACAGGGAGAATACACTGTAATGGGCATTTTGCTCCCTCAGCCAGAGGAAGAAAAAATTCCTCCAAGTGAATGGATGTATTTGCGAGGTGGAAGCTGATATTCTCTGTTTGTTCGCAAGCAAGGTGTGATGCACTGACGCCTTCGTCATGTGAGGTTGGAAAGACCTGCAGGACACATCTGTCTCTCGTAAGCACAAACTGTTAGTCTGGATGAGGATGAAGAAGACAGATGCTTTCCTAGAACTGAAGTTGGGGAAGCACTGTTCCTTTCCTTTAACTTTCAAGCACCATTCCAGCTTCCAAAAAGATGTTCTCAAACTAGGATTCTGCCAGGCTTCCTCCAAGGTGTCTTATTTAACAAGGAGACGATATGGCATAGATCTCACCACGAGGCATTCATTTCAAGAGAAAAATTAAATAGGATCCCTTCTCCAGAGTTATGAAGACTTTTCTGTGGAAAAGATAAAGCGCTTTGGGTACCTCCACTCTTGGGAAGTCACTCTTGCATCACTTACTTTGTATGGCACCAGCGACTCCCTGGAAGCCACTGCCTTTGTACTGAAGAAGCTACCGTCTGGAACAGTGTGGCTTTTTCCCTATCCCAGCAAACCTTGCTGACTTCATTGCTCCCTGCAAAGCCTCCCACTATCTCTGTATAAGGAGAAAAGACAGCTCCTAACAATTGCCCCCACCCTTTCCCCACTCCATAGGTACACAAGACCTTTACTCTGGTGGCCCACAGACAGAAGTTCTTCATTTCCTTATCTCATTGCTGCCTGTGAAGGTTGCTGGGGAGACTCAAACATCCTCTCAGGCCTGGGAGTTTAAACCCATGCACAGGGAAGTTCCCACCTACTAAGTAGTTTTTAACAGACCACTGGAAATGGGTGACTTAAATGAGCTGCTCCATTTGGTTATATGACAATGACTGAGTGAGCCCCTCTGGTTCCAAAGGCTTATGACTATGTCCTTTGTCTTTCTTCCACGATTTCATAAGGTGCATTTAGGCAAGGATTGTGGTGATGATTTCGCATTTGCTTGTCTCATTTTTTATGGAGACATTTTCTCAAATACACCTGAAATTCTCTGAAACGTGGAGACATCTGGGAGCCTAAGCTCCCAGAGACCACCGTCTTTGGTGTATGGCTTCTGAGGTCACCCACAGACCTTAATACCCAGCTGGTAAATGAAGAAGAGCCAAGTTGAAGAATGCAGGGAGGATTTTGACATGCCAGGCCTGCTGTGGAAAACATTACTTCCGTGCATGTTCCCCTGGCCAGAACTGGATATGTGATCTTACCTCTATTTAAGTGGAGCTGGCAAATGTCCTCCCCAGCTGGGCATCAACACGTTGGTGGTGAAGATTGCAATGACAGGAAGTGAGAAGGCTGGTGAGGAGCATGTCAGCTGGCAGTGCTGAGACCAGTTAAAACTCAGTGTGGAAATCGAACTTTCCCACACCCCGTGGCACGCCTGGGATTCTTACAGAGATCTTGGTGAATTCTTGGGGATTGAAATTCTCAAGATGACTTCTGCCTTCAGACTCCCACTTTCTGTATCTGCTGTCTGCACTCTGCAGTGGGTCAGTGTATAGGCAAAACACAGCCGCTTTTTGGTTTTGGATGACGCTGTATGGCATGCACGCACACACACACATCCATGTACTCTCTTCACTCCCATAAAGTACATGTGAGGAAGGTAGATCCTGCTAAAACTTTATAGGTCATGGAGATTTATGGATTACATTGCAATTTGCATAGCCAACAACTTCCCATCCATGTTAGTTCTGCCACTGAGAATTTCTCATGTTCTCTGTCATTTCCAGAAACATCCAACTTTCCAATGCCTTCCTGGCTAACTGGTCTTTCTCTCTCCATTTCCTTGCTTTGCTCCTCTTCTTTCCCCAACCCAGGAGTAAAAGTCCAGATTTCTCTGCTTGCCTCATAGGGAGCCCATTGGCTTGCTTGGGCCCCTACCTCTGACCTTTAGCAGTCGGTCAAGGCTTTCCCCAAGATGCGCTGGGCATGAATTCTGGGAGGCACAAATCTTCCGAGCCATGTCAGAAGCTGCCTTCTGCTGTAAGGTGTAAACCTCTGTTGTGCTAAGCCACTGAGATTCCAGGTGTTATCAGTTATAGCAGCTGGCGTTACCTTAAGTCACACAGGGCAGGAGCAAAACACATGGTTCTTGTAAAGTGAGGTCAGAGGGGGCCAGGTTGTACGATGCCTTATAAGTAAGCACTGATAAGAAACTGGCTTTTATTCTAAGTGCAGTGGGAGGTCATTAGGTTTAAGCATGAAAGAGAAGGAATCTAGGTTTTCTTTCTTGCTACTGTTTGTAAATGTCCTGAAATGAAATGAGAGTAGAAGCCAAGAGACCCATCGGGAGGCCGTTGTCATTTTACGTAGCACTGGGTAATAAAGAAACAGGGATATGATGGCTAATGTTATGTGTCAACTTGGCTGGCCACCGTGCCTCGGTATGTACTCAAACATCAGTCTGTATGTTTATGTGAGGGTATTTTGGATGAGATGAACATTTAAATCAGTGGACTTTGAGTAAAGCAGATTGCCCTCCATAATGTGGGTAGGCCTCAACCAATCAACTGAAAGCCTGACATCCCCTGAGCCAGAGTGAATTCTGCAGCAGACGGCCTTTGGACTTGAATTGCAACATGGGCTCTCTCTGCTGGGTCTGTAGCCTGCCAGCCCACCCTGTGGATTTTGGACTTGCTAGCCTCCATAATTACGCGAGCCAATTCCTTAAAATAAATCTCTCTCTGTCTCTCTACACATACGCACACACATACATATAAACATATACATACATATATCCATACACACACAGTATACTGGTTCTCTTTGTCTGGAGTCAGGACTAATACAGGGGGTATAAGCCCACCCAATATCGAGCAGTAGCAGCAGCCATGGCAGCACATTCTGCTATTTTTTGAGTCCGATTCTGTGATCCAGGCACTCTGCTTGATGTTTTATACACATCATCTCCTCCAACCACCCAACAAGTGAAGATTTTTGCACCCATTTTACAAATGAGGAAATCAAGACTGAGAGAGCTAAGTGAATTACCCAAGGTCACATACCTGATAAGTGGTAGAATTGCCTGGGCAGGAGCCCTTCCTGCCAACCTCCCCACCACCCCCCCAATGATTGAATGAAAAAAAAAAATGAATAGCAGCAGGAACCAAAAAATTCAGGTCTGGTGAATCCAAAATTCTGTTTTGCTGATGGCTAAAGCAAATTCATTAAATCCAGTACATTTTCCTTATGTATTAAAATAACATTTGCAATCTGCATGGGGCCCTTCTTTCTGCTAACGCATGGCAATTATATTTTTACACTGCAACTGCAAATCTGGTTTTTAGTTTTCCCGTTTTGTTTTCATAAGCATACTTTTACAGCCAATTGTTAACGGATTAACAACTTTGGGTGAAATCCATCAGTCTGCTCTGGTTTACCTCCATGGCTGGGAGTCTGTTGACAAGGACAGAGCACAGAGGAGCTGGCTCTGACTTGAATAGACCAAATGGAGCATTAGTTCCCCTCGTAAACATTCACTGGTCCTCTGCTATGTTCCAGACACTGTGCCATGCGTTCCGGACTCTGCCTCCTCAGCAGCACGGAGTCTATCTTAATCTTCTGGGCTCCCAGAATATAAAGAAATCCCCATCATGAAATAAACACATCTAAACAGCAAAATATTTAGTTTCAGAAATACAGCCAATTGGATATGTCCCAAGTTTCTCCATCTATCTATCTTTGTATCCATTGATCCATACATACATCCATACCTCTTAACAGTTTCTAAGCAATTATATCTCAATAGCAGTACTTTGAGATAACCAACAAAATGGTAATATCTGAAACCCATTCTCTCCTGAACTTTTTTCTGTAACCTACAGCTATCAAGCAAGTCCCTCAAGAGCTGCAGTCATTTGAAAGGTGAGGATTGCTAACCCTCAGGGTTTAACCCTCTGCCCCATCCACACAGCGGCACTGCGGTTTCTGGGGCACCAGAACATGACAAAACCATTCACATTTAGTTTTGCCCTGAATGGGAGGGATGTACAGAGAAAGCCCGAGTGTATAAACATAGCAGGTGTATATTCTTGTAGTTTAAATGAAGTAAAAAGGCAGAACGTATTCAAAGAAAGCAGACACAAAGACTTACACAAAATACAAAGTCACAATCTCCTTGCCCCCATTACCCCTCCTCCGTGCAAAGGCCAGTCACCGTCATCACACACAAGAAGGTGGGAAAGAGTTAAGTAACAAAAGCCGCTGAGGAGGCAGGAGGCAGATCTAAATCCAGCTGCAGAAGCCGAAGGATAAGGATGCCGGTGGAAGGTGCAGAAACACCCCAGGAGCCACATTACAGAGTGGATTGCAGAAAGCAGCCATAGAGGACTGAACTTCTGAGTGATCCGGAAGAGAGAAACACAACTTTGCTTTCTGTCCATAAAATCCCTCACCCTGTAACCACGGCTAGAGTTTTGCAGGAGGAAGCATTCTCAGACAATGGCATTTTGGAGGAGGCATTTTGCCCAAGGCATCAGCAGAATACATTTGTCATCTGAAGGCAACACATGGAGAACTGTACCTCCAGCTTTTCTGCGTTGCACAGAATTATGCTGTCACCAAGAGGAACACACAAAGCTAGAAAGAGAAATGCAAACGACAAAGTCTGAATAGTTCAAAAGGGAAGGTTCTTGTTTTGCGAAGACTGAATTTCTAGAATTACAGACAGGAAGACTTGATACCAGGAGCGTCTAGGTATCCACTTCAGTGATGGCAGGCAGTTTGGATCAGCACAGGGGCCGTGGAGGCAAAGCCATGCTTCATCTCTGCCGAGAGCATCTGTGGAAGGAGGACAGACAGAGAAGGAGGCAGGAGAGAGAAAGTCACTCTTATGTGGATCCTGTAGGGTGAGCGGTAGTTCACCAGGCTAATGGTAGAAGAGAAGAAGCATCCTAAACAAAGCAAAGAAGCACAGAAATAAGAAACAGTATGCTCATTCACCAATGGCTGATGAAGAGGGACATAATAATCATTACAGTTCCTGAGGACTTTTTACATTCATTATTTCATTCAATCCTCCTAACATACCTATGAAGACAGCGTAAATACTTCCATTTTACAAATGAGAAAACTAAGGCAGGGAAGCCAAGTAACTTGCTAAAGGTGGTCTAGTGGTCAGTCATTGAGCTAGAATTAAAACCCAATTCTACACTGGACTGCACATTTTTTGGTTTCCTGTAAAAACATTTGGTACTTAAATAAATTGTATACAGTGTATTTAATAAGCCTTTTCTCAATGTAATGACCTCCTCAAGCTACCACCTTAGATTTCTCTTCCCGTTTGCACCAAGGCTTCTTGAGAGGGTTCTCATGCTTGGACAGCATTTCCTCACCTCCCTCTGAACCTACCCTCCACCTATTGGGATCTACCTCCTGCACCAGTGCTCCACCAACACTGCTCTTGCCAAGGTCAGTCAGGCCCGTGTTTCATTCAAGCGATTGAACACTTGCTGGTGATGATCTCGCTGGGGCCTTGGCAGCCTTCAATGCCATACCCTACTCAAAACAATTTCTGTCTTTTGGCTTCTGTGGGTTAGCAGCCTCCCCAGCCCCCTTCTGTCAGCGTCACAGCTGAGCCTTCTCTTCCCCCTTTTCTGTCGCTCTTCCCTGGCGTGTGGAGGCCCGTGGCATGTGCCAGGCATGTGGAGGCCCGTCAGGGCTCTGCTGTCCTCACACTCTCTCCATGTAATCCTGAAACATTTTATCAACACCTGGTCTTCAGTTGCCATCTGCACTCTGCTGATTTCTAGAAGAGAACTGCTGCTTTTATTTTTTTTCATTTGTTTCTGTTTCAGTATTTGCTGCCTAGTAGCAGCCACTTTTCTTCTGGTGATAGCACCTTTTGCTCTTAGGCCCTCCCCTTATTCTTAGCATCTGTGGTTTGATGGGACTGAATTTGGAGTGGTCATGTGTTTAGAACCTTCATTCTGGTCTCTTTGCTCCAGGAATTGCTTCAGATATGGATACACGGCCACCTGGCTCAGGACTTCTGTTCCCACTGCTGAGGAAAGAGAAGCTTCCTTTAATATGGGCCCTGAACCTGAAAAGATGTAGGTTGGAGGTACGACAGCCATTTTGCCACCACGAGGAGGGAACATCTTTGAGAATGAAGCCAAAAGAGAAAACATAATAGAGAAACTGGGGAGAAAAATGGATCCTGTTGCCCCATTTGAATCTCTATTTCCAGCCGTGCCTCTCGACCTACACACTCCAACCTGGTATCCACTAGCCACCCATAGCTATTAAACACTTTATATATTTTAGTATATTTTATATTTATACAGAATGTAAATATATTAAATACCCTCTAGTACCTTTTTTATATATCAGGTTATTAAATTATATTATTAAAATTAATTTTGCCTGTTGGTTGTTTTTTGTTTTAGTTTTTTTTTTTCTTTTAGTTATTTAGTGTGGCTACTAGAACATTTAAAATTACATGTGTGGCTCACGTTATATTTCTCTCGGACTATGGTGCTCTAGACTTTTAATTTCCATCACTGAAAATTTACTTTGTTTTTGCTGTTGTTTACATCTACAACCATAAACACAAACAACTGTGCAACCATAAAATCTCCTATAATGCAGCCATTAAATATATCTCTATCCCAGCTCCTTCCCCTAGGCATCAGTCCCAAATGTAGTGAGATATCCAATGGGGTAGACATTTATTTTAATACTAGTGAGATGTCCTTTAAAAGTTTCTAGCCATTTTCTATCTCCACCAGTAAAGACATCAGTTTATCTTTGGAAAAGCCTTTCTTTGATTTAAGAAAATAATTGACTTATGAAAATAATTACCTTTTCTGACTCAAAGGTAAAGCAAATGTGGCACACATCATTTTTCAAGAAGATTGTCACCCATTAACCTGTAAATGCCTCAAGTTGACATGTCGCACATTTTGTTTAGAAATGCAAATTAATATATTTTTAGTAGGATTATGCACTTGAAAAGATTTTTTTCCTAAATGTGATTTTTTTAAACTTAATTGTCACCACATTGTTCTTTGTTCTTGGGTATATGTATATGCATATGCTCACATACACATAGGTTCCGTCTTAAAAATTACTCACTGGAGATCAGGAGCAGAAACCAGATGATTGATAGGATAGATGGAGAAGCATATCTTTACCTTTAACTGGAGGGTGCAGAGACCTAAAAGGAACCAGATGGGAAATGCAAAAGTCTACTCTGGACTGAAAACCCACTTGTGATGTTATTTCAGGTGGTATAATCTAGATTTGGGGAAATTGAACATCAAACTTTGTGATTGCCCTGTCTGCGCTCTTAGGACCAGACCACACACTGTGGTCTAAGAGTTGACTTTTTCCCTGAAGAAAATAGCTGTAAAGCTGAGAGAGAAGTATTTCTCTTCTCTTGAATGCCAGGAGCAAATCTGTCCTCTTGAGTAGGAGGGACATGAAACAGAACTGCCATTGTGGTCTGACCACTGTAAATGTTACAGCAGGCTGAGGAGTCCAAGAAAAGGGTTATAACCAGAAGGTAACCACTTATTAAAGCACAAGATCTAGAAGTAGAAGTTAGCTAATATCTTAGTTTTCCCCTTCTGTTTCTAACTACCTTTTAGTATCCCCAAGCCGTCTGTAGAATTTTGTTAAATACCACTGTCTGGTCTATGTGTGCTGTGTATGGTTAAGAGAGCTATATGTGTCCATCCTAGGATTAAACAGTAGAATGGAGAGAGCTGATGTAGTTCAGAGAAGTCAAATAAAAGTTGCAAGAGCTGATTTACCTCCTGGGTCTCATACAGCACCTAGAGGAAAGATGGCTGGTAGAGGTGACAACTGACCTTGGGAAGGGGGTAGTGGAACATGTGAGCTTGAGTGAGGAATTCCCAGAAGGTACTTGGGAGGGAGAACTTAGAAAAACAAAATTCTGATGACCTGTGCAGTGAGACCTTCAGACTCTATTAGCTGGGTATTAAATGAGATCATCAATGCGTAGGAAAGGCAGTAACACTCACCAATACTCCCTGTGCTTCTCAACACTTCCTAGCATCCATACTATTAGCTGGGGGCCATGTGGCTAGTATTGTTGAGTGAGCTCTGAGGAGAAG
The DNA here is from genome assembly GCF_007474595.2 of Lynx canadensis. NCBI lineage: Eukaryota > Metazoa > Chordata > Mammalia > Carnivora > Felidae > Lynx > Lynx canadensis. Next base: position 129,731,918 of record NC_044303.2, read on the forward strand.
TGAAGAGGCAAGGCACAATTTTCCAGGATCTTTTCCACTTTGGTGGCAACCAAAGAGTTGACATATTTCAGTTAGTGTAGCTACAAGATTAAAGAGCTGTCATCAGTGTAGGCCCCTATGTGTAGAGCAGGACTTGCCTCCAGTCTCTTTGAAGCACATAACCTAGCTGAGATAGAAACTTTTGTGTTCATTAGACCATGAGATTTTTGTTTATTTGTTTGTTTAAACTGCAGCATAATCTAGTATATTCTAATGGATACACCATGTAATTTGATTTGCATGGTGCAAGGTACAAAGCAAACACTTTATAAATGTTAGCTACTATGAAAGCTTGTGTCCTGCTTGCTTTCAGACCCATTCTTTGCCTGGCCTGTGTTCTGAGATCCGTCACAGAGGATAGACATCACCAGGCTGTGTTTACAGGACTCTTATGTCTGCTGATTTCTAGTTGGGTTCAGGTAACAGGAGGCACTGAAGGAAATAGGAGAGCAGAAGAATGTGAGAAGCCTGGATGTTTCTCCCTCTCTTTCTGCCTTGGATGGCATCCCTAGAAGAAAGTGCACTTTTAAGTTGTTGAAAGAAAATAATCTAAAATTCTATACCCAACAAAAGTCTTCTTGAAAAATGAAGGCCAAATAAAGACATACACAGGAACACCAAAATTGATAGAATTATTCACCACCAGATCTATACTAAAATAAATACACAGGGATTCTTCATGATCCCAGATGGAAGCACAGAAATACAGTAAGGAATAAACAGCAACAGAAAAGGTAAAAAAATAGCTAAACCTAGATGAACACAGAATGAACAATAATTGTAAAAATATAGTGTGATTAAAACTGTGTACAACTTAAAGTTTTGTAAAATCCTTGCATTTTCTGGTTTGTTAGAAAAGTACCAATTTAAAAGAGATCCTAGTAAGTCAAGGATGCAGACTGTAGTCTCTAAGTAACCATTAAAAAATTATATATATGTATATATTTGTATATAATTAACAAGATACTAGAGAAGGCAATAGAATAAAAATTATTTGATTAATATAAAATGTGGCAAGAAAGAAGAATATAAGAACCAAAGAACAGATGGGGAAAAAGTACTAAGATGGTAAATTTAAACCTGATGTATCATTAAGTTAAATGTAAATGGATTAAATATTCTAGTTAGAAAAGAAATATTACCAGACTTGATAAAAAAACAAAACTCAGTTATATGCTGTGTATCTGAGGTATATCACAAATGTAATGATGCAGAGAGGTTGGAAGGAAAAGGATGTAAAAAAGACAGACCATGAAAACAACAAAAAAAAGAAGGAGAAAAGGGCCTAGAATAGCTAAACTAATATCTGCCAGAAATAGATTTTAAAGCAACAAGTCACTACAACAGCCTTCTAATGAGTCTCTTTCCCTACAGCTTTGTTCTCTCTAATCAAATCTTCAGCTACAAAGTGGTTCTTCTAGAATACTAGCCTGGTTTTATTATATCCCTATTAAAATACATTTAATGATGTCTCATTGTACCCAAAAAATAGCCTTAGTCCTGTCATCTATCCCTTGCCTTCCTCTCCAGATTTACCTCTTGCAACTTAGCACTTCCCTCAGGCTTCATCCATAACCAAAGTCTTTCAGTTCCTGAAACAGACCAGACTCTATCTCTTCACAGATGCTTTATTTCCTTTGGGCTTTGTAGCTAACACCCCCTTCATCCATGGGGTGGACCTCACATCTGGACCTCACATCTCACATCCTGGACCTCACATCTTCTTGAGTCTATCTAACTTCCATTCATCTTTCAGTTTTCAGTATAAGGTCTGTTAACAAACCAATCTCCCTGTCCCCTAGTAAGCACAAGACAAATTGAGTCTTGACAGGCTTGTCCATATTAGGGCTTGTCCTCTCTCTTCCTTACATTTTGGAACTTTGTAACCAACATGAGAAGAAATCTATGCTGGCCAAACAAATATTGAGAGACCATGTGGAACAAAGACAAGCTATCCAACTGAGACCCTTATAGACCAATCTGCCAAAAATGAGATGCGTAAGATCATCCTAGACCGTCCAGCTCCGGCCAAGCTAACCGTAACCAAAAAAGCCACTTCAGATATTCCAGTTATCCTAGCCAACCCAAATTGTGAGCTAAATTAAATAAATGTTGTTATAAACTACCAATTTTTTTTAATGCTTACTTATTTTTGAGAGAGGGAGAAAGTACAAGCAGGAGAGGGGCCGATAGAGAGGGAGACACAGAACCTGAAGCAGGCTCCGAGCTGGTAGCATAGAGCCCGACGTGGAGCTTGAACTCACAAACTGTGAGATCATGACCCGAGCTAAAGTCAAACGCTTAACCAACTGAGCCACCCAGGCACCCCTAAACTAGCAAATTTTAAATGGTTGGTTTACCCAGCAAAAGGTAATCAATACAACAGTCAATATATATGTGAAAACTTACAGTAAATATCTTGAAATACTCATCATATTAATTGTACTTTAAAATAAAAACTCTTCTTTTGAAGCAAATATACAAAATTAAAATCAGTATATGTTGTCCATCTGTTCGATTTGCTAATGATTGTATATTTTATCATGTGATGATGTTCTAGGGAGTATTAACTTACCATCCTCTTGAATACTTTCAACTCTTCTAGTTCTGGCTTCACAATTGCTTCCAGTATGCAAGATGACCTACCTCCACGTATGCAAGTCTCTGCTTTCTATTGTTGCCATTTGATCATTCTTAGTTTAATTCTTTTGTATATTTGAAGATAGCCATAGAAAGAATAATATGTCTGCTCTTGATTTTCTTCTACAGGTCTTTTTTTGAATCAAACTAGGGGGAAATGATGTTTTTACTGCAGCGAAATTGGGGGAAGGGCTTTGAAAGCTAGAATCAGAACATCTGAGTTGTAAGGGGTGGAACGAAGACTCCATGTCTCATTCTGTGGGTGAGTCCCACATCTCTCTGAGCCTCAGTCTCCTTTCGTAAGGGGGTAACAATACACACTTCACAGAGCCTTGTAAATGCTAATGCACTGCACACAGGCAAGTTATTGTTACAAATGAGCAGACTTTAAGTCCTCAGATGGTGGTTTTCTGTTTCCAGTCAAAATGAAATTGGTATGAAGCACAAAGGTCATGGGGTATCCCACCCCGTGGAGTCCTTGTAGCTCCACACCTTCCCCTTGTCTTCCTAAAGAGACTTATTTAGAGGCCTTTGAGCTAGTTCTGGAGACTTGCTTTGTAGCAGCTCAAGTGTGGCTAGAAAAACCTACAGTTGTCAATCAAGTTATCCTGTAACAGGTAACTTGCTTCTTTTGATCAACACATAAGCAAACAAACATTTCAAATAGAGAACCATACAGCCTATGTTTAAACTAATGCAACCATCTCAGTTTCGTCTAATAGACTAGAATGGACTGGGTTTACAAGGAGAGTTGTAAGTGACCAGAGGAATTCTTTGTAATCATTTGATAGTGCCAGAGGTGGAAAAGACAACTATTTTTACAGATACCTCTTTTCCCTTTTCAAAAATGACAGTGACGATAATACATTCAGCACTTTGGCTGAGAAAACTGATTCAGGGCTGCCGACTTTTCAACACTGTGTCTGTATATATGTCTTCTGTTTTAGGGGAAGCAGGTTCAGCTCCTATTTCAAGGACCTTTCCATGCTGACAGTACTTTGTTACCTGAACTACGAGGTACCTTTGCCCTAAGTGAGTGGGTCTGTTCATTTGTCTATTGGCGTAATTTCCCAGCAATCAGCAAGTTGCCGCTCCGTCTCTAATGATGACTGGGTTTTTTATTTGCCGCGCAGCCCGGCAGTATTTATCAATGTCCCTGCTGCTTGCTTTTAAGTGATCACTGATCTATAATTCCTCTTTAGTTTATCAGTCAGGTCTACTTTATAAGATGACTATTTACGAGGCAATATGAATGTTGTCTGGCCTTGGACAGTTACAGCAACAGTTCATTTCAAGTGTCCCATTGTTATAAATACATTCTGGTCTCCACTCAACTCATCACAAAGTGGAAATAAATAGAGCAATGAATTTTTCTCTATAGCTTTTCCAGTTAGGTGAGCTTGTTTCGTCTGGGCTTTCACCTCCCTGTCAGCCTGCAAGTAAACTCTCAACCCGTAAGACACCTAAAGAAATAGGTAATTCTTTCTGAGATTCCAAACATTAAGCTGAAAAGCATTTAATGGGTCTGACTGAAAAATGAATAAAATGTCTGTGGGGTAAATATTCAAATACAAGAATTAGATTTCAGCACGGCAAAAACAAACATTTGTGAGATTTTTCAAATACTCTTTGTCTTTTTTTCCCAAATATAATTTGCATTTGCTAAGTTTCTTTTGTGTTTTTTTTTAAACATCTTGACATTTGAATCTCAAGAGAGTCTATTAGGTGCTCCTTAATAAATTATTCTAAATCTCATTAATTTCTTATCTTCAAGGTGCTTCTTTTAACGAAAGAGCATTGAATTGTAAATCCTTTCCAAGGTATTTATTAGGAGATATTGCTTTGTGACCTTTATGGCCATTTTTTTGGCAGAACCATTATGAAAATAAACTTTGTTCCTAGAGTGTTTAAACAGAAAGAATATACTCAGGCTAACTTTCCATCTAAATTCATCCAAAATATACTCCAAGGATAGAGAAGAGCCATGTTGTTTAGAAAGTCAATCTTTTTAATTCTGCCTTTTTTTTTTTTTTTTCTGGGTAGACTAAACAAATAAGTCACCACAGGCACTGTACATTTTTTCTATTCCTTTCTCTTGGGATGAAATATGAAATAATCTACAAAGTAATTTGATCCAGCAATTAAAAACAAGGACATGAATTACACTAACAACTGTCACATAGAAAGAATTAATTCCCTCATAACACTGCTTGATGTTACAGACCCTAGGTGATTACGAACAGATTGTAATTGGAAAAGAGCCAAACCAATTCAGGTATCTCCAAAACACAGGGGTAAGCCTCAACTTGCAAACAGAGAACATTTTTTACTACCCACAGGAGTATCTTTTTGCAATTGGTGCTCAGATGTTTATCTAGTGATTATTCAATGCACCCAGCGTTGCAGCCATCCGAGGTACTGCACGTGGCGATGCACCGATCCTTGCTTCTGAGAGTTAGCACATCATTAATGGGAAGCAGACCTTCTGGAGGTTGTGTTTCTAGAAATGATGTCCCCCCGAGTATGGATTATTGGCTGCTTGTGTTTAGTACTGTAGTATGTCATTCTAAATAATGGACATTAGCTAGCTGGTGTGTCATTGGGCAAAGTAGGTAGAGGACAGTGATGCCTGCTGCTTGTTGGGAGAAATTTTATTTTCCCAGTGGTGTGCAGATATCACGGCCCCTTTCGAACACTTTATCATTTCTGGTCCGAGGCAAAGCTCTCTATTGAAGAAAACTGTTACACTCTGATATAATGGAAAGAACTTCATTTGGAGAGTCACAAGATCTAGGGTTTTTTTTTTCCCCCTGCTTATAAAAGTACATAATACAAAAAGAAGGTGTACCACAAAAGTACATAATATAACAGGGCATAAGAATTTTTTTAAAAGCATAGCAAAAGACAAGAAAAAATTCTCAATAATTAATCTATTCATGGATAACAACCATTACCATTTGGGGTTTTATTTTTCTAGTCTTTTTCACATTTTTTGAGTTTGAGGTCATCCTTTTTATCCAGTTTATACCCTGTTTTGTTTTATTCTGTTTGCTTAAAATTTGTCAAGTGTATTTTACCATGTCATTGAAAACCTTGACATATAATTTATAACAACTGCATAATAGCCTATCTTTTGGATGTTCCAGAATTTATTTAAAGTCTCCTGATGTTGTCTTCATTTTTAACCACATATTTGTATGTAACTCTTTGTCTACATTTTTGCCATTTCTTTTGGATGATTTTCTAAATGGGGTCCTAGTAGGTCAAAGGATGTGAGCCTTTTTTTGCAAGTTTCTTAGTCTCTGTTCTGATTGCATTGCAGAATCATTGCAAAAACAAAGAAACAAACAAAAGCCCTGATACTTAAAGAAGAAAACAAAATTACCACTGTCTTTGTACCAATTCCTTCCTTCCTCCCTTCCTTCCTCCCTCCCTCCCTTCCTTCCTTTTTCCCTCCTACCCTCTCTGCTTTCCTCTGTCCATCATTCCCCTCTTTCTATGGAAGAGCAATGGAATCATATGATTAAAAACTGTTTTGTAATTTGCTGTTTTTGCCTAACAATACACTGTGGACACAAAGAATATAATATTTTTAAGGCTGTTGACATATGTAAAACTGATGTCCAGAAAGGCCCCATCAATTCCACTCTCGTGAGTGGGGTATGAAGTGACCATCTCATTCTACTAGCACCATCACCAAATATTGCCTCCATTATAATCTTTGCTATTTAACGGTAACTTATTCTAGCTTTATGTTATGTTTATTTGCACATTTGTGAAGGTAAATGTCTTCTTCTCTTTGGACCCTTGAGTTCCCTCTTTTGTCCTTTGTTGCCTACGTGCCTATTTCTTTCTGCAGTCTTGTGTGCATACTGATGCGCATGGGCTCCTGATGTAATAAGTGACTTAGACCTTTTACATCATTGTGGCAAATGCTTTTCTTGTTTCTTGTTCCTTAATCTTATTTATTTTTTTGAATCGGGCTTTTAAAAATTAGTTAAATTTGTTTTCTTTCCATGTAGTACTTTTCTCTTGTTTTCAAATGCAGACAGTCCCTCCACATACAGAGCACAGGTAAATATTCAACTTTTGTTTCCTCTTTACAGTTTTTATTTTAATATACCTGGTATTTATCATGGAATACAGCAGAAGATTAGAATCTACATTGGACTCTGTTTCCAAATATTCAAACTTTCCTGTTAAATTGTTAAGTTTTTTTTTTTTTTAGCATATGTAAAGTTCTTTTTTGCACAAAAGTTGGTTTCAGAATTCTGCCTTACCTTCTAGAGTATAAGCTTCATGAAGTCAGGCATATTTATTGTAGTCGCCTCATGCCTATTACGTACCCCTCTCTGTTCGGCCTAATGAAAGTCAGGTAAGCAAAGAAGAATTGGAATTTATTCAGAGAAGTTAAAGTCCAACCCGTGGTAAACTCACCAAAATTTGTCACCCCACCCCTAAAATGCTATAGATATGAATAAAATATTGTAAACCATGCCTGAAAAAAATATAGGCATAAATATCAAATCTATGAAATGCAATTTGTATAGAAACAAAAATCTGAGATCTGATTGAATTTTAGGTATGTAGTACTTTCCAGATGAATAGCCATGTCCCTTTAATTTTATGTTAAATGCTTAATCATAGGGTTTTAATTCTCCTTATTATGGTTTTAAAGGAAAATGCAAATGTTGCATGTACTGAGTGTGCAAACAGTGGGGAGAAGATACGTTAGGTTAAATTTCTCCAGAGAAAGAAGCTGCCAGTTTCCAAAATATGAGTTCAAAAGTACTATTCACTTAAAGGTGTTGATTTCTTAAGGAAATTGGGGTTTTCATCCTGAGTCTCTTTCTCTGTCTTTTAATGAAACATGAAAGGGGCTATAATACTATTGGTTGCATGTTTAGAGACAGGTCAGAGGGCTGAAAACAAACAGCTTTATTTCCAAGGTACTTCTAAGGCAATAATGCCTGACTGTGTAAGGGCAGGACCAAAGGGACAGATGGAGGGGGGCAGGGAGGCAAGAATTTGTCCTGGGAAAGGTACAGTCATAAGTCACCAAGTTTGTTTAAGGAGGTTATGCCACAGAACTGTTTTGGCAGGTATACGTGAAAAGAAAAACTTAAAAGTGCATAAGCCTGGGTCTCAATATCATCTGGAGTTTGCACATTCTGGTAATTCGCAATTCGTTCTTGCTTATTATCATCGAGTTAGCAGATTTCTTCTGAAATCACAAGCAGTCATGATAAGATAGGACTGCTAATGCTTTGCTCTGATGTTATTTAAAACTCTGATTCATGGTTTGGATAAACTAGCCATGCCCCGTGTCGTGATATTAATGGAGAGAGGGAAAAATCTGGATTCAAATTTCCTGCATCATGAAAATTCAAAACAAGAGCAATATTGCTGCCAATCAAATCTTCAAACCTGTTCTGATTCAGAGACCAGATTTCTAGATTAAACATTTGCAATCAGATCAGGTTTTGGAGGATGCAAAGCTATGTGGAACCAGCATTATTGAATATCTGAAAGTTCCAGTATGACCACTTGAGGTTTTCCACTGTGCCTTCTGGAACCACAGTCACCTTTGAAGTGTTTGAAGCTGTGAACCTCAAGTTGCTTATTATGCAGATGCATTTGACTTCATTGAACAGCACAAAGCTTATAAAAATATGCATCAGAATGACAATGCAGGTATGTTACTATAATCTTCATCTACATTTACCAACTCTCTCCCTAAATTCACATTGGGTCTATTAATAAGTATATTTATAATACCGATAAAAGATACTGAAAAAGACAATCTAGCATCAGACACATACTGGGTCAGTATCTGTTTGACAATCACCCTGGATTTTCACCCCACCCTGGATGAGGGTCATCCCTGGACCCCCCAAAAGCAATAACAGAAAATACCAAGTAGTTACACACTGTAAAATGTGAATTTTTTTTTTTTTTTGGACAAAGAGCAAATTTTTCTTTTGTAACCACAACCACTTCAACTAAGGTTTTTTTGGAGTTCCAGATTTAAGATGATCTGCAGTGGAAGGAAGCATGTCAGTGTATGTTTGCAATAATAAAAATCTTCCCACTATCTATGCAAAATCTGCTTTGTTCCCTCAAGGTAAGTCTGCTCGCCCCTTCCCTGGGGCCCCTCAGTGTCCAGAGTGCTGTGGCAGGTGCTCCTGGAGACGAGAATATGGTCTGGCTTTATCTTTAGAGCATCTTTAAAATATAGATTACAAGGCAGAGGCTGACTACAGAGCGCTGCAATGTGGTATTTAGAGAGTGCCGAGTTCTGCAGACAGAAGCCTGCCGTTACATTAATTCATCTCGCACCATTTTCTGTTCTCATTATAATTTTATCTTAGGAATTAATACATTCTGCCATTTTCTATTCTGGTTACAATCTAGAGAAATCCGTGAGGCTGAATACATTTTGTACCACTTTGTTCTGCTTATAATGTTAAGATGTTTTCAAGAATGGATTAGTTCAATGCCACTTTCCCTACTTTATCTTGAGATTAAGAACTTAAACAGTCAGAAAACTTCATCCAGCATTGGTGGGAATGTATTGCTAGCACAAAGATTGTATAGAGAAGAGACAGTAGGAAAACAGTTTTGTTTGTCTTTGTTTTTGCTTTTGTTGTTAAAGATACCTTGACCTCCCAGAAATTTTGAAGACAACCTGCAAAAACTAATTTTAAAAATAACTGGGGTAATATTAGTCTGGTGATAAGACCTTTAGAAAGAAAGAGTTCTCATAGTCAGTCACTCTTTTTCCCAAGCGAAGCAAATAGAAATCCCTCCATCACAGTTACATTAAACAAACAAATAAACAAGCAAAACACTAGGGGTGCCTGTGTGGCTCAGTCGGTTGAGCAGCCGACTCTTGATCTCAGCTCAGGTTTTGATAATAGAGTCTTGAACTCTGGGTAGTGAATTCAAGCCCTGCATTGGGTTTTGGGCTCCATGCTGAGTGTGGAGCCTGTTAAAAAACAAAAACAAAAACAAAAGCCTAACAGTTGAAAGTACACAAAAACTCTTTTTTTTTTTTTAATTTTTTTTTCAACGTTTTTTAAATTTATTTTTGGGACAGAGAGAGACAGAGCATGAATGGGGGAGGGGCAGAGAGAGAGGGAGACACAGAATTGGAAACAGGCTCCAGGCTCCGAGCCATCAGCCCAGAGCCTGACGCAGGGCTCGAACTCACGGACTGCGAGATCGTGACCTGGCTGAAGTCGGACGCTTAACCGACTGCGCCACCCAGGCGCCCCAAAACTCTTTTTTTTTTAAAGTTTATTTATTTATTTTGAGAGAGAGAGGTGGGGGAAGGGCAGAGAGGGAGGGAGAGAGAGAATCCCAAGCAGGATCCACACTGTCAGCTTGAGCCTGATACAGGGGCTCATTTTGACAAAACCAAGAGATCCTGCCCTGAGCCAAAATGAGGAATCTGTTGCTTAACTGACTAAACCACCCAGGTGCCCCAAAAGCACCCAAAAGTTCTGAGAAAATTTAAAAGTAGCCCCAGATGCAAAAATATCCTGTGAGCCCTATAATTACCAAAGTGGCTAAGTCATTTTGAAAAATCATGTAATAATCAAGTTCACCAGGCCACTAAAATCAAACTGGTGAAAGTTGTTTGCTTTTTTTTTTTTTTTTTTTAATGTGGGATTAGAATGCAGTGTTCAAAATAATGGGAAACTATACAGTTTGGGGTAATATGGCATTTTTGCTTTGTTAAATTAAGGGACCAGTTCTTAATCTTTTTCTTCTTCTTTATTTTATTTTATGTTTTTTGAGAGAGTGTGCATGGGGGGAGGGGCCTAGCAGGAGAGGGAGAGAGAATCCCAAGCAGGTTCCACGCCGACAGCACAGTGCCTGACATGGGGCTTCATCCCACGAACCATGAAATCACGACCTGAGCCAAAACCGAGAGTCAGACGCTTAACCACATGAGCCCCTGAGGCACCCCAAGGGACCAGTCCTTATTCTGACTGAAATTCAAAGTATACTGATGACCACAGACTGTTTCAAATACAAGATGAAACTGATGATTTGCCAGGGGAAGATATGCATGCTGACTACATTAGGATGAAAAATACCACCGTAAGCTATTTTTCATCCTTTACCTGCTGCCCCTAGCACCGAGGTGCTCTAGACCTTTCCAAAGTCTCCCACTTGCTTCTCTCTTATGCTCAACAACACACATTTGTGACATAAGTTGGGGGTGTATTCTGTGTCTGGGAAACAAAAAATTAATCGACTCCAGTATCTCCAATCAAATTAGCTTATTTAGGGGCGCCTGGGTGGCGCAGTCGGTTAAGCGTCCGACTTCAGCCAGGTCACGATCTCGCCGTCCGGGAGTTCGAGCCCCGCGTCAGGCTCTGGGCTGATGGCTCAGAGCCTGGAGCCTGCTTCCGATTCTGTGTCTCCCTCTCTCTCTGCCCCTCCCCCGTTCATGCTCTGTCTCTCTCTGTCCCAAAAATAAATAAACTTTGAAAAAAAAAATTTTTTTTTAAATTAGCTTATTTAGCCACAGACCCATTACTCAGGTAAAGGCCCTTACCTCCACCTATCTAAGTGGTTTTCCTCTCCCATCCCCCTCAATAGGTATTGCAGATTTTCACCTTCTTTAAAACTTCCTTCCTTTCCAGTTTCTCCCTATTCTTTTCAGAAAACCACAACTTCTCTTTGCAGGGGAAAAAAAAAAGAGTCATCGTAGGATTCCCATGTGCCACCATCTCCCACAAATGTGTCTAAAGCTATTCCTTTCTCCTCTGCCTTGTTCCCTCCCCACTAATCTAGGCAAGGGGTTGGGGCTCCTTCTTGCCTCTGGGGCTCCTCATTCCTTGTGCTCAGTCTTGACTACTGCATCACCTCCAAGGCTTACTCCAAGTCCCTGATTCTCCCTCCTGAACATTCCACCTCCTTTTTGCTATGCAAGCTGGACCCTTGAGTATACACAAGATCTCAGGCCTCTCAACTCCTTAAAACATAATAATGAACCAATGTCTAAATGGTTTTAATCCCAAATATCACTCAGATTACCTCTTTCTTATTAGCCTTTTAAGCCCAACTTCCTCTCTTCCCACCAATTTCTGACACTCTGTCTGCAGTGTGACTTCTGCCCCCACTATCCTAAAGAAACTGCTTTCCCAATCCTAAAGTCACAAATGGCCTCAGTGTTGACTCTAATGGATGTGCTTTGAGTTTCCATCATCATCTTCCTTCTTTGCAGCAAAGACACAACACACTGCTTCTTCCTGCTTGGAGCTGTTTCACTTGCTTCAGGAACAGTGTACTCTCTTACTTCTTGGCCTTCGTCTGCCTTTTCCGTCTCGGTTTCCTCCATTGGTCCTTTTGCTCTCCCCTAAAATGCTGCCATGCCCCGGGGTTCCAATGTCAGCCATCTGGTTCTGTTTCTATGTGCTTTATAAATGAACTTGCCCAAATCTATGGCTTCTCTATTTCTTGTAGCTTTATAACTTCCAAATCCGAGGCTTTGTTTCAGCCTCATCTGCCGAGCCCCTGACTCACTCCCTTCTGTGTATCTGTTTGTGTATCTCGGCATCAACATGGCTACTCTCATTGACATCATCACCTCTTCTTAAGTCCAAGCCAGTTCCGCCCTGGCTGACGTGTGGAGGTAAGATATGGGAGCTCATGTCGCTTGTAAACATCTCTCCAAGCGATGGTATCATTTTTCACAAATGGGCAGTTAAAAAACAAAAGACAACAACCTGAATGACTCAGTTTCTGCTGTTTGTCAAGCCCCTGTATTAGAACAAGTTAGAAATCACCCAATTAAATCAGGCCATCTTAAAACTCAGCTAAAAATTAATGAGCTCACCAAGCATGTTACCACTTCATATAGATTCCTACCATCTCCACCCCCATTACCTGGTAACTTTCAAACTCTGAGTCTCTGGTTCTCAGAATGTGAACATAGCCAGAATTTTCAGGTTAAAGTTCACTTGGTGACACTTGAACAAGAGCAAGTGATATAATCAGAGAATAGTTCCAAAGATGAGAAAATAGTTAGCATGGTGGTAATCTTTCTTAAGAGTTTTGAAGTAAGGCTAGTTTTCCTGTCCGGAAACCAAAGGATGAAATATCTTAAAATCAACTTTCAAGATACTTAACATCTGTTTTATACTTAGGGAAGATTTCAACCAGCTACAAGTGTATAATTTAAAAATTCAGCTTATTCAGCAGTGTGAATATGGAGAAGGTAATTGTATGTCACCAATTTAGAAACATCAATTGGAGGAGAAGTTATCCAAGCTCCCTCATAGTATTTAGGATAAGGTTAAAGAGAAGGAAACATCTTTTATAAATATGTGAAGAAAAGAGGCCCGGGTTATTTCTATCCACTGTTTATATTTAATTGCCTCTTTTATTCTAAAACTACACCATTGTTGCTATTTGAGGCTTAAATACCACCTACAATAAACAAGGAAATGAACAAACCATGCCTCCAAAATGTCCAACTAAAGTGGGTTTTAAAAACTCTCCAGTGGAGGTTCTTCCAAAGAGGCAACATTGACTTTTGGTTGCCTGGATAAGCAATTTTTAAAATAAGCCTACCATCTGAAAGAACTTGAACTCAGTGGTACCCTCCAGAGAAGATCCTTGATTCTCACTGGAAGTCGAGTAGCTGATTTAACATTCCCTCTTCTGTGGACCGAACACAGATGGGACTTTAATCAAATATAATGTTAAATGACACCAGCTATTAAAATGTTATTCTGTGTGAAAAGCAAGACTTTGTGACTGAACACACGAATAGACATCTTCATGCCTTCCACTCATTTCCCAAAGCAGATTTTCAACAGCCTAGGAGAAGAATAGTCCTTAGCTGCTCAGGGACCACTGTTAGCAGTATAGGTGAAGGAGTTCACTCTCCCATCTCATTCAATCCCTGTTCTCGGTGGCACTGGTGACAATTAACTCTAATTGTAATGGCAGCCAGTCTGATGGAGACTCTGGGCTGTTAGGGATGGAGCTGAAACCACTATCCACTCATTTCCCCAAAGACCATGGACCTTCAGGGGGTAATGACTTTGTGTCATTATATCCAGAGCCAAAATTCAGCTGATAGACTAAAGGTTAACAGTTCTATTTCCCATTACCCAGCGGCCCATGCTTGTGGTTCCCATACACGTTGTGGTAGTCTCAAATAAGTTCTTTGTCAAATTTCTTAGTGCTTGAAATTTAGAAGATACTGTCTTTAGTGGGAAACATTTTTTCCCCCAGGAAAGTAAGTTTTAAAAATGGTAAAACAACATAGGGAGGGTGCACTAGAGCAAGGCTAAAAGATAATATAACGTTTTCGATATATTTAAATGAGGAAAAGACAAACATAAATATAAGTCAGCTCCAACAAGAAAATACAATCTTACTTTTTCCCACTATGTTAAAGCTTACATCAGTAGCTAAAAAGGCTGTAACATTTTTCATATGCATTTCTTTATGTAACCACCCTTACAACACTATTATGTAAAATAGGGGCATAAAGATATATTGTTTATTTAAAAGTAAGCATTTAGTTATAGTCCAGGGATTACTATAGAAAGTTGGTAAATGGATCCCTGGGGCCATGGAAACCAGATTTTTTTGGTTCCCGTCAGACTCATTTCCGAACCCTGTGGGGGTTTATCAAGCCAGATTTCAAGTGTCCTGATCCGTTCAGACTCCAATTAACTTGCGCTGTTATATTGGTTTTAATTCAAGCTTGTGTTGCTCATCTCCAGTGAGAAGAAAACCAACCTAGGAAATGAGGTTAAGTAAAGTGGTGGCTGGGAATTTAACAATAATAATAATTTTTTAAAAAGGTCCCCAAGAGAAAGTACACACATTCTACGCTACTTTGACTATTACAGACAGAATCTCTGATAACCTCACAGTACTTGGGCTAAGGGGTAACAACAAAAGCAGATGCCCACCCACTGCCTTTGATGGAATCAGGGATTGTGCTTGGCAGGCCTGCTAGATGCAGATTTTTATCGCACACACATCCAGGGACTGGATGTGGGCCTAGAGAGGGCTGGTTTGCTTTATGGCTACCCCTCTCTTTTTTCTGCCTTGCAGTCACATTTTTCTCATTTCCATCCTAGAGTCAACTACAAAGCTGTTGAAAGAGGATTGATTATAGCTCCCGTGGGACACCTGGTAGTCCTTAACCACAATCAGCTTCGGTTGGCCTCAAAAGGGAAAGACGGGGGTGGAAAAAGATTTTCACAACAATACTATAAGAAAAGGTCCCCTTGGGATGCTGATTTGTGAAATATACCATACCCTCATTTAACCGATGAGAAAACTGAGGTTGACTTGCTCACTGTCACGTGTTAGCCAGTAAGTGGTGGCACCGTGGGCACTCGAACCTGAAATTTCTAGCCACACAGCCATTTTCTTAATCTTTACCCAACACCCAACACTCAGCAAATCTGAAGACCTATTTTATCTGAACATCAGATTCTTCAGTTTAATGAGGAGATTGGATGATACCATCTCCTAGTTCTGAAATGATCTGATAAAGCCCTGCTAACACAGCAGGAAAAAGGCCTGCTCCTGAGCTTTTTCCCAGAAGCTACCTGAAAACCCTGACAATGCCAAGATGTGGAATAGCAGCAGCCAGCTCTAATCTTCATTAAGTAGGAGTTCAAGGTCTACAATCAGATCTCAATCTTGTGGTCAGACCTCCAGATATATTTGAATAAATACATCCATGAATTCCTCACGTATCTGGTAAATATTAGAATGTCTGCCTTGCTATCTCAAAAAAGGAATCCCTCCCAAGATTCCATGTGCCAGCTACAAGCCTTGTCTTTCTTTGCCCTTTCTTACAGGAAACTCCTCAGAGGAGTGGTCTCCACTTGGTACCATTCTTAGTCTCCCATTTTTTTTTCTCAATTTACTCCAATTGGACTTTGACCCCATCAGTCCAGAGAAACCTCTCTTGTCAATGTCACCCACAAACTCCTTGATGTTCCTCATCTGGCCAGGACTGGAAACAAATTGTAGCACCATGATACAGAAGAACAGGTAAGAAGAACCAGAATCTACATATCGAAACAACAATTTATGAGCTTTCTTTACTGAAACTCTTAAGCTAAGTGCAAAAGACAAATAGACATCATTAAACATACATGTACTTTAAGCAGTTATCCATTACTTTCCATAAACTCATTAACACAAAAGTTTCTTTGCTTTATTACACTTAGTATGTTAAAGAAAATGGGCAATGTAGAGTTTATTTAAAAAAAAAATACACCTTCCAATTTCATTATTGCTACATATGCCTCTAACAACATTATTGCTACAAGTTTTATTAAAGTTGTTGAGGCTGCCTAAGCTAAATAAGATGACAATATTTTTGTAGCCATGGAGCTCATTTAAATTGCCTCCTTGCCTCATGCATCAGGTCAGAAAACCCTCAGGTTAGAGGGTTAATGAGTCACCTGCTGTCACACAGCTGGCATTGATAGATCTGGGACTAAAAGCCACGTTCCCGAGTTCAAAGCCAGAGTCCCTCTGTAATATCACAGTCTTTTGATAGATTTCAAAACAGGAGTAGATACGACAAGGAGACAGGACTTTTATTAGTCAATAGGTGGTAACAGGATAATACTTAGAAAGGAGAATTATGAATCTCTCCTCTCTCACTTACCTTTTCCCAGCCCACCGTATGTTTGGACAAGTGGGAGATAGTCCCAAGTCATTTTTTAGATAGGTTAACTACGGTAATTGGGTTCACAAATGTTTTACCATTTAAAAAATTAGATTAACTCCAAGTCCTACCATTAACAACCACGTGTACTCAACTGCATCCTGATAGGCTCTCATGAGTAGCTAGCAAATAAATAGGAGGTGGAGTTAAAGCTAGCGTACCTGGATTTTGGCCTAATCTGTAGCATGTTTTAGTGATGTCTGGCCTGCCATTCCTGTTTCCCAGTGGAAATGGAATGTGCACATGTCAACGTCACCATAATGTTCCACAAAACAGTGGTTTATTGATGGACAAGAGGCAGGTTAGATGTTTCTTAAGAGACCTTCTCACTCTGCTTAGCTTTTCTTGATAGTAACTACATTAAATACTAGGCATAGAATTCTTTGGAACAGGAAAGTTTGGAAAACATATTTCCTAGGTGCTCTTGGTTGGAGGACAAGTAAGGGATATGACTTTTCAAGCAAATCCCATTCATGTGGTCCTAAGCCAGATGATCCAGCTCCTGGCAGATTGGACAATACTGGTAAGATGAAAAGATGCTTTCTGTAGACTGGAGAGATTAGTTGTTTAAGTAACACTTAACTTTTCCTATTGATTTGAAAGATGGCACTACGTTTAAAATGGGATTGGCATATCCTTGACCAAAATCTTGTTTTAGGTTCTGAAATTAGCAACAACAGGAAGATGAGGAGAAAGCTACCCTCCTCCCTTCCCTGAAGGCCAGAACAGCAGTTGTGCCTATTTTCAGAGGTAAGTGAAATATTTGCCAAATCATTTGGCACATATCAACTCAAAATGTGCCAAATTACCTGTCAAGGCTAAACAGCCTTTTTAAAAGAAAGATAAATGTCCCTCCATATGCATTTGCATGGATCCACAGTGCCATCCAGTGGCTCATTATGTCGGTCACAAGTGTGCAGGGTTCCAATTGTCTCCTAGGGTTTCAATCCAAGCTCCCCACCCTTGCCTTGGCATTGGCTCCTTGGGTACCCAGAGTTTTGGAGGCTTGGTTAGGGGCGATGCATGCGTTTAAAATGAGCTGGGTTGGAGGAGATGCTCAGGTTCGGATATCATATCTATGGCGTCCTGAGTGAGAGTGGGAGTTGCCTATAGGATTTTCCAAGCAGCAAATGCCCGTGTACCTTCTTCCATTGAATCAGTGCCAAGAGAAACCTACTAACTATCCCAGATCTTTGTGTTTAGTCTATTACCTTGCTAACCTTAAGGGGACTGGACCAGCTAGAGTACCGCAGCCTATTCCATTATACTTCAACTTGGTAAACAGTCTTAATCTTTTAATTAGCTATTTGCCCAATTTCTCTTTTAAAATGACTTTTTAAGAGGCCATATTAGCTCTTGAAAAGTAGATACAGCAGGAGAAAGAGCCAAGCGATGGATAGAGAAGACAGGCTACCTCTTCTACTAGTCTGCAGAAACTGGAGAGCAAACAGGGATTTTGAAAGGACAATAGATTGCATGGTGACAGCAGCAGTTCTGTATTACCATAAAGAGATAGATTACTTTTTAGGTAGTAGCTGTGCAATGACAAGCATGAGGCTGGACCAATCGAATAACTGAGAAGTCGTTTACACCTTCCAGGTTGGCTCTGAAGAGGTCAGAGCTCTCACTGAACAAACAAGAATTTGAATGGGAATTGTTGATTAGTACAAATTAGTTGATTTTTTTTTCCCCATTGGCTTTCCAAGCATCCGCCCACACTTAACAGAAACCTGTAATATGGTCTAGCTTCAAAATCTCTAAACCTGTCAGACCAGATTTAGACATTTCAGTTTGTCACTTCTTTAGCTTTTTAAAAAGATCCCATGAAGAAAACATGAGCTGCTCTGAGAGCAGGCTGTTTCCTTCCCAAATAAATTTAATCCATCTGGTTCCAATCACAGTAGACCTAGGTAAAGTGTATCCACTAAGGCTATACCGTCCATTTCCCATTTGTTATTTAATCTTTCTTGCTTTCAATACATTGTATAAAATAGTGAGAAATGAAGGATCTTTAGAATGTATCAAAAAGGCTGATAGGCCCAATTTAAAGACACAGAAATCGAGGCCGATTTCTCAGATGGCATTTTCTAAGTGAGGACAAGTTTTTGGCGTAGACTAAGAAGACATGATAGAAAAAGGGTTAGTCATTTTCACATTTTTGACAATAAAGAAATAACCTCCAACTTGATATCCCCAAATAACATAATCTAAGACTTGGGTGAAAAGATAAGAATAGGGTATTTTCATTGGCTTCCCCTCTTGCTACATTCCAAAAGTACGGAATCTTCAGCGATAATGACATAACCTTCCCATTTGTGTTGTGAAATGTGAGATTCCATGTTGTGTAGTTCCAGTGTCCCTATCACTGACCTAGTTAGACCGGCTCGTTTAGACTTCAAATCCTTGTAGTGGGAAGTTTTTTGGATTGTTGCATCTGAGCTGGAGAAAACCTTTCTAAAACATTGAGGAACACAGTTTCTGATCAAGACTTGGGAAAATCATAATCTGTGAATGTTCTCTGCGGAGCAGAATCTCCTTTGGGAAGAGACATGGGAAATTACTTAAAGGAAACCAATTAGGTTACTGGCTGCCAAGAATATGTTGGTTAGCAGGTTGTAAATGATTGTGTATCAGAAGGAGTTTTGCTGAAGCATCAGCCATAGGAGAGAATGCTTCTGATTAGCAAAGATAAGGGGAGGGCCTTTAGAGTGATCATCTGTATCTTGTATTGTACTGGAGTGTCTTTGGACACCTCAACACACCAAAGACACCTTGATTATAAATAACATACCCACTCTCACCAGCTCAAAATTAAAAAACAAAAACAGAAACAAAAACAGAAGTACCATTCATTGTTGAGAGTTGTCATCTGGAAATCAGACACACATGGGTAAAAAGTGATGCCAAGTTGGGCTGAACTCTATCCATGAATCAAACATAGAAAGGATTCCATCCCCACAGAATCTTGGATTCTAGCTTGTCCCTCTTTCTCTTTTCCACATCTCTAGACCTCACTGCTGTCCACCGTCTATTCCGTTCTTATCTTAACAAACAAACTTCCCTGGTTTACTCTTTATCTCAACTCCCCTGCAAGTTAAGCAGGAATGGACTTTGGCTTGCTGTGTTACAGAATCTGCTTCTGATTGTTTATGACCTCTCAGCTGTAGAGTGTACCAACTATAACATTACAATTAACCATTTCATGGATTAGGTGACTTGGCTTTGAGGTCATCCCTGATGCAGGTGATGGGGTACAAATGTGGGAGCCTGAGCTGATCTCTTGGTCTGAAGTCATTAGTGGATGCAGTCATTAATGAGATTGTTAAAGGATAAAGTTTTTAGAAAAACAGACCATTGTTGAGGGGGAACCCCCAAAATACATGTACAAGTAGATGAGCTATTTTGTTTCTCTGCATTTATTCAAACTTGCTTTGATAAGCTTTAGAATATGTCCCTGACAATATCTTCCTTTGGTATCACCAATTTCAAGATGATGGAATCAATTTCTGACAAAAATTCTAGAATTTTCATATCACTAGACAGTTCTTCGTTGGGCAAAATAGGGAATCAAATAGAAATTTTCCTTGTTGCTTCCTCTAACTTCTAAACTATGAAATTATCTACAAGTGAAGAATTGACCAGGTAGGTCCCCTGCTTTTAGCAGAATGACACTATTAGTCCAGCCAGAGTAAGAGGAATTTGAGTCCTCTTCAGCATGTGGCAAGTTTGAGGAAAACATCATCGATGTTACAGCCTGAGATTTTCAGAGTCTGTGCTTAGTTTTGAGGTTATGGCAATGCTCTATGGCAATCAATATATCACTTGGGTTTCTGCTTCCTCTTATTCTGTGGGAAATGTTCTTTGGGTCAAAATTGAGCAATTGTCAGTTTTGTATTGAGAACTATGCAGAAGGTCTGGTAATGGGTAATTTCTTAAGCCTTCAGAAGCCATACTCGGGACAAACCCCTATAAGCATCAGGAGTATACACATCTTTTTGGATATTTGAAGGCTCAACTAGGTCATTCTGAAATTAAAGTATACCATATTCACTGCCCAGAATTACACACAACTGCCATCAAGCTCTACAATATTAGAGATCTTTAATTTCAACTTCACAAATGTAGGCACACAGACATCTACCATGACAATCAACTTGTCACATACTGGTGCAGCTGTTACACATCTGTCTGATTCCTGGCAGAATCATTTTCTTCATCAGATTTGTCAAAACAGGAAATCATCTATTGCTGGTGCCAGCAGAGCCTGCCTTTGCACAGAAAAGAATAAGGTCACCAGAAGACCACTACTAATTTGGGCAAGTTTAGGACCTTGCAAACAAATTATTTGTCCTGTTGATACTGTTACTCTTGAACAGACAAGTCTCCAGAAGACTGAATTGAGTAGCTTTTCCTGTAAAAATGTGTGCATCAAAATACCTGCTTTTATTCAAAAGGATAGAACATATTTTGCCTACAGTTTTACCAGCCATAACCTACTCTAGTTTAAAAACAGCTTTACAAATAGCTCCTACACAGATGATCTAGTTGAGTCTCCACAATAACCCTGTGAGATAGAGTAGTTCTTACTGCCAATATTCAGTATATGAAGATACTGAAGTGCTTGAGAAATTAGATGACTTTCTCAAAGTCCTATGCCTTGTAAGTAAGGAAAGGGACTAGTACTCCTTCAAGGTGTTCTGAGTCTTAGTCCAATACATGACCACAGTAATTCATTTTCTTGCTTTTTTTACACTGAGCAAATCTCTTCTAATAGTTCCTCTCTTGGTCTAAAACTGCTGCCCCAGCTCCTGCCTTCTCATTTCCTTCTCAGCCATAAAAGCAAGATAGATCTGCTTGCCTCCCATAGGTTAAAAATTAGCCATCTGGCCACACACAGCAGTTAGATAACCTGTAAAGTGTAAGTGTGTGTGTTTGTGTGTGTGTGTGTGTGTGTGTGTGTATGGACAGTCCTGCTAAACTTCAGGGGGAATTTATTAATACAAGAAGGAAAACAAATACATTTGAGGGAAAAATTAAGTATCTACTACATAGAGCATGCCAAGCATACATGGCCCCATGGTGAGTCTCATTTAGTGTGATAGACTTTTAAAAGTAATGTTTTCTGGGGTTGTTATGGGCTCTTCTAAATGACTCCCAGAAAGTCAACAGGCAATCGTTTTCCTGAACCATTCAGTTTCCAAAGAATTTTACTATATACAGGCTCACATTAAAATGGGAGGTGCGGGACCATGTGAAGAAGTGGACATTGTGCTCACATCCGTTTCAGAATATAATCAAGAGCCTTACTTTTCGAATCTTTTTTGTCCTTCTAACCTCCTGTTCCCCCTAAACATTGGAGTTTGAAGCCCTTGGTTTTGGCTCTCACCCTGAAATTAAGGTGTATCACAGGGCCTTCAACTTTCTTCCTTTGGTAGGGCAGTTTTGAAAGAGAAAGCCTAATGAATGATGCAGGGCAAAGAGCAGTGGAAGCTGAGGAAGGAATCTATTTCATGGAAAAGCTGAGCACAAAAAGAGGGCATGCACACCTCATGATGGTGGCTGACACCATCATCTCCATTCCACTTAAATTTACTCTCCCTCTCATTGCAATTTCTGTCTTTTCAGTGGATTTGGAATAATCTGACCTTCTATCTTTTAAATATGTCTATAACGGTAGCCCTTTTATGGGACGTTTGTGTGTGTTTACACGTATAAAAAGAAAATCTTAGGGCGTGTCATCTGGATTCTTTCAGTATTGAGAACACTGTGTTCTTTTTGGGGGAGTTTCTCAGGCAGCCCCGCTGGCCAAGCAAAAGAGCAGGGGATGAGAAGAAAATCCTCCTGCTTAACCAGCAAGAGTCCTGGACTGCCACTTCACAAAGCCATGCCTTTCTCACTCTGCAGAGTAAAGCAGCAGCCCCCCAGGGCAATCTTGTCATTATACACAGCTGTCCTCTTACAAGGCTTGTATGCAGATTGAGATCATTTATCAACACTTACTTACCCAGGATGATGATGTTAAATACAGGAAAATTTGCTACCTTCAAAAAAGTGGATTGTCCAGGGGCACCTGGGTGGCTCAGTCGGTTGAGCGGCCGACTTCGGCTCAGGTCATGATCTCGAGGTCCATGAGTTCGAGCCTCGCGTCGGGCTCTGTGCTGACAGCTCAGAGCCTGGAGCCTGTTTCAGATTCTGTGTCTCCCTCTCTCTGACCCTCCCCTGTTCATGCTCTGTCTCTCTCTGTCTCAAAAATAAATAAACGTTAAAAAAAATTTTTTAAAAAGTGGATTGTTCCTCCACTGAATTAGGTTTGGTCTGAGTAAGGGTATGGCTGAGTATACAGCTCAGTCTCCAGACAGGAGTAAATGCTTCTCACCAGCCCTGTCTTGGTTATTCCAGGGTATAGTTATCCTTTGTTTCTAGTGTGTCAACAATGAACCACTCTTGCTCATCGTTTTAGTTCTGGAAATCTTTAGAACCTCATTTCTCCGAAGTTCAAATGCTCTGGAAAGCCCATTGCTTCATCCTTGTCCACGAATAATGATGCTAGCAAGAACACATCTTTAAAGAGCCATAGAGATGAAATGGTTCCAGATCATGTATCCCAGACCATCAGATTATAAGCATCCCAGATCAGGTGGTCTGGGAGTTAAGGCCCCCTCCTCCCAGGCTTGGGACCCATGGCTGCTGGCCTCTACTGTGGGCCTCCATTGCAGCCTTTTCTGGTAGAATGACCTAAGATGATGTGGTATGGCCAAGGATCTTGGGGTATCTGACTTTGTCTGGACTTGTGATTCCTCCTCTTGTAACTTGACCTACCATAGTGGCCCAGCCCTGGAACCAGACCTCTAGCTTTGGGCCTTCTCCTTACTTTTGACAGTTTTTCCACTTAGTCCCTACTCCCCTCTAAGATCGGACCATACTGAAGTCTTTTGTTAGAAAACCAGGATGCTGTCCTCTTCCTGCTGGTATTCCAGGGGTGGAGTCCTGCCACTTAAACCCAGATTCCCAGAGAACACACGAGTCTTTTGGGTACTGAACCTCATTTTCCATGAGAAAAACAATGGCTGGTATTTGTTGAATGTATGTACCAGGCCCTGTGCTAGGATTTGCTCTGTTGGTGACAGAGTATCCTACATGTATAGGTTTTAACCTTCACTTCCCTTACCTTAAACATAAGTGTTACTATAGACAAGTGGTATCATATGGACATTTAACTTAGGCTAATTCAAGTATACATGCTCTCTCCAAAGTGAAAATAGATAAGACATTATCCATGCATAATTCTTACGTACTCTGTATGTTTACCATATGTACTTCTATTTACTCTTTGTATTATATATTTATAAATACATAATCTGGCATATTAAAAACCCTAGGCCTAGGGCCAACTATTGCTAAAAAGCTCCTGAATTTCAAGGAAGTTCTTCACTGTCTCCTCAACCATGTTCAGACCCCATCCCACTTAGCCTGCGCCACCAGGCAAATGTCCCCAAGTTCTTGCTCAAACATTTTACCACCAAATCCATAGCACAATGGATGCATGATGCCTGAGGCGCCAGATGACTAATATACCAGCAAGGGCATGGTCTTATCTGACACACTGAGTAAAGCATTAAAGGCCACCTAGATTAGTTAGTTTAGACACCACGGTTTTAAATGGCTCTGAACAGAGGGAAATGGTCAGCATTTTGCAGCTAACTCTAAAGAGGCACTCTGTGAATGCTTTACTGGGAGATCCAGAATATTCATGACTCCCATCTTCCACTCTGTTCTGAATTCTCATCCTACCTGTACTTACAACTAATTACCATGAGTTTGAGTAAATCTCCTCACCCTTCTGGGACTCTGTGTCCATTCCTGTGTACTGAGGTGGTTGAACCAGACGGTCTTTCTTGTCCCTTCCAGGTGTAACACCTTGTAGTTCTTTCCACCAAAGAAAAATTTTCCCACTATGTAGCTGGTTCCCATCATCGCCCCCAGTTGGGCCCAAAGTTTCCTAGAGAGCTTTAGCGCAGGACTTGATGGGAGGTCTTCCCCCATCTTACCTGTGGTGGTTCTTCCACACCACATCCTGTGGCTGTTACCTGCTGTGCTGCTGGTGGAATCTGGGGTCCCCCACACTTGCAATAGGGGACCCTGTCTAGAATGAAAGCTGTGGTGGGTGTCACTGGAGAAAATGACCTCTGTCCCAATCGGGGGGGCAGTGGCATGTGTCTTCATATATTTTGACCCATTTATTTCATACATCTCTACAGAAGTCCAAAAGAGAGAAAGAGGGAGGGAGGGAGGAAAGCCACAGAAAGATGAAACACGATAGAAGGTCAATTTGAGTTTGCTTCTGGGTATAAGATAGTTTCACAGTGGAAAAATTATGATAGATGTGGATAACATTTCATCTTTAAAAAATTCAGACTATTTAAGGCCAGGGGCACCATACAGAGAGTTCTTGCATCTGGGCTTCCTCTCCTGTAACTCAGACCGGTAACGTGGATGAATCTGAAGGCAAAACTTGATAGGACCATTTACTTGCTCTCTGCATCCATGCTGCTCTGGGACCAGATGTTTTCTGACTTCTCTGAACTAACACATTTCATCAAACTGATTTGATGTGCTTCTCTGCCCAGCCGTTAGCAGACCATCTCCTGGGACTGCCTAAAAGCAGATTACCCTCCTGCTCCTTTTGAATTTGCATCCAGATGAAATCCAGTCCAAGAAAACAGCAGGGCAGTCTTAAAAATGGAACAACAAAGAGATTTTACAAGAGGGCAACCAGCTGCATGAGGAACAGAGGAGAAAAAGAAGAGGGAATTGGCCAGTGCTTTGGCTGACATTAAGTGACTCCTCAGGACTAGGAGGCCAGCTGGCCACCTTCTGCACAAGAATCCACTTCTACTGGCATCTCCCCGACAGGGTGTCTCTGGGCTCCTACCTCCTTCCCCAAACTCTTGGCAGCTGCAAATACTTTCTCTTTCTCCCTGCCCTCTCTCAGTGCACTGCCTGCTGGTAGACTGTCAGCTGTTAGAACATCCCCTTTTGGGCTGTAAATTCCTAGAGAGCAGGGATTACTTGGTAATCCTTTGATAACTTCTAACTAAATACAAGGTAATACAAATATATGTAATTTTTAAGTGTATGTACACATTAATATATATATGTATATATGTATATATATATATATGTATATACATACACACACATACACACATACACACACACTCTTGCTTAGTGCCTGAAATACAAGAGCAACTTGATCACTATTTGGTAAAACAAAGAATGGAGGGATAAGAGAGGCACACAGTCAGTTTCTGACCTCCTTGCTGTTCTCTCATCCTATTTGCTTTTGTTTTTTCTTAAAGGGTTAATTTGGTGAAAAGGCAAAAACTCCTAAAATAAAAGGAGCATGACTGTCTCATCAGCTCAGGCCGCCGTCACAAAGTACCATAGACAGGGTGGCCTAAACAGAGACCGTGATTTTGTCTCATGGTTTCGGAGACTGGCGGTCTAAGATCAGGGTGCTGACAGGGTTAGTTTCTGGTGAGGTCCCTTTTCCTGACTGAGACAGGGCCACGTTGCTCTGTGCTCACAGGGCCTTTCCTCAGTGCCTTCGCAAGGACAGAGTTTGAGTCTTTTCTTAGAAGGTTCATTAATCCCATCATGGGGGCCCACCCTCATGTCCCTCTCAACCTAATTGCCTCCCAAAGTCCCCATCTCCAAATCCCATCATATTGGTGGTTAGGGCTTCAACATAGGAATTTGGGGAGATACAAACATTCTGTTCTTAACTTCTCAGCTAGCCTCCAGCCACATTTGGTGGTTAGCCTCACTGCCACTCTGCTGCTGCCCCTCTGCATCTCTTGGATTTGAGAAGCGCGAATAGAATGTGCTAGAAGGGACCGGCTCACCCCCATCCCCTGCATGCTCTGTGCAGCCATTACCTTCTTGAGAGAATCTCTCCACCAGCAGATTAGAAGTTCAAAAAGACTCTGCTCATTGCTGACCTGAGTAGAATTGTGCCAGCTGATAAGGCAAGGCAGCTATGGGGCTGCAGCTAGAGGCTGGTCAGGGAAGGGCTGGGAGCTGCTTCCCGCCACCTCCCCCACCCCGCCATCCCTGGGCACACAATCTGGTGGGTTATTGACAACGCTGAGTGATGTGGATGGCATTTATTAGTTTTCAATAGCTACTATAAAATGAACTTCACTC
The DNA here is from genome assembly GCF_007474595.2 of Lynx canadensis. Taxonomy (NCBI): domain Eukaryota; kingdom Metazoa; phylum Chordata; class Mammalia; order Carnivora; family Felidae; genus Lynx; species Lynx canadensis. The sequence goes on from NC_044303.2 coordinate 129,758,535, forward strand.
CATCTGCAAAATTAGGATTCAGAAGCAGCCCTGAATATTAAAATATTTGTGGCTGCTCCTGCTATTATATAAGATTTTATATTTTATCAGCTCCCCATGGGACTAGGAGTATAAATTAAGATATATATTTAGAAGGCAGTAAATAAACTTAGGAAAGCAGCAGTACAATTAATGAATGGACAGAAAATTGCATGTGGGAGGAGAAATAGGTTTGCTACATGGAGACTCAGAAGCTAACTGGGGTCTAAACATTCTCCTGTCATTATCATGAAGATAGTAATAGCAAAAAATAATATACTGAAATTCATAAGAAAGTTTTTTTTAGCAAAATGGATAAACAATTCTATGAGAGATCCAGCAAGTGATAGACTTCCTCCCCCATCCCATTGGGCTATAGAACTTGTCTCATTATTCAGAAGCATCATATAGTATTCTCTCCAACAGAACAAATGTTTTAATCAAAAGAATTCCGTAGAAACCATTCCAAGTCCTTATTCGACTGCCACCCAATATTTTAGCATAATTACTATATGTGTCACTTTCTCTTTACCCCACATTCCTACTGAGGACCCAATCATAGCAGATTCAAAGATGCAATAGTAAATCAGGGCAATCACTATCTCTACAAAATCCGCAGGCGGGCAGGTTTGACTCACAGACCCTTCCTGGATAGCACTGTCACCCACTGAATGAGTGGTGCTCACTCTGGTGGTGGCCCTGGGGCAGGACTGCTGGTAGAGGGACAAGCCCCTCACTCTGGTAAGATTTTGAGGAACCTGCAGTTCTTAGATTTGTCTGGAAATTTCCCTTCTACATCCCTCCTTCTTGCCCTTAGAGATAATACACAGAAAAGATGTGTCTCCTCTTTTCTAGCAAGGAAATGCTGTGTCAAACCATGTTTATTTATGAAGCCTGTGATCAGGTCTGATGCCTCAGAGCGAGTGGGTATTAGACTATGATGCTGACAGTCATCAGCCTGGGCCCCACCGCCACTAGGCTGGCCCTCACGACCAAGTCTAGGAGTCAGACATGCATAGAGAGAGGAAGCCCTGGGTTACAACATGAATATTTTCACATTGTGGCTGCCTAGGATGAGGCCACCACTCATGCCCTCACCCCGTCTCCCAAATCTGTTCTTGTCTTCCAATGCACTTCCGCATCAATCAAGCCTGGCCCAGGGACGCAGGGCTCTCTGGATGAGTCTTTGAAATGCTGCTTGTACTAATGGCAGTGAGAGCCTTAGGAGGCCAGTCCCTGAAGTATCACTGAACTGAAACATAATCCAAAAGATAGAAAAGGCTTTGGACTACTGCTTGATATTAGAACAGAAATAATCATGGTAATAGCTTGCCTTCTCCTTGATACCTTTCATTCAGTAATATCAAACAATTTGTACACAAGTAATTAAGAAAACACTCCTTTGTGGTAAGTTGCTAATTTAGCTCCCATTTTAAAGAGAGACAGAAAGAGGCTTAATGATTTTCCCCTGGGGAGACCCAGAGTAGGTAGCAACAGCATTGGGTATGCAGTGATTTGTGGCAAAAGATCTCTCCTTGTTCGTCTCTAATCCCCAATATTGGGCTCACAAAATTGCTTCAGAGCAGAGTTGGTCTTAAGTCTCTTGGGTGGTGTTGCTGTGTTCTATTCAAGAGCCGCCTGGTTCTGCTGTGGAGGCAGCTGCTTTTCATAGCTGTTGGTGAATATTTTTGTACTCTCCTTTCATCACATGATGTATATCATTCCCCTCGCTGGCATTTCCAATCACTGAGAGCAGCAGAACCACGGAATGAAATGGAGCACTGTAATTTTTCCCCCTCATTGATCTGGGTTGGGGAGGGAGAGATGGGGGGGAGGGGAATGGGTAAGGTGAAATGGTCTTTCAAATCTCTTAACCGCAGCACAAATCTATGTTTCTCGTACCTCGGAACTGCTTATTCAAGCTTTCCCATCTCTCTATTTCGCCTGCCCTCCGCCAGTCTCCTCAGCTGGCCCAGGCTTCTCCTCCTCCTGGACAGCCAGAGTCTTCTGTGACCTAGGGGGTGCCAGGAGCCTGAGTGACTCAGGCACAGGGCCCCCATCTCTGCCTGCCTTTCCTCTTGCCCCTTCCTGCTCACAAGCTCCACTGTGGGTCAGAAAGAAGTTTCGGATGGGGAGCAGGAAATGCCATCTGATATTAGAGATGGCACTCTTTGATAGTAGTGGTCATTGTTTGTACTTATCCTTTTCATGTTGAAATGCTGCGTGTGGAGGCTGCTGTTGCTGCTGCAAGATAGGTCATTAAATTTCTATCTCATTCATGTGAAATTGAAGCTGACAAAGGGGAAAAGACGATATTGCTCTGAAATGCATTTTTCACTCTGAGCCCGACCCAGAACTTCGAGAATTTTGGGTGGAGGTATACAATTTCTTGGTGAGAGAGACAGAACTTGGAGGTAGAAAACAGAATTTATGGTTGCTATTAAAATGGTTGCTGGGGTTCTTGAAGGTAGCTATGAGTTGTGTTCTTAAATATCGTCAATAATTACAGCAGTAATTAGCACAGGTAGGCACACGTGAAAGTGTAACATGCAAGTAGATAAATATACTGGCAACTGTATCAATAAAGCACTTGCAAACATAAATTACTATATAAATGCTAATTAATTACATAAGCAGGCATACAGGATGGGATGGTTATTCATATTACTGCTGCAAAGATAAACAGGCAAACAAACAGGCAACGCATCCATTTGAGAACGTGGCTTCTCCCTACCTCCCTTCCCCGGCCTCCTGTGATGGCTAGCCACTGTCCAACCTGAGAGCCACTGGCCACATGCGGCTAATGAGCACTTCAAACGTTGCTAGTCCCAGATGAGACGTGCTGCAGTCCCAGATGAGACAACCAGATTTTGAAGGCTTAGTTTGAAAAAAAAGGGGGGGGGGGACTGAGAAAATAGAGAACATTTCCTTAATGATTTTTATATTGATTACAAATGGAAGTAATGATAGTTTGGATAACTTGAGTTAAACAAAATATATTATTAAAATTGATTTTACATCTTTGTTTTTACTTTTTTAACCTGGCCACAAGAAAAGTAAAAGTTTCTTTGTGGCTCGCCTTTGGGACCTGAAGTACTTTTTGTTGTTGTTGTTAATATAGGCCACTTTATTTAGTAAAATTTTACAAAATTCACTGTCTCAGCCAGAACCAGAGAAAACTCACTCACAGTCAGAGGGAAGGGCCTGACACAGAGAGAGGCCGCTGGATGGGCAATGGTGCAGATGAGCCCTTACAGGGCTCTGTGGAAAGACCAGGCCTTGGCTTTCCCACCCGAGTGCACCCTGCCCAAGGTGTGATGGTAATGCATTCAGTAACTGAGCTTCCTGAGCACCTGACTGGCTGCCTGCTGGTGACAGTCCCGACTGAGAGCCAGGCCACCCTGGTGTGCCCCTGGAAGTGTCAACACAGGCAGCTAGGCTTGTGGTCCCTCACCCGGCACCCCCAGGGGCCAGCAGCACCTATGCCAGGCAGAGGGCCCCCGATGCCACCTTGGTTGACATCCAAGGTTCCCATTGAGACGGGCTCTGCTGAAGGACACACTCTTCTGAAGCAATCAGACCGCACCGTGTACCCGTGGGCACAGATCAGGTTTGCACGGGGTTCCCAGGAAACTGGCCTGGGGTTGGAGAAACACGCCCAGAAGAAAGTTCTGGTTTCCAGTACGAAACCAAACCAGGAAGAGAATGTAAGATTCCTCGTAAAAATGCAAAGTACTCCCGTTTTAGCAAACGTCACTCTGAAACAAGGTCATTTTTAGGTTACGGGGAGTGAAAATCTTTTTCTTCGGAATTGCGACATATTTCCCATTGTGGTGTAAGGGAGTTGAAGTACATTTTTATTGGATGCTGCTCCCCTGGACAGTTGAAACTGTTTACAAGGCAGAGAGAAGGAGGGTACAGCTAGGGCTCCTTGGGCCGTGTTCCTCTGCTGTAAGTGTCCTGCCTATGACATGTAAAGGAGAATTTACTGAAGCTACTTGTCCATGCTGTGAAAGATGGTGGTAAACCAAGCAGGTATGCAACCCTCAGCACCCTGAGATAGCCACCTTTCGGGGCACCAGACATTTAGTAAAAAAGAGGTCTGACATTTAGGCTGCTTATCTGCAAAAAGAGGACGCAAATCACGGGATTAACCTTGTGGATTTTGGTAGGCACCCGTCTTAGTGCCAAACCTGCCAGCTAATTATTCCTGAGGGAGGAGCGGGGCTGACCTTGGAGTGGGAAAAGGAAATACTTGTTTGGCGGAACTTGGGCAACAGTTTGCCTGAGAATTCACCACATACGGGCTTTCAGGGCACCTATTTGTCTTGAAGAATTGCCAGAATTCATTCATAAACTCTATCACCTGATACAGTGTTTAATTGTTGGATAAATGTTGATAATTGGGAACTCTGAGGTATGGTGCTGTAGTCTTGGCTGGGTTATTTAGAGCCCTTGAATTCTTATTTGCATGTTATTTGCATAAGCTTCCATACTAACTTCAGAAGGCTGTAACTTTATGCACAATTAAATTAGATTAAATTAATGAGTGCAACGCCCTACAATTGTGTGCAGATCTGATATTTGAAAATTAATGAATTTGGCAAATGTACAAGAGAAATCATGAATATACAAACTGTATGGAACTGTTAACATGCCCTCTCTTTTGACAGGACAAACCCCTATGGGTCACCAGGTCCAGGAGATTATTTTTAAATGTCCTGCCTTCCTTAGAGATGTTTATCTTTCCAAACACTTAGTGCTCATCTGGTCCAGTCTCACCCTGACCCAGATTGAGCAATGAGGGATGGAAGGCCCAGAAAGGAAATGGTTTTATCCAAGATAACATAACCGCTAGAGGCTGACCCGGGACTCAAATGTCCCCTGGCCAGGCCCGCTCCCCACAGGAGTGGTATCCGGGCCTCAAGAACTATAGGAGGCTCACGTACTCTAGCACTGGACACGTAAATGTTTCAAGTCAAGCCAGCAAACAAGCCTGTCCCTTTCCCTTGTCACACACGCCTTCCTAACATCCCCATAGACCAGGCTCCCTGCTGCAATGGTGAGATTTCTCTGGGTACCCAGGATGGGCACTCTCGAAGGGCATGTGCCATTGGCCCTGCAGATTGCTGTCCCGTGACAGAGATGTAGCCCAGAAGAGTGCCAGAGCTGGGTCCTCTGAAGCACAGCCTGGCAGGACACCCCTGCCAGCTTTTAGTGGGAGTTCTTCCAGCCTGATTCCCAGGCTGCATGTTATTTCCATGCTACTGCACTTGTTTCTACACAATGTAATGGACATATAGCTCCGTTTTACCTCAATAATAATAATCCTGACAACGGAAGAAGTTTTTTAGGTCTCAGGAAATAACAACAAAAAGCCAAAGTGCTAACTTCCTTAGAGCTTTCACATTTCATTACTTGTCCTGTGTTGCCCTACAAGCATGTGCGTGCACACTCACGTGCACACACATACACGCATTGCATGGACACACACACACACACAAATGCACTGAAACACACACACACAAATACACACACACCTGGGCAACCCTACAAGTCAAGTCAGGAATTCTCCTCAAGGCACAGTAATCAAACTCTTTCCCATCATTTGTTTGTTTGTATTGAATCACTAGAACTGTCCTGATTTGCATGTTGTTTTCATAAATTTGCATAGTGCATTCAAGGGGCCCTGTCTCTTGAGCCTCCCATACTGCCATAGAAGTGTGGCCAGCTTTCCTGTGTTCGAAAGGAACACAAAGGAATGCTTTATTTCTGTGAGTATTTTTTACAATGAAGCTTTTAAATGGTACAGAACATAGAAGGATTTTGTTTTAATTAAAGTATCATTGTGAGGGATTTTTGTAAAGCCATCCCTTTCTGACTGTGGTCACTGAGCAGCTTGGAAGCATGAGAGTGAGTGAACAAGGCAGGTTCAGAATGTCCTGCTCTGAGAGGGATATTTTTAAATGATCCATGTGGGACAATGACCAGAAATGCTCTCAGGATTTCTGTCCTCTTAGCCTCTGAAATCCTGCTTTCCGGGTAGTTTGCACAACAAAACTCCCAGGGTGATGCTGTCACCTTGCTGCGGACCCCAGCCCACCTGGCTTGGCTCATTGCTCACTCGTTTAGTGAAGTTTGGACAACAGTGTGAACAGTATGCTCCTGTTCAGGCTTCGGTTTCGGAATAATGACTACACTGTGTATGTATGACCACCTGATCTTAATCATTCAAAAGATTGAAGACAAAGGTTATCAGCCCTGTACATGAATATGGTATTGAGACTCTTGTTGAAAATGCAATCCTACGGGCACAGCCCTCTCCGTCTCCTACATAATGGCCTGGCCTGTATGCAGTCCCTCCCTCACTGTCTCCAACCTAATAAGCCATCCATTTACCTTTGCCATGTTTCTTTTGCCCTGTCACAATGAACCATTCACTGAAGTAAAAGGCAAGAGGAAGGGCTGGGGGATGGGGCCCAATACCTCATTGGTTTTCCAGCCACTGTGCAAGGAATGGCCAACACAGGAAATGGAGCAAATGAAAGTTTACCCAAGGAGAGGGAGAAAGAACCGAGAAGAACACAAAGACGGTGACCTTCCTCTGGGCCATTGCTCTGGGAACTGGTATGGCCTGCGGGTCATAAATTAGGGATTTCTTTGCAGTGGAGGGGTGGGTGGCAGACCACCAGCCTGGGACTTGGTAAGAGGCGAGGAGTAGGGAGGGTGCAGGAGGGCAGGACTGGACTCCTGACTCAGCCATGACTGGCTCTTTGCTCCCGCCCAATTTGCTTAGCCTTTCAGCCTGACTTTCTGGAACTCTAAAACTGGAATAATAATATTGTAACATCCTTGCTTTATTAAACAGCATAGTAGAGAGGATGGAATAATTTCATGCATTGTTTTTGAGAGAAACTTAGGTTGGCCGTTTTTGGGACTGTGTTCTCCACACTTTACTTTGCCCCTCACAAATGGGCTGGAAAAGGATACTGAACTCTTTGGTTACTCTTTGTTGTTGTTGTTTTTAAGTCAGTCCCTGAACATTTCTGGATATTGTACCACCTATTCCACCTGCCATATGTAAACTGCAGTATACAAAGTCACCAAGTGCCCTGTTTATTCCAGGCACCCTCCAGGCCCTGTCACCCCCTCAGGGGCCTGCTGCTAAGGTCCCAGCAGGAATCAGGGCTGAGGCCATTGTGAGTGAGCGGAAGAGAGGGTCATCGATTTTCAAGTCGTAACTGTAAATGCTTCATATTTGTGAGTATGAGCATATCTGTGCAGAATAATACATCTCCCAAATACCATATTAGAATATGGTAGCATTAAAAGGCCATGGTGCAGCCGCTCCTGCCAGGTCTTGGGCCATCTCCTTCCACGGTACCAGCTCCAGTGGACGCTTCTCTGTTCTTAGTCTGTTTGGACTGTTCAACCACTTTGACCACTTCCTCTTTCCTGGACCACTTTCTTCTCTCAGCTTTTGTCACATTACTGTCTCTGGGTTTACCTCAGTGGCTCTTTCCTTCTTTTGTTTCCACTTTCTGTCTGTTTCACATGTGGATATTCCTCAGAGCTCAGTCCTACCCACCTCCCTCCCTTGTTTTTCTCCTGTTCTTACTTGCTCTTTCTGTCTGTACTCTGAGCCCTAGATGCTCTCCTCATTTCCAGGGTTGAATTCCATGGATATGATATTCAGTACCAAATTCATAACTGTATCGCCTACCTCTCAGAGACCGTGTTCACACATCCAACTGCCTACTTGATGTTCTTTCCCTGACTGTATCAGAAACATCTCAAATAGGACCTTTTGTAACATTTTCAAAATGGAAATCTTCCTTTCTGGTCCCCCAATGACTTTCTACCTCTCTGCATGCTCACCCAGCCTTTGGAGACAAAACTGTGGGCTCATTCTTGATTCTCCACTTGGCCGAACTCTCCCCATCCAACCTACCAGCAGATTCTAGAGAGTCAACCTGGAGAATGTATCCCAAATCTGTCCATTTCCTCTACCACCATCGTTCCAGGCCAGACCACCTGCATCTCTCATGTGATCCACTTCAGCACCAAACTAGTCTCTCTAGTCTCTCTACTTCCACCTTTTTTCCCTCCCCCACCAAGTCCATTCATTCTCCACACAGCAGGGAAGGAAATTATAATGTAAATTAGATCAACATATGAAGCATAAATTGGATCAGGCCATTTCCCCACTCAAAACTCCTTAGTGGCTTTCTCTTTCACCTGGAACAAAATCTCATTTCTTCAAAACACACTGTTGGGCCCTGTCCATCTATCTCACCTCAACTGAGCCAGGTTCTCCCCTGGCTCAGTGATTTCTGGCCACACTGACCTTCTCTCATTGCCTCAAAGACACCCAACTCTTGCCCGATTCAGGGTCTTCAGAACGCGGTTTTCCCTACATACTGTAGCACCATGTCTTCTACTCTTTTGCCTTTCACTTTATTCTTTTAAATGTTCATTCATTTTTGAGAGAGAGAGACAGAGACAGAGACAGAGTGTGAGCAGGGGAGGGGCAGAGAGAGAGGAAGACACAGAATCCAAAGCAGGCTCCAGGCTCTGAGCTGTCAGCACAGAATTGGCTGATGTGGTTGTGGAGGTTTAGAATTCTGGCAATCTGCTGATTCCAAGCTGGAGACCCAGGAAAGCTGGTGGTGTCGTTCAGTCCAACTGTGAAGGCCTGAAAACCAGGATTGCCATGTCTGATGGCAGGAGAAGATGGATGTCCCAGGTCAAGCAGAGAAAGCAGATTGACCTTTTTGTTCTACTCAGGCTCTTTAGTGGATTGAGTAATGCCCACCTACATTGATGAGAGTCATCTGTACTCAGTCTACAGATTCAAATGCTAGTCTTTTCCAGAAACATCCTCATAGGCACACCCCAAAATACTGTTCTACCAGCTGTCCCGGCATCCTTAGCCCAGTTAAATTGACACATAAAATAAATCATCACGACTTGTTTCCCTCACTCCCCACCCAATGTAAAATTAAAAATTAAAAAACACTATATCATAAGGTTTTGGAAATGACAGAAAATGCACACATACACCAAAGTTAAAATACCTTCTTCCTAGCTTATCTGTTCTTCTCCATCTTTGTGTATTTGGCCCTCAGCATGAAATGGAAGGAACTAAGGACCTGGTTACAGGTCCTGTTAATGAGCTTACTGTGTTGTTTACATTTATAGTAGCACTCCACTCTTGACCTCCTAATAGTTCTGAAATAAACTACAATGGAATTGCATCTTTTATGCATCCGCACAATTTAAATGTGTATTGACACCCGCAAACTACATTTGCTTATTTGGAAGTTACTCAGGGCAGTCAGAATTGAAAGGGACATGTTTGGATACTATGTTTTCTGCCCGTAAGTGCACAGATGCTGTTTCCCTCTAGGAAAAGGGGAATGGCGCTTGAATGGATCTGAAGGGCTTCACCTTTCAGAAGAAATTACTTCTTCCCCTTTCTCAGGTGATTACTGCTTTTCCTGGCCTCTAGACTATAGTCAACTCTTGGTTTTATTCAACATTAACTAGGTTGTGGATTAACCCTCGGGGAGAAATTAGGGTTAGTAGATGAATGAAAAAAAAAAGTGATACAAATTAACAAAAATATCTGCATTTTAGAGGAAAACCATTTGAAAGTATATACCAAGGATGCAGGGCCAGTGCTGCGCAGCCACTTGTAAACACTCCTGTCTGCTGAAAACGCCCTTTTTTCATCCATCCATGCAGGGAGGGAAGGACCACAAGATCCATCCAGCGGCTGGAGAGTTGTGGCCAGTTGTAACGGTGCACATTCTCTTTCTTTTAGGTTTTGGGCCAAAGGGTTCTTAACTCTCCCTGCTGCTGACATTTTAGGTTCTTTGACTGTGAAAGTAGGGAGAAAGCTAGGGATGTGCTCTGCAGTACAAAATTTGAATTGTGTTTTGTTTGTTTGTTTGTTTGTTGTTGTTTTTCCAAAAACCCAGGACCAGGGGCTTTTAATTTAGTGCTGGGACAGTGAGGAGCCAAGCTTGCAGGGCAAGAATGGGGAGGAAAAGCCACTGAAGGAGCTGACATCAAGAGGGTGGGTAATTTACCTACAGAGCTGTGTGGCTTGACTGTGATACATGGGACCTGGGGTGTGAGACACAGAGCAGTGACATATAGCACAGTGGGCTGGCGGAGAAGCACTGAGTGATTGCGGTAGAGGCGAACACAGGCTGCTAGCAAAAACAAGATCAGGCTGGTGCTGCACTCTATCACCTAAACCATCTGCTGGATGGCTTAGAAAGCAGAGGGCCATTTGCTAAGCGACAACTGATGTCATTTTATTCTAATGTTCAACAAAAGAACAACTCTGCCAAGAAGCAGACAATAATAACAGACTATTTTGCCACTTTTCATCAAGCAATTTGTATGATGTTTTGAATCCCTTAAGTATGATTCTTGTGTTATGCTTATACTTTGATAGCATCTGTAGAACAGGAAATGTGTCCCTAAATATTAGATGTCATTTTAAGGAAATTACTGTTGATCAAATCGGTTGTAGGCACAATTTCACCTGGATTTTTTCGGCTGCTATTGGGGTTACCTGTGTAACTCCTTCCACCTCTTGTGCTCTCAGCCATTCAGGCACCTTACCTGAATCATCTGTCAGCTGATGACATGTGGGTGCATCTCCAGATGGTGCCGGTGACTTGGACTTGACCTTAGTTCTGGGCCACCTGGAACTCTAAGTTGGTTATCTGCACATCTCAAAACCTGTAGCCAAGTGTTAGAAATTCCACAGGCCCCATACATGCCTTATCTTTGTGTTTGGGAAGCATATATTTGCTCTGCCAAAAATGATGAGTATTGCTTCAGGAGAGGCTGGATTTTCCTCAGAGTTGCGATCAATATCACTGTTGGTCTCTCTCTCTCTCTCTCTCTCTCTCACACACACACACACACACACACACACTCACAAATGATAATTCCTTAAGCAGGAGGCTTTGGCTTGATCTCCTCCGCATTTTACCCTTGTCTCTGTCATGGAGACATCTACACATGGTTTATAATACTGGATAAATTCTTACATTTAAACCAGATGGGTAAGTTTGTTTTCTTTTTGCTCCACCCCTTCCCCCTTTTCTTCTTAGAATTTCAGATTTCTGTTACCAGGCTATTGTTCTACTTGTCACTGTTGGTCTTGGTGGTCGACAACTATAGTCAGAGATAGAAAAACTACTACAGTTTGCTGAGGCCTTGTTAGTTGCCACAAACCGTACAGGTGCTTGTATGGAATCGTGGTTCTCCTCTTTTGCACATCATGGCCCACATAGAAATCAGTGATACATTTAGAGCATAGTGATATAAATGGAGGAGGGGGAGGTCTGAACCTGGAGGCCAGGGGCTTAGAGCTCCAACTGTTTTAGGTCAGAATCCTGATGGCTGAGGAGACAATATCTCAACCCACCCTTATCCCTTTGGTAGTATGACAACAAGTGATGGCTCTGATAGAATATTTCCTTTATCCTTCACAATAATACTTATTATCTGTTAGTTGCTTCACATATTCACATATTTAGTAAACGGTAAAAGCCAGGGCTTGAATATTGTCTGTTTGATCCCAGGCTATTTTTTTCATATCACAAATCAACCTGCTTCTATAGCTGTTGATGCTGACTTGATCGGCCTTGGAGATATAGGTGGTGTTCTAGCTAAAATGCAGGTGGACCTGGGTTCTGAGTGGCAGTCTGACACATGAGTCAGGCATCAAAGAGTGATAGCCCTATGTGCTTTCACATTTGGCTCTGCAAAGATCAATCCCAAAGTCCTTCATCAGTCCTATGAAGTAGTGTGTCCTATGAAGTCCTACGGATTGGTGGCCCGTAAGTGATTTCTTTTTTTTTTTTAATATGAAATTTATTGTCAGATTGGTTTCCATACAACACCCAGTGCTCATCCCGACAGGTGCCCTCCTCCATGCCCATCACCCATCCTCCCCTCCCTACCACTCCCCATCAACCCTCAGTTTGTTCTCAGTTTTTAAGAGTCTCTTATGTTTTGGCTCCCTCCCTCTCTAACTGTAAGCTATTTCAATCCCCATCTGGCTTCATTCCCTGTTGGAGAGCTTGTCAAGGCAATCCGTCTCTAAATTTGAGTAAGCCTCTCTTCACTTACACTCCTTCAGGGGGGGAATCGAATTTCTTCCAGAGGGGGTTTGTTGGTTGTTTAGAAGGATGCAGGTAAGGCACAGGCAATTGCACCTTTATCCCTGAACTTTAAAGAAGCCAGAGATTTCAAAAGAAAGTAAATCTTTTAATCCTTCTACAGCTACTTTCCCTTTTACTAAGTAACTGGCATTTAAAAGAAACTGTTATTGAACATGCCTTCTGAGCCCTTTTGTAAGCGTTAACAAGAACTTCTCCTAAGAGACAAGAGCTCCCGTCTTTCCAAAAGATAGGTCCTATTGTGAGTATTTAAGGAAAAGTCATATTTAGTCAAAATAAACAATTATTTTTATTTCACCAGAAGCAAGCTCAAAATAATACCAAAATGCATTTGTAAGCCAATCGGCAGCTTCAGGCCTTGAGAACTCCTTTTGGGCCAGGTGTGGGGGAAGGTGGTCCAGACAGCATCCTGAAGGGATGCTCTGTCAGCACCTGCCAGTACACACTAGAGCAGGTAAAGAAGTTTGAAGAATGCCAACACATACCTCTGCCATAGCCAGGGAGTTGGTACCAAGGGAGAAGCTCTATCATTGACAAAAGTGACCAAAACATAAAAACTTAGGAGGAACCCAAAAAGAAATATATGGGACCTGCATTAAGAAAATAATAAAAGTTGACTGAGAAATATAAGTGAAGTTTTCACACAAGGATAAATACATAATATTTCTTTCTTTTTTTAAGTTTGCTTATTTTGAGAGAGAGGCAGACAGAGCAAAAGTGGGGGAGGGGCAGAGAGAGAGAGGGTGACACAGAATCCGAAACAAGCTCCAGGCTCTGAGCTGTCATCACAGAGCCCAATGCGTGGCTCAAACTCGCAAACCCCGAAATCATGACCTGAGCCGAAGTCAGACGCTTAACTGACTGAGCCACCCAGGTGCCCCAGTATATAATATTTCTCAGTGGAAAGACTAAATAGAGCAAAAGTACCAATTCTTTTCTGTTGAATATTGTGATTTATCATGGGAAATGAATATGTGGTCTTCCTCCAGTTCCTGGCACAGAACTCCTAAAACCCTTTGAATTTCCTACTGATAAGAGCAATAAAGGTATCTGTTCTTATTCATAAGAAGCCTCTTTCAGCCACTCCTGAGTTTATACTAGGGGTAACTGGAAAAGCCAGAAAGTTTGGGGGCTGGATGCCAGGTGATGAGATAGTTGGAACTTTCAGTCCCACCCCTCAGCCTCTAGGACAAGGAAAGTGACTCAGTCACCAACGGCCAATGATTTAATCAACCATGGCTATGTAATGAAACCTCCATAAAGACCCAAAAGGATGGGATGTGGAGAACTTTGGGGTTGGTGAACATGTGGTATTGGAAGGGTGGTGCATCTTTAGAAGCTATGGAAGTTCTACCCCTTCTCCCACATACTTTCCTTATGCATCTCTTCTATCTGGCTGTTCCTGAACTGTATCCTTTTATAATAAAGCAGGAATCGAGCAAATAAACCATTTTCCTGAGTTCTGTGAGCCCATTTAGCAAACTAATGGAATCTGAGCAAGGAGTCATGGGAACTCTTTATAGATAGCCAGTCAGAAGCACAGGTGACAGTCTGGAATAGTGATTAGCATCTGAATTGGAAAAGGGGTCAGTCTTTTGGACTGAGCCCTCAAGCTATGGGATCTGACATGATCTCCAGGTACAAAGTGTCAGAATTGGCTTAAATTGTAGGCCATCCACCTGGTGTCACAGAATAGCCTTGTGTGGAGGAAAAAAGACCCACACACTGGATGACCAGAGTACAGAATTATTGAGAATGGAAGAGAAATGCACAGATTTGTTTTTCCAAAACAAATACATACCACTAATAAAATTCTAAAAAAAAAAATTCAATGAGATTGATGGATGTATTAGCCCTCTCCAGAGAGAATCAATAGTATAAACACACACACACACACACACTCATAAGAGGAGATTTATTACAGGAATTGACTCATGTGATTATGGAACCCAAGAAGTCCCATGATTGGCCTTCTGCAAGCTGGAAAACCAAGAATGTTGGAGGTATAATTTAGACTGAATTTGAAGGCCTGAGAACCAACAGAGCTGATGGTGTAAGTCCTAGTCCATGTCTGAAGGCCCAAGAACTAGAAGCACCAATATCCAAGGGCAGAACAAGATGGAAGTCCCAGTTTGCAAATGGAGCAAATTGCCTTCTCTCTACCTTTTTGTTCTACTTGGGCCCTCAGTGGATTGGATGATACTCAGACACAGTGGTGAGGGTGAGCCTCTTTATCAGTCTGCCAATTTGACCAGTCTCTTCTAGAAACACCCTCACAGGCATACTCAGAGATCATGTTTTGCCAGTTCTCTGGGCATCCCTTAGCCCAGTCAAGTTGACACATAAAGCTAACCATTATGGGGGGCGGGGTGAGGGGGGGGAGTTAATGGGAGAAAGGAATTTGATAAAGCTACACAAAAAATAGCTGTGAAAATTTGAAAGTGAGAATTCTGTCTCATCCAGCACCAAACTGTTAATGAAGTCACAAGAATCAGAATCCCAGGGTGGATGCAAGAAACAGCATACAGAAAATGGAACTGTTTAGACAACCTAAAACTGAGGCCAGTCTAAATACATTTTTCAACAACTGGTTTCCTAAGAATGGACTATTCAAAAAAAAAATCATCAAATTCTGTCCTCATATCTCATCATACACCAGAATTTCACTTATATCATCAAAAAGAAAATATAAGTGAGTATTTAACTGATAAAGAAGAGATTTTTGAATACTAAAAAAATATACATAAAGTCAACAAGAATGGTAACTTTGGCTGTATGTAAATCTTAAAATTTTGGAGGTCAAAAGTCACTCCTCATTTCTGTGCCATGCTGCCTAAAATTCCATTCTTTGTTTTAGAGTAAGGCACTGAGAACCCAGGAGTCTTCTGTCAAAATCTAACCCTCAAGAGTCAAAGATGAAATGCATAGAAGCATATACCACATGGTGGTATTGGTTAATGTATTGAAGCACTTCTATTCTCACTTGTAAATAGCAACTTCCTTGGGACCCATCCAGTGCCTTCTCTTCACCGCTTTGGCCACCGACCCTTCCACAAGTTTCATCCTGACCACCCCAGGAGCTGGCAACTAGAGGAGCCTTGTCTCCCTGAAAGGGCCATGAGGCTTTAGAACCTCCACCTGTGTCCCTTCTGATCCGTGAAGGCCTATGTCAAATCATTTGTCACGTTTTTATAATATTCTCCCCTGCCAGGTGGCATGACAAATGGGTCATTGTTAAGGTTTGGTTGATATGGTAATTGACATTTTGGACAGAAAATAGGGCTCTGGAAGCATAGGTGAAAAGTCAGGTATGCCCTGATGGATGCAGGGTAAAACAGCAGGTTTCAGCAAGAAGGATGCTAAGAGTGACTGAGGCATCCAGAGGGCAAGCAGGTAGTTCCTGATCTGTAGAGGAAGCTTGCACTAAAAAGAAAAAGAGGGGGAAAATTGAATACTGAGGATTCCTCATGCTACACCTCTCCAAATTCATAATTTTACCAACAGCTCCCTGGGTAACTGGGCCAACTTCGAGACCGCCTACTCTGGCATTTCGTTCTGGGTGAATTAAAGTTGTACCAAGCCAGGAGGTACAGTCCTCCTGCAGGACAGGAGTGAAACACAGAAGACACATAGTGTGGAGTCTTTGTTGGTCACCACAGCCCCTCTGGTTTGTGTAGGAGAGGGGGTATGGCAGGTAGCAGGTGCATGAGGACCAGGAATGCCAAATGTATGCCCTGCTTTGCACAGGCAGGCCTGCACCAGGAAAACTGTCCCACCCAAATTGGTAAAAGCACACCACCACTGAGAAACATGAAGAAGGAAATCCAATGCCATTTTGCCTTTATAAATCTTGATGGCTGGGGTTTGGCATTTCTCTTTTGTTGGGGAAGGAGAAGAGCGTTTGTCTGATACAGAGCAATAGAGTTTGAAAAATTTTCTTAAGTCATTTTTTTTTCTTTTTTACTTTCTTTGATGTTAAAAGAAAAAGATCCTAATAATGGAATTTCGTACCAAGAGTCATTAGACCAAAGTATCTGCCTGAAGCAAAATTTTATGGCCAAGTTATGAACCTGCAAACAGAACCTTAACTATTGTGATAGGAGCTGACTGTAGTAATAAAAGCGAATTTGTTAAATAAAATATGTTTATAATTCACTGGGCTCAGAATCAGGTAGGTGGGAAGAAACCTCCTGTGAGTTGTAATGATTTTGCAAAATAGCCACAAGAGCAGTTCACTCGGCAGGCAGGTAGAGGAGTACATGCCCTATGTCATTATTACAGTGTGTGATTTCATTTATTCATGGGGTGCCAGGGATGCGTGGCCCTTTTGAGCTGCTAAAACACAGTGGACAAAAGCCAGAAAATGAAATGAAATCCTGGCCTTAAAGAGACTGCAATTGAAATGTGTAAGCAAGTTCAGTTTGCCTGATGACAAAAAGCACAGAAAGAGCATTAATGCAAGAGGGTTTTGCAGATCCTGATGGATTTTAGCACTGATTTTGAAAGAGGGTTGGAAGGACAGGATATAGATTCATTTGGAAGTTACTGTGGGCGGCCAAAGCAAAGGGAAAGAAAACAAGGCACAGCCAAAATGTTAGAATCTCACTGGGGCATAAAGACTAGAACCACACAAAAGAAGGAACAAGGCTTAATACTGCAGAGGATAGAATTCAGAAGTTCTTTTTCTATAGGAAAAAAAATAGCTTGGCTAGTGTATAAAGGAAGAAAAGCCACTCTAGCTTTTCCTACAGACGGATGACCTATGTAATCACCATCAGTAAGTAAGATGAGGATCAAACACAGGTTGAAAGGACATAGAGAAGAGAATCACAGCTTAGGAAAGGTTGTGCCTCCGTACCAGCCCAGGTATTTCTGGTTGCTATAAGTGTAATAGCAAAGCAGCTTTAAAGAGAGAGGATTAGAGGCTGAATTGTGTCCCCTCCCCAAATTCCTATATTGGAAGCTGTAATGCCCAGAACCTCAGAATGTGACTGTATTTGGAGATAGTACCTCTAAAGAAGTGAACAGGTTAAAATGAGGCCACTAGATGGGTCTTACTGCATTCTGACTGGTGTCCTTATAAGAAGAGATTGGGATTCACGGGGACTCCAGAGATGTGTGTACCCAGCACAAAGACGGTGCAAAGAAAGCAAGAAAGATGGCCATCGGCAAGTCAAGGAGAGAGGCCTCACCAGAAATCACACCTGCTGACACCTTGACCTCAGACTTCCAGTCTCCAGAACTATGAGAAAAGAAATGTCTCTTTCAGCCACCTAGATGAGGGTGTGTGTTATGGCTGCCCTAGCCAAATAATACAAACGGAGGGTGGGAGAGAGGGCAAGAGAAAAGGAATAAAAGAACATTTAAAATAGCAAGAAGGAGAGGAAGAAGCAGCAGCAGCATTCATTGAAAACCTGATTAATAGTACTCCTGAAAATAACATAGAAATACATCTCTCTGACCTTAGAAATACATACTCACTTTGCAGAAAAGAGAACATAAGGCCAGCAAGAACAAAACTACTACGCGATGTCAGTCAGTTGTTTCTTCCCCTAATGTTGGACTTCAGGTCTCCTGGCCTTGACCTTGGGCCCTCTCTCTCCACTGTACCCCTCAGGGCCTTGATGCGAGCAGGCTTGCAAGGCCACCACCTCCACACTGGGACTTCTGCACCCACGCTCCTGCTATGACTACGATAGTCTTCCCCAACCCCAAATGTCTTGTAATTCTCTCACTGGCAGCCTCAGCAGCCATCCTTTGTCCTCAGGTTCAAGTACAAACTTGTCCCTGAAGGTCATTATTTCTGGTCCTCAAGCAGAGCTGTGCTCTCTATTGCATCTAGACCTTCTTGTGCCGCCCTTCTGTCCAGAGCTTTCCCCACCTGCCCTCAGTCCCTGCTCTTTGGATAGCAAGCTCTTCTACATTTTTCAAGTCTTTGGGTCTTCTTTAGAGATCACTTCTTCCAAAGCCCGGATTCTGGATTAGCTGGGTTTTTTTTTCTAAATTCTCCCCATAATTCCCATTTTAGTGCTCATCGTATTATATTGTAATTGAGACTCCATGGGCCATGAACTGGATAGGAGCAAACACCAAGATTGTCTCACGCCTAATAAATAAAAGGTGAGGGAGTTATGTGATGTTTCAGAGATGTTTCACTTGCTATTATGTATGTTTTAGGGAGGTATCATTTTCACTGCTTTGGATTTCAGCAGACATTTGTTAATCTGACTAGCCCATTGTTCCAGGCAGATGCTTAATAAATACTAGCTGAATAAATGAAAAACCAGGTTATCACAATACACGCTATCAGAAAGCAGGAGGGAGGTTGCATATCATAGCTGCCTGAGCTTTATCAGTGATTTTTACATCTGACCCATTTTACTCTTCTTCACCCAAAGAAATTGTATGACCACAGAACACAGGATGGAAGTGTTCCTGGAGGTCATATAGGAAATGGGACTGCTGAGAAGAGGATTAAAAGCCTTGAGGAAGAAGTAGAAGAATTTTGGGAGGCTTCTGGAATGGGTATTTCTAGGACCAGTCCAGTTCTGGCCGTGCCAGACCAGGTGGACAATATCCCCAGGGAGCTCAGGGAAGAGGGGCAGAGGTAGGCTTTTTGTCTAACTGTCTTCAAATCTAGCCAAAGCCCTGCACACTGAGAGGTTAGATGATTTCCCCAAGGTCACGAGGCCAGCCAGGTGGACGGGTAGGGGCTAGGTTTGGAACCCAGGAAGTGCAGCTCCACTTGATGGTAAGATGAGTTTCCTGAATTCTTCCACTGATGAGAAATGGTGGTTGAGGGTCCTAGACCCAGACTTGCTCCCTGGAGGGGTTGAGTTGTTGCTCTGCTTCTTGCACATTTGACACGTTGGAGAGACCCAGCAGGCCCCTTCAGAAGGAAGGATTTTTGTCTCTGCACGTCCAGATTCTTACCAGTGGAATGTCACCAGTCAGAAGAGGCAGGTGGCAAATTTAAGTAATTAGTGAAAATCAGGACTCACAGTCTTGAGAATAATTAATGTTGTCTTCTAATCTCTTTCCTCTGGGGGAAATTTTGCATATTGCTTAAAAGAAATGTCATCTACGCCTCACTGTTTCCAGAACCTTTCTGTGAATAGCAGCACTTCCAGAGCCTTGCAGAAGCATCGTTTAAAGGGTCTTTACCTCAATTACCAGCCAAGCCCATACATTTCCCTGCAGATCTGATACCACATAGGCCCCTGTAATGGTAGAACTTGCAGGAATGATCAGATATGTGGTTACAAGGTGTCAGGGAGCCTCCTGTCCTCCATTGCCAGTTGGCACCTAAAGAGCAGTGATTGGGACCCCACAGAAAAATACAGCCCAGATGTTTTGAAGAGTTAGAGAGAAGCTTCACAGGAATGATACTGCATGGTATGCAGGGAAGGATGAGAAGAATATTCACAGGCAAAGAGGGGCAGAGACTGCAGACAGAGAAACAAGAAGAACAAAGGGAAAAGAGGTGAAGATGCAGGAAACAAACAAGGAAGAGACCATTGTGTTGGGTTTTCTAAAAGGAGAGAGGACGAAAATTCTGCAAAGGGAGACTACAGGTATTTTGTGGTGAACCTTTGAGTTCAGCCAAAGAAATGGGTTTGATCTGGAAGATATTAGAGCATCATTGAAAAAGTTTTTGAGGAAAGGCATGCCATGAGTATCTTAGAACTGGAAGGTATCTCTCTCAAGGGAACAGAGAAGAGAGAGGACTTAGCCAAGGGAAACCCAGAATTAGGAGCCAGGTCTCTTGACCCACAGTCCAGGGCTCTGTACACTGATTACCCCCTCTTGCCAGTCCATTAATTATGTCTGATCGCATGGCACCTAAGTGGTATTGGCCATAGTTCCTTTCTGTTTGTTGTTTTTTCTTTATCAGACTCCCATCCCCACTTCATAAATAAGGTGTGCTCACGTGGGTAAGAAGCAACTAGAAAGCTACCGTGTCTTGGTGGCTTAGCATGTCCCAGGCCCAGAGTTAAATGCCTTCTATACATTTTCTCATTTGATCTTCACCATATCCCTATTATCCACCTAATAATTGCTCAGAGACTCTGCCAAAGATCTCACAATCACAAAGAGAAGAGGTCAACAAGATATGGAAGTATCCTAAGTGTTTGTTGATGGATGAACAAAGAAAATAGATAAAAAGGTACATGCAATGGAATATCACTCAGCCTTTAAAAAGACCACTTGCAACAACATAGATGAAACTGGAGCGTCTTACGCTAAGGGAAGTAAGTCAGACACAGACAAATACTGCGTGATCTCACATGTGGAATCTGAAAAAGTCCAACTCATAGAGTAGAGGGTAGAATGGTAGTTGCCAGGCTGGGAGATGGAAAGATGCTGGTCAAAAAGTAGAAAGTTTCAGTTATGCCGTATGAATAGGTCCTGGACACCTAGTGCACAGCATGGTGACTATGGTAAGTGATACTGTATTGTTAACATGAAATTTGCTAGGAGTAGATCTCACGTGATTTCACCACAAAAAAAAGGTAACTGTGTGATGATGGATGATTAGCTTGATTGTAGCAATCATTTTACAATCTTTATGCATAGAACACGTTGTATCCCTTAAGTACTATATACACAATTTTTATTTGTTGATTATACCTCAGTAAAGCTGGGAAAGATAGTAGATATTCATGAGGGGGAAAAAGGAAGCGAGACTAGGATTCCACCATTGATGTCCTTTCTCCAAAAACCAAGGTCCTTCCACTATGCCTTTAGCAGAGGGTGATGCCCAGGGTCCTTTGAAGATCCCTGAAATCAAAATATGTGGACATGATTCCACTTTTCCCACGAATGAATGCCAGTTGTCCCCATCCTGATGTTGTTCTGACCACTGTAGCTATGACAGGGAATTGATCCACACCTGCCTGGCTCACTTCCTTATGATGTCTCTGCCAGCATGTCTCTGCATGCAGATGTCTCTGCAAGTGGTAGGTGATGCTTATTCTGATGAGCACAAGCAGCAAGCTCTTGTGCTATGGCCAGATACAATTCAGCTCCCCTACTTATGGGCAGAGAGAAATCATATGTGTATTGTAAGCTGATAGAAACCAGCCCCCCTCCCCCACATTCTGGGCCAAATAAGACTTGAGAGGGGTGGGCAGAAGAGAGAAAGAATGAGATCCCCTTCCACCATTCGACTCAAGGTCATATATCCTAACATGAGACTGAGAAAGGAGGTAGAAAATTGCCATTCTTGGGCCATCTCAGTCCTGGGGTGCTTTTTATAGTGACAGCATACCACCACATGGAGTTAATTCTAGCATTTAAGAGTATATTTTTTTCATAAAATATAACCCTTCAATTCAAACCAACTTCAACCTGTGCTGAACAGAAGAAAGCAGTGAGCTGTTCAGTGCTGGAAGAAAAAGAGGTATGTTTTATACATCACCAACACAGTCCCTTCCTGAAGAGTTTTCAAGGGTAATTTGCACTACAGGACACATTTTCTTTGCATTCTGCCTTTAAAACCTAACCTCCAGTAAGATGTAAGTCCACTCTACGTTCAAACCATTATGGAGAACTCCCTTCTGCTTCTTTGATCTCTCCATATAATCTCTCACTTTTTGCTCTTCAAGTCCAAAGCCACAAGCTGTGTGTGGTGGTAAGAAACTCAGGGTTGATGAAAGAATTGGCTGGGGCTCAGAACACATGGCTTTTTTTTTAAATGAAAAACCATCTAGTACCATTCTTCATTCATTCTACCAGCCTTTTTTGAGCACCTACTTATGAGCCAGATTCTTTACTAGAAGCAGGGTACAAGAGTTGTGACCTAATTAGTGACCTGGTAAGTTTTATTCTAGAAGAAAGCACAGAGTACATGGTTTTCTCTGTATTATATAAGGCATGTCATGGGCTACATTAGCATTTTGTTCTCATCCTGCCATTAAATTCACTTTAATCCTTGGTACATTAAAGTATTAGTAATATTACTCCAATGTTATTTCATTAGCAAAAGGAACAAACTCTTGCACTCTTTACATGCTCATTTGTTATGGGCTGACTGTTTGTGGTCCCCTCCAAATTTATACATTGAAGTCCTAATCTCCAGTCCTGTCTCTCCTGTTTTGCCATCATTTTTTTAACCCCCCGCCCCACACACAAAGAAATCTGAGATATAGTACTCTCCAAGTCAAAAAGCATTGACAGCGTGTCTGTTTACTAAAATCCTTTTATGAATTCCTCTGTCCAGCCCTCTGTAACATACTCGCAACCTCCTTTGCTTGCCTTCTTGCTGATGTCTCCCCTGGCTTTACAGTGGAGACGTGGGGCTCTCCAAGCATCCCCATGCTCCTGTTTCCTGCCTCCACACAGATCTCTCTGTGTCCTCCCTCTGGAATGTCCTCCTGCCTATATTTACCATCAAGGTTCATCTCAATAGCCATGAACCAGTCTCTGATCTCACCAACCATATGTGACTTTTCCATCCTTTGAATTTCATTTGAGCATCCCTTTTGGAATTTCTCTGACTTCACCTTCCATTGAGTTATGTTTGTAGTGTCTTAGGCCTTCTCCTAGACTGTGGGTTCTTTAAAAACTGAGGGTGCTGCTTGGTCAATATGCTGCTCTGCCATTAGTAGGCAATTAAAGAGTCCCAGAATGAGGCTATGCATTTCTAAATCATTTGAAAGCAATCTCCAACCATACCTTTCCTTCTTGACTCTTTGAAGCATTGGCATTCTCTGTATACATAATACAGGTATCTAATTGTGTGCTAGAAAATCTAAATTGGGATAGCCAAAGTTAAAACTCAAAATATTCCATGTAAATAGCCAGAGTCTCATATTCTGTTAGAACGCTGAAAAATCTGAGGACCCTGGATCTCCCCTCACAGTGACCATTGGAAAGAGCAGATTTGCAGCTGCCTTCTTTGCAGGTCACATGCCTGCTCCAGTCCTCCACAGTTACCTGTGTCACCCACCAGGTCCCCTGGTTGTTTGAATTTGCAAGCCCCTGGTCTAAATCATGTGTGGCTTTTGCCATTTCCAAAGAACCTAGCTTTGGATGTTGGGCAGAACAAAAATCCTACACTTAAAGCCTTGCAAGCCATTTTTTAAAAAATGCACTCCTCTGAATACTAACACTGAGAATCCTGAATGATTTCTTGATGTACTTCTTCTTTCTGAAAAGGTGTCTCCAAGTACCTTTAGAAATTGTAAATCGACAGCACGAAAGTCAGCAGCACAAAGGCAGCATGAAAGTCACTTCAATGAATATAAAAATAAAACAAAATTGTAACATGTGAAAATGTCAAACCCTCATTAAAATACTGGAAATGTCATTTAATAAAAGAAGCTTGGAGATTCACATTGTTAAACTGAGATATTGAGGAACCTTATGCACATATTTTTAACACATAATCAAGAGAAAGAACTGAACTGGGAACTGTAAGGAAAATAATTTTGCCATATGCACCCCAAAATGTAGTAAATAAACAATGAGCAGAAATATGTATTTACTCTTTGAATACAACATCAGGTCCCCAGAGCTGTGCGACAAGTCAACAGTGTGTATTGCATTGAGAAAAAGAACTCACTTTATTAAACATCGACAACAAAATCCTCTACAAATGTCTTCTCTAATAGAAATCACCTTCACTGCTAATTCGAAATTTGGAGGAATAGCCTTTTATTAAACTACTTACAAATAGCTTTTTAGACGTCAGAATATATAATCATAAATCAAGCCAAGATTATTGCATTAGCCTCAAATAGACTCAGTCAGAGAACCGCAGTGGAGGTTTTTTAATGCCCTTCCTTCCAATTTTACCCATAATACCTTGCAATGCAACTTAATTTTGATATTGAGTCTTTCATAAAAGTTCTATCTTTACTAACTCAGATAACACTGTTAGAAAATTTAAATGAAAAACGAAACATGGCAAGGAGAAAAAATTAACAGAGATAGTCAAGGGACTCCAGTTACAGCTTCGAGTGAAAATAGAAAATATATGGAAAGTCAATGATGAAGTGAGACAGAAAAGCAGGCTCCTATGTTTAAGCTGCATAGTAAGTGAATTTTCACCAGCTGTGGCCTACTGGCTTAAATAAACAGAACAGAGATCATGGAAGAAGTCTGCCATAGCATGAGGGAGTAGCAGGAAAGCGTTCAAAACAAAATGGGCATTATAATCGGACTTTGCAATGATCTTTGAGTGCATTTCCAACCAGAGAGTGTATCTTAATGGCCGAGAGCATAGCTTTGGAGTTCGATTTCCTGGTGAGAGAGGGCAAGTTACTCTCTGTCCCTCTGTTTCCTTATCTATAAATTGGAAATAACAATGCCCTGCCATGGAGCTATTGTGTGGTTAAAGGAGTTAATGCATGCAACATACTTAGGACAGCTCTTGTTACCCTGGCATCCTTCATGTTGGCATCAAGGTAGATTGATACATTGAAAAGTCTAAATAGGTATTAAGCTTCAGAACAAGTGCGCTCAATCTGTTGACTTATTCCCTTTGAAAAGGAACGTACAATGAAACAAGTCATAAAATAAAAATCCAACATTTTGGAGCAAGAAAATAAAAAAGATCTTTAAAATGACAAAAAAGAGGGGTGCCTGGGTGGCTCACTTGGTTAAGCGTCCGACTTTGGCTCAGGTCATGATCTCATGGTTCGTGGTTTGGAGCCCCACATCAGGCTCTTTGCTAACAGCTTGGAGCCTGGAGCCTGCTTTGGATTCTGTATGTCGCTCTCTCTCTCTCTCTCTCCCTCCCTCTTCCCTGATCACACTCCATCTCTGTTTCTCTTTCAAAAATAAACAAACAATAAAAAAAAAAAAAACAACCAAAGGAACCACTTAAAGCCAAAAGCAAATGGATCTAGAACTACTGGACCAGAATAAAATCAAAACATCAAGGTATTTTCCAAACTAGAAGTAAAATGGTTTTTTAGGTAGGTTCAGTCCCTGGGAGAGAGGCAAATAACTATGCACACAAAGTCAAATGATTAATTTGTT
Organism: Lynx canadensis; assembly: GCF_007474595.2. NCBI lineage: Eukaryota > Metazoa > Chordata > Mammalia > Carnivora > Felidae > Lynx > Lynx canadensis. The sequence goes on from NC_044303.2 coordinate 129,783,749, forward strand.
ATCAGAGACAAGCTGTGAGTCTAGTTTTATTGTTCGTCTTTTCCACATTTGGATGTGTTGTGCTCCTCTTCCATGATCTGGCTTTTCCGTTCAGCCCTTGCCATAGACATGTTTATTTGGAGATGTATTTGCCCTTTGCTCACAGTGGATTTGGTGGCAGTGGATCACAGGTGGTGCCGCAGAGTATCTGTGTTCCAAGGAAATGGTTCTGAGTCGAGGCCAAAGCAGTTCTCAGAAACCATTTAAAGACCTTATGTGGAGACGAGGCCAGACTCCTCAAGCAGACATCAGTGGACTCTGATAACAAGAAACAAAGGAACTAGACGAGTCTCACACCTACCTGGAGAGCAAAGATCAGGACCTGCTGTGAGTACAAGTGACAGGAACAGACAAGAACCAAAAAGGAAACAAAACAAGTATCCAAAGCTCCAGACAATGTATCAAGAACCATGCTATCCAGGGGCGCCTGGGTGGCACAGTCGGGCGTCCGACTTCAGCCAGGTCACGATCTCGCGGTCTGTGAGTTCGAGCCCCGCGTCAGGCTCTGGGCTGATGGCTCGGAGCCTGGAGCCTGTTTCCGATTCTGTGTCTCCCTCTCTCTCTGCCCCTCCCCCGTTCATGCTCTGTCTCTCTCTGTCCCAAAAATAAATAAACGTTGAAAAAAAAAAAAAAAAAAGAACCATGCTATCCAGAACAGAACCGGTACATATGAGGAGGTCCATAGATAAATGCAGCGATTAATGACTGAGTAAATAAATGAAAGAAGGGATCGTGGGAAAGCAAGCAATAGGACAGATAGAGGTGTGGGTGGGGAAGGTGGTCCTTGATAACACATGAAAGTGGCAAGGAGCCTCCTTTAAGACTGGAGGGGTGATCAAGTGTGGCTAGCCAGGGAAATGCCAGTGTGAGTACACAACGCATTGTGCTTGCTTCAGTAGGGAGTAAGAGGGAAAAAACCAAATTGCATTTATAACCTACCTCTCCTAAACCTAAACAGCTTCTTCCCTTTGCCAAGTGCCCTTTTCTTCACAGGTCTCTAAGCAGCCCTTTGCAATGCCAGCTCCCCAGGTTCCAGCTAGGTCTCATGGGAACGGCACGACACTGCTCCACTCTTGGTTATTCTCCAGGGCGAAATTCTCTGGGGTCTACCTTATTCCATTCCATTCTTGGCCTTGTTTAGGACAAAAGGAGGAAAAAGGATAGTAATTTTTTTTTTTTACAGATTTAAGCTGAGCTTTATTGAGGGGAAGAAACCAAGACTGTGTATAAATGAAAGAATGCTGTTCCTTCATATCTCAGTCTTTGTCAATATTCCTTATCCAGGATTTCCTAAGAATGGGGCCAGGGGATCGATGGTGTTGCAAGATCTCTCCTTAGGACTGAGCCCCTCATTTCCCCAGCTGCTTCAGCCGTTGACAACTTTTGATAGAAATTGCCTTTGGCCACAGGGCCATGCCTCCTCCCAGAGAGGAGCCCACAGCCAGTGACTGGATGATACAGAGATACAAAGATCATCTCAGTCTCTGAGTGCCACGTAGGATCAGCAGAGCTGCAGGGTGCAGTGCAAATCCGCTACCACTCCTGACTTGCTCACTTCCCTGCAAGAAGCACACAATTGTCTGCCTCCGAACCTGTTTCCAGAGAGCCCAATCTAAGACATGGCATACCATGTTTAGAGACACGGTCATAGAAATTCCAATAGGAGAGAAAATAGACCTGCCGTCTATGCTACTTCGACCAACCATTGACCAGATAGTCATGATGTCTGGGGATGGTTAGCCTAAAGGAAGCCTTCTAAGCAGCAGAATTACATTTGGAAAAAAACAGAGCTCCCTTCCCCATGAGAAAGATAACAAAAGAAAGGAAGCTATCACAACAAGGACACAACTGCTACCTAGCAATAGTTTACGATTTCTCACATTGCTATGTAATTGGGATGTTCTCTCATTAAATATACAATAACATATAATCCCTTACTGAATCCAAACAATTTCAGTAATGTTATAACCCTCAAAAACTCAGCATGAGTAGTTTATGTAAAGCAGCAGATAGATGGACTTAACGACTGGCTTGGGATTTGGTAAAACTGCGTGGTGGTATTTGGATGATTGTGTCCAGGAATAATTGTTTCATTCATATTGAATACCAGGAAGGCCTTAGGAATTAAATAATTTATACTGAATTAAGTTAAATAATCTAGCCAACAAACCTAATGAATCATGAACTGCATTCTGATTGGTGGAGAAGAGACATTAGCCCCCAGAGAGTAGCTGTTTTCTCTACATAACCATCCAGGCATGCTACAGATAAATTTGCAAGTTGGCCAATATAGTTGCAAAAGATGAACCGACTGTACAAGATAGATACTGAATTCCCCAGAGTCTGAGCTGACCAGTGCTGACTTGGTGGTGAATACTAAAAAATTATTACAGAAACAATTTAAAGTTATGAACTCAATTTTATCAAATTTATGAAATCAATTCAAGTTATGCAACTGGAGAAATTAACCGTGCTGTTCATTGTAAGACTGTTAATTACTCTTAGGGAGAAGTGTGCCTTTAAAGAAACATACTTAAAGCAGAAATGTTAGATTGGCTTCTGTCAAAATACTGAGCATCCATAATGGCAAGGAATAGTCCAGGATGACAGTGGGACAATTTCCATGAAATATATATAAAATTACCTTTTATTTGCTGTAGCCATTTTGAATAGTCAACACTGACTATTATTTATCTCTGAAGATCTTGAAGAATATCACATAAAAGCTAAAGAATGAATGAAGAAGATAACTAGATGTTTGACATGTTTTCAATAAACACAGGTAATTTAAGAACTTACATGAGCTCTGCATGATGCCTGGGTGGGAATGTCATTATGTTATAAGCTGGACGTTACAGAGGGTGTCCCCCTGAAGCTTTCAATTTCTCCAGGGAGGCTGTTTTCTTTTAGGAAAATAGCCACAGTATCAAAAGTCTTGCTGGGTCTGTAGCTAAGAGGCCCAGGAGGATGCTTTCCTTGGCAGCCGTCACCAGGACCCATAGAGAAGAGCTGTCTTTTCTGTTGCATTCTTTTTTTCCCAAGAGAGTTGAAATCATGATTAAAAACACCAAACATAAGATTTGCTAATTACCAAGTTTATTAAAGGAATACATAACTTGAACAAAATTTTAAGACATCAGAAGACCTACCTGTCTTTCTCTTTAAGTGACTAGAAGTCACTACATTTTCTAATGCAGGGTAGAACATAACTTTGCAAGTTTTTTAGCTGTATAATTTTTTCCCAAGCATTCTCACAGACTATATATACTTTAGGTTTATAGGTCATCTCTTTTTACCTGTTGGTTGCTTTTCTTTCCTTTCTTTAATAGAAGGCTTTATTTACCTCCCTGCCACATATCCATAGGAAAGGTCTAATTACCTTTCTGGATGTCTGGCCCAAAGGACCTGCTGTCTCATTTTTAAGAGTGTCTACATCTAGGGGCGCCTGGGTGGCTCACTTGGTTAAGCGTCCAACTTCAGCTTAGGTCATTATCTCACGGTTTGTGGGTTCGAGCCCCACATCAGGCTCTGTGCTGACAGCTCAGAACCTGAAGCCTGCTTTGGATTCTGTGTCTCCCTCTCTCTCTGTCCCTCCCCTGCTCATGCCCTGTCTCTCTCTGTCTCTCAAAAATAAATAAATGTAAAAAAAAATTTTTTTTTTAAAAAGAATGTCTACATCTGGGTTTTCAGCACACATTCTTCTCATCTCATAGAGTGGATGTGCTTATCACAAGTTGGGTGTGACAGATAGATTTCCACGAGGGAATAAAACTGAGGATGTTTCTGAAAATCACACTTAAGAAATCAGAAAATGGGGGCACCTAGGTGGGTCATTGGGTTAAGCGTCCAATTCTTGGTTTTGGGTCAGGTCATGATCTCACGTTTCGGGAGTTCCAGGCCCACGGCAGACTCCACACATGAGTGCGGAACCTGCTTGGGGTTCTTTCTCTCTGTCCCTCCCTTACTCATGATCTCTTTCTCTCCCATAATAAATAAACTTAAAAAGATCAGAAAAACATTTAACATTATTTACTTAGAAATGCATTTTAATAAGTATTAGTAACATCACACACTAAGATATCGCACAGTGCAGAACCAGAAACTGTTGTAACAGTGTTAGGAGGGCAGAGAGAGAGAGAGAGAGAGAGAGAGAGAGAGAGAGAAACTTCATCTGACAGGAATGCAACAAGAAAAAAATGTTTAGTAATAGTTGCTTTCAACAGCTTTCTCCCTGGTTTTTCATCCACACGTGCTGGCATCTTTTTAGACAATGTTAGAAGGGGTGATGACCTTGTCATTTGATACTAGTAATGGTAGTGCCGTGGTTACTGCAATCAAAAAGCAATGTCTTCGTTCATTTGGACCCCCCACCACTCACTGGTTATGTGACTTTGGGCAAGTTTTCTCAAGGCATTTCATTCACCTGTCTTCATGACACCCAACGCGATGTGACTTGACTTATTTACTTACTGCTTTGCTTTGTTATCTCTCTCGACTCAAATATTTCCTTGATGGCAGAAATTGTGTCCTTTCTGTCTCTCCCAAACACCTAGAATGCACATAGGAGTCACGAAAATATTTCATGAAGGAATGAAGAAGTTAATAAATTTCCTTAAGTCCCAGCGTCTTTGTCTGTGAAAGGAAAGTAATACTACCTGCCACCTTAGAAGGATAAGTTAGCATGCATAAATGAGATAACAGAGAGAGCAAAGCACAGTACCTGAGTATTATTAAGCAAATGTACAACAGTTTCTTTCCTATCTTCCTCCCCATTGCAAACCAGGTTAGCCTCGGGGTACGTTTACAGTGGTGATCCTCAACCATAATATGTCCTTCTTAAAATAAATATTTTATAAAGTCCTTTGTACTATCCTAAAGTGTAAGTCACAGATACATAACCTACTTGTCAACATAATTTCAAAAAATCTTGTTACCTAAAGACGAAATTTTAAATTTTTTTTTTCAACGTTTTATTTATTTTGGGGACAGAGAGAGACAGAGCATGAACGGGGGAGGGGCAGAGAGAGAAGGAGACACAGAATCGGAAACAGGCTCCAGGCTCCGAGCCATCAGCCCAGAGCCTGACGCGGGGCTCGAACTCACAGACCGCGAGATCGTGACCTGGCTGAAGTCGGACGCTTAACCGACTGCGCCACCCAGGCACCCCAAGACGAAATTTTAAAGTGATGTGTGAAAAAGAAAACTCATGTGTTTTAACATTTAAATGTTCAGATTTGACTATACTAAAAGACCAAAAAGTCAAAAATTTCCAATATTCTCCCTGGAGTGAGTACCATGCCCAAGGATAACTGCTGGTTTGTCCTTTGCTGATGAGAAGTCATTAAAATAAAAGCTAAACAAGGTGGAAGAAAGGACATGAGAACCAGAAAATTACATCAGAAAAAAATAAGATGCCCTGGGAAGGTGTCCCCCTTTACAGCTGGGCAAGTTATTATGAAGCCCAGGGACCAGCAGAAGAGCCCCTGAGTTTTCACATGCTGCCTGGGAAGTCTACAAAATTATCTTCTGTCAAACCTAATACTGCAAAATGCACTTGTGTACTCACCAATGCACAAAATGTTGGAGACACAAAGAAACCTACAGATCATTGGCTTCAACCTCTTTGTTTTATGAGTGAGGAGACGGAGTCCAGTGAGCATTAGTGAGAAGCCTTTTTGCCTGTTCACCAGATCACATCTTAGTATAATGAATGATGAATCCACTTGAATTAGGGATACTATATGTCTTGCGTCAAGCTGCTATAACAGAATGCCACAGATCGCGTGGCTTATAAACAACATCTGGAGGCTTGAAGTCTGAGATTATGATGTCAGCATGACCAGGTTCTATGGAGGGTCCTCTTGTAATTGCATCCTCGAACGGTGGAAGGGGTGTCTTTTGTAGAGGCGCTAATCCCGTTCATGAGGGTCCTGCCTTGTGACCTATGACCAGTGGTTAGCAGCTGGAACTGAAGAATATTGAAAGTTTGATCACCTCTTTTTTCATGTCATGCAACAAACTGGAAAGTTCGCAGACCACACTCTTCTGTTTGTCCTCGTGGAGGATGCTAAAGAAAACTACCTTGTCTTTGGTCTTGAGTAAACTGGGTGGTTTCCTGTGATTTGTGGCAGGTGGATCTCGTTTTTCCAAGTCTGGTGTTAATTTTTAAAATGTATTATATAGGTCCTCTCAATTACTGTGTGCTAATTAATGTGCTAAACTCTCTCCTAAAACATCAGGTCAGTTAATATGCCCTGCTTGCATCTGGGGCTTCCCCAGTATTGTGGTACCAGCGTCAGTGTTGGGTCAAACAGAACTGAGCTTGAATTACAGCTTCTCCGTTTAGTACTTGGATGACTGTGGGAAAATATTTATCTCCATAAGCTTCAGTTCTTTCATCTTAAATGGGAGTTGTAACTTCTACTTACTAGGTTATCAGAAAGATTTAAGTAAATTATGCATACTAATTACATGTTTACAAACATTTAAGGCTCTTCAAGCCCTTATCAACTAAAACTTTTTAAGGGTTTATTGTTGGTTATATAGATGTCTGAGTTTGGGAGCAAAGGGTTAGGTTCGTGTAATGTGGTCATTTAGTGGTATTCCCCCTTCCTAACATCACTTGGTTTCCCTTTTGTAGAATTGCTTCTTTGGAATTCCATGGGGCATTGGTGGGTTGGTAAATCCAGGTGCCCATTTCCCACTTAGAATCTAGAATCTAAGGAGGCCAGATCCTGCCTCTCCCTGGCCCAGGCAGTCAGAGCCTGGGCTGGTGACTTTTAACATGGCCAAGCAGATACTCTCCTGGAGAAGTTGAATTTTGAGCATGGGCCAAAGAAATGGTTGAACTTACCTATTTCTTGTGGTAACAAAATTCCTCCTGCTGCAGCTAAAACTAAGGGCCTCCCCTTTATATCCCGGGAAAAGGTATTTGAACCCACACCATCAAAAACAAACAAATAAAAAATGTGTTTCTGACTGGCTCAATTTCAGGGGCCTGAGGAAGACCTGAAAGCAGTCACCAGCTGTTGATAGCCAGGTGTGTGTCCTTTTGCTCCCAGTCAATTCTACGTATCTGCAGTCAAAACCAGATACAGGTGTGGGAAGCCTGTCTCATGATTCCAAGCCTCTGAGTCCTGCCAGTTGCCATGGACCAGGTTGTAAGGGTTTCCACCACTGTGGAGCCAAGATGACCTTTAAAGAACAAAAAAAGATACCGGTCATGGAAGTCAACGGACCAAGAGCCACACTCGACCATTTTACCTCTGGTCAGTTCTCCTCATTGCTCTTGTTTCTTTACAATGACACACAATGGTGTGGAGTACATGGAGTAGAATGGGAACCCGGACTAAAGAGAAAAGTAGAGTAAGAAGTTCAGAATGTTTCCCTCTGTCAGCCAGTGTGTGGGTACAGCTTGTTCATTTCAGCTTGTTTATTTTTCTATCATGTCCATGGATATTTGGGGAATGCCTTCTATAGGAACATGGTCAAATAAAGCATATAGTTAACCAAAATGACTGTAGTTCAATACACCCACAAATCTATATGGCAGAAATACTCAAAAATCCTCTCATCTTTGAAAAAATTGTTCTTACAAAGTCTCCTCAAGAACAAAGTAAGTTTTCTGTACTTTTAGTGTGTTCTCCTTGAGTCTCTACAGGGACCTCAGGAAGCCAGGGATGGATGTCTTTAAAATGTCATTAATATCTGGTGCTTGGGATGAGTAAGCAGTGGGTTCAACAATCATTTGAGGGACTGTGTATTCTAAATGTTAATATTACTTGGGAAGATTACTTTGTGTAGGTCATAGAAAAGGGAACAAATCATAGTTTGCCTTTTGGAGAAAGGAGGATTAAAGAAGATATGTCTCGTATATCTGTAATTAATGGGGTTTACAAATGACTCAATCTGCTTCCCACCTGAGTCCAGGGCTTGGGGAGTGAAGTGATAAATGGCCAGAGAGATGATTTTAGCCGAAGGTAACTGTGCAGCACAACACAGAGGCCTATTATTACTTTTTTTTGTAATCTGCAAAGAATTTAGCATGTATCTGGCTTTCGGTATGATTTCTTGGTGGATAGAAGAAGGAGGCCCTGAGCAATGAGCATATCCATTACTTTCTTATCATTAAAACTCTAGGCATCATTCCCTGGTGATGAAGTGCCTCTGCCATGATTAAGACTCTAGAATTATTAAACCACCCTGAGTCTCAAAGATGATTTAGAAATGTGCCTATGGAGAATTGTCCTAATCAGGTACTTCACAGTGGAAGAGCCATCCAGCCATGTACACATGTACCCATCCTTGACCTCTTTGGAACAAAGATCATTTGCTCAGTAAATAAATGTTTTCACTCTCTTGCCAATTTGCTTTTCAGAATGCTTTCCTTATATTTTTAACTGAGTTCTCACTTTACATGAATGACATACACACACACACCCTCACACATACACAACCCGCCCCACCCAAAAACACAGCGTAAAGACATGCATGGTTCTGTAAGACACTCAATCTGAGCGCTCTACCTCTATATTTATCTCCATTATCAAAAAACATGTTGACAATATTTCTTCTGGAGTCTTCCTTTTTATGCGTCATCTACGCACTTCCTACTCTCACTGCTCCCTTCCTCCCCACTTACCAGGTGCCTTTTCCTTTTTTTTTTTTTTTTCAATATATGAAGTTTATTGTCAAATTAGTTTCCACACAACACCCAGTGCTCATCCCAAACGGTGACCTCCTCAGTACCCATCACCCACCCTCCCCTCCCTCCCACCCCCCATCAACCTTCAGTTCTCAGTTTTTAAGAGTCTCTTATGCTTTGGCTCTCTTCCACTCTAACCTCTTTTTTTTTTTTTCCTTCCCCTCCCCCATGGGTTTCTGTTAAGTTTCTCAGGATCCACATAAGAGTGAAACCATATGGTATCTGTCTTTCTCTGTATGGCTTACTTCACTTAGCATCACACTCTCCAGTTCCATCCATGTTGCTACAAAGGGCCACATTTCATTCTTTCTCAATGCCATGTAGTACTCCATTGTGTATATAAACCACAATTTCTTTATCCACTCATCAGTTGATGGACATTTAGGCTCTTTCCATAATTTGGCTATTGTTGAGAGTGCTGCTATAAACATTGGGGTACAAGTGCCCCTATGCATCAGCACTCCTCTATCCCTTGGGTAAATTCCTAGCAGTGCTATTGCTGGGTCATAGGGTAGGTCTATTTTTAATTTTTTGAGGAACCTCCAACCAGGTGCCTTTTCCATCTCCCAACTCACCCATCATAGCTATAGAAATACACCACAATTTTGCTTGGAACAGCTTCCACATTGGTGTTGTTATAACTACAAAACTGTTGGGCCTTAATTTCATTTCTTTCATAACTCCCTTCAAGGTAGCTAATAAGTCTGTGTATGTGTTCATTTTTCATACATATACACCACTGAATCAATCCCAAACTCATCCCAGGAGTCTAAATCTGTTCCAGAATGTTCAAACAAAGGTAGCTGACAGTCTTTCAATTTCACCATCTTGCAGCCATCTCTCCTGGCACCTCCTGGCCTGCTCTAGCTCCCAGTTGTTGTCCTCCGCACCTCATGCCTAATGTCCCCCCTGCGATTTCCCTGCATGGCAACCGTGGAGATTTCCTTTGCTTCCGTTTTATGTTGGTGTTCTGGTTTTTAGATCCCATCTCTTCTGTCTTGGTCACTCCCTCATTTTAGTGTTATGTCGTGTTGAATGACTTCCTAGAAATTTGATACATAAGAGGAAAATTGAGGCCATACAAAAAATTCTTCCTTCATCCTTGATCAGTGATTCATCTGTGTAAATAATTTTGGGTTGGAAATCATTTCCCTCCAAATTTTGAAGGTATTTTTAATTTTCTGTTAGTTTCTAGTGTAACTATTAGGAATTCTGATGCCAGTCTGATTATGTTTTTTCACCCCTCCTCCCACTCATCTGCCCCCTGGTAACCACCTGTTTGTCCTCTGTGTTTTAAGAGTCTGTGGGGTTTTTTGTTTGTTTCTTTTTTTCTTCATTAATTTGTCTTGTTTCTTAAATTTCACATATGAATGGAATCATATCTATTTGTCTTTCCCTACCTAACAATTCATTTGGCATTATACCATCTTGATTCATGCATGTTGTTGCAAATGGCAAGATCTCATCCTTTTTTATGGCTAAGTAATACTCCATATATTATATGAAATTATATATATTATATATAACATATATAATGGATATTTTTATTTTGATGTAGTCCAATGATTTAATTTAATTTATTTACACACACACACACACACACCCCCCACATCTACTTTATCCTTTCATCTTTTAGTGGACACTTAGGTTGCTTCCAAATCTTGGCTACTGTAAATAACTGCAGTATACATAAGAGTGCATATATCTTTTCATATTACTATTTTCATTTTCTTCGGGTAAATACCCAATAATGTAATAACTGGATCATATGGTATTTCTCATTTTAATTTTTTGGGAACCCCCCTACTATTTCCACAGTGGCTGCACCAGTTTGCATTCTCACCAACAGTACACGAGCACTCCTCTTTCTTCCATATCCTTGACAATATTTCTTATTTCCTGTGTTTTTTATTTTAGCCATTCTGATATGTATGAGATGATATCTCATTGTGATTTTGATTTTCATTTCCCTGATGATGAGTGATGTTGAACATCTTTTCATGTATCTGTTAGCCACCTGGATGTCTTCTTTGGAGAAATTTCTGTTCATGTCTTGTGCCCATTTTTTAATTGGATTATTTTGGGGGGGTTGGTGTTAGTTATATAAGTTCTTTCTATATTTTGGATACTCACCCTTAATTGGATATGTCGCTTGTCAACACCTTCTCCCTTTTTGTTTTGTTCATGATTTTCCCATTGTGCAAAAGCTTTTTATTTTGGTGTCGTCCCAGTAGTTTAATTTTGCTTCTGTTTCCCTTGCCTGAAAAGACCTATAGAGAAAATGTTTCTATGGCTGATGTCAAAGATATTGCTGCCTATTTTTTCTTCTAGGAGTTTTACGGTTTCAGGTCTCACATTTAGGTCTTTAATTAATTTTGAGTGTAATTTTGTGTATGATTTTAAAAAGTGGTCCACTTTTTCTTTTGCATGTATCTGTCCAGTTTCCCAACATCATTTATTACAGAGACCATCTTATCCCCATTGTATATTCTTGCTTCCTTTGTTGTAGATTACTTGACAAATAAATATGGATTTATTTCTGGGCTCCCTATTCTGTTCCAGCGATCTTTGTGTCTGTTTTTGTATCAGTACTTTACTGTTTTGATTGCTACAGCTTTGTAGCATGTCTTGAAATCTGGGATTGTGATACTTCCATCTTTGTCCTTTTCTTAAGATTGCTTTGACTTCTGATTCTTTGGTAGATAAATTGCTTTCTTTTCCTTAAAAAGCTTTTGTCTGTTCTCTTTTTCTCACTGTTCTGAAAAATTTCAGGAGTTTTGGGTCTTGACCTGGGCACTAGATGTGCTCTTGTGATCTGAAAAATTATCTCCTTCAATTCTTGGAAACATTAAACATAATTTACCTGATATTGTATTTGTTCTTTGTTTCAGGAATTTGTTATTAGCATTCATGCATCCTGAAATGATCCTAGTTCTCTTGTAATTTCTCTCTGGTCTTTCTTATGTATTTTTAATACTTCTGGGAGGTTTACTCAATTTTGTTTGTTTATTTATTTTGAGAGAGAGTGCAAATGGGGGAAGGGCAGAGAGAGAGAGAGGGAGAGAGAGAGAATCCTAACCAGGGTCCACGCTCCCAGTGCAGAGCCCGATGAGGGGCTGAAACCCACAAAGCCACAAGATCATGACCTGAGCCAAAACCAAGAGTTGGACACCTAACCAACTGAGCCACCCCATTTTATCTGTTAGCTTACCATTGAGTTTTTGTATGTGGTATTATATTTTTTTATAAAACCTTTTTTGTTTTCTGATTTTTTTCTTTTTTATACCGTGTTATTCTTGTTTCATAAATGCAGTATCTTCTTTTTACTGCCTAAAAGATACTAAGTCTTTTTTCAGGTTTTCAGAACTATGTATGGTCTCTGTTTCCTATACATTGCTCTTCTCCCATGGTTTTGGCCTCTACCTTTTACCCTACAGACAGTCCTCTAATGCCTTCTGTTCCTCCTGTCATCTTACAGTCATAGTGGGGCACTGTGAACTGCTTGGAGGCGTAGGACATGTAGGCAGGCCTGTCAGTGGGATGTATTATCATGTCTGGGCCCATATGGCTCTGTGTCTTTGGGGGACCCCCATGTCATTCTCTTTAGGGGCCTAGGTTTCACATTTTCCAGAGAACAACCTCTGGAGTAAAAATTCTGTTTTCTCAGTTTCAAACGCAAACCTCTATAAAGGTGTCTAGCTTAGGGGGTGCCGGGGTGGCTCAGTCCATTAAGTGTCCGGCTTCAGCTCAGGTCGTGATCTCACAGTTTGTGGGTTCCAGCCTCACGTTGGGCTCACTGTTGTCAGCGCATAGCTGGCTTTGGATCCTTTGTCCCCGTCTCTCTGCCCCTCCCCACCTTGTGCTCTCTTTCTTTCAAAAATAAAAAAATAAACGTTAAAAAAAGTGTCTACATAGCAGATATACAAACCAAAAATGTTAGATCCAGTCTTTTTCCTCACCCCCTTGGTGCAGTTTTGAGGTCAATTCCATCAGGTCCCGATGGGTAGGAGCCGGGACCTAGGAGCTCCTCCAGACCCTGGAAGTGGAGAGATGTCTTCCCAAGAAGCAGGAATGTTGAATGGATTATTTTCTCCTTTTGGGTCAAGTTCTGTATTATCAGAAATAGAGACTCACAGTGGCTCCAGTGCTTTATCATATTCTATAACTATATAGAATGTTGCATGTATTTCTTATTTTACAAACATGATCTCACCCTATGCCATTCTCTCCACCTATTAATTTTTAGCGACCTCTTCCCCTTTTGGTCTTTATTGTAGAAGTCATTTTCTACTTGTCTTCTTCTTCCATCTCTTGAGTTCGTAATTTCTATTTGAAAAACTCCCTGGCTTCTTGGAGGCAAACACCATAATGAAAGAGTTGTAACTAGTAAATCATAGGTCCCAATGACACAGAGTCTGGGTGACCTAAAAAGCTGATCCATTCAACAGGTGCATTCAGCTCTGCATCCAGAAGATTCCAACAGCTTCAAGATTTCTGGAGCTGATCTTACTTTTCATTCAGTGTGAAAACTTGGATAAAGGATTTCCTGAGTGAGACAGCAAGCCCCTGAAATCCTTTACCGTGAATTGGATTAATATTGTTTTGAGGGAAATGGCCCAGCAAGATGACACCCAACTTCAGCCTCCATATAATAAACCAAAGAGCTGTCATTATTCTAAATACTTTCAATGCTAAGTAAAATCTGAGGATTTCTTAATCAAGATCACCATTATTTTTAAAATGTCATATCTCTATCACTGGGAAATTAACTTGAACTTAAAATCATATGCCTGGGTACAAAGTTTGTACACACTTAATGGGTGTGCTTAAATGTCATAATTATATTGTCTTACCTGCCTGAATTATCTAGCTAATGACCTTACCAATCCACTGATAAAGACTTTGCCTGAAGTCCCCAGTGTCTCTCTTTGCTAGGCCTACTCTGGTTTCTCTAATCTAAAGAAGTTCAAATGAAATTGTTTTTTCAACAATATGTCTCACACAGTTGAGTCATTCATCAAATGTTTATTGAGTGCCTCCATGCACCTAGCACGGTGGGAGATACTAGGGATACAGGGGTGAGCCAAAATCTGCTGCCTTCGTGAACCTCACAGTCTTAGGAAAGGCAGGCATTAAATAGGCACAAAACTAACGGTGTCATGACACAAAGTATATAATTGTTTGAAGCTACATCAGAAGGGAAGCTGAGCTAGGTTAGGAGAAGTTCACAAAGCAAAATGGGGGATAGGATATCATCTACAGGAGTTGTAGGTGGTCACTAGGCTAGGAGAAAGGGAGAGGACCAGAGGCAAAATCTGGCTTAGGGCCAAGGAATACCCTGTGCCAGGGTGAATGTGTAGCACTTTTGAGGAAAAGAAGAAAGGGCAGTGTGGCTAGACCACAGAGTAAGAGAGAAAGTTGTGTGAGTCCAGACTGCAGAGGGGGTTGGGGGGTCACCACCAGGTGGGACTTTGCAAGCCAAACAAAGGATGTTGGTCCTAATCCAAGAGGTGATGAAAAGTCCCTGAAGTGTTTTCACAGGAAATGGTGCCACATTAACATATTATACCTTGCAAAGTCCCCTCTGTCTCACGGAGGGGAACAGATTGAAGAGCAAACAAAGAGAGACTGGTCAATGAGGCCATGTTGTGGTCCAGAGAAGGGGTGATAAGCGATGATGGGAGATGGGACCAGAGTGACTGCACTGATGCAGGAGACGTAGTGCAAGAAAGGGAGATGGCATCCGCATTTTGTGTTATAGAATTGGATGGGTCGGTGACACCATTACTGGGTCAATAGAATGGAGATTCTGATTTCCATTTTGATGTAAGTGTAGTAGAACTCCAAAGGTTACGTTTGGGCCATAGGTGGAAATTTGAGAAACGCGGTATCATAGCAAGAAAAGGACTGGTGAACCCACTGTTTCTCCAGACATGATGAATACGTGCATCAGAATCCCTTGGAGGTCTCTGGTGAAAATGCAGATTTTTAGAGCCATCTCAGAACTACAGAATCACAGTTGGTGGGAGTAGAGCCCAAGGAAGTTTTAGTTTTTAACAAGGGCTCCAACCGACTTCTTAAGCACTCTATATTTGAGATCCCTTGGCCTAGGGACAGAGACGCCCCGAGGGGCTCTAGCATTTACTGTGTTGGTAGAAGAGGCTGGACCTACAAAGAGGTACTTCCATGTGTTTTGTTCTCCTCACTTACTAAAAAAAATTAAAAATACAGCTTAGGTCTCCCTTTAGAGCTGATGATCTATCTAGATTAATCTCACAATTCACATAAAATTAACATGCCTGTTCCCCAAGGTCCACACGTAAGAAAATCAGCTTTGACTCACATAACTTGTGCTGATCACCCAGCTTGGGTCCTTGTTCTTTGTTTCACGGGCTCCCTTTCCTCCCTCTCCCAGGCCCTGACCTTTGGACTCATCCCTTTCCCTAGAAAGACAGCATTTCCAGTGAGCAAAATGTCACATTACCTTTGCTGAACAGGACATTTCAAATAAAATATTAGCAATAACAATTACCTCTAAGCCACTAATCCCTCTGAAGCTACTTTAAACCACCGAAGGATTTAAGGCAATTCCCTGAAAATATCTCCGGCTTAATAGATTATGGTGCCGGGCGATGAAATATATTGGCTCACGTAGCCTTAACTTGCATTATGTGGCATTTTCACCTATAAAAGAAAAGTCATGACACACACTGCTTCAACTAGTATTTGATATAAAAAAAACAGATCCTGAAAATCACCATCATCCTCCTCCTCCTCATCCTTCAGCACACATCACACTGTATCAATGTTTCCATGACCAGAGTGTTATTGGAAAGAGAAGCCACCAGAAAACAAAATAACTATTCAAGTACTCATTTCCCCAGGCAGGTTGGCAATTTGCTGTGGCCAGCATATACAAGAGCATTCTAGAAGAATGCTTTCCCTGGCAGTGTGCAAGGCGCATGGATTAGCGGGGCTGGTGTTAACTCTGAGCCTCTGAGCGCGTCCTTCAGGCTTCCTTTGCCACAGCTGAATTTCTGAAGACGTACCTGTACTACATACAGCAACATGTTTTCTGGAAAAAAAATGTGCTGTGTGAGACCCTACTTATAGAATGCTTTGGGGTTTTTTGTTTGTTTGTTTGTTTGTTTTTAAGAGACGTGTAAGCCACTATTTGATAAAATGATAAATGAAGACATTTCCCCTCTGTTCCCTAGTCAGTCAGTGCCCAGGCCCCTTCTGCACTGCACTGCCCACTGTCCTAGGGAGATGTCCCTGATCCACTAAGTCAGGCACAAAACAGTCAGCCTTTCAAAACAGAGGCCAAAGGCTCTGCAAGCCCGTGTCCGCTTCTTGCAGAGGTGCTTCTGCGATCTGTTGATGGTGGCTCACCTAATGTTTGTTTTCTTAAGAGCACATTTATAGAAATAAGGATCTCTTGCCCTCCATTCTCCCAGCCCTTTGTGTCTTCATCACTCCCCATGTGGTACCAGACAGGGGAGATGGTTTAGCTACATTATGTCCTTACATGACAGATGGGCAGCATATATCTTTCCTTGTGTAAAAATGTCACTGCAGCTACGGATATAGTTGGAGGCTGAAAATGGAAAGTGATACAGATTAGCTTTAACCTAAGAGGACAGACAGGAACTCGAATAAAACACACAGGCCCACCTTCTAGGAGCAGTTGGTCTCCAGTCCTCACTAGCAATTGACAGGCAACAGGGGAGAAGTCAGAGCATCAAGAATCTGGAGTATTTCCAGGTGGTGGAAATGTAATTCACCATGATTTTTATCTATCCTGAGGAAATGGGCTTGAATTCGAAAGGGAGTGCAACTTTTGTATCTTTTTGTGTAAAACGGATTGGAGAGAGGATACACAGTTCAATTTTTTTTTTTTTTTACTATAAACCAAAGGATATTCTTTTTCCCTTAATGATTGTCTAATGAAATTTTAAAAATATAAATAGAATCCCTAGAAATTTCTCACTCCCCCCCCCACCCCGCTCATGTAAAAATACAAACAGCAGTGTTTCATATTCTCAGTGATATATTTTGAGTGGTAATAATAGTGACGTATCAGTTTTATTCTAATGCCAATAATTAGGGAAATATAAAAGAAACATGTCAGAGAATCTGGCATTCTCTGGGAAAGTTTAACACCAGGATCTGGATGGAGCAAAAGGGTGAGAGGTGTGAGGCCACATTTCTTTTTTTCCTACTTTCCTTTCTAAGCTGTCTTTTGGCCGTTTTCATTGTTATTTAGGAACAATAACAATTCACATTGATGATAACATGGTTCAGCACTCATATCCTAAAGGCAAACTTTACTTACTTTATGGAGATAACTTCTAGGGAAACTCCACCTTGGGGTGATAGTTAATGCTTTGGCAGGGTTATTTCATTATTTTCATTCACATTTTATTGCTTCTAAGAGTAACTTGAAATATGAAAAGAAATATTAAATTATTTGATTTTTTTATTTAAAATTTTTTATTTTTTTAATTTTATATTAGAGAGAGAGGGGGGTGGGGAGAGCGAGAGAGAGAGAGAGAGACAGCACGAACAGGGGAGGGGCAGAGAGACAGAGACAGAATCCGAAGTAGGCTCCAGGATCCAAACTGTCAGCCCAGAGCCCGATGGGGGGCTCGAACTCACAAATCGCGAGATCGTGACCTGAGCCGAAGTCGGATGCTTAAGCCACTGGGCCGCCCAGGCACCTCTTCAATTATTTGCTTCTAAAGAGAAAGTTGAAATATGAATATATATATTATTAAATATTTAAAAAAATAGTTCACGTTTTGAAAACGGGCGGAGGACATAACAAAGAGGAAGAAAGAAATAGGGTAACTAAACAACATGAAAATGTTTGACCTTACATTCCAAACACTAAAGCAAGAGGCTCCTTGGAGGGTGTAGAACACACCTTACCGGAGCAGTTGGGACACAGCAGTGGGGGATGCTGATGTGGGCTGGGTAGCAGCAGTGCCCCCACCCACTGCTGGAGAGGGCTCACAGGTGGCATTGCACCAAAGAGCCCCCCTCCTGACTAAGTCAGATGGAGAGACTTGAGACCTACTTCAGAATTTCAGTGAATAGGACTGTGCAATGGATCAACTGAGGGCGGTGAAGAAGGAGGGGTAATGATGGAGTAAGAGTCTGCAGTGATTCTGATTCATGATTGGGATCCCAGTGTGGAAGGCAAGAAAGGGGGTACAATTCGCAATTTCCACAGCCTGTCGAATATCCCAGTCAAGACACCGCAGTTCCACAGTTACTTTCCACTTGAAATTTGTATCTGTCTTGCTTACTCACTTCGTATGTCTATTGACAAATGATGTGACCTTTCACAACCTCCAGTACGTTTTATGTTATATTGTTTCTCCTTCTTTTTTTTTAAAATTGTTTTGTTTCTTTATTCTGAGGGGGGGGAGGGGCAGAGACAAAGAGAAAGAATCCCCAGCAGGCTACCTTGTCTGCCTTGTCTTCTTTCATATTCCTGGGACCTATTGTCTGTCTTCTCTGCATATAAATCCTCCTTCGTACTTTCAGAATGTGTCCCTTCCTTCTTTATAACATATTTTATATATTTATCATTTTATATATTTAAGCTTATGTACGATAAACATTAAATGGATGGCATTATAACACAGAGGCTGTGTGAATTGCAGTGGTCCCATTAGCTACTTGAATGTCATGATGAAATATTGAAAGGCTAGACAACAGTTAGATTCTGTCTGGGTTTTTTGTGCAAGTATTTTATTTTATCCAGCTAATATATGCATATATATTTAAAAAATCAAATACCCCCAAAGGCTTATGACAAACAGCAATTTTCTACCCTATCCCATCCCACCTCACGTTGAATTCCCCATAGGAAAACTCCTTCACTCCCCATGCTAGTCTCTGCATTCCCAGAAATATGTATACACTACTTTTATCTATGTTACTTGTTATCTAGTAGTTTCTTCTCACCATAGATGAGGGTTAGCTCTCTCACATCACGTGTCACCTCTCCTCTCTCCCATCCTCCCAGTATAGTTACCCACCACTTGAGAATAAATCACTTACCAGTGTTGATGCACTTCTGCCCGCTTAAACACTGGTAACTCCACATTCAGGTGTACTATGACTGCATTTACTTTCCTGATCAACTTTTTGTTATCCTTGAAAATTACAATTGTCTCACTAGTTTCCTAGCACCATCTGGAATCCACGTGTTATCATTACTGAATCCTGCTCCTGGACTGCTCCATCTTCCTGGTTCATTCGGAGTTAGTCACTCTTTAGAGCAGCACTTTTCAATAGAATTTTGAATGATGACAGAAATTTCTGTATCTCTACTGTCCAGTATAGTAGCCACTAGTCACGCGTAGCTATTGAGTGCTTGAAACGTAGCTAGTGCAATGGAAATACTGGGGTTTTCATTTTTATTTTTTTATTTTATATGTCTTTATTTATTTCTCAGAGAGAGAGAGAAACAGAGTGTGAGCAGGGGAGGGGCAGAGACAGAGGAAGACACAGACTCTGAAGCCGGCTCCAGGCTTAGAGCTGTCGGCCCACAGCCTGACGTGGGGCTTGAACTCATGAATGGTGAGATCATGGCCTGAGCCAAAGTCCGACACCCAACCAACTGAGCCACTCAGGCGCCCATGGCGTTTTCATTTTTAAAAATTTAATTCGTGTGTTTTGATTCATTTACATTTAATTTATTAAAATGGCTGGATTAAAATCTTATCTTGATATTTGTTTTATCCCATTTGCTCTTTCCTCCTCTATTTCTCCTTTTCTCACTTCTTTTAGGTAAATTGGTTATGTTTTAGTACTGACTTCTATGACTATTTCCGATTTTATTTCCTTAGTGGTGTATCCCCTTAAGGTGTGGAGTTACATCTCTGAGCCCATTCTGTTTTCTAAGTCCCATGTGTGTGTATGTGGTGGGGGTGGGGAAAGATGGTGGACTCCTAGCTGTGGCATTCTTTGTACGGAATGTGGGATAGATTTTGAGCATTGACCTCTCTTTACACTAAAGTTGGACCAGTCTTTCTGTTTTTGACCCCCTACTCAATGATGTGCCAGAACCAGCTCCTGCCAGCCAAAGAGCCAATCATGCACATTCCTTCTCATTGAATCCCGCATTCAATGACAGCTTGTTGATGGCTTCAAATTGGCCATGATAGTGTACCTGTATCAAGAAAGTCAATAAATGCTGTAAACTGGGATTTGCTTTCTCCTTCCTTCCTTTCTTCCTTCCTTCCATTCTTTCATTCTACCATTCTTTTTCAGAGAGCTGTTTGTAAAATATTGAGCACACCACTGCCTACATCTTATCCTCACCATCTATTATGCCTGACATTGCCATGATGTAGGGAAGGAGGCTGATTCTTTCTGGTCCATATCCCCATAAACACCCTGGACTCTCATTTCCCTTGCCCTGCCATATCTGGCACCTTCTTCATATGCTGAGGACATCCTTCTCTTTGTCCTTGTGGGCTTATATACTTTCTTACCATTTGAGTGCAGCATGAATAACTAATCTAGTCCTATTTGTCTCAAAAATGCTCTCTTTGTGTTTGAAAGTAGAAATGACAAAGAAATCAGCAACTTTGAGAACTCAAGAAGGCTTGGTAATGAATCAATAGCCAATACCCAAAAGTTCTAGTAAGCTCCACATTGGTCCAGTTTACCCTTTAATCTTAAGGGGGAAAAAATGAGGATGATGAGCAGCTATTTTTCACCTCTAATAAGGGAAAAATGAAGAAAATTAGTTTTTAACTACAGCATGAATCATTTAGATGTCAGTAATTTGATTCAAGCTAACATCTCTTGAGTGATTACTATGTGCTACTCAATATGCTAGGTGCTGGGGAGATAGGAAGGGACAAAGCAGACATAGCCCAGCCATTGTAGAGCTTACAGTAGAGCAGGAGAGACAAGTAATTTCAAACACCTCTACAAACATGATATCTGCTAGAAGAGAAAAAGTACCATGTACCCTAGGAGCACATGACAGATTTCGTGTAATCTAGGGGGTCAAGGAAGACTTCCCAGAGAGAACAAGGCTCTAACCGAGACTTGACCAGTAAGGAACAGCATTTCTTTGGGGCTGCAAATAACAGAGACCTCATAGCTTGTTTAAACAAAGATGTAATTTGTTAAAGAACGTTAGGTAGCCTTCACAGTCTCCAGGAAGTTCAGAGAACCAGCTTGGGGGCTATGAAGCCATAAATCATGCCCAAATCAAGCCATCAGACTCTTCATACAAGGGACCTCTTGCTACTGGCACAGGCAGAGCCTCTCTGCTGGAGCCCCTGAGCCGAGTTGTGGTAAAGCTAGCAATCTGCTATTACCAGTGCTGCCTCTAGAAGAGGAATGTCTCTCTGCTCTCCTTGCCAGAATGGCCATCCTGTCTTCCTGTTACCTTTTTATAAGCTTACATCTCAAAAGAGGTATGTTTCACAGGGCTTGGGTAACATGAGTGTGTCCTAGTTCCAGGTTGAGAAGCCTGAGAAATTGAGTTTGTCCCATCTGTTTCCAGTTGTGGGAATCAAAAGATGGGAAACCCTGAAACACAGAATCTTTAAAAGGTACTTAGTGGCCCAAAAGTATGAAAAATCTCTTTCCCAGAATGCCATCGTTGTTGGATTTCTAGTGATATTGTTTGGATTTTATGTGTATGAAGCTGTTACTTCAATGTGACTACATTTGAGATTTTGCATAGAATCGCAGCTCTTAAAACTGAGAGTGCTTTCTAGAGATCACCTGGCCGAGCCCCCACCTTTTAGAAGGGAAATTGTTATTTATTCCCACTATAACAGCAGAGGCAGGTAGGTCCTTGGAAGGTCGTGCCTTAGTTCACACAACCAGTAGGTAACAGAGCTGAAACCAGAATTTTTATCTTCTGGGTGTTCACTTCATTCTGTCATCCCCCAATAACATGTGTGGGGATGGCTGGAGGCAGCAAAGTACAAGACCAGTAGCTTAGGTTAGGAAGGTCACGGTGGAGATCAATCAAGGTGGCCAGATGGTAGAGATGTATAGGTTGTAAAATTGGCTTTGCAATGGATTAGATGTGGCAAGTAGTGGAGAAGAAAGAGTTAAGGTTGGTCCCCAGTTTGGGGCTGATTAAACCAAGTGATGATGCTTTTTACTATGATGGGTAAGAGAGTCTGGAGTGGGAGTGAAAGGTAGGCAGAGGAGGTGAGGAATGGAGAACATGATGTGCTCACTTTGTGATATGTCCAATCTGAGGGCCCCAAGATACAACTTTGTGGAGTTGTTAAGGCAAGGCAACCCAGCTTTTGGTATTGTTGAAATCTTTATGGTAACTGAAGCAGGGACATGGACAAAACCACCCACGGAGAGAGTGGAGGTGGTGATAAGAGGAGGGACTAGGGCATAACCCCAAGGACTAGCAGGACATGAAGGACTGGTTGAGGAGAACGACATGTGTAAGGAGTCAAAAAGGGAGGGACCGTAGGGAAGGTAGAAATCAAAGAGGGAAGGAGGCAGAAAGAACACAGCTCCACCCCCTTTCCCGGAGATGTTTATTTAACTCATCTTCAGGATTGGAGGGGGCATTATGCTTCCTTTTAAGTGTGATAGCTTACAAGGTAGGAGGTAGATGTTCTCTTCAGGTCTTTAGAGCTTTATTTATAAATCAGAAGCTGACATCTGGGCTCAGTAGCCATATAGTGGTCTTTTTGGCTTTGGTTTCAGTTTCAGTTAGCTCATCGGCTTTCTTAGACTGTGCTGCCAGTCCCAGAAACTGAATGTCCAATGAATAGAATCTGATAGACAAGAGAAAAGAGAGACACATAGAACATATGTGGTTCTGGGGCTTGGTGGGGTCCGAGTTAAATTTCAAAAGTTTCTGTGCTTTTTGAAAGATCGGGAAGCCTAGAAAATCAGGATGACTGGCTTGATTCCCTTTTCTACCCATGGTTTACGTAAATACAGAGAAGTTGCCCGACCCCCATATAGCTTAGCAGCTCACTTTGCAAGATGAAAATAATATAACCATGTTCTCTTGGCTTAATGAGTGAACATCTATCAATGTAAGATTCTTATAGCCAAATGGAAGAACATAAAAAACAAAATTTTGATTGTTTCCCTTGGAGCTGGGGTCTTTATTGCAGACTTGTATAAAATACACAAGTAATAATCTCATGTTGTTAGGTTATATGAACAAAAGACTGGACATCAAGGGTCAAATGACCTGTTTCCCATCTGTCAGACACATTGAGAAGTTCCATTAGAACATGGCCTGTAGACTAAGAATATAAAGACCCTGACCTGTTTAAGCAGTTATCACATGGTGCACAGAATGTGATGTAGCTTCCATTCTAACTGGATAATTACATGAAATTTCATATCTCTCAGTGTTCACATGATGGAAGAGATCTGCTGTAGTTTTCCAAGGCATAATTTCCAAATAACACAAACATTAGAGTTGCATGCTTTACTGCACTTTGGGGGACCGTTTTCTAGGCTAGTATTTACCAGGAAGCATTGGAAAGTGTCTGGTCTTACAGATCCCAGAAGAGTTTACTGCATTCTTTCTTGACTTCCTCACCCCAGAATACTACTGCATTTCATATTGATTAATATTAGCAATATCTTATTAATACAATTTTATTTTACATTATGCCTTTATCCAAAGGGTCATACACACTATATCAGCAAGCCTCATAGCTGCTGGAAGAAAGAGAAACTATATTCTTGATTTATTTGAATAAAGAAAATGAGGCAGTGGGAAGAAAAGTTCCTTGCATGTGTCCTTTGTATATTGATAAGCATAATTGTGCTGGCTTCTTTATAAAGGAGAAGTTTCATAGAAAAGGTGCTGGAATGGGAGTCTGGAGACTTGGCTTCTCACTCTGGCTTAGCCACTAGTTGTCCAAGTTCCTGGGGACACCAAGGACCCTCCTGTGACTGGTGCAGGAAGGTGAAAATGCTGATGCCCCTTCAAACCTTGACTCTTTAAATGCTTGTGCAAAATTTAAGGGGAAGTCTGAGAACTAGGTAAGAGGGAGAAGGAAAATGTAGACACCCTAGTTATCAAAACATGGAAGGCAGTTTGTACAGTTTCCAGGTTCCATTCTTCTCAAAGGCAGTTTTGTGACCCTGTTTGACATCACAAGTGCCCCTTGAGGTTGCCACACCCCACACCCATGCAGCTCATCTTCCTATTCCTTCCAATTCCATAAATCCTGCAGAGATCTGGTAAACATCGTCCACTACACCATCTTACACCTCCAGGGGGATATTCTGCACTCTCTGTACACAGCCACCCCAGGAAACACCCAGGGTCCACTGCTTCCCCATCCAGCTCTGCCGGAACAGGTGACTTAACCTCACTGAGTCTTGTTCTTAGAGATTTCAAACTGGTATTAACAGTGAAACTCTTGTTTAAACAAAATCTACATGGAAGCCCACCTGTGAAACGTGTAAAGGTTGGAGGAGAGAGTTGTTGGAAGCCTTCTGGCTCCCTCCCTGTTGTTGCTCGTATATTGTGGGAGGTGGGCAATAAAATCTCAAATAGTCTGGCAAGCATAGTTGGAAGTCGCTGAACTGGACTATCTTTAGGGTGAATCCAGCTTTCACATTTTGTAATTCTGGATGACTCTGTTAAGGGACTTCTGGTAAAGAGGAGACAGGGAGGGAAATAAATGGAAAGTTACATGGTGTCATGTATTTTCCCTATCCATTAGTTAGTAAGTTTGTCTTCAGATGGTGATTGTCCATCACCACTGCGTTGATCTCCAGGGAGGGGAGAACAGTGATGAGTCCCTCCTCAAAGCATGGGAAGGAGAGAAACACTAAGAAAAATCACTCAAATCACTCACATCTACAGAGTTGACCACACAGTAACCCCCTACACTACACTGAGGACTGTTGAGGGTCTCCCTCTGGAACCCCAGGGTTGCAGAGCACCTGAAGCTACTGGAGTATAAAAAAAAATTGAGAGGACAAATGGCAGCATTCTCAGGACTCACTCTGGCAGGGAGATAGGTGAGTTTCCCCTGGGAGGTGTGGGCACTGCAGAAGATGCCTGGGCTCAAGCCTTTTTAATTTTTTTATGTGTATTTATTTTTGAGAGAGAGAGAGCAGGGGAGGGGAAGAGAAAGAGGGAGACTGAGAATCCAAAGTAGGCTCTGTGCTATCAGCACAGAACCCAGCCTGGGGCTCAAACCCACAAACCACGAGACCATGACCTGAGCTGAAATCAGACGCTCAACCTACTGAGCCACCTAGGCTTCCCTAGGTTCAAGTCTTTTGATTGCTATCCCTCCAAGTATCCTACACACAAAACAGTGGGCTGTGCCATGTGATATATAGTCTCCAACACTGCCATCAATATTTCTTTTCCTCTGGAGTCTGAGCTGGCCTATGACTTTCCCTAACCAAGAGATTGTGTTAGAAGTGATACTGTCATTAAGAATCTCGGAGTTCCTGGGGCGCCTGGGTGGCGCAGTCGGTTAAGCGTCCGACTTCAGCCAGGTCACGATCTCGCTGTCCGTGAGTTCGAGCCCCGCGTCGGGCTCTGGGCTAATGGCTCGGAGCCAGGAGCCTGTTTCCGATTCTGTGTCTCCCTCTCTCTCTGCCCCTCCCCCGTTCATGCTCTGTCTCTCTCTGTCCCAAAAATAAATAAAAAACGTTGAAAAAAAAATTAAAAAAAAAAAAGAATCTCGGAGTTCCTGCTTTTTTTTTTTTTTAATTTTTTTTTTCCAACCTTTATTTATTTTTGGGACAGAGAGAGACAGAGCATGAACGGGGGAGGGGCAGAGAGAGAGGGAGACACAGAATCGGAAACAGGCTCCTGGCTCCGAGCCATCAGCCCAGAGCCCGACGCGGGGCTCGAACTCACGGACCGCGAGATCGTGACCTGGCTGAAGTCGGACGCTTAACCGACTGCGCCACCCAGGCGCCCCACGGAGTTCCTGCTTTTGATGTCTTGAAATGGCTTGAAAAATCTCAAGCTAGATTGCTGAAGAGTGAGAGGCCACATGGAGGGAGGTCCTGGAGGACAAGAGGCCATCTTGGACAGTCAGCCTCAGCTAAGCTCCCAGCAGAGTACAGCGTCTTGAGTGACCTTAGCCTACACCAGCGGGAAACCACGACCTGAGCCCAGGCAACCTACAGAATTGTAAGAAATAATAAATCACTATTGCTTCACACCACTGTTTTGGGGTGCTTTGTTTCACAGCAGTCAATAACTGAAACAATCAAGGGACCCAACTGGCTAGAGGAAAGGAGACAGCCCATGCCGGATCTCCCCTAGTAGGGAACTGTGCAAAGGGAAGACCCTATAGAACACAGTGTGACTGATATTCATGAGCATGTCTGTTTCCTAAGAGGAACATGTTCTGTCATCAGGATTGCAATTATATCTGAGCATTATGTTAAAGAAACAGGGTAACAGTAATGAGAGCAAACACTTAGAGAGGAAACATCTATTACATTCCAGGCAGTACTCTAAGTGCCTTACATTATTTTCTTTTTCACTTAATCTTCTATAGCAAGTCTATTAAGTAAGGTTCTATTATCATTCCATTTTACAGATTAGAAGACTAATGCACAGAGAGGTTAAACATTTTGAATCTTTAGAAAGTAAAAGACATAGCTAGTATGTGGTAACGTAGGCTTTCTGACTCCAAAAGCTATACTCACAATCACAAAATAATACTGCCTCTCATAAAGACCTAAGTGTTTAACAGACATCGTTGATTTATTAAAACATCATAGGGTGGGGCACCTGGGTGGCTCAGTTGGTTGAGCATCCGACTTCATCTCAGGTCATGATCTCACGGTTCGTGAGGTTGAGCCCCGCGTCTGGCTCTTTGCTGACAGCTTGGAGCCTGGAGCCTGCTCCAGATTCTGTGTCTCCCTCTCTCTGCCTCTCCCCCACTCATGCTTTGTCTCTGTCTCTCTCTCTGTCAAAAATAAACATTAAAAAAATTTTAAAAGAATAAAACATCAGAAAAAGGCTTTATAAGATAGAATCAGTAACTGAATTATATAGAATATTGTATTCATCTCCTTCAGTTGCTATAACAAAGTACCATAGCCATGGTGGCTTAACAATACACATGTATCCTCTTATACTCTAGGAGGCCACAAGTCTCAAATCAGTTTTACTGGGGCAACATCAATGTGTCAGCAGGTCTAAACTCCCTCTGAAGCCTCTGGGGGGAGAATCATTTCCCAACTTTTCCAGATTCTAGAGCTGCATTCCTTGCTTTCCTTGGCTCATGGCCCCTAACTCCATCTGAAAAACGTAACATCTTGATTCAGTGTCACATTAGCTTGTTCTGCATCAAATCTCCCTCAGCCTCCCTTTTATAGAAATACTTGTAATTATACCTAGGGCCACTCAGATAACCCAGGATAATATCCCCATCTCAAGAAGCTAAATCACTTCTGTAGTCCCATATAAAGTGACATTCTCAGGTTCCAGGGATTAGGAGGTAGATATCATTGGGGGGCGTTATTCTGTTTATCTTAAATATTAATTATATTATGAATATAATTCACCACTTTAGTAAATATAAGGAAAAAATAATTGCATAAATTCTTTTAAAAAGCATAAAGACCAACATCCATTCTTGATTTTTAAAAGTGACTAATAAAATGGGATAAATTGTTATGTTTTGTCACAGTCAAACCAAGGGCCAACATCCTCTTTAATGGGAAACCCAAGGACATTCCCAGTCCCCAGTGTCACAAATGAAGTGTTTTCCACCATCAAAACTATTTATTGGCAGGGGGGCACTGGTGAACACAGACAAAAGGGTAACTATATAAAAGTTGGAAAAAGAGGGGGAAAACTATCATTATTACAAAAATATGTTTCTCTACCTAGAAAATCCAAGAGAAGCAACTGAAAAATTATCTTACGAAATGGGAACTATCAGGAGGTATAAAACTAATATAGAGAAATAACAGTGCCTAAATGTACAGATAATATCAGTTAGAAGAAATAAAGGAAAACACCCCATTAACATAGCGACACACAAGAAATGTATAAGATCTATGTAGAAACACTCATACGTTAAGAGGCACAAAAGAAAACCATGTTCTTGGAAAGAAAGGTATCACATCATAATGATGTCACTTCTCCCTAAGGTATCATGTGAATATAATGCAATTTTTGTGAAATTACTAATAGAGTGGCTCTTACAAGTTAGATAAGAAGGTGTTAAAGTTCAGATGGAAAAGTAAACAAGCCAAAGTATTTGGGGATTTTTTTTTATTTATTAGATTTTTTTGAACAGATTATAAATATAGGATAATAAAAGGACTTGCCTAGGAAAAATCAAACGAACAGATTTTGATAAAAATGGCATTTCAACTCTGGTGCAAATAGATGGATTGCTCAATAAATGGTGTTGGCACAACTGAGAAGACATCTGGAGAAATAAAATAAAATTGGATCTACGCCTCACACGTTAAAGATAAATTCCAGATGGAACAAATATTTAGATGTTAAAAAATAAAGCCATAGATGTACTAGAAGAAAACACAAAGGGTTTTTGGTTTTTTTTTTCACGTCTTCACGGGACAGATTTTAGAAGCATGACAAAATCCAGATGCCTTCAAGAAGAGATTGTTCAATTCAACCACAGCAATTAAAAAAATTTTTTGGCATTACAGCCTACAGCCAGGAAAATGATATGACAGGCAGCTAACTAGGAAAACTCTTTGTAGGTCATAGCTAGTTTTCCTAACACATGAAGAAATGCTACAAATAATAGATAAAAGTTAACAGTCATATAGATAAAAGGGGAAAGGATGTGCATAGTCAAGTCACAGAAAAAAAAACACATATGGCTTTTAAACATAAAGACATCCATGTAATAAAAGAAAAATTTATTTTTTTTAACGTTTATTTATTTTTGAGACAGAGAAAGACAGAGCATGAACGGGGGAGGGTCAGAGAGAGGGAGACACAGAATCTGAAACAGGCTCCAGGCTCTGAGCTGTCAGCACAGAGCCCAACGCGGGGCTTGAACTCACGGACCGCAAGATCGTGACCTGAGCCTAACCCGGCCGTCCAACCGACTGGGCCACCCAAGTGCCCCAATAAAAGAAAAATTTAAACTACACTGAACTCATTTTTGCTAATCACTGAGATAAAGATCAAATAGTTTACTGGCATACAATATTAGTGCAAGTGTAAAAAACAGGCATTCTCATACATTGCTCATTAGAGTGTAACTTGGTATAAGCTCTACAGAGAATAATTTGGTAGCAAATCTGTCAAAATTATTCATAGATGTACTCTTTAGTTCGGAATATCACCTCTATCAGTTTATCCCACAGATAATTATACATGTGCAAAATGATCTATACAAGAATTTATTAATTTTAGAATTGCTTATAGTAGCAAAAGATTGACAATTACCTAAGTATCTCTCAGTAAGTAAATGACTAAGTAAAAAATGGAATACTAATACAATGCAATACTGTACAACTATAAACAAGAATAAAGAATTTTTTATGTACTGATAGGAGATATAAAATGTATTGCCAAGAGAGGGAACAAATCAAGGTACCAAACAGTGTATATGGTAAGCTACCGTTTCAATTTTTAAAGGGCACTTTAAAAGGTTAATCCATATATTTACTTGTATATATTTATTGTGTCTCTAGAAGGATACAAGAAACCGTTAATTTTGGTTGTCTCTGGGGAAGTGACCTGAGTGCCTGGGGACAAGAATAGAAGGTAGAATTTATAACTTTTGAATTTTAAAAACACTTCCTGTTCTTAAAATGTGTTTTAAGCATCAATCTTTTATTTTTTTAATGTTAATTTATTTTTGAGAGAGACAGAGAGAGATGGAGTGTGAGCAGGAGAGGGGCAGGAAGAGGGAGACACAGAATCCGAACCAGGCTCCAGGCTCTGAGCTGTAAGCACAGAGCCTGATGTGGGGCTTGAACCCATCAAACTCACCATCAGTGAGATCATGCCCTGAGCCAAAGTCAGATGCTTAACTGACTAAGCCACCCAGGTGACCCATTAAGCATCAATCTTTTAAAAAACATGAATCACAGTTAAATAAAATCCCCAACTTAGAGTACAATTCAGGTAAATATATAAGTTGAGTTGGGAGTCTTTCTCATAAATTTTCCAGTTATCTTTTTTTTTTTTTTTTTTGAGAGAGAAAGAGACAGCATGAACGGGGAACGGGCAGAGACAGAGGGAGAGAGAGAATCCCAAGCAGCTTCCCCACTGTCAGCACAGAACCCCTTGAGGGGCTGGAATTCACATAACTGTGAGATCATGACCTGAGCCGAAACCAAGAGTCAGACACTTAACTGACTGAGCCACCCCAGCACCCCAAATTTTCCACTTTTAACTCATTGCTTCATCTCATCAAGGTCTATCTCTGGGCATGAGAAAGTGCATTCTAGTACTTCATCCTAACCCTTCTGGGCTTACTTTCAACTAGTCTACAAAGCAGATTCTTTCCCATCTGCATGGGAGACCTCTGTTGGGGTTTCCATTTGCATCTCATTCCTTCTACTTCCCTGACTCTTCCTTTCTCCATATTGATAGTGAAAACTTCAAGCTTATTCATAGTTCAGATAGTTTATTTTGGGGTTTTAAACTCCTGCACCTTCCTTCGTAGTTCTCAAATGTCTCATGTCTAGGTCTGCTCCATACTTTTCCTAGAAAAGGGTTTGAGTTGCTTTTGCTATGCCTTCCAGAACCCACATTTCCTGCACCTGCCAGGGCGAGAGAAAGCAGACTCTTCTTATTTACCTGTGTGTGTCTTCCTGTGACTAGCTGAAGACTTGACTAGAGAGGGATCCACTTCCAAGTTCGCATGGTTGTTGGCTGGATTCTTTCCTCATAGGCTGTTGGACTGAAGACCTCAGTTTCTCTCTGGCTCTTAGCCAGAGACCACACTTAATTTCTTGCCACATTAGTCCTCTCCAGTATGGCAGCTTGCTAAATCAAAGCATGCAAGATGAGGAGGCAGTGAAGAGATTCTGTCTTTCTGGAAGTCAGTCTTTGAAACCTAATCATGAAAGTGACACCATTACTTTCACTTTTGTAGTATTTTATTGGTTAGAAGCAAGTTATTCCAGGGGACGGAATTATACAGAGTGTCAATATAAGGAGGTGGGAGTCAACTGGGGCCATCTTGGAAGTCAGCCAGCCACAAGTGGCAGTACAGATTTATTCAGTACTTACCTACTTACCTTAAGAAGCTTGAGGTGCCAAGATGGCCGGTATGAGAAATTGTCAGTGATGTGTAAGGAAACCCATTTCAATGAAGAATCCACAGTTTTCTCTTTATTTGATGCAATCTCTATTCCTCCCTCATGGAACCCTATTCCTCATTAACTAACAGGTAATTATATGGTGAACTCTGCTTCCTTTTCTTCTATTGTCTCTGTCCTTTCTCTGATAGAGGCACTAATAAACAGAAAAATCTCTCTGAAATTAAGGAGTCAAGGAAAAAAAAGGAGTAAAGGAGCTGAATGATCTATTTTCTTGATCATCAGCCCTGGGATAATTTACATTGAGTAAAATGTGATTCTTTTTTTTTTTTTTTAAACAAATGAGAGCCAAGCAGACTACCTCAGCACTGCTCAAAGAAATAATATTGTAAGAAAATACATAAATAGTAAATGTACTATTTTCATTGTCACTAAGTCCTTTATTACATGCCTGGGTACAAATGACACAGACTGTTAAATTAGAAAGGCAGAATGAAAACTTTACATCAATCTTCATTCTAGCCCCAAATAACATGTTATAATCCAGAACTTTCTCTAAGCTTTATTGTTCAAGTAACATACCCATCAGAAAAAGAAAATGTTTGAAGTCGCTTCTGGCCCTTTAATGATTTCAATCAAATGTGTTCTTCAGATGGAGGCAGCAAAAATCAAGAGTGTGTTATATTTGTGTTTCAACCCATATAATTTTTAAAAAAATTTCCTTGTAAATAACAATCTTCCCAAGAGTCCTTATTTTTCTCTGCATGGGTTATAGCAAGAGGAATTAAGTATTAGTGAATTCCTTTCCCCTGCAAAGCACAGAACTCTCACAGTTTCTTGTTGTGGACGTAGAGTATTATCTTTACTTTCTAGTTGGAAATAGAGATCTAGTGAGTGAAGGCCCTTGACCCGAACCACACAGTGAGGGATGGAGCAGGAATTCCAACTCAGAGTTTAGAATCTAAGGCTTGGGCACAGAGGCTGGCTGGCTAACTTGAACAGCACAGATGAGCACTCTGCAAGGCGGTGCTTGCTTCTGACAACAAGAGGTATGTTGGGGGACGAAACTGGATCTTCACAGTTCCTGCTTCTCCTTTTGCAGCTTCTGGTGACTTCTTCCGAATTTGAAAGAAGCTCAGACCTTTCCACACTAGCTCCTCATTTTTCCTCAGGCAGGAAGAGTGTCTGTTCACCCTCCCATACCACCCCCCACCCTGCCACCCCAACACTTAGCTCCGTCTAAGCAAAAGTGTGGCTCCGCATTTTGTCCCACAGCCTGATCCCCTGAAGATCTAGTATTATTCTAAAAAAGACAGTTGCCACTGGCCCATTGCCGATCCTCTAGCAATGCACCCCACCCCCAGCCAAACCACACATAAAGTGTATTAGAGAACAGTAGGCACTCTCACCAGCACATTCAGAAGAAATGGGGGGACAGCCTGTTTTCAAACACCCAACTTGGACACCACAGAGGGTGTGATCTCATCTAAATGGCTCCCAATTTAACATGTGACAGGATGGAAATTCAGGAGATTCTTTTCATTTCCCAAAGACATGCTTATTCTTTTGGGACACATTCATGGTTTGCTTTTCCATAATCATTTCTGACGTATTACTTATCAGACTCCAAGTTCCCTCAAAGAAGGGAATTAAATAGTCAGTCTCCATTAGAAATGCTCTGAAAGACCAAACAATTTTAAGAGACTTACTCTAGACAGTACAAAAAGAGACATGTTGTAAAATGAGTTTCACAGTTTAGAAATATTACAAATGCTAATTATTAACATATCTGAATATATGAAGAAGGCAGTGATTACCAGTCATTATCTATATAAAATAAAATAAAGGCTACAGAAACTTGCACAGAGATAGCATCTTTTGCTAACAAGAAATGACCAATTCCGTTCACATACACACAAACGTACACAAGCATAGACCCAAACACTCACAGACCTCAAATGGATTGAACAAAAACTCTTTATAGGAGCTCCGCAACATACTTTTGCACTGGCATCTCTACATTAAAGCTATGGTTTTCTGTGGATACCACCTAGTGGTTCAGAAATGAGGCATCAACCAAAAGAAGTTCTGTCAAAGTTGCATTAAGAAGTAGAGAACACTGCATCCCCAGTATGTTGTAAAGCCTCTGATCTATCTACAAACCCTTTCTCGCACCAGGAGGAAATGGGCAAAATCTGCAGTCCTTTTTGTGTTCTTCTCTTGGTAACTCCTTTTATTAGACAGCAACTTCTTCCCCCCCTCAACACATGCTATGTGAAGTAATCTATAGCAAAGCTGACTGTGGCCTAGCTCTCCTAACATTGTTGTGAGCATTTGTGGGGTCTACATATGAAGGGAATCTGTCCAGTGTCATCTTCTCAATGAGGCCAACTTTGCAACACTGGCATACTTCTGATACTTATTTTGCTCTTTATTTTCTTTCTTTCCATTGTACTCATAGTCTTCTAACAGTCTGTGAAGTGTGGCAGAATATAACACCCCAAAATATGCTATTTTGGCATAAGGATTTTTTAAAGCTGAAGGTAATTTTGAGAAGAAGGAAATGTAAGAAAAGCTCTCTGTCCTCCCACTATTTGCCTAAGCAGGGCATAATTTTTTTTTAAATATAATTTATTGTCAAGTTGGCTAACATACAGTGTCAAGTTGGCATATATACAGTGTGCTCTTGGCTTTGGGAGTAGATTTCCATGATTCATAACTTATATACAACACCCAGTGCTCATCCCAGTAAGTGCCCTCCTCAATGCCCTTCACCCATTTTCCCCTCTCCCCCGCCTCCCCATCAACCTTCAGTTTTTTCTCTGTATTTAAGAGTCTCTTATGGTTTGTCTTCCTCCTTCTCTGTTTGTAACTATTTTTTCCCCTTCCCTTCGCCCATGGTCTTAAGTTTTTCAAGTTCCACATATGAGTCAAAACATATGATATCTGTCTTTCTCTGACTGATTTATTTTATTTAGCATAATACCCTCCAGTTGCATTCATTTTGCTGCAAATGGCAGGATTTCATTATTTCTCATAGCAGGGCATAAATTTATAACGATGTGCACCCCCACACACACCAGGAGTGACAGAAGTTAATCACCAGAGATAACTCTACACTCTTATCAGCCCAGAGATGGCACCAGAGGAACTTGCCTAACAAACTTCACCAACTAGCCTTTGTCTTCCATTAGTTACCCCTTATATTTATCTTTTGACAATTTGCTAACCTAAAGCTCAAAGTCCTTTTCCTTTCTTATCACTTCACCAAAAACGTATTGTTCTTTTGTTAAGATGCAATACAAGCCTGAGTTCTAACTATCCCTTTGAGCTATTTGTCACCAAATACTCCTATGTGTACAGGTGATGCACATGTTCATAAACTTCTGTTTATTTTTTCCTCTTCTTAATGTATCTTTTGTCAGTCTAATTTACACAATCCTAACCAATGAACCTAAGATAGATAGAGGAAAAGGAAAATTTTTAATTTTTGGCAACTGGATAATGAACTTCTTTATCAGATTTATTTTGTATTGTTTCTCTTTCCTAGAACCTGAGACCCACAAGCCCAAGTATCTTGGTTTGTTTTGTTCACTTATATATCCCAGTGCCTAAGACAGTGCCTGGAAAAGCGGTCACCCAATAAATGCTTGTTGAAGGAAAGATGATTTGCAAATGACTTACACTCAGCAGTTCTTATCTGTTACCTTCTGGTTTGAAACTAAGCCTCATAGTTCAGAGTAAAGAAACCACAGTACTGCTGTGATTCCAACTTACTGCTCATGTCTCTTGAAAGGGATTGTGAGCTCTTTGATAGGTCAAAAACACTCCGTCTAGGGGAGAATAGAAAAACATGGGGGGTGGGGGGTGGAATGAGGAAGGAAATGGCCAGACTGAGAGAGAAGTGTCAGGTGGTGTTCCCCCTGGCTCTCTCCTCTGGAGTGAGATGCCTGCTTCCTATTACCTGATTCTGTTTCCCTTAAAGACAAATTGTTTCATTCAGAGAAAGCTGTAAGCCGCAGCAATTACTGTTTTCACAAATAATGGTTGTACTTTTTTTAGGTAGAACCAGAGAAAACTTGATATCAGAGACTTAGATACACATTTTTCTCCATTTTTTTTTGTAAGTGCTGGGAAGGACAAGCAAGAAATAGTAAAAATAAATGTGAAAGTGAATCAGGTAATATTCTCTACGGGTGTAATAATGGAGGGTAGACCTGAATATGCATTTACTAGTTCCTAATTGTGTATTATTTATAAAATTTTAAAAACACAATCATATTTTTTCTTCTTCCTACTAAAATAACAAATATTAGCAAATGCCTTAAATGATTTTCAACACAACTATCCCTTTATGTCCAACACAGTGCCAACCACAAAATAAGCATGTAAGAGATTGTCATCATAATTACTATTCATAAGTTAATAAATAACAAAAAAACCTGTAAGAGAATATAGGGAGCTGTAAAACAATATAGGAAGAGGGACATTTTAAAGTAAAGACACTGAGATTCAATAGAGAAGTATATAGAGGAGGAGGAGGAAGAAAGAAAAAGGGGAGAAGGGGAAATCACAGAAATGAGAGAGGCAAGTAAAAGGTAGTGTGGAAGACTACTCCCTTCCAACATTGATTCTCCCTGTAGGGATAGTCCTTGAAAGGTTGAGCGAGGCAAACAGGAGTGAGCCTAGTAGATCCTTTCAAAGCTCAGAAGCCAAATTTTATGGGAAGAAAAATCATTTGATGTAGATGGTCTGGGACTTTTTATTAAGTGCTGACAGCTAACAACCCTCAGCCCATGATTTATTCAGAGAGCTGTGGATGCAGCAAAGACCAGCAACATGCACTTCATGCTGCCCAGCACTGGCTTTCCATCCACACCAGAGGACCATCCTCAGCCCTTAATATCACCAGGCACCATTCCCTCTCACTGAGCTGCCTCCTTGGGTTTAGGGCTAATGGGGTCTAGTAAGAGTTAGTAATCCTGCTCTCTGAATCTTCAGTTCAAGATAAAAGCCACGTATGTTGTGATTGTGCACAAAGGTGCTCAGCTTCAGTGAAGGCTTTCCTGCCACAAAACAACTTCCCTTGTGGAATTAGAAGGCCATCTGTGTCCTGTGTGAGAGATGGTAACCTACTCACTCACTGTGTAATGATCAATTCTCAGTAGTTTTCCTTAGTCTTCCTGTCAGGAGGACTGTCAGAATATGCAGAAAATTGAAGGTAGCCCTTATATACCTTAGATTATTTCTTCTTTTATTAGTTCCAAAACCTACTGGTTTTGTCATTTCTTTTTCCTTTGTTGAAAAACAAAAACCAAACCAAACCAAACAAAAACAATCCTCCCTTCATTTGTGTATACTTTTAACCAAAAGATCCAATAGCTTATTTTTCTCCTCTCAGAAATGCATCGTGGGTGTGAGTAAATCTGAGCTCGGATCTGACCTTTATCTTTACAATATAACATGAGCACAATAATAATTTACACGGCTCAGTCCTAAGTGTGACATTTCAATGAGCCTGGTAAATATCATTACCTGAAGCCAGCAGCCCACCAGGATACAGACTGAAAGGCAGGTGGGTGAGGGCATTTTCCAGAGAGGAATCCTTAATATGATGGTGGATATGGTCCTGAAGTCAGCAAAGGTTTCACTCCTCAGAGCTATGTTGGGTTAACGTTGACAACAAGGTAAAAACAAAACCAAAGGGGGAAAAGGAGGCTTTCGTTTAGCTGGAAAACAAAAAAACTCTAGCCCTCGCATTGCAGGTTGATGGACTGCTGAAAATCCAGATGCGTGGATAATGGCTCAAGGTCTTCCTTTTTCTCTCTGTGCTTGCAGACAGAGGTCAAGGAGGCCACACATGCTATGAATGGAGCAGAATCCCGCAGGAGTTGGGGTTAGGAAAGAGAGAAATTGGGGAGGAAGAGACAAGGAAATGGACTGATAGTTCTGTCTGTCTTCAAAGCTTAACCAACCTGTTGGTGGAAGGTGTTTGGCACCCAATCTCACTCTGCTTTGGGAAGGCAAAGCTATCAAATGTCCTTTCTTCCTACCTCCCTAGATTCCCAAGGCTACTTACGTCTGACTTTTCTAGACAACCTATCTCATCACATGACCCCAGGGTTTCATGAGACGCTTAATGGGCAGGTCACTCAGGGTGTATTCTACCCCTTCTCTGAAAAAGCCTCTAGACTTGCGACAGACAAGTGTGCCCTTCAGCCTGGCTGGCGCCCATCAGATTCTTTTTCAAGCGGAAGGAAGTGTGGACACGTTTCAGCTAGCGGAGAATAGTTAACGATGCCATAATGTATATGCTTCTCCCCATGTTTGCCTATTTGCATCCAATTGCAAGAGGCACGTCGTCACTCCACACTTCCCATCTCTTGTCAGTTTATCCTGTCCCCAGTGTAGAATGGCATTTCTCCCTGTATCACATCACAGTGATGTACAGAAAGCAATTTCTCAAAAAAATTAAAAACAAATGCTAAAAACAACCGACAATATGTTCTGCTAGAATTCTGTGCTTTAATAGGGAAATCATTCTCCCAGGGACAAAGGCCATCTTCATGTTGTATAGAAACCCCCTTGGTGCAGAGGTTTCTCCTCTAATCCAGCCCTGCCCCCTACTAGGGCTTTGGTAGGCTTCACCAATATCTTGACAAAGCTCTCCTTGGTATGGGAAAGAAAAGTTGGGTTTTCCTGAAATACGTTCATACCCTCGTCTTGCCCATAACCAACAGATTAAATACACACACATATCACTTGCTGAGAGTTCCAGCTGTTTAGATTTTCACCCAAACATGTGAATAAAAACCGCAGGCAAAACAAGTGCTGTCTCTCATACCTTTTATGGATTAACAAATAGCCTTTACCCTGCTGATGCCCGTTCTTAATTGGACTGTGCTGTGAGGAGCAATTAAGCCTAAATGGCCACTTGCTGAGAGCTGGAGAAAGAAATGCCACAGCTTGAGGCATCTGCATTCTCCAAATAGAGCACATATGCTTTACTTTGGTGCCCATAAAAAAAAAAAAAAAAAGGAGATTTACTTATCTCTTTCGTCCTTTTAAAAGTGAAAAGGGACCATTGTTTCATGCAGTAGGTGGAAATTATTCAAGGAAATCCTTTAGGGATAAAATAATTCTTGCAACTTTTATGTGCATAGAAGATGTAGGGATGAAAGAGCTTTGTTCCTCCATGAAAGAGGGCGGGAACTGGGCAAGAGAGGCCCCTTCCCACCCTCCACTCTACGGTGCGTCTCCATTACACGTGCCGAGGCCCGATCAGAACCCACATAGTGAGAATGTAATACAGTGAGACAATCCCCTGGACACAAACAGATTAACACCTGAATGGCATGTAAAGGAGGAAAAGTTTTATTAAAGAATATTCAGAGATATTATTTTTTGATGTGCTTTTGCTCCTGAAAATGGAGGAGAGAGAGCAAGAATGAGGAGATTAAGAGAGGACTCACCTGCTCCTTTCAGCCAAGAAAGGTCATTTCAAGCAGCGTCCAAGATATTCTTCTACTGAGCAGACACATGCATTGTCGGCCTCAGTTACTGATATTTGTGTCATTTTAATATGGACAAGGGACTTTTCTCCTGAGCCATCTATCTCCTGAGATACACTGAAAAGGTTTTGTTATTGTTGCTGTTGCTTTTCTTGTGGAAAAGAAGAGAAAAAAACCATTGTTTTTGTAAACATTATATTCATCATCATTGAAAAATAAACTTCCAAGTGATTAAGGAAAAAGAAGAGAAACAAGAAAAAAAACCTTCAAACCCCACTACCTAGAAACATCCATCATTAATCATACTGTGAACACCTTTCCAAACATCTCTGTTTGGACACATATAGATAGAAGAAATAGGGGAAATTCTATGAAACCAGAATCATAATATAGGAGCTATATATTTTTTAAGGGTTCAGTTTTATTTTACTTCACTTTAACAGCCACAATAAAACTGTGGCAATATAGGATAAATTACTAAACTTTAGAAAAACCGTTCTCTTCAACAAATCAATTTAATTTTTTAGATGTATCTTTTTGTTGTTGGGGGCTGGCCCGTGCACTGCAGGTGTTGGGAGGAAAACTTTTACTTTACTCACCTACCTTTAAATGTTTGGGAGCCTACAAATTAACTGAAAATAGATTGACAGGAGAAGAGGTTGGGTTTATTTACACAGGCATTTGGGAACACTAGTAATGAGTAGCTCACTGAAGAGCCAGAGGTAAAGATTATAAATGATCTTAACAAAAAGGCAGAGGGGGTTGGGCACAATGGAAAAGTATGGAAGAATCTGTCAGGCTTTTTTGATGCTCACAGACAGTTGAGTTTATTTTCTTTTATTTAAAAAAAATTTCTTAGGTTTCTTTTTGAGAGTGAGCGAGAGAGAGTGTGGGGGAGGGGGGAGGCAGAGGGAGGGAGACACAGAATCCAAAGCAGGCTCCAGGCTCAGAGCTGTCAGTACAGAGTCCAATGCAGGGCTTGAACCCAAGAACCGTGAGACCATGACCTGAGCCAAAGTCAGACACTTAACCAACTGAGCCACCCAGGTGCCCCAACAATTGAGTTTAAACTTCCTGGTGCTAAGGGTCAGTTTTCTCCCAAATGGGGAACTTCAGAGGAGGATCTGTGGAAGCTC
Source organism: Lynx canadensis (assembly GCF_007474595.2). Taxonomy (NCBI): domain Eukaryota; kingdom Metazoa; phylum Chordata; class Mammalia; order Carnivora; family Felidae; genus Lynx; species Lynx canadensis. Next base: position 129,823,372 of record NC_044303.2, read on the forward strand.
TATTTTCTGGAGGCTCTGCTGAAGGGTAGGTAATGTTTTTTTTTGTTGTTTTTTTTTTTTGTGGCTGTTGATAGTTTAGAGGGTTTCAATTTAAAGTAATTTTCATATGACTTTGGTGAGCCATTAATCCTCTCCTGGATTTCAGACACCAGTAGAAACATCCTCCTTCCCCAGCAGGAAACCAAAAATGTCTCCAGACCAGGTCAAATGCCCCTGGGAAGGTGGCTGAAAGTCACTTCTGAGTGAGAACAACGACTCTAAGGTTCAAAGAAAAAATAGAATCAAGAGGAAAAATACTGATAGATTGAAAGCATAATTTTTAACCATATAATTCAATTTTGAATGGTATCTATTTATCCCTTGCCATGAAAGATTTTTAGGAATTGACAATTTCTTCGACATTTCCTCCTTCCAACTCCCAATATCAGTTAGCCATGATTTTTATGTTTTCAAAGTTTAAAACACATTTTGTTGTTTAAGTATAATTCTGACAATTAGTTAACTATTAAAATAAATCCAGATTCACCCCATGTCCCGGACCACAGCTTCTTAATTTATTCCTGAGTTCATGAAGCAGATGTTCAATTGGCCTCCTCCAGAATAGGAAATAAAGCCTCCAAACTGTACATAAAGTACCTCCATATTCTAGAGAGAAGTTCCAGGGAACCCAAAACATGCTCTCCAGAACGTTAAAGATGCATGGCAATCCCAATCCTGTTATCACCTCCTACTCCAACCTACATATGCAGAAGAAACGAACTCAAGGAAGCTAGTGGGGCGTGGTAAGAGGGATTGTGCTGTGCTCTTTCTTCTCTTTCCTCCCCCACAAACACACACGCACACATACACATACACACACAATGACCTGAAATGAAGGACAATGTAAGAATCACTAGTAGAGATTTGTGAAAAAACAAAAGTCTCAGGCCACTCATTCCTCTTTGGGCAATCACACACTGGCTAATCTACTCTGTGCCTCACTGAGACTGGCCCAAAAAACCTGTGGGAAAAAGTAAGGCAGAGAGTACGGGTGTTGTTGAAATAGCCTATATTCTAGATATTTTAAGGCCAGATGCATGAGTCTTCTGAGGGTTGGGTCCCCACAAGCTAGCCTGGTTGAGCCACTTCAGTAATATACCAGCTAAGGAGACAGCCTGCCTGGCAAGAGAATCTCAGCAGCAGGAGACTACGGAATAGTCCACTGCAGATAGGAGCTGAGTTAGAGTCAGAGATCTTGCCAAAGCACCAGTTGCTTGTCTGGCAAGAAAGAAGTCCTAGAAGGACCCCCAAAGAACTCAAACATGCATTTCTTGAGAACACCAGCTTGTGGACTTCTGTAAGGCAGAGTGAATGAGAATCAATAACAATCTAAAAAACGCCCAAAGCCACCAACAAAGTGCTGTTCACCCCTTTTTACCCATCTCTCCTCTCACCACAGGGCAATAGAGGAGAATGGCACTCAGAAAAAAGAGGGTGTGAGGAAGGGAGACAAGGGAAGGCAGAGGGAACACAGAAGGATGTCTGCGTAGAGGAGGAAAACTCTTTGTTGCTCCGCCCTCTTAGATTTAAGGCCTGGAACATACAAATAAAATCAATCAAAAACAAATTAACAAAAGGAAAAATAGTTTTAATTATATACTACACATAGAAACCCACAAAGCAAAATGTAGCTCAAGGAGGTCGCCAGATGACCAAGGGTTATATCCTATCTTATACTAAACACAAGGAAAAGAGGTTTGGGGGGCTCCTGGGGGGCTCAGTTGGTTAACTGTCCAATTTCAGCTCAGGTCATGATCTCACAGTTCATGGGTTCATGCCCTATGTCAGAATCTCCGTCAGCACAGAGACTGCTTTGGAAGCCTCTGTCTTCCTCTCTTTCTGCCCCTCCCCTGCCCATGCTCGCTCTCTCTCTCTCTCTCTCTTTCTCAAAAACAAAACAAAACAAAACAAAACAAAACAAAACAAAAAAAACAAGAAGAGAGGGGTTTTGAGCTTCTCTGGTGGGAGGAGGGGGAGTTATAGGAATGTAACCAAGATGCAGCAGTGTAAGAGCACCCAGCTCCAGGGGTCCCAAACAAACCAGGTTTAGCCACTGATAAAATCCAGACGTGGAGAAATGAGCAGTGGTGTAACAAGACAGGAATTTATTTCAGTGAAGCTATCGCCAGGAAGACAGCAGACTAACATCTCAAAGACTGAACATTTTTCAAATGCTGAAAATTCCTTTAGGTTCATACTGCAGGTGGGTGGTAAAGGTCAGCTTGATCATTGTCTTGGGGTCAATCACATGGGGTCCTGCTGGTCATCACGGCAGTACCTATTGCTTGAGGAAGTAGTTTCAGTTCCCATCACAAGACGCTTGGACCAGTAGGGTCTTCTGCCCAAATTAAGAGATAAATTGGAAAGAAGAACATAATCAATTAGAATGTACAGGCCCAAGGTCAAAATGGAGGGAGTTGAAGTTCTCTTTCAGAAGGAAATATATGATTAATAAGGTTTGTTTTGTTATATAGATAGGACAGGTGATAAGCGTTGTCTCTGAGAGTAGCTCTCTTCCTGGTATAGCGACATCTTTACAAATGGAAATTTTCTTTATAAGTTTAAATTTCTTTTACCAAAGGGAAAATCTGTGCTCTGTTTTTAGACAGTTAAGCGGAGGTAAATAGTTTTTCCGAGTCTATGGTTTTTCCATCGTATTTCACTCAAAATAATTCATACGCCAAAGAGGCATACTTAAAAGTGGCATATTCTGGTACCCCTCCTCTGCCATAGCTGCTCAACCTCAGAGTGAAAAAGAAAATAAGAGTTAAATTGAATATGAGATAGAAGCTTCATTGGAGTTCCAATCCTTGAAATCACCGGAAAGTGATTAGATAAAGCTAAGGTATTATTATAAGAACAAAAAGGGAAGATTTGCCTGGGAGGGTTTGAAGGCTGTAGAATGTGAATAAAGATATTCAGTTTGGCTATTTAAAGATCAACCCATTCAACAAACTGATTACATTTGTTTTTCATCATCTCTTGGTCCGTTGAATTTATTTTTTCCAAGGACTCTTATTTCCTGTATTGCTTAAGTACTTGGATTATTGAGAATATCTATGGCCTTAGATTTGAACTTGCAGTTAGTAAATGATTTAGGCACACTTGTTTTATTTAGAACTTTGTTGGCATTCCTTCACCGTCTTTTAGCATTGAACATTGCCGTGTACAAATCTGAAGTCAGGCAAATGGGCAAATGTTCCCCCTTAATTTCTTTTCTTCATGTCCATTTAAATCTTTCTTTACCTCATATTCCATGACTTTTTACGGGTATGGCTTGGTGTTGACTATGTTGTGCCAAACTTTACTGGATCATGCTATTAGCCTTCAGTGTGCCGATTCAAGCTTTAATTGACGGAAACTGTTTTCTTTTATATTACTGAAATCATGTCTCTTCCATCTGTTCATTCTTTTTCTCAGAAATGTCAATTAGTATATATTGGATCTCCTTGGTTTTTCTTCCATATCCAGTACCTTGTCTATAATCTTTTGTTATGCTATTGTTCTTTTCTATTTCATGCTGGGTGCTGTTGTCAAATCTGCCACTATCTACACTTTCAGTCACATTTGTTCTTTCTGTATTGTTGTTCTCTAACACTTCTCTTAGTTCATTTTTTATCCTTTTCCATTGCCATTTAATTTTTTTTGGAGCCTTTCTGTTACCTCTTTGAAATCTTTTTCTCTGACTATAATTTTTGTTATAGGAAACATCTTTGAGACTCCGGGAACAGTTTCTCTGCACCCTTTCTCCAGTTCTATAGGCAACTCTTCCTGCAGTATGTTTTACATTAACTTTTTAAAAAAAAAATTTTTCTCGGAGCCCCTAGGTGCCTCAGTTGGTTAAGCGTCCAACTCTTGATTTTGGCTCAGGTCATGATCTTGCAGTTTGTGGAATCAAGCCCGTGTCTGGCTCCACGCTGATAGCACAGAGCCTGCTTGGGATTCTCTCTCTTCCTCTCTCTCTGCCCTTTACCTTCTTGTGCGTGCGCTCTCACTCTCTCTCTCTCTCTCTCTCTCTCTCTCAAAATAAAGTCTTTTTTAAAAAATATTTCTCAGGGCACCTGGGTGGCTCAGTCAGTTAAGTGTCCTACTTGGTTTCAGCTCAGGTCATGATCTTACAGTGTGTGGGTTTGAGCCCCACCACTGGGCTCTGTGCCAACAGCTACAGAGCCTGCTTGGGATTCTGTGTCCCTCTCTTTCTCTGCCCCTCCCCTGCTTGCTCTCTATCTTTCTCTCTCAACATAAACAAACATCTAAAAAATTAAAAAAAATTGTTTCTCTATTTCCTCATCTATTATTATTATTATTATTATTATTACTATTATTATTATTATTATTGCAGGGTCTATCCATACAGCTCCATTCTGATTATCACTCATCTTTGAATCTTTGAATGGCTGGGTGGTTCTATATTAAAACATCACATGTGATTTTGCTGAAAAAGTATGGTATAAATCACACACACCTGTGCTAAATCTTTATTTCCTGTGCTTTGGGGCACTTCTCCCCTCAACTTCAGGTGGACAGGAACATCCACTGGGCATTGCTCTCTTCTTCACCTTACCTTTAGCTTCCTCCCTCAACCTAGAGTTTAGACCATTCATGGAGGTCTTTAAAGAGAATACTGAGGAGTGTCTGGGTGGCTCAGTTGGTTAAGCATCTGACTTCAGCCTGGGTCATGATCTCGTGGTTCATGGGTTCAAGCCCCATGTCAGTCTCTGTGCTGACAGCTCAGAGCCTGAAGCCTGCTTCGGATTCCATGTCTCCCTCTCCCTCTGCCCCTCTCCCACTTGTGCTCTGTCTCTCTCTGTCTCTCAAAAATGAATAAATGTTATAAATAAATAAATAAATAAATAAATAAATAAATAAAAATAAAGAGAATACTGAGAACTGTATTTGTGGGTGATTAACCTAAATGTCAAGGTACATAACACAGGAGAAGAATGAAGGCAGTGAAAATAATTCCTATGGCCCATGGTTTCAGTATTCCCTCCTCATTTCCAATAGATCTCAGCAATATATAAAACTATCTTTACACAGTTTTAGCTCCTCTTTTTAGGAGTAAAAAAAAAAGTATGAAATCAGACTTACATTGAGAAATGTATATGTGTAGACATCATGCCCTGTCCACATCAGCTAGTGTCTACTGTTGGAGGCGTGAGAGAAGTTACCTCTACACCAAGTCTATGAGGTAACCATGCTAGAGCCCTCTGATACTGGATTAGGGGTATCTTGTTGATTAACATTGGCTCCCACAGTTCAAAGGATTCCCCAGCTCTCTCTCTCTCTACCTATATCTCTGAAATTCCTTCACTTATAAGCTATTGACTAATTGGAATTTTTCCATGACCAGCTTGCATTGCCTACAGGTACAATCTAGAAAGGTTGGGGGACATGGAGTAAAAAGGATCATATGCCATGCTTCTCATGGTCAGTTTTCTAGTTCAGTCAATGCATTGGAATTATAAGGGGTGAAGGGAATATTATAACTTTCTCACTAGAAATAAAACATTTCACTATTGAATGGAATTTCCCATCTAACATAAAAAAAATTCCCCGAAGGCTGGAGTGCCTGGGTGGCTCAGTAGGTTAAGTGTCTAACTTTAGCTCAGGTCATGATCTCCTGGTCTGTGAGTTATGGGAGTCTGAGCGAGCCCTATGTCAGGCTCTGTCCTGACAGATCAGAGCTTGGAACTTGTTTTGGATTCTGTGTGTGTGTGTGTGTGTGTGTGTGTGTGCCTCTCTCTCTGCCCCTCCCCTGCTCAAGGTCTGTCTCTCTGTCTCTCTCAAAAATAAATAATAAAACATTTAAAAAAATTTTCCCTGAAAGCTAAGCGGATAGGGATGAAGACCATTGAGTGCAACCCGTTAATTTGCCAATAACCAGAGAAAAAGTAAGAACCTAGACTGAATGATCTCCAGACAAGTATTCTTCCACTACTTCAGGTATTATTCCTCCCCACAGAAAAATGTGAATAAATAAAGGGAACAAGGGACCATCCTTTTTTAAATAATAGGAAAACAAATTAGGAGAGAAACCTCACAAAGTTCCTGGTAAGGGAAAGCTCACTCCAATGTAACTTGCTTCAATCAGGTGCTTTTGGAGGAGTTTTGTTTTTCATTTTTGCTTACATTTAAAATTGAAATTGATGGGGCGCCTGGGTGGCTCCATCGGTTGAGCGTCCAACTTCGGCTCAGGTCATGATCTCACGGTGTCTGAGTTCAAGCCCCATGCTGGGCTCAGTGCTGATAGCTCAGAGCCTGGAGCCTGCTTCAGATTCTGTCTCCCTCACTGTCTGCCCCTCCCCCACTCACACCCTGTCTCTCTCAGAAATAAGTAAACATTAAAAAAAAATTGAAATTGATGACAAATTCGGTTAAAGTTCGGTAAATATAAAGGGTAAATTTGTCTTGTCCAAATTCACTAATCCTCTCCCCCCAAATTCTCTTCATGAATTCTGAATTAAGAACCCTAGTTAATCTTTAAAGCCACCAGTTTCAATTCGGAATGCCAGAAATGTATCTTCCTGCAGAAACAAGATGTTTGAGATTTCTCAGGTAGTGGGGCAAGAGTTCATCACTACAGGAAGAAGCAAGGAGAGCTTGGTTGGGCTTTCCAGGAGGCTAGAGGCGGGATTTCTAGGGCAAGTACTAGAAATGGAAAAATTGTGGCAGCAACAGTGACCCAACAGTGAAGAAAGATCCTCAGCTTGCAGAAGGGTCTGATAAAATTCCTTCTGCTCCTACTTCCTTCCCGTTTTTTCTCTTTTCTCTTTGTTAAAAAGTATACAATAGCAAAGTCCTTTTGGAATCATTCAAAAGAAATGGAATAAAACACAGACAATAATTTGATCAGAGTTTTGTGTTGCGGTAGAATTCAAAGGTAGAAAATATTACCATATGATTAAAATGTCATCAATGAGGCAATGCTTATGAATTGAGATAGCACAAGACACAACAAGATCACATTGCCAAATGATACTGACACACATCAGAGATCTTACCAAGTTGCAAGTTTTACTAACAATTTCAAAGATACAAGTAATGAAAAGGTACAGGTACAGGCTCAGGTAGGAGGGGTCCAGAACCCCTAGTCGTACTCCCTGGGTCTTTGTCTTCCTGCGTCAGAGGTGCTCTGGCCCAAGATAACGGATGAAGTCACTGAGAAAGATATGAAGCAACCTCGCTTATCCTTGCTGCTTAGTACTGGAAACATCTGAAGCATCTCCATTTTATACTTAGATATTTACATAATTTGCATGACATTTTCCAGAGAGCTATGCCCCATAAATCCTTAGATTCCAGATTTGTTTACCTAAGAAGTTCTAGACAACAAAGTACATTCTGCTAAAAGCATTCCATGGATAAGGACTCTCCTGCCAACAAAAATCTTTTTTGTTTGTCGGGAGAACTAGCATTAGTATGTTTACAAGATTAGACTACCTTACCTGCCATCTCTCTTCTTTAGGAACCCGCATGTCCTCCCCACCCAAGCAAGTAAATTGAGAGAACAGATCATAGACCTGCTGCTTTCACAGTATATTATGCTATATGCAGGTACTTTTCTGCAATCATAAAAGTTTATATTGACAGAGATACTGCTTCTGATATATCGATCAATGACAAAAACGTAAGCTACTGTATTCACATCATCACCTCAACTATGCATAAATATCACAGAACACCTAAAAGATAAAAATACTATCAAAAAACTGAAAAGATTTTAGTTTAATGATTATCTCTGGGTCTACAGATTATGGATGATTATTTCGTGGTTTGTGTTTTCAGTGTTTTCCACAAGAACTTTGTATTACTTTCATCGACTATTTTTTTTTCTACTTTAAATTAAAGCACACAGGAGAATACAAGTAGGCCACTGGACACAGCAGAAAATTTGAAAGTAAACTAATTTGGATTCAAACTCTGGCTTGACTGCGCACTGTTATGAGATCTTGGGCAAATTTGCCTGTTTCTTCAGCTGTAAAGTGAGAAACATAATACTCACCCTCAGGGTTGTTGTAAATTATAAGTAGATACATCAACCACAGCATTATGCACCTCCTTAGACAACTTCTGCCTGCTAGCCTCCCATGCATGGCCAACCAATTACTTGCTCTGGGGGAGCCTCCTTGTTGGCCATCTCTACACAGTTGGGCCAACCAGCCACATGCCTGGAGTTGCTCAGTCTTCCTGCCATTTCCAGATCTGAATGAAACAAAACACAAGGCCTAGGATCTTACATTCTGGCAGCTGCTGAAGTGCGCAGAAATTAACTCTCCATTGGACAAATGTTAACCAATAGAAAAAGAGATAGGAGGGATGTAGGAAAATTCATCACCCCGCTTCTGCTCCAATTAACTGCTTTGAGGTATGATTTTTCTATAGTCTTTCCAGAAAACCCTCAATACTTTTGCAAACACACCTGCCAAGTGGTCTGCCCTGTCTTTCTGTGCTCCTTACAAAGCACTCACTAGTCAGCGTTAGTAACTTTGCATTGCTTCCCATCTTGTCTTGCCTTATTTTACTCAGTCTTCACTTTTGCTGCTCTGGGTTTGTACCTCAAAATAAATTATCAGTACTTTATTCCTTCCTCAGACTCTGCTCTGCTCCCTGGGAAACCTGAATCTAAAACAGCAGATAATTTAAATAAGGCACCCAGCATATTACAAGCCTTCAAAATCCTTCATGTATGTATAAACATATGAGGAGTGTGGGTGTGGGTGTGTGCGCATGAGCACACACGCACTGGATAATAACACATGAGGTATTTTTGTTGTATTTTTTAGGTCTTTAAACTGCCTCTGTGGAATACAACATTTTTTGTTTTCATTGCCACCTCCTGTCCCATTCCCTCCTGTAAACAAAGTAGAAACCCAACATACTCATTGTAGCCAATAGTGAGATTACCTGTATACTATGAATTATTATAAAAAATAAAAATAGAAATTACATGCCCAGTGTGTAAGTGAGTCAGGATAATATCATGACTAAAAGAACAGACTTTAACATCAAACAGACTTAGATTGGAATCCTAATTCTATATCATATGGAGACTCTCTCCTCACTTGAGAAATAATGAAATAAATATCATTCTGCAGTGTTGAATTAAATAATGACTGTAAAGTTTTTAGCACAAAATCTGTACATAAGTTAGGTTACTATTATTGTTTTATTGCTTTTATTGTAAAATTGCTATTTATAATATATATTCCAAGTCCAGCCATAGTAACATTTAAAAATGTGTTAATGAAGAGTGAGAGTTAAGATGAAAGTATACTGCAGTCATGTGTTAATTATGTTCTAATGTTGTATATGATCCATGGAGGATCCAAAGTCCTGAGGCACATGTCAAAACTGTCATTAATCAGAGGTGTGGCTTGCGGATACACCAGCAATACCTGAACATGGAGAGAAGCAGGGTGGCGAGGCAAGGCTGGACAAGGCAGACTGGGGCCTGAAGACGTCTACCCAGAACTATGCCTGGTCCTCTGAAAACAGCTGTGGAGGCTGGTAGAGAAAGCAGAATCCATCATCCTTCTCTGAGATTTCAGGGACCCACCTAATTTGATTGGGGTCCCACTATTAATTTGGCGGTACAGTATCAGATAGGGGACCTGAGAGAGCAACCTTCTCTTTAGGAGAAGGCACCATTCCAAAACTCAGGAGTGCTGTATAATGACTCCCTAACCTACCAGTTAATATTTCTCAGGCAGCGCATCTCATCATAGATTTTAGTGGTCTGGGCTGCTAAGATATCTTCCTGACCTGTGTGGATTAATTTAGGGTAAGGCTGAACTTGCAGATGAAAGGCATGTGATGATTCAGGTAAGAGAACTGAGGGCCCCAGGGCATGATGGATAGACCTATGTCAGGAGAGAGAAGCCGGTTACTGAAAAGTCTGAAGAAGGCCAGAGGCCACAGCACACCCATGACCAACTCCTACCAGGAAGTCTTGTATACCTGGTGTCATGAGCAAGATTAGGGTAGATCTAAGCCACACACTTGGACCTTGGCCTCCGAGGACATTCGGTCCTCACCCATGCTAGTGCCAACTTTCTGCAGGGACATTTTAAACCCAAATCTTTACTGAATTCTTGTCCAAAATAAATCTCCTAGGAAACTGTGGCTTAGACTACCTGCCTCCCTGCTTTTTTAAACAAAGATTCTCTGGGATTCTTTATCTTTTCATGGAGAAGCAGTCTACTGTGGAACAAAACTTCAGTCTCCTTTCCTCTCCCAACAAATACTTCAAAACTCGGTATCATTTGCATCTTTTCACATCAGGATATAATCCATCTCATGGCTTAACATGATGAGATGATGCTGGAGGACATTATTATTTTATGTTTCTATTCTGAGAAAGATGTCTCTCTTCAACTTAACTACTAGCTGACAAAAATAATGTTGAACATCTGCAAGAGATAAAACAACTTGAATCCAATTTCCTTTCACATAGATTAAGAGCCCCATTCTCCTGTCACTGATGTGGCATATAACTCAATTTTTTGCAATATTTAAATGAGAGGCTAGTTTTTCAGGTCTGTCATGTGGATGACATAAATTTTTTATTTTGTCCCTTCCACTGATGTAGTGGATATATGAGACCCTGTCAGAATGTGGCAGCTCAGAAAAGAAAAGGGGAATCACACACTAAAAGACAGAAAGGCCAATAAAAGGGAGAGGCTGTAAGAAAATCTCTTCTTTTAAGAATACAAATAAGTAAATCATACAATGAGATATGTTCCTTCAGGAAATGCAGTTTGAAATGGAGCCTGAGTCGCCTACATAGATGAAAGGGAAAATGGCCTATAATTTGTAATCAATTTGACAGTCAAGATACCTAAGTGGAGATGTAATAATTGTGACTAAAGCGAAAGGTGGTTTGATCGGTTTAAGTAACCGGAACGTCCATGGGTCATTTTGGCTTCAGGTAATGGTTGATTAAGGGTTCATCCATAGTCTATTTCTCTTTTTTTTTTTTAAGTGTATTTATTTTGAGAGACAGTGTGTGAGCAGGGGAGAGGCAGAGAGAGGGAGAGGGAGAATCCCAAGTGGTCTCCGCACTTCAGAAGGCTCAAACTCATGAACCTGTGAGATCATAACCTGAGCCAAAATTAAGAGTAGGACGCTTAACCGGCTGAGCCACGCTGGCACCCCCAAGTCTATTTCTTGATGCTGTTGGTTCTATTTTCTTTTGTGTTGGTTTCATCCTCAGACAGACTTTCTCCAAATGGGAAAAAGTTGGCTACAACAGCTCCAGGCCTATGTAACTCATTTATTAAGGGGAGTGGACTTGTTGGGCTATTTTCTGGGTTATTAGGGAAACATAAAACACTACAGGTATTTAAAGCAGAAGAAAGAAATTCAGGGAATTGGTCACATGGTGATGAAAGCACTGAGAACCAAAAAGGAGGTGATCAAGAAATTAGGAATAGCAGGAAGCCACTACCACTCTTGGGCTTCTAGAATAAAGGGAGAAGGTCATGCTATTGGAACCCAATTCCAGTTGACCTGGAAGAATCCAGAACCATGACAAATCTTTCAAACAAAAGCTAGGGTCATGGAGGAGAAATAGCCACTAATGGAAATACTCCTGACAGTAGAAGGGAAAGAGGAAGTTACCCTGGCTTCTTCCACCTGCTCTCCCATCTCTTGTCATTGCCTCCCATTAGACAAACTTAGTTGGAAGCCAGGTGTCAAGGAAGTCTGGGATATGTACCTGCCTATGATATGTAACAGAGGAAGAGTTGGAGAATAGGTCTACAAGTAGCAGACAAGTGTCTAGCACAGGATTTAAACACAAAATGATTTTATTTCTCTATCATAATTACCTTCAACCATAATCTGTTGATTCTCCCTTCCCTGACCCCTAAAGGGTGGATACCTTAACAACATCTTGGTTAGATTCCCCTAATTCACTGTTTAGTTTCAGTTACTGAATCTCTGTCCAGTGGTCAAGCAACATGTGTTAGCACACTTCTGGGTCTGGGGTGTTACCCTTAACCAGGAAGCTAACAAGACCATGGAGAATTTTCAGGCAGCACACAAAGGGCTAAGTAGGTAGGAGACATCTCAATACTTGTTAGATGCATCACAGAAGCTAAAGAGAACTCCTGGCACACATGCAACCGGGGTTGGTGTCAGCCACATGCAGGGCCAGTGGAGAACTTTAAACCAGTGAACAACCAGGGCCAGGGGAAGGGTAGCTCTTGGTCTAAGAGCCACTAGGACTGGGGCAGGGGAACTCTCAACTCTCAACTCATCTATAGTGAGGATGGTAATTCTCAGCTGGCATGAGTCAGTGATATAGGGCTAAGGAGATAGCATCTGTGATCTGGAGGTTAATTATATACAAGGGACTGAGAAAATACATGATTGAGAATAATAGGATCAGGACACTTACTGTCTTCAAATATGGGCAAGGGGAAGGCCAGAATAAACTATTAGATGTCAGATGGCAACTGGAGGTATCTATATAAACTAACGTTTTTAGTGTATATGGATAGAAAAATGTAGAAATGACTATAGGGGTGGGGGTGGAGATAGGTGTGTGTGTATGTGTGTGTGTGTGTTAGCTTTCTCTTGAGAGGGCCTAGAAGCAGCACCCCCATAGCAATGAGCACACTAGTTCCCATAACTTGGTTTTTAAATACCACTTTACACTAAAAGGAAGCAAGCATCCTTGGAGAAATGGCTGGTTGCAGGGCTGGAACAAAGCAGGTACAGATAAGCCTGGAACATCTTGGGCCAGGATGTAAAGAAGTGCTCAAAGAGTAATAGGGACATTTTAAAAGGATATAGGAAACTCCTACTAGCCAAATCTGGGGCAAATTGAGCATTATAACATATATTATAGTATTGGATTATAACACATTGAACAAAATAGGGATCCATGGATCCATACAAATATAAATAAATAAGAAAATAGGATAAAGAAAAAAGTCTGCAGTATATTATCAACTAGTAAATGTAGAACAAATTACAAAGATTTTTATTTGGCGGTAATAATTGATTTAGGCAGGAATTGTGGATGAATACTTAAACTAGTGAGTGCAAAACTGACAAGGAACAAGATATTTACGCAGTCTCGCGGTAGCACCCCATGAAGCACTCATTAATTTTACAGCAGAAATACCTGGCAGATAACCTTAGCCAAATGAAAAGAGTTCACATTACCAATAATAGAACAAATCAGCGTCATGTAGACAAATTCACATTAGGGACATTCTACAAAATAACTGGCTTGGACCTTCAAAATTATGAAGGCTTGAAGGGCCAGGAAACACTGAAGAACTATCCCCAGCTTAAATAAACTAAAAAGAGGTGACAACCCAAGGCAACATGTGATTCTTATTTGGACTCTCATTGTATAAAGTACACTATTGTGAAAATGGGCGAAATTGTAATGGGCTCTCTGAATTATACATTTGCATAAAATCAGTATTGATTTCCTGACTTTGATGGGAACAATGTAGTTTTATTAGAGGATGTCTCTTGTTTAATACATCTACACTGCAGTATTTAGGGGTAATGGGTCATTTGTCTGGTACCCACTCTCAAGTGGATGAGGCAAAACAAGTGTGTGTGTGTGTGTGTGTGTGTGTGTGTGTGTGTAATAACAAATAACAATTGGGGAATCTGGATGAAAGGTACACAAAAGTTCGCTATACTGTTTTTATAAGTATTCATCCTTCCCTACATTAGGCTTTCTAAAATATGCGAAAATAGAATCACCTAGTCCCGAGGCCCTGGTGTTGCAGATATTTTAATTCTATACCCACTGCCCACTCTTTCCTCCCAGTGCCTACATGTCTTCAAAGGACTGGACTTAAGTGGCTTCCTGTGGCAGCCACACTGTTAGGTAGGAGCAGGCCCCAGCTTGGTAGGACCTAAATCTCAAACATTTTGAAGAGCATTCCTTAAGAAAAAGACATTTAAAATTAGAGATGAAAGTGAATATTTATTTAGAAAGGGCACAAGCCACTGAAGGTAAGGTCACTAAAGATCAAGCTGTGTTAATGTGGAAGTCAATCTGCCTCTGCTGGATTGGTGAGGTGGACCAGTCTGCTACCAGGAAGTTGTCCACCTGGAAGAGGCATGGACTGAGCAGACTGGACTAGCTCTACACTGGACCCTTTTGTAGAAATAGTTCTTTCTCTTTCCCCATTGCTTGGACCTTTCTTACCAACAGAGTAAAAACTACAAAGGTTTGGGTTTAGGCCTAAGGAAGAAGCCCCAAGAAGACTACTCACCCTAACTTGTGTGTTCTGCCTCCAGATTTAGCTAATAGATTAGAAGGACAGCCTTGTTGCAGCTGAATGGAAACAAAGTGCAATGAGAAGCAAGGAGGTTAATATGTTGTTGAGTCTAGGTCTCCAGAGGACCATATCAGCATTCAGTTGAACACTTTAGGAGTAATAAAAATCACGTGTTCACCTGGCCTTTTGGTCTATGCTTTTGAGACCTCATGGGGTGGGGATGGGACCAAAAGGAAGTTGGCTATTACAGGATCTCTTTCCATCAGCCACATGACATCCCATCAATATTCATTCTTCACATTAGCCTGTGTTCCAGGATTGAGAAACTGGTCATCACAACCCCTTTGCCTCTACCCCTCCCTCTTGTATGGTAGTAAAAGGCAAACAGAGATCCTTGTTCTTTCTAAGAGAGTATGTTGTTTGCACTTACTTGTTCATGAAGAAAAAAAACAGAATTGAAAAACAGAAAAAAAAAGTAACTAGATAGTGAGACTGAAAATACTGTTCCCTCCACTAAGCATTTCACCAAGATGAAACCTGCTTCACTTTTATAACACAACTCATCAAATAACTGAGACAGCTCATAATATTATCCATCACGCTATGGTAGTGTCCTTGGATGCTACAAAAGAACACGTGTGGGTAGATTGCCAATTTGTTATTTTTAGTTCTTGAAAAATTTGACTATGGGGGGAAATTTCAAGAAAATCTCCCAGTCCCAGCATGTATATAGAGCACTTACAGCACATCTGTCAGTAAGAAGCACCAATTACATCTGCAGGCATTCACAGGTGACCGGAGGATTATTGCCCAGCCTTCTCCCATCCATCCTTCTCACATGGGCTTATAGAGGAGCTTCTTATGAGTGTCAGCTCAGAGCATGGAGCCTGTTGGGTGGGAGGAGCACACTCCTCCCTCGAGCCTTTGCATCTGCTTCCTTCTGGTGGGAGCATTCATCCCAGATCCTCACATGGCTGGTTCCTTCTCATGCTCCACATCTCACTTTAGATTTTGCTCCTCAGAGGACTCTTTCCTGTCACCATATGAGAAGTCACACACATCCCTAACACCCTCACCCTCTTGATTTAGTCCATATCCTTCACCACTATGCAATACACCTGGCTATTGTCTGTCTCCTCCAACTAGGTAGGGACGTTGCCCTGTTCATCACTATATTTCCAGTGCCCCACACAAGACCAAGCATGTAGTGGGTGCAGAGTATATTGTTAATTCAACAGCGGTGGGAAAAAAAGTGAGAAAAACAGACTCATGAACTGAATTAATGAATAAGTGTATATGTCATTTCTTTTGATACGTTTCTTTCATGAACATGGCCAAAGTACTGAGTACCTCCAAAGGAAATTATGGACAGAGAATGAAGTCTCAAAATGAGAGATCAGAGTTTCAAAAAAAGCAACTTATTCTTTCTGTCTACAATTTGTTCCACTAGCCTTTTAATCTCTAAGAACACAAAAAAAGTTTGAGAGGACCAAAACACTTTGCTGTAGTGCCTAAGAAAGTGGCCCAGTGAAGACAAGAACTCTTGATGGACAATCTGTGGTGGAAAGTTGAAAGGAACCCATGATCTAGAACTTCTGTCCAAACCTACTTGCTCAGATAACCAAACCAAGGCCTCCTGGCCAATAGCCATGAATGGTGATGAGAGTCTGATGGATGACTGAGTTCCATGTAATCCCCTAAAAGTCCTATGATAAAGAACACTGGGAGCACAGGGTGTGCTCAAAAGGTTACATTTCACATTTTTAAAAGCTGCTGCTGCCTCCAATGTTATAAACTACATTATGGCACCCAGATAACGCAACAGACTCCATTTTGCAAAGTCTGTTGCCAGGGTTCTTTGTATTGCTAGTGCCGCCATTGGAAATCTCTAACTTGGGACTCAGGACCAATCATTAATGAGGTAACTGTGAGGTATTTAGGCACATACTAGATAAAATGTTTTTTTCTTTATTTGAGTATAGTTGACACACAATGTTACATTGGTTTCACATGTACAACACAGTGGTTCAACTTCTCTATACGGTATACTGTGCTCACCACAAGTGTAGACACTATCTATCATCACACAGTGCTATCACAATATCAATAACCATATTCCCTGTGCTGTGCCTTAGGTTCTCGTGACATATCCATTCCATAACTGGAAGCCTGAGATGCTAGATTTTAAATGCACTTAATTAATAGTAGGTACTTTCTACCTAAAAAAGTTGGGACAGGAATGAGGCCAAAAAAAAAAAAAAAAAAAGGTGACCAGAATGAATTCTGTATACCGGTTGTCCACACAGCTTAAACTCACCCATGAAATGGCAGCTCTCTGCTTTACTCCAGCTTATGAATAACTGCCCTCGAATAAGACCTGGAAGTTTGATGTCTAAGTCAACCTGAAAGAAAATTAAACAGTTGTAGTTAAAACTATATTATTTCCTAACACACTTTCCAATAAGTTTTCAGATGTTTCTAAGCACATTTATATTTCCCTTTCTGCTTCATTATCTTCATTATTTCCCATAAAGATTATTGGTGGTAAGGGGAGCCTGGGTGACTCAGTCAGTTAAGTGTCTGATTTCAGCTCAGATCATGATCCCATGGTTTGTGATTTCGAGCCCCGTGTCAGGCTCTATTGAATTCCATGTCTCCCTCTGTTTCTGCCCCTTCCCTGCCCATTCTCTCTCTCCCTCTCCCTTCCTCCCTCTTTCACTCTCCCTTTCTCTCTCTCTCTTGCTCAAAAAGAAATAAATAAACATTAAAAAATGTTAAGATTATTAGTGGTGGAAAACTTTATAGCTTAGTCTTTTTTTTTTAAGTTTATTTGGAGAGAGTATATGTGTGTGTGACAACGGGGGGAGGGCCACAGAGAGAGAGGAGAGAGAAAATCCCAAGCAGGTTTTGCACTGTCAACATGGAAGCCAACGTGGGGCTTGATCTCACAAACTGTGACATCATGACCTGAGCTGAAGTCAAGAGTCAGGCATTTAACTGACTGAGCCACCCAGGTATCCCTATAATTTAGTCTTTAGTGAGGAAATAGTCTGATGGGCTCATGTCTGAATTTGAGAAAGAATTAACATTTCCCAGAAGTGGAGACAGTGACTGTCAGGACTTTGTGGCCCCCTCTTTGGGAGAGTGGGAACATCTTTATTCATAAAAAGGATATTTGCATCTCATTAGGCTAAAGCATAACTTTGTTATTGTTGCTCATCTGAGTTCAAATATGTGTAGAAGTCTGTATACGTGCACTCAGTAGCTAAAGAAAAGGACTGTGACAAATATTAAGCCATCATATTATTGTATAATATGTATTATTGTTATTATTATTATTATTATTATTTGAGTTCCACACCCCCATTGCTGTACTGAGGTACGGACTGCACAAACCATATTTCTCCTTTGTCGGTTGGCCGCATGTTAGTTCCTGCCAATAAGGAGGTGCTAGAGAGAAATTGGAAGGCAGGAGGAAGGAGAAGGCATTTGCTCCTTCCTGTTGGCTTGCTTGCTGCCTGTCATTATTGTTCCATCTGTGACCCTTCACCCAGTCAGCGGAGGTTGGTTCTAGCTGTGAGTGTGTCCCATGTGTGGCTTCTTTCTGTACTTTCAGAATCACCCTTGTCACACGCCACTCAGCAAGACCAGTAGCTGAACCCCAGCTTCCTAAGCTCCTGGGTGTCAGGAGCTCTGCCTTCAAGGTCCTGAACTAATGTAGCAGTTGGAAGATGCCCCCTGCTCAGTGCCAGCTCTGCAAGGCGCCGCTTCTGAGTTTCCAAGTTTTGATAACCCCAACCTCTTCCCTTCTTGTGGGGTTATTATCTCTGGGATCTCTCAGTGTTCTCCTTTTCTTTTCTTTTCTTTTTTTTTTTTTTTTTTTTTTTAGTACGGCAACACCTGTTACCAATTTCTTATATTACTTTATATCCCCCCAAAAAAAATCCCAAAAAATAGCTAGTGTGGTTTCCATGTTCAGGAGTCCTGACTGATCCTTGAGTGTAACAGATGTCTCCTTGGGGGGGGGGGGAAGAGTGGAGGAGCGAACAGAGATTGCTTATAGTTAGACGACTTTAAGAAACACTGAGCTGAGTTAAGTTTGAAAGGTTTCTGCACAACAGGACTTACCAGAGTCTGTGCATATGCTACTGTGCAATGATTGCAAACTTTCAAGGGAAGGACATTTCCCAAACTTAAGTGAGCATGGAACCCATTCAAGTGCAAAGTAGGTTGTGAGATTAATGCTCCATAGGGTGCACGTTCAGAAATGTCGGACTCAAATATAGGTCCTGGAACTCCCAGAAAACTTCTCTATTATCAATAGCAAAATACATGACACCCTGCGTTATCTTGCCCAATAGAAGGTACTTGATTTAAAACAAAATAAAAATCTGGGGAGATCTACAATACATTCATTTCAGGCCAGGTCCCCTCAGACAAAGCAAAGGGGAGAATAGAGGCAATTTTTTAAAAAAGAAAGTACCAACATTTTGGTGAATATTCCAGATATTTACATGGCTAGAAAATTCCTCCTAAAGTACATTCTCTTAACAGTTTCAACTGAAAGATTGACCTTTGATTCTCTCTATATTGGTGTGTTATTGCTAATTTATTATTAGTGAAAATTCTGTCCAGGTCTCTGGTCCAGCTAGCTAGAGAGCTTTTAATTCTCCAGTATCCTGCAATTATGAATTCCACCAGCTGAAGAAATTCACTTTCCTTTTTATAAATCAAGTGCACAATGATTTATATATTTAACATCAAAGAGAATTTGAGGCAAAAAGAATTGCCATATAAGGGGCTTTTGTGGCCAGGTCTGCAGCCAAAATTCAGTGAAAACTGTCCAGTGAATGCGGATGTTGGAAACAAGGTCTGTCATACCTTCTGTCATACCTTCTCTGCGTTTCTATTATCATTTCCACTGTGAAAACCCTCTAGCCTATTAAGCTCTAGTCCATTAAGCTCTCTGTTCTCTGAACTCTGATGGTATTTGTGGTTTGTACCCTAATTTGGGTATGTCAGGAGTGCATTTACATTGTTGTTTATTTATAAACATAAATGCTATGTCTCTAAGAGAATTGCAAATTCTTTGATAACAAGGACCATGGGGTATGGCTACAATAACCATAATATCTGGATATGGCCTGAAAAAGAATGCTTCTGATTTCCAAGTTGATTCATATGAAAAGTATTATACGTTTAAAGAGCAGTATTTGAAGATAGGAAAGAAATTACACAGAATCTAGATTTGGGGACAGGAGTGGGTTATGAAGCCAGTATAAACATCTGTTTGTTCTAGAACTTAGTGCCTTGCTTGTAATAGGTGTTTGGTAAATGCAAGTGGATGATAATGGTAATCATAGAATTAGAATATTTGGGATTTTCCTGGGATCTCAAATGGAGCAGACTAAAGGGGCACTCATTTGAGCAAACATTTTGTTTTTAATTTTTTTAATGTTTTTATTTATTTTTGAAGGAGAGAGAGACAGAGCCTGAGTAGGGGAGGAGCAGAGAGAGAGGGAGACATAGAATTTGAAGCAGGCTCCAGGCTGTAAGCTGTCAGCACAGAGCCCGATGCAGGGCTCGAACTCACCGACTGTGAGTTCATGACCTGAGCCGAAGTCGGACGCCCAACCGACTGAGCCACCCAGGCGCCCCCCTGAGCAAACGTTTATTAAATTCCAGCTATAGAAAGAATAGATCTGGAAGTAACATGGAAAGAACACTGATTTTGAATCAATCAGAGTATGGTACTTTAAACGCCTACTGATTCACTGAGACTTTGAGCAAGTACTTAACTTTCCTCAAGGTCAATTTCCCACTCTATAAAAGAAAGATAATAACTACTTCAAGTTCTTACTGTGATGATCACATGAAGTGCTAGTATATCACACATTTGACACTTAGTAGGTTCTTAATAACTAGTGGTAGTAGTAGTTGCTGTTGCTGATAGATGTTTTTAAAGTTCATTTATTATACACACGTGAGTGGGGAAAGGGCAGAGAGAGAGGGAGAGAGAATCCCCAGCAGGCTCCACGCTGTCAACACAGAGCCTAAAGTGGGGCTTGAACTCACAGACCATGAGATCTTGACCTGAGCTGAAATTAAGAGTTGGATGCTTAACCAACTGAGCCACCCAGGTGCCCCTGTTGCTGTTATTTTTACAGAAAGCTTGTACCTACATGACCAGAATCAACAGTCACCCACCCAGGGTGAAGGTATTCACCTACCCTTTCCACTGTCTACAACCCCAAGCACAGGGGTGCCTGGCTGGCTCAGTTCATGGAGCATGTGACTCTTGAATTTAACATTGTGAGTTCAAGTCCCTTGTTGGGTATAGAGATTACTGAAAAATATAACCTTTACAAAAAATCCAAAGCAGAATTCATTCCCCTGGGTTTAAGGATGATGCCCTTTATATTTCCCAAGGCATTAATCCACTGTCAATATTTATTGCTTAACGTGCATTTGTTTATCAGCCCTTATAGCTAACCGATGCATTGATTCACTCACATAGCAATCATGTACTGAGGCATTCCTCTGCCACAGACAGTTGAAAAGACAAACAATTACAGAGGAGAGCAAAATGCTCATGAGCTTTGCCCTCACGGGACTTGAAGTCTTGCTATGTATTTGCTTGAGAGGCAAGTCAAGAGAGTACAGAGGGAAAGGAAGGGCCATGCAATGCAACTAAAGTTGGAAGGATAAAGCCTATCAGTAAGAGCCTTATGTAACTCTACCTTGTTGCCTAGAACTCCCCTGGATCAATTTGCAGGGGAGAAGGCAATGTCTACAGAAGATTTAGGTAATAATGAGGTGTTTTCTTTAACAAATCAATATGTGGCTTTGTTATCCAGAGAGTGGGCAGTTTTGCATTCCTCAAAGCCATGCCACCTCTGCCCACTGCACACAGGACAGTGAGTCGGTGTGCAAGCCTCCTGAGGGCTGTCATCCTGTACAGGCACATCGTAACTGGGGCGTATCCCCCTCAACAGTGCTGATGCTTTCTTCTTAACAATAGAAAAAAGACTTCCTAAATGAGTTTATACTTAAAAAAAAATAAGAGGCGCCTGGGTGGCTCAGTCAGTTAAGCATCCAACTTCAGCTCAGGTCATGATGTCACAGTTTGTGAGTTCGAGCCCCACATTGGGATGTCTGCTGTCAGCGCAGAGCCTGCTTCAGATCCTCTGTCTTCCTCTCTTTTCCCCTTCCTCTCTCTCTCTCTCTTCTCAAAAATAAACATTAAAAAAATTTTAATCTTATTTAAAAAAATAAAAGGCCAGCAGTAGACTTATTACAAGAATGAACTGTTTTAGAGTGGTGTCATTTGCATGCAAACAATAATTAGGGTAATTAAGCAGGCTTGGATGGACCCGTGTTTGTCCCCACCCACCTATCCATCGGTTTTGCACTTCGTTATACTTGGAAAACAATGCAAGTGGAGGTTTTTCAAAACAGTTTGTAATTCAAATCGTCGTGACTTCATGCTGACCTT
Source organism: Lynx canadensis (assembly GCF_007474595.2). Classification (NCBI taxonomy): domain Eukaryota; kingdom Metazoa; phylum Chordata; class Mammalia; order Carnivora; family Felidae; genus Lynx; species Lynx canadensis. The sequence continues at coordinate 129,845,164 of NC_044303.2, forward strand.
AACTCCCAATTCATCCAAATCAGTAAGACTGAACTCTAGTTTCTCAAAGCTTTGGGGGGCTGATTAGAGGAAACCTGCAACATTTTCTCTTGAATTATCCCAAGTCCACCACAGAATGGCCGTTCCCCTTGCACTTGACTGGCCGCATGCACACATTGAGAAATTTGGGACCACTTCTCCTGCCCAGAGCCATTCCTTCCTTTTACCCACGAGATAATCAAGTTGCGGTCTCGAATGAGGATGAATCGCCTGACATATTTTATAATTTATGAGACTGTTGCGTCTGATGTGAAACGATCAAGTTTTATGATCTATGTCTGCGTTTGTAGTTTATTGACTCAGAGTTTGCGTATTTAGCTTCTCGAAATGGATTTAATGTGGCCAGATTAGCTGGCCCTTTTTATGAAGGCCAGCTTGATCGCTACCCAGGAGTTACAGAGCCCCTCCTAATCCCTTCAATATCCCCTCAATATTAAGGCTGATTCAAAGCTGCATGTGTGCCTCATCAGAGTAATGACAGCAACAATTCCTCATATTTGTATAATGCTTAATATTTTTCAAAGCACTGTTGTTAAATGTCATACTCTCCCAAACCGGGTTCAGTGATAGGAAACTGAGAAGAATCTCATTTTCCTCATTAAAATCAAGTAAAAAATGTTAATACCAGAGGAAATGGAGCTGCCAGTCCCTCGGTTCCACATTCATTAGCAGAATCCTGCTAAAAATTGCCTGCGATTCACGTTGTGCCACTCAGTCGTGGACAGTCAAACCGGTCTCACTGCCTCCCCTCGGGTTCTCCAGAGAGCCCAGCTGCTCTTCTCTTTAGCTCTCCTCCAAGGACACATGGGGTGATCTGTCGGGGGCAGGGGCCACGAGGAGCAGCAAGCCGGCTGCCCCCCTTCAGGTGGCCCCCCTGCCAGCTATGATTAGTGTCACCAGGCAGAGCCCTCTCGACTGCCCTCTGAATCTGATTTCCTCCTTCTGGTTTTTCCTCTGCTCGCCGCAGTCAGTCCAGAGATGTTAGGCCCTCGAAGCTGGCATGAGCGCAGTCATGAGTCTTCACCTGCTAAGTGGCTCTGGGACTTTCCACAGTCCTTAAGATCTAACAAGCCACACTCCCTGCAATCACAGCTTTGCTAAGGGTCCCCGCCACCAGCAAAAGAAGTCAGAGCAGGCAGAGCCCACGGGGATCCTGGGAAGCCTGGCAGAGGGAGCCGGAAGGAGGTCAGCTTCTAAAGGCTCCAGCAGCATTTTACCGGTTTGCACGTTTGTTCCACTCCGGAGGCGACTGTGTGTGTCTGACCTTGGCCTGGCTCCCAAAATTGAAAGTGGAGCAAGCATCTGTGTGCTCTGTCTCTCGCTTCACTATCCCTAATGCAAGTCTCTTTATGACTACAAAAATCTAAGTGCTATGTTACAGAATACCTTTAATCCTATTGTACCTTGCTCTCTTCCCTCAACAGCACCATTGGCGCACCTAGAAAGTACCTGGGCACCTCAATGACAGCATGAGCAATTGTCCACTCTTTTCATATTTCTGGCAGGAGACATGGTAGCCATTAGTGCTGGTCGCAAAATACTTACAGCTCTCTGCCTTCAGGTACATGTAGGGTATACCTCCCTGCTCTTCTCTGAAGTCAGGCAAAGCATGGGACTTGCTCTGTGCAATAAACAGAGAGCATAAGTGACGTGTGTCACTTCCAGGGGAAGCCCTCACAGCCTGAGTGTGACTTGCCATATTCTTGACCCCTGGCCTCCTCCAGTGATGGTAGAGACACATTTCAAGAGGAAACCTCCATCCTCCTGGGCCTGGGTGATTGTGATGAACAGATCCCAACAGCCAGCTGACACGGGACACAGAGCATGAACAGAAAATAAAAGATCTATTATGTGGTGCCACAGAGAGCTTTGAGTTGTTCGTTATTACGGCACAAACTGGCCTAATTTGAGTACACGAGCAGAGAAAGGCCCTGGCAAGATTCGGAAACCAGCCCCTGGAAGCTCAGTCAAATGGTTCAGCAGTTTAGGAAGTTGCCTGACCTCTGTTGAAGAGAGTGTGCAAAGCAGCTCAGCAGCCCTGATTTGACAAAGCAGAGGGCAGGCACTGCTGCCCCTACCGCCATGGCTGACATGATAGGTAAAATGTATAGCTTGTTGTCAAGATAATTCCGCTTCCTGCAAGTCTCTCTCCTTTTGGAGAGGGCACACATTACACATTTTCTTCCCTACATTTTCAGAAACAAAGGAAGAGAAAAAAAAGGATCCTGCCAAACAGCATTTATATTTAGCATGTGCCATATGCACATGTGCGGTACAGAGCACAAAGACATGTGGCAGTCCCGCCGGATTGAAATCAGCAGGATAGAGAGCAGGAGATATAATATGTAAGTGCGAGACTCACAGGCGTATAAATGTAGGCATTTCTGAGAACAGAATGGCTCTTTGTGTCTTGACTTCACAAGATTCTTCAGTAGCCACTTCAGAATATTCTAGGGGAGCATAATCTTTAGATGCAAGGCCATGAGTGAAAGAAGGGCTCTGTGGGCAAATGGTCTTTGAAGTGGAGTGCAGTTACTTAGGGCCCCTGCAGGTTCTTGCTAATCCACTTGACTACATCCTCCACTGCGGAGCTCACTTCTGAATGGGAAGTTTTCCTCCTTAGAGTCACAGAGGGACAAAATATTTTGAGGGGAAGATGGCGTCTAGCAGCAGCAAAGCCACGCTCACAACCGAGCGCTTGATGGTTATGAAGGGGGCATGAGAAGCAAGAGCTTAGGCCCTAAAGAGGGAACTGAATCTAGGAAACTGCAAATAAGGTAGCAAAGGAAACACATGCATACACAACGGGAAGCAGGATGGTATGATGACTCCCCACCAGCTTTAACCAGCAGGTGACTGTTACAGAGAGAGGCTTTTGCCCATACCCAGCTCCCACGAGGAGAGGTTTTCTCTGAATACACACAAGGCTGTCCATGGCCCTTTACACACACCACCCCTAGAGAGCAGTGATTTTATTGATTAGATCTATGGATTATCCTTTTAATGGATAAAAACAAACCTTCTATTAGTCTGATGAAATTCAGAATATTTTGCTGTGCATATTTTTTTGGGTTTATTCCTATGAGTGAAGTTTCTGGGTTGCTAGGTATTCATATTTTTTTAATGTTTATTTATTTATTTTGAGAGAATGAGAGAACAAGAAGGGAAGGGGCAGAGGGAGAGAGGAAGAGATGGAATCCCAAGTAGGCTCTGTCCTGTCAGCACAAAGCCCAATGTGGGGCCCGAACTCATGAACCACAAGATCATGACCTGAGCCACAGTCAAGAGTTGAACACTTAACCAACTGAGCCACTGAGGTGCCCCTCATATATTTTATTAGACACTACCCATGAGGTTTCCAAGTGTGTACAACTTTGCACTCCCACTAGCAGCCTCACCAGTACTTGGAGCTGTCATTGATGTTTTGTTGGCTTGTTTGTTTTGTTTTGCTTTGTTTTAGTGTTTCTGGTACATGTTTTGTTTGTAGTTTTAATTTGTAATTATGTTAAACACTTTTTTAATTTGTAATGATAAGCACCTTTTCATATGCTCAGTCACCATTAAGGCATCTTTTGGATGAAGTGCCTGTTCAAGTTTTTCTCATTTTCTGATAGGAATATCAGCCATTTATTTGTAGGAGTGCTTGTTATATAGTAGGAATGAGTCCTTACTGCGTATATGTGTTGCAGTTATCTCCTCTTCTTTGGCTTGCTTTTTTGTGTTTTAATGATGGCTTTTGATGAGCAGAAGTTCTTAATGAAGTCCAATTTATCTTTTTTTTATACTTAATGCATTTTGTTCTAAGACATCTGCCTACCCCAGCCATGTCTTCCTGTAATTTCTTCTGAAACCTTAATTGTTTTAGCTTTCATTTTCCAATCTGTGATCCACCTCAAATTAATTTTTGTGCACAGTATGAGAAAGGGGTCAATTTTCATCTTTTCCCCTACATGAACATCTAGTTTCTACTATCTGTTATTGCAGTGACATTCTTTTCCCCCACTGAATTACAATAGTGTCCTGGCCCTAAATTAAGTGACTGTATGTGTGTGGTTCTATTTCTGGACTCTGTATTGTCTTCACTCATCTATTGGTTCACCCTCATGCCTTTACCATCCACTAACTTAATTACTATAGTTTTCTAACATGTTTTGAAGTCTGGTAGTATATGTGCTCCAACTTTGTTTTTTGCTGAGTATCTCTTTGCTATTCTTGACCCTTTGAATGTCCATATAAGCTTTAGAATCAGCTTGCGAGCACTTCAAACCCAACCCCCTAGGACTCTGATAGGGGTTGTACTGAACCTATAGGTCAAATGGTAAGAACTGATGTCTTAACAATACTGAATCTTTAAACCCACAAATAAGGTATATCTCTGAATTGATTTAGATTGTATTTATCTCAGCATATTTAGTAGATTTTGTGTAGAAGTCCTATCCATTCTTTGTTTGACTTATTTATAACATTAAACATGTTAATTGTTTGTTACCAGCATAAATACAACTGACCTTATATATTGACCTTAGTAAATTCACTTATTAGTTATAATAGTTTATTTGTACTTTCTGAATTTCCATATACAAATTATGTAGTCTGAAAATAATGACAGTTAAATTTCTTCCTCTCTGATCCTTTTACTTTTTAGATATTTTTCTAGGCATTTATATTGCCTAGAATCACTTGTAAAATGTTCAAGTGGTACCCTACATCCTTACTTCATTCCTGCTCTCAGAGGAGAAGCTTTCAGTATTTCACCATTAGATGTTATTTTTTTATAAATTTTTATGTATATCTTACTATCAGATTAAGCAGTTGTATAGGTGTACCAAAATGCACACACAGAGGTGTTAATAAACAGCAGAATTCATAAAAGCAAAAAACTAGAAACATCCTAAACATTTGTGAACAGTAGAATGTATCAGTGTGGTATATCCATACATAGTCTATGCAATGGAATACTATACAGAAGTATACAATGATGAGTTTCTCCTATAGTAGACAACATGGTGATTATCACAGACATAATGTTCATTGAAAGAGCATAGTTATATATAATTCCTCATATTTGGGTAGATTTTTCCCCCCACATTGCAGCCATCTGAAAGTTCTTATCCATATGTTAATTAGAAGAACACCTGATTTCATTGTGACCATTCATGTTGGAAAACGCTTCTTTATCGCCTTATCATTCAATCTCAGTCATGTGCCATCATCACTATATATCTAGCCAGTTAAAATAATAGTTCCTGTGGCAAACACACCGTAAGGTGACCCCTCTTGAGTCATGTCCTAGTATAATCCCCTATATACCCCCTTGAGGGTAGACAGAATCTGTGATTTACTTCTAGCTCATAGAATGTGGAAAAGGTGATGGGATAGCCACTCCCTTGAATAGATGGCATTATAAAAGGCTCCATCTTCCTCTGAGTGTCTCCTGTAGGCTTTTAAAAAGTACGCTGCCATGTTGTAAGAGGGCATGGTAGGGAACCGCAGGTGGCTAGGAGCTAAAAGTGGCCCCAAATGACAATCAGCAAGAAAACTGGGCCTCATCCCAAAGAACTAAAATCTGCCAACAACCACATGAGCTGCCAGCAACTGTATCAGACCCCTAGTTCTAGAAAAGAATGCAGCCATAGCTAATACCCTGATTATAGCTTTGTGAGACCCTAAGTAGAGCACATCGCAAAGCTGTATCTGGACTCCAGACCCCCGGGGAACTGGAAGATGGTAAATGTATCTTGTTTGAGGACACTGTGTTTGTGTTAATCTGTTACATAAACTGTATTAGTAGATAACTAATACAGTTCTACTGACTGTCAATACACCTGTCTTTTCATTCTGGAGGGAAGGGGAGCTATGGACCTAGAACCAGGGTAACCAATTTGGGAAATGCTTTGATGTTGACTAGTGGCCCTCGAAACCTGGTGCACAGCTGTCATCTGGGATCCCTCATACTCATACCTTTGCCAACTTATTCCCTTTTCCCATGTATTCCTCTCACTTAGTTTAATTCCTTTTCTGAGTAGAATACCTCCCTCAACAGTTTCCTCAGAAAGTATCTTACATTTTTAAGATCTTTCATATCTAAAATATATTCATTCTACACTTCTTTTTGATTGTTAGTTGGGCTCGATATAGATTCTAGGTTGGAAATAGTTTTGAAGGCAGTGCTCCAACACAGTTGCTTTTGAGTTAACTGAGAAATTCTGATTCCTGATGCTTGGCATAACATCTGCTTCTGTTCCTCCTCTCTAGAAATCTGTAAGGTTCTCTCTTTGTTCCCAGTGTTCTGAATATTCCAGTAATATGTTTTGGTGAAAGTCTATATTCATCTATTGTTCTGGGCTTTCAGTGAGCCCATTCATCCTGGAAACTCCAGTCTAACAGTCCAAAGGAATTCTCTTGAATCATAAGTCTCCCTCTATGTTCTCTGTTCTCTCTTTTGAGAGTTCCTGTTACCTAGATGTTGGACTGGTCTCCTGTGTAAATGCTCCTTGAAATTTTAAAGACCCTACCTAGCACATCTTACAGTGGGCAACATGAAGCAAAAAGCTTCCACTAGGATTTCAGCTCAGATTCTTATTATCCTCTACAGGTAGAAAGGATGCCACGTTCTGATTTTCATTGCACTTTTACCCCAGCTGGTATTATTTCTTCTGATGATTTTCTGGTCATAGTGGTTTCTGAGACCCCTTTCCTTTCTCACAAACCAGTGAATTGCATGTACAGTAAAACGTCACCATTGCTTTTTGTGTCCCTGCTTTATTTCCCAGAATGTGTTGTCTATCTAAGTAATTGTTCCACTTTTTTCCTTTTATCATGTTTTTTTAGAGCATTTGGGGACAAGCTGTTACATTAGTTAGGAGTCTGAGTTGCAAGAGGTAGAAACCCAGTTTGAGCTAGCTTGAGCAAAAAAAAAAAGTGGGGAAGGAAGATTTACTTGGCAGATACAATGAAGTTACAGGAAATGCAGATTCTACTGGACTTCAGAAACAACGAGACTGGGGGCTGTATAACATGTAAATCAAGTCACCACTTCTTGCCCCTGCTCCTTTCTGATACTTTTATTCATTTATCTTCAGCTTGTATCCATATGACAAAAAATACGGTCACTAACAAACAGTTCCAGAGTTCTACATCTTGCAGCTTTAGTCACTGGTGAGATACTGACTCTGAATCCAAAATCTCAAAATCCCGGGTAATGAATGTGACTAGCCAAATTAGATTGAGGTGTCCATTCTTAGATCAGTCAACTCCAGATAGGAAATTGGGAACACAGAACAATAATGCTACCTGAGTGGATGATAGGGGAGGAGGACAGCCCCTACATTATGGGTGCTGATGCCAAGAAGACTATCCCTTAGAGATTCCTGGTAGCAAACCTTCTTTTCCAGATGGTGGAGACTTAGCAACAGGTATCACTCTTCTCTGAGACACTGGGGCCAGATCTTTCACATGCTTAAATGACATTTGGCACCCAAATCCTAATGCACACAAAATTCATTTAGAGACAAAACAGCCCAAGAAAAGAACTGGGTTGAATCATTAATATCTGTTTTCCAAATTCATAGTTAACAGTCAAGTCGGAGTAAATACTTCCAGGTAACAAGTATTCTTTTTTTTTTTTAATTTTTTTTTTCAACGTTTATTTATTTTTGGGACAGAGAGAGACAGAGCATGAACGGGGGAGGGGCAGAGAGAGAGGGAGACACAGAATCGGAAACAGGCTCCAGGCTCTGAGCCATCAGCCCAGAGCCCGACGCGGGGCTCGAACTCACGGACCGCGAGATCGTGACCTGGCTGAAGTCGGACGCTTAACCGACTGCGCCACCCAGGCGCCCCGCTAACAAGTATTCTTAATAAAGAGCAGATACAAATCTTAATAAAGATTTGCCTTAATGGACTTGATTAGTCATTAACCTATCCCCAATTTACCAGATAATTTCCAACCTTCCCTCTCACCAGTGTGGGCCTGATTCAGAAGACGTGTGTAGAAAATAATGCTTATTCTTAAGTGGATGGTGAGACCCCTGAATACATTATAATTTTGAGTAAGTCACAGGAGACGTTCAAAATATTTAACTCTGAGGTTAATAAAAGCAAGAGTAATACGATTTTGTGCCAGACTTCTTTTACTTCTTTTACTGGAATGCTGGGTTTTAGGTCTTTGTAGATTTTTTTCAGCTTCTCCTGAGTCATTCAGTAGTTCACTCATCCTTTGCTCCATTCTTTCTTCTTCTTTCAGCTATTGCTTTCTCTTTTCACTGCTGTCTGTCTTCAACTTTTGGTTGAGATGGTTATCTACAGAGAAAAACAGAATTTCTTCTACAGAAAGCCAAAATCTAACTTACAGTTGTAAAAACTATTTTACACTATTTTTTTTTTATAATTACTTGAGTTTCCTGTAGTGGAGCAGCTGAGAAAAATTGCTCTAATTGTGTAATTTTCTGCAACTACTCTGGGACAAAAATCTTGGTAATTGGATTTCTTTTAACTAACACGTCGTCACAATTGGATAGTTCTTGAACTCTTCGTGCTTATGCTTCAGAAACTTTCAGTGGATATACAGTGTATTTTAAATGTTTTGCATCAACTTGTGGTCTCAAATTTGATTTATTTAACTTTGGGTTTTAAAATAGATGACAGCTCTGATTATACATTGTCTCCACTAAATGGACCTTTGCTAAGTTTTGTAGCCTCTTCATCCCCACCCTACACGCTGCTGTTGCCATGGGAACCGAGATCCTGCCGTGTGTGTGTGTGTGTGTGTGTGTGTGTGTGTGTGTGTGTGTAGCTCCGCCCCCAAGTGGCTCTGTCTCCCAGAGTGCTTTGCTGTTACTATGGAAATGCTTGCCCATTAATCTTGTTGTCCTTCTACTACCAGAGCACCTTTAACTGTCTCAAGCAATCAAGTGATGTTACCTACAGCAGAGAAAGGAAGGACTGCTTCCTATTCTACAACTGCAGCACCGATTTTAATCAAGATTTAATTAAGGACCAGAAGAAACTAAAGCTACTCTAACAGTTCTGTTTTAAAAATATCCAAGCAGGCTCCTGATCGATGCATAGGCACGTGCATTTGTTCATGCCCTTGCTTGAGACCTCTGAAAAAGCACACGACATATTTTTAAGCTACTTTTGTATTTAACATACAAGATAGCATAGTGCAATCTGGAGGACAGGTAGTCATTCATTTTTTTACTGATGAAAACAATGTAATGCTTACCTCAAGTTTTCTGAAGAAAGTATTTTTGGAAATAGGCATGAAAACCACACACACACACGTGCCTGCTCACTTGAACAAAGCTTTATCATCCTGTAGAACTGAGGGGTAGTAATTATGATACAAAGGAAGAAAATTAGCTAATGAGTTACAGATACTTTTATAAACTTTGCCTTTTCTATTACCTTCAGGTTAGGCATCTGTGAATGTTTTTATTTTTTTATTGAAGTATAGTTGACACACAATGTTACATTAGTATCAGGCATACAACATAGTGATTCAACATCTCTATACATTATGCTCTGCTCTCCCCCAGTATAGCTGCCATCTGTCATCACCCATTATCACAGTATCATTGACTGTATTCTGTATGATATACCTTTCATCCCCATGAGGGCTGTTCTTTTTTTTTCTTTTTTCAATATATGAAATTTGTGGTCAAATTGGTTTCTATACAGCACCCAGTGCTCATCCCAAAAGGTGCCCTCCTCAATACCCATCACCCACCCTCCCCTCCCTCCCACCCCCCATCAACCCTCAGTTTGTTCTCAGTTTTTAAGAGTCTCTTATGTTTTGGCTCTCTCCCACTCTAACCTCTTTTTTTTTCCTTCCCCTCCCCCATGGGTTTCTGTTAAGTTTCTCAGAATCCACCTAAGAGTGAACACATATGGTATCTGTCTTTCTCTGTATGACTTATTTCACTTAGCATCACACTCTCCAGTTCCATCCACGCTGCTACAAAGGGCCATATTTCATTCTTTCTCATTGCCACGTAGTACTGCATTGTGTATATAAACCACAATTTCTTTATCCATTCATCAGTTGATGGACACTTAGGCTCTTTCCATAATTTGGCTATTGTTGAGAGTGCTGCTATAAACATTGGGGTACAAGTGCCCCTATGCATCAGTACTCCTGTATCCCTTGGGTAAATTCCTAGCAGTGCTATTGCTGGGTCATAGGGTAGGTGTATTTTTAATTTTTTGAGGAACCTCCACACTGTTTTCCAGAGTGGCTGCACCAGTTTGCGTTCCCACCAACAGTGCAAGAGGGTCCCATGAAGGCTGTTCTATTTTTACTTAACATTCTTTTCTCCATACATACCTTTATTTTCTGTATTTTATTTAATGTTGCTTTATTTTTTATTTTTAATATAATTTATTGTCAAATTGGCTAACATACAGTGTGTACAGCCTGCTCTTGATTTGGGGGATAGATTCCTGTGATTCATCGTTTAGATACAATACCCAGCTCTCATCCCAACAAGTGCCCTCCTCAATGCCCATCACCCATTTTCCCCTCTCCCCCACCCCACATCAACCCTCAGTTTGTTCTCTGTAATTAAGAGTCTCTTATGGTTTGCCTCCCTCCCTCTCTGTTTATATTTATTTTTTCCCCTTCCCTTCCCCTGTGGTCTTCGGTTAAGTTTCTCAAGTTCCACATACGAGTGAAAACCGTATGGTATCTGTCTTTCTCTGACTGACTTATTTCACTTAGCATAATACCCTCCAATTCCATCCAAATCTGGCTGCAAATGGGACCAGATTTCATTCTTTCTCATTGCCAAGTAGTATTCCATTGTATGTATAAACCACATCTTCTTTACCCATTCATCAGTTGTTGGACATTTAGGCTCTTTCCATAATTTGGCTGTTGTTGAAAGAACTACTATAAACATTGAGGTACATGTGCACCTATGCATCAGCATTCCTGTATCCTTTGGATAAATTACTAGTAGTGCTATTGCTGGGTCATAGGGTAGTTCTATTTTTAATTTTTTAAGGAACCTCCAAACTGTTTTCCAGAGTGGCTGCACCAGTTTGCATTCCCACCAACAGTGCAAGAGGGTTCCCGTTCCTCCACATCTGTTGTTTCCTGAGTTGTTCATTTTAGCCACTCTAGCTGGAGTGAGGTGATATCTCAGTGTGGTTTTGATTTTCATTTCCCTGATGATGACTGATGTTGAGCATCTTTTCGTGTGTCTATTGACCACCTGGATGTCTTCTTTGGAAAAGTGTCTATTCGTGTCTTCTGCCCATTTCTTCACTGAATTATTTGTTTTTCAGGTATTGAGTTTGGTAAGTTCTTTATAGATTTTGGATACTAACCCTTTTTCTGATACGTCATTTGAAAATATCTTTTCCCATTCTGTCAGTTGCCTTTTAGTTTTGTCGATTATTTCCTTTGCAGTGCAGAAGCTTTTTGTCTTGATGAGGTCCCAATAGTTCATTTTTGCTTTTAATTCCCTTGCCTTTGGAGACATGTCAAACAAGAAATTGCTGCAGTGGTCAAAGAGGTTGTTGCCTGTTGTCTCCTCTAGGATTTTGATGGTTTCCTGTCTCACATTTAGGTCTTTCATCCATTTTGAGTTTATTTTTGTGTATGGTATAAGAAAGTGATCTGGTTTCATTCTTCTGCATGTTGCTGTCCAGTTCTCCCAGCACCACTTGCTAAAGAGACTGTCTTTTTTCCAATGGATACTCTTTGCTGCTTTGTCAAAGATTACTTGGCCATACATTTGTGGGTCCTTTTATGGGTTGTCTATTCTATTCCATTGGTCTATGTGTCTCTTTCTGTGCCAATACCATACTGTCTTGATGATTACACCTTTGTAGTAGAGGCTAAAGTCTGGGATTGTGATACCTCTCGCTTTGGTTTTCTTTTTCAACATTACTTTAGCTATTCAGGGTCTTTTGTGGTTCCATACAAATTTTAGAATTGCTTGTTCTAGCTTTGAGAAGACTGCCGGTGCAATTTTGATTGGGATTGCATTGAATATGTAGACTGCTTTGGGTAGTATTGACATTTTAACAATATTTATCCTTCCAAACCATGAGCATGGAATGTTTTTCCATTTCTTTGTGTCGTCTTCAATTTCCTTCATAAGCTTTCTATAGTTTTCAGCATACAGATCTTTTATGTCTTTGATTAGGTTTACTTCTAGGTATTTCATGGTTCTTGGTGCAGTTGTAAATGGGATTGATTTCTTGATTTCTCTTTCTGTTGCTTCACTATTTGTGTGTAGAAATGCAACCGATTTCTTTACATTGATTTTGTATCCTACAATTTTGCTGAATTCATGTATCAGTTCTAGCAGCTTTTTGGTGGAGTCTTTCAGGTTTTCCATGTAGAGTATCATGTCGTCTGTGAAAAGTAAACGTCTGACTTCTTCTTTGCCAATTTTTAGGCATCTGTGAAATTTTGAATTTGACACTATGGTCATTTGTGCAAGGTAAAAATAGGACTTATTTGTAATTCTGCAAGGATTTTCCAGGTCATCAGGGGGAAAAAAAAGTATTTGAAAACAAATCTCGGCCTCGGCCTGGTCACCCTGGATGTGAAATGAGAACTAGAAAGATTAGACTCGCTCTGACAAATGATATGTGTCCAATAGCTGTTTTTAAAAGTAGGAAAATGGCATAAATATGGGGGACGACGGAATTAAGCTGATACCTACAGCAAAGAGAGGCTGCCTTCGTTCTGAAAATAATCACATGATATTGAAGATGTGAGCAAGGAGAGGAAAAATCAAGGTGGGCAAATAGCACAAAGGACCAGGAGTGTCCTCTTTTCTAAAGACCCACAGGAGGGGCGCCTAGGTGGCGCAGTCGGTTAAGCGTCCGACTTCAGCCAGGTCACGATCTCGCCGTCCGTGAGTTCGAGCCCCGCGTCGGGCTCTGGGCTGATGGCTCAGAGCCTGGAGCCTGTTTCCGATTCTGTGTCTCCCTCTCTGTCTGCCCCTCCCCCGTTCATGCTCTGTCTCTCTCTGTCCCAAAAATAAAATAAACGTTGGAAAAAAAAATAAATAAAGACCCACAGGAGGGGCACCTGGATGGCTCAGTCGGTTGGGCATCTGACTTCGGCTCAGGTCATGATCTCGCAGTCCATGGGTTTGAGCCCCACATGGGGCTCTGTGCTGACAGCTCAGAGCCTGAAGCCTGCTTCGGATTCTGTGTGTGTCTCTGTCTCTGCCCCTCCCTCACTTGCACTCTGTTTCTCTCTGTCTCTCAAAAATAAATAAATGTTAAAAAAATTAAAAAAATAAGACTCGCAGGAGCAGGAATGGTTGTGACTCTGGGCAATCTAAACAAGGCTACTCGTTGCTGTGGCACCTGGCTCTGATGTAAAACAAAACAAAACAAAACATGAATGAATGAATGAATGAACGAACAAACTGGTTTGACACAGAATTTTAGGAGATTTGTTCAAATGTCTGATTGGAAAGAATGGAGGTCCATAAGCCTAGCACTCATACAATGGCAAGAAAAATCTTCCTACAGAAACCAGATCTTGTATATAGATTAGATTAAGGGGGGAAAAAAGATTAGATTGGTAGGATTTTGTCAAACAGCCAGAGAATGCATAAAGTGGCAACTTCAGCATTTGAACATCACCTTAAGCTTCCAGTGACCTGTTTGGTTAAGTCCAAATGATGTGTTATCCCCTTAAATGTATTTTTTTCCCACCCCCTTTTGTTTCCTACAGTTGCTGTAACAAAGTACCACCAACTGGGCAGCTTAAAACAACAGAATTTATTGTTTCACAGTTTTGGAGGCTTGAAGTCCAAAATCAAGATATCAGCAAGTTCATGCTCCCCCTGAAACTTGTAGGAGATAATCCTTTGGGCCTCTTCTAGCTTCCATATTTGCCAGGAATCCTTGTTATCGCTTGGCTTGGAGATACATCATTTCAATCTGTGCCTCCATCATCACATGGCCATCTTGTCTAGTGTGTCTTCATATCATCTTCCTTCTATGCATTCCTATGTCCAAATTCCCCTCTGCTTCTAAGGACTCGGTCACCTTGGATTAGAGGCCCACCCTACTCTAGCATGACTCATCTTAAGTAATTACATCTGCAACGACCCTATTTCCAAGTAAGATTATGTTCTGGGATACAAGTAGTCAGGATTTCAGCATCTCTTCTAAGGACACACTTCAACCCATAACACCTTCTCTCAGAAATAATATCAAGAAAAGTACACAGGAAAATTAGTAATTAGAAAATTAAGTTTTTGGAAATCTTGACCACTTTAGGCCATCTGAACTCCTTCAGTTTGTTGGAGTACAAGTGAATGGAGTCATATTTATTAAAGTTCAATTTACTTTCATACCAGGGAGGGATGAGGTAAGGATAATAATCATGATGATAGTGGTGGTGATGGCAGATAACACTTACCGAATGCTTATTATGAGCATGGTGATATTCTAAATACTATACATGTATTCATTTATTAAGTCCTTACAACCATATGGTAAGGAAGGTTCTTAATATTGTCCTCATCTTACAGATGAGGAAACAGAAGAACAGAGAGGTTAACGTAATTGGTTTGGAGCAAGCAGCCAGCAGAAATACCACTGCATCTCCATAAGTCTGTCCTCACATTCTACCGTAAAGTCTTCAATGTAATCACACGAAAACTTGGAACTTCCTAATTTAAAGAACGCTTTTCATACATCCAGTCTCCCAAAAGTGGATTCAGAGAGGAACTAAAGGTGGCGTTGTATGTCTTTAAATCAGCACCCATTTCCCCTCCCATGTGAAAAGGAATGTGCATGTGCCTGTCCACATAGGTCTCTCTGGGTTGCAGATCTCTGCTGGCAGCCCGCATCTTGAGTTGCTCAGGTTGAATCCTGGATGCCATGTTATTTTCAGCATTTCTTTCTTATTTTTATGCCTATAGAATGGATCCACTTAATACTAAGTTTTGGGTTATTTATAGACATAGAAATATGAATTCTTTCCCCAATACAAAAAAAAAATGTAGGTCATCAGTCTAAGAACGATGTGCCAAAAAAGTTGCATTATGCTTGTTATTTACCTAGATCTGGGAGAGCTAGGGTGATTGATAGCAATTAAGACATCAGTATTCTCATTCTCTTGGGATTTCTTGTATGAATTACGAGAGCATACTGATTTGACTTGTTTGTCCATCCATGTATCTAATTAGTTCCACCAGACAACAATAAAACAAATTCTTTGTTGTATACTCACCAGAACTTCTATGTCCTAGGGTGACTTTATGTAAAAACAGGACCCTCATAAATACAAAATGCACAAAATACGTGAGTGCACTCATCTCATCGTTGGAGCCTGTGTGTTCGGGACATGAATCTATCGTGCAGTGTAAATATTTTTCCATAAAATGTAAAAGCTGAACACATTGTGAGCATCCAAGAGTTATAAAACAATACCCAAGTTAATCAATTAAATATAGAGCTTAAATTGGAAGCAATCCCACACCTTAGTTAAAATTACAGGGTTTAGTGCCACTCCCCACGTCTTGAGACATTCCATCCTGGAGAGAGCAGAAATGAAATCTCCTCTATATATGTTTGCCTTCCCTGTCCACTGTCTGAGGGTTTTTAGAATTCCTGATTTACCTTCATGGGATCCTGCATGACATTGCTTTTGATGAAGGGACAAATTTTGCAGCACAGTATGTATGCCACTGGAAAAGGCACATGACCAAAGGGTCCATTTGTTCTACCATAAGCCAAACTCATGCAGAAGCAGCATATATGATGGAATGTTGGAATGACCTATTAAAGATTCAGATAAGACAGTAGTTCAAATACAAAATCCTCTAGGTTGGGGAGCTCTTTCAGATGAGCTGAGCAACAGTTGATACACGGTAGCTAAAATACATGGATCTGGGGAAAAAGGGATGGAAGTAGAATTGGTCCTTGTCATAATCGCTCCTAATAGCTCACTTCCTATTTATACTTCCAGTTCCTACAACTTAGGTTCTTCTGGATTAGAGGTCCTGGTTCCCAGTGAGACTACCTTTCTACCAAGGAACATGGTAAGGTAAGGGATCCACTGAACCTACACCCACAGCTGCCAACTAGTCATGCAGAGCTCTTCATGCCTGTGGATCAGCAATCAAAGGAAGGGGTCCCTGTATTGTTAGGAGAAATATTTCTTAATTATCATGAGATGCTAGGGTTGCTGTTGCATGATGGAGTCAAGGAGGAATATGCCTGAAACTGGGGAGATTCACTGAGTTTTCTGTTGGTGCTTCCATTCCTGATGGTAATGGTGAATGGGAAATGATAGAAATCATGACCTAACAAAGGCATGATAACCAGGATATCAGACTCTCAGAGATAAAGGTCTGGGTTATTCCATCAGGTAAGCAATCTAAAGTGACAGACGTGATGGTCAAGGGTAGAGGAAATCTAGAATGGGTGTTAGAGGAAGGAAATAACAAATATCAATTCCAACCTGGGGACAAGCTGCAGCTCTTGTTCTGTACTTGTTCAGCTAACTTTCTCATATTGTTTTAATGAGACTGTGTCCTTGACCTTGAAGAGGTCACACCACATAATGGCAGAATGGGCTTAATGTGGGGGCTCAAGCAGATCTGAGAGGGAATACAACAGGCAGTATGTCTAAGATTTCTTTCAGGTGATGCCTGGGAGAAATGGTGATCTACAGACCATACTTTTGGGAGTACTTCTTGGTTTGTATTTTAGACAATTTTTTGTTGTTGAATTTAAAAGGGGTATCTCTAATGATAGAACTATCTCTGTGTAATACTAATGATAGACAAGTTCATTTTTATCATGTGGAACACCCCCACCCCAACAAAAAAAAGAAAAGAGAAGAATTGTGAAGGTAGCAAAAGTTTACTGACAAAATTATTGTGCCACTGTGGGTACTCAGTAAACCTGAATAAGGACTTTGCTATGTGTAGAAACGCACTGCTCAGAGAGTATTGGTGTCCACATCTTGAAAGCAAACTCTCTCTGGCCTAGTAGAAGATCACTTAGAGCCTTGTGTTTTTCTTTGAATGTGTTGCTACACTTATACTCATCACAGGGATTACCCTAAAGTGATGGGGTCACTTAGCTGAAGAGCCAACCTTACTCTAGTGAATTCTAACATTTGAAGAGATTAGCATGACCTTAAGGGATTGCAACGCTGTCTGTCTTTCATTTAAGACTTCTGTGTCTCAGAATAATTTGGCTTGCAAATACAAGTTAGCTTGACAAAGGTAGGCTGAAAAGGTTTGTGCATTTTTTAAAGCATAGATCCAAAGACTCATCTCTAAAAAGGGGGAAAAAGAATACTTCATCATCATCATCGTCATCATCTCTCTTTCTCCCTCTCTCTCTCTCTCTCATAACTTTAAGTAACCCATAGCAACTATATATGTATGAAAGTAACTAGTCTTCATTTTTCTCTGACTCCAAGCTTAGTAGTCTTGGTAATTGTGAGTTGTTTTCAGAACATTACTTCTTCATTTGGCTTTCCTGGCATCAGACTGCATGACATGGGTGCATAAATATATTAATCTATCTGTGTCATTTTTAAAGTTTTCCTTTCTTCCTGAATGTTAACTCCCTAATTTTTTCCAACTCCTTGCTCATAATAAATTCCAGAGCATTGCAATATATTACGTCTTCCACACAACTTAGAATTCACTGTTTCGCATCTGTCATTTGAAGATAATCAGGATTCTTTCACTACAAAATGACTAAACATTGTGTCTTGAAAGAAGCAAATGATGGATTTCATCTTAGAATACAGAGAGAAAAATAGTGAAAACATGGCACCTAAGATCCAGTCAGGAAAGTAACATTAATGGAATCTCTGCATACAAGTAAGATTTCGTCCGTCCTACCTAATTTGCTCTAAATTGAGTAATATTCTTAAAACAACTGTTCAGCTGACCCATTGCTTGGTCCCATTTCATCTTACCAAGCCAGTAGCAACAATGATGAGGAGGATAATAGCTGAAGTTTATTGAAGGCTCCCTGTGCATCAGACATGGACTTTAGTGCCGTGCACACATACCTACAGTGTCCACAGCTCTGCATCTGTGCACCTCCACTCTGGTCCAGGCCACAATCGTTCATAGCTTGGCCTTCCAGAGTAGCCTTCTGATTAGTTTCCTTGCTTTCATCCTTAGGTCTTTGCAATTTATTCTCCACACAGCAGCTGGAATGATCTTTTACAAAATATTTTAGAGCACATCACTCCCCTGCTTAAAACACTTCCAAAAGGCTCCCACTGTACCTAAAATCCGTTCCAAGCTCCTTACAGTGACTTTCAAAGCCAAGCCCGCTGACCTCTGGGATCCTGTCAGCCACACACACTGGCATTCTGCAGACACATGAAGCCCATGCCTGCCTGGGGACTGTGGCAATTGCTACTCCCGCTTCTTTGATCTTCAGACCCTAAATGTCACTCCTCAGAGAAGAATTCTATGATGGCTCAGTCTAAACTAGCTACCCAGTCCCTCTCTATCCTTCCATTTGAATTCTTTACATAGTGCTCATCACTGACTAATATCCTGTTTTCCTATTTGTTCAACATCTGACTCTTTCCCCTGGAATGTTTCCTTCTTGTCTATTCCGTTTACCAGTAGAACACCACCTGGGACATAGTGGGGTCTCCATAGTGAATAAATGAATGAATGAGCAATGCTGTGAGCTAAGAACATTGTGCTAAGAGAGGAGAGGAACATTATATTAAGATATGAAAAAAAACAAGCCTTAGAAAGGGTAGGCAAGTTGCTGAAGCATCAGCTTCAGCTTCTATGTAGTAAAACAAGAATCCTGTTTCTAAATTTTGAGGAGGGAAGCTACTAGAAGGGGGGAGGCGGGGCAGGACAGGTAAGCAGACCATTGATCTCTATTATAAAATGAAGAAGAAAGGTGATTTGCCTCCACCAGACCTCTCTTCAGCAAGGAAAACATTACCAGGCACAGAGATGGCCCCTGCTCCATGGAGGAAAATAAAATATTCCAACAGTGGCATCTTCACTGTTTTTTACTTGGTGACCATATCAAAAGGGATCCCTCTGAGCCCATTTTTAGAAGGGCTCTGGAGCAATTATTCTTAGCCTCTTGTGGGTCATAGAATCTGAGAATCTGATAAAAATTAAGCACCATTGCTCTAGGGGAAAAAGGAAAAACAGACATTTTACATACAGTCTCAGAAGATCTTAAACCTAAAGTACAGTTCTGATATAGAAGGAATCATTCAGTGTTTTTGTCAGTAGCATTAAAGAGTTTTTTGGCTAACACTATCTGGGCAGGGCAGACAGACGTCCTGCCCTCCTTAGAGAAGCGATTGAGTGATGATAGTACCCTGAGGCTGAGCCTTTCGTAACCTAAAAGAAGAGAGAGCCAGCTCTCAGCTTCTAACAATTTGGGCTCAGGCTTAAAGGCCCACCCCGCCCCTTACTGATGAGTCCTCCATTCTTCTATTCAGTAAATACTTGTGAGCACCTCCTATGAGATGGGCATCATACTAGGCTCAGAGCATCCAGGAGAGCAAGGTGTGTCCCTTGCCTTCATGGAACCCACAGACCCACAGGGAAGACAGAGATGCTCTGGAGACCCTTGGAAACACCTCTCCTATTCCCACTGCAGTAGGTGATAAATGAGTAGCATTTAATCAGCAGTGGAGTAAGAGAAATCCAAATCATCAGACTTGGTCTGGCCAAAGGATTTCCGCCTGAGGTCCATAAAACACACTTTCAAACATACTTTTTATGATTTACTTGAATTCTATGGACCATCTGGAACCCGTACTGCTGTCAGACTCTGAGGCCGACTTCGGAAGGAATAGGAATAAGGCTTGATGAAACTGCCTGGAACATTTTGATCTTACCTATTTTTGAGCTGCAGAAGTTACATGTTAATAAAAGCTGAGAGGTACCTGGGGCTTGGGGGAGAGTAGAATCCTTCTTTTAGCTAAAAGCACTTTTATACTAAGTAGAGTATAAATGTATAAATAATTTGTACTGTTCAGCCACACTCTCACTATTTAGCTTTGATAAATGTGCAAAGGGGAACACTAAGGGATTAAATGCTGTAAAGACACATAGGAAAGGTCCCTAAACCAAGGTTGGGGAGAGTAGAAAAGCCCCCCCCCCAAGACAAATGGGAGTTAGCCCTATTTTTGCAGGACTTGGTAGTGATACAGATTATATCCAGGCAAACAAATTCAAACTCAGAATCCTGCAGTCCACCTCTGCCTTGGTGGACCAGTCTTCCATCTGAACAATAACATCCACAGAGTTTCTAAATTTCCAAAAAATTAATCTAGGATTTCATAGATACTTCTTTTATCTTTCTTTAACCTGCAGCATAAACAAATATTTTCTCTAAATTCTCATTGGGATATAACCTCAAAATGTCTTCCTATTATAATACTGAAGATGCAAAAGAAATGCTTCTCATGCTAAAAGATAAAAAAAAAAAAAAAGTGCCTTGAAGGTGGTTGAGTTTCCTTGGCTGTCTAATGGGTTATGAATTCAGGGTGTTTATGCTGAAGAGCTTAATGCTTAGTCATTAAGAGGATATATCAATTCCTGTGTTTACATTGGCCCAATCACCATTTTAAAACACTGCTCTAGTGGAGTTTGCAACATAAATTGCTACAAGTTCAAGCCAGTTCTAATCCTCAAGTAACCCAGGAGCAGGCTGTGAGGAAGTCAGCTCATGTATTCTCTGTCTGTAATAGCAGTTGCTACCAGTGGCTATATATTTAATTGCATCCTCACACTAACCCCAGGCAGGGGGAATCTTTTTCCCTGTGGTGCAGATAAGGAAACTGAAACTCCAAGGCATGAAGTAACTTATCCAAGGTCACACGGCTGAACGGTGACAGAATCTGACATCTGTGCTCTTACGGTTCATTCTACGAGTTCCTGTAATGTGTTCTCATCACATGTTTACGTTGGTGTGAGTGTGCCTTAGGAATCAGCTAAAGAAAGTTTCTGAACCCTGAGTCCTACTAGCTGTTCCTTTTACTGGAATTAACTTATTTAAGAAAGGAGAAGAAATATTGCAATTTCAAAAGTAATTTATGGAACCAGATTTCATTGATCCTTGTGGTTTCTTGTGGGTCTCTGTAGTAAGTCCATGAAATATTCTGAAAGAAAATAATTCTGTTCCTTTTGAGAAATAAGACTGTATTGAAAAGGTTCACTAGTTAAAACTTCTGGGATCCAGGTTCGAGAAAGAAACCCATTCCTCTGGAACCTAGGGGTAGACAATTCAGAAGAAATGTTGACCTTGGACCACCCTGACAGAACCTACTTCCCCCATAGGCTCTCACCATCCCCACTAGCCCATTCTCCCCCCATCCTCCTGGTCCGTAGCTCCCGTTAGGCTGCTCGGAGCATTTGGTGGAGGTGCTCTGTAACCTTAGCCATGGTTTTCTTTCCAAATCTCTTCCATCCTAAAAGAATCCAGCTCACGAATTACCTCTCCAATAAAGTGCTCCTTATGGCTCAGCCAGGGATGATTGCTCCCTCATCTGAATTCCCGAGGTACTTACTATTTTCCCCACCTGAACCTTTAAGGTACTTATTGTTTGTAACGATCGGTTAGGATCTTTACTTACTGTATCGTGTGTAAGTTGCATCCCTTGTCTTCCATAAAACTACACGGGCTCTGAAGGCAGGATCCAGGCATTTACTCATTGGTATCCACAGCTTGTTTCCTGATGCAGTGCTGGTCATGTTACAATTTTTCAGTAAGTACTCCTTGATCTAACTGAACGTTTATCTGCCTCAACTCCTTCCTCAGATCCTAGTAAGTTTTTGAGGCTAAGTCTAGGTCTCCTTTATGTTTGGTAATGCCTTGCACTAGAGAAATTCAGTGGGTATCGAAAAATATTAGATCATGAATTTGCAGTGGGAGTTCAACCTGTAATCATGCTTCTTACTCTAAGGATTTCCAATGTAGGTAAAAAATTATTTCCATTTTGTAACAATGGCAATAACAATTTATATACACACTGCAAAAAGAATGGTAAGAATTATACCTAACTAAGAATTACTAGTTCCCTTTGATGGTAGGATTATGAGGAATTATTTTGTCTGTTTGTTTGTTTTCTATATTTTTGAGTTAAGTGTACTCTTAAATTTTTTATAATGAATAGACATACTTAAGTAATTAGAATAAATTATGTTAAAAAGTTGAAAAATTGGAGTCAGCTGTTTAACATCAAAAACTTTAAAAGATTCCATTCCCCTCCAGATGTCATTGTCTTGTACTTTGAGAAGTTCAACTTCACAGGGCTCTTTATTTTGTTCAACTAATGACACACAATTTTCTCTTGAGTACTTTACACATCCCTTTATTGTCCTTTCTCCTTGGTGACTGGCGCCCAGCACCTCTTGAATTCCTTCAAATTTTCCTGTGCTGGAAAAAGGAAAGTCAAGTGAATCAAATGTGTCACTTTCAAATTGGACAATTTTGCAAATAGATTACTGATGCGGAGCTGAGTATATCAAACATATCAAATGACACTTTTGGCCAAGGCTACAGGCTTCCCAAGTAGATGAATGTGGCACCTAAAGTTGACACTAAAATGAGTGGGATAATTTTAAAAGCAAAACAAAGATTAAAATAAGAGAAGTGGGCATCCAGAAAATATCCAGAACACATAAGTTTGCCTTGTCTATTATTGTCATTGGTGACTTTGCTGTCGTTGTTATTGTTGTGGTTACTATTTATCATTAATGATGATGAATAACATAATTTAGCTTTTCTTGCCAAGTGCTCTTCTATCTGTTTTGCTAAGTGTAATTTCTATTATCAGAGGAGAAAAGTCAGGGCTGATGTATGTCAGCACTGACTGTGAAGTACTCTTCTCATGTTCACTGTATTTGTCACTTCAGTGTCCCGCTTTACCATCTAAGTCACCAAATAAGGTGAGATTTCTTTTCATGTCTTAACCATGAACCTGACTCCAGAACGCCACAGGGAAAGGAAGGCAGAACTTTCTATAGGTTATCCCCCAGACCAAGTTACCACTGGGACTCTTTAGAGCATTCATCCATGTTTTATAAATCTATGCTAATAATCATTGGTGCCTTTTCCCACTCTGCGATGCAAACTCTACATCACCAGAGCTTTCATGTCTCCTGTGTCATCACAGAATGTACCACCCCAGACTGCACACTCAGCACAGGTGTGATCCAAGTGTGGGCATGGTTCTCTCCAACTGCCTTAAAGGCACAGCTAAGATAAGTCAGTGGTGTTGGACAAAGATAGAGCAAAAGTTCAGCACATATAGAAGTGAGTACTCGGAATGATCTATTCTTCCATTGTTGTTGCCACTCCTAGAGCTCACTAGCCCTACCTGCCTGTCAGAGTACCTGCCTGCTCCCAGATGACTTCAGGATAATAGTGAGATGGACTCATACTGTACTCTACTCTCTGCCCCCTTTGTTGGGGTCTCTAGGCCACTTTACCCCATAGTCATAGGCTCCTAATCCTGACTCGAAGAGTGAAAATGGTCCTTTCCTACCCCAAATTCAAGGCCCATTCTTCTTTCACAAGCATGACTGAGGGTGGAAACAGCCAGGTCTTTAGGGGAATCATTCACACCCACTCACAGGTTGAAATCCAACCTCTGTGGTTCAGATCAGGCTATCGCAATACAGACTGCGCATTTCCCAAAGTCTGGGTTATTCACTCCTAATTAACCCTGTAACAGTCACAATGCTGCATAGTCCCCTGGTTCTGCTTCGTTTTCCTCTTGCTGAGCAAGCAAGATGATAATACTTCCTAGATTCCCTTGTAGTTAGGCTAGAATTATAGCTCTAGTCCGGCCAGTGGGCTCTCTCTGTGTGCTCTTCTCGGCTGAGATAGTGCCTCTCTTTTCCTCTGCCACAGTGGCTGTACAAATTGAATTTTCCAGATACAAATGGCCCGGATGCTTGAGTCACTTCCTATAAGGGAGCCACCCAAGAGGACTAAAGTTACCTTGAAGAGGTGGCTAAAAATTTACCAAGTCCTACTCTTTCATAGTCAGCATGCTGGGCTCAAAGACATATGGTGAGTAGACAGGTTTTCTGCTCCCATGACCTCAGGAATTATTTCATGCAGAAAAGTTTGGAATTCATCTTAAGAACAAGCACAGAGTTTAAAGGATTTTAAGGAAGCATGTACCTTGATCCAGTATTCTTCTTAGAATGGTCTCTGTAAAAGACACATGAGAAAAATATTTGAGGGGAAAGACTAGAGGCAGTAATCCAGGGAAGGGATGGTGATGACCTAAACTAGTTTGGGGGTAGTGAAAGTAAGTGGAGATTGGAGATGCCCTGGGCACAGAGAGAAATGGATGGATGTGATAGGTACGATCTGCATGCATATGAAAATTTTAATTCCTATTAAAGTTTTTTCACAAGAGTGCTTTATATACATTTTTACTTTTTTTTCTTTACAATTGACAAATAATGTTTCAAAATAACCAAAAAAGAAACGGCCTTAGCTCCGAATCAGTGCCACATTGCTCTCAGCAACAGGAGGCCTCGAGTGCGGACTGCTCTCTATGTCCAGAATCATCTGCTAGACACTTCCTTCTTCGCAGCATAGGGATACCCCTGCCCCCGATACAGAAGAGCTTCAAAAGTCAGAATGGTGGCAAGAACTGCATGCAGGGCCATCCAGAATTGTGTGATCTTGAAGTAAGAAAAATAAAAAACTATCTTCAATCCTTAGACTTCTGTCCCTTGGAAACATGCAATGCATTTCATAGATTTCCCTACCAATGAAGATAGGAGAACTTTGGGGATAATGAGTTTCCCTCCTACGCCAGTCCCACGTTTCGTTTTCATTTTTATACTGAAGTTTGAAAGTTGTCGCCAGTACGATTTGATAAACTGGAATGATGCATGTTAACTCCCCATTGGAGGTAAAGGAAGATTTGAAATAATAAATAATATAATCAGCGCTGGTACTATTGGATGGGGAAGAGAAAGCCATTTTGAGATAGTATGGTGACCCTTGTTAAATAAACCATGAAAATGTCAAATGTTTCTTAGCACCAGAAAGCCAGGGGTTATGATTTTAAAGTGAAAAAGGTCAAAGTCATGCTAACAAGAAAAATGTGCTTTCTTCGTATAAGGCTAAACAGCAAGAACATCAAAAACATCAATGTTACACTTGACAAGTTGGGCTGGATTCTTAGGAAAACTAGTGAGGAAGCTGTTGCTCATGGGGAAAATAAATTGGAAACACAGTACCCTCAATTCATGGGGCAGGGGCCAACATCCCACCTCTGGGCAGCTGACAATGACCAAATAAGGAAGAAATTATCCATCCAACCAAAGCCTGAGGCTCTCAGCTGCGTGAGATATAAAAGATGTTGAGCAGACGGGACTGAACATTCTCCTCCCCTACAGAAGAGGAGTGAAAATGACTCCAGAAAGGGGCTAGAGACACTGGATCAGGAAATTCCAAAGAGAGGGCTGTGTACAAAGGAAGAGAGAGTTGGGGGAAAAGAGCACAGAGGCATAAATCTGTCAGTCCTTCCATCGCATGGGACCAAAGGACAGATGAAGTTACCACCTCTCCTCCTCCCACACTATGCTGGGTTTTTGAGACCTACGTGGCCCTTCCAAAAAGGCCTCCATCATAGTGCGAGTTATGTTGGTCTGGAGGGCACTCCAACTAAATCCACACCCTCTTTCTCTTCATGCTTCAGCCAAAAGCCATGTCTGTCTCTGAGCTCAAAGAGGCAGCTGGTGCGGTCCATCCCATGTAGACTAATCGCTGACTGAGGTACCTAAAGCCAGAATTGAGGCCCCACCGCAAATTTGTCCACAGAAGAGTGTGAATTATTTTATTTTCCAATACAAAGGTAATTAATGGTGACCTTATGTGTGTGTGTATTTTCTTTTTTTTATTATGAAATTTATTGTCAAATTGGTTTCCATACAACACCCAGTGCTCATCCCAACAGGTGCCCTCCTCAGTACCCATCACCCATCCACCGCTCCCTCCCACACCCCATAAACCCTCAGTTTGTTCTCAGTTTTTAGGAGTCTGTTATGTTTTGGCTTCCTCCCTCTCTAACCATTTTTTCTTCCCCTCCCCCATGGTCTTCTGTTAAGTTTCTCAGGATCCACATAGGAGTGAAAACACAATGGTGACCTTTAAAGTTGTTTTTTTTTTAATTTCATACAAAACTAAATACCTCTCAAGTAGCTGACAAGTGGCAATAGAGAGCAGTAGGAAAAAAAAACAAACACAAAAAACTCCCAGGGATACCAGAGTGCACATTTGGTGGTGCTGTCACTGACCCTTCTCTCTCTTTTTTTTAATATTTATTTATTGAGAGACAGAGCACAAGTTGGGGAGAGGTAGAGAGAGAAGGAGGCACAGAATCCAAAGTAGGCTCCAGGCTCCGAGCTGTCAGCACAGAGCCCAACGTGGGGCTCGAACTCACAAGCTGTGAGATCGTGACCTGAGCCAAAGTCAGAGGCTTAACTGACTGAGCCACCCAGGCACCGCTGTCACTGACCCTTCTTTAGAGCAATGTGGTCTCCTATGAAGGCAGAATACTCTCGAAGCCTGGCAAATGCTGAGGAAGAGCCCTTCATATAAAAAAATAGAAAGCAAAATTCACACCAAGTCCTCACGCTGCTCCCCTTGCATAGAAAACGATACAAAGACGAAAATAGAGAAGGCGCATGGCACAGCCTAGTAACCTGCAGCCCTGCTAAATAGAAAATGCAGAGACTCACCACAGGGCAACTCCATAAAGCCACTCTGGATGCCATTTTGCTAATTGTGTTTGCTATGACACCAAGCACCGCTTAGCCGGGCTCCCAGAGTGTCTCCGTAATGTCAATCACTTGCCAGGAGCGAAAGTGATTTTTATTTGATATCCATACAAAGCAGAAGCAAATGAATTACCATAATGAGAAACAACATAATGATGTGGAGATGTACAAACTGCCATTGTGTTTAATAACAACAAAGCTTTCCCTTTTGAATTAAATTTGCAGGAAGATTCTTATTGAAGCATCATTGTACTGAAACCAAGTTGTTAAAAAATAAATAAAATACTCCAAAGTATTTCAGGCCTATGATTACTGGAAAGGTTGTTAGGAGAAGTTTTTTTTTCAATTTTTATTCTCAGTAAAATCGACTTAGTTGTAGCACTACACAGCTGCGATTTGTGAAGTAAATGGCAAAGCTAAATGTGCCGAAACCCAACATGCTCCCCGAGCAACAAAGGGATAGAAGGCAAATGTTACAGTATTATTGACAGTGCTGGTAATGCGCATATAAGCATCTGCTTCATAAAGGGGAAAAACCTACATTATAAACAAAAGGAGTTTCCAAACAGGGCCTGCCAGCTCAAATTCTGGCTCTGATTTGAATTTTCACTTGTTAGAACACATATTTCCTCTTTTTTACCTTATCCTTCCAAAGGGGGAAAAAAAAAAAAAATCTCTGATTTGCGTTCTGGAAATCTCCCTCTAACGGACTCCTTTGTTTTTTTTCTTTCTCCAAAATTATTTCCTATATTTTTTGGTACTTATCTGTTGACCACCTCTTGATTTTCAACAGTGGATGCAAGTACCATTGGATAACATAGCACTAATTGAAACCTATCTTCATGATCATTAGGAGGGTATCGTCCTCCTCTTAGACTGAGTCCAATGTGTGATTGGCATGGGTCCTTCCCTTCCCTTGCCCCACGGCATTTCCACTGATATGCATTTCCAATAGAACCTCTAGTTTTATTAATGTGCACAACCGGAGCCAAAACATGGCCTGCATTTGATTGAGCGAAGCTTAGCCAAATCTGAAGGGCAATATTATGGGACCAGAAATCGGGAGCCTCTGGCCGTGGGTCCATCTCATCATTAAATGTGATGGAGGCACATTTGTGTCTGCCTCAGTTTTCCTAGCTGTAAAATAGGCATAATACTGCATCTGTTCCACCCACCTCACAGGAGTGTCTTAAGAATCAAATCCTATTCAAGTATTCTGTAAGTTGTTATTGCTCCGCTCATGAGACATACCGCAAGTCTTTTAGTAAGCCTAAAACTAATCTAGAAAATCATATAATTTATAAAGATCTATATTTTGGCTTTTGTCATTTTATCGCCCCGCAAGTATTTATCAAGTTACTATTTGATGCAGGACACAATCCTTAGTACTATGGAAATATACATATATACATACATATATATGTATATAACAATTATGTGTAATTATTAAATAATTATATTATATATTATTATATAATTTTAAAAATATAATTTATAATGATTCCTGCTCTGAAGGAGCTTATAAACAAAGTAAGAGAAAGGGACTACCATATAAAAAGACAGGTAGAGGGGCACCTGGGTGGCTCAGTCAGTTAAGGGTCCTACTTTGTCTCAGATCATGATCTCAAGGTTCACGAGTTGGAGCCCCACATAGGGCTCTGAGCTGTCAGCTCAGAGCCTGGAGCCTGCTTTGGATTCTGTGCTCCCTCTCTCTGCCCCTCCCCTGCTCATGTGCTCTCTCTCTCTCTCTCAGAATAAATAAACATTAAAAAAAGAAAGAAAGAAAGAAAAAGGTAGAGTCGCACCTGGTGGCTCATTCAGCTAAGGGTCCAATTTCAGCTTAGATCATGATCTCATGGTTCTTGAGTTTGAGCCCGACATCAGGCTCTGCCATTAGCACAGAGCCCGCTTCTGAAACTCTGTCCCCCTCTCTCTCCCCTCCCCCGCCACTCTCTCTCCCCCCCTCTCTCTCAAAAATGAATAAACAAACAAACAAACAGACAGGTAGAAATAGAGTCCATGCGTTAGTACCAATGGGAGACAGTAGAACACAGTGATTGAAAATACAGGCTTTAGGGGTGCCTAGCCAGCTCAGTTGGTAGAGCATGCAACTCTTAATCTCAGGGTTGTAAATTCAAACCCCAAGTTGGGGGTACATATTACTTAAAAAACACAAAATCTTTGAAAGTGCAGACTTCGGCATCATACCTTCTGGATCTGACTCCTGGCTCTATCATTAACTAGCCACGTGACCTCGGGCAATGTACATAACTGTCTGTGCTCAGTTTCCTCATCTCTAAAATGGGGATAATTATAGTATCAACCTTATAAGTTTGTGGTGAGGAGCAAATATGTTAATAAATCAATAATTCTTAGAAGACTGTCTGACACACGTAACATTCCTAAACATAAAGACATCTTATTGTACAATCACCGAGATGGGAAGACAGCAAAGGCTGTGGCCAAGAGTGGCTCAAGGGTTCCTGATCTAGGAGTTGGAGGTTAGAAGGCTCGTTGGAGGAGCAGGGAAAGGGTTGAGGGACTGGACAGGAGAAGCACTCCAAGCAGATCAAAGGGTCTGCATGAAGGTTCAGAGCCAAGTTTATGTGAAGCACGTGTGGGACAGAATGAAGGGAAGGATCAGGGTTTCCAAGTAGTAACATCGTGGGGAAATGGGGCTGTACGAGGTACTGTGGATGGGATAGGAGCTGGTCTCTGCCCACATCTCCATGGCCAAAAGCCAGAGTGTGAACAGGGGCCATATTTCAAAGCTGCCAGCAGGCTTTGCCTTTCTCTACAGACTGTGGTTTGAATTTACCTTTGAAAGTATAGTTCTCCTATGTTTTGAAGGGAAAATGGTGCACTTTAATGGGCTTTTTGATACTGAATAGATAAACCTAAATATACTATTTCTAGAACTACAGAGTTCCTTACAGTGAGATGCTAAACTGCTTTGCAAAATAACATTGAGGCCATCGTATCAGGCTTGCATGAAATTCATAGAACTCTACCTGTAGGCACCTAGACAGGGAAGGAGGGAGAAAGGGACACAGGGAGAGAGTGAGAAACTAGTTCAGAAGTGTGGACACTTTTGCCTCGGGAGTGGGTAGGAGCTGAGACTACATGATTTCCAGCCCCTGTGCCATAAGCGGCATGAGCTACTCACTGCAGGAAGCGGAAGGGCGAAGTTAAAATCAACCTTAAACCCAGAACAGCTACTTCATGTAGTGTTCTGCTGAGGGGATGGTGACCTGTTCCAGACTAGAAGGGCCAGCCAGGTTCTGCCAGGCTTCCTGAGAAAGGTGCTGCTGTTTGCAATGTGGCTCTCTGCCAAGTAATTTTCAATGTTAATTTCTTTTTTTTTTTAATCTCTGTTCATTTTTAAGAGAGAGACAGACAGACAAAACACGAGTGCAGGAGGGACAGAGAGAGAGGGAGACACAGAACCTGAAGCAGGCTCCAGACTCCGGGCTGTCAGCACAGAGCCCCACGCGGGGCTTGAACCCACAAAACATGAGATCATGACCTGAGCTGAAGTCGGATGCTTAACCAACTGAGCCACCCAGGTGCTCCAAAGTTAATTTCTTGCCCAGATTTTGCCTTACATACTGACTTTATTTTTATTTATTTATTTGTTTGTTTGTTTTGTGTATTTATTTTTGAGACAGAGAGGGACAGAGTGTGAACAGGGGAGGGCAGAGAGAGAGAGGGAGACATAGAATCAGAAGCAGGCTCCAGGCTCTGAGCTGTCAGCACAGAGCTCAATGTGGGGCTCAAACTTGCAAATCATGGGATCATAACCTGAGCTGAAGTCAGACACCTAACCGACAGAGACACCCAGGCACCCCACCTTACACACTCACTTTAAAACCTAATCCTCCAAAAATATCCAGCTCAACTATACAAAACATTGTTTTATTGTGGGTAGAATTTATCCCAACAGATTATGAATATGGGGGAATATATTTATGAGAAGGAATGTGGACCTTCTTTGACCCTCTCTTGTTGGGGCTCATATGCTGTGGCTTATACTTCAGATACAGAAGATAGCTAAAGTCTGTCTTTTTTTAAATTTTTTGAAGTTTATTTATTTATTTTGAGAGAGAGAGAGAGAGAGAGAGAGAGAGAAAACGCCCACAAGCAGGGGAGGGGCAGGGAGAAGAGACAGAATCCCAAGCAGTCTTCACAACATTAGCATAGAAGCCGAAGTGGGGCTCGAGCTCACAAACTGTGAGATCATGATCTGAGCCAAAATCAAGAGTCAGACGCTTATCTGACCTCACCACTCAGGCACCCCTAAAGTCTGTCTTAATGAAGGGTGGTAATCAGGCCCCTGCAAAAAGGTTGCAGACCGGGAGCTGAGGAGAGAGGCCCGATATGGGTCCTGTGGGAGGTCTTGGCCTCTGGACTCCAGAAGGGTTCAAATCTAGGATTCAAAGTTAAAGAGTTGGGGAATCTGTATTATAATTTCTTCTGTTATCCCTTACTTTTCAGTGCAGTGTTTGTTTTTTAGTCATGTGACACGATCTGGGCTCTGCTTTGGGCCAAGTGGCTAAGGGTTATAGAAAGGGAGATAGGCAGTAGCCTTGGAAAGGCAAAATCGAAAAGATTAGAGCATCCATAAAGAATAGAACAGCTCACTGGGTCTGGTCTCAGTTGCTGTACCTCATGGTTAAGAAGCTTTCCATCAAAAACATTCTACTTTAGTTAATACCTGTCCTCTGCAAGCACGTGTTAAATGGAAGTCGCTGTACGTTATCCCTCAGCAAAGGAATGGGGAAATTCCTCTCAGAAAAGGCAGGACGAGGCCTTGAGAAAGGATGTTCCCAGGCCAACAGGAACCCAGCACAGCCCTAGATGTCCCTTCTGACTGCATGGGTCACTCATCCTATAACCGCCATTTTATCCCTGGGAAGAAAGAACCAAAATGAGAGACCCTGAATGACGGGATTTGGTTGCTGACAGGATGACTATAGAGAAAAACCATAGAACCTTCTTCTTTCCTATTTGCTTCCTTATCCATCCTCCCCACTCCATCTCAGTGAAATCTGTCATTATTTCCCAGTTCAGATTTCACATGTCAAGAAAAAAATTAGGACTGCTTTATAAACACTGGTCCTACCGTGCCAGGCAATTGGCAAGAAGTTACAAGACTATGCAGTCTCTACTTGCTTTTTATTGCAGAACAGCACATTCCTGGAGACCATGTCATAAAGTGGATCATTGAAAAGCAAATTACATTTTCCCACAGGAACAATGTCATAATTAGAGGCTGTATTCCTGACAAAGGACTTGGCTTCATGTAAACAGTAGACATGAACAAAAATATTTCACAAAAGCAAAGATTCAAGAGCCATAAATCCTTATAATTGTTTAAAATAATAAAATTTTCTCCAAGTATTATAAACCAGGCAATATTGGAGGGAGGACACATTGATTATTCAGGGACTCCAGTGTACCATAAAGTGTACAATAAAATATAACTACTGTGTCATAAATTAGAACCTGAAACGAACTTTAATATAGTCATTACACACTTAATTAGCAATGGGAAGGCTGTAGAGTACCATGGTTAAAATGTGGTGTTGTGTGTTAGGGCGTCTCATCTGCAGACTTGCCCTCTAGACCGCGAGCTCTGCGAGGCCAGAGGCTGGACCTGCACGTGGACATAGGTAGAACCATTACAGAGCCCGACTCAAAACCATTTTTATAATGAACGATCAGGTTCGGGTTCTGGCTTGGAGTAAGTAAATGACCTTGTCTGGGTTCTCGTCTCTAAACTATAAAGTCTCTAAGGTCCCTATGAACTCCACGATTCTAGGATTGCCATTTTGCTCCCTTAAACTTCACAGGAGTTTCTGGGGGTGGCCAACTATTACTTTGGTGAACCTCAACGTGAAACTACAAGTATTCATCCCCTTGAGTTACCCTGAACCACATTCTGGGCTTGGCCAGGTCAGTGGCTCTGGTCACTAGGATTTTGGCATACAATATACAAGCAGAGGCTTAATAAGTACTTGCACATTGGGGCTTGCTCCCTTGGAACACTCCCTCTGGGAACCCAGGTACCATGCTGTGATGATCCCAAGACCCGTGGAGAGGCCACATGGGAGAGAACCAAGCCCTTATGGTAGACCACCCCAGGGGAGCTCCCAGCCAACCACCAGCACCACTAGCATCAAGGGCTAGTCATGAATGAGAGTAAGCATCCTGGACTGAGCCCCCAGAAGACAGCAGCCCCAGCTGCCATCATATAGGGCGGAAACCTCACAACTGAGCTCATTCAACCCGTAGCATCATGAAAGATCATAAAACAATTGTTGTTTCAAGATACTAAATGTGGGGGTAGAATTACACAGCGAGAACTAAATGAATCTCCAAGACATGACTTAAATGGCTTTAGGCTCTTGTAAAAACACTCCATCCAAGAGTGAATAATGTCTATTTTTCTCCATGTGGGTTTTCCTACACTGGGAAACATTCAAAATATTCCATTTATCTTAAAATAGACTTAAAATACTGTAGTAGTGTTCCATAGCTATTTGTAGTAGATAAAGATGTTTCCTCTTCCTGAAAAATATTTTTCCTCTTTACCTTCTCTTGAGAAAGTAAAGTTGTTCAAATGCACAATCAAATAAAGGTCACAAGGAAATGATAGGTGCTATTCAGTCATTCTCCTTGACACTTTGTTGACAGTTCTCAGAACATTCCCTCACTACTGATAATCTGTAAAAACAATTATCAAGCAAAGCAGAGACTTGAAAATAAGACAATGGCAGGGTATGTGGTAGGGCAGAACTCTCCTTTTTCCTGATTTAAAAACAAAACAAAAAAAAAAAACTGTCGGCATTCAGAGCTGGGGAGAAGTGGGCAGATTTGTATGAGGTGATACATTTTCTTAAAGTAAGGGGGTGAGACCCTCAACTTTCCTCCAGGAGGTTCAAAATTACCAACACCTGTCAGGAGTGCCCCCAATCAAGGCTCAGTGACGAGACAAGGAGAGCAATGAAGTAAAGACAGCATGGGAGTAGCAAGAGACTGAGTCAGGGGACCAGCCCCTGCATGAAGGAAACAAGTCAAAGGAAGAGTGATTCTGGACTGATACTGTGCTCTGGGGAAGTAGCTGTGTGGGTGAATTAAAAAAAAAATTCTTCAAGTCAGACCACCTGTTCAACTTTGATATGAAATTCTTCTGGCCAGTCTTTAACAGGGGGTGGAAGATGATCTTTCCTCAGACCTTGAAGAAGCAGCCTAGGAGGACTTCCCCGGTGCTTGACATATCAGCCACTTTCCCCAGACATTCCCGTCCTGTCATCCCGGGAATGATGAGGCCTTTGATTTCCCAGATTTTACTGTGTCATCAGGTCTGCAGCTTGAGGATGCATTAACCCAAGCAGAAATGAGTTTCCAGGGGAGGATGCAGCTTGCTGTCACTCTTAGGAGTCATGCCTGAACTCCAGATACAGCAGCAAGATAGGATGCCTAAGCTCCCAGAAATCATCCCAAGAGGGTAGAACCAGGGGAGCCAGACATTCAAATGTGTGAGATGGCTCAAGCCGTTTAATTGGAATCCTAAAAAGAGTTGTGGTTTTACATCCTACTTCGAAACTGGTAAAGTAGGTTGTATCCACGTGGGGCACTTCACAACACCTCTCACATCATCCAAAATGGGTATAAGAAGCACATAATCTTTGATGAATGCTTCCATGTGCCAGGCACTATTCTAGATTTTTACCTGTCCTATTCATTTCATGCTTGCATATAATTACAAGGTGGGCGATTCACAGAGGGAACTGGGGCGCAGGAAAGTATCCTAACGTTCCCCAGATTATCCAACCAGTAAGCCATGAAGCCAGGATTCAGACCCAGAGGTTCACTCAACTCCCAAGCCAAGCTTGCTGCCTTCCTCACACAGCAAACATTCTGCTTTGTCACACTGAATGTTAGAAGGCGAATGGCAAGGGAAGTCTTCAATGGACCTGAAGGTGAGAAAAAAACAGGCTGCAGCAATTATCTCAGGGACATGCTTTTTCTGTATTTTCCATTATAATTTAATTAGTATACTCAGTAATCTTACCAAGTGAAGACAGACCTGTTTTTAGCACCTACCCGAATGTAAGACCATAAACCACCTGTCAACACCCTCGCTAGAGCTTGTCAAGATACCACAAGGGAGGTGAAATGGGTGCTTGAGGAGGGCGGTCCTGCTGACAAAGCTCAGAACTCCGCTCTCCAGTTGCGACTGGCCTGGCTCGTTTTGTCTGGAGCACTCTGTCACACAGCTCCTTACAGGCTTCAGGCTCTGCACGCGTATTGTTATTGTCAATTAGCGAAGGTATTTGCTATTGATATAGCACTTCCTTTCTGCAAAGACTTTTCTTTGGGTGTTTGTGCTTGGCTGGTCTGTAGGGCCCTGCTCTGTTTGCACTGACATCACCTTCTCAGGATGATTCCTGTGGGTTAAATGATTTGCTTATGGCAATTGCAGAGATACATGTTAGAGAATACCAGATGAGCAATCGACAGAAAGGAGAGGAAGAGCACCGCTAGCTAGTTGTTTAGGGGAGTCCAGTAAAAGCTCAGAAAGCCAGCAGCTTGATTTTATTTGTTGCTATTTACAATCATAAAAGTACCATTATTAAAGATGCTCTTTTACAATTTATAGCTCCTTTGCAGTTTGAGGGATCCCGAAGGGTTTTGCAAATTCCGTGTGTGTGTGTGTGTGTGTGTGTGTGTGTGTGTGGCTTCACCGTTTTCATATAGCCATTGCCCTTCCTTCCCTCTCAAGGAGCCTCTTACTAACAGCAGAGCGATGGCAGTAGCAGTAATAACAGAAAAAGCCAAAATTTAGGTATTGTATTTCCGCCCACCCCCGCAACTCTGCCTAGTGTTAAAAAGGAGCTGGTCTCTGCCCTCACGATCCATTCCGTTTTCTCAGCAGCAAAAGGTGGTGGCGGTTCAGCACGTGTGGGTGAGGGTTGAGTTCATGCCTCTTTGCACCACCGGGGAGAATTAGAGCCAACTGAAACTGCAAACGTCAATAGGCGAAAGGCTGCAAAGAATTCCAGCTCGAAATCTTAAGCTTTGCTCCTGTTTGTTATGGTGAAACATAGATTTTAATGCCCTAAAGACACTGAAACCATAATGCCAACTCTAAGAATGTAAAACAAAAGAAACCCAGGGTTAGGTCCTAAAGTATGAGATTCAGAGGAAATGAGTTGAAGGTTGAAATAGAAAAACACAGACACGTGCAGTGTGAAAGCAAAAAAAAGTCTCAAGGCTAAGAGCTGCATTAACAACTCTGAGAGATTATCAAATTCCAAAGTCCCCAAGCCCCCAGCCCCAGAGCCCCAGGACCTTGCTGAAGGCATGCTGTTTCTGGGGACTGTTTCCCCTTTGTTATTTAGCCCAGCTCTCTGTGGACCCAGAATCCATATCTAGGAAATCATGATCATCTCCTGGAATTAGAAGGAGATTTTTACTTACCTGAAGATTTGAAAGGCTATATCTGGTACCAGCTTTTGCTCGCTGCCAGAGAAGTTCGAGAAGTAAGGGTTTTTTTTTTTTTTTCATCTTTTCCTCCCCCTTAAAAAGATAGTAGGTTAGACTCTACATAGTTTGGTTATGCTGTACTTTATTCTTAAAGATTTTAATTATTTA
This sequence comes from Lynx canadensis, assembly GCF_007474595.2. Taxonomy (NCBI): domain Eukaryota; kingdom Metazoa; phylum Chordata; class Mammalia; order Carnivora; family Felidae; genus Lynx; species Lynx canadensis. Next base: position 129,881,628 of record NC_044303.2, read on the forward strand.
ACAAATACATTTATGGCTCTTACCATGTGCCACACACCATTTGAAGTACTTAGCAACATCACTCAGTCAATTGTCATAACAACCTTTAGAGACAGGTACTATTTTACAGAAGAAATGTACAGAGCAGGAAATGGAGGCACAGAGACATTAAATAACATGCCTGAGGTTACACAGCATACGAGTGGTAAAGCCAAGATTCAGACCCAGAAGTCCAGCTCAAATCCATTTTTACCCCTGTGCCCTGCTGGTTCCTAAATTATGCATGCAAATTCTGACAGGCAGTTTTTAGTGGAACACCAGGAAAACATTATCAAAGCAAAAGACAATGAAAACTTATAATTTTGGAAAATGGATATGCCTGGATATATTTTTATAGATTGCTCCCATGAAAATCTTACTTTTAAAATCATGGTGTTATTAACCTTAAATTCTAAGACATTTTTCTCCTAAAGGAGCTGTGCATTCATTAGAGGTACTTCATTTTGTCTTCTCTAACTGCTTTATAACGTCAAAGAAGAGAGGGTGGGTGGAGGTAAGAAGGGTTTGACATACACTGGAGGACAGAGCAGAGTGATAATTCCGCACGTTTTAAATCCTGGCTTTGACACTTATTAGTCATGTAACTTGGAACAAGGTCCTTATCTTTCTGTGCCTCTGTTTCCTAAGGTAGGAGGGTGATAACATTACCTGCCTCACAGGTTCTTATGAGAAGTAATCATTGAAATAACATAATAATTGAATAATATAATAGTTGAAATAGTACACATAAAGCACTTGGAGGGCCTGCCACATAGTGAGCCCCCATGAAAACTGGGAAACTGGGCAGTGGGACGGAATGAGAACTAACTAGAAGACCTGAAACTGAAAAGCCAGTCTCCTCTTGGTGTTAGTTCCCTGAGAGAACTTGGGTGTGGCGTCGACCGAGGGCTGCCCAGCTTTGAGATGCCCCTGCAGTTTAGTTCCTGAAGTCCTTGCCTCTCGCCTCTGCCTCCGAGGGCCCACCTAGCCACGCCAGCCCCTGCCCCATTCCCTGTGCACCCTGCTGACCCAGGTCAGCGCTGGCCTCCAGGGGTGGGGCTGCTGCTTAGGCTGCCCACAGGCCATTTTGAGGGCTGATTGGCTTGGTCCCGACACGTGCAAGGGAATGGAGTCTCAGCAGAAATGTGTGCTTGTTGAAGCAATATTGTGAAATGATAGAGTAATATAGTGAAAGCTTTTCTTTACCCCATTGCTTCATCACGCTCCCCAGAAAAAAGCCCAGTTAACAAGATGGAGACTTCTTTATCATTCCACACTTTTCCGTACTTACACACGCACACACACACACAGACACACACACACAGGGCTATTCTTTTCACAAAAAAAGGGGGGGGGAGATGGGGAGGACCATACTGTTTACAGTCTTCCAAATACGTCACACACACCTTTCCAAGACAGAACACAGAACTCATTTTTACCAACTGCCTATCCTTTCATTGCACAAAGCTCCAAATTTCATTTAAACCACTGCCCCAGTGATAGTTGTTTTGGTTTTTAGTGTTTGTTGTTGATTGGGTTTTTGCCGTGTCTCTCAATGAGCCTGTGAAAATCCTCATACACATGTACAAGTATTTCTGCAAGAAAGATTCTTTGAAATGCAACTGCTGGGTCATAACATGTATGTATTCTTAACTTTTTAATGTTTGCTCCAAACTGAGGTAGAACCCATTTTCTAGATAAAATGCGAATTCTTGTAATGATTGCTGGGCTATATTGCTATGATTGTTATGATTAAAACAACTTAAAACTCGTGATTTGGAGAACGTGGTATTAAGATACAACATTAAGCCAACCACATCCTGTAATTAAAGCTTAGAAGATACATCAGAGAAAGACAAAAAGAACCAGTTCTAAGATATGTGGCTCCCTAATGACATGTATTGGAAGCTAGTCAGTGCCTGATATTTCCCTGTGGTGGCTCTCACAATTACTCTAAGAAGTTGTGTGAGCCCCAGACTTGTTTGAATCAGAATCTTCGGAGGTGTGGCTTGAGTTTGCAAATGTTTCCAGGTGATTCTGAAATATGGTGAGATCAAGAATCATAGGCACACTCCTTGCTAATTTTGCAATTTCTGAAGTCTTAGCAAAAGAAGTAATTCAACCATCACTGGCATGACAATTATAAAAGAACACTAAAGGGCAGTTGTAAATGTAGCGTTTTGTAGATTTTAAATGGACAGAAGTTATAAAAAGATACACAACCTCAAATATTTTTTATTCTCTTGAATTATTCATCACGTAAAAGATGGTTGTTCGCAACGAGGATAAGAGTATTTGTAACAGGCAGATGTCTGATTCCACAGAAATCAAACAATAGAATCAGTTTGGATGTTGAAAAAAGAAAGAACAGATGGAGCCAGGCAGGGTTAATGCATATAGTGTGAATCAAATAGAACTTTCTGAAGCCCCAAACCATGGAAAAAAATGCTTTGGAAGGCCAGGGCTCTCCAAGCTTCAGTTTTTAGGAAGAGATGGGCACAGCCCAGTAAGAGGCAGATAACAAGGCCTGGTAAATGATTGTTATTATGATAGTAGTAAAATCACATCACAAGAGATGAAAAAGCAATAAAAGAAGAGACATCAGCACAGGAGGAGGTCAGGCCAGTGGCCAGCTCCAGTTCTTGTCAAAAGCCAGGAATGATTCATAACGTCATAAAAAGGGATTGCAGAACAGGGGCTTGTGAGAGGCTGTTACAGGATTAAAACCCAGTCCCTCTTCTGCGTGGTGTGTGAGTGCTTTGGCCTTTTTCTTCTTCTCCCACTGGAATCTTTGTGTCAAATGAAAAGTCAGCTATTCTAAACCAGCAAGGAAGATTTCATGCCAGCGTGTGCCGTTGAATTGCACCTCTTTCTAATAGTTAGTGAGCACTCCATATTTCAAGTCGTACTGACTATATAGCCTGATAACACCGTATCCAGTGATCACTAAGTAATTTAGTATTTAGGATTCTCTTTTCTAATTTTGTTACAGAAACAATCTTCCATGCCTTTCCAACCTCTTGCTAAGATTAGGGTATGGTTATGAGAGCTTAGGGAATGTATTCAGTAAAAACCCACAGATGGAGTCAGGTACATCTTGAGAAGTGGAACGGCACCTGGAATCCTACAACTGGAATACAGCAATCAGGACAAGGAAATGAATGATAATCCTATGGATTTCAGCATCCCTGCTCCTGGGCAAGACTGGGCCCCAGGGCTTCCAAGAAGAAATAAACGAGGAGCCCAAAATGAGCTAATCAAAGACGCTGCAGTCAATCCAATCCGAAGAATTAGCCCACAACCAGACAAAGGACTTTGTGTGACAGTAAATAAAGCAAAACAAAAATAGAAACATCCAACCATGACTTTCCAATACCTTCAAGACAGTGATGGGACCCCCTCCTTAGGAGAGAGAATACTCCTGCCTGTATCTCCGTCAAGCATGTGTGTTGAGTATCAGCCTTGCGACCCTTGCTATCTTGACCCCAGTTGTAATTTTAATGGCAGAAAAAAGAATCTTTATTCCTTCCCTCGAAGGTTGTTTAAAAAAATCTCGTGGGCTCTTGTACACATCTTAAAACAAAATTCAAGTTCATTTCATTTTTTCAATAAATATATTTCACCCTAAGAAGATCACTGGAGCACAATAAGAATAAGGCATGAATGGGATAATGCTAGTACCAAAGCTTGGGAATTCCTGAATTCGGAAAAGTATAGAGTACTCCTTCAGAACGCACTAAGGTTAGATTCCCTCAACAGAGGATGTGTGGAGAAGGATACATGGAGAAGGAAATATAGAAAGTAAAGGTACACGGGGACCTGCTCTGGAAAGAAAGAAGGTAACCTGTAGAGGGAAGAAAAGTGTCACACAGAAGTGGAGAGCCTTGAAGATAAAAATGACGATGACTCTCCTACGGGAAGGAGCCCACAGCATGTTCATAGCAAAATCCCTTATAGCACTTGCTCAGGAATAGAGAAAAGAAAATGGGGCAGGGAAATGTCACATGGTATACATTCTAGACAATGTAGCTTTGCTATTTTAGTATTGATTTTTAGTGTTCATTCCAAGACCCTTTGGCTTCTTTGTGGAGCATGCCACACAGAAAGAAATTAATGTAATAACTGCACAAAAAGTGTTAACAAATACACACCAACAGTGACTGTGTCTGCCTCCTAACTTTTGCCCCTTACTGGTTGATCCGAAGCCACCAAAGCTCCCACACCTGTCTGCTGGACTACTGCCCCATAAGAACAGTGGATCCTGATTCTTTTTTATTATTGTCCCTCTAATTGACTAACCATAAAGCTGGTTTGTATGTTTACAAACGTTAAGATCTGGATTGACTTTCCAATCTTCTTCACTCAGTCTCTCAACCGATAAGCGTGGGCCACTTTTCTGCCAAGAGCTCACCTGGTAAGGGCAACCCTTTCTGGCTTTTGGGCTAGATTCTCATTCACATTTCGTAGGTGAATCTTGAAGGTAATGAAAATATGAGTTGGTGGAAAGAATGGGAATAAGAAGACAAAGCACTCCAGAATTTCACTGTGACCCTCTTGCTTTAATATCAACTACCACACATTTACAAAGATCTGTTGTCTGTCTGGGCGCTGTGTGGGGAGGAAGGGAGTGGCCACTCATCACCAACCTGGACCAGTTAACTAAGGAGCAGAGATTAAATGCCTGGGCAGAGGACTTACTCTCTCACCTTGTGTTTGCTATCTTTTCCCGTTCCATTTCAGGGATGGTGGGTCCCACACGTTGATCCCTACTGTGTTTCTAACATAGCCAGCCAGCGTTTAATGGGGAAAGGCAAAGAGGGACTGACAACTATTTCAGCCTTTTCCTCTAAGTGAACATTCTTTTTTTCCTTCCCTTCTGCATTATCGTGCTACGGTACTTTAAACTTCTCCCATCATTAAGCCTTCTGAGTGAAATATTGAACTGATTAATGTGGCATTTTCCACTAAAATGTTCCAGGAAATGTTGCACCTTACCAGTGGGATGCTTTTGAATAATGTAATCTCCTTAGTATAATTAAAACTAAGTTCTGAAGTTAGTACCTTTTCTCCCTGGAGACACTCATCAAAATGTCAAGTGTTCCTTCTAGTAGAACTGCAATCCCATAATACAAACAAATATATTACCCATTGCTCCTTACTAGCAAGAGGCCCTGGCTGCATTTTTTTTGTCACTTCGTGTCTAAACCTGAAGAAGCCACATAAGAACTATGGTTACCGGAAGCTGTTGTGACATGAATACCCAGAAAAGTGTTCTGCGCTCACTGCCTGGTTTGCATTTACTAATATTTCTTTTGACTGTTTGTCCTCAACAGATGAACTTTTTGTTGTTGTGTTGTTATTTATGTGTAGAGAAAGTGTAGCTCTAAAAGCCTTTGGCTCTCCTAGGTTTTTGCTTAGTTTTACAGGGGAGGAAAAATCAGAGACGCACGCCCTCTTCTGGTGGAGAAGCACTTAGAAGAAGGACTGTGCAAACCTAGCAGGGTTTTCACTCGGTCTTTGAAGACTGCTTGCTACCTTTTGGGATGAGTACTGGGTGTTGTATGGAAACCAATCTGACAATAAATCTCATATATTGAAAAATAAATAAAGCAGGGTCACTAAAAGCAAAAAAAAAAAAAAAAGACTGCTTGCTATATGGTGAATAATAACCGAATAATCGGCGTTGTTGTCGATGTTTCCAGAATTCTTCTCTCTAAGGACAGGATGAGGTCTGGCTTCAGAGAGTTGGTCCCAGCTCGCTGGCTTTTAAATGCTCTAGAATAAGGCAGGTGGGTGCACCATTACCCAGGTGAGCAGGGAGGTTATTGAGAGGGATGATGTCCTTCTCTGGAACAGATATTAAATCTAAGACAAGGGTAAGTTCATTCAACAGATTGAGGAGACTTTCTTCTGAGCAAATAGCTGAGAGAACCCAGCTTTTTTTTGCTAATTACTGGCTTTCTGTAGAAAAACTTGTTATTTTCTGATGATTGTTAAGTACTCCAATATTTTGCTTCCTCAAGATCATAGAATCTCTGAGAGCCCACACCACCTTTGAGGCGCCCTGTGCCTAAATAAAGTGGCCTTGCCAGTCTCCATCTGGGAAGTGACAAAGGAAAGCGCAGACTCTCAGAGACAGAAGGAGCCCAGCAGGACTTTGAAAGAGAAATATTCAGTGCTGGAGCGTGCTTCTTACCAAATAATGCTTTCATTCTCTAGAAAACATGCATCTTTCCCGTCTTTCCCTTGGGAAGGCCAGGCTGGCTGCACTTCACTTTGCCAGCCACCTAGTCATTAGCAAGCAATGAGTGACAGGACAGAGAGGCAAAAGGAAGTGAGCCTGCACAGGGGAATTATGAGAGGAGTGGCAAGGAGGAGAAAGTATCCAAGTATCAGGCTGGATGCTGTTCTGTTCACCGGGAGCTTCAGGGTGAGGAGAAAGGTGAGGCCATCAGGGCCACGGAAGGCTGTCTGCTGGCCACACACTTGTGGGCATGTGTACCTGGGGATTTGTGCGGCTGAGCGTGTGCACACCCGTAGCGCTGGCTGGAGAAGATGATTTTCTACATCTGATTTATAGGTAATCTATCTCGATTTCCAATGATGGAAATGCTGGGAGCAAATAATTCCAGAAAGAAGTTCTCTGAACATCCGTGTTAAAGCCCTTTGATGGCAAATATTAGAAACCCTCTTTAACTTAACGAAACACGGAACTGATGGGGAAGAATCCTGGAGTGTCTCATACAATCCCAGGGCAGGAGTGACACTGGGGGCTGAGCTGCTTGTTTTTCTGGAGCTGTGAATGAAAAAGTGAAGAAGTCAGGCAGCCGTCCTTGCTGCCTGCCTAGCTCTGTTCCCCCGGCGCCACATGCTGTCTAGTCTTTCTGCTTGCTTTATACCAGCTTTTTCCTTCTCTCTATAATCTCTGCTTCGTGGTTGTGTGTCCAAACATGGGGGCCATGGCCCCAGAGCTTGATTGTGCTTGGTTCAAATGACCCATAAAACTGAATACCTGGTATCCATTCATTCTGATCCCATATTTCCAGGAGAGACAGTTTGCTCCATCCTGCATTGTCTCCCCTGTTTTCTAGGCAGCCACAAAAAGAAGGAAAGGTCATGGACTATAAACGTGGCTGTCAGGATTCACCCCTACCATGAAGGAGATATGTCTTAGAGAAGAGGCTTATGGACCGGAAAGAAGGTCTAATGGTAAATGCACTTTCACATTGACTCTAAAGGACCATAAAGTACAGCTGAAGTGACTTTATGAAATGGCAAAGTAATGAGCAATTTTTTAGAAAAAAAAAATACTGGAATTGTGCCTGTTTCTGAAAACTTTTTCAAAGGGGCATCAGCATATATTCTCTACCAGGAAAGATAACTAATTTGGAAGTTAGAGGATCTGAGCACTGTTCCTGTCTCCACCAAACCAGCTCTATGAACAAATGTTGTAATCCCCTCACACGGTTTCCTCATCTCTAACTGAGAAGTAGTAGTTGCTGTATTTGTGTCATAGGGCTAGATGAGAGGGGAATATACCACTGTACATATGGGAGAGTAGGAACTGGGAAGAGTTTGGGGTTCGGTGACTAATAATTACAGGTCACATAGGGACCTGGGACTACAAGGTTGGAGATAGGAAAGAAAACCAGTGGAATTGCCCCAGCCACCATCAGCCTTGTCTGTGGTCCTCTGGAGGAATGAAGCTGTGAATGCTCGAAGTCTCCCAAAGCCAGAGAAGTGCTTATGATTGTTAAGGTAGGACTTACAATTAGTAATGAAAACAAGGTTATCGCTTCTCCACCTTTTGGCTAAGATCAAGTGTAATAATAAAAATAAGCTGGAGAACAATGTTCGTGGTGAAATAGGGAGCTCTCACTAATGCCCCCTGGATCTGAAAGGTGGCAAATCCAAGCCTGGTTTGTTGGGTCTAACCCTTTGTTTACCAAAGCGATTCACTGAGACTTTGCTGAGTTAAGGCTGGTTACTCTCACCCACGGTGTGGAGGGGCAGGGGCAGGGGCAGGAAAAGGCCAATCTTCTGGCAAATGCATCTTCCCAAGTTTGTTGTGAAGATCTGATAAGATTATGGACATAAAAAGGCTTTAAAGACTGGAAAGAACTACACACATGTAAATTATTATAATCATGATGATTACAATGTCATAAGGGGAAACCATCGAATCAGTCACGCAAATGGGTGCACATACTCAGCACCTAAAAGTTATCAAGCAGAGAGCCTGAAGCAATTTGATCATCTTCTTTTTCTTGTAAGTTCCTTCTCATTCAGCTCTTGTGGGTTTGTGCATCTATAAAATCAGAAGATATATTTGGCCTCAGGCTACTGCTTTCTCAGCTGAATGGAGGAAAGCCTTCTTTGATTATTTGTATTCCAAATCTGTCATGAAAGGGAAAAGGTATGTCTGTCTCTGAGACATACACTACACTACCTACCAAGTGTTCCAGAGAAATGCCAAATGAGAGCTGGATTCTCATTTCTTCTTTGCGTTCTTTGCAGCCAGGATGGGGGGATGTGTTCAAGAGGTGAAAGAGAAGAAGAGAGACAGAAGGCAGAGGCTAAGGGCAGAGAGGGACATAGTCAGAGACAGAGATGAATGATTCTGTGTATAGTGGGTTGTCATGAGGCTCAACAGAGTTTAAATAAAAGGACAGCAGTCATTCCTGCAGCTAAGTAATGTTACGGACCCTGAAGTACCATTATCTTACATCTGAAACCAGGAAGAGGCACGTAAGAGGCACTTTCAGATAGCAACGTATACAACCTGTGATTTTTATTAAGATTTTTTTTTGGGTACTCTCTACACACAAGATAGAGCTCGAACTTAGAACCCCAAAATCAAGTCACGTGCACCACTGACTGAGCCAGCCAGGCACTGCTACAGCCTGAGATTTTAGGTCAAAGATAACCATTTTTGAGCAGTGAACAGACTGGACCCCGGACTAGAAGACTGTGGTGGAGGATTATGGAAGTTTTTCCAGTCAGTTCATATGGGGTATAAGTAGAAATGGGAAGAGAGTCTTTTTATTTATTTTACTTTATTTTTAAGATTTTATTTTTTTAATGTTAATTTTCTTCTGAGAGAGCACACGTGAGGGACAGGTAGAGAGAGGGGGACAGAGGATCCAAAGCGGGTTCTGCACTGACAGCAGTGAGCCCAATGTGGGGCCCGAACTCACACACGGGAGATCATGACCTAAGCTGAAGTGGGACACTCAACCAACTGTGCCACCCAGGTTCCCCTCAAGATTTTACTTTTAAGCAATCTCTACACCCAATGTGGGGCTTGAACTCACAACCCCGAGATCAAGAGTTAAACGCTCCAACTAAGCCAACCGGCGCCCCAGAAAAGAGTCTTTTTAAATGACAATAGAAGGGTGGATCCTTTGAAATTAGATAAACTTTATACTTCATGAAATAAAAGATGATGGAAACTCCAAGACCTATGTCAAGCTTATACGCAATATTTTCCCTCTCTCTTTTAAACTTAACACATCACTCAGAAAAGTACTGCATGTTATAAAGTGAGGAGGCTAATAGGTACACAAGACCATCAGTTCCATTACATTATAGTGGTTACCTGTGTAAGACATGACCCTGGCCCCAAGCAACATGCAGTAGACTTGAGGAAGTAAGAAAAACGCAACAGGAGATTACCCATATCAATATTTAGCATACCATATGCCTGGCACAGAGTGCGGATTCCGAGAGGATCAGATGTTAGTTTTATTATGGTTGTTACTGTTGATTTAAGATTACTCTGAGATGCATAAGAATGATGTTAAGAAAAACATCCTCTGGGGTGCCTGGGTGGCTCAGTCGGTTAAGTGTCCGACTTCGGCTCAGGTCATGATCTCGCAGTTTGTAGGTTCAAGCCCCGCATTTGACTCTGTGCTGACAACTCAGAGCCTGAAGCCTGCTTTGGATTCTGTGTCTCCCTTTCTCTCTGCCCCTACCCTGCTCATGCTATGTGTGTCTCTCTCTCTGTCTCTCAAAAATAAGTAAACATTACAAAAAAGTTAAAAAAAAAAAAGAAGAAGAAGAAGAAAGAAACACATCCTCACTGGTTACATTGTCACTGTCCACCTTCTTCCTAGCCCATGTAGGGGACCAGGACATCTTGACGATGAGCCAGTGCCCAAGGGTGATCTCCAGGGGCAGAAGGATAGGGGTTAGACATCTATCTACTAGAGGCTGTCTGGAACATGAAAAGTCAGAATGGAGAGACCAAGCCAAGGCCTCAAGAAATGCCAAGAGTCAAAGCCAGGGAATGGGGGCCAAAAGCCAAATCCAAACACTGCTGGTGAGCAGGAGAAGACTTGGCTCAGGAGCCAGGTAGAGTCCACAGTAGAAAGGAAGCCAATTTGGAGCAAATCAAGGAGGATCCCAGGAGGTTGTCCAAAACAGTGCTGGAATAACCTTCTATAGGCCATTGGGCATGGCTATTTAACTATCACAGAGCTAAAGAGCCAGGACCCACAAACAATACTGTAGGAGAAAGAAAAAGAAAGAAGAAGAAAGAGAGAAAGAAAGAGAGAAAGAAAGAAAGAAAGAAAGAAAGAAAGAAAGAAAGAAAGAAACAGTTGATGGAACCAAAGAAAAGAAATCATGATTTGTTACTGAATGTAAAGAGAATATTACAGATTGGAAAAGAGGAAGAGGCAACATTTGCCAGTTCTTACCTGTAAGTTTATAAATTAAAAGCAGAGGAAACCTTTTCTATTAGGCTCCTTATTTGTAAGTAGGGTATGCTGACTGGTAGTTCTGTGTTTATCTGCACTTCCTAAAATGCTGGCCTTTTATTCAAACTCACTAGATTCATAGTAATGGCCATTCTAGACCTTATGTCCAAAAAACATGACTCTTCTTAAGATAAACAAGAATGATAAATAGGAAAATAATCTTACAAAGTTATCCTAAAAAAATTAAAATGCAGGTAACTTATTATACTTTTTAGTTACACTTTTAAATATTAGGATTATGACTCATTTCCTTATTTTCCTCACCCCTTCTCTTAGCTCTTAGCTCCTTCTCACAGGAGTGGCAGGGAAAGAGGAAGCTTTGTGTCAGAAGACTTTAGATTAAGGTCTGGTTCTATCTAGCTCTGTGACCTTGGGAAGTCACTTAGTGTTTCCAAATATATGAAATGAGAGTGATGATACATGTCCTTACTACATAAAGGAGCAAATGTGTGCAGTGGATGAGAATATATACTAAAGAGTGTTATAAAGTGTGCAAAGTCCTACACAGGTAATAAGCCAATTTCAGAGGTCACAGAACTATAGTTGGAAGGGAACTTAATACCATCCTGTCCTAAGACTCTCATACCTTTGAAGGTGAAGGACTTGTCTCGGTCATTTCAGGCTGCCATAATGAAGTACCAAGACTTGGTGGCTTATAAACAACAGGCATTGGTTTTTCACACTTCTAGGGCCGGAAGTTCAAGCTCAAGATGCCAGCATAGTTGAGTTCTGGGGATGGCCCTCTTCCAGCTTGCAGACTGCCCCCTTCTGCCTTTTCGTGGTACCCTCAAAAGGTGGGAAGAGAGCAAGAGAGCTCTCCAGGCTCCTGTTACAAGGGCACTACCCATTTGTAAGGGCTCCAACTTCATGACCTACTCACCCCCCCAAAGGTCCCACCTCCTAATACCATCACTTTAGGGGTGAAGATTTCAACATGTGAATTTGGCGGAGGGGACACAGATGTTCAGTCCATGACACACATTTTCATCAAATAAAGTCATATATAACAAATAAAAACAAGAGCTGTTCTAATAAGACAAGGAACAGGAGGTACCACATCCCAGCTAGATTTCTGTCACACTGGGCCCCCTCCCCACAGCCCCACCTCTACCACTGGAGAGGAGAGGACAGGAGGATGTGGCCTTAGGTATTACTCAGTGCACAAATTTTAAAACCCACCCATCTATTCCAAACCTCTTAAGTTATAATTGAGGAAACTGAGGTCACAGAATGGGTTACAATCTGTCCTGCTATAAAGTGTTTCTAAAACACCAATTAGCTTATACATGCTTCCTGACATCAGGTAAATGTAGATATTATGTTAGTTTATATATGTTTTTTCTTACGCAAGGGGAGCCAGAATATCAGGAGAAAATAAAAGGAAAAGCCCTCAGTTTAGCTGCTGTACAGGCAGGAGCCCTTTTTAGCTCTATTTGAAATGTATGAATGAATGAATGAATGAATGAATGAATCAGATGTACCTGTGTGGCTCTCAGCTTGTGACAGGCTACACTTGTTCTTGTGCCCACCTTGATAGCAGCCCCACTAGCTCAGACTTGTGCTTCCATCTATATTATCTCAAAGGCTCCAAAGTCAGTATTTCCACTCTGTTAATTTTGTGCTTTAATAATATTCTCTGGTGTAGCCTCTGGCCACACTGAATGCCTGAGTTATGCCAAGAATCTACACAGGTACTACCATAACAAAATAACTTAGGCTAGGTGGTGTAAACAACAGAAATTAATTTTTTTTCACAGTTCTGAAGGCTAGAAGTCCAAGATCAAGGTGCCAGCAGAGTTGGTATCTGGTGAGTCCTGGCTTCCAGATGGCCATCTTTTCACTATGTTCTCATGGAGAGAAAGAATGCAAGCTCTCTGGTGTCTCTTCCTCTTTTCTTAATGACACCAGTCCTTATAGCATTAGGACCCCACCCTTATAACCTCATTTAACCTTAATTGCCTCCTTAAAGGCCATATCTCCAAATGCTCACATTGGAACTTAGGACTTCAGCATATGGATGGGGGTGGGGTGGGGGGAGGAGACAATTCAGTCCATAAGAGACATTGTTAGCATTCTTGTTAGTGTTACATCAGGTATTGTTGGTCTATCCCTCACTCTGTATTTCCCATAAGGCTGAAAAGATAGATTTTAATGCTTAGTGTTGGTAAAAATATGGAGAAATAACCACTCTTTTACATTTCCCAAGATAAAATAAAATTGGCACAACCTTTACGTGTGGAAATTTAACAATACGTATCAAAAGCCTAAAAATTCTGCATATCCCTTGACTCAGACATTCTCTTCCTAGTCATTCATCCTAAAAAAATGAACCTGTAGCTTCCAGGATATTTACCATAACATTCGAATTTGGAAAAACTGGAAGTACTGTAAATGTTTAACAATAGGGGACTGATATATCACTTGATGAAATTCTGTAAAGCTATTAGGATAATAATATGGAGCATGGACCATGGAAATACACACTTAATACCATAAGTGAATAAAAGCGAATTTTAAATTATGTAACATATCCCATATGATTCCTTTTTTACTAAAATATTACACTGTAGGTTTTAGGTATACTTAGAAGAAATGTTAAAACATTACCTCTGGGTGCTAAGACTAAGGCTGACATTTATTTTACCCTTTCTGTTTCCTCTTATTTTCCACAATGAAAAAGCAACACATTTATAAAAAAAAAAAACTTATGTGTAAATATTTACATAGAGATACATATATAGGTATATATGCACCCACATACATATGCACACACACACTTGTGTTTAAACTGTTAGAGGAATAGGAACCCTAAGGTAAATTAGTACTTTTATTTCAAACGATCATGTGCATCCATCACCCATTTCATAGAATCCTCTGCATGCTATGAATTCCCTGGAGAATCTTCTCCTTCTTTCAATTGAAGAAGCAGCAAAGGGATTACAGCAATAACAAAAGTCTATTTCCAAACAAATAGTCCTCGTTAGACAACCAATCACCTCATTTTCCCTTATTTTCCATCCTTTCAAAAATCAAGGAAAGAAAAGAGGAACCAATACAGCTTAACAGTAACACTTTCTTAACAAATTCTTTTCTGCTGTTTTCCACATGTTCGGTAGCTTGAGAGGCCAAGGACTATCCGTAGGACTGTTCTGAAAGGTGATTTTAAACATCAGCATCATTCTTGTCAAGTAAAGATAGCATTTCCTTGGGAGACTTGAATGGTTCCCTGAGAGTGGTTCAGGTCTCTGAGCCAAATATGTATCTAGGCACTGTGGTGGGGAGTATTTGCCAGTGAGGATATCAATGCCCAGGTACACATGCACTATGTGTTTTGCTACGAATGTTTTCCCAGTAAACAAGAGTTCAGCCATCAAAAGAAAGGGAATGCTAATTTTAAATCAATTAAATTCAAACAGAAAGGCTTCCTTTGGGTATAGTTGCCTTTTTAGTAAGCACACTAATTTTGGAGACTTGTAGTATTTACCCACAAATTGGTTTTGAAGGATCTGTGGCATTGAGAAGTTGAAGTCGAACCAGTCTCTCCTGCAGCTCCTTCCCAGTCCATGAATTATTGAGGGTGGAATTTAATGGCGCCATTATTGTTCATCACTCTGCTCTGGTCGATACAAATGCATGCTCTATCATTGTTGCATAATAGAGCATCCGTATGTAAGGTTCACGGACATGAAAGGGGATGCCCAGGAAATCAGGAATCACATGGTTTTGTGGATCCCTCTTCCAGTCACATTAGGACCACTAAACAGAAGGAAATACATCAGCTGTTGGCCAAGATATCAGTCTGGAAAGGAGAATGGACTCTGGACTCTGGGATCTGTCCAAAGTGAAGCAGACCCAGCACTAGACCTCACTTAAAAATGTACCTCTGGCCTTGAGTGGCCTCTGTGGCCACATGGGAAGGGAGAAGTAGCAGAGCTTGAATCCCTGCTGGTCCAGCTCAATCTAAGGGAGGATCATGGTTTGGAGCGTACAGAGAGGAAAATAGTTGGATCACTTCCACCAAATGAAACGGCTCCCAGAAATGACAACTGCAGCCCGGCATGTGAAACAAACAGATCAAAGGTGGTACAAGAATTCCTGCAAATGATTGCTCACCTTCCAATTCATGAGTCACTTAACATCCAGTGTTTGGGGTTTAGATTTGCTGTCATTGTTTTTATTGTTGTCTGGGGTGAGTTATTGGATTGAAAGCAATTTGGATATTGTCTCTCTCCACGGGGTTCTGCAGCCAAAAAGAGATTGATGAAAAGCAGGGGTTTGGGGCCAGTGATTCCAACACAGCTTTCCTCAGAGCAATACAAATGATAAGGCTGTTACTTGGGAAAACAACAGTCTGTAAGAGTGATTTCATTGTCTCTGATGGGGAAGGGTGGGCATAAACATTAAGTACAGTTCATGACTTTGGGGAATGACGGATGATAGGATGGTACGGAGTCTTGTTTCCTCATAAGGATTCCTCAATGTTTGCAAAAGCCATATTTTTGTACGGTTCAGGAAGCAGCAAGACAACTTGGCGGTCGTCCTTGACATTGGTACAACACTTTAAATTTTACCAAACACTTTAGTACACATCATCACAATCAATTCTCAAACTCACACCCTAACTAGGAGGACAAGCACTCCTATTTTAGCAATGAAGAAATGAAGGTTCAGGGAGGTAAATGACTGGCCTCAGTTTACCCAGTCAAAAATGTTCCTTCCGATCTACCACCATGCCCACTCATAGAGTGGATGTCAGGAGACTGAACATCCATTATTTGTTTCTAACCAACTATTTCATGATCATGTATTATATCTCAGTTCCCTTTCTATACTACAGGATTATTAATAATCATGTAACAATACTTATTTTAAAATAAGAGTTGTATTACTGAAACCTGGAAACATTTTTTAGAAGCCTATCAGAATAAATTAGAAGCTTCAAGTAATTTCTTAACCCATTGGGTAAGCTCCATTTGAATCCAACAAGAACAGCAACCATCAGCTGAAAGATGGTCCTCCCAAGCCCTCAATTTTGAACCACAATCTCAATGGAAGATGCTCCAACTATATTCTAAGGGAAGAGCAATATCATCTCAATCTTGGATTTATGTTCACAAATATTTTCGCAAACATTATTCAGAAATAATAACACTGGTCTGCTTTTTGGGTTGCATTAGCAACAACCAAGTATTTTTACATACATGATTTGGTTTGATCCTCATTCCACCCTTGAAGACAGGTGAAGATAAGCATTCTTACCATCTGCCACTGGAGCCCCATTGGGAAGGGGGGCACACTAAGACTGAGAGAGGGCACATGTCGCCCCAGGAACATGCATCAGATCACTAGAAGCTTGCAAACCTGAGTTTGAATCGTATGTCCACCACTTGCTGGTATAAAGGCCTTGTGGCAAGTTTCTGAATCTCTCTGAGCTCAAGGAAAACCATAGTGAACTTACAAGACAGGCCAGTTACTTACCTGCCCTTTCTCAGTTATGCACCCACCCTCCCCATTGAGCTGTGTGAGGCTAGAGCTAGAAACCTATAGCCCACTGCTCTCAGACTCCCTCACCAGTGACTTCCTATTAGTTTTTGCCAGTAGCAAGCGCAGGTCTGATATCAGAGGGTAGAAGCAGAGGAGAAGCTGTTCTACTTTCTTGGTTTGCCAGCATCTCTGGCAGTGGCTGTTTCCTTCTGTAGTTCTAGCTCCTACAATGGGGCTTCTCCCCATTAGCTTCTCTGTGGTCCTAGTCCATTAGCAGGTGGGCTCCAGGACTCTGCCACCTTGATCTTCTCTCTTTTGTTCCCCTAGCCCTGGAAGTAGGACTGATTCCTGAAGCTACTAGTTTTGGGGAATGACCTCTTCTTTCTAATTGTTCCCCCAGCACATAATCCTCCCGTTTGTTTTTATAACCCATCCAAAACATATATAACCAATTTCTTGTATTAAACTTCTTTGAAATACCTAAATTGGGCTCTTTTTTCTTATATCCATCCTGACTGACACACAAAAGAACCCAGCACAAGAACTGCCACATAGCTAATGTGTAAACGTCAAACAATTAAAAATAAAAAGGCTTGCCAATGTTTCATGTTGGGTACCACAAATGGAATGTACTCCCCCGGTGCCCTACCACTGGAGCTTTGCGTTAGGTGTGATAGCTATATGGGAATTGTCTCCACTCACAGATTGCTTCCAAATACCTAAAAGTTTAAGATTTTTAAATGATGCATGCACCAATTTAATGTAATCTCCAAAACAGGGATGATAAAAGTACTGACCTACCTCATAGAGCTGGTTGGAACAAGTAATTAGCTCTCATAAAAACACTTCAACCACCTAAAGTACCTCATAAAAGTTTATTATGAGTAGTAATGCTAATAGTTAAACATATAATGATGGGCACCAAATGGGCACGCTCCACAAACTGATGGTGTGTTAAATTCTCTTTACGATCTCACTGTTGTTTAGCAGTTCATATGTTGAGAGCTCTTCACAGCTGTAAATTAGTTAATCCCCATGACACTCACTCCTGAGAGATAGGTCAGTATGATTTTCCATTACTATGGCAACAAATCCTATGTAAATGTCCAATGATAGAAGTCGAAGATGAGAAACAAGAAAGGTTAAGTGACTTGTTCAAGGCCACACATCAAGTAGGTGGCAGGGTCAGCTTTAAAATGCAGAAGAGCTGACCCCAAAGCACACGCCAGTCCACCTGGTCAGCACTGAGGGGATCACTGACATTCATTTGCTTAGAAATTTGGTGAAACAGAAAATATCAATATGGTCTATATCTTGGAACAAAATATGAACAATTACAGTGTGCAGGCATATAATTAAATGACTGTATTTTGTTAGTCCATCAATGACAGGCAGTAGCAGGAAGGGCAGCATGAATTCTAAAGCCAGACCTTTCGAATTCATACCCCACCTCAGCCTCTGTCCCATACTCGCTGCACAAACTTGGTCAAGCTACTTGACTGCTCTGAACCTCAGTTTCAAAGCCTAATAGTGGTAAAATGAAGCTAATAATAGGATCTACTTCACATGGTTATTGTGAGGATTTAATGAAAAGCACTTAGAACAAGTAGACAATAAGCTTTCAATAATTGTCAGCTATATTAGATAGATGGACCCCATTACGGAAGAAATATTTATTGCTTTCCAACAATGTTGTATCAAGTACAGAGATGCTTAGGAGACAGACCCTGCCTTCAATGAGCTTTCAGTATAACAGGTTTGTACAGTGTGTAACTTGCCACACAATCTAAGGGGACATCCTTCTGATATGGTACCATTAATCGTTCAAGCAAGGCCACATGTTTTCAAAGCAAATGATATCATTCCTCAATTCTCTGACAGGGAGTACTCAATCTGCTCCTTTCCTCGCCTGCCCTTGTGTTTCTCTTGTCATTTAACTAACTTTATTTACCCTTGTGTAAGAAGGCAGAACACGAACTGTCACTGAAAGGTTCCACGTGTTAAAGAGAGTGCCATGGGTGTTCAAGGAAATAGGTTCATTTCTGGCTGAAGTGGTTAGGCAAGAGGTGGGACTTGAACTTGGTCTTAAAAGATAAGTCTGGTTTTAAAACCCAAAGACGGCTGTGCCATTTGGTGGGGGAGGTCGGGAGAGTGGATCAAGGGAGTGAGTGGGCAGACAGGATCAATAGGAAACCAGACCTTAACAAAGGAAGAATGGAAGAATGTTTATTGAACACCTGTTATGATCCAGTAACTATGTCTGCACCTTACAATACTGATAAATGACCCTACTGGGACCCACATCAATTCACCTATTTCAAGTATGAGGCAATGCAAAAGAAGCATTGATGACCTTAAGAGTAGAGAGCCTGGGGGTGCCTGGGTGGCTCAGTCGGCTCAGGACTTCGGCTCAGGGCATGATCTCACAGTTTGTGAGTTCAAGCCCCACATCGGGCTCTATGTTGACAGCTCAGAGCCTGGAGCCTGCTTCAGATTCTATGTCTCCCTCTCTCTCTGCCCTTCCCTGCTCGCACTCTGTCTCTGTTTCTCTCAGAAATAAATAAATGTTAAAAAAAAAATTTAAAAAAGAGTGGAGAGCCTGACACAAAGTGGAACTTTTGTGAGATTACTCTAGGTATAGTATTTAGGGAGATTGAACATGCAGTCTAGGAGAAGCCAGATAAGGAAATTTATAGCATGTGAGGAGGGAGGACAGCTGGAATAGAATGGTGATGTCAGACTGGAAGGGAAGGGGTGGATGGGAGAGCTGCCTAGTGACTCAAAGCTCTCTCTGCATAATAGAATCACCAGGACATAGATTTAGAACTAATGATACATAAATTCACTGACTGTGGTATACACAGTACATGGGTATCAAAGGTACCCTTTAACGCTTATGCTAAAAAGAAACCAGATATAAAGAGTTAATTAAAAATGGAGAGCTAAGGGCATTTTTTATTATGATAAAAACATATATAAAGTTTGCCATCTTAAGTATGTTTAAGTTTGCAGTTCGCTTGTGTTAAGTACATTTACCTTCTTGTGAAACAGATCTTTAGAACCTTTTCGTCTTGCAGAACTGCAATTCCATAGCCATTGAACAACAGCTATCCAGCCCCTGGTAACCACCATTCTACCTGCTACATCTATGAATTTGACTGCTTTGCATACCTCAGATAAGTGGAATTACATAGTCCTTGTCCTTTTGTGACTGGCTTGTCTCACCTGGCATAATGCATCATACTTCACCCATGTTACAGCATGTAACAGAATCTCAACTTTTTTAAGAGTACATAGTAGTATTCCATTGAATGTCAGGCATATCACATCTTGTTCATCCATTCAATAGTCGGAATGTTTGGGTTGCTTCCATCTCTTACCTATCATGAGTGGTGCTGCCATGAACATGGTTATGTAAATATCTATTCAAGACCTTCCTTTCAGTTCTTGTGGGTATATACCCAGAAGTGGGAATTCTGGATCATATGGTTGTTCAATTTTTAATTTTTTTAGCGGCTTCCACACTGTTTTTCAGAGTCGTTGCACCCTTTCACAGTCCCACCAACAATGCACAACTTCTCCATATCCCTGCCAACACTTACAGTGTTCTGGGTTTTTAATAGTAGCTACCCTAAAGGGTGTCACTAGGAGCAATTTCTTAAAGGTATAGGTACAAAGGGGCACCTGGGTATCTCAGTTAAGCATCTGACTTCAGCTCAGGTCATGATCTCGTGGTTAGCATGTTCGAGCCCCACATCAGGGTCTGTGATGACAGCTCATAGCTGGAGCCTGCTTCAAATTCTGTGTCTCCGTCTCTCTTTCTGACCCTCCCCTACTCATTTTCTGTCTCTCAAAAATTAATAAATGTTAAAAAAATTAAATAAAAAGATGTAAGTTCAAAAATAATTTCTGGGGCGCCTGGGTGGCGCAGTCGGTGAAGCGTCCGACTTCAGCCAGGTCATGATCTCGCGGTCCGAGAGTTCGAGCCCCGCGTCAGGCTCTGGGCTGTCGGCTCGGAGCCTGGAGCCTGTTTCCGATTCTGTGTCTCCCTCTCTCTCTGCCCCTCCCCCGTTCATGCTCTGTCTCTCTCTGTCCCAAAAATAAATAAACGTTGAAAAAAAAATTAAAAAGTAATAATAATAATAATAATTTCTGAAACAAAACTATTTATCATCCTAAATACCAAAATAGTTTTGAAACGAATGAAAACAAATTGTATAGAGAAGCAGCAAATCTAACATAAACATAAACATAATAATAATAACAAAAAATAATTGGCAGAGTTGAGACCATCAACTGTATCGGTAAATATGTATAATAAACCTTAATTCACTTGTTAAAAGATTCTCTATCTGGCTCACAAAGCAAGACCCATGTATATGCTCTACTCAGGAAATGCAATACAAAGGAATTCACAAAAGCTGAAAAGAAAGGAACAAGCAAAACTTTTCTAGGCAAGCGGAAACAATAAAAAAGGAGGTTTGCACTCCTGATATCATCACATATATTCCCCGGGGGTGGAGGGCAGGCAGAGCAAACTGCATTGTGTCTATGTTAAATCCCTTATTCGGGTAATGCCACTGTGGTCATGAAAGAGAATATTCTTTTTTTTTTTAATGTTTATTTATGAGAGAGAGAGAGAGAGAGAGAGAGAGCTAGGGAGGGGCAGAAAGAGAGGGAGGCAGAGAGGATCCAAAGCAGGCTCTGTGCTGTCAGCTCAGAGTTGGACCTGGGGCCCGAACCCAAGAAGCATGAGATCATGACCTGAGCTGAAGTTGGGATGCTTAACTACCTGAGCCTCCCAGGCTCCCCAGAGAATATTATGAATTTTAGGAAGTACATACTGAAGGACTTTTAGGGATAAAGGACTCAATCTCAAAAGAGTCAGAAAAAAATTGAGAGAATGATAAAGAAAATGGTGCCGCATGGCTTCTTGCACCTTTTTGGCAAATAGGAAATTTTACCAACATAAAAATTTTTTTAATAATAACAATAATAATATGTAGCTCTAACTCCCTGGAACTTTGAATTCTCTCAGCCGCAAAATGGAGCCAAGACCATGATAGTTTTTAAAACTCTCCAGGGAATTCTAACGTGCGTTCAGAGTTGAGAGCCAATGTAGCAATCAATCCATGGCATTCAATCACTGGCTGGATGTATGTGGTAACAAAAGAGGGAGAGCTGGCCCCCCAAGATATCCAAGTCTTTATTCCCAGAACCTATGAATGTTATGTATACGGCAGAAGGGACTTGGCAGATGTGATTAAATTAAGAGTCTTGAGACAG
Source organism: Lynx canadensis (assembly GCF_007474595.2). Lineage (NCBI taxonomy): Eukaryota > Metazoa > Chordata > Mammalia > Carnivora > Felidae > Lynx > Lynx canadensis. Next base: position 129,903,176 of record NC_044303.2, read on the forward strand.
GGAGATTATCCTAGATTACCTAGGCAGGCCCTAAATGTAATCACAGTGTCCTTGTAAGAGAAAGGCAGAGGGAGATTTGACTATAGAAGTAGCTGTGGATGTGACAATGGAAGTGAGAAGTTGGCAGAAGATGTAGCCAAGAGCTAAGGAATGCCACAGCCACCAGAAAGTAGAAGAGCCAAGGAACAGATTGTCTCCTGGATCCTGCAGTAGGAACAGCCCTTGATTTCACACCTTTGTTTTAGCCCTGCAAAACTCATTTCAGATCTTGGCCTCCAAAAGTGTCAGAGAATAAACTTGTGTTATGCCACTATGTTTGGGTAATTTATTACAGCAGCGATGGAAAACTAATATGAAGACTTAAATGTTTTAGAGATAAAGGGATAAAAGCGGTTCCATGAACAGAAGTATGACCTGTTCAAGAGGGTTGACTGAGTTTTATAGCCATGCATTTTCTGAACCCCTGAAAAGAATGGGAAAGTGGATAATCAGGGGATGGACATTTCAAACAAATTTCTAGAAGATGAAAAAGAGGAAGGGGACATGCCGATAGGTGAAACAGACACACGGAACCACATTCCAAAACATCTAATTTAGGAGATTGCAGAGATCTTCCCCGAGGCCTCCCTGTAAGCCTCAGAGCCTAGAGTTGACATTTAAGATGGCAGGGCATGGTCATACATTGGGCTAACAGAGGATTCTTTGAACATCTACACACAAAACAGTTGTGTCAGGGAGCACCATCTCCCTCTTCTTCTCTCCTCTTGCTACACACAGCCCAGCATCCCTGACAAAAATTCTGGAGGGCTCCTCTTTAAGGAAACTGAATAAATATTGATTGGGAGAAGCCAAGATTCTGTGCTGGATGTTTCTGCTCAGAGATATGCTCTCCTCATTTTGACCTGAGGTAGGGGGTCCTGACCTGCTTAGCCCAGAGCAAAACCTGCCAGTGATGGACCCCAGACCTGTACACTGTGATCAAGCTGAAGATGTTCATGTATAGAGCAGAGGAGATCTATATCACCTACTTAGTCCTTGTCTTTTCAATATGAATGGGCAATGAGTCCATTAGAAACTCCAGGGAACAAAAGGTAACAGAAGCAACAATCAAAAGATGTTTCAGAAATTCATGGTTCACTTGCGAAGCCTTCTACAACTTCAAGCAATTGTAGCAATGTATGGCAAGAGAAACCTTTTGACCTTGAAGCTACAGCCATTGTATCTTGAGTAGTCCAGAGGACATTTCATTGAGCTCATAAAGAAGGAAATGCAATCCTAACATACAACTTGGCTTTGCAGTGAGCAATCTTCACACAGTTATAATAATGTCAGTGCTGTTCTTTGATTTTCAATCTATAGCAAAAGCTCATAAAAGTTAATTATGGTTTCAGAACAGATGTAAATGTTAACCATCTTGAAAATGTAAAAGTGAAGACGTGGCTGGGATGAGGTGGGAGTTGGCAAGGGAGGGGTGGAATAGAGAAATGTAATAAAGAGGATAAAGTGGGAATCAGAGAGACATAAATATAATACCTAATATCACAAAGTTATCTAATAAAATAACTCAAAAGTAAACAATATAAAGATCAAACACTGCAGGAGTGGAAAGGTGGGGTGCAATACAAATGAGCTAAGTCTTGGTCTTTCATGGCTGAGAGTCAACATAGATTGCCTAAAGCTTTTTTAAAAAATCAAGAAATGGAAGTATATTATTTAGAAGTATGGAGGTAATTATTAGAAGGCTTGAACTCAAAGGCATGAGCATAAGAGGTTGCTTCTGGAGGCTGGATTGGGATAGAGAAAAGAAGGTTGAAAGAGTGTTGCTTTTCATCATGAATTCTTCTGTGTGATTTTTCTTTTTACCACATGCATGTATTTCTTTAATAATATAATTTATAAAATGATAAGTGACTAAGGACGTGGCAGCCTAGTGTTATTTACCAGATGATTATCTTTTATATTGCGTTGGGGCCATTATTTTAAGTCCCAGGGGTTTTTTTTTAATGTTTATTTATTTTTGAGCGAGCACGTGTGTGCACAAGCATGCACGCACACACACATATACGTGCGTACACGCATGGGATAGGGGCAGAGAGAGAGAGGGAGACAGAAGATCCGAAGCAGGCTCGCAGGCTTGATGTGGGTTCAAACTCACAAACCATGAGATTGTAACCTGAGCCAAAGTGGGATACTTAACCAACTGAGCCACCCATGTGCCCCACCTTGGGGCCATATTCAAGGACTAATCATGTTTATACACCAGTAGCCTATGTTCATCAACTGTATAGTTAATTACTATATTCTTACATTAATAAAGGGGGTGTTGTAAAGAAAGGGGAAGAGAATGGGGGGGGGGGAATAATAGGAAAATAGGTATAAGGGAGGTTGAAAGGGTCAAATTACTTAAACTCAGAGCAGAACAGGTGAGCGCTCAGGGTAGAGATTTCCAACAGGAAAGAGCTTTAGAGAGCAAAACTCAGACACCATTTTGAACATTATTCCCATAGACCAGCACACTGTTAAAATGGTGGCAGTCATGAGCTCTGCTGTAGTAATCCCCTTGGCTCTGCTCAACAGGCTTCCTCCTGGCACTCTCTACCCTACACACACTGTCTATCTCTGCCAGTTCCACAATGTGCAAGGCCTTTTCCAAGTGCCACCTTCGTGATGTTTTTCTCAATTATCTCAGACCTTACCAATCTCTTTCTTGCTAAACACTTTCACACTAAACAATAGTTGGTACATACCATTTGCTTTACTAATTATTTGGGTTTCCTAAGCCCTTCAGCCCAACTAGATCATAAGTTCTTTTAAAGGAAGAAAACGTGGGGTGCCTGGGTGACTCAGTCAGTGAAGCATCGATTTTAGCTCAGGTCATTATCTTGGGGTTCATGAGTTCGAGCCTCACATTGGGCTCTGTGCTGACAGCTTAGAGCCTAGAGCCTGCTTCAGATTCTGTGTTTCCCTCTCTCTCTGCTCCATGTGCTCTCTCTCTCTCTCTCTCTCAAAAATAAATAAGCATTAATAAATTGTTTAAATACTACTACTACTAATAATAATAATAAATAAAGGAAGAAATCCTGACATCTTTCTTTTTGTCTCATGTAGAGAACTTAGCACAATATTGGGCTTCAAATAAGCAATTACAACTCAAGTGAAAGCAGAGAGTAGTAGATGAAGTTTTCATTGTAACTGAAACAAGTTTCTTTCCCTACCTTGCATTGAATTACAATGGGGGAATCAAACACAGTTCACTTGTCACGTTTGTAACTTGGATATGACTGCTGGGATCCTTCATAATGCCAGTGACCTTTTATTCTCTGAGACAGGCAGCCTCAGAGTGCGGAGGGTTGGTGACATTAGGAGGAAGAGGGTCAGCACCATGGCTGACTTCTGGTCTAGCTCCTAAAGACCAGAATCATCCAGACAGCAGGCATGACCTCAAAACTTGTGGGTCAGAGGGAAGCACAGCATATGACTTGGCATCTTTGCCAAGAGAACAGGGCTCCTGTGGAAAGCCCACATTCAGGATTTGATGTGATCCAGAGAGGGAAGACAGTTTGCCAGGCCTCCACTGTCCTCGCTTTGACCACCCTTCCCTGTTGCTCCATACGGAGGCTGCTGCCTGGAATGGGAGTTCATCCAATTATTTTGGCATCTATGCCAAGGTCACTTTCTTCTCTTCATTTTAGCAGACTTCTTTCAAGCTCAGGTCAAGACCTCCACTCTCCAGGGAAGCACGTCAACATTTCTTCTCCTCTTTGCCCCTCACATCATGGCAACTACTTGCAAAGCGTGTTTATCCGGAAAGCCCCAGGCAGCCAACATGCTCAGACAAGCTGAACAGAAAACTCTGCCGTGTACAGAAGAAGAGTTTTTGGTGTGCCCTCTGGCCCTGAAAAAAAAAAACACGGGTTTTGCTAAGATTTATTTACCTTCAAAGCTTTGTTCCCACAAGTGTGCAGAAATATAGACACACATACACCGTTGACTTAACTGCCTTTTCTCCCTTGGTCATGAAAAAATTCAGAGGCTAGGACAGTCCTGGTGTGTCTGAGTGAAAACAATTCTATCACTCACGCACTCTGTGACGTCTTTCGCGATTTGACAGAGAAGTCTGAATCAAAAGGGACACTTCCATGGCAATAAAGAGGAAACCAGGAGTCGAGTTGCAGTGGATGATTAAATCACATTTTAACCACTCCTTCTGGGCCGCAGCGCTTTTCCCTAGAGCACCCTCGTAATTGTGCTACAGCACCATTTATTATTTACAATTGCCTTATTTTCTTCTGAGATCGAGATTTGCTTAAAAGTCCATTTAGGACTGGTCATCCCTCGGCTAAGGGTCAGTTGAAGCTTCCAAGTAATCCGCTCCGTGTCCCACGTTATTATGTTACAAGCCCCCAAACCAGCACATAAGGAAATATGTTTACCTAAATGCGAAGAAGTTGCAAAAAGCTAACAAAAGCTACATCTCTTCAAGGACATGTCAAAGAGAAAGAAGTGACGGTCCCTCCGTTTGCTCTGCTGCCTGGTGTACGTGATGCTCCTCTCTGGCACGTGAATATTTATGTATACATTGTGCGAGTCTTGCTAATTGTAATTATGATTGCTTACTACAGTTTCCAAGGTAACAGTTGTCACTGCAACGCTTCACTGCCAACTCAATTTCCATTCTCCTGCTGGTATAACAAATATTGTGTGACATTTTAACTGAAAATATCTGTAAACGGGTGTCTGAGTGTGGTGTGTTTCTTTAAAAGGGAAGGAAAACAATTATTAGCTTTTCATTATTCATCTCAGTGGCACATTTGATCGGTAATTACTTCAGCTTTATATTTAGAAAGGAATGAACCGGAGTCCCACAAGGTCTTGGATTTGGAGGTTCTGGGTTCTGATCCTGCCTTCTCCCACTGATCCATGTAACCTTGTCTCAGTAGCCAGGAGCTTGTCCAGAAACAATGTCATGGTAAAGGAAGGAGAGCTCTTGGGCACCCCCTTCCCTAGGGTACACTCACCACATAGGCACTTCATTCTCTGAGACAGGTGCCTTGCACCATGAGGGATAGGTCCTGAAAGAGAACAGATGAAGCAGGTGTCCTTCATTGAGGCTGCTTTCTGTCTTCCTCCTAAGAGCAGGAGCATTCAGGTAGTGGCTCATAAATACCTCAACTTACAGTTGATTCTGGTAAGGACCACAATGAAGGAACTTTTCCCCAGCCCCATTGTGCCCTCTCCAGTCAGAGATCCGGTCAAGGACCTCACATTCCACCCACTTCAAGATCACTTCCTGCCTCGCTGGGAGAGGTGGGACTCATACATTCCAGGCAGACTGCTGGCCGACCAGGATGCTGTGCCACACCCACAGTTTGAGTGAGCTGTGCCTCACTGAAGGCTTCCTGAGGTTGCAAGTGAAAACAGGTGACTGGAGCATTAGCCAAACCAGGAGCCTTAAAGTTTAGCGAGCACTTCCTGTTTGCAAGACACATCAGAGATGTGAGTGCAGTTACAGAAATGCAACCCCCGCCCTCAGAAAACAGACAGACTTCTGGAAGAGAACATTTAAACACATAAAATAGCTTGAGGACAGTAAATCTCTGGTGCAGATGAGAGTGTAATGGATGTTCAGAGATGTCTGCATGGAGCTGGAGGAAATCAGGGAGGTTTGGCAGGGGGTGGGCCCTGAACTGGGTGGGAGAGGGAGGGGGAAGTTCAAGAATATAAGGACATAGATAGAGTGCTACAGGCGAGAGAACATAGAGAAGACACCTCAAACATAACTTAGATTTTTACTTGCCTGAATCTATAATTTGAAGCATAAATAGGGTCTAATGTAAAAAGAATGTGATTGTGTTCCATAGCCATGACCCTCTAGGCCTGGGGAAAGTTAAGAGGACAGACGTGGATAACGTGGGCGCAAAGGAATGGAGGTCTCCTTTCAGGTTCCAAAACTGGCAGTCCAAGCAAGTCTTAGAGGAGGAAGAGCACTTTGCTCGTTTCCATGGTTCACAACACCCTCCCAGTTTCAACTTCCTCCAACTCTCTCAGTACCCGGAACTAGCACCAGGAAGAATCTGTTATTATTCCCTCCTCCCCTCCTTCTGGCCCGTTGTGCTTCTGGCCTCCTCTCTGCTCGTGGCATCTTGTCATTGCTGCAACGCTCTTGCCAGGACCTCCAACCGGGACCCTCAAAGCCTGTGCCCTAGACCACCGCACAAATGGACTTGGGGCTAAAATCCAGCCTAACCTCTGGGAGGGGCTGCATCCACCCTGAAGAATGAGTGATTCTTTTGTAATTCATCTGCCCAAAGAAGTAAGTTTTTTACAGTTTGCACAAAGCCACTCTGTCCTAGCAGTAGCACCGAGCACTGCACAATCCAAGCTTTGCTAGATATTTTGAGGTGAGTGCTATCACCTGGGGCCTCCCCTTGTGACCAGCATCAACTGATCCGACCAATATGAAATACCACAGATCCTACATATCACCTAAGGTGAATCTGACCACATTTTGCTCTGAGAATGAGGCATTGCAAGTTGTTTTCAAGTCCTTCTGTTTATTGTATAAGAAAACACGGGATGTCTGAAGACTGTAACAAGAGGCTGAAGAAGATATTAACTAATCTCATTATTCTCATTAATTCTCATCACCAAAGAACACTTAAATCTTTTGGTTTATGAACTAAAGATTTAGTTGTCCCTGAATCTACTTCCTCCATTCAAGGTCCCTTGGTACCCGCTGACCTGATATCATACTCTCTTATTGCAACTCACCGGTTGAGGTCTTCCTCATCAACCACAAAAGAAAAGTCACTAAAAGATTCAAAAGAAAGATTATTTCAAAGTTTGGAAAGAGGGAAACCACTGAATACCTCAATGAGCTTAAATGGTCGGGTCTTTTTGAAATCAGCATATGACACGATGATGATGATAAATCTTTTTTTCGAAAAATGCCTTTTCGGCACACACTGAGCGACCACTTCACGAACAATTGGGCACCCAAATAATTGGAAATATTTCAGAAGAGCAAATGGAGCAAAAGAGATCATGGAAAGCCGGAAATATATGGATGCAATTTTGAGCCTAAATGAACATGCAGTGCCATATACAAAATAATCAGTGAGATGTGAAAACGGATGTGGATCCCTTTGATTTGAATCAACAGGGTGTGAAGGGCTCTTATTATTAAAGGCAGACCTTGATGCTGCCTTGCCCTTGTCCAGATCCAGGCATCCAAGATCTTCCCTTTGGAGATGCACAGACTCTGTACCAAGGCGTACCCAGGCAAGAAGCTTGAGATCAGTCCTTCGACTGTTGGCTCTGACTCAGAAGCCTTCCTGCCTGTCATTCCTCTGAAAAATTTTCCTCCCCATTAGCAATTTTAAAAGTCCCTTGCCAATACAGGGCATCTAATTTAGTGAAGAGAGGTGGCCTATATTTTCACCCTAAGTATAGGGAAACTAATACCCTGTAGCATAAGGACTTGCCACAAAATTATTCCTTCTAGAAAACGAACCAAGGGCAAAAAAGAGCAGTGTTCTTCCTATCCCAAAGACAAAAATCAAGGACCATTTTTTCAGAGCTCCAAGGAGCCCTAAAAAGCTTCTCCAGGGATTTTCAAACTGTTCAGACGAGTGCCAGGATATTGAGAGAGGCTGCAGATCAAGAGAAGCGTGGGCTAATGGTGAGACCATGAAAGCATTTTCAAACAAAGATTTGCTAGAGGCTTCCTTCAAAGTCAGTTTCAAAGTCACCTTAACATTGACAGGAGAAATATGCGGAAAACCTGTAAGGTGGCTGGATTATATCTTGAACTCTTAATCTGTATAGGTTCTAGTCCCTTCTACTTTCTCAGCAATACTCAAGGCCATTTTTTTTCCTTCTTCTGACCAAAATGGAAGAAAGAACAAAACTCAAAGAAGGTGCTATCCTGAGAATAGGACCAAGCAAAGCCTGTGCATAAATCCTTTCCGGTTAAAGACTAGATAGAGGAAGGGGGAGGCAGGAGGGCAGCAGGCAGAGGAGGGATTACAATCGGAAAAGGGGGAGTCCCCAGAGTTTTCAAAGTGGGGAAGATAAAAAGGCAGTCTGTCTTGTGGACCAGAACGAAGGGAAGAAGGGTCATCAAGGTGAGCTCACCCAGTAATTGAGGATAATCACCCGAGATTCCTGGGCATCTGTAACCCTCCAGAACTGAAGAAGGGAGATGTGGATACCAAGAGTGTGGGTGAGGAAGAGAAGGGGGAGCTCACCCCGACCAAGGCTTCAGCAGAACCTGAAAGACTCATTTGGGAAGCTTCCTCTGAGGCAAAGCAGAGATGGACACTAACCCTTGTTCCCATAAAGCCCATTAATAGGAGTATGTGACAGAGAATCCTCCACTTCAGAAATGTCTGGATGTGCCTGAGGGAGGAAAGGGACATTTAGAAAAAGTGCCCCCGTCAAAGACCTCCATTGTTTTACCCGCTTTGATGTGACCCAAATACATTTAACCAACTGACTGAGGAGCTAAGGTTAACCCAGTCCTTTTTACCTCACCGTTCAAAGAAAGGACGAAGATAAAGGGATTTTTGCCCCACAGTTGTTGTTTTCTTTTTCCTTATATTTATCATGAAGAAGGCCTGTGCTGATTTTCAGTGTGCTTAATGATATTCCTATCAATCTACCTGGTGAAGAAACTTCCAACTCCATAATGTGATTTTTTTTAATTTATTTTTTAATGTTTGTTTCTTTTTGAAAGAGACAGAGACAGAATGCAAGTGGGTTAGGGGCAGAGAGAGAGGGAGACACAGAATCCGAAGCAGGCTCCAGGCTCCGAGCCGTCAGCGCAGAGCCCGACGCAGAGCTCGAACTCACGAGCTGTGAGATCATGACCTGAGCTGAAGTCGGTCGCCCAACCGACTGAGCCACCCAGGCGCCCCCATAATGTGATTTTTTAAAAAAAAATTTTTAATGTTTATTTATTTTTGAGACAGAGAGAGACAGAGCATGAACAGGGGAGAGGCAGAGAGAGAGGGAGACACAGAATCTGAAACAGGCTCCAGGCTCTGAGCTGTCAGCACAGAGCCCGACGCGGGGCTCGAACTCATGGACCGGCTCGAACTCATGGACCGTGAGGTCATGACCTGAGCCGAAGTCGGAGGCTCAACCGACTGAGCCACCCAGGCACCCCCCCCCCCATAATGTGATTTTTAAACAACTGAACCTGTTGGTGTATGTTAACTAATTTGAATATAAATATAAATAATAAATAAATAATTCAGTAAAAAAGCAGAAGCTGTTACTTGACGGGGGTTAGGGGGACAGCGCGGGGAGAGTGATGCAGGGGCCGCGAGACGGCAGGGAATACCAGACTCATACCGATAGCATCACATCTGTGACAAAATGCTGGGGGAATGGTGAGGTGCATCAAAAGCGTTACATGGTCTGACTAAAGCAGTAGGCACTGCTCACCAAGAATGCCTCACCCCAGTGCAACTGCCCCTTGATTTTCTTGCTGTATTCAGTGAGGTGGTAAAAATGGGTCAGACGCTTGCAGCCTGCCGCATTGCGGGAGTGCCTTGACCAGCCCTCAGTGAGAAGATACAATTAGGGAGATTTTACCAACAGTTGCATGAAAATGCCCTGAACCTCCTCTGGGGCAGTGTCGACACAGCTTATAAAACTCTGCAAAGTCTGCAGATATTTATATCCTGATATTTATGAGTTTGGGTTATCGGAATATTAAGAGAAAAGAAATTAAATGGACACCACAACTGCCGTGCTGTGCTAGATCTCCAGCGCTCATCTTGGTTGTCCCCAGTGGAGAGACTCATTGGCAAAGAATCTCACTCATTAATCCCGGAGTTAGGTGGAAAACATGTTTATGTTTTCCCACAGCTTTTTACTTAAAATGTTATTCTTTATGTTAAAACAGACATAAATATAGTGTTTGAAAAGTCACATGAATTTTTAATACAGAATTTTCCCATTTTCTAAGGGGGTGTGGTGGGAATATGGCCCCAGACTTCCAAAGGTATCAATGTAATGTCCGCATTATTAGGGATACTTAATAGGAAAGGTTAAGAAGCACCGTTCTGATGGCTATTGATGGAGAAGGCTGGCAGGTATAAATTGCTCAGCTTTCATGACTGATGGTGCCAGAAAAGGCACTTGCCAACAGGCAAAAGCCCTTGCAGTAGACATAGTTCTCAAGGTGTTATCACACAGCATTTGAGAAAAGGCAGTCGTGTGTACAACTCATGTATCCAGGCAATGTATCTCAATTTTCCTCAGATAATGAATGGACTCTGTTAGAAAAGAGACACACTCTAGGATCCACATGATCTAAATATCCTAACAATCAAATATTCATTAGTTGACAGAATGTTTCATCCAAACATGTTTTAAATGATGGCAGTGTTAGCTTCAGCTCCAGATCACTTCATCGTTAGACTTACTTCATCTGTATTATTTCTCTTGACATGGTATCTTTTCTTGGCCAGGATAACATAATCAAAGACACTGAGAAAATCTTCCGTCCTTCAGGCATGCCCACTCCCAGCCTTGACTTGCCCCCTCCACCTTCCGAATGAGTTCTGCTAATGCTCTACAATCTTTTGCCTCCAAATAGCATTCCTCCCTACCCTTCCTTTGCTGATCCCTTACTGAATCAGTTATTTATGTGTAATCAACTCTCTATCTCAGTTTAAATTTAAAAAAAATAATAAAGCAGGCAAAATTATTTTGAAATGAAATGAAAACTTCAGTAATTTGATTTGCAGGCAATGAAGAACAAAGTGTCACAACCCGAGTGCTTTTAAATAAGTCATAATTAATTACGCATGCATCTATGTTTGGATGCTCAATTTATGGCTAATTATGCAGAAAATGTAATTGCGTACTGAAGTATTCAGTCGTGCCTTCTCTCGCTCTCATTTACAGCAACCAGGTTTTTTGTTGTCGTTAATGGTATGTATCACCTGTTGAAATTGTTGAAATGTTGTCAAGACACAAATAATCAGAAGCTCTCTCCTAAAATATAGTTGCTCCTGTTGAGAAAATTGCAGAAAGGTCGAAAATTGTTTCCTAACTTATCCTCCTGTTTTTCAAAAAAAAAAATCGTACACATTTCTATATTCTTTTGTCCTCTTCTGAAATATACTTGCTAAGAAATCACATTAGGCACAGCCTGCCAGCTTTGCTTCTCCTATGGATTTGCAGTATAGATTTTTTATTTTCTTGGTAGAGTCATAAAGCTCGAAGGAATCATGAATGACCATCACATTTATGTCATTCTGGACAGGCTTCTTTTTAATGATGCTGAGGGGAATTTATAACCTTTTCTCTATCTTAAGATGCCTAATAAAGTGGGTATCAAGGAAGCAAAGGAAATAAAACCAAATTTAAAACTTCCTCTGAATAAGTCATGGGAGTAATTGTATTTGTGGGTATTTTCTCACGAAAGGAAGAAAAGAGAGAGATAGCAAGCAGGCAAAAACTCCTAAAACCTCTTACAATACTTAGCAGGATGACAACTACTTACTGTGTTTTTCAGAAACTCTTAAGAATGCTTTATTACATACAGTTTCCTCTTTCTGTGTAAGCCAAATAAATTCTAAGGCCCTTTGTGACCCAGTCTCTGAGAGGTATCACCTGTAAGAGATACTGTCCAGCCACAAAAAGTAAAAGCAATCCCCATATTTTGCACAACCCAAAAGAGCCCACGGCAGATATTAGCAGAGCATACCTACCCATGATTCTCATCTTCCAGGCTCATGGAAGACAGCTTTCAAGCCCCTTTGCAGTTGTGCAGGCCACAGGGCCAGTTTTAGGAGCTTGGCTGTGAGCCAAAGTCCCTACCTGGCTGAAGCTTGCAAAACTGGTTGTAAGGGCTCCATGTCCTCTTTCCCCTCTCTCCATTCTTATGACAGCAGAGCCATGAGATTAAAGCAGATGGGGCCACTGAGTCACAATATGGAGGACTCCTGCCCAGGAGAGTCCCTGGGACCTGTACCAGCCTTTGAGCACGAAATGAACTTTTGTTGTGTTAAGCCAAGGAGATTTAGTAGTTTGTAACTTGCAACTACACCCAGAACCTAGCCTATCCCAACATGCAAGCATTAAAGGGAATCCACATCATATCCACTCTGCAGCACTTCCTGAAACACTTTGCCCACTCCTCTCTCTCTCTCTCCCCCATTCTACCCTGGACTAGAGCTTCTTATTCTTTCAATCTCCTATCCAGCCCAACAGTCAGGCCCCTGGGTTGTTTTTCCTTCCCTTGTCCTCCCTGTTCTCTAGTCCCGTCTATCTCAATAGTCTCCTGATTCTGCCTCACAAAAGCCACAGAACTGGATTGACAAAAGTCAAACTCTATGTAGAAGGCTAATAAGGGAAATAAACTGAACCTTCAAGGAAAAAAAAAATCCTTCTGGAATGGGCAAAGGGGGACAGAAGTAGTGGAAATACTCACTTGTTAAAAAATGTTGTCCCCATCATATTTCTTTTTGGTCCAAATCAAGTGTGTTAAGAATCACACCTTAATGGAGCACCTGAGGGGTTCAGTTGGTTAAGTGCCCAACTCTTGGTTTTGGTTCAGATCGTGATTTCAGGGTCATGGGATAGAGCCCTACATCAGGCTCTGCACTGAGCACAGAGCCTGCTTAAGATTCTCTCTCTCTCTCTCTCTCTCTCTCTCTCTCTCTCTCTCCCTGCTTCCCACCCCCACCCTGTATCTAGCTTATGCTTTCTCTCTCTCTCTCTAAAATAAAATAAAAAGATTTAAACCTTAGTGATTTATTTACTCTTACCTGTCTAGACTATTTTAGTTAGTAACACATGTTTTATATACGTTTTATTTTGAAGCACTAATGCTATCATTCTGTCTATATATATCAGTCTATATTGACTTTCATTTTTTCAGAACCACCAGAGGCAATCACCACAATCATTGTTTATGTGAATAGGCCCCTCTAAAGTTTTACAGGATACAACCTGTATGACTGTATGGGTATCACGTCCACAACACTGGTAACGTGACATTAAAAGAGCTGAAAAAGAAGCATAGCTCATATAATAAAATCTAACATTAAAAAACTAACCCAAAAAAACCATGCAAACTTTTCAGTAAGACTTTTATTCAAATTTTTAACAGTGTCATTAACAAAATCTACAAATACTAACACCTACTGTTGCAAACATTGTACTAGTAGCTGGGGAGGTTACAAAAAGATGTAAGATATGATCTTGACCCTCAAAAAGTTTGCCTCTGTATAGGGAGATAGGACACATTCACAAAAAAGATTACTATCAGTGGAGGATAACAGTTAAGAGTCAAAATAGATGGAATTCATAATAATGTGTGATGATCGAGGTGTGCGAAAGTGATCAAGGAGGACCATGGAAATGGTGGGTGTTGAGCTAAACCCCAATAGATGTGGGCAAATCAGAAAAAAGGAAAAGAGATGAGTCTTTAAATTTCAGGGTCTGAGCTGCAATGTTTGCTGACAGGACTATAAAAGGAGATCATTTGTCATTGTGTGGTACTAAACTCTTTCCAAGGCCACCCAGAACAAACTGAAAGGGATGTCACTCTCATATTTCACAGGAATGCTCGATTGTCACAACTTCACACCAGCCAGCTCACCTCAGAAAGAGCACTTACTACTTCATCTGCCTAATCAAAATGATCTAATCACCAATCATGTTAAGTGAGGGTGTGGAAAGCGCATTATGCAGATACGGTCCCTGTCCTCTAGGGGATTACAATCTAAAACCTGCATTCCTGGCTCCAACAAACACAGAGACATAATTAACACAGATAAGGATGAGGAATGTATCTCCTGCAAGCCTCACTGCCATCAGACAGAACAATTTGTAGTCATCACTGATCTGAACTGAATTCAAATTAGTGACCCAAAGGCTCCACTGTCTGGGTGTTATTTTCAATCTCCTTAGCTATCCAATCTCCAGAAGTTTCATTTTTCATTCTTACTGTGCAGTCATCATCAAGTACCAAAGGGAAAGACCGCAATCCAGACACACTAAAAATAGCATTCTTGCCTTCTGAAAGCCAGGCTCAGATTTATGACAGTTTTAAAATTTGGTTCTTCGTCTTGAAAGTCCAGCATTCTACAAGAACGGTGCAAGGTAATACCTACCTGGTCTTTAGAGCATGAAACACCCTAACTTGATGCTCTGGGAGATGGGGCCTTTATATAATCCATTTACATTAGGGAGAGATAGCATTTTCTTTTGCTTGGCAGGTTGACATGCCTTCATGTGTTTTCCACTTAATCAGCAGAATCATTAAAGCACTGAAGGTTTTGATGGTCTCAATGAAAAACATCTATTTCTGTAAAATCTATCACTATAAATAATTTAACAAACATGCCCCCCAAAAGACTATAAAAAAGGAGGAAGAATTATTCCTTTGTACTTAAATCACAGAATATTCTGAAGTTGAGCCAAACTGAGTCCAGATTTAAAATGAGGGCAGGCTGGGGATTCCTGGGTGACTTAGTCGTTTAAGTGTCCGACTTCGGCTCAGGTCATGATCTCACGGTCCATGGGTTTGAGCCCCTCATCAGGCTATGTGCTGACAGCTCAAAGCCTGAAGCCTGCTTTGGATTCTTTGTCTCCCTCTCTCTCTGCCCCTCCCCAACTCGTGCTCTTTCTTTCAAAAATAAACACTAAAAAAATAAATGAATAAAATGAGGGCAGGCTGATGTCTAACAACAAATGATAAAGTTAAAAAATTACAGAAAATTATAATCCAATTTCTGTTTTAAATATATGTTATATATTTAAATATGAATAATAGATATTTAAGTTTACACTTCCATAAAAATGGTCTGGGAGAATTGTATCACTATAAATGGTTAACATTATTAATCAAGGGATCCCTTGTGGCAGGGAGAGCTTATACAGCCTCTGTGACTTTTTTATAATAATCTCATTCTATCAGGAAAAAAATGGGATTTCCATTTTAAAATGTATACACACACATTTAGACTGTATTTACATACATAAATTGATATTGGTGCAAATAGAACTGAATATTATATCTCTTTTTGACTACCTGGATATCAGTGCTCATTTGTCAAGCATGAGGTGGTGTTAGCCTGGGAATCTATGCTGAGAAGCTAATCTCAGTCAGCAAGAGAGTAGTAATGACTGAGGCTGGGGCTACAAGAGAACTGACTAGGTTATAGGATGAGTCCCCAGAAGAAGGGCCAATGGTCCACATTGTGATGTCCCAGGTAGAACTGATACCCATGGAAATGAGTTGTGGATTGGAATCTGGAAAGTAGGCATCTCAGGTCAGCAGTGCACCCCGCTTTCTAGGTGTAGAGCAGCATCTTGCTTTGGGAATAAGCAGGAAAGTTGTTCATCTGGTTGAAGGAGGAACTCAGGCAGGAAGAGAGAGCAGGCAAGACTTTAAGTCCAGCCCTGTACAAAATGCTGAACTTAGGGTAGGGCTCTGATTTCAACAGACAATCAGGGTAGCCACATGGAAAGAGAGCAGAATCCTAGCCAGGCCTAGGACAGACGGTGGAGGTAAGCAAATAGGCCGCAGCACACCCCACGCCCAGGTCCACAGATCATTTCAGATTCCACATGCTGATACCGGTGGAGAGAAGGTGCCTACCTTAGTCACAAGCTTCATTCTCCTTGGTTCAGGTACTGAGCCACAGATTCACAGGGATGTGAACCTAGATTATGGCAACACGAGGCAGGCAAGAATGATACCAGCAGCTTAGATTTGGTCTTTCTTACCAAAATTAAGAGAATTTTTCCTCTAATTTTCACCAGTTAGATATAAACAAGATGATGTCTAGTCCCAAAGTAGGTTTTTTGAAAATGTATAAAACCTTTTATTATGAAGGCCAGGACTACCTGCTCAACAGATGTGAGCCTTTGAGATCTTGGGTTAAATTACAGGTAGATAAAGAGAAGTCCATTTCACAGAATTTTTCGCAGATTTTATTGATGGCAAAGGAGCTAGCCCATGGTCTTTCTAGTCAACTTCACAAATGACATTCAGAATAAAGATTCTATATGAAAGAGGAGAAAGTCCTTTCTCACCTAATGGCTACCATCTTTGCCTTTTGTTTGCACCTGTTTTCTCAGGAAGACCAATCCCTTTATGCCTTCTCCTTAAAAGCTCTCAGCATCTTGAGACATTAAGCTAAATGTGTTATAGTCCCTGCTCTTTCCAGAATGAAGAGATCAAATTAATATAGATCCCATATAAAAAACAGGAGAAAAGTAAATGTAGAATACTCAAATACTATAAACCCTTCAGAGAATCATTATGTTCTCTATTTCCCAGGTAGGGAAATTCTGGATGACAGAGAAAGGGCTAAAGCAGCCCAGTAGGGTCACTTATTCCTCTCCAGATCACTGCTACTATGGAGAGAGATTCAAAATGGCCCCAGATTCCAACTGGAATGATCCTCAACACAGACTTGTCTTATAATCCAAAGACTCTTAGAGTCTAGATATTAAATTTGTTTTAATGAGGCCATGATTTTCAAACAGTGCTTCAAATGATGTTTCTTCCCCTTTCCAATTCTCAGGGGAAAATCCCTAAGTCAATGGACAGACTTTTCTCAGTTTTAAGATTTTTCTATCATAAATGGTTCTTAGTTTTTTGTTATCAGTGGAGGCTAAACCCATTGCAGACCAGTCTAGGGAAGCTGGAGCCCCTAAGGAGGCAGAGTCCCTGCTAGTCCCTGATAGGGATATCACCTAAGGTCAGGAGGGGATGAGTGGGAGGGCTGGGGCTGGGGAGAATGGAGGAGAAATACCCTGCCTTCCCCTTCTCTCTCTGTCTACAATCTCCTGCCTTGACTTCCTGTTGGCCAAACCCAACAGAAACCAGTTGTCACAGGAATCTGAGAAACTACAGCCTGCAGGGATTTACCTGCTGAATAATGAAACTGAGCAGGGAAAAGCAATAAATGACTCTAAAGGCTAAGAGGGCAACATATGGCATCTGATTTAGGAAGAATTCACAGATTAGTTATAATATGTTTAAAATATTACCATATTCAGTGGCGAAAAACTGAGAGCTTTTCTCCTAGGATCAGGAACAAGACAAGGATATCCACTCTTACCACTTCTATTCAACATAATACTGGAAGTCCTAGCCACAGCAATCAGACAAGAAAAAGAAATAAAAGGCATCCAAATTGGTAAGAAAGAAATCAAATTTTCATTATTTGCAGATGGCATGATACTATATGTAGAAAACCCTAAAGACTCCACTAAAGAAAAAAAAAACTATTATAACTCATAAATGAATTCAGTAAGGTCACAGAATATGAAATCAATAGACATAAATTTGTTGCATTTCTTTACACTAATAATGAAGTAGCAGAAAGAGAAATAATTAAGAAAACAGTTCCATTTACAATTGCACCAAAAATAATAAAATATCTAGGAATAAACTTAACCAAGGAGGTGAAAGACCTGTACTCTGAAAACTATAAAACACTGGTAAAAGAAACAGAAGGGGACACAAACAAATGAAAAGATATTCCATACTCATGGATTGAGAGAATAAATATTGTTAAAATGTCCCTACTATCCAAGGCAGTCTACAGATTGTATGCAATACCTATCAAAATACCAACAGCATTTTTCATAGAACTAGAACAATCCCAAAATTTGTATGGAACCACAAAAAATCCTGAATAGGTAAAGCAATCTTGGAAAAGAAAAACAAACCTTTAGGTATCACAAACCCAGATTTCAAGATACACCTCAAAGCAGTAGCAGTCAAATGGTATGAGACTTGACACAAAAATAAACGTGTAGATCAATGGAACAGAATAGAAAATCCGAAGCAAACCCACAATTGTATGGCTAATTAATCTTTGCCAAAGGAGGCAAAAATATGCAATGGGAAAAAGACAGTCTCTTCAATAAATGGTGTTGGGAAAACTGAACAGCTACATGCATATAAATGAAGCTAGACCACTTTCTTACACCATACACAAAAATAAACTCAAAATGGATTTAAGACCTAAATGTGAGGGGTGCCTGGGTGGTTAAGCATATGACTCTTGGTTTCGGCTCAGGTCATGACCTCATGGTTTGTGAGTTCAAGCCCTTCTTGGGATTCTCTCTCTCTCCCTCTCTCTGCACCTCCCCTCAAAAAAAGACCTAAATGTGAGACCTGAAATCATTAAAATCATAAAAGAGAGCACAGGCAGTAATGTCTCTGACACTGCCCATAGCAACATTTTTCTAAATATATCTCCTGAGGCAAGGGAAACAAAAGCAAAAGTAAATTATTGGGACTACCTTAAAAAAAAAAAAAAGCTTCTGCACAGCAAAGAAACAATCAACAATGCTAAAGGTCAAACTACTGAAAGGGAGAAGATATTTACAAATGACATATCCAAAATATGTACAGAACTTATACAACTCAGCACCCAAAAAAGTAAATAAATAAAATTTAAAAATAATCCGATTAAAATAGGCAGAATACACAGACATTTCTTCAAGGACATACAGATGGCCAAGAAACATATGAAAAGATACTCAGTATCAGCCATTATCAGAGAAATGCAAATCTATAAGATACCACCTCACACCTGTCAGAATGATTAAAATCAGAAATACAAGAAACAACACATGCTGGTGAGGATGTGGGGAAAAAGGAATCCCTGTGCATTGTTGGTGGGAATGCAAAGTAGTACAGCCACTGTGGAAAATAGTATGGAGTTTCCTTAAAAATTTAAAAATAGAATTGCCATATAATGCAGCAATTGCACTACTGGGTATCTACCCAAAGAATACAAAAACACTCATTCAAAAAGGTATATGCATCCCTATGTTCATTGCAACATTATTTACAATAGCCAAGATGTGGAAGTACATCCATAAATGAATGGATGATGTGGTATATGTGTATATTCAATGGAATGTTCTCAGCCATAAAAAAGGATGAAATCTTGCCATTTGCAACAACATGGATGGATCTAGAGATTATAATGTTAAGTGAAATAAGTCAGAGAAAGATAAATACCATACGATTTCACTCATGTGTGGAATTTAAGAAACAAAACAGCAACAAAAAAAATAGACAAACCAAAAAATAGACTTTTTGCTAGGAAACAGACCCATGGGGAGGTGACCAGAGGGATGGGATGAAATAGGTGAAAGGGGTTAAAAGTACACTTACCGTGATGAGCACTGAGTTGTACAACTGAAACCAACATAATACTGTATGTTAATTGTGCTAGAATTAAAACAAAAAATACATATATTTGTTTCATTTCTGGCTAGTGCCCGCCCTGCTTCCATAACATCCAGGATATGTTTAAGCAGGACTATTGGATTTACTTAGCAACCCAAGACACAGAGTGCTATTTAACAGTGGTTTCATACGTGCTCTGTAGACCAGAGGTTCCATGGAGCTCTCCTGCAGCTGTCATACTGCTAGGGTGGACTGAGCACACCAGCTCCAACCTCTATCTGTACTGAAGCCAAAGCACTGTTGCTTTTTATCTATTTTACACACTAGGTCTCTGTAAGATTTTGCTTAAATAAAATGTCTCTCTACTTAAACAACTAGAAATTCACTGGCATATCAAGTTGCTGCTAAGAAGTATCTCAGTGATCACACTTCATTTTTTTCCCTTTAGCTTGTTATGATATTGATGTCTTACTTCCCTACGTTTTATACTCTACCATATTTATAGACTATATATAAATACAGGCCACCCCCAGCTTAGAGTGTGCATACGTATGTAGTTATGAGCCAACTGTTTGGAATTTCAAATGTTTTTCCCAAAAGAATATCATCCAGGTACTTAGAACCTCAAACCAACCACGTAATAGCACTTAACCATAATGTACCTGAAATAGGATTTGATGCTAACAATAAATAAATTAGAATATGGGTGATATTTATAAACAAAATTCCAAAGGAAAATGTTTCCTATCTGAAATGCAGGAAATCATCTTATCCTCCTGCAGTAGGATCTCGAGGCTTCTCTTTTCACATTCTCTGCATTTTTCAAAGTAGTAGAGTTTGAAACTATCAAATGCTGACAAAGATGAAGCAAAATGCTCTTGTAGATTACTTGGAGGAATAAGTAGAAACAAATATAACTATCTTTGGGTGGGTCTTTAGAGAAGCAGATGCCAAGACTGGATTAAACAAGAAAGAATTTTATTAGAGGAAATGTCCTGAGAAAAAAACGGAGAGCCGAGGAAGGCTGAGAGCGCCTTCAGACCACGATGCTTCCTGACGTCATTGAAGGGAGGAAGAGCTGGAGTGCCCATCCTAGATTGTGTGTGTGTGTGTGTGTGTGTGTGTGTGTGTGTTCTAATCCCATTGACTGTTTCTCTGGAGAACCCTAATACCAGACCCATCAGTGACATCACAGATATAGAAGGGGATCAGAGAAAGGGATTAAAGAGTTTGATAAAAAGATTTCTTTGAAGATAGAACTTATCTTGCTGTGAGTCCCAGCTCCCCCTTCAGGAAAGAAATGAGAAGTATAACCTTCTACTTCAAGGAGAGAGAAAGGCTTCAAGGGAAACTCCCATAGAGCTTTGAAACGTGTTCTCTGAATTGGGTGACACCGACAACTGGTGACAGAATCTGGTAAAGCTAGTGTGGACCATGGAGTCACCTTGGACACCTGGTCGGTTTCCACCTACAGAGCAGAAGGGCTGACTGACTGACCCACTCGTTTCGTGGGGGGTCCGGGAAAGGCTTTTTGGCAATGGGAAGACACCTCACTAAAACGGAGTCAAAAGATTCAGCAAGGGGAGCTGTCACTTTACCACTTGTCCTCAATTGAAGACTCAAAAGGAAAAGATGGAACTTCAATGTGGATACTACTTTACTACCCCACAGAAAGAAGGGAGGCTTACTTCCTCCTTGCCCCACCTTTCCCCTGCAACAACCCCACCCATAGCACATTGTCACAACTCAGCCAATGAGAAACCACTATACTTCCAACTCCCAGTTTACTGCAATGGGCTTGTTGTTTATAACAGCCTTCCTAACTTCCGTTTTTGATCTACAAAAGAGCTGACCTCTCCTACGTTCTCTGGACTTGGGTATGGTTTTGCTGTAGCTTGTTTTGGATTGAAATATTCTGCGCTTCCTGAATAAGCTCATCTTTTGCTGGGAAAATAACTAGAAGTTTTATTTTTCTGGTTAATTTTACTTGCTGATCAGAGATGGCATCCAGAAAAGACCACCCCCCCCCAACAACAACTCTGAGGCTGGTGAGCAAACATATGACTGTACCCACAGAGCCAAGTGGGTTCATTGCTTTCTTGACAACTTTGGGGTTTGACAGTAAGTTTTCTCCTGGACTTTGAGGTCCATGCTTGGTGTGTGAGCTCCTCAGGATTTGTTCAGGACCCCTTTTAAGGTTTTGTTTTTGTTTTTCTGTCTGAGAGTACTTGTTTGGCCTTCAGTGTCACTCCTTGTCGGTACTGGATTGTAGCTATTGGTACCGTGCCAGCCGTCCATCCACAGTTCCTAATGGAACTGTGCTGGCCTTTGGTCAGGTTCATTCTGGAACCTGCTGTTCCTCTTGAAAGTGATGTTTTGGAATTTTTCCCTTTGGTCTAAAAAAAACCTCTCAGAAACAGGATTTCAGTCATCAAAATGTTTTCAGTGTCCCTCCCCACTCATTGGTATTCTGCTTGGTTTTTTTTATAGTGTTTATTTATTCTTGAGAGAGAGAGAGCAAGAGTGGGGGAGAGGCAGAGAGAGAGAGAGAGAGGGAGACACAGAATCTGAAGCAGGCTTCAGGCTTTGAGCTGTCAGTACAGAGCCCGATGCAGAGCTCTAACTCATGAACTGCAAGATCATGACCTGAGATGAAATCAGATGCTTAACCAACTAAGCTACCCAGGTGTCCCTACTCGACTTGGTTTTATATTCAAATACTATGGTCCCTCTGCATGTACATTTATCATTAGGTGAATTGACTTAACGAAAAGGAATTTAGAACTTCGATGGCCATTATAGAGAACTTTTGGTCTCCCCAAAATTGTTTTACCCAAAATTAAATTAGAAAGCCACAGTTCTAAAACAAACAAAAACACTGAATGAGACACCTATTTTAAATGGTACCTGGAAGCTTCCAAATGCTTTCAGGGTTCCAAGGTTGCCTCTTTGCAAATATAATTTCTAAATCAACTGAGGCAAATAAACAATCAAAAGGAGTCAAAATGGCTTCTGGGTCCTCTTTTTTTCCCTTCCCCATTTTATTTGTCTACAGACACATGGCGGGTACCTTGTGCTCAGGCCCCACCTGCAGCACCATTTTCCTCTATTCCCTCTGCTGAATTTCCCTTTTCCTCCATCTCTCTCCCTGCACCCTCCTCTCCTAAACCTGTTAAAACCTGCCTCTTTAAAGTTAAGTCTTCTGAGGATCTATAAGCCTCGTTTCTTATGTTCCCAGGACTAAGGCCAAACTACAAGCCATAGTTAAAGAGTTTCCTGAGTGATTAAGGACCCCCATAGATTTGCTGAAGAATTTAACAACTATTCAAACTTACCAGTTTTGTTTCTCAGATGTACATCAATTAGCCCTCATGCTTTTGGTGACAACCAGGCCAAACACTGGATGAAACTAGCTGGAAGGGAACATCTTGAAGGGGATTTAGAGAAGCAAACCCCTAACTTTTGTCAAGATGCTAAAACACTCTCTGAAAATCTCCACTGAGCAATTACCGGAACTTTTCCCAAGCATGCTGATTGAAACAAAATTCAGGCTTGCTCGCAAAAGGGAGCTTGTTTATTCCATCTTTATTAACAGGCTGAACTGGGATCTTTCTCTCTTTTTTTAAGTTTATTTACTTTGAAAGAAAGAAAGAGAGTACAGAGCTGGAGAGGGACAGAGAGAGAGGGAGAGGGAGAGAATCTCAAGCAGGCTCCATGCTGTCAGCACAGAGCCCCACGTGGTCATGAGATCATGACCTGAGCTGAAATCAAGTCAAATGATTAACCAACTGAGCCACCCAGGTGCCCCGGGATCTTTCTCTTGTGATTAAAAGGACCAGTATGGAATGGAAAACCACTGTTCCAGATTTATTTAATATGGCAAACCAGCTCACTCACAACCTAGATGAGGCACCTAAAACAAAGACCACTAAAATTCTCTAACAAATGAAGTTTTCAACTCCAGCAAATGAAGACCCCTAAACAAAACTAAAAATCTAGTTCATGCTACTATTGCAAAGAGCCAGGGACTTAAAAAAAAATTGTTACAAATTTAAGCCTCCAGTTGCCTCTGCCCCCCTAGTCAGTCTTTCCAATGTCCTCCCAAATTCCCAATGTCAGGACCCCAAGAAACTACAGGGGCCATTCTCAGTACTCCATCTCAATGAGCTCAGCTCTCCAGGTTGGAAATGAATCTCTCTGTGTCCTTCTTGACATCTGAGCTACACTCTTGGTGCTCAAGCCCACTGCTGTAAAGCAGCCCCCACACTGGAGTATTAAAACTGTTCAAAGAGTGGGGGTCTCTAATAAATCTCAGTAGATTCCCATCTCTGAAACTATTCCCTTTTGTCTAGGCCTTTTGAGAGATACACACCATTTTCTCCTTGGTTATTCTGCCTGTATGTATTTATTGGGCTGAGATTTGTTAGAAAAATATCATGCCAAAATTTCTTTCTCCCAAAAGGGGGAAATAATTCTAGAATTTGACAATAGTAATCAAAAGAGCCAATCAGGGGAAATAAATGACCCTTTCGCATCTTCTCTATGCTCTGTCTCTGACAGCTCTATAGCTGAGTCTGGAGACACTGGTCATTTCTTCCTCTTGGATCAGGTACCATCCTCTTTATGCAAAATATTCAACTGATACTGGCAGAATCCTGAATGTATCTCACACCAAGTTTCAAACAGATCTCTCAAAACCTCTCTGCAGTATTAATCAATACCCTATGAATAAAGAAGCATGTCAAGACTCAGAGCCTCATTACTAGTCCCTGTAATACCTCTCTTTTATCTGTAAAAAACCAAATGGCCAAGGATGGAATTTTGTCCAGAGCCTCCAAGCAATAAAGCACACTGTTATGCCTCGTCACTCTCTGTTGTTCCCAACCCCTATGTACTACCAACATCCATTTGCATAGAAGACAAGTTTTTCACTGTAATTGATCTATGCAGTGCATTTTTAGTATTCCAGTTGGTATGAATAGCCAATATCTTTTCGCTTTAACTTGGGAAGAATGGGAGTACACCTGGACATCAATGCCCTAGGGTTTCTCAGAGGGTCCTTACTTTTCACAAACCTTAGAAACTGATCTGGATGCTATAACCTTTTCATCAGGCTCCACTTCGTTGCAATACTCAGATGAGTTGCTTCTCTGCTTCCCTTTTTCAAACCTCTTCTCAGGAAGATAGCATCCACCTGTTAAAAAGGTTTTACCTTAAAAGACACAAAGTTGTCCAAAGAGAATTTGAAGTTTGATCAAACTTAGGTTAGATGCTTAGAGTGTATAATTTTGAAACAAGGACCACATTTGGATCCAGACAAAACCTCTCACCAGTGCTTCATGCTGACGCGTTACCTTTAAAATCCCCAAGACAATATACAGGAAATTCCTTTAACCAATGCAGATTTTCATGGTTTACTGATGGTTCTTATTTAAAGGATGAAAATGATAAATATAGTGCTGGATATGCTATTGCAACTCACTTTGAAGTGATTGAAACAACACCTTTACATTTTGACTACTTTAACAGGCTGAGTTTTTACTCAAGCTTGTGCCTTAGCCGAGGGTAAAACCACAAACATTTACCCCAATAGTTGGTACACCTTTGGTGTATGTAGTTCATGACACTGGAATATTATGGAAACAATGAGGGATCTTTACCTCCAGTGACAATAAAAATTAAAAATGGTTTCTAGGGGCGCCTGGGTGGCGCAGTCGGTTAAGCGTCCGACTTCAGCCAGGTCACGATCTCGCGGTCCGTGAGTTCGAGCCCCACGTCAGGCTCTGGGCTGATGGCTCGGAGCCTGGAGCCTGTTTCCGATTCTGTGTCTCCCTCTCTCTCTGCCCCTCCCCCGTTCATGCTCTGTCTCTCTCTGTCCCAAAAATAAATAAAAAACGTTGAAAAAAAATTTAAAAAAAAATGGTTTCTATGTCCAAAATTTATTAGATGCCATACTCTTGTTGGCTGCTCTAGCTAATAAAGTTCCAGGGCATTCCAGACTGAACTTTGTTGAGGCCAAAGTAATCCACCTTGATGAAATGTCCACAAAAATTCTGCTCTCAAGGAAACTAATAGCCAAACTTCTGTCATGGTCCAAAGAGATGTTCTCCCAGATGAAAATTTTGGAAAAGTTGGCGAAATACCAAAAAATTGACACAAGAGAAAGAAAAACAGTATTAGAAATCTCATAATTGTTGGCTTGATAAAAAGAGAACTCTGGTTTGGACCAAATAACAATCTGGCCCTACCAGAAATTCTAAAATTCTCAATACTCAGGAACTGTACATACATTAAACCACCGACAAAATGATAACATTCATGAACCAACATTCATATTGATATTCAGTGATAACATTCATATTGGTGGAGAAAAGTTTATAAAGCTGCAAAAAGTGCCTACCTTGCTTGCCCCACCTGTCCAAAGTATAACCCAGGGAAACCAGTTCATACAAATGGATTTCATACTTTCTCCTCTCGTGGATAAATATGCTTGAGTCATAGTTTGTATGTTTTCTTCTTAGCCCAAAGCTTTTTCTTATAGATAGGGCAGTGTTAGAAAAGATTATCCCTACCTGCCCTTGAACTTCATAGTGATCAGGGAACTCATTTTACTGGACAGGTGCTTCAACAATTCTGACCTATTTGGCCAGTTTACAACACTTTCATTGGACATATTATCTCTGGTTCTCAGTCACACACACTAACAGCACTATGAAGACTCAACAGGTAAAATTTGTAGAGACTTTCCAAATGCCTTGGCCTCAAGCAACACATTGGCCTAAAGCGTTACTGCTGGGAACTCATACTCTCTCATCCTTTGAGATACTCACAGGATGTCCAATGCATTTGGTTCCTGCCTTGTCTGACTCACAGTTGATGAAAGAAGATATTCTTCAGTGGTGTAAAGGCCTAACTGTTTCCATTAAAACTAACCATGCTTTGGTAGAGCAGTCTTTTCCCAGTGAACTCCCAGGAGACAACAACCTTATGCATCACAGCTTGCAACCTGGGTTTTTCATATGTTGGAAAAGACACCCCCGAAAACACTTTCTAGCCTTCCTGAAAAGGCCCTTATCAGGAACTGCAGACCAACACTTGTGCTGCCAAACTCCAGGGAATAGACTGTTGCATTCACGTGACACATCTAAAGAAAGCACCAAATCCTGATAAAATCTGCACACCATCTGATGACCCAAAAGTAAAGATTTACTGGAATTGAGGCAGATGACATCTGACAAGACCACTTTTCCAAGATGTCCGGACCAGATCTGTATACCTTTTTCTCACATTTGCTTCTTCTCTCTCTTTCATGGAAAGACAAGGCTCTTGTCCACATTTCTCAAGTCCTTGCAAAACGGGGGAAACTCATCTTTTGATTATGGCCTTTTGGAAATAGCCTTATCATGATCCCAGGACAAATTAATTTTTTACTTGCTTTTTCTCAAGGGTTAGAAGGCTTAGAATTCACAAGTCTTCTTTCATCTGAACTGGATTATTAACTGACTGGATTCTTACCCAATTCATGGTCTCTGAATGCACAACCTTATAGTCTCTATTACCAATAACACATTTGGTTCCAAAGAGTTCTTTTGACAGTGCAATACTGTTTGTTTGTTTGTTTGTTTGTTTGTTTGAGAGAGTGAGAGAGCGAGAGAGCATGCATGGGCAGAGGAGATGGGCAAAGGGAGAAAGAGAAAAAATCCCAAGCAGGCTTCATGCTGGGCACGGAGCCTGACATGGGCTCAATCCTATGACCAGGGATCATCACCTGATCCAAAATCAAGAGTTGGACAGTCAACTGACTGAGCCACCCGGGAGCCCATGACAGAGCAATACTGTTTTAAACCATCTTTGAAGTTTTACATTTTGCAAAAGGTTCATTAGCTATTGCTTCATGTTTATATCTGCACTGTATCTTCCAAAATGCGCTGTTAATTCTTTCAGTGAATTCTGGCAGTATCCACAATTCTGTTTTCCTGACTGCTTCAAGCTGAGACTTCCAGGAGGCATGTATAACTCCAGGTATATCTTCATAGGGATAACTTTCTTCCCTAAGTCAAAATAAGTGCCAACAAATACTTCAGTTGCCTAGTTTCGGGCCTAGAGTTCTGGTTTATATCATATAACCATATCATATAACTTGGAATTGTTAATTTTACTTCTGTTTTATATAATTATTTCAAATTTTATATTTTGTTGACGTTGAACTTTTTTTATTTTTTTTTATTTTTTTTAATCTTTATTTATTTTTGAGAGAGAAACAGAGACAGAGCGTGAGCAGGGGAGGAACAGAGAGAGGAGGCACAGAATCCGAAGCAGGCTCCAGGCTCTGAGCTGTCAGCACAGAGCCCAACATGGGGCTCGAACCCACGAACTGTGAGATCATAACCTGAGCCGAAGTCGGACACTCAACTGACTGAGCCACCCAGGCCCCCCAATGTTGAACTTTTTAAAAACAACGTACCCAGTAAGGTGATGGTGGCTTAGTGGTTTGAGATGACCTCCAATACTCATGACCTTGAGAAGAGGTAGACTTTATTTTTTTTATTTTTTTTAATGTTTATTTTTGAGAGAGAGACACAGTGCAAGCAGGGGAGGGGCAGAGTGAGAGGGAGACACAGAATCTGAAGCAGATTCCAGGCTCTGAGCTGTAAGCACAGAGCCTGACATGGGGATTGAACTCAGGAACTGCGAGATCATGAACTGAGCCAAAGTCAGACACTCAACTCACTGAGCCACCCAGGTGCCCCAAGTAAAGATGTAAACTTTAGATGGGAACTGCCTGAGAGTTTCTCCCTCCTAAGTTTCCCTGTTTCTCAAATGTGGCTTGAAGTGGTTTCCAACTACTGTGCGCTTTCACTCTACCATAGGACATGACAACCAGTGAAGGTCCTTCCTGGCACTGAGGAACCAAACCACTAAATATAAAGAGGCTATTTGATCAGCGATACTTTCAAAGAAAGGTCTTAATCAAAAAGGAGGAATTGCGAAGATTAATAATGGGAAACCTTGCTAAAATGGAGTAGAAAGTTTTAGCAGGGAGACTTATCGCCCTACCACTCATCCTCAATTGCAGACCCAATAGGAAGAGATGGACCTTGCATGTGGATCCTGCTTTACTACCCTGTAGGAAGGAGAGGCTTACTTGCTCCCTTCCCCACCTATCCCCCACAATTGCCCCACCCATAAGAGACTGTCACAATTCACCCAATGAGATGTCACTATACTTCCAACTCCCAGTTTACTCCAATGGACTTTTTTGTTTATAACAGTCTTCTCAACTTCCCCCTTTCCTCTACAAAACAGCGGTCCTCTCCTGTGTTCTCGGGAGGTGGCTGTGGTTTTATGGTAGCTTGCTTGTCCCAGATTGCAATTCTCTGCCATTCCCGAATAAACGCATCTTTTGCTGGTAGAATAACTAGCAGTTTGGTTTTTAAGATCAACAATACCCAGGTGGAGAAGAGCCAGTATAAGCTTTTTGTCCAATAGGGCCACCTGGAGGGTAAGAGCTCTCAAGAAGAGGCCAGAAACTTAGCACCCAATATCCAATAATTAAGGAAAGGAGTCACAGGAAATCACCTGAAAGAAAGGTGCCCGTTTCTAGGTAAAGAGAACTGGAGAGAGACACCCATCAGGACACCCTCTGAAAAGCTACAAAGAGAAACAAGAATCTGTAGTATTCATCTGCAAGGCCTACACAGGGATGCCAGCACTGACCACCTACTGGGTCTAGAGGGCACAGAGTCCCCCCCAGTCAGCCAACTAAGAACTTTGCTACACCAAGGAGTCCCTGGCTTCCTGAGCTTCCCTGCCTGGAGAAAGGAGTAGGGCCCATGCCAGAAGATGGACAGCTGAAGGACCACACTGAGGACTTCCAGGGAGAAACAGGTCTGGTTGAGGAAAGAAGAGGAAAACCATTGGTAGGTATGGAGTTTTGCTGTCACTGACCAGGACATTCCCATTGTAAAACCCATCTCTGCTTGTGACTTAAAGTAACTGTAGGGTATCTATTACTTACGAGTGAGTAGAAAAATCACTGGTTTGGTAGTTTTAGGGGAAGATTATTTCCCACTGAACAGAGTTTAGAGAAGCAGTAGGAAAGGAAAAAAATAAGTTGTATTCTGATCACAATCCACATATCATGTGTGTACAGCATGCCAGCTACATTTGCTTGGCCCAGCTGGCATAACTCTTGTAACAACCATCTTCAGATCCCATCGTGTTTGAATGACAGTGATTGAGATGATTGCTTTCACTTTCGGAAAATCCCCAAAGAAGAAAATGCCACGCATGTGATTTGGAGAGAGAAGGCACTTGGTCAAATACTCAGAACCGGACCTGGTCTAGTGGCCAAGGCGAGAACCTCTAGGATTCACAATTTTTTTGTAACACCTGTCCCTCTTCGCTCATTTCAACCCTCACCAAGTCATATTAAGGCAACAAATTATATACTGTTCTTTCATGCAGAGGAGAAATTAAGATTCATCCAGTTTCTAGAGAAAACCAGAGGTGCCGGGGTGGCTCAGTCAGTTAAGCATCTGACTCTTGGTTTCAGCTCAGGTCTTGATCTTACGGTTTCATGAGTTCGAGCCCCAAGTCAGTCTGCACTGACAGTGTGGACCCTGCTTGGAATTCTCTCTCCCTCTCTCTCTGCCCCTCCCCCACTTGCTCTGTCTCTGTTTCTCTCAAAATAAATAAATAAACTTCAAGAAAAGAAAGAAAACCAGATTATCTTTTTTCCTTATCCTATTTCATTACAGCAGCTCTGACCATGAGGACCATTGAGGCATGAAATTCCCAGAGAAAAGGGATAGAAGCTGAAGATAGCACAGGAGGTGGGACTCGATGAAGGGTTAGGTGGGTTAGCGGACAGGGTTAGACAAAAGCAAAGACGACAGCTGTCCTCAGCAACAGCATGTCCGTAGAGGGGGAATCGAAGAAGAAAAATCTCAAGAGGGGGTAGTTAAGCAGAGTGGTCCACCGGCCACCTCAGCTGAGGCCCCTAGCTAAGAGCTGCTGTTACGCAATGAAGAGTCGGGGGTACAGTAGGGGTGAAGTCAGGCAGCATAAAGCTTGAGCGTAGCCTGTAGTCTCCACCATCCCCAACTCTGATTACTTGTGCTCAAGACAAAGTAAAACCTCAGTGCCACATAACCTAAACCACTCTCCTGAAACTGGCAGAAACATTAGCTTCATTATAGTAGCCACAAGACCTTTTTTTTTTTTTTTTTTTTTACATTGTCAAGTGATTATAACACATTCTGATCAGGATAGCTTTAAATTATACATGTACGTGTCTTGCCAAAAGTGTTATTGAATAAGGCCTAGAGTAAAATTGAAAGCAAAAGCGTAGCGAGTTTTTTGATGTTTTTATCTTATGTTCCTTACCGAAGAGATAAATTTAGGAGTTGTTTCTCAGGTAACTCAACTTTGCTGTCTCACTTAGTTTTTTTATGTATTTAATTTGTCTTTAAACCTGGATTCTGTGCAAAGTTCCATAACAGCTTTAAAATATAGGTTTTATTAGGGACATGAAGGCTGAGAATGCAGTAATATTTTCTCCTTATTAACTCATCACACGATACTGAGGGCGCATGGGTGGGAGAACAGAAGCTTAGAGCATTCAGATATTCAAACAGGGAAGAGACAAGGCCAGGTAAGTGTGCCTTTTCGTGAACGTAAACATAAGTGAGGTTCCACATTGAAGAACTTGGTTCCTTTGTCCTTGAGATCCACTGGTTTGAGAGTTGAATAATATAATATTTTATTTTTTTAAATTGTCATATTTGTCTAAGGATTTGCGTTTCTGCTTTACTTCTTGCTGGTTTGTGGGGGGTTGTTTGTTTGTTTTTGGAGACAGGGTTTTGGCTTTTGTTTTCCTTAATCTCATTTTGGAAGAGATCCTTTGTAAGCATTGATAAATGGGTGCTACACATCTCTACTTTTAACTACCAGTGTCCACGTTTAAGAGGGAGCTATGGTCGGTTCTTCAGCGAACCTGAATTCTGGAAAGTCAACCTAAGTCATCATGAGCATCACTCATGATTATTTACTGAGGATATGAACTTACAGTCTAGGTAAGCAGATAGCTGTGCAATACAATGCAGAATGTAGAAAAACCATAGGAGCGATGCAAAATGTTTGAGGTCAAAGAAGCCTCAGAAGTTTGATGTAGTGAAAGAATATGGGCAACCTCAAACTTCGGTCTGTCTCGTTTTGGCCCTTAAGTGTAACTTGGGCAACTCTCTGAACATAATATTCCTCATCTGTAAAAGTCTGAAAATGATACCTCCTATGTAAGATTAATCAAGAAAGGAAGTACCTGGCACATAGTAGGTGCTCTGGAAACATTAGTCTCTTCTTTCCATAGGAGAGAGGCCACGAAAGGACCATGTGCTAGAACACGTGATTAGCTCTTTATATTTTGCAAGAGGAGCTGACTGGGCTGTCTCCCTGTCCCTCGGCCCGGAGCTCACCCTGCAGTCACGCATCAGTGTTCTGTGAGGGTGCAGCTGGTTGCACCCCTGGGAGTGCCAGTAACTGCAGTACAGGACAGCCAATGGAGACCACACCTCCCAAAAGGTGGCCCTTTCGAAGTGAGCGCTATGACTCCTTGGACTCCTCAAGGAAAATTTACGGGTAAGGTCATCCACATGACTGAAGACATGTATCAAAAATGTAAAACTTTGCTATTTAAAAGTGCAAATTAAAGGGAACCACTTCTCTTCATATTTCAAAGTAGCAAAGGTTTGAAAACTATTGAACGCTGACAAAGCAGAAGCAAAAACTCACTCATGTAGATTACTCGGGGCAATAACATTTTTTTAAGTTTATTTCTTTTGAGAGAGTGAGCGGGAGAGGCAGAGAGAGAGAGGGAGAGAGAGAATCCCAAACAGGCTCTACACTGTCAGTGGAGAGCCCAACACGGAGCCGGAACTCACAAACCGCGAGTTTTGAGTTTGACCTGAGCCAAGAGCATGAGTCAGAGAGGCTCAACGGACCGAGCCACCCAGGCGTCCCTACTTGGAGAAATAAATGGAAACAAATGTATGTATGTGTCTGGGTCTTTAGGGAAGCACAAAACAGGCCTGGATGAAGCATACAAGAATTGCCTACGTGAAGGGTCAGCAAGACAGTGGGAGGTCTTCTGGCCAGTGGCAGCCCACCGAGGTGTCCCTCAGTCTCCCAGAGCAGGCTTGCTTTAGCATCTCTCTGGCGCTGGCTCATTGGCTGGGAGCAGCCCGTGGAGGCATGGCCATGGATAGACTGCTGGTCAACCATGCCCTCCGTGTTTGGAGGCCAGTAGGCACGTTCCCATGGCTGCCACAGTCACTTTTTAGGAAACAAATTTGACAGTGTACATTAAAAGTTTTTAGAATGATTTTACTTTCTTTATAATCTTGTAAGTGAACCCTTTGAGATCTGTCCTAAGGAAATCTCGTAAAATGAGAAAAATAACTTGAGTTACAAAACGATTCACAGGAAGTATTTCTAAGAGCAAAAACTTAGAAGCCCAATTTCACTTTCAGTTCATCATGACAGTGTCTATCTCATCCATTTCACTCATTTCCTTAGACCTCCTAGCCGTGTTTTGAGTTTGTGAGTTCTCTTATAGTGATTTCAAAAAGGTAAAATCCGCTGGCTACCAGAGCTCAGTCCTGATGAACTTCTTTGTGACTCTAGGACTCAAAGGAGAATTCTGCCTCTTAGTCTAGGAAGCAGCTCCCAAGGTTGATGGCGTATGTGGAAATTCACCAGACTGTGCACTTAGTATTAAAGCACTGCATGCATTTTACTGGGCCTGTTTCAGCCTCCATAAGGAAGGAAAAGATGAAATCAAAGGACATGCTGCTCAAAGTTAGAGACTGCTACTCCAGGTGTTCTGATTCTCCTTCCTGATGTAACTCTCAATCTCAGACATGACTACTTGTTCAACTGAAGTGGGAATCAACCAGGTTACAAGGGCAAACCACCAGATTCGAGTTGTGGCTAAGGGCCAGGGGAACACGAGTGCCACTTTCTACCCACACCACCCCCACCCCGACCTCTCTTCTCCCTCTTTCCATGTCCTCACTCTCTTACCACGATGATTTTCTTCTCTGAGCTTCTGCCACCACCTTAGCCCCTAAACTGTCACTAGTTCTGTTCCAAATCCAGTGTTCAGTGCCTATCACCACCATCTCCATTCCTTTATTGGACCTGTGAGTATCCAGGTGTCCTCTGCTTTCTTCATCATTAAAAAACATTTTACTTTAGTCCAGAAAATACTTGAGTGACATCACTGGATTTTTTTTCTCCGATAAATATAAGTATATTATAAACCAAATCTTGCTGTTTAAATTAAAACTGCAATCTGTCACTTGTTTGACGTGTAACATCTGCCCCTCAGAGATGACAAAATTGATTTGAATTCAAATGAGAACAAAATGTCACTCAGCCCTGGGATATGTACTCTGTGGCCCCCATCAGGACACAAATACAGTTCTGCATGTAGATATCCAACATTCGTGACTTAGAACCAAATTGTGACTTTGAATAACTAAGTGATAAATCAGGGATTTCTTTTCAGTTCAGTGTGGTGACAGGTTGCTGACCTATTCTTATGCTATGCATCCAACAAATATGTATTGAGGAAATACATATTGTTGGCAAATACTGAGGATTACTACTCAATATCCATCCTCCCCTTCTTCCGTACAAACGGAACCTTCATTTTATTCTGGGCGGCAGCATGTCTGAGCTCAAGCAATAAATCAATATTGGGCACATATTTGCGACAATTTTGTTCCACTTAGGCAAATCCTAAATATCTCGATTTCTTTTTGCAGTAGAAATCTCCACAAGAGCCAGTTATCCTTAAAAAAAAGATGTAAGGGGCTATCTACCAGGGCCTGACAAAAGGAAGAGATGCCATGGGCATCCCCCCACCTTTTCCCTAATGCAGACACAATGGAACTGCAACAGCAGTCTCAAGATCATGGGGCAGCGAGCAAGAGAATGAATGGCAGTCACATTGAAGACCGCAGAAGAGAAGGTCAGGTCAGTTCCTAAGATCAGAAAGACGGGATTAAACTAACGGGCTCAGAAATATAAGGGGCCTGGCAGTGTTAACTGGGCAATAAAATAGAGAACCAGTGAAAAATGAATAGTAGGAACACCCAGGTGCATTGAGAGCCCAGGTAAGGCTAGCATTAATTTAGAGCAGAAACTTGCTCACATTCATACTTGGTAACAGCATAAATTGAGATAACATTTTTTTGGAGAGCAATAGAGTAGCATCTATCCCCATTTAAAATGCACAGATCAATTAAACTAGCAATTCCACTACTGGGAAATTATCCTGCAGAAAAACACAGGTGCGAAAAAGGATATATGTACAGCATTATTTATTGCAGCTTTGTTTGAATTAGCAAAAACCTAGAAGCAACCTAAATATGAAATTGGGAAAACAAAGTACAGTCATTCATACGATGAAATACTATGCAGCTGTTCAAGAAAGAATGAAGGAGTATACATGTAATGACAGGGAAAGATGCTCGGGAGATATTCTTAAGGGAGAAAAAAAGAGTAATGGATATAACATCCCATTTTATTAAAAAAATTCTCTAAACATAAATTAAAAATGCCACGTGTGTAGGTAAATATACACACAGAAAACGTCTGAAAGAGAAGGGCCAAACAGATTATTATGTTATTATGTTTTCATGTCTTTTTTACCAACTACCATTGGTGCAAAAATATTAACTGAAAGCAGACAATAGGAATAACTCAAGGATGAAGTTCAGTATGGGTGACAAGCAGATAAAAATCAGCAGGCTTAAAGTAGCTCCAAAACGATGAACCTTCCAAATAAGATTTGGTAGGGGAAACGTGTAAATGCCAAAGAAGCACAATAAAGAGGAAAAAAAGAGAGGAATCAAGAGACTAAAAGTCATTATCAAGGTAAAGTAAAGGTTCAGGAAATGGGATATGAATCTACAGAAGATGAGGAAGATATCTATGGAAGATACGGAAGATAGGGACATTGTGTTGGGGAGAAGAGAGGAGTTCCTGGGGCTTGAACAGATCTGAACAAGGAAAAAGCCCACAGAGGAAATATGCCTGTGGTTCGTTGCCTGGAGGGACAGACGAAATTATAATGTCAAAGTCCCCCTCAATTGTGCACCACAGACTACGCTTCCAAACATGAGGACAGTTCCCCGTGCTCTCCACTGGGGCCTGTTCCATTTCCATCAGCTTTTCTACCTGAGTTTCTCCCCTTCAATGAAAGATGGTATATCCTTGAAATTTCTTTCCCTGGCCTCTGCTGTTAAATAGGCATAATTTCTTTTGAGGGTCTCTAAGGGACTTTATTGCTAAAAATTTCAGAGGATAACAGAATAACAAATGTTACTGATAAATTATTAAGTCAGTAGAATGAGCCTACTCCAACTTCACGGTGGTGGTGTTGTGCATATTATCACCTCTCTCTTAGACCTTGATCATGAACACTGCTGCTAACTGCCGACCCATCCATCTTTTTATTACTGGCCAGGTTTCTAAATTCCCTTTCATACCACCTTTCCCTGGCTTTAGCTCTGTTGGTTGAGTTTTAACACTAATGCTGATGAGGAGTATTAGCTTTTAGCTCGACGCCTGACATTTCAGAGCAAGCTCCGGACCTGTTCCTCCCACATCAGCACCTTGTTGATTTGCTCAAAACTATTTCCTACCAAAGGCCTCTGAAGTTGAGAAAAGTATGGTGGGTCACCAATGAGAACATAGAAGTTTTAGGGACTAAAAGCAGGGGGTTGGATACAAAAGTGATTCTGGAAGTCAGTTGACAGCAGCAATGAGCTTCAGTGGATGCTGCTGCTATAAAATTGTAAAGGGACCCGGGCAGTGGTTTCCACTGGTAAAGTATGAAAGGGAGTGACCTCAGATGATGAGATTTTGAAGGAAGCGACATCAAAAAGCGAGAAACAAGTGTATCTATCAGAGTTTTTAGTTACAACACATATTAACCAACTCAGAAAAAAGAACCAACCTGAAAAAGGGGTTTAAACATGGCAGGGCTCAGACCTCATTAGAGAAGATGTGGTTATACAGCCAAAGGATGAGAGGAAGTCTGTTGGATTTCCCAGGCCAGAGCTGGTCCACATCCCCGAGCAAACAATAAACCACCCTCAGCGCTCCAAGGGCCCACGCTGGAGAGCAGGTGTGTGGTGAAAGCTGGATGCCTGTGCAGGGACGAGGTCTGGATCACACAGTGTCCTTGTTGGGAAAGTCATATCAAGATGGTCACAGAGTCTGAACTGCCATGCAAGGTCACCAAGAGACTGTATAGTGTGGGCACACAGCTGAGGCACTGTACGACAAGATGTCCCCAGGCATACATCCACCACTTACCACTGGAGAAGCGGAACAAAAACAAAATGCAACATTCTGAAATCACAAGGAGAAGCCCCCTTCTTCCCGCAAGGGTCTTCCTGTGTCCTGTATTGGCAAATTTAATATTGTGCTTACTCTAAAGCAGAAATCCTTAAGGAGTCCAGTCCAGTATTGCAGAGCAATTACTAAAGGGTGATTTGGAGCTGAGGCAATACATTGATAATCAGTACACACATAATAAAATTAATAGTAATTTCCTGATATTGTCTAATCCCTGAGCATATTCAGATTTCTCTAATTGTCCCGAAGATATTTTGTATAGTTTGGTTTTTTTTAATTTGTTTCAAAGTTTATTAATTTTTGAGAGAGAGAGAGCATGAGCAGGGGAGGGGCAGAGAGAGAGAGAGGGAGACAGAATCTGAAGCAAGCTCCAGTCTCTGGGCACAGAGCCCAACACAGGGCTCAAACCCACGAACCATGAGATCATGACCTGAGCCAAAGTTGGA
Source organism: Lynx canadensis (assembly GCF_007474595.2). Classification (NCBI taxonomy): domain Eukaryota; kingdom Metazoa; phylum Chordata; class Mammalia; order Carnivora; family Felidae; genus Lynx; species Lynx canadensis. The sequence goes on from NC_044303.2 coordinate 129,940,241, forward strand.
CACTTAACCAACGAAGCCACCCGGGCACCCCGTGTTTGTTTTTTTCAACAAGGATCCAATCAAGGACTATTATGTCCTTTTAGTCTCTCTTGATTTAGAGCAGTCTCTCCTAGGCTTTTTATTTTAATGACATTGTTCTTTAGAAGAAATTGAGTCAGTTGTTTTATAGACTGAGCCACATTTTAGATTTGTCTTATTATTTCTTCCTCGTGTTGTTTAATTTGGTTTCTGTCTCCTGAGTTTCTTATAAACTGTAAGTTAGATCCAAAGGTTTGATTAGGATCAGGTGAAATATTTCTAACAAGGATACTTCATGAATGACACCGTGCAACTCATATTGCATCATATCAGGGACAAAGAGGGCTGTTTTCCCACTACTGAGACCAGAAACTTGGCCACTTGGTTAAGGTAGTGATGGCTGGATATCTCCACTCCCAAGGCATGGTTCTCCATTTGCAACTGGAAAATCTTCTGTGGGGAGTCACTTTGATGCCTCGAGAACATCCAGTTCCCCAACAACCTTTCACTTAATAGTCCTAGCAATCAGTTTTTCATCAGGGATTGCAAAATGGAGATTTTCTAATTCAATTCCCCCTTCTCTATTTTTTAGCTTGCATTCTTCTATAAAAAAAGATCTTTCCTTCATCAGCTGGAAATGGACTACACTTTTATGAAAAAGAGGCAAAAAAATACATGATTACTTATTTTCTGCTTACAGGAAAATAAGTTATGATTGGAAAAGATAGAGAAAAATTTTGGAGCAAGAGCTCAACATGGGTCGGCATGCTCCAGGAAAACAGGAGAGCCCTGGTTCCTGTGGGGCCTGTGAAACAGGGGGCATCGGGAGGTTGGAGGGATATAGCAAGGTCAGCTGTCTGTTCTGCAGTTTGTCTGCCAAGGGCCTCAGTGGAAACCCCCTGTTTGCCACTCTATTTTCTTTGCAGTCACCTTGGACACTTTACTACAGAATGCTGATGCCCACTCTAGAGACGTGACCATGTTTAATTCACAATCAGTACTGGGTCCCTGTAAGACAAAGAGGCCACATGGACTGGTATGCATAAAGGTGCTCTGAAAATGTAACGTGGTAAACAAAAACAAGACATTATTGTGTGTTTTGGCTGTAACAAATAGTTATTTTCTCAATGGTTTAATGACTTTGTGGAAAAAATTTTTAAGCCACCATCTCATTTAAAATTTGAAATCTTTAACGAGAAACCTAAGAAGCCAATCCTAATTTATGTACCTAACATGTTTCCTCAATGCTGGGATATTTTCTACTTGATTACCTTATTCATATTTATATCTCAAGAGCTTTACAAAATACATTATCTAAACAGAAAAGCAATAAGATGTCATGCAAAAGAGTATTGGACTAAGACTTATGATCTGAGTTCTGGTACTAACCAGCAGGAAAACCACGGGCAAGTTACTTAACCTCTCCCAGAATCAACTTCCTCATCTCTAAAATGAGGGTAATAATTCCCTTGTGTTGTAGAAAGCAAGTGTAGATTTGAGAAGCAGAAAAATCTAGGTTCATAGCCTTAGGCTCCCTCATTCTTGGTATGTGAACTGCGTAAATAAAACTAAATTTCTGAGGGCTTCGATTTCCTTTCTTTTTTAAGCATTGCAAATCTTTATCTCATATTATTTTGTCTTTATTTTATTTTTTGAAAACAAGCCTACATTACAAATTCGAAATCCGAGAAAGCTCCTGTTCCTACCTAAAGAGTTCATAAATATGGGCAGGAGAACAAGTTCATTCATTTGAAAAGAACTTTGTTTAAAACAATAGAAGGTGATATCCATAGGCATTTCCAACTTCTAAGAAGCAATACAAATCTTCAGGCAGCCAGAGTAGCATTGCCTCTTTGTCTCACCCTCCACAATTTATAGCTTGATTCCTACACTGAAGGGGATAGGATAAAATTTATGTAGTCTAACAGGGGAGAAACTCTTCCCAAATGACACTCCTGGATGAACTGCCATTTTTTTCAACTTCAAGATGATGTTGAGTTTGTCTTTCTTGCTGGCCTTTCGGATGTTTCTCAGACGTATTGCTATTTTGCCCTTTCACTTTTTTTTCCACAAAGAATAAAAACTTTCTTTGAATATAGTATAAGATTGGGATATGACCTCTGATATCTAAACTCACTGGCTCACACGTGCTTGAACTTTCAATGAGAATACCTCTTGGGCATTCATATTTCTTGATGCCGCACAAAGAGAGAAAATAAAGGGACTCAAAGAAATCCAGCAGCCCCCAGGTTACAGGACAGCCAGTTTCTAGATATCATTCCTAAGCCTGGGGTTGCAGGTAATTCACACAAGGCCCTCGTCTGATTCTGACCCAGATCCTCTTTCAGAATAGACTGCAGACACATCATCAAAATCACAAATCGACACCAAAAGCGTGAGGAGCCCTTCTAACACACCAGAGATCTTCACTGCTTCAGATTAATGGAAAATATTTATTGTAGTAGTTACATATTGCTGTGTGATGAACAATCCCCAAATTCAGTGGTTTAACAATAGTATAAACATTTAGTATCTCAGTTTCTGTGTAGTCACTTTCTAAGTCAGCTTAGTTGGGTGCTTTCAGGTTCAAGGTCTCTCATGAGCTTGCACTCAAGATATTAGCCAGGGTGACAGTCACGTAAAGACTTGACTGGGATTAGAGGACGCACCTTCCCCACCCCCCAAAAGAGAGAGAGAGAGAGAGAGAGAGAGAGAGAGAGAGAGAGAGAATAAGGCAGAAATAGCAATATCCCCTTTGATCTCATCTTAGAAGTCATTGGCCTTTATCCGAAGGATACAAATATTCTGATTCAAGGGTCATATGCACCCCAATGTTTATAGCAGTGCTATCAACAATGGCCAAATTACGGAGAGAGCCCGAATGTCCATCGACTAACGAATGAATAAAGAAGATGTGGTATGTATATTTGTGTGTGTGTGTGTGTGTGTGCGTGTGTGTTTAATGGAATAGTACTCGGTGATCAAAAAGTATAAAATCTTCCCATTTGCAACAACGTGGATGGAACTAGAATGTATCATGCTAAGCCAAATAAGTCATTCAGAGAAAGACAAATATATGATTTCACTCATATGTGGAATTAAAAAACAAAACAGATGAACATAGTGGAAGGGAAGGGAAGGAAAAATAAAATAAGGGAGGCAAACCATAAGATTCTCTTAAATACAGACAACAAACTGAGGATTGCTGGAAGGGAGGTGGGTGGTAGATAGACTAAATGGGTGATGGGCACTAAGGAGGACACTTGTTGGGATGAGCACTGGGTATCATATGTAAGTGATGAACCACTAAATTCTAAACCAATACTACATTATATGTTAACTAACTTGACATAATAAATAATTATCATTTTAATAATAATAAACACTTTTAACAAGAGTCTGCTTTTACTTCTTTTGGATATGTACCTTTGAAGTGGGATTGCTGGGGGCGCCTGGGTGGCTCAGTCGGTTGGGCAGCTGACTTGGGCTCAGGTCATGATCTCACAGTTCATGAGTTTGAGCCCCACGTCGGGCTCTGTGCTGATAGCTCAGAGCCTGAAGCCTGCTTCGGAGTCTGTGTCTCCCTCTCTCTGTCCCTCCCCTGCTCACATACTGTCTCTCTCTCTCTCTCTCTCAAAAATAAACATTAAAAAAAAAAAAGGAGTGGGATTACTGGAACACGATTGTTTGAGTAAACATAATCCTGTTTTCCCTAGTGGCTGCACCATTTTATAGTTTCACCTAAGTACATAAGCATTCCAATTTCTACACATCCTCCCCAATACTTGTTATTTTTTTGTTTTATTTTATAATAAACATCCTAACGGATGTGGATGTGAGGGGATATCTTGTAGTTTTTACTTGCATATCTGTAATAACTAGTGATATTGAGCATATTTTCATATATTTGTCAAGGATTTCTGTATATCGCCCTTGGAGAAATGTTTTTTCTTTTTTTTTTTTTTTAAGAATTTTTTTTTCAACGTTTATTTATTTTTGGGACAGAGAGAGACAGAGCATGAACGGGGGAGGGGCAGAGAGAGAGGGAGACACAGAATCGGAAACAGGCTCCAGGCTCTGAGCCATCAGCCCAGAGCCTGACGTGGGGCTCGAACTCACGGACCGCGAGATCGTGACCTGGCTGAAGTCGGACGCTTAACTGACTGCGCCACCCAGGCGCCCCGGAGAAATGTTTTTTCAAGTCTTCCCATTTTTGTTTTGTTTTGTTCTAATTAATTTATTTATTTTTAAATTTACATCCAAGTAGTTAACATATAGTGCAACAATGATTTCAGGAGTAGATTCTTTAATGCCCCTTACCCATTCAGCCCATTCCCCCCCCCTCCCCACAACCCCTCCAGTAACCCTCTGTTTGTTCTCTATATTTAAAAGTCTCTTGTGTTTTGTCCGCCTCCCTGTTTTTATATTAGTTTTGCTTCCCTTCCTTTATGTTCATCTGTTTTGTATCTTAAATTTCTCATAGGAAATGAGAAATTCTCTGACTGACTTCTTTCTCTGACTAATTCCACTTAGCATAATACCTTCTAGTTCCATCCACGTAGTTGCAAATGGCAAGATTTCATTCTTTTTGTTTGCTGAGTAATACTCCATTGTGTGTGTGTGTGTGTGTGTGTGTCTTCATCCATTCATCGTCGATGAATATTTGAAGTATGCCCATTTTTTAATCAAGTTTTTGGTTCTTGTTGTCGAGTTGTGAAAGCATGTTTTTAAACCACACCCACCTTGCAGATTTGTTGTGAGATCTAAAACATTCATGTATACAGATCACATTTAACTGTCACATAGTAGGCACCCAAAAAATATTACTTGCCCTCTCAAGGTTGTTATATTAAATAATATATGTAAAACTGCTTTAAAAATTATAAACTGCTATACAAATGTGAATCAATACTAAATATCTGTGTGCAAAATAGTTAAATATTTTTCTCAGGTCCTCCACGTTTAAATACATAAATCTTTCCCCCTTTAGACTTTGTTCCTGTTTTTAGTTGTGATTCCTTTTTTTTCCCCTGTTATTGCAAGCTTTATCAAAAAATAGCAGTGGAATTAGAATGAGTAAAGGAATCAAAACAATAGCTAATTTCACTAAAGCAAAGTCAGAGTAAGATCTATTTGGAAAGAAAATAAAATGTGAAAGAAGCTGTAACAGATAACACTACTGAAAAATCCTAAGAGGGCCAGAACTACCGTTCCTTCAGAGGATGTCAGTGATGTTGAAAGATTAATAATGTTTGGATAACATTAATTACAGTGATGTTATAAACTCTGCTATTCTAGTTGCCATAACAACCCGCTATATGTCGGTGTTCTAATGACATTTCGAACCGGTGCTGAAGCGAACGGCATCACTTCAGAACTTTGATTGCTGTCATTCAGTGAGTTTTAAATTGAATTGTTTTGTTCTTAAAGACTCAGTATATGTCACCGTCTTCAAAAATATGCTCAAAATTATGGAGAGGAAATGATACACATTTCTATGCAATTACAGAGTACTCGAGAAAAAAGGAATATCTTTTGTTTGTAATACAAAATTAACAGACTTTTTTCATAGGGAAGAGTTGGGGAAGGAAAGCAGTAGGAAAGGGGCAAAAAAGCAAGTGCTCCTTGCTTCTCAGAGAACTTGGGCCCTCAGGGAATAGCTTGACAATAGAATTCTTCCTAGAAGGAGCTTACTTGGAGCAGTTACATCTCTCTCCTGTCCATTCTCTTCTCTTCCCACCTCCCTTTTTCTCCCTTCTTGTGAATTCTTGGCACCCATGATGCTGGTCAAGGTGGATGCCACACCTGGAAGTAAGTGAGGTGAGGTCATCTCACACAGCTTTGTGACCGCTCTTCCCCCTCCTGGTCAAGCCCCTTCTCTCATTGCAGGCACTGCCCAGCATGCGTAATGAACAAAAGATTACTTGCCACTGGCTTACATTATACTGAATTTTAATATTCCCAGGGAAATATGTTAAATACATACTGTATCGCTGACAAGAAGCAAAACGTGATTGTAACAGACATGCTTCTAAGTTCCCGCTCAGTCCCCAGTCTGTACTGCTCCCACTGCCTAGGGGGCGCCCCTCCCCACCCAGCCACCTACAAACAATCACGGGTTCAATCAGAAATGAGCACTAAAGCCAACTCATCTACAGGCAAGTGACTTGACGACCAGTCTCTCTGTCCTCTTCTTCTTTTCTCTCTCTCTTTCCCTCCCTCTCTACAAGTTGAGCTGAGGTGAAAAGCAGCCATTTGCAAAGGTGTTCACAGCAGAAATGTGGCATTTAGTGGCAAAACTCTGTGCTACAGGATTCTGCAGGAAGTGTGTGCCCATGGCACCCCCCCTCCGCCGCAGTGCCAGCGGCATCTCCGTCTGTACCCCATATCTCAGGCAATATAGGTGGCCTTCTCTTACATAAAGCACATCAGAGTGCTCTCTAAACACTGATCCCACCATCACGCCTTCTGTGAAAGCCCGGGTCTGCCTCTTGACCAGGTGAGCCGTTGGCACTCCTCCAATACCCTCTCCCCACCACTTTCCTCTGTTCTTAGAACTCCATCCACCCACCCAGATATCCATGGGCTTCCATCCCGCCCTCCCCAAAGCCCTCACTGTACCATCCCCTCACAGTCTTCCCAGGGACCAGCTCAGCAAGCTCATCAGTCCAGCCCAGGCGTCCGTGGACCAGGAGTCACTGCAGGACCAGAGCCGTGGCTCAGAAAGCAGGTGTCAGGGAGAGAGGTGCCGTCAACAGTGACATCGACTGGAATTAACAAAGCTTACGTGAGTTTGACTCATTCTGCACCCAAGATGAAACAGGTATGCTGACCCCCTTCCCTTGAAGTCTTCTCTGGATGGGGTGCTGATTTCACTGGGCCATGTGTGAGCGGGTAAGAGGAGCAGCCTGTGCCACTGTCACTCTCCTCCCTTCTCACTCTAGCCTCTGCCTGGGAACACTGACCTGTCGGGGGGGTCAGCAAAGGACTCCCTTGCCCTCTGACTCCAGCCCTATTCTGCCAGTTAGGAATTCCCGACAGGAGATAAGAGGGAGGGAAGAGGAGGAGTTTTGGAGTTCCTGCCTCTGGCTCCTTCTTTGCAGAAGGGTTCTGTGTGATTCTCTCTTTCCGGGCTCCAGTAACTGGCCCTTCCTGTGCCTTTTTGAGCTCAGGAGTCATAACTGAATCCATTGGTACTGCCCTGTCCTTTATGGATTCCTTACATACTGTCCACACCTGTGTAAGTAGTCCCTTTACTAACCTTGTCAATATTCGCATTCATGAGAGCGGTCTTTCATTTTCCTGCTGGGATCCTGATATAAGAAACCAGGTATGGGCTATCCTATCTCTGCTAACTGCCTACAATGGCCTTGAGCCCCATCCTACGGCCCCTACCCCAAGGATGGTCTACCCTAAACTGCATCCACATAAGCCAATGGTTCCGCTCCATGCCTGACAGTAAGAGAGGTTGTAGGAGTAAGACCACCAGAGTAGGGACAGGGAAAGACAAGACTCAGTATGGCTACTGATGATCTTGTAACTTCTACACACATGGAGGTCGGAATTAAAGAAAGGCTGCTTCGAGCCTAAGTTGACAGGAGCTCAATCAGAAAGAACATGGATTGAGCTCAGAAAGCCTAATAATGGTACGGCTCTGAGCAGGTCAAGAGCCAAGACTGAGTAGGAACAAAAATCTCAAGTATGTGGACCAAGTCGGAGACACTTGCCCAGGTCTGAGGGAGCACAGACTGGCAGGTTGTCAGGAAGCACTGGCTGGTAGGGGAGGGAGGGCAGTGGGAATCAAGAAGCAAAATAAGGGTCAAATAGGGCCACCTCTCCAGGTAAGAATTTAAATCATTGACCACCAGAGTTGCAAGGAGATTCAGAAATCATATATTTAAATCACTTCGCTTTTAGATGAGGGCTGTTGGCCTGTAGACACAGGATGGTAAGTGACAGAGCAAGAACCAACACGACAATTGCTCACTACTAGACCAGTGGTTTGCCCATGAAACCCGTGCTTCCATGGGGACGTGTTGGTACTCTGTTTTGAATTTTTTAATCAGAACAATTTTAGAGGAAAACAAGATGTTGCAACCTTGGTCATTTCATTTCAAGTATGTTTTGAGCTGGTTACCAGGAAAAAATTAGACATCATATAAATAATCAACACAGATTTAAACTTAGAAGAGCCAAACTGTATGTGCTAAATTTAATATTGACAAAAACCAAACTGAAGAATCTCATTGTTTCAGTAATTCTCAAAAACTACAATGTTTCAGTAATTGTCAAAAACTACAAAAATTGATCCAGTTAAAATCACATTTTACAGAAATAACACGAAATAAAACTGACAAAGGCAAAAACTGCACATGACAAAATTTGTTATTGACTTTTAAAAGTGACTAAAGAATCAAATCTTCTTGTCAAAAATAGTACCTGCAAAACCTGACCCAGGAAAATTAGACCTGGAAGAAAATGACCACAAAAGAAAACTCACAGTTGCTGAAGCCAGAGTTGGGGAATTTTAATATGAGTACAAAATGTGATCATTGAAAGAAATCCAAATTATTTCAGTAAAATAAAAAATAGTACAAATTATTTGACTGCTCATTAAAAAAAGGGCAAAGGATTAAATTATCTCAAAAGAGTTATTTCTGGAAAATAATTTCTTGATGATCAGGGCACCTGGGTGGCTCAGTCAGTTGAGCATCCGACTTCGACTCAGGTCATGATCTCACGGTTCCTGAGTTCGAGCCCTGCGTCAGGCTCTGTACTGACGGCTCGGAGCCTGGAGCCTGCTTCAGATTCTATGTCTCCCTCTCTCTCTGCCCTTCTGCCACTCACGCTCTGACTCTCTCTCTCAAAAATAAATAAACGTTAAAAAAATTTTTTTAAATAATAATAATTTCTTGATGATCTTCTCAGAAATGTTGGGATAATTCTGATGAAAGTGTATTCATTTGAGAAAAAAGTCCTGAGAATCAAAACAACAGAGAGAAAAATATCCGATGTGGAAATTCTCAGGGAGCCCCCACTCCTTGGACTTCCAGTTTTAATGCTTTATCATTTCTGAGGAGATCTAAGATCTTCTTCTAGGGTTCTAACACCTCATACATCAGAATACCATGTACTTAGTGAATAACTTCAGGTGGTTGCTAAGGTCAAAGTTTACTAGAGGGCATAAAAGTTCACAGATACCCTTATGGCCTCCAGGGGAATTTGTACTTTCAGAGCAACCTACATGTCACCTCACACCCATTAGGATGGCTACTATCAAACAACAACAACCAAGGAAGCAGAAAACACCAAGTGTTGGTGAGGATGGGAGAAATTGAAAGCCCTGCACACTGTACAACCACTGTGGAAAACTGTATGGCAGTTGCTTTCAAAAATTAAAAAGAGAGGGGTGCCTGGGTGGCTCAGTTGGTGAGGCATCCAACTCTTGGTTTTGGTTCAGGTCATGATCTCATGGTGTCTGGGATCAAGCCCTGCTTCAGGCTCTGTGCTGACAGTGTGGAGCTTGCTTAGGATTCTTGCTCTGCCTCTCTCTCTGCCCCTCCCCCACTTGCTCTCTATCCCTCTCTCTCTCAAAATAAATAAGCATTTGTTTAAAACCTGTTAATAAAAAAAATTAAAAGTAGCATTAGCAAGGGGCACCTGGGTAGCTCAGTCAGTTAAGCATCCAACTTTGTCTCAGGTTGTGATCTCATGGTTTGTGGGTTCGAGCCCCCGCGTCGGGCTCTGGGCTGACAGCTCAGAGCCTGGGTCCTGCTTCGGATTCTGTGTCTCCCTCTCTCTCTCTCTGTCTCTCCCCTGCTCACGCTCTGTCTCTCAAAACTAAATAAGCGTAAAAAAATTTTTTTTTAATAAAAATAAAATAAAATTAGCATATGATCCAGTAATCCCACTTCAGAATATATACCCCCCAAAAATTGAAAGCAGGGTCTTGAAAAGATATTTGCACACTCACATTCACAGCAGCATTATTCACAGGAACCAAGAGGTCGAAGCAACCCAAGTGTCCATAGACAGATGAATGGGTAAACAAACTATGGTCTCCCTCTATATGCATGTTGTTAGGTCATTCAGTCTTGAAAAAGAAGCAAGTCCTGTCACTTGCTACCTCACGGAAGAACCTGGAGGACATTACACTGAGTGAAATAAGCCAGGCACAAAAAGACAAATACTGTATGATTCCACCATCTGAGGAATGGAAAGTAGGCAAACTCATAGAAACAGAAAGTAGAATGGTGTTTTCCAGGGGCTGGGGTGGAGGGCAAAATAGGGACTTGTTTAATGGGTATAGAGTTTCAGTCCCGCATGAGGAAAAGTTCTAGAGCTCTGTCCCACAGCAAAGACTACTTATGACTAGTGAACTGTACAAAGTGACGAAGACAGCAAATAGGGGCGCCTGCGTGGTTCAGTCTGTTAAGTGTCCGACTTCAGCTCAGGTCATGATCTCATAGTTCGTGAGTTCGAGCCCCACATCGAGCTCTGTGTTGACACCTCAGAGCCTGGAGCTGCTTCAGATTCTGTGTCTCCCTCTCTCTCTGCCCCTCCCCTGCTTGTGCTTTGTCTCTCTATCTCTCAAAAATAAAGGGTAAAAAAATTGTTTTTTAAACGATGAAGACGGTAAATTTTGTATCTTGTGTTTTTTACCACAGTTTAAAACAATTCAAACTACTTGAATTTTTAATGGGTAGAACTTAAACGGTGTGGACAACCATTTAAGGTTGCGACAGCCTATAAAAGTGTTTCTCCAGCTTTTCCATGACACTCACTTCAGGTCAGAGCAAAGTACATCCAGTTGGTCTGAAGGCCACAGTCTGGAGCAGAAACTTCACGAAAGTCTTGTGCTTTGTCTCTAACAGATGTACAAATTTTGCCTACCACTTCATACGGGATCAAAGTTTATTTTTAAATAGAAATAACATCATAATTACCATTACAAGGAAAAGTATGTTTCTTTGGGTAAAATTCTGTGCTGGATCATAAGCTTTTATGCAAGTTAGTGCAAAAATAAAATTAAGGCAACATGGAAAAGTCGGCTTACACGGATTCGTATATGACAAAAACTTAAAGATTGTAAAAACTGCATGCTTTTCTCCTCCCTAGTTGTCTGTAATAATGACACCCCAAGGAGATTCATCGTCCTGTAGTTTCCCACTGTCTCCTGGCCCAGGACTTCATACTCTTAAAGGTATGGGTATTCCAGTTGAGAAGAATATGCTGATGTTTAAAGGCAGCATATGAGCAGGGCCACCATGCTTCAGGACTTAGAGCCTCCATGAGAGAAAATTCCCCTTTCCCACTGCCCTCTCTCACAGCCTGGGTTCCCAAAGAGAGAATTTCTGGTCACTACACTGGAAGGAGAGCCAGGAAATTAAAGTTTTACCACTGGTCATGTTCAGTACTGGAATGAATCCTGAACTCTTGGAACACCCTCCACATCTGTCTTTCTGGAAAGCTCCTCCTTGTACCTCAAAACTCTGCTTGGGCATCGCCTCCTGGTGAAGCATCTGCTGAGTCTGCCCTTCTAGCCACACCTCCTCACTCCCTCTCTGGGCCACTTCAGAACTAAAGGACCTAGACGTTTTGTATTGCAGAATCACAGTCTCAGCTGAGCTCAGGTGGTGTGGGTGTTATAAGGACGTGTAAGAGGCACAGGCATCAGCCAAGCAGTGACCCAGTCCAGCTCCAGGGAGCCCTGGAACACTGTCAAGGAAGTAACAGTAAAAACAGACTCCCCCTGCGAGAAGGGACCTTTGGCTCCTTCTTCCTCTGTCGAGGCCATACTCACAGTTCAGCTTCTCTCTTTCTCTAGAGCTCTCTGCTTCTGCTTCTGACCAGTTCCACGGTTACCTCCCCTTCTGTTTCTCCCTAATTTTACTCTGGTGCTGTATCTTTCTGAGTTTGTCACACTAGAAAACATCCATGAGAGATCATCAGTGGGGTCTGTAAGTCATGAACGCTGTTGGGCAGAATTACCATATTAGGCCTCCCCAGAGTTACTGTTAAGCCTAAAGATGGTTGCCTTTGGTCAAGTTACAAGTTATTAATGTATAATATCTAATTATATAATAAAATCAATGCATAGTAATTATATAACCAATATACGATAATGTTATATTCATTCTCTGTTTGTATCACTGCCATATATTATAATTATGTCTAAATATATCTTCTCTCACAACCACAGGGTGAATTTGAAGGTGGGGATCTGTGTCTCATTAAACTTTGCAGCACCTCCTCCCAAATCTCTGCACTAAGTAAGTATTTAATATGGATGAATGGTGTGTGTTTGGTGGGGGAGGGGAGCATTGGATTTAAAAGTGGTATTTGCTCAAAATCTCCCCATCTTAACAGTTTTCAAGAATTGAGAAGCAGGACCTATGAAGCATCACAAATAAATTTTGGTCAAGCTTAGTTTCAATACCTCTGAGCGCCTAGCAATCTTCTAACGGTCAAATGGAGACAAGGTTTACTGTGTCCCAGTTTTCCAGTGTGTGTCTCCACCTGCTGTATTTACTGGAAAGCAGCGGAAGCATTCCTTCTAATATTAAGGTTTTCAAGCACATATCCTTAAACACCCTCAGCTCTGCGTTGGGCACCTGTACATGCACATTTCCACAGGCACCACTAGAGGGCAGGCCTTTACTCCAGATGTACTACTGAGCCAGGCAAGCAAAGGAAAACTCGGTGAACTCACCACTGTTTTACTAGGTTTGTTTCTAAATGGAAAAATACATGTGGGCATGTCCAGATTTGTATTATGTTCCTTCAATTAGTTATGCAATCTTTCGGCTCACCTTTCCTTTTGTCTCCTATTTCCTTGTTCAGGTTCTTCTCTCTTGGATTCTAACAAATAAAACTTTTGTTTATTTTTTTTTTGAGAGGTTTAACCCACAAAAATAAATCAAGATGAGGTAACAAAATAAACATTGCATAATTTAGTTGGTGAAGGTTAAAAAGCTGAGGCTTCATCTGGGTTTGTTTGTTTAAAAATTCTTTTGAAGTTTCGATTTCCCTAATTTTTCGTATTTTGCTGACTTGGCAAGATGGGAAGGGGGGGGTGGGCAGGAAGAAAACTGAAAGAGACTTTGTGTGTGTGTGTGTGTGTGTGTGTGTCGCGCACACACACACACACACACACACAGAAGTGAGGGAGCATGTGTAGGGGTGGAGGAAGGACAGGCCAAGCAGATGTTAAGGGACTGGTCGGTCCCAGGTCACACTGGCCTATGAGCTCTATGGTGCCACCATGAGTGGTCCTGGACCCTAGCTCCCCTTTAGCCTTGGAAGCAGTCATTCTGCTCACATCTCAGTTGCCTTGTCTAGAATGTAAGAAACGTATACTAAAAGACCTTCTAATTCAAATATGATCCTGTGTTGAGAGAAAACATGGGGGCAGAAATGGAAAGGCAGAATGAATGAATGTGCATGGAGAGTTCTGAGAATACCTGTTACAAAGAAACAAGTAAACAAACCAACAACTAAACTATGAGGCTGGAAATTTCTTCCAGCCAACCTAAGTGTAGAGCCAGTACTCCCATGCAGACTTCCCTTTGGAATATTTTCTCACAGGGCTGGAGCTCTCAAGCACTGAGCTGCCCTCTGTCTTACTCCCTGGAACATCCAGGGAAGACAGGTATCTGAGCAGGTAAACAAAGATGCAACCGTGGTGAGGTGAGCTAGACTTGGCTGGACTCTAGAGGGGCAGTTTCCAATCCAAAATGACCAACTGACAAAATTCTTAACAAGAACCGACCCACGTCTGGTTAGAGCAGTGGTTAAAAGAAACACATACCCCTGGGGATGGTATTGCCCTTCTTCCATGGCTGATGCAACTAAGCTCTGCTGCCTGAGTGTTGGCTTCCTATAACTTTTGGAAAATGCCACTCTTATTATTTTATCTCCACGGTTGCAATTACTCTAATCTTATAGAACTCTAATAATCAGCTGGGCTGCGGGTTCAGAGCCAGTACTGCTCTCTGACTTCATAACAGCCAATTCATTACTGCTTACAGAGTTTCAATTCTTTTTTATCTTAATACGTCTGAGAGTTCTCTCCAGATAACCGCTGAAGGAGTTTCCACCCCAGTTTGGTGACTCCCATGAGAGTACCTCTATTATGAACGTAAAAGATTGTTACCTTGCCCGTAACAAATGGATATGAAGAATTCAAAGTACTGAACTTTAAATTTCTTACATCTGCGATTTCAAATAGTCACCACTAGACGGTGCTGCTAAATCCTTATTTCAAATAGTCACCACCAGGCGGTGGTGCTAAATCCTTAACGGGTAGTTCTCTAAGTCTGAGTCATGAAATGCAGATCTCTAGGCTGGGTAGAATCAGAATGTTTAGGGTATGAGACTGGGAAATCTGTCTTTTTAATAAGTTTCTTGAATGACTTTGAGACCAGAAAAGTTACACAACAGTAATTAAGCTCTTCTTAACTGGTGGAATTTCCTTGAACTCCTACCAGAAAAGAAAATCTTTAGAAAATTAAGTCATCCTTGAGGCACCTGGGTGGCTCAATTGGTTAAACTTCCGACTTCGGCCTCAGGTCATGATCTCATGGTTGGTGGGTTCAAGCCCCACGTTGGGCTCTGTGCCAACAGCTTGGAGCCTGGAGCCTGCTTCAGATTCTGTATCTCCTTCTCTCTCTGGCCCTCCCCCACTCGTGCTCTGTCTGTCTCAAAAATAAACAATGAAAAATTTTTTTAAAAAGAAAAATTAAGTCATCCTTGATTAAAAATGCAAGTGTAAGTATCCACGTAAGTGCATCCATGCCACCCACCTGGCTGGGACTCTGACACCGAACTGCCTTCTGTCCACCTCTACAGACCACCATCATCCCTTAGCAACACCATTGCATTAGCCTTCAAACCAGTGTCCCCCCTTCATTTTCCCTGGAGTCAACTCTCCACATAGCAGCTAGAGTAATCTTTTAAAAAATAAATTCTGTCAGCTCACTCACCTGCTAGAAGGCTCAGAGCCTTCTAATATACTACCTACCACTCTCAGAATAAAATAAAAATTTCTTATCGTGGCCTACAAGGCCCTGTCTGAATGGGTGCCTGGCAACCCTTCTTGTGGCATCAACCCTTGGCCCTCCACCCTTACTGTTCTTCAAGTAAACCTTTGGAAATTTAAGTTTGCTCTTTCCTCTAGCTCTTCCCTCCAGATCTTCGTGGCTGGCTCCTTCCTCATTTCTTTTATGTGTCTGCTCAAGAATCACCAATTCAGAGGCTTTTTCTCACCACCTACCACCAGTCCTACCAATGGTGTCTGCTTCGATCAGCCCAGTATAGGCCCTCTTGCAGTCATAAAGCTGGTGCACAGTACACGTTTGTTGGATGAACTGTTGGAAAGATTTAAGATAAATCTAGGTGCAAACTGAGAAAATATTAAATCCAGTTGCAGACTGGGGTCCTCCTTTTATTATGACAGCTGTTCAATGGCTTTTTAACTGAGCTTTCCATAGACACTCAACTTTAACACAACCTGCCCTTGCCTTGTTTCTTAGGAATTTGCTTTTGTTTTGTCTTCTTTTGTTTTTTTTAATGTTTATTTATTTATTTTGAGAGAGAGTGTGTGTGTGCATGCACATACACGAGTTGGGGAGGGGCAGAGAGAGAAGGAGAGAGAATCCCAAGCAGGCTCCGCACTGTCAGCACAGAGTCCAACATGGGGCTCAGTCTCATCAACCGTGAGATCATGACCTGAACCTAAATCAAAAGCTGGACGTTCAGCCAACTGAGCCTCCCAGGTTCCTCAGGAGTAGTTTTCATCTGGGGTTTGGGAGAGACACACCCTTCTAAAAAGGCACTTCAGAATTTTCAAGGGCCAAGGGGTGTGTGAGGTTTAACTGCATGTTTCATACATTTTAAGTTAATATTTTAATGAATCAATACCTTTACTCTTTTTTTAACTTAAAGCAAAAAAGGATGCTTATTGGATCCTATAACTGAAAAATCCAGAAGGATATACTAGACTCAGGTAAGGTTGGATCCAGGGGCACAAACATTGTCTTCAGGACTCAAATCTCTCATGTGGCTCTGCTTTCCACTGCACTGGGTATCTTTACTATTAATACAAACTAAAGAAAACAGATTTCAACAAAATCTAACACCAACCCTCTTCCCTATAGTTGAAGATGTTTGCTGTTTAGCCCTCCAGGTCCTCTCTCCACCCTTGTGTGGCCTGCCTGGTGGCCCAGGACACTGACTTTCATGGATTGCATCATATGGGTTCCATGGGTCTGTGTCTCATTTGGAAGTCTGTCCAATGGGAGTCATTAGCAGGAGATGAGAGAATGAAGGAAAACAGGGCGGTTTATTCATTCCCCAGCTCTCTCCTTATGGCTCTGCCTTTCTCTACCAATGACCCAAAGGAGTCAGGCAGCTTTCTGCTCAACTACAGCTCCCTCTGGGTTCTTGTAGCTGCCCCGACCCCTTGCCTCTTTAGGCCTGTGGGTGTTAATGTGTCCCTGCAGTTGCTAGCTCTAAGATGTTTCTCTTCATCATGCCCACCCCTTGGTAGAGTCCCTGCATTAATCTTTCTTGGGTCCCTCCAGCTGCATGAGTCCTTTGTCCACCCCCAGACTCAGACTAATATGGCCTATGAGGTTCTGTTGTTGTTGTCGTCTCTTTCTGGTGATACATATGCCTAAGTTGCCTAAGTGATGGCGTTCCAGTCTTTTTCTCTCATTGTCTCATTCCCCTGATTTCCTGAGCTGTCCACATCAACAGCTTCAATAATGCTGACCTGCCCCTCTGCCAGAGCCAGCACCCCCACAAAGTCTTAGCATTCTGCAGCTCTCTGCAAAAAGGGTCCCAGTCTTCGTTTTCTTTTGGAATAGTTGTATTTTAAGCATAGAGAGCTTTAAAAAAGGAATCCGTTACTAAAGATTCTTAAAAATGGCTTTCTCACAACACCTGTCACCCTATTTATTCTCAACACCCCATAAGAGACACTGCTTTAGGCGAGACTGGTTGTGTGAGCATTTAACCAACAAATATCAGCAACTGGGAAGCCCATAAATAGCAGCAGAGAGGACAAACAGGATGACTCAGTGAGGCTTCTGAGTCAGACTGCAGGGACCGGCCTTCCTTCTTAATTACAGGGCACTGGACCCATTATCTCTGAAGTCACCTCGGAGTCTCATCTAACAAATATCAGACATCCAGTTTCCTTTGAAGATGTGCAATCTTCTTCCTTCTGCCTACCATTAGAAAATAAAATGCCTGAGCTAAGAGGCCCCCTGGGGGCTCACAGTCTGTGTCCTCGGCAATTAGCCCCTTTCTGAGATCAGCCACTGTCCCTGCTGTTGGCTGGTTCTGGTCCCGGCTTTGGCACCCTCAGTTTGTGGGACCTCAAATACATCACTTCACCTCGCTGAATGTATCTCCTCTGTCACGAAGTAATAAACATTACGTAGCCACAGGGTTGTTGTGAAGATCAAAGTCAATTTGGCCAATTATATGATGTTATAGAAAAGGTAAAAGTATAGAGACAGGAAAAAGATCAGTGGTTGCCAGGAGGTCAGGGATGAATAAGTGGAGAACAGAGTACTTTTAGGGCAGTCAAACTATTCTGTGTGATATTGTAATGGTGGGTACTTGACGTCATAGACGTGTCAGAACCCACAGAACAGTACACTAAGTCTGAACCCTAATGTAAACTAAGGATTCTGTTTAATAATAATGTATCAATATTGGTTCATCAATTATAACAAGTATACTACACTAATGCAAGACATTAATAATAGAAGAAACTGTGCGCTCAATATCTGAATATGTAGACAGAAGAATCTACATGTATTTAGGGATCAATATCCCTAACGAATAGTACTTGAAATTTGAGCCATGTCGAATACAAATAGGATACAATGTGTTTGCACATAGATGGAGGGAAAAATAGAGGGGAAGACTTCTTTGCTACATATAACTGGAAGTGGGCATGGAAGCATAGAGCTTTGGAATCTAATAGTTGAGGTCACTTTTCAAAACCACTCCCAATTTCAGGACACAGAATGTCTTGGTTGTACCCAGAAGGTTTATTTAGCTAAAGAATGTGGCCAAAGCAAGGAAGCAGCCATTGGGTTTTTCAGAGGATGAGAACACATCCTGTCTGGGGACATCTATGCATGCCCTTACACACAGTGGGCCCCACAGCTGTCCAGTCTTGCTACAAGCTTTGTGGGGGGATGTGGGGCCCGGAGGGAAGCCTGCTATGGGCAGAATGAGGTTGGGCTCTGCTGGAATGAGCCACTCCCTTAGAGAGTCTAAATGAGGATGAAGAATTTCTGAATCAACTAGAGACCCAAACCCATCCAAGAATAGAGTTGGGGGGGAGGGGTAGGGGGAACAAGGGCTTTTTAAGTTTCTTCCATAGCAGTCCAGATTAGAACATTGTCTCTAAGGAGGCTTTGGTTTCCCCTGGGAGAGCTGTGGTTTGAGAGTGCCTTTCTTGCACAAAGAAGTATTCAATAAAATTTGCTGAATGGTGAGGATAAGTTTGAATGTGCAGAAGAATAGGCAAGGTCCCAAGCATGAGTTGCCAGAGGAGGGAGAGACATCTCAGCAGCCAGAGGTGCCTCATGAAAATATTAAGGTACCCAGACAAGAACATGGGCCAAGTAGGAAGATCATTTTGCACAGAAGTTATTAGCATAGACTCTCAGTGAAATAGACTTGAGTTCGAATCTCAGCCTCATCACTTACTAGTTGACTGATCTTGGGCAAGTTGCTGAATTTTGGTGAGCCTACAGTTTCCTCACTTGTATGGGGATTAAGTGCAGCTACACATATAATATACTTAGCACCACGCCTGCCATATAGTAAGTGCTCAATATATTATAGTCATGATATATGTCAAATTTCTCTCCAAAATATATAGGTCAGTCAGAGAAGAGATAAGGAAAGAGACAAAATTAAATTCTCTTGTGACTTGACTAAATGTCTGTGGAAGAAGACAGCCTCAGGAAGGTTATATCAGATAAACTCAATGGGTCCCTACCCATACTTAGGACAGATGTTTATGTTCTCAGCATGACTTTGAACTGATATGACCACAAGGTGCTGGCGGAAATGTAAGGATGTGGTGTGACTGAATTTGGGGTGGATGAGTTGCTTTGCTGGAATGGCCTGGTTTTTGGAGAGAAAAGTGCCATACTGTGATTTTGATAATAAAATTAGCATTTTAAAATCATTCTTTAATTTCCATTATAGTTTTTAATAAATTCAAGAAGTCTTCACTTTTTATAATATGTCCTTGAAAACAGGGTCAGAAACAAAAAGGATGAAGCCAAACCCCCACCCCGTGTGTCTACTGCACCACTCGAAGGGCAGCCTAGCGGCCCCTCGCCAAACTTGATCAGCCTTAATGTCCCAGCTGCCTTCGCTCCTGTGTGCCATTCAGACACTCCACTGCAGCACTTTCAGCCTATAGGACAAAAGGAAAAACTTGAGGGTATTTTTATAAAATACAGTTATAAGATCAAGGGAATGGTTTTGAATGCATTTGCTTACTAATGGAAATTTTTACGAAAAGGAAATAAAAGAGAAATTAGTTCAAATTTCCCTAGACAGATGTTTTAAAGAAATCTGAGCCTTCCAAAATGCCACCAAAAAGCTCTTCTATTCTGAAAAAAAAAAAAAAAAAGGAAAATTGTTGTTAGTTAAATGTTTAATGTGTATTATCACCAGTATATTAGTTTTAGAGCAAATTTACACCACATTGGAGTTACATTTTCATGTTCTATGAGTACATTTTATATATAATTAGGGTCCCCAGTGTAAGCAAAGTAACAATACAATAGGCCCATTTTATAGAAGCTAGAGAAAAATATTAATATTTTTTCAAATTTGTTTGGAAACCTACACTGTCATATCTTTTCTTTAATAATATTGTCGGGTAGTTAGCCAAATATCCCTGACCAGGCAATGCAATCTTTAATTATTGCATTATTCCCATGAGAATAATTATTGTCACTGAGAGCATGTGATGATTCAGTTTCCAAGAGTACATTGTGGCCAGAGTCTGCTGGCCTTGAGGATGACATTCCCACATGTTCAGGAAGGTCAAAACTAACTGAGTTACATCAGCTCTTTGTTGAAAGCATCCCACTAAAATCTGACAAATGTCAAAAAATAGAAGGCAGGGTGTTTTCCTATTTTTCCTATATAAAGTAGTATCATATTAACAGATCAGAACAAAACAGGAGGATACCATGTTGTTCAGAAGAAAAGTGTATTAAAAAATGCTATTCTTGACCAACTTAGGCCCTCACATGATAATATAGACGAGAATTTGGAATCCTTGGACTATAAGAAACAAGGAGGGAAGGGACACAAAATAACAAGAAACTTCATTTGTTGTTGGTTGATTATTGAATGACAATATTTGCTATAGTACTTGCTGTCTTTAGTAGTCTAACCACATACCCTGTTCCCTCGTGGACCATGTGATCCATCAAGATCATGGCATTTTTTGCATTTGCTTTAGAGAGACCATACGTCAAGAAACACTTATTTACAAATCCCAAAACACTCAAATGTAGTAGTAAAAAATGAACATATATTGGGGCACCTGGGTGGCCCAGTAGGTTAAGTGTCTAACTTCAGTTCAGGTCACGATCTCACGGTTCATGAATTCAAGCTCCATGTCGGGCTCTGTGCTGACAGCTCAGAGCCTGGAGCCTGCTTTGGATTCTGTGTCTCCCTCTTTCTCTGCCCTTCCCCTACTCATGCTCTGTCTCTCTGTCTCTGTCTCTCTCTCTCTCTCTCTCTGAAAGATAAATAAACATTAAGAAAAATCTTTTTGAAATGAACTTATATGACATACATTAAGGTAACAGCTACTGACTTCCTTCTGCAAGAAAGCCAAGGTGCCACAAAGCCTGAGCTTTGCATGTGAGGACAGCAATAAGTAATTCTAAGTAGTTCTATACTCCCCGAGGAAAAGGATTACTTCCCTTTCTGGAGAGGGGTTTATTTACACAGCATGAACAATCTGCTGAATTTTAATTCTGCCCTTTCTCAAAAATAAGTTTGAGCTCTGTTTTTCAAAACAACCCAAGAAATAACAGACTGAAGGGGCCTGAAATATGAAAACTTTTCAGACTGCTAGCAGGAATCTCAAATATTAATATTCCTCCTGAAATCAATCTCATACACTCTGAGCTCTTGATTGGGGGAGGAGGTCCATAAGGCTCTTCCTGAAGCTAAAATGTCTGTGGCCCCTCAAACTCGGCATGTGTTTGCCTCAAGCATGACAGTAACTCTCACCTTTTCGTGGAAACAAAAGCCAAAGATGAATCCTGGGGACCCCCAGTGCTCCAGGAATGACTCAGCATTGATTATGAGCTCTGTGGAGGAACCAAGATGAGCACAAGAAAACAAATAGGTGCAGGGTCAGAATTTAGGGTGACGGCACACTCAGAAATTGTTTTTTCTTTCTCATTGCAGATTTCCCATTTTTGTTGTGATACGTGCTTCATTCACAAGATGTGTGACAATCCAGCAGCTACGCCTGTGTCTTAGTGCGGAGATCCAGAGACCAGCTGCTCACTTGGAAGGGCTATGAAAAATGGCGTCTTTTATTATTGAGGTTTCCCAGAGGTCCGTCCTCACTCCTGTGATTTTCTTTCTTTTTTTTTTTAAGTTTCTTTATTTATTTTGAGAGAGAGAGAGGGAGGGGCAGAGAGAGAGAGGGAGAGAGAGAATCCCAAGCAGGCTCCGCACTGTCAGCGCAAAGCCCCACACAGGGGTCGATCCCACAAACTTTGAGATCATGACCTGAGCCAAAATCAAGAGTTGGATGCCTGCTGGACTGAGCCACCAGGAACCCTGTGACTTTCTTACACAACATATTCTCCTTTGGTAATATCCATTCCCCCTGAGTAATCTTACCCGCAGTTTCAATTATTAACTATATTCAGCCAACTCTCCAACCACCATATCTTCCCACGGAGCACCACTTCCAGATAACCAGCCTCCTGATGGACATTTGCCCTGTTGTTCTACAGGCCATTTTCACTCAGCAAGGACTCCATCATCCATCAGTGAGCAGCACCTCCATCCAGCAAAGCACCTAAACCAGACCCCTGAATACCATCTTTGACTCTCTCTTCCTCACCTCCAATTCATGACCCAGGTCTCCCAATTTCACCCTCAATTTCTCTTGACCTCATCCATTCCTCTCCATCTGTTTGGCCACCATCTTGGGCAAGGAGGCCACTATCATTTTAAACCTGCATTACATCACAGGCTTCCTAAGTGGACTTTTAAGCGTTTTTAAAATCTCAAATCTGATTTTTCTTACCCTCCTGCTCAAAACCTCTTCCTCATTGCCCTTAGTCTAAAGCCAAATGCTTCTCTGTGGCATAAAAGGCACTTCTTGAACTAGCCCCTATTTATTACTCTAATGTGATCCTTGTAATCTGTAATCTAGACATTCTGGGCTATATGAAATTCCAGTCTCTCTTCTTTCTAGGGCTTTCTGACGTGTTTTCGCCTCAGTCTAGAAGGCCTGCTCCCTCCACTCCCTAGGCACACATCTGTATAGCTGCTAGATCTGTGTATCTTCAGGTCTCAGTTTATATGTCACCTCTTCTGGGGAAACCTCTTTTCCGTCTACACTGCTTAAGTGACCCACAGTTTTACATGGCAGAATACTTAAGCCACTATATTTCAGTTGCCTGTTAATTTCTTTCTTCTCCCACTAGATTACAAATTCCTTGAAGAATGGGATTTAGACTTCTTCACACTTATGACCTAGCACCTAGCTCAATGCCTGACACCTGGTGAGGGTGTGATCACCAAAGAAAAATTTATTTCTTCCATAGTTTTATTTTTATTTTTTTTTTAGGTTTTGGCAGCTATGATTGAAAGTTAGAAGATAACATAAATGAAACAAACAGCAAATAAGTAAAAAGTTCAGATGTATGAGACCTGCCTGCACTCATACAAATACAGTCATATTTTCTGCAAGTAAATTTTTTCCTATTCAATGTGAGGGAATTCAGTACATCATTATTTCATAGTGTTAGAAATGGAAAACCTTGACTTTCAGGCAGAAAACACCCGAAGAAGTCGGATAGCATCTCTCTTAAAAGTCATCACGTTCCTGGGCTATTTAGGTATGCAAGATTCTTCATTAGTTACTCTCTCATTAGTCCCAGAAATCTAACTCGATTAGGAAAACAAAAACAGGTGATTAGTTCATGGAATCCAAGAAAGGATTGAATCACGAACCCACAAAAAGGATAGCCATGTTACTAAGTCTGAGGAAGGACCCAAAACCAAGACTCAAAGGCTGCTAGCCCTTTCTGTGACTCTGCAACCCCTATTCTCTGCAAAACAGCTCCTACTCTCTCACCGGCTCTCTGCATATGGTGGCAAAACTGGGCTGGTCTACTTTGGATGTCACTTAAAGGCTGCCATAAAAATCATGTTTAAATTTTTTTTATCAATAGAAAATCTGTCTAAGAATTTTTAAAAATTAGGGGCACCAGGGTGACTCAGGGGGTTGAGCATCTGACTCTTGATTTCCACTCAGGTCATGATCTCACAGTTTGTGAGTTCAAGTCCCATGTCGGGCTTTGTGCTGACAGCATGGAGCCTGCTTAGGATTCTCTGGCTCCCTCTCTCTCTGCCCTTCTCCCATTCTCTCTCTCTCTCTCTCTCTCTCTCTCAAAAATAAAAAAATAAACATTAAAAAAAGAATTTTTAAAAATTAAACATCACCTATAATTCCATCATTAATCACTAATATTTTGATATTTTAGTTTTTGCTGCATGTGTGAATATATTTTTATTTTTTTAACTGTTATTTATTATTGAGAGACAGAGAGAGACAGAGCATGAGCATGGGAGGGGCAGAGAGAGGAGGAGACACAGAATCCCAAGCAGGTTCCAGACTCTGAGCTGTCTGCACAGAGCCCGATACGGGACCGAACTAACAAACTGCAAGATCATGACCTGAGCCGAAGTAAGATGCTTAACCGGCTGGGCCGTTTAAATAGGAAATGCATCCCTAGAAAGAGGCAGGCTTGCAGCAGCTAGAATTAATGAACATGATTTGGTGAGAACACCGCAGGAGTTTCACTCACCACACCTGGGTGCAAATCCAGACGCTGGCGTTTTGGGGAGCATGTCTTTGGGTAACTCAAAAGGGGTGAGTCAATTAACTATCCTTGAGATGGAGAAGGGGACAAGTTAACATTTGTCAAGTCTAGATGCTTCATGTAAGTTATTTCATTTAACTCTCGCTAAAAAAATTGTTCCTTTTAAAGATTAGAAAACCGGCTCACACTGGTTTAAGTAATTGCACTGACTGGTAAAGGAAGCAAGCCAGGATTCGATTCCAAATCTGTCTAACCCTTAAAGCTCATGTTTTCCCCCATCTATGACATGTTGCTTCCCTGACTAACTTGGATGGGGGTGGGAGGGGGCAGGGAATTGTGGTTTTAAATGTCTTCTCCAGCATAGTGAGCACACCTATCTCTCCCATAGTTCTCGTATTATATCTACTATATAGTGAGATATGTGGGATTGAAGGTTGGGACCAAGGCCAGGACTGGGGGAAACAACTGAAGAACTCACCTCAGGCCCAAAATTTAAGGGAACACAAAATATCAGTAATGAAGATAAATAATATTATAGCACAATATTTTATTTTTATTTTTTATTTTTTAATTTTTTTAATATAATTTATTGTCAAATTGGCTTCCATACAACACCAAGTGCTCATCCTAACAATTGCCCTCCTCAATGCCCATCACCCATGTTCCCCTCTCCCCCACCCCCTATCAACCCTCAGTTTGGTCTCTGTACTTAAGAGTCTCTTAGAGTTCGCCTCCCTCCCTCTCTGTTAACTACGTATTTCCCCCATCCCTTCCCCCCACGGTCTTGTGTTAAGTTTCTCAAGATCCCCATATGAGTGAAGCCATATGATATCTGTCTTTCTCTAACTTATTTCACTCAGCATAATACCTTCTGCTTCTACCCACATTGCTGCAAATGGCAGGATTTCATTCTTTCTCATTGCCAAGTAGTATTCCATTGTATATATAAACCACAACTTCTTTATCCATTCATCAGTTGATGGACACTTGGGCTCTTTCCATCATTTGGCTATTGTTGAAAGTGCTGCTATAAACATTGGGGTACAAGTGCCCCTATGCATCAGTATTCCTGTATCCCTTGGGCAAATTCCTAGCAGTGCTATTGCTGGGTCATAGGGTAGATCTATTTTTAATTTTTTGAGGAAACTCCACACTGAGTAACACAATATTTTGAAGAATCTAAATTAATACAAAACATCTATGTTGAACAGAATAACAAAATTTTCAATAAAAACAAGAGCTGACAGTGCTATTATGCCAAGCCATTTTGGAGCCCAGAGCAAAAGGAAAAATGTGCCCCCCAGAATGCATGTTTTTGTGTATGTTTTAATGTTAAACTACAGTAAGAACTATGTAAGTACACCTTGTACACATACAAGTTTTTTTCAGAAGATTAGTTAAGAAATATTGAAAAGTTGAACAGTAGACATTTTAAAAATTTTCAGTATTTTAAGTTCATATTTTATTTATACCAAAAATAGAATTAATGATAATTTTCATTTCCTGGCTTTAATGGAAGCCAACTCATTGGTGATATTTTCATTAAAGACATTAACCAGTTTTTAAAATGCATAAAACAATGTATACAGTTACATACAGTATATGGCGTATATTCCTTTTGCCTCCAGCTCTGATGTTGCTCAGCACAGCCACGAGTTAATCAAGCAGCCTCAAACACTTGAAGGGCTCTGTAAATGGGAACAGGACGTCCAGTAATATATTATACTTCAGCTCTCCTATCACAGCTGCTTTGGGGGGTAGCCTCTCCTTTCATAGAAAAATATCACTCTCGGGCCAACTTTAGGATAATATCTTCAAGGCTAATCGAGATAAGCTGTGCTCTCCCACCACCAGGCACCAATCAACGTCATGTGTGTGCTGACACTCCAGGCCTTCCTTGTGGGTTTTCAAGCTTAGCTTCCTGCTAAATATCTGAATTAATGGTCTCCTAAATACCTGAAAATTGAGATTTTTGTATGCCTTTTCTAGAGCACATTCTTTTCACAAATATTTATTGAGAATCAGATCCCTACTAAATAAAGCAAATCATGCCTGAGTTTGTAGGTGGTGTTATCCAACCTTATGTTTTTAGAATCCCAATTAATTTTATGTTTCATTGTCTATTTTATCATTAAAAAGGCATGTATGAAAAAAAAAGGCATGTATGAAGCATCTTTTATTACAGTTAGAGCTACTTAGTAATTTATACCTTTATGATTTCACTTACATCTGACATGAATGTCCTATGAAGTAGGTAGATACTATCTTTTATAAGAAATTATTTTATAAGCTTATGTATTTTTTTTTGAATGTTTATTTATTTTTGAGACAGTGAGAGACAGAGCGTGAGCAGGGGAGGGGCAGAGAGAGAGAGGGAGACAGAATCCAAAGCGGGCTGCAGCCTCTGAGCTGTCAGCGCAGAGCCCAATGTGGGGCTTGAACTCATGAACCGCGAGATCATGACCTGAGCCGAAGTCGGATGCTCAACCGACTGAGCCATCCAGGCACCCCTATAAGCTTATGTTTTTAAAGCTGGAGTTTATCTAGTGACCAGCCCTCTGGTTTTCAGATGAGGAAATCAAGCCTCAGAGTGGTGAGGGCTCTCATACTTGGTCAACTAGCTAGTACAGGGCAGAACTGAAATTATACTCATATCTTTGATTTTAAGTCTTATGCCTTTTATACCCCTCCCAGTTGCCTCTTCTAACAACTATGCAGCCTAATAGCATAAGATTGCAGAGAGGCAGGTGTAGACAAATAAAGCAGGAATGGAAGGCTGAATATGAGGACTAAAATTACTAAACCAATGTAAAATGATGTACCAAGGGAGAGGTGAATATTCTGGAATACAGATTTATGAGGAGTTACAGGGTTACTCAGCCTTTATCACAGCTGCCGAGCTCCGGAGGGTGAAGGCCTGTGGGAATAGGAAAATGGGTAGATACCACGTGACAAGGGGTAGAAGGGTGGTCAGCATAAGCAGAGGTCAACACTTGGCCAACTTGACAGAAAGCTGAGTCACAAATCTGGCCAGATCAGAGTCAAGAGACAGACTGATGCCCAAGGTAGATGCCATTGGAAAGACCTAAGAAAACCAGAAATAAAACATACTACATGATTTCTTTTAAAAAAGTATTGGGAGGAAAAGATCAAAATGTTATGGAGATGATTGCTAGTAATGGCTGCACAGCAATGTGAATGTATTTAATACCACTGAACTGTACGCTCAGATTTGGTTAAAATTATAGATTTTATTATATGTATATTTTACCACAATTTGAAAACATCATGATGTAATTCAGGTTTACCTTGTTCTGTCCACCCCAGAGGCAAATCCTTCTAGGTCAAAAAGAGTCAGAATATGTTAAAGCAATGGTTGGGGGAGCAACAAGAAATATATTGCCCTAAGAGAACATTTTGGAATTTTGTGGCTGTTTTGGTTTGCTCAACTGCCCAGGACTTTAGGATTAGAGAAATCCAATGATACGTGCATCAGTCAGGCAAACCAAGAGCTTTCTCCTATCAGAGACAAGCTTTGAATGTCACTCCTATGTCTGAGAACCATGTGTACAATGACATCAGACTAATTTTATTTTTTATACATAAAACACAGTCTTTTTTAATAGCTTTAAATGCACCATATTTTCTAGGAATGCCATTACTATATAAATGCAGGGAAGATAGGGTGTGTGTTACTTAATAACTTCACCCAGCACTTCGTACCATTTTGGAAAATCACATCACCAATGGTGATGCCACATGTGGTATTTGACTCATTAACACATTCCAGTGTCAGTCTGCATTTCTAGTTGTCACAGTTATGATTATTCCATGTGTACGTGCAAGAATCTGGCTAAAATGCTTATTTCTTTATTATAAATAACTTTCTTAAGTTCACCTTTATGTTAAATTAACATCACCATCTTTTAAAATTATGTATGGGATTAGGTTATGTTATCTGTTTGTTTTATTTTAGAATAGAAAATATTTGCAACAGGAAAGGGGTTGGGACTCTTGAGATATATCTACCTGCAGCCAAGATTTTTTGGAGTTCACAACTCTGGGTGATTTTCCAAACACTTTGGGGGAATCCATGCATTCTATTGTCTGGACAGAGACCACGCCTTTATCCCTGGCCTGCTATATCCCTTATGTGCTAGTATCAAGAATCTAGCCTTGTCCAGACAAGCCAGAAATATCTCTTCCCAATACTCCATAGCATCTTCGCTAGGGAAGAAGAATTTCAGCTATTTGAGTACTGGAGTTCTGACAGGGGCACCTAGCACAGAGTATATTTGTTAAGAGTTCTGAGGAAGAGGCAATGGTCAGTCAAAAAAAGGGGGGTCTAAAATATGTATTCTAGCCCCAAGCGTTACTTCTAAGTTGAGCAAAACATTTTTTAAATGTATGTACTGGATTCATTGTATACAATCAAAAGGAAGTTGGACTTAATTAGGTTGCGATTATTCACATGGCTGATCAATTCCTAGATCATTTTGGAGAGTCGATCACATTTTTATGCTCCTTGGGGAGACATTGATAAAGTCATTAAATCAAAGTAATCCCATTAGGAAATGTGATCTCTGTCCTCCCCCAAAATAGAGGGTGACTCAACTCAAAAATAGTTTTCATCCTACTTCCTTTCTAATAACCATACCAATTTTCTGTATAATTAATTTTTCTCCAATATGCATTTATGTCCATTTGTTTTCATACCTGAGAATTAGAGGACAGTATGTATTTCTTTCAGAGTACTTTTTAAAAGTTTTTTTATATTAATTCTAGTACAGTTAACATACAGTGTTCTATTACTTTCAAGTGTATAATATAGTGATTCAAAAATTCTATGCATTGCTCAGTGCTCATCATGATAAGTGTGCTTTTTAATCCTCATCACCTATTTACCCCATCCCCCCACCCACCTCCCCTCTGGGAACCATTAGTTTGTAGTCTGTAGTTAAGAGTCTGTTTCTTGGTCTCTCTCTCTCTCTCTCTGTCCTCCATTGTTTTTTCTTAAATTCCATATATGAGTGAAATCATAGTATTTGTATTTCTCTGACACTTCACTTTGCATTATAGTTTCTAGATCTATCCATGTTGTTGCAAATGGCAAGATTTTATGTGTTTTATGGCTGGATAACATTCCATTGTGTGTGTGTGTGTGTGTGTGTGTGTGTGTGTATATATATATACCACATCCTCTTTATCCATTCATGTGTCCATGGACACTTGGGGATGCTTCCATAATTTGGTTATTGTAAATAATGCTACAACAAACATAGGGGTGCATGTATCCTTTAGAATTAGTGTTTTTATATCCTTTGGGTAAATACCTAGTAGTGCAATTGCTGGATCATAAGGTAGTTCTAGTTTTAGATTTTTGAGGAACCTCCATACTGTTCTCCACAGTGGCTGCATCAGTTTGTATTCCCACCATCAGTGCGTGAGGGTTGTTTTTCTTCACATCCTTGCCAACACTTGTTTCCTGTGTTTTTGATTTTAGCCATTCTTTCAGAGCACTTTTATTTATTTTTTTTTTAATTTTTTTTTCAACGTTTATTTATTTTTGGGACAGAGAGAGGCAGAGCATGAACGGGGGAGGGGCAGAGAGAGAGGGAGACACAGAATCGGAAACAGGCTCCAGGCTCTGAGCCATCAGCCCAGAGCCCGACGCGGGGCTCGAACTCACGGACCGCGAGATCGTGACCTGGCTGAAGTCGGACGCTTAACCGACTGCGCCACCCAGGCGCCCCTCAGAGCACTTTTAAAACAACTGTTCTTTGTACAACCATTTTATAAAAACACAGCGTGCCCAAACTTGATTTCATGATCTAAATTGGGCTATGAAAAAACCAAAGGTTAATTAGTAAATTTAAATTCAAACTACTTTAATGCTACATTTATAGTAATAAAAAATTAGACATAGCCCAAATGTCCACAGCAGGAACACAGTTCAATAAAATACAGCACATTCATAAATGTAATGCCATGCAGTCTCCAAAATGATCTTATAGAATTATTAATATGATTGAAAAATGTGCAAGATATGGTCATGAGAATATTACTCAAGCTTCTTGGAAAATATGGTCTTACAAATATGTGTACATATATACACATACATACTAGGGGGAAAAGCTGTAGGTACATACAGCAAAGTATTACACGTCATTTTAAGATTGTATTTGGGTAACAATTTTTTTTGCTTGTCTGTATTTTCTAAATCTTCTGCATCTATATTAACTTTGCAGTAAAACTGGTAAACCCTATCAAAATATCTAAATACTTTTAACTTTTATTGACAAGGAATATTTTCTCTGAGGCCACCATATTTTTCATAAGGCTACAATGAAGTAATCAACTAGACAGAACAGGAAAGCATAAGAGGTAAGCTCAGTTTCTTTATTAGCTGCCCTTGGCAATCATTATCTGAACTCATCACCCCTCAGACTCCAAACTAGCTCTTCTTATGAGTGAGAAGGATCCCTTTCTCAGGATCCCTTTCTCATGAGTGCCATCACCCCTAGCTGCTCAAGTAAGAATTTATCTCCTTTCCTCCCAAATCTTGGTAAGCCCTTTTGTTCGATGCTTTCTCCATAATTGCTCCCAATTCTAATCCTTTCCTTTCCCATTCCTACCACCCACCCACCTGCCCTGTAACGGCAGCAAGTCTCCCTGCCTCCATTCTTGTCCTGACCCAGACTTTCCACATTGCTGTGCTTTTTCAGATTCTCATCTGGTCATGTCACTCCCTGCTTACTCTCTCCATGGCTTCCACCTCCTTCAGGTGAAGGGATATAGAAAGCCCTTAAAATTTGGCCCTCACTTACCTCTCCAGACTCACATCTCATGGCTCCTCTTTTTCTTTTTTTAAAGTTATTTATTATTTATTTCTTTATTTCTTTATTTTTGAGAAAGAGAGAGGAGACAGAGCATGGGGGAGGGAGAGAGAGAGAGAGAGAGAGAGCGAGAGAGCGAGAGAGAGCGAGAGAATCCCAAGCAGGCCCCACCCACGCTGTCAATGCAGAGGCTGACGTGGGCTTTGAACCCACAAACTGTGAGATCATAACCTGAGCCAAAATAGAGAGTTGGATACTTAACCGACTGAGCCCCCCAGGCACCCCTATCCTGGCTCCTCTTAGCACTCCCTGTTATAATGAGTTGATGGCTATCCTTCCAACACGCCATGCCCTCACACAGCTCTCTTCCTTAGAATACGTGTGCTCTTGCTTAGACCACCTTTTCCAGTCCCGTTCAGTATGTCACTCTTCAGTCTTTCAAAGTGCACAACTATCCTTTCCTACCCTGTGAAGCACTTGCCGGCCACAAGCGCATCTCTTGTACCGGAAATGACAGGCTCTGGATTCAAACCGACCTGTGAAGACTGTGTGCTTTGGGCCAGGTGTTTTAACCACAAAGACTCGGCTTCCTCATCAATGAATGAGGATAAAACGGCAACCTTGTGAGGCTGCTCTGAAATCAAATATGACCATATAAATGAAGGGCGGATAAGTTCCCTCCAGGTTCTACCTAATTTTCTTTATATTCAGCTTTGGGTGTTTCTTTTTTTCTTTTGTTTTTCTGTCCCATCAGGGTCCTCTCTGGCATGCTGTCGGTCGCATGGGGCTGTCTGTATTGGTTTGGGAGTGAGGGCAGGGGCTGAGGTGGGACCTCCAGAGCTGCCCAGTATTCCTGGTCCCCGGATCTTTCTCACAGCCTGGGATAGTGGTACAGCCCTTGTGGTTCTGCCTCCTGGAATCCCTCCCTCCCACCACCCTGCAGAGATCCTGTCACCTGAGCTTACAATTGCCTGCCTAAGGTGAATTTGTTCACAGGGAATGCTTATCAGCCTCCTCACTGTTTTCCCCTTTACATTCTGTGCTCACTTTTCTGTTGGGTCTTTGTGTTTTCTTATATTGATCTGAAGAGGTTTTTTTTAATTTCTAGTATGAGCCATGGGGCCCCTTGGCTGGCCCCCTATACGCCGACCTGGGCCAACCTGGTGCCAAGCTCCACGTGCCCAGTGAGCCTGGGTCTGGGCCCACACCAGCCCAGTCACAGCATACAGCAGCCATCGGCTGCCCTCAGCCTGTAGCCACTGGACCCCACTGACCTGGGCCCGGGCAAGGGAGACACTGTGGCTCAGCCCTGGGTTCCTGAGGTGGCAGAGTGGGTGTGCCAGGCTTCTTTAAGGATGAAGAATCTTTTTGTAATTCTATAAACAAATCCTTTGTTGGTTATTTTCTGTTGTGAATACTTGTTTCCTAGTCTGGCATTTGTCATTCAATTTTATTTTCTCCTTGTTCCTTGCTCAGAGTATCCAAGCTGATTTTTATCTTGATTCTCTGTCGGGTAACTGTGCCTTAATGTGCTTATTAGTTGTAATTGCTTTTGGATTATGGTGGATTTTCTGTGTATACAATAATATTCTCCACATATAATGACCGTTGCATTGCTTCAGAGTTGATCTTCATACCTCCTATTTCTTTTTGCTGCTTTCTTTTCCATATGATATCTCAACTATAGTGTTGCATGGAAGTGGTTAAGGCTGGGTTCTGCTTCCCGGAGAAAAGCTTTCCATGTATGTATATTAATATATTGTTTGTCATAGGTTCGTTTTAGACAAACCTAAAGTTAAGGAAGTTGTTTTCTTTTTTATTTCAATGTTGTCTTTAATTGAAGTATAATTAATATACAGTGTTATATTAGTTGCAGGTCTGCTATATAGTGATTCAACAATTCCATATTTTACTCACTGTATATGTGAGCAAATTCCATATTTTACATCACTGTATATGTGGTCATCACCTGTCACCATACGTTATTACAATATTTTTTTAATGTTTATTTATTTTTGAGAGAGAGACAGAGCATGAGCAAAGGGCAGAGAGAGATGGAGACCGAGGATCCGAAACAGGCTCCACACTGACAGCAGAGAACCTGACACGGGGCTTAAATTCACAAACCATGGGATATGACCTGAACCAGTCAGATGCTTAACCAACTGAGCCACCCAGGTGCCCCTACAATATTACTGACTACATTCCCTGTGTTGTAGGTTTCAGCCCAGTGACTTATATATTTTATAAATGGGAAAAAAAATCCCCTTTGTTTATTTCATCTCTCCCACCCACGTTCCCTCTGGCAATCACCAGTTTGTTCTGTGTTTTTAGGAATCTATTTCTTGGATTATTTCTTTGTGTGTTTGTTTTGTTTTTTAGATTCCACATATGAGGGAAATCATACAGTATTTGTCTTTGTCTGACTTATTTCACTATATGTGTGGAATCTTTTTTTTTTTTAACAAGTGTCGGAAGCTTTTTTTTTTTTTAATGTTTATTTATTTTTGAGACAGAGAGAGACAGAGCATGAGTGGAGGAGGGGTAGAGAGAGAGAGGGAAACACAGAATCCGAAGCAGGCTCCAGGCTCTGAGCTGTCAGCACAGAGCCCGACACGGGGCTTGAACCCACGAGCTGTGAGATCATGACCTGAGCCAAAGTCGGACACCCAACTGAGCTACCCAGGTGCCCCACAGCACATCTTCTTTATCCATTCATCTATCATTGGACACTTGGGCTGCTTCCTTATCTTGTCTATTGTAAATAATGCTGCTATAAACATAGGGGTGCAAATAAATTTTCAAATTAGTGCTTTTATTTTCTTGGGGCAAATACCTAGTATTTGGGGAATTACTGGATTGTATGGTATTTCTATTTTTAATTTTTTGAGGAAGCTCCATACGTTTTTCTATAGTGGCTGCACCAATTTACATTTCCACCGACAGTGCCCAAGGGTTCCTTTTTCTCTACATCCTAACCAACACTTGTTATTTATTATCATTTTTGAGTCTAGCCAATCTGACCAGTATAAGGTAATATCTCATTTATGGTTTTGATTTGCATTTCCCTGATGACTGGTGTTGAGCATCTTTCCATATGTCTCTTGGCCATCTTCTTTGGAGAAATGTTTACTCAGGACCTCTGGCCATTTTTGATCAGATTATTTGGGGGTTTTTGGTGTTCAGTTGTATAAAATCTTTGTGTATTTTGGATATTAACCCTCGTGTCATTTGCAAATCTTCTCCCATTGAGTAGGTTGCCTTTTTGTTTTATTGATGAGTTCTGTTACTATACAGAAGTTGTGTGTGTGTGTGTGTGTGTGTGTGTGTGCGCGCGTAATCCCGGTAGTTTATTTCTGCATTAGTTTCCCTTGCCTGAGGGGACATATCTAGAAAAATGCTGCTACGGCCTGTGTCAAAGAGATTACTGCCTATGCTTTCTTCTAGGAGTTTTATGGTTTCAAGTCATACATTTAGGTCTTTAATTCATTTTGAGTTTATTTATATGTGTGGTGATATAAAAAAAAAAATGGTCCAGTTTCATTCTTTTGCATGTAGCTGTCCAGATTTCCTAGCCCTGTTTTTCCCCATTGCATATTCTGCGTCCTTTGTTGTAGAGTAATTGACCATATAAATGTGAGTTTATTTCTGGGCTCTGTTTTGTGTATTTCTTAAGCTAGCCATCTTATTTCTTTCTTTAGAAATGCAGCAGGATGGACATGAGTAAATGAATACACAATTGTTAAACTTCTGCGCACTCCACATAGCTCAGATTCTGTTACCGCCTCTAGGGAGTCTTCCTTAAGCCGCCCCTTCCTCTGCCTGAGTCTCATTTAGATGATCTCCTATGTACTCACATATCATCTGCTCGCCTCTACAATCACCAAAATAGTGGCTTGCTTCCTTGGCTGCCTTTTCCACTTCCTTTCTTCAAGAGAAGGGATCACGTCTTACTTACCACCAGTGGATCCACAGGAATGCCTTACACATCCCAAGCCTTCAGTAAATGTTTGTTGAAGGAGTGAATAAATGACCACTTGCAAGTCATGCCTCTTACAAATTAACTCCCTTCCGACACTTCCATAGCTAATTGCCTGGGACAGTTTGGGAATATTTTAAAATCTCAGAAGGGTCAGGGCTACCTGCGGGGCTCAGTCGGTTGAACGTCCGACTTCGGCTCAGGTCATGATGTCATAATCTCACGGTTTGTGAGTTCGAGCCCCACGTCAGGCTCTGTGCTGACAGCTCCGAGCCCGGAGCCTGCTTCAGATTCTGTGTCTCATTCTTTCTCTGCCCCTCATCCACTTGTGCTCTGTCTCTCTCTGTCTCTCAAAAACAACAAAATGTAAAAAAAAAAAAAGTTTTTTTTAAATCTCAGAAGGGTCTCTGGCTCACCTACCAGGGGATGATGTGTTTCACATTGACGCTTGTGCTCTTATTCGTGCCACTGCTCACCCAAAGAAGGCTTGCCTCTCCTTTTTGCCAATGTCAAGTTCGCTTTTGTTTCAGTGCCACTGGAAACACTCCAGTGAAAAAGGATAAGTCCTTTTTCATTTTTTTCCAGCTCATTGTGATCTTTTATCCTTTGAACCACTTAAACATCTAGGGTGTGTATCATTAATCTGACAACCCCCATATACTGCTAAATACTTTATTTTTTTTTAATTTTTTGATTTCAGGAGTAGAATTTAGTGATTCATCACTTCCATATAACACCCAGTGCTCATCCCAACAAGTGCCCTCCTTAATGTCCCTCACCCAACACATCCTCCAGCAACCCTCAGTTAAACACCTTTTTTATATTGTTGTATATAACCTTTACATACCTGCAGTCCTGTAGTTCAGTTCATGTTTATTTCTTGGTCCCCCAGCTCATACAGCATATTCTCTGAAGTAGTTGCCAAGTCTTGGTGATCATGGCCTTTTCTGCAACATTTTACACGCATGTATCCACAGATATTTTTTAACGGACTTGAAGCAAAGAGATGCCATTTTAGGAGCTGTATTCTCTGTTTGCCACCCCCACCAACTCCCTACTTCCTGACCCCCTCCATTTTCTGTCTTCTCTGCCTTTCTCCAAGGGAAGCTAACACCTTCCAACTTTCTCGCTAGGGCTCCTTTGCCTTCTGGCTCCCATTTGAGTTCAGCCAATAGAACCACTTTCCTGACTGGTCTCACACTCAGGAGACCAGTGGTGGCAGGACAGAGTTGTAGGAATTGCTTCCCTTCCTTAACCAGTCTGATTGTTTGAGTCCTTCCAGGACTGGCCTCTCTAGAGTCACCCCTCAAGGCCCTACTTCCCCCCTGGGCTCCCATAACATCATTTTCTCCCTTTGTCCTTCCAGGCGGGATCTCTGCTTCCTTTGTTGATTGTCCTGCCCTGCCCACGCTTTGGTAAATAATCCTTTCATTAAGATCTCTCCAAAATCCCAGCAGAGTGTGCTATTTCTTGCTAGGACCTTGACTGATACAGGAGCTTTCAGTTTAGTTGGGATGAGACTAGGGTACCTTTATAAGGGATCATCCAAAACAGGACACTTTTGAAAGGGAAAAGGAGCAATATTAATCATTCTCCTCTGGCAACAGGCATAAAGCAGAAATGCCTCAGGCAGCCTGGAATGGATGCGCATCCTAGTTAAGTCAGACGCATAAAAAGATAACTGTTCTAATGAAAAGATAAAACATTTCTGAAAGAGGTAATATTTAGGATAGTGTAACCTAAGTGTCAAAGGGTGAAAGAGACTTTCAGTGCCATAGCTGTGCCAAGAAAAGGGAGACCATTTCTCCTAGGGGACGGCAGCTGAGATCAGCATGACGCTCAGTGTTCCTCCAGCTAAATGAAGTCACGCAATCCATGCGTGCTTGGCCCGTTTTGTAGATTTCCTCCAGGAAATCTCATTCCCAGTGTAGACCCACCTCCACCCTGATGCACACCCAGTGTAACTCATACCGTGTCTTTCTATTATTCCAGGTTTTTAGGGAAAACAGATTAATTTAAATTTTGGTCAATTATTCCTTTTAAAAAACACTACATTCATTCCTGGTTCAGCTGTAAATCACTGCAGATATGTGCTATTTTTAATTTTTTAAACCATGGTTTAGCTTCATTTTGCAAAGATATCTGAGAGGTGACTAATAAGCTTTACTTGGAAATTCAGACATTCTACTAATAATAGCATAAAGCCTAATAAGTAATCAAGAAACCCTTTTTTCCCCCCACTGTGTGTATGTGTGTGTATGTTGCTCTCTAAACAAAGGATTTGACACTTCACAAATATCAAAAGGCTTGTCCCCCCTCAGCACAGGGAATCCAGACTCACAGCTTCCCCCACTTGTAGCTGAT
This sequence comes from Lynx canadensis, assembly GCF_007474595.2. NCBI lineage: Eukaryota > Metazoa > Chordata > Mammalia > Carnivora > Felidae > Lynx > Lynx canadensis. Next base: position 129,977,575 of record NC_044303.2, read on the forward strand.
TCAAAACCACTTGGCGAGGAAGTGTTTCTAACCCTCATGCTGCCAGTAGACGCAAGTTGCTATGAGCCCCAGTGTGTGACTCCAGGCTTGCCAAATCACCGCTTTGTTCAGGCATTTCATGCAAATGAGACAGTTCATAAAAACACTGCACCCCTGTCTGGAAGCAGAGAGTACCACATAGACTAGTGCAAGAGTTGCTTTTCTCCTACTTGCCAGCCAGCCCGTGCTGGTTAGGTTTAAACACTTTATTTTTTTATTTTCAACGTTTATTTATTTTTGCGACAGAGAGAGACAGAGCATGAACGGGGGAGGGGCAGAGAGAGAGGGAGACACAGAATCAGAAACAGGCTCCAGGCTCCGAGCCATCAGCCCAGAGCCCAACGCGGGGCTCGAACTCACGGACCGCGAGATCGTGACCTGGCTGAAGTCGGACGCTTAACCGACTGCGCCACCCAGGCGCCCCTGGTTAGGTTTAGACCAGTGAGAGCTGGGGGAGATTCAGAGAGTATCCTACGGCCCCAAGAACAGGAGAGGAAAGCCACAACTGAAAATAAAAAGCAGGTGCGGAAGTTGAAGGGAAATGGTACGGATCCAGGCAGACAGGAGGGAGGAAAGACAGCAGCAAAGTCAGGGAAGAGATATCAGAGATGCCAGTCACATGGGCAGCCTCTTCTTCCCCGCTGGCAAGCCATTAAGATCTGAAAGGAGCAGTGTGCACAGAGCAATTTCAGCACGATGCACGGTGCAGGCCTGAGACAAGAAAAGCTGCAGTGTGCCTTCGGTTGCAGAAAAATTAGAACTGACCTAAGTGGCTTTACACATCTAATCCATTTCAGGCCCAGTCCAGATTCTTCCAAGGTACTTTGAGCCTCCTGCTCGCTCTATCACCGGGGAAGATCTCTTGCTGCTGTGATGGTCAGTAGAGTCTGTCTCTCTCTCTCTCTCTCTCTCTCTCTCTCTCTCTCTCCTAGTACACAGTACACATAGTAGTCTGCAGGAGGAAAGGGAGCACCGGAAAGTCCCTGATGAGAATATTCTGGGTCCATATGGGGTGTAACATTCTGTCAGTCTGTGAATTTTAAACACCACCCTAAGGCCCCACACTAATCCTTCAATTATGGGCCATTGCCTGCTGTGCTTTGCATGCATTATGTGAAATAGATTATAACTAATTTTTCAAAGTCAGCAGATTGTTATTTACCCATATGTTGACAGTTTGAAGAGGCAGAAACCGGTGTCAGCTACTCCATGAAAAACACTACACCTCCTCAAAAGTCTTCATTAGCAACATCTACATGGTTTTTCCTTTTAAAATTATATTAAAATAATTTTAGGTGTAATATAAAATAATACAATTTTTATGTAATATATGGTACAATTATAAAATTGTATAATCTAGACACAAATATTTTGACAGCACATGCTCTATAGCTATAGAAGTTTATATTAAAATATAAAACAAATATATAAAATAATTTATATTAGAAATATTATTTTGTATATTATATGGAAGTAATTTTATAGTGTATAAAATCTGTATATATAATAAACACTATTATAAAATTATATAAATAATTTCGTTATAATTTTTAAAGTAAAAGCCAATGTAAATGTTAATCTGTGTATGTGTGCTATATAACGATAAAAATCTTTTCTAAAATGTGCAAAGGATCTACATGGCAAAATGCCAGCATTTGTATGTGCATTTTATTTATTTTTTTTTTAATTTTTTTTCAACGTTTATTTATTTTTGGGACAGAGAGAGACAGAGCATGAACGGGGGAGGGGCAGAGAGAGAGGGAGACACAGAGTCGGAAACAGGCTCCAGGCTCTGAGCCGTCAGCCCAGAGCCCGACGCGGGGCTCGAACTCCCGGACCGCGAGATCGTGACCTGGCTGAAGTCGGACGCTTAACCGACTGCGCCACCCAGGCGCCCCTGTATGTGCATTTTAGAAATAAACCGTTATGATTCTATATTATTGGCAAATAATTACATTTTTGTACAAATTCATTTCCATTCATCTCACAAACACATTATGAAGCCCACTTTGCAATAGGCACTATGCTATACATCCTGATATAAGGTCCTGTAAGGTAGAACCCCTGTTCTCAGGAGTTTTGTTGACCCCTTTGAGGGAACAAGTTCCTTCACGTTACAATAAATGTCTTGATAGGTATGTGCTCAGGTGCCAGAGAAGTGGATTCTGGGAAGATTTTTTTCAAAGACAATCTCAGTGGGAGCTGCATTGTTGTTTTCTTTCTTTCTTTCTTTCTTTCTTTCTTTCTTTCTTTCTTTCTTTCCATCTTTCTTTCTTTCTTTCTTTTTTTAATGTCTATTTTTGGGAGAGAGAGAGAGAGATCACAAGTGAGGGAGGGGCAGAGAGAGAGGGAGACACAGAATCTGAAGCAGGCTCCAGGCTCTGCGTTGTCAGCACAGTCCGATGTGGGGCTCAGACCCACAGAGTGTGAGATCATGACCTGACCCAAAGTCAGACGCTTAACCAACTGAGCCACCCAGGCACCCCAGAAGCTGAGTGTTGAAGGATGATGAAGAGCTTATTGAAGAGGGGATGAAGGGGAACAGAAAGGGTATTCATACAGAGGGTAGAGGGAACCATGTCTTGCTAAGGCACATCGCTCTGCCTAATGCCTTTATGCCCAGGGCTCATGGTAGACCTTGAATAATGACTGACAACGAGACAGCATAGACAAGGTCCGCATCATTAGGGGCCTAGTATGCTAACCTGGGAGCCATGGGAAGATTTTAAACAGTAATATAGCATGATCAGATGGTAGAGGGGAAAAAAAAAAGATGAGTTTAAGAAGAAGGGTTATAGAATGACACTAGAGACTTTAAGTCACCCATGGAAGAAGAGATAGAGACAGTGGAAAGAGATGAGATTAATCAGTCTGTTCAGGAGTGGGAATCTAAGGTCTTGGAGCTGCTTGGATATGGGGAATTAGTGAGAGGAAGAAGTTATCTAGGTTGTCTCTCCAATTTCAGACTAAGATGAGTAGCGGTACTATTTGTGAATACAGGACTACTGGAGGATAAACAGACTACCACTGTTGGTTATTTTCATTTTGGGGTTTTTGGGAGAAGGGTGTGGAGATAAAACATTCCATTTGGGAATGTTCTTGTTTGAAAAACTCTATGACTCCACAGCTCAGAGCACAGTGTGAACTGTAAGCTCCAAAACTGGACCTGGCCAGCATATGAGCAGATATGGGTACATGTAATGGGGTCACCTAGGAAAAGTGAGGAAATGTGGAAGAATAAAGGCCAAGGATAGAATCTTGGGGTCCACCGCCAAGGGCAATACACACGGATAATACAGGAGTAGCCAAAAAGGTAGAAAGAAAAACAGTATATTTTTTCTTTGAAATGCAATAAGGAAAAGGGCTCAAGGAGAGATGGAATTTTAGAGTGTCAGATACATTGGAATCAAGAAAGGCTTTTTAAACAGGGAAAAGTGCTTCTTGCTTTAGCAATGCATTTCAGTGTGCAGAGAAAAAACTAACTTTCTGGTATATAATTAATTGATAAACTTTAGTGTGGCAATTTCATACCGACGTAATCTGTGGACTTTAACTCCACATATATTCTAATCTCAAGATGATGGGTAAAAGATCATTCCTCTCAAAAAGCAGTACTGTTTTAAAGTGACTGACTTTATATGGTGTCGCAGATGCCACGGGATGCCGAGAAGGAATTGAGTGTGAGATGTTCATGAGAGATCCACCCTGACAAGAAGGAAAGGAAGGAAGGTGGAACAGAGGGAGGAAGTCTCACAGCAGGCGGAAATGCCTGCGCCTTTCTATCCTGTCCCACTCAGTCCCTGGATACGCGCTGTCCCTGGAAGGGCACGGCTTCGGGAGGTGGTCTCTCTAGCTGAGGCAGACCCTGAAGGAGCAAACAGCTGGAGAGCTCTGCCATCGCTGGGCAACAAGGGCATCTGGGCAGCGTGCATTTGTTTGAACCCCACGTGGCTTGCAGTGCCTTTGGCCAAACGTGGGAAGCAGAGCTTCATCCAGCTATGATCAGGGGTAGCTGAAGTAGCCAACTGTTTGTTCTTTGCTCTATATCCGCATTATGAGGCCATTTTCTGACCTTACAAATATGAAACAAGTTCTGATGATAAAAAGACATTAAGTGGGGCGCCTGGGTGGCGCAGTCGGTTAAGCGTCCGACTTCAGCCAGGTCACGATCTCGCGGTCCGTGAGTTCGAGCCCCGCGTCAGGCTCCGGGCTGATGGCTCGGAGTCTGGAGCCTGTTTCCGATTCTGTGTCTCCCTCTCACTCTGCCCCTCCCCCGTTCATGCTCTGTCTCTCTCTGTCCCAAAATAAATAAACATTGAAAAAAAAAATAAAATAAATAAATAAATAAATAAAAAGACATTAAGTTATGCTCCTATGACATTGGTCATGTGGGTGTAAAAACCTGGACTAGACAAGAAGGTTATAATTACATTTGGTTTTGGAATTAAGTGCCGGATATAGTTTATATCTAGAGGAAAACAAATTTAAGTATGAGACAATAAAGCAATCGAGCTGTTCAATAATATCTAAAACAACTGAGCTGCTCAGTAACGTCTAAAACAAAGTTTGGATTACACAGGTTGAGAGGAATGTCATTTAATAAATGTTTTGTAGAAAATGCTTTGCAATTGGGCAGCCCTGAGAAAGTAGAATGAAGCAATCATAGTTGGTTATATATTGCATTTATACCATTTGACATCTCCTCCCTTGCAAAATAAATTTCCTCTGTGCCAGCTGTAATTAGGGGCTGAGATAAAGCTGCCTTAATATTCTGCATATTTGATCAGGGCTGCCAGCAGCTGTCAGATCACTGGCTCTGTTCTCATGTACAATGAAAACATCAAAGACATCTGTGGTTTGCCCTAAAATTAGTGCCAGAATTGCCCTTCTTTCCTTTATTGTGTAACCAGCTTTGCTGTTTGCATAACTAACGAGGGAAACTCCAGACCCTGCCGCTGGAACTGTGAAGGAAAATGACCAAGGCAAGACTGGAAAGTAGTGGATATGTCCTGTGTGCAGCATAAGGTCTCAGTGCCTGGGTTTGGGGAATTGCACAGACCCGGAGTTCAGACCCCAATCTCTACCACTTCCTTGTGACTTTGGGCAACTTATTTAGATTCTCTCAGCCATGATGTCTTTTTTGGTGATATGAGAATGAGGGTAGTACCTGTTTCATAGAGTTGTTGGGAAAAACAATGAAGATAATGTCCATGAAGTACTCAGTACATGCCCAAGGTTTAGTATGCACTCACTGAATACTGCAGTCTTCATTCCTTCATTTAGTGCCTTTTTGAAGAAATAATAACTTCAGTGGCCTTAAAATACTCATTTAGTGATCACACAAAAGTGTGAAGAGTCCATTGGGTTTAAGATCATAGATAGAACACATGCACATGCACGTGACATACATATACCAGCAGTGCAGTGACAGAACTCCAGGCTGTCCTGCTTTCTCTAAATACCCCAAATGCTTTTCTTCTTTTTATACAGTGCCCTGGCAGTTTTTCCATTCTTCCTCCTGCCTCTTAAGATGTGCATTTTCAGAAACATGTGCTGGCTATCCTCCAACCGCCCCTCCAGCCCCCTATGCTATCCTGTTCCGTGTCCTGGAAGGCTGACTGAAATGGAGTTGCCTTCTGGTTTCCTGATGGGTCGGGCCAGTGGGGAGCCTTGGGAGGAAGTAGAAAAAAGGGAAGAGAGTGAGGTCAAGCTATTCTTCCCCGTGGATCCCTCTTTGGGGAGTTTTCTTTTTTTTTTTTTTTTTTTTTTCAACGTTTATTTATTTTTTTTGGGACAGAGAGAGACAGAGCATGAACGGGCGAGGGGCAGAGAGAGAGGGAGACACAGAATCAGAAACAGGCTCCAGGCTCTGAGCCATCAGCCCAGAGCCTGACGCGGGGCTCGAACTCACGGACGGCGAGATCGTGACCTGGCTGACGTCGGACGCTTAACCGACTGCGCCACCCAGGCGCCCCTTTGGGGAGTTTTCAACATGGGTTCTGGCAGCTGCACACCTTGCCCCACGAAGCTCAGTGGAGGTCAACAGCTCCCAGTTGTCATTAACCCTGGGGTACTTCGGCATCTCTTGTTAGTTTCTTGAAACTCTGCTCAGTCCTTTGTGAACAGTCCCTTAATGAAGCTCTTCTCAGTGACCCAGCGTGAGTGTGCCATCTGTTTCCTGCCAGGATCCACACTGATACAGACCTCTCAGGCTCCTCTAAGTTGCATCTCTTCTAACTCATTTTTTTCACCTCTCCAACCAAGCCCCTGGCTTCCAAGGAGGCAAAGACTTTTTTTTAAGGTTGGGGGAGTGGGGAATGTATAGGGGAACTTGGTGAATATTACTTCATAATCTTTGTCTCATATGAGACCAAATAGAGATAACATGGATACATTTTTCTGGATACAAAGAAAATCTAGAAAGAGTGCTTAATCCTGGGGAATCGGGAGTGGGGTCAAAAGGGAAAGGTAGGCTGTCACGTTTTTTCTTCATGCATACTTTTGTTTGATTTTTGTTTCTATAGGCAGTTACTACTTTTGCCTCCAAAAAACATATATTTATATGTATACACACACATTATACATTATATGTATGTGTATATGTATATTTGTTATACATAAAATGAAATGTATTAAAATATTTAAAATACATATAAAAATATAATTTATATAGATATAATTTTTATATGTGTAATTTCTTTAAGTTTTTTTTAGATGTTTACTTATTTATTTATTTTTTAGATGTTTATTTATATTTGAGAGAGACAGACAGACAGCGCCTGAGTGGGGCAGGGGCAGAGAGAGAAGGAGACACAGAATCTGAAGCAGGCTCCAGGCTCCGAGCTGTCAGCACAGAGCCTGATGCAGGGCTCGAACTCGCAAACCGTGAGATCATGACCTGAGCTGAAGTAAGACACCCAACCAACTGAGCCACCCTGGCGCCCCTCATTTTTTTTAAGTTTAAGGAACAAATAAAATTCCAGGACCACCAAACCTCAAGACCTGACACTAAACCCCATCTCCTAGAAGAAGGGGTGGTTTTTACCAGTGTACCCCAAAATGCTCTTAAGGACCAAGAGCAGCCCTCACTTGCTTGTCTGGATCTGTGCTGATTTGCTGCCACTTGGACATTTTGGGGTACTGTCTTCACTGCTTCTCCTAGTACTACAACCTGAACTTGGAGTTTGAAGTAGGGTTATGCTGATAATAACTTATATCTTGCCCATCTGTTTTCTTCACCCTGTCCCCAAACCCTGCTTTGACCAATCCTGCTCAAATCCCCAATCTCTTGGCCTTGTTCTAGGATTCTTTACTAGAACAGCTGTCTGCCCCCCAATTTTTCTGATCTTGACCATTTCATTGTTCCCTGGGCCCCAGCTTAGAAACTCCAACAATTCTCTTGGACCTTCTTTTGAGTGTTTAAATAGCTTCTTTGCCACTAACCCCATTAGGAGTCATCTAACCTGAATTTAACTTGATTTTCAATCTCTCTTCATATCTGACTTTTTTTTCTTGAGTAGCTTCCATTTAGAAATGCATTGGAGGGCCCCTGGGTGACTCAGTCTGTTAAGAGTCCGACTTAGGCTCAGGTCATGATCTCGTGGTCCATCAGTTAGAGCCCTGCCTCGGGCTCTGTGCTGACAGTCTTGAGCCTGCTTCGGATTCTGTGTCTTCCTCCCTTTTTGTCCCTCCCCCACTCACGCTCTGTCTGTCTGTCTGTCTGTCTCTCTGTCTCTCAAAAATAAATAAACATTAAACAAATTTAGAAATATGGGGCGCCTGGGTGGCTCAGTCGGTTAAGCCTCCAACTTCAGCTCAGGTCATGATCTCGTGGTTTGTGGGTTCAAGCCTCGTGTCAGGCTCTGTGCTGACAGCTCAGAGCCTGGAGCCTGCTTGGGATTCTGCGTCTCCCTCTCTCTCTGCCCCTCCCCCCTCATGCTTTGTCTCTCTCTCTCTCCTTCAAAAATAAATAAACGTCAAAACAAATTTTTAAAAAATTTAGAAATACACTGGAATGTTTTCTTATTTTCCTTGCCTTAATGGCCATGACATATGATGTCACTAGGTCACCCCAGCCATTTCTAAAACAGTCCCATCTACCCCCAACACTGACTCAACAACCTGAGTTTTTAATAAGCCCTCTTTTTTTGAACCACATGTTATAATTTTAAAGCATGTATCGAAAATTGAGTAAATAAATATGTTTGTGTATATCCCTTAAAATCTTTGTACAGTGAAAATTTTTTAAACAGTAAATACTGCATACACGGCTCTCTACAAATTTCTAAGGGTTTCTGAAGTGAACTGAGGTTCTGTTTGTTTTCTATAGTGGTACTGTCTGGCACAGTTCCACCAGACTCTCCCTAAAACGAAGGGGTGGGCCAGGAACCGATCACCTCTCTCTGTGATTCACCTGCAGAACTTGCCTCATCCCTTCTGGAAGCTCAGACATGAACTAACGAACTGGGGCCCCATTCACCTTTGGTTTAGCAGACTCCTATTCAATTATCTTTCCCTCCCACTCAGGAGCAAGATTTGGTTACTCATTAATTTTAAGGGGATTTCCTAAGAGACACCAGGAAAGATTTCCTGGTTATGTGGGCTGACAGCTATGGAAGCACTAACAAGGGAAGTCATAGAATCTCTTCCTGGGAATCTTTATGAAAAGCAAAATTAAATGGGTCTCATTGAGAAGCAGTTTAAGAAGGAGGTAAGAGACTTGAAGCAGGTGAAGTGTCATCTGATTCTATGATTTTATAGTAACAGATGGGCTGCTAATTTAAAATAAGAAGCTGCAATCAACAAGACTTAGTGATTCCCACATTCCATGGATGTTTTAACCACAGATTTATGCTAACTGTATTCTCACCTTTTTTGAGCTTAATTTCGAGCTTCAATTTCTTCCTGAGTTGCAGTGCAGTATTCACAATTACAAATAGTAAGCTGAACTTGTGATTTAATATCTGATAGTAACGTATCTTCCTCTCCCATACAGTCCCAATCTCTAGTAGTGCAACAATATTTGATGTGGGTAGAAGGTAGGATGTGGCTTTTTATTTCTCAAGTTCATTTCTGCTCAATCTCTATCCCACTTGTATAGGAGAGGGTGAGGAGGAACACAGCTTGCCCACATCTCTTAAGAAATCAAAACAATTGACTTTGTCACAAGCATACTTTCCATACGTGTCTGTATAATTTACTATAGTAATCACATGTTTGAACCAAATTGTTGCCATCATGTGAATGTAGGTGAACATAGCAACAATCCTTATATTTGCTGTGAAGTCAAATATTTTTTTTATTCTTATGTTTTGCAGGTTTGCTTATAGTAACCCCATCACCACCATGTATAAATGCCCATGTAGTGCCATTTTTCTGTGCCTTTCTTTTAGGAAATTTGTTATTACAGCACAGATGATTTTAAACTATTCAAGGGAAAAAATTTTTTTAATAGTTGATTTTCAAAAGCCAGGTAACTGCTGAGGACAAGAATCAAGTGCTGGAGACCACAGTCCTCTGAGCCACTCCATCTGTAAGGTCTTTAACCAAAACTCCTTCCAGCATCCCAGCAATGATGTGTGGTTATTTATTGCACACTAATTTCTAAATCTTAAAATTTATAGTATTAGAGTGATATTCAATTATTGAGCACCTAGTATGTGCTAAACACGAAGTGCTTTGCATATATCTTCTCACTACATTTCATTCAACCCCCTGAGAGAATACTAATATCAGCTCTATGTTACAATGAGGAAAGAAAAACAGAGAGATTGAGTAACCTGCTCAAAGTCATGTGCAAGGGAGTAGTGGAGCCAGAGTTTGCACTACACAACATCCAAGTAAGCTTTTATTATTTGAGGGGGGCTTTTGTGTACACAAAAGCATATTTATAATTGTATTTTGAGTAATATTCAATTTATTAGAATAGGACTTTTAAATCTGTTTTTCTTTATACATTTTTATATCATCTCAGAACAATCACTTGTACTTTGATTAATCCTCAAATATCTCTTACATTTGACAGCTCACCCTCTTGTAAATATTTACCTATTTGTACATTTAATCAATCAGATTCTCTCAGACATCCTAAATTACAATAATAAATGCTTACATCGCCTGACCAGTCAGTATAAATAAAATCTTTATTATAAGCAATTTTATATACCTAATAAACCAGACCTTTAAATTTAGAAGATCAAATCCTCTTAAGCCTAAAATACGAACAATATACGAAGTATATTGTATATTGAGTGCAAGTCTAGTTACTAAACTTGTTCTTTTTTTTTTAAGTTTATTTATTTGGGGGGTGGGGAGGGACAGAGAGAAAGAGGGAGAGAGAGAGAGAGAGAGAGAGAGAGAGAGAGGGAAAGAGTCCCAAGCAGGCTCTGTGCTGTCAGCACTGAGCCCAACATGGGGCTCAAACTCAGGAACCATGAGATCATGACCTGAACCAAAATCAAGTTGGATATTTGACCAGCTGAGCCACCCAGGTGCCCCACTAAACTTGTTCTTGAATTTAAATAATCAAGTATAGGTTTATGGTTTATCATTGTATTATTTCTGTATCTTCCTGGGTTTAAAAGTTAATAATTTTTTACCCAAGCAAAGAGGACAGAGTTACCTCTTTAAGACGATTTATAATAGGAGCACAGATCCACTTCCAAAACTAAGCCAGTGAATGTTGAGGTGAGCCTCAGTTTATGGTCAGATTTTACCTTCACATCCTGTTGGCTTCCTAAACTTATCCAACCAGCTTAAATTATCAGATAAGTTTGAATTCCTTATGATCTTATGACTTCCAAAAAATCCCCCATTGTTTCAAATATTGGGGACTTTTCAGACCCTCAGGTTTTAATTCCCTTTTAATTTTTTTTTTCAACGTTTATTTATTTTTGGGACAGAGAGACAGAGCATGAACGGGGGAGGGGCAGAGAGAGAGGGAGACACAGAATCGGAAACAGGCTCCAGGCTCTGAGCCATCAGCCCAGAGCCTGACGCGGGGCTCGAACTCACGGACCGCGAGATCGTGACCTGGCTGAAGTCGGACGTCTAACCGACTGCGCCACCCAGGCGCCCCTTAATTCCCTTTTAAATAACTGCAGACTGTTTCATTAACGACATTTTGAACGTGTTACCCAGACTTCAGTTTCTGCCCCCTTTCCTTTTTATCTTCCTCATCAAGCACCATTTTATGGTCATAAACCACCCTGAAAACCTTCCTGTACTTTCTGTCGCATCTCTACCTCTGGGAATGAGTTTCTAACCATACTATTCCCAACAGCAAAGTGTGTCATTTGAACATTTCTTTTGCATGATAGAGAAAGGGTTGGGCTGTGCCTCCAGGAAGTGCCTCCAGGAATTGCCCTTTTCAGAGTTCCACATGGGCCCAGCATGTTTTTCCCATCATAATGTGGTCTTCGCATAAAAATGCCAAGAAACATTCAAAAAGGCCATGAATGTGACCCAAAGTCCCTGGTCCCAGTCTGTGATTGCTTGATAAGATCAGACCAATTTACAAAAAGCACATGACACCTCACCGTAATTGCTCAAGCGCTAGCCTTGACCACTTTGTCTTCCACCATGCTACCACCTCAGTGATAGTGACCTCTGGAGACTGGACACTCTCCTGGGCACTGAGGGGTCCTCCCTACCAGTGCTCTGACCCCAGGAAAAGAGGACACCAATTTCCTCCTTACCTAATTCCCTAAGTTTAGGAAGAATGAAAGGGAAAAGCAGCCTAGTAAATTCTTTTACCACTTCTTCGAAGTGGCAAATAGAGACTACGGGGATGCAATCCCGAGTATGCCACCCATTTCCTGTGTGGGGGCCACCTGACTTCTACATCCAAGAATGATCCAAATATTTCCACAGTCCCAGGGCAAAAAGTCAAGTTCAAAAGAGAGAACAGGAGATTTTCTTGTGCCCCAACCCAAGGCTCACCTTCCAAGCCCTCATATACTGACATGAGGCTATGTTCCCTAGATGATCCCTTCTCTTCAGGGAGGTACTGTTCTTATGCCACAGCCTCCAAAAGACATCAGAACTCTCATTGTCCACCATTGTCACATTTCCCACCATCCATATACTCGTGTCCTAACACCACAGCCTCAGTGCTGCCTTCACCAACCTGTGCCAGCCGAGGCTGCCCTAGGTCTCTCCCCCAGCAAGAAGTGCACATGTCAGCCCTCAGTATATTCCCTGTAATTTTGGAAGGTTCTTACTGCCGGCATCCCGAGGGGAAATTCTTCAGTAAGAAAACATATACGCATGTACACACTATCTCTACAAGAATAAGAAAAAATAAATGAGCACAGAGCTTCTAAATTCAGATTGAAGAAAATGAAATTTTCAAAAGAAGTGTTTGCTATCATGTGAGTCCCTGGGGGACTTGTTAAAACACGGATTTTTGGACCCGATGCCAGACCCAGTTGTATGAGGATCTCTGGTGACAAGGCCCAGGGAGTGTGTATGTTAAACCAACCCTTCCAGTGATTCTTCTAAGGTTTGAGAACTAATCCTCGGAGGGCATCCCGCCCCTAACATTTGTGGTGCCCACAGCAAGGGTACAAATGGAAGTCCTGGGCCCACCCCTCTTCTGCTTCTACTCAGCTCCATCCCTAAGCACAAGGTCTCACAAGTGGTCACTCATTTAAGCTCTGTCCACGCACCTCTGTGCCTCAGAGTATTCTCAAGAAATCAGACTCAGTGAAGAGGCTTGCAAAGGGATGTGGATGTTTGAGCAGGGAATTAAGGGGTCCTTGATGCCCACAGTGCAGTCAGGAAGTGGGAAAACAGGCTCCAACTTGGCATGTCCCCTTGGCCTTGGGGATTTCTCACCTTGCAGAGAGTAGCTAACCTAAAGAGGCCAGAATGGAGGGCTAAATCTCATTTCTAAGGGAAATATCATTGGTGGAGAACTAAGTTTCCTAATTTATTTACTAAATAGCGCTGCTTTGTTAGATGTATCTCTGCCCAAATGACTTCTCTGCTTGAAGTCTCTTCCCCAAGAACATTGGAAAAGAACTAATTTGCTTTGCAATGTCATTTTCCCCAAAATGAAGGAACTCTCTGTTCCACAGGTAAGGTTAAGTCTCAACCTTTAGTAAGTAAAAAATGCTTACAACTATAAAATGGCAGGTTTTTACAGCTGCCACACCCATTAAGTTTTCTCCCAAAACGAACATTGTGAGTACCCCATTACACCACAGCACTCTGCTATTTAAACTTAAAACCTTCTAGAGTCAAGGTAGATTGGGGGGGGGGGGGTGGATAATGCAAGATGGACATTATCTATCTTTGATGACATGAAGAGGTAATTACTGTCGATACCCAAGAACTCACCGTGGGTTCTATACCAAAGGACATCTTCAAGGCAGAAAGACTTGGATTATGAAACCATTTGCAACTCACCATCAATACTCACAAACTTTTTCCCATAAGTAAGATAAACATTTCCAGAGCAAAGGGCCTAGTTCACTGCCTCCTTGACAGGACCACTGCCTAGAACCCTGGGCATTTCCTCTTAGTGAAAGACGCTTTGATGGCCACACATGGAGTTGTCTGCCTAGACCCCCTTCTCTGGGGATTGATCCCTTGCCATGGATTATTTCACAGAGGCTAAGTTTGTGTTATGTAACTATGCAACCCTGGCGACAGTTTCTTGGATGGGGGGCACCTGACTCCAACTGGGTCAGCTTGATTCCCTTAGAATTAGAAGAGAGAATGTTTCTCTATGTAGCTGAACCTGAAATATGCAAATTTGGGAGCAGTGAGCCAGCCATGAATTGTTCTATGTGAGTTGGAAGCCAAGGAAGCCCATCTGCCCAGAGACAAATGAAACAGATGTTCAGAGAAGAGAAGGAAATACTTTCTCTGTTCCTGTATCAGCTGCATTCCTGGCTTTGGGTTCTATGGGTCAGCCCTGGAACCTTGCAGTAAATGCTTTTGGGGGGTTTAGGTTAACGTCGTAAGTTACTGGCAACTCTTCTACCTAGAAGTGCACCACTAGTGATCTACTTACTTGCTTTGACCCTAATTTTTCCCTGAGACCCTCATCCAAACAGCCAGGAAGTAGAGTGCATTGTAACTCTTAGTACCTATTCAGCTCATCCTCTTCTATTATCACTGCCACAAGATGAAGTCATATAGAATGGAGTTCACCTCCCAGCCCTGCTGACTAATAACTGTGTGACCCTGAGCAAGCTACTGAACCATCCTAAAATGGGGAGAATCATAGTATTTGCCTCATGAGATCATTGTAAGGATTGAATAATAGTGCATATAACAAAATGTATGGACCATAGTCTATTATGTCTATTATTGACATTATTATGTCAATAAATGCCTATTACCATTGTTATACCACTAATGTTGTATTTATATTACACTATTTTTAAAGAAAGGTTAAGTTACTCAGAGATCCCTGCCTAATTGCTAATACACCCGACCATATCTTTCTAGGAATCTGTTTATTTTAATGACTATAGTACGTACAGAAGGGACATTTGCTTTATTAGACTATATCTAAAGTTGTTTAATTTAATTAAGCTATTTAAAAAGAAGGAAAATATTATCAAGTACACTGATAAGCTTTTTACACATATTTTCCTGTAAATTCTTTTTACTATTTTATTATTTATTTTTGAGAGTGAGAGAGACAGAACACGAGTGGAGAATGGGCAGAGAGAGAGGGAGACACAGAATCCAGAGCAGGCTCCAGGCTCTGAGCTGTCAGCACAGAGTATGACCCGGAGCTCCAACTCACCAACTGGGAGATCATGACCTGAGCTTAAGTCAGACGCTTAACCGACTGAGCCACCCAGGTGCCCCTACATGTATTTTCTTAATTTACAAAAGCTGATACTATAATTTAAAGATGGGCAAAATAGAGGCTCATGAACATTAACTTACCGAGACAGAAAAAAAGAGACAGATCTGTAGTTCAAATTCAAGTTTGTATGACTCCAAAGTCTATGTCCTTTTTTTTTTTTTTTTAGTGTTTCATTCTTTGTTTTCTTTAAGATAATAGAAAATAGGGACCCTTGGGTGGTTCAGTCGGTTAAGCATCTGACTTTGGCTCAGGTCATGATCTCGTGGTTCATGGGTTGGAGCTCCACATCGGGCTCGGTGCTGACAGTTTAGAGCCTGGAGCCTGCTTTGGATTCTGTGAATCCCTCTCTTTCTGCCCCTCCCCCACTCACACTCTGTCTCTTTCTCTCAAAAATAAATGAAAACATTAAAAGAAATTTTAATAAAAAAGTAATAGAAAATAAATATTTTACTAACTTGAACATTGAAAACAGCTGCAATAATGAGTAGACATGGATTTTTCCATAAAATGAGATTCAGTTTATTTAGCAAAGGAATCTTGGAGGAATATCTAGTCCAGTTGTTCCAAGGAGTATGTGTATTGAAGGACTGTCATATCCTATCTTCTTTGTAAAACATACTAACCCCTATTATTATATTCCATACTTAGCTCCCTTGTGAATCTCATGATGTATTTTAAATTCTTTTTATTTCATAATATGTTTCTACTTCTCACTTCCGTTTCATTTCTATAATGCATTATTTTTATTTTTATAGTCAATTATAATTAACATACAGTATTATATTAGTTTCCAGTGTACAATATAATGATTCAACAATTCTATACATTTCTTTCAATTTTTTTTAACATTTATTTATTATTGAGAGACAGAGAGATAGAGCATGAGCAGGGGAGGGGAAGAGAGAGAGGGAGACACAGAATCCACAAGCTGTCAGCACAGAGCACGACGTGGGGCTCGAACTCACAAACTGCGAGATCATGACCTGAGCCGAAGACGGACACTGAACCGACTGAGCCACCCAGGCGCCCCTACATTTCTCAGTGCTCATCATGATAGTGTGCTCTTAATCCTCTTTATCTATTTCACCCATCCCCTCCACCCACCTCCCCTCTGGTGACCATCAGTTCTCTATATTAAAGAGTCCAGGGTTTTTGTTTGTTTCTTTTTTTCTTTGTTCATTTGTTTCCTAAATTCCACATATGAGTGAAATAATTTGATATTTTCCTTTTTCTGTCTGATTTATTTCACTTAGCATTATACCTTCCAGGTCCTTCCGTGTCGTCCCAAATGGCAAGATATCGTTCCATTTCATAGTTGAGTAATATTCTTTTGGGTGTGTGTGTGTGTGTGTGTGTGTACATACTACATCTTCTTTATCCATTTCATGTATGGATGGACACTTGGGTTGCTTGTACATCTTGTCTATTGTAAAAAATGCTGCTATTAATTAACATAGGGGTGCATATATCTTTTTGAATTAGTGTTTTCATTTTGGGGGTTAAATATCAAGTAGTGGAATATGGTATTTCTATTTTTTTAAGCTTATTTCTTTATTTTGAGGGTGGGGTGGGGCAGAGAGAGACAGAATCCCAAGTGGGCTCTGTGCTATCAGCACAGAGCCCGTCATGGGGCTTGATCCCACGAACCGTGAGATCATGACCTGAGCTGAGATCAAGAGTCAGACACTTAACCAACTAAGCCACCCAGGAACCCCTGGTATTTCTATTTTTAATTGTTTGAGGAACCTCCAAACTGTTTTCTACAATGGCTACACCAGTTTGTATTCCCACCAACAGTGTACGAGTATTCCTTATTTTCTATGTCCTTGCCAAAATGTGTTACTTCTTGTGGTTTTTACTTTAGCCTTTCTGACAGGTGTAAAGTGATAACTCATTGTGGTTTTAATTTGCATTTCCCTGATGACTAGTGATGTTGAGCATCTTTTCATGTGTCGGCCATCTGTATATCTTCTTTGGAAAACTGTTTAGGTCCTCTGTCCATTTTTAATTGGATTATTTGGGGGTGGATTGAGTTCTTTGTGTATTTTGGATATTAACCCCTTATTGACTATTTCGCTTGCAAATATCTTCTCCCATTCAGTAGATTGCTTTTTGATGGTTTCCCTCACTGTGCAAAAGCTTTTTTATTTTGGTATAGCCCCAATAGTTTAATTTTGCTTTTGTTGCCCTTACCAGGGGAGCCCATACTCTTCCTAGTATACTATTTAGTCTCCTGATTCCTGGGTATATTATTTTTATATTGGAGAGAGTGCTAGAAAGATTCATAACAATAACTGTGGATTACAATCTTATAAACTTATCATGTCAACCTAGTGTAATAGTTACCCAGAATCTTTTTTTTTGAGGAGTTAATCATCTGAGCATGTTGACATCCGTGAAATTCTGCTATCCCTATTCCAAACCATGAACATCACCTCGTACATTAAGCCAAAATGACAGTACTAACCCTTTAGTTGGCATGCTGGGTAGCTTAAATATAAGCACAAATTTGAATTGCTGATGTAACAGATAAGAGTCTGTCAATACACCAAATGTTATATAGATATAGATATACAGATGGGATATAGATACAGATTCACAAGATATTTAGCTTGATAAGGCTTTTGTAGTAGGTAACTAACATGAATTTGGAATTCATACAATGTTTCTTCTTGGCAAGAAAATTTAGAATACTGTAATCTTTTTTCAGAGGTCTCTTTCTTTTGATTGAAACCACAAATGCAGACACATTTACAACAATTCTCTTTAGTACTTGAGTGTGCATATTACCTTCAGATAAAGTCAAGAAAAAAAATCCAAAGGACTTTTGATGCAGGAAAAAATTAAAAAGAAGAGAACAAAGAAGTATTTCTTTGCTTTTATCATTTCAAAGTTTTTTGATGTTCTGAGAGTTATAAAAATGAGTTGTACTGTAGGAAAAACACTCTTAAATACAAATTCAGGTGACGTTAGAAATAAAATATTGAAGAACATGTGCACGAGGTTTAAAGATAACCATCGTGCTTGACAACAAAGTCTAATCTGCTTCAATCAAAGGAGAAATATAGTTCATCTCATTCTTTAACTAGTAGGGAAGTCACTTGGCCTAATGTGGAATGTATTTTCTCCTACACAGTGTCTTATATTGTGTGCTGAGAAAGCCTGGGCAACACAGGCCACCCTTTGAGCCTTCTCTAAACCAAGAAGTTTGAGAATGCAATTTTGCTGTAGGATTGAAATAAAGACTCAGGGATACTTTAAAATAAGAAAATATCTTCTGTTGAGCGCGTTGATTACACTGCTGCTGGTATTTTGTAATCCTATTTCCCCCATCCATATGCTTCTTCAATGTACATTTCCTGCTCAAATTGAGGGTCAAGAAAGAATCATACTTCTGGTTCCTGCTGATAATGTGAACCCAAAATAACAGCCAAAAAAAAAAAGGGCGAACATCTGTGAAGGCTTAGTCAGAGCATTTTCTCACTAGTAATACTTGCTAGAGTGCTATTGCTTTTACTATCAGAAAAAAATTTCCATGTTTCTCAGGGTCTTAACCAACAGCACCCTCTAATAGCCGAAGCAATCTTCTAGGGAAACCCTGTATATGGAAAAATAACTTTCTCCCCAAAACTGAAGTGGGAACTAATACACACAACCCAAGAATATGAGCATTCACTAGTATAGGCGTCAGTCAGTAAAAGTGGGATACAGAAATCAGATTTTCACATGCAAAGTAATGATTCAAGGCAAAGCCATAATTTTCATTGAATATAATCACACGTATTCATACAAACGGTGTTTTTCACGCGGTAAATGTCAATTCTTTTGCCAAGTGTTAATCAATCACAACTAGTTCTGAGTTCTTTCTTGCACTTCTAGCCAACATATTGATAGTGTTACAAACATTATGTTACTAGAGCATTGATTTCATCTTGGACCTGAAATTATACATTTGGATTTCATGATCTTGTGAATAATTAGGGTCACCAGAAGTCAAATGATGGGCACTCTTGGTTTTTGGACCTTTTTTTGGTTTTTAATGTCTATGTATTTATTTTGAAAGAGAGAAAGAGAGCAGAGGAAGGGCAGAGAGGAGGGGGGAGAGAGAATCCCAAGCAGGTTCTACACTGTGAGTGCAGAGCCCAACATGGGGCTCAATCTCACAAACCGGGAGAACATGATCTGAGTTGAAATCAAGAGTCAGATGCTTAACAGACTGAGCCACCTAGGTGCGCCCTTTGGCCTTGTTTTGATGCATTTGGTATGGCAAGCTTTCTCAGGGTCAGTTTCTTATCAAATCTCTGCCTTATGTCATAAAACCTGCAAAGAAATCTGCTTAGAATGTGGAGGTAAAACTTTTGACTTGATAGGATATTTCTCCAGCCCCATTCTGTGGCATGTGTATTTTCCTTGTTATATTGACCCGTTTTGAAAAACTCAGCCTGCATTTTGCAGATCGAACTTTTATGAGAAAGTACTCTTGCAGTTAAAAAGAAGTCAAAGAGGGAGGTGGCTGTTGCAAAAGGATGCTGTGTGTGGTAGGTTGAAAAAAGGCTCCCCAAAGGTCTGTCCACACCCTAATCTTCAGAACCTGTGAATGCTGCCTTAGGACGACATCGCCATGGATTGTATGGGTGGGCTCTAAATGCCAACGCATGATAAATACAGAGGGAAATTCGACATAGATACACAGAAGAAAAGGGTGTAAAGACGGAAGCAAAGATTGCAGTGATGAGACCCTAAGCAGAGGGAACTAAGGAATGCCAATAATCACCAGAAGCCAGAAGAGGCAAAGAAGTGCTCCTCCTTAAAGCCTCTGGAGGGAAGTGCTGGATTTTGGACTTTGGGCCTCTTGAACTATGAGAGGATACATTTCTGGTGTTTTAAGCCACCAAATTTGAGGTAATTTGGTGCAGCTGCTCTAGGAAACTAACATAAGTGCCTTTACCGAATTCTCCATGACCCTCAACCTTGTTGGTTTTGGAAAGTCTGTTTCATTACTTCAATCATAAATGCGCTAGTCCTAGATGACTGCCTCCTACTAATCAATTCATAAGAAACAGATTGAAAATCAGATTATGAATCTGTTCATTTACCAGAGAAAATATCCCTGTTCTAGTAGTTAGGATTAATGACATATTGAGAGCATTAAGAGGTGAATTTAGAAGCAACAAAATTCTTCTCATAACCAGACTCAGGCATAAGACTTTCTGGGACCTCACCAGCTCAGGCTGAGAAGAAGACAGAGGAGAATCAAAAATAATGGGAGAAGGTTAGGAGAATATTGATGCTGCTGCAGACTGATGCCAGCAAGGGCTGCTGGAAAATAAAGTGTGCAATATTCCAAGAAATGACAAAAGTCATGTTTAGGTCAGGCAGATATAGGTATTGGTGGGGAAAGGTCCAAATCCCATGAGGGTAGAAGAAGCCCAAATAAAGAGCAATGAATCTGAATAAGGTTCTCCAGAGAAACAGAACCATTAGGATGGAAAGAGAGAGAGATAGTTTAAGGAATTGGCTCACACAGTTGTGGAGGCTGGCAGGAGTGAAATCTGTAGAGCAGACCAGCAGCTAGAGACCCTGAGAAGAATCCATAAGGCAGTCTGGAGGCTGAATTCCTTCCTCCTGGGAGGACCTCAATCTTCTCTTTTAAGGCCTTCAACCAGTTGGACGAGGCCCACCCACATCATAGAGAATAATCTGCTTTATTCAAAGTGTACTGATTTAAATGTTAATCACACCTTAAACATACCATCACAGCAACATCTAGCCTGGTGTTTGATCAAACAGCTGGATACCATAGCCTGGCCAAGCTCACACATAAAATTAACCATCACACTGGCTATTCACGATAGTCTTCCGACCAAGAGAAAGACAACAAAAATTGCAGGAGCCAGCTCTCCAAAGAAGGAAGCAGAGAGTGAAATGAAGAACCTAGGAAAACCAAGCCTGGGCATTATTAAAGATTATAGAGAAAAATGAGGACTGCTTAGAATTGAACCCTGGGAATATCTTTAATATTTAAACTGGGGTCAGGTCTTAGATAAAAGAGTTTGTTACAAGCTTCACCTTAAAATGTATTTGCTACCTACTGACCCCTCTACATTTTCTATTAAGATGTCAGTGGCCAGTGACAAGTGTCACTTTTTCCTCTTGAGAGACTGGGAATACGGGACTTTTTGAGAATCGCTTATAGGAAATGAAAAGCAAAAAGCAGAAGTCTGAAAGGTTATCTTTAGGAGAGACTTTGAGAGACTCTGCGCACAAGTAGAGTTGTCTTGGGGCCCAGAAAACAAAGGACACAAACCCAGGGTCATGGAACAGATGCCGGCAACATCTGGGGGTAGAAACCTTAGCACAGACACTGTCACCAATAGAAATTTCAGATGCTTTCATATCTCATTACAGTTGTTACAGATATCTCAATGTATCATTATATTCATCACGACTTTGAAAATATGGTAGTTATTGGGCATGATCATTTAATTTAATGGGTTGATAAAGAAACTTATGTGCTATTTTATCTCAGTTTTCAAAAATACAATACTTTGTTTCCTCAATATATTTGATTTCCTTTGTAATCTTATTTATTTTGAGCATTAAAAACACTATCCTGAGAAGGGTCCATAGGCTTCGTTAGGCCGCCAGAAGGGTCTGGACACAAAAAAAGTTAAGCGCCCTTGGATTAAAGGAGCTAAAATTTTGTCCCATTTAATCTTCATTCATTTAGCAAATGTTGTGTAGAACTCACTTTGTTCCATGGGCAAACTCTTAACTCAGAAAGTGTTTTGGAGGGATTTGGAGGAACATGCTTAAAAAGGAAACATAGAACATAGTGAAGTATTAATTTAAACCACAACATAAATGCTACAAAAATAATGACACAAACGAAAGCCATGAATTTAGGGACAAATCCATTTGAAGGATTTCTTAACACTATGTAATTTGTTACTGCTAAGCTTTTGATTACTGTATAATCAGGCTGACAAATGACTAATGCTGGGCAGGTCCAAACAAGTGAATTCTAGTTTTGTCTGGGACTCTGTCTCCCCATCTTTGTGTAGAGTCTTACAGAATTTAATGGTCCTACCTCCTTTTTGGTTGTCTGTCCCTCTATGTGACTGACAAAAGCTTTATAATTTTTCTCATCTAGACTCTAGACACCGGGTGGGGTAATTACCCAGAAGCTTAGAGTACACTTACTTTGTCTATCATTCATTTTTAAATATTATATTCACAAGTGGAGAGAACACACAGATTTTATAAAATGTGTGACATTTTGATAATGAAGGTTCAAAAAAGAAAAAAAAGAAAAAAATGTAATTCTGCCAAAATTTCTGGAACTCAGTTTTAGGAGTTTACCATTGATTATTTAAAGGAAATAGAATCGGGGCACCTGGGTGGCTGAGTCAGTTAAGTATCCTACTTTTGATTTCTGCTCCTGTCATGATCTCAGGGTTTGTGAGTTTGAGGACCACGTTGAGCTCCACACTGAGCTCACACTATGAAGCCTGTTTGGGATTCTCTCTTTCCCTCTCTTGTTTCCAACACTTGTTTACATCAACACTTGAAATCAAAGCGGAAACCAAATGAATGACAAGACTGCAGATGAAGGTAGACCTTGATGGAAAGAACTGAGAGCATAAGTCATAGTCAGCAATGTGAAAAAGCCTGAAACCAGGGGAAGCCAGCGGGGGAAATGAGCAAGCCAATCCAACAGGCAGTGGAGGAGATTGGTTTATGCTTCCTCCTACCTCAGACCACACAAAGGCAGAAAGGAGCAGAGAACACTCATGTTGTTGAGATCATGTTTCCCTGGTTGTAATGCTGACTTCAGTGGTGCCATCTAACAAGTGGTGAATGTAGGGGGCTCAGTCGGTTAGGCATCCCACTCTTCATTTGGGCTCAGGTCATGATCTCACAGTTCGTGAGATCGAACCCCACATCGAGCTCTGTGCTGACGGCGTGAGCCTGCTTGGGATTCTCTCTCTCCCTCTCCTTCTCCTTCTCCCTTTGCCCCTCCCCTACTCTGTAGCCCAAAAGAAGTGGTGAATATAGACTATGATAAATAGTAAAATAGAATGTTTGGATTTGGCAGAATTGAAAAAGGGATCTAAGAATAGTCTTCATTCTTCCCAGTCTCCCCACCACCCTCAAGACACACATACAACATCCCTGCTGCTTAGAAGCCATTCGTGTAATAGTAACTACTGTGCATTGAATGTCTGTGTTCTGCCCAAATTCATATGTTGAAATCCTGACCTACAAGGTGATGGTACTAGGAGATGGTATTAGGAGAGGGGGTCTTTGGGAGGTTATTAGGTAGGTTACAAAGGCAGAGCCCTCATAAATGGAATCACTGTCCTTATGAGAGAGACCAGAGAAAGCTCCCATGCCCCTTCTGCCATGAGAGTTTACAGCAAAAAGACAGCCATCTAAGAAGTCAGCTCTTACCAGCTATTGACCGAATCTGCCAGCACCTTAATCTTGGACTCCCCAGCCTTCAGAACTGTGAGACAACAAATGTCTGTTGTTTATAAGCTACCCAGTCTCTGCCATTTTGTTATAGCAGCCCAGACGAGGATGGTAACGTTTTGCAGAGATAACTTCACTCTGACCGTGATTTCTATTCCTTCTAAAAACTAGATCAGGAACGTAATCTTCTATGCCTTCACATTCAGTAGTTTTAAGTTTTCTATTTTACCATAATAACAACATTTGTAATGGAAGTTTTTACACCTTTTAGAGAACACTGTCTTTTTTGCCAAAGTACACTAGACAAAAAGAGTAGGTAGTGTCAGAAGACATTTGAGTTTAAATATAAGCATTAAACTCCCGGATGCTGAAGTTAGCTATTAGCAAGTCTACTGTTGTCACTAAAGTCCTACAAGGAGGTAGGTGTTACAAAAGCCATCTGAATCCTCCTTTATGGCTAAACACTATAGTTAAAGCTGTAATCTGTAGTTGATCTTTTCTGAAAACTTCCTCAACATGTCAGCAAAGGAAATTAAAATCTTAATTAAACCCTTTTCATTAGATGTAGCAATGAAGACAGTGCTTTCACTATAGCCATGATGATACTGCGATAAAATGACTAGAGCATGAGAAATGCCACCTTGTCTTGGACCAAGATTCCAACTAGTCATTTCTTACAGTGCCATTGAGACTATCTTGTGATTTCTTATCAAACCCCAGGAACTATTGTTGGATCTTGAACAACCTTCATGTTTTATAATGAATATGTCATCCCTTAACTTATCTAAATCATCACTGCGCACATACCTATGATTTTGTCTACCCAGAAACTATTTTCCAGGAATTACTGTCACCCCTTTGTCCAATTTGTAAGGTTGCAAAAGGTTTTGCAATATTCCTGTAACATGACGTTGTTCCCAGGCATGATCAGTTGGTCTTGAGGGCACTTGGCCTTAAACAGGCCTATTGATTCCTTCCTCAGAAATTCTAAAACTGGAACTGAGAGGAGCAAACATAAGTGGCTACACTACATACGCTAACTTGGGAACTGTTCCTACTGACATGTAGACTGCAAACAAGAAAGCTGGTCTGCCCTGAGAAAGTAAAGGAGATGTGGGAAGAGGGGCAGAGATACAGGTCCCAAGGAGAAGAATTTCTGAGTTTCCTTTTGTGCTCCAGCTAGTGCTTGTGTTCTTGAGGATCAGGCACCTCTTGGATTCCATTAATTATTCCAATTATTTTCCAATAAATCTACTTTTTGTTTTTATTGTTAAGCTCATGTCATTGGGCATCTGTTTCTTGCACCAACAAATATGAGTCCTAACTAATATTTATTTAAGACACTTTTCTTTATTTAATATTTAACATATAAATTATTTATACTTTACCTTGTTCTACCTTTTGAAGGTACAAATTTCATCAGTCTTTAATTCATTTCATCTAAAGGATATGTCTTTCAAGTGTCGGGAAGCACCTTCTAGTTTGAGATTTGATGTTAAGTTTGTGTTCACCTTAAACATGCCCTTAATTATTTAAGAGCTTTGTTCATATCCTCTGTCTGTTGAGTTCAGTTGAGTTCACACATTTTTGGTTGTCTGCTTGGTGCCAGACAATGTACTTGGTGATATAGACTGAAATATGAAGGAAGAGATCTTATAATCTAGTAAAAGTGAAATATTTGTAAATGAACAATTGAGATGTAGTACCAAGAGGTACCAAAGAAGGGCAAGATATGAGCAAGGTATGAACAAGGGAATTACTAACACTCTCACTAGTAACAGACAATAGTTTTTCCCCCAGCAATCTTCCCCCAATTTTTCTAGAAACTTCTCTTTCACCTTCTTCATGCGTATAGTAGTAATTCCTTCACTCAAGGGAGTTGAATGTTCTCACACGCATTTATATTCCATTTCCACTCTGGCCGCAAAGTCTAGAATCCTAACACAGGTTGTGCCAGTTCGAGTGCCTTGTATGTGGCCCCGCAGCTGACCTCCAGTGAGCCTCACCTCCTGCTTTCCCACACTTGTGTCATCTCCTCCTACACTAAATAGGGCTTACCTGGGTAATAATTAGAATAGTAAAGAAAAACAGAGTATGACTTCCATATCTCGATCAGAGAAAGTATTTGAGCTTTATAATGTGTATAGCAATTATACTCTCCCGCAAATTAAAATAATTTTAAACATAAAATTTTTTTACAGAAAAAAAATATTACAGTTTCTGTCTTGCTCCTTTGGAGTACTCACTCTGGGGTAAGCCAGATGCGTTGCCGTGAGAACAATGAGGCAGCTCTGTGAAGATGTCCACGTGATGTGGAACTGAGGCCTCCTGCCAACAGCTGGCAGTAACTTAGCAGGCATGTAAATGAGTCCCCTTGGAAGTGATCCTTCAGCCTGGTCAAGTCTTCAGATGCCTGCAGCTGTAGCTGATATCTTGACTGCAGCTTCATCAGAGACTTCCCCAGCTCCAGCCTAAGATAGAACCACCTAGCTAAGCTGCTCCTAAGTTCTGGTTGCACAGAAACTGTGAGATAAAAAATGCTCGCTGTTGTTTAAAGTTGCTAAAGTTTGGAGTAATTTGTTATGCAGGAACAGATAATACCATACTACATCCTTTTGGACTCCATAATCGGTCCAGGGATGGGCAACTAACCCAAGTTAGGCCAATGACTAATTTCCTCCTAATGTTTTGATGAACTGTCACAGAAAACACGTAGACCATTTCTCTCTGGTGGCTGAACTAATAAGATGTATAATGTAAATGCTATCAGTGACCATGTTTCCACAAGGTGGAGAAAACCAGTCTTAAAAAGCATGAAGTTGACACAGAGAGAAACAGAATATCAGGAATAGAGCCATGGTCATGTTAAGGCCTTAGTTCCAACTATTCCTGACACTTACCTGGATCTTGCCCTTTCTTTGTCTTGTGTTTGTCTCTTCTCCAGAATCTTCCATCCTGATGTTATGGCCTTACAGCCTCTGCATATCTTGGTTATCTTTCATTTATTCTCTTGACCCGTTCTCTCGCTTCAGTTGCTGTGCATATGTCATCTCACCAATGAGACCACCTTGCCTAATATAGATTATCCAGTGCGTGATGACTTTTTAATTTATCATCCTGGCAAGGTGGAACATTTCCTAGAATTTACTTTCTTGTACGTTTCCAGGTACAGTGGGCCACAGGGAAGATTCTTGAGAGATCTGCAGGGTCTACAACTGCTCAATCTTCCCGTGGATCCTCCTTCAGTTCCTCCTACTTCCGGTGCCCGTGAGTGTGTTTAGCTCTGTGCTGATGAGCCCCAGCCTTTGCAAGATACCCTTATCACCAAGGTCAGAGGCAAGGTCAGAGACAGGTTTCTGTCTGTCCTTGTGGAGGTGCTTCTCAAGCTTATGGATTCCATGCTGCCCTTAATCATCTTTCTCACTTGACATCCATTTTCCCCTCCCAATGTATTAGCAGACACAGAGACAATAGCCTTACAGGGCTTGCAAAACTAGCTCCCACAGTTGGGAGAGACATAAACATTAAGTGGAGAAGAGGCTGAAAGAGGTCCTTAGCATCAGAGGGGGCCAAGGTGACTCTAAGAAGTAACAAGAAAAAACCTCACTCACCATCTACAAGGCAGAGGCCATAACCTTGGCAGAATCCAGCTATAGAGAACAGGACTAGACAGAGCCAAAGGTCTTCCACAGAAAATTCTATCTTTCTTCCTAGTGATCTCCAATCCAGTGAATTAGAAGAGAAAGGGGAGAAAGAGTAAAAGAACTGACTCTGAAGTTCCCTTGTCCCTGGGTCAAGCCTTGGCTGGCGGAAAAGTAAGGATGTGATTAGAGTTTTAAGTGGACTCAACCAAAAGTGTCCAGCAAGCTGTGGGATCTTTTTGACACGTTAGGAAGAACCTACCTACTAAGGGAGAGCTGATATAGCACAACTGAAGACAGAGAAGGGAGAAAAATAAAATCTTTAATGTTTGTACTCCATCACATTTATCCTATTCAATAAAATGGTGGTGTTCAGATGGACATATTTCTGGGTTTGAAGATCATCATATTCCCAACAAAGGAAAGAATACATTGTAATTGAGTATGAGAAGAGAAGAGGACTTAGGGCAGAACCCAGGCAGAACATTAAAGGGTCAAGAATTGGAAAGAAAAACCAGTAAAGAAGACAGAACACTCAGAAGAGGCAAGACAAGGGAGAACTTCAAGAAGGGATCAGTTCCATAGTAGTTTATGCTGACCTAATGCCACTTGACTGATTCCAAACCCTACCAGCTTGTAGACACAAATCTGATCACGTCAGTTTCCAAACTTCACAGGTTCTACACCTCATCTGTATAATTACTGGTTATCCTTCTCCCCTGAAGGCTTCTTTGCTATAAGCTCTTCAAGAGAATGTTGTTTCTGTACTATCTCTCAATTCCCCAATGCTCCAAAGTACAAAATCCTGAGTGAGCTCATAGGACTGCATTTCATTTGTAGTCATGTGTGTTGAAGCCACACTCTCTTCCCAACAAAGATGGGGAATATGATAGTAGTAGAGACTATTATACTTTGGTATCCTTTTGTTTGTTTGCTATCCTAGACCACTAAGAATAAAATAAAATATAAAACCTATAACCCAGTTTCTCTTGAAGCTAGGGATGGCAATATGATTAGATTCTAGCAATAAACTGTGAGCAGAAGTAGTGCGTGCAACCACAAGGATATTCTCTTTTACTTCTTTCCCTTCTTCCAGGAGGTTGGAATGCTGAAATCATGCTGAAGCAGCCCTCGTGGACCACAGGTGACCTTGGGAATGAGGACCCCCCATCCCCACCCTGGGATTGATGCTGAGGTGTACTTCCCAGCGGTTCCTTTAATAAAGGCTGCTGGGAATGATGTCAGTAGACAGCCCACTGCTCTCAAACCCCTCAGCTGACGAGAGCTACCTTGTTCAAGTTCACAACCATTCCAAGGTGGCCCACATCCAGTGACACATCACTGTGGGAATATAAAGACCTGGTCATTTTGACCTAATTCAAGATAAGTCTGGCCACAGCTATTATTGGGGCTGGATCACAGCTTGACCCCCTCTGCCCACTCCTGTTCCTCCCCATACCAACCAGACAGGCCTTTGTGTAGCTGCCCACTAAGGCTGCAGTACTCCTCGCCAGCCCCCCTCCCAGTCAGAGAACTGAGCTCCTTCATGTCCTTCTGATTTTTGTTCAAAACTCATGACCTCAATGAGCCTGGCCCTGCCTACCCTCCTAGACTATCTTGCCCACCAACATTCCTGATCCTTGTCATCCTGCTCTACTTGTTTCCTTTTTCCCTATGCTTACCATTCTCTAATATGCTATCTCAGTTATTTATGTATCTATTTATTATGTTTTTCTCTCTCTCTCCCTTAGTAGGATGTAAGATAACAATAGCACAAGGACAGGGATCTCAGTTTTGTGCACTGATATATCCCACACACCTACAAGGATGCCTGGCACATAGCAGACATTCAGTAAATATTTGTTGAATAAGTGAATAATTCTCAAAGAGAATTTTGCAGATATTCAATCTTCAGGACTCTCAATTCCAAAAACAGATTGGAAAGAGTTCTTGGGCAGCAGCTTCACTAGTTATTACATATTTATATCATCCAATAAGAAAAAAAATGGTTGTGCATTTTTAAAAATTTTACTGTTTATTTATTTTTGAGAGAGAGAGAGAGAAACAAAGCACGAGAAGTGGAGGGGCAGAGAGAGAGGGAGACACAGAATCTGAAGCAGATTCCAGGCTCTGAGCTGTCAGCACAGAGCTGGATATGAGGCACAAACCCATGAACGGTGAAATCACCTGAGCCAAAGTCAGAAGCTCAACCTACTAAGCCACCCAAGCTTTCCGGTTGTCATTTTTATGGAGTATAATCATTCCTTTTATAGTTTATATTCATTAATGTCTCTGTCTGTCTCTCTCTCACTCTCTCTCTCTCTCTTACACACACACACACATTCACAAACACACACACACACACACACACACACACCTCTGAATATTATGATACCTATTTCACAGGTAAGGCCTGTGATTTCTGTTCTAAAGAGATGGCCATTGTAAAGAGTGACTTTCCTTAGAATAGAAAACTTAGAAAACACAAACCTGAAATTCTCAAGTGTGGTGATCCAGGACAGCTTGCTGGGTTACATGATAGGGTACAGTTACTTCTAACAGGAACTGTCTGTTCTCAAGTACAATTCATCACAACTGAATTGTTGGAAACTTTGTTTTGCTTCATATTACCAGCTTCTGAAAGAAGTCAGTATTTGTAAAGTTTCAGGGAGTTTCCTTTGAAGTCAGCACTACAGTAAAAACATGAACTAGATCAACTGAACACTCATGGAGTCAGCCTGAGGATTTATTTCTGTATTTTCCGGGGGCTTTCTTCTCCTGGGCAAGTTCCTGCTTTTTCACCATTTGCCTTAAGAGTTAGTAAAGGTTATCTAAATGTCATTAGTGAGTAAACATGAATAATAATTCCAACAAAATCTTGTCTTCTGAGGCTGTATTCTTTAATATATTTCTCTAAATTATCAGTTATGTTTTTATTCTTTGACTTCCATTTTGCCTGGCTATTGTTTCCCAAACTACATTTTTGTAGAGACTACTTTTTACTTTCTGTAATTGTACACCAGAAACATTCCGACATCTGGTAATCACATTGTCCTCCATTCTTTTTATAAAAATTTTTTAATGTTTATTTATTTATTTTGAGAGGGAGAGAGAGCAGGAGAGGGGCAGGAGGAGAGAGGGAGAATTCCAAGTGGGCTCCAGGCCATGAGTGGAGAGCCCAATGGGGCGGGGGGCTGGGGGGCTCAACCCATGAACAGTGAAATCACGACCTGAACCGAAATCAAGAGTCGGGCACTTAACTGACTGAGCCACCCAGGTGCCCCGACAGTGTCCTCCCTTCTTAAGAATCAGAAAAGTGCACATACCACTGTCCTTTATGATCCATGTTTCATACGTAACCAGTTTCTATTCTTGATGTCTTTTATATGTACTATCTACTAGATCATATTAGATGTACTACTCATCTACTATACTAGATCTACAAAATCACAGTCTCTGGTGACAGGACCCTAGACTCTGCCTAACAATCAACCACATGAATTTTGTGCCTGATACAATTTGAGGATTAATAGATTATTATGGAATTAACAGGGGCTCCTCCCAGGCCAAGGAACTTGGAGGGAAGGGGGGCTTTCCTTCTCATTTTACTTTATACTCTTTTGTATTAAAAACAATTTTAGGGGCGCCTGGGTGGCGCAGTCGGTTAAGCGTCCGACTTCAGCCAGGTCACGATCTCGCGGTCCGTGAGTTCGAGCCCCGCGTCAGGCTCTGGGCTGATGGCTCAGAGCCTGGAGCCTGTTTCCAATTCTGTGTCTCCCTCTCTCTCTGACCCTCGCCCATTCATGCTCTGTCTCTCTCTGTCCCAAAAATAAATAAGCGTTGAAAAAAAAATTAAAAAAAAAAAAACAATTTTATGAGCACTTATTATATATGTGATAATCTATATCTACTAGAGATTTCTTAGGTTTAGAAGAATGACATATTAAATATTGATTTTCTGGGTTATATCCATGAGGAAATATCAACTTAGATCATTCACGAGGAGAAAAGACTATCAAATCAAAGGCTATACATTTGATGATATATAACGCAGTTATCAAATTTTCCCTTCATTTATTCAACAAATATTTGCTGAACATCTGTGTTTTAGGTACTGTTCTATGTGCCAAAAATATACTGAAGAATATTAGATAAGGTTCCTACCTCCAAGGAGCTTACTTTAGAGTGGGGGAGGGGACAGACAAAAAATAAATAATGGAGCAAGGTAATTGCAGGTTGTGGTAAGAAATAGGGTGATATGACAGTAAAGTTGGGGTAGGGTAAGGTTAAGAAGACTTTTTTCAGGAGGTGATTTGTGACTGAGAGCCGAAAGATTAGAAGAACCAGTCAAATGAAAAGTTGAGTAAAAGCCTCAATTTTGATCTGGGTAAGAACTTGGTATTTTTAAGTGATAAATAGAAACCCAGTGAGGCTGGAACAGAGTGAGCTAGAGAATAGTACTAGATAAGGTTGGAGACATAGCCAGAGCTAGATCACGTACAGCTCTGTAAAGAATTCAGATTTTATTCTAGGATCCAACTCTTGGTTTTGGGTCAGGTTATGATCCTGGGGTCATGGGCTCGAGCCCTGCATTGGGCTCTGTGTCGAGTGTGGAGCCTGCTTGAGATTCTCTTTCTCTCTCTTTCTCTCTCTCTCTCTCTCTCCCTCCCTCTGCCCCTTTCCCTCATTCACTCTCTAAAATGAAAAAAAAAAGAATTTAGATTTTATTCTAGGAAGTTGATGATATTGTCTCTTTTGCATTTTAAGTAATCACTTTTGTACCTGATATTTTCATTTAGAGGAATTTGCCCACAACGAAAAAGTTTTACACAGATGTTCACATTGAGAATTTTGTATCGGTAAAATACTGAAGACAGCCCAACAATACAATGAATGTATAAGCAGAAAATGATTTAGAAATATATGAAATATTATGTAGCTATTAAAAATTACAAGTGTTTATACATTATAAAACACACTGAAATAGTCCTAACAAATGAATCAAACCAAAAAAAATCTTTTAACAGAAAATTAAATCGACAATGTAGGGGTGCCTGGGTGGCTCATTCGGTTAAGTGTCCAACTTTGGATCAGGTTATGATCTCACAGTTCGTGGGTTCAAGCCTGGAGTCTGGCTCAGCACAGAGCCTGGAGCCTGCTTCAGATTCTGTGTCTTTCTCTGTCTCTGTCCTCCCCTTCTTGTTCTCTCTCTCTCTCTCTCTCTCTCTCTCTCTCTCTCTCTCTCTCTCAGAAATAAACATTAAAGAAATATGATGTAAAGATGTCTTTAATGTATTTCCACAGTTGGAAAATATATTCACTCTGTCCTAGCTATACTCCACTGATGGTATACAACATACATTTTCAATTTAAACAAGAAATTCAAACAGCCATCAAAAGTAAGTGTGTATATTAACAAAGGTTAGGAAAATAAGACATGTTTTGGGGCTTAATATTTATTGGAAACTTTGCCTTCTATAAATTTGCTTAAAGCATTATGAAAAAAAAGTCAAGTGTTCTTTTTTAACAACAAGGAATATTTCAGTGAAATCCATTTTTTCCAGTTGTGCTTGATTTGGACTGAATACACTGAGAAAACTAACACTGCTCATAGTTTTTTAAACTATGTAATGAGGATGCGTAGCACACCATTAATCATTTTGGTTTATATCACCAATGCTCTGTGATATATAAGACTTTATCAAGTTCCTGCATTAATTTTTATTAATAGAAAAAACTTTTAACTTTACTACAAATGGTGAAAAGACTCCCTGTTATTTCTGAGTTCATACTTACCAAATTACTGAAAATCTGGTATAAGGGAAAGCCACGATACTTCCTTTGTTTGAGAGGGATTAGTCATGTAAATTGAAATTAAAGCAAAA
The DNA here is from genome assembly GCF_007474595.2 of Lynx canadensis. Taxonomy (NCBI): domain Eukaryota; kingdom Metazoa; phylum Chordata; class Mammalia; order Carnivora; family Felidae; genus Lynx; species Lynx canadensis. Next base: position 130,010,445 of record NC_044303.2, read on the forward strand.
ATTACAATAATAAGTATAAAGATTAGGAATATCTCAATGTAGACAATAATTGAATATGACACCATATTATGTGATATTTCTTTTTTTTATTTTATTTTTTTAATGTTCATTTATTTTTGAGACTGAGAGAGACAGAGCATGAATGGGGGAGGGTCAGAGAAGAGAGGGAGACACAGAATCCGAAACAGGCTCCAGGCTCTGAGCACTCAGCACAGAGCCCGACGTGGGGCCTGAACTCACGGACAGCGAGATCATGACCTGAGCCAAAGTCGGACGCTCAACCGACTGAGCCACCCAGGCGCCCCATGTGATATTTCTATATAGACCTGAGTTGAATATGGACCTCAAAAGGTTTTGTACATTAGCTGTCCACCAACAGCTTACCATTAATCCGATGCAATACACTAGCAAAGAGTATAAGCACAAGAATTATAATGAAGGTGAACAAGGAAAATAATAAAATCAATTCAGTACATAGTCCCTAAATGGTCAATGTACAGAAAATACTAAATTATGGGGATTCAGGATAATCAATAGATCTCAACCAGTTGCACTTACACCTCAGTATCTTCTGATGAGATTTACAAAGTGGGCCACATTAAGGTCCCCACTGGAGATTTTAAACCATAAGGCCCTAGAGTAAAGTTTGTGCTCTGTATTTGTTTAAAGTGTTTCTCAGGTCCTTCTGATGATCATGACTAGGGGAGAATCACCCAGATAGGACAGTCATTATAGATTAGATTGAGAAGAGAAAGCTCCATAAAGAAGAGGGGACTTCCACTGTGCCATGCCAGATGGAAAGGCTTTAAATGGAAAGAAAAGAGAAGGGCAAGTCATTTACCAGAGGAACAGAAACAGGCAGGAATGCGCAGGTGTTGTAGGGAAGAAAGTAGGTAGACCATTCTTCAAAGAGTTCAAGGTAAATAAAGATAGTAACATCCACTGAATGAGGTAATTAGAAGGTAATTGTTGACTTAAAAAAAAAATACAATTCAGTAGAGGATTGAATCCAGATTTAGGGCTTAGGAAATAAATGAGTGATGGGGAATGAAGGCAGTGGGTATTTAGAGCACTCATTTGAGAATTTGGCGGGGGAGGGAAAGTGAAAAATAGAATGGAATTTAATAGGAAGTGAAGGATCAAGAGAAGATTCCCGCCCCCCCCCCCAAATTGCCTGAACATGTTTGCAGGCAGTGGAGAGAAATCCAGTGGAGAAGAAAAGAGTGGATGATATTTTAGAGCAGGTAAAATTGGGATTTATATCTCCCAGGTGTTTTTTAATGTATTCATAAGGACTAAAATGAGTTACAGTGAAGTTACACCAGTTTAATTATAATTTAAATCTGAGTAAATTCAGGGGAATGAGAATCACTGACAACCAAAAAGTCTACAAGAAAGTTTTGGGCAAAAGTGGACAGCACCAAAATCAAGACAGTTTCTGCCAACACTACCTGTTTTCTCCATTTGATCCTACATCCGCAAACTGTGGAAATAACGGAGTATAGATGCAAATATTGAACGGGACATTTCAAGTAAGATATAATCAAGTACGGATAATCTAAGCTAAAACTGGAGCCAAGTTGTGCCTCTGCTCTTCCAACAAAGGAGCAGGTAACTGGCTAAGGTGAGTGCTGGCTGCCACCTCAAAACTCACTAGTTTAAGAGCCTCTTTCTTAGAATAATCTCTTAAGGTGTGTGTACTAATGACCCCAAGGCAGAGAAATTTTAAAAGAAATCCAAGCATAATAAGGAGATTGCTTTCGCTGGACTTTTTAAAAAAAAGTTTATCAACTCGGGTAGAATAGGTCAACAGCAGCCACTCCTGTTAGGTTATGACTTGACAGAAATGATTATTGAGCAAGTTACTCTGCCAGTAAAGGTAGGATGGACTGGAGTGGGTAAAAGAGTATAGACAGATCTATAAAGCTAATGCTCTCCTGCCAAATGTGAGGTGATGAAGGTGAGAGCCGATGCCAACTGTGTTTAATTTTATATCACTGGACATAAAATTCTAATTAGTGACTTGAGGATCATAGTAGAGTAGTGGTTTATTTTTTATAGGATGGTCTTACTACGTGTTTTTTTAAACTTGTATTGTACTTTATAAATGTCAAAGCACTGTCATGTTTTGTGATTTTATTTGACCGTCACGAAAACGTTCTGCAGTTGAGAGAATACTTTTCCAGGTTGTTCTAAGAGGTAACAGATTCAGAGCAGTTTAACAAGTCAACTTATTGAACCAATGTCAGTGTCTACCATGTGCCAGTTACTGTTCTCATTAGGGTTATATATTTTGCTTATGCCTGAGCCAGAGTCAGAATTCTCGATCTAGGATGTTTATGGAAACGTAGCTATGTTGCATTTATTTATGACTGTTCTTTAGGAGGCTACTTTCACACAAAGCCCAAGATGCAAGTCTTGGTAAATACATATGCTGGGATGTACCAAAAAACATAAGCCTTTTGGATATGACCTACAAAGTAAAAGTTTTTATATTCAACATGTGGCATGTCTCATACATTTTTTTTTATGGAGCAGGATGATGTACCTATTTTTAAAATACCTTTGTATATGGATTAAAGGTTTAGACTTCTTAATTACATAACCCACAGGGTACAAGGTATGTGTCAGCAACCATGATAAAACATATTTTATGAAGCAATTTTAAATTTAAAAGCAGGATAGCTTGATTCCTTTGCATTCTGTAAAGCATTTGCAAGCAAATAAATAGGTGTTTTACACCTCAGTCATTGAGACATCAGAGAATGAGTTCTACTAGACAGAACCCAAAGAGTTCAGATACCACTCTTAAGATTATTTAAAACAAAGAACAAAAAACAACCAAATCTTGATTTGGCCAGCTTATTTTGAAACAGAGGTCTTGAAGTGAGATACACAGTAATGCCATTTTTGGAATGTTAAAGCAGATATTATTTTCTAAGTTGTCTACCCAGTATTATTATTTTTTCATAGAAATTACTCCTACTTTAAAATGAATTTAAGAAACTTTAGGGTCTATTTAACCTGATTATTTACATTGGTTGAAAATTCTAGGTATGTGCATATATGCACATAGGCACTTAACATACATATTCAGCTTCCAGTTAAAAAAGTTTTAAACTGTATATTTTGTTATTATTACAGAGAGATTAACAATGACTTGAGAAAGTAAGGCAAGTGTGTTTTCCTCCATAACACGTCCCAACACTAGACGCTAAAGTCACAGGTTGGAGGTTTGTACGCGGTGCTGCAAACAATTTCTTTATCCCAGGTCCACATAGCCTTCGTGCTCTCCCAGGGTGGGGAGTCTTTCTCTTCACATGGTGATGTGGTCAGACTAGTCAAGTGACTCTGCAGAAAAGGCACATTCCTTAGTCACCCTTCTGTGTCTGCCCTCTGTCCTTGAATTATAGTTATTGGCTTTATTGGCCAGAGCAAATAAAGTCTTGAATCCTACCCACAGCAGAGACTGGACACCTGCTTCAGATGCACCATAAGGGGAATAGTCAAGGCGGCTGGGTTTATTTTTGAACGGCGTTGAGCTAGCTTATAAGGCAAGGCCATGAAGAAGCGGATCTTCATTCTGATTTAGGGTGGGTGACACCGCAAAGGTTTTTCTTCCCCTTTACCATAACTAGATGGGAAACCTTACTTGGGCCAGCCACCTCTACGTGGCCATACAGATGACACTCAGATGATACACTTACGCCCGTGCTGTCAATGGCCGGTCCCTAAATTCACATCCCTCAGCCCTACAATACACTCAGAAAGCCCAGAAACCACAGGGCCCTTAATTCATTCCGGCCACGGGGCCAAGTCATGGAAGCCAGAGAGACAGGAAGGCACTAGCACACGGGTTCCCGCCTCTTCCAGGCCGCGCGCCGAAATCAAACTCGATCCTTGCTCTTCGCAGACCGCGCCGCGCGCGCTCCGCTTCCAGGGCCGGCCAAGCCAAGGCCGACGCCCTCCCACCCGGCCGCAAAGCTGCGCTGGGGGCGCCTGGAGGCAGCAGGGAAAGGCTGGCCAAGGAGGAAGAGACGCGGGAGGCGTGCTCTGCGCAGGCGCGCGGCGCCCCGCCTCCCCAGCGTCGGCTCCTGGGCGGGCGGCGCGGGCCCTCCCACTCTCCCCCGCGCCGCCTGACGGCCCCGGCCCTCGCTTCACCCCGACGCCCCGGCGTGCGCGTCCTCCCGCCGGCCTGCAGGCCCGGGGCCTCCGCCTGCTTCCCCGCCGCTGCTCCTCGCGGCCCCGTCTCGCGTTCACGCTGTCGCCCGGGCCGGCGCGGCCGCGGGCAACCGCTCCCCCTCCCACACCTACCCCGCCCCCTCCCCGCCTTTTCCGCCCTCCCGTCCCCCTCCCTCGGCCCGCCGCCGCTGCTCCAGATGAGGTGATGGCAACGGCCAACTTCGGCAAGATACAGATCGGGATTTACGTGGAGATCAAGCGGAGCGATGGTGAGCCTCGCCGCCGCCCCTGCCGGTCGGGCCCCGCATTCGAGCGTTCACGGAGGGGACGCGGGGTCGGCCGCCTCATTGATTGCTCCGCTGGGCTGTGGGGGCGGGAAGGCGGCGGCCGCGGCGCTTTTGTGTGTGGCGTGTGTGCGAGTGAGGCCGGCGTGGGGTCCGCCCCGGGTGCCGCTGCAGTGCGGGGGGCCGGGAGGGGTTGCCGGCAAAGGGCCTGGGTGTCGCGGGCCCATCTGTGGGGTTCGAGCGGGTGAGGCGGAGGGTCCCGGGACTGGCGGGGGGGGGGGGCGGCGCTCTTCGCGCGATCTCCATCCTCCCCGGGGACTCCAGCCCGGGGGGCCGGGGCCAACGGGCTTCTGTAGGGAGGACCCAGCCTCGCGTTTCACCCGGCCCTTTTCATTTTCCGGCAGTATCTCTGAGGGGGTTGGGGGTGGGGAGAGCGTGGAGACCATTGGTTTCAGGATTCAGAGAACCGACTACCGGTCCGAGGCGGGTGGGGAAAGGCCAGCCCCGAAGCTGGCCAGGCTTCTTCGGCTTTCGCTTCTCGAGCATGCCTTTCATTTTTTTGCTAGTCCTTTCCTTGGAAGAAGGATGCCGAGAACGTCGTGCTCGGCCATGAATATGTGGGGGGGGGGGGAGCAGTGGGAAGTGGTGTTCGATGAGCTTCTCAGAGGTGATGAGACTGAAAGGGAAGGAGAGGGATGAGCCTAAGCTCTGCGATGCATTACTGAGAGGGTGGGGGTGGGCCACCGGATGTTGATATTTTCACACTCTCTAGAGAGGTAGCCAAGAGGAAAGTGTTAGATGAGGTGAACATACATGCCTAATTCAAAAGAAAAAAAAAAATCCTTGGGCTTATGTATCTCTCTTTAGGTTCTAATTGGAAAAAATGTTTTATGTCATTGGCTTGGGGTGTGGAGTGAGGTGCCAGCCAGGCTTGGAAATAATTTATATTGTAAAGGAGAAAAACACGCATGGAGAGAGAAGTAGAATTTTCTTTCAGTGCGAATATTGAAAGGAGCTAGAGATGTGTAATGGAGATGTGTGGTGTTCCTGACTCTATTTCCCTTTTGCTCATAAGCCTTTATTTATGGCTTATTATTCTCTAGTCTAGCCAGTAGTAAGGTTGCTCTCACATTCACCCCCTCTTGGTTTCTAGCAAGTTTGACCAAGTTATGTGAAGCTAGACTGACTTTGCTGTTACTTTGTGTGATATATTGGTAGGCCCTATATAGCTAATGGGTTTTTTTCCCTCGTACTTGAGATAATTTGCCTTAACAACCAGAAGCATCATTACCCTGTATGTGAAAAGGTAAATTACACCGCTTAGAGCTTTAGAAGTTACCAGTAACACTAGTGGGAAGGCGATGTGTCCTTTATTTGGGTTGGGCTTTCGTTGTATTTTCTTTTCAAATAACTGTCCTTTAACAGTGCTGTTACTGTCGTTTCTTTTTTAGAATGAATGAGGGTGCACTGTATTACAACAAAAGTAGGATTTGCATATTATTTAAAATTGGAGGGTGCAATAAAATGTGTAAAGTTCTTTACATTCTAAGCCTTTGTGATTGTAGGTGTTACTACAAAATATATATTTAAAAAGGGTCATATGGCATTCCAAAGCTTTGTATTTTTATTTGTAAAAATTTTTTTGTTTAAAAGTTTGACTGGAAACAATTTTGGTTCTTGTAGGGTTCGAGGATAGAGACTTTTACTAATCTTTTAACATTTACCTTTTGCATTTACCTGAAACCCAGACATGTATAAGAGCTTTGTGTTTATGTAAGTGTTAATAATCTAAAGTCACATTTCAAAGCAGTTTCCCCATGAGGTCATAACGGAAATCATCGCAATGTGTATTATCCCAACCTATAGTCATTTATGCTCATCAGATGCAAGATGGAATTGGAGGAAGGTAAAATTAGACAACTGGAAGGGAATAGCCATTTGCATTGGATGGTGGTATTTCACAGAAGGCATATCTGGGAGACTCCCTGTATGTTTTCCTTTTTCACTTTAAAGAAGCTGTTTTGTTTCCTCCCACTTCTATAGCACATCTCTATAAAACACTAGTGGTTATTATAACAAAAATAAACTTTGTAGTTGGATGAGCACTAATGTAATGCCTGAGACCATGGAAATCACATGAGTGAAGAAGGGCTGTTGCAGACTGCAGTTAACTGGTAACTTGATGTTCTGCATGCTTCCTGATGGTGATCCTTGCCCTTATTTCAGAGCATGCTTCTCCAATAAGTGATGCTCATATATAAATAAAACATATATTCTGAGGGCCAACAGGTAAACTAAAACAGATTCATTCTTATCTTTCAAGACCCTGCTCAAAACTAATCCCAGTAAGTCTTCACTGATTGCTAAAGCCAGATGGGGAGTTAGTCCCTGGATAGTCAGCCTCTGAATTCCTAAGTCATTCTGTATCACTTATGAGGCAGCATATTTCCTAAGTATTAATGTTTGGATATATTTCTTTTAATACTATGTTTCAGACTACACTGGAGACCAGGTGCTGTAGAGAATCCAGTTGAGGGATGGCAGGCTACTCACATCCATGTCAAGCAAAGTCAGGTGTTACTGGATTAGAATACTTACTAATAGTCTCTTCAATTCCCTGAATTTATTTATGGATCTCCTCTACGTGCCTAGCAAAGGTTCTTGCATATAGTTTTTGAGTGGATCATTCGTTACTGGATTTCTGGTTTTCAAACATTATATAAGTTAACTATTTGGGTGAAATCTTACCTGGAAGTGAAACCCTTCCATCGAGGCTCTTCCTTTGCTACCACATCCCTATTCTGCTCCCCTCCCCCAACTCTGTTCAGGCCTCTTAATTCAACATCCCCGGAATTGACTGCAATTGAGTGATGTACTAAAGCTAATTTGACATTTCTGGTATTTTAAGTTAAAAATGATCCCCACCACAGGAGATAACCTGGTAAGAAATTAGACTAATTTTTGGAAATAGGACATTCATGTGTAATCTATTTTTTTTGTATGTGGCTTTCAGTTATCCTCTGATTTGATTCCTTTCTAGAATCCAGCGACTCTAAAACTGTAGGTTTTAATTATGCTGTTAAAATATCTCTTATCTCTTTGACAGTAGCTGTGATTATCCTTTGAGGACTAGGGCAGAAACGAGAAATGTTTTGAATATTTGGAAGCTGCAACTATGAAGGGATTGTTCTCTGGGGGGTCCCTTAGTCACAGCATTGATGTATTTGATCTGAAGAGAAAGATCAACCTGAAAGATCCTTAAAGTTAATGTAGTTATCACTTTTATAAATATGGAAGCAGAGTCCCAAGTCACCACAAGTGACTTGTCTAGCTATATTCATACAACTTATAGTGGCAGCCAGGAACCTGTCTTGCATAGCATAGAAACCAGACTATCTGTCAAGAACTGAGAACTGTGACAGTTAAGGGAGAATTCAGTTATTTAGGAACCATACACAGCTTTCTGCAGCCCAATAAGGATATGTAGGAAATTGCTTCTCAGTCATAGGAAAAGCACTAGGGAGCAGTGTTAAGCCCAGTTGGAATGATCTGGTAAAAAGTGATGATGGTATAGTAAATAGAAAGTCACAAAGATGAAAAATATTCCTGTGTCTTAATTAAATGTTAAGGAAAAGAATGCTTTAATTAAGCATCTGAAATCATGAAATTAAAGATTTCAGAGGATTTGTTGGGAATCATGGAGTTTAGGGCAGGCACTCTTTATTTAGGAAAGATTTTAAATGGCCTAATTCTTGTTATTTACTTTGCCACATTTATTCTTCTGCTAGTTCATCTTTACATGTCATTATATAGACTTTTGGAGAATGGACTGTGTGAAGGTAGGTAATAAAGATGAACAACACAGCAATATGGTTGTTCTTTAGGTACAATTTTGTGGCTCTGTGGAGTGGGTGGAATGGGGGAATTTGCGGATTAATAGTTTCCTTTTACATGGTAATTAACATGATAATGGTTCCATATATGTGTCTGTTAGGCCTTCATAGTTTTCCAAACAGGTTATCTAATTGGATCTTCACTAGAAACCCTATGATGTAATAAGCAGTGTGGAAGCTGGTAGATTTATCTAAGCATAGAATCTAAGGTTGGGTGTTTTTTGTGGTTTTTTTTGTTTTTTTTTTTTTTGGCCAAGATCACATGTTAATTAATTAGGGACATAGCCTGAACCAAACCCTCGGTTCTTTCACTGCTGCTTTTCTTTTTAGTGGGACAGATGTTTTTGGATAATGGTAGGAAGTTGTATACTTTGTACTTTGGTTTTTTTTTTTTTTTTTTTTTTTTTTGAGATGTTAAAAGCCCCTGTAGTAAGTAAATTTTTTTCTACTATTACCAGAGAGGCTCAGAAAACTTACATTGAATTAAACTTTCCGAATTGGTGAGATCAGATTGAATTCTGATATTTTATTGACTGTAAGGATGAAAATTCATCACTCTAAGGCTTTAAAATCCCTTTCAGTAGTTAGTCACTTGTTGCTTCCAGAATTACTACAGAATCCCAGGTTCATTGCTTAGTCACTTGATTCTTACGACAAAAATTTTGGGACCCCGGGGAAAACTTATGTGTCAACTTGTTTTATATGTTATAATTTTTTTAAAGTCTAGAAAATAGCAAAGAGTCAGTTAAGCGTTTGTCTTGTTTCAATAGGGAAGGAGGCATGAGTGGAAAATCCAGCGTGGGGTTACTTGAGAGATCATCCAGACCCATTCTTCCTAGGCACAAGTGTACTTGTCATTAATATTAAGTTACTTTGTTTTTTTAATATTTTTTAATGCTTACTTATTTTTGAGAGAGAGAGACAGAGGACAAGTTGGGGAGGAACAGAGAGAGAGGGAGACACAGACTCCACAAAGCAGGCCCCAGACTCCCAGCTGTCAGCACAGCGCCTGATGCGGGGCTCAAACCCACAAACTGTGAGATCATGACCTGAGTCGAAGTCAGATGCCCAATCGACTGAGCCACCCAGACACCCCTATATTACGTTAATCTTTTGCAAAGCTTAATTCTTGGATTCAGCCATCTATTTTGCTTTTAACACCTCTGCCCTGTAACCTAAAATAATCTTTTAAGGAGTTTATTTGTTTTGAGATCATTCTTCTGAGTTTAAGAATAGGTACAATTCTTAAGCCTTGAGTACAATTAATTTTCACTCTTCTGGTCTAGCTGTGGAGTAAATATAGGTTATAGGTTACCCTCCTATCACATACTACCTCTTTTGATTAAAGTAATAAAAATGGTATTATAGTGCCTAAGTGAAAATAGAAGTTAGAACCTCACCATGTTAAACAATCAAGCTCTTGATTACATGCAGTGGCTACTGTGCCATGTACTTATATGGAGAGTTAAATAAATTCAAGTTCATGGTCATTGGGATTTGTCTTTAAAAACCTCCTTCAGGGGTGCCTGGTCAGTCAGTTAAACGTCCAACTTTGGCTCAGGTCATGATCTCATGGTTTGTGGGTTTGAGGCCTGCGTCTAGTTCTGTGCTGACAGCTCTGAGCCTGGAGCCTGCTTCAGATTTTGTGTCTCCCGCTCTGTCCCTCCCCGCTTCGCTCTCAGTCTCTGTGTGTCTCTCTCAAAAATACACATTAAAAAAAAACAAAACAAAAACAAAACCTCCTCAAAATACAATATCATTTCATTGTTGGTTAACCTTAGGTTAACTTTTTGTAACTGGGAGTAAAATGAGTGGGAGGTGTCCCTTTTTAAAGTTGTGCTTATAAATCTAGTCCTTGGGCTCTCTCAGTTTGGTGCTACTTGTTTTTCTCATTATCCGCTACAACCAAGCTTGTAGTTCAGGTGGGCATTTACTAGAGTGTGAGAATGTTTCAGTATATAGACTGTGAGTGATTATGTCATATCACAAAACAGTGTGTCTCATAGTTTTCTCTTTTCCTACTGATTTATCAAATACATTTTTATTAATAGCTCATTATGTATCAGGTATTCTGATAGGTGTTGGAGATACAAAAAATACACAGTTCCTGCCTTCAAAAACAGTAAATAAATGATTGATGTATGGTGTGATTAGGACTGATAGAAGTATGCTGTTCTGTGTGTACATTATTACCACTTCCCTTTTTAGGTTTAGGCTCTTTATTTGGACTCTGAGTTATGAGTCTGGTGGAAAATAGATGTCATATATGTTATCCCTTTCACCTCCTCTGTGCAAGACTAATATCCATTATCCCTTATGGTGTGCTTTCCTGGTAAGTTCATATTGATCCTCAGAATTCTTAATAAAGTTCCACCAGTCTTGGTAGCTCCTGTCACTTTATTGAAATTGGCATTATTTGTCATTACTGGCCTATTTTCTGTTCTCTAATACCCATCTGAGTTTTAACTTTATGACTTTTTACTTTTGTTTTGATATCTAAAGGAATAAGATTTATTCAGTTTTAAATTTCTGGTGGAGGAGCCACTGAGTTTGGAATTCTGGGTTGGGGTGCTTATAAACACAGAGATTAGGGAACAAGGGCATGAAAACTGATGGAGCAGCTGCTAGTGCTTATATGTAATTTTGAAGTAACCTCCCTACACAGTGTGGCCAGGGGACTATGAGAATCAGATACCTCCCTGAGCTGTGTATTTTACTTAATTTCAGAGACTTACTTCTCCAGATTTTTTATTGGTTTTGCTATTAATTTTAACCAGATTTCACTTACATAAAAATTTTTAAAGGAACGACAGGATAAGCTGAGTGTCTACACTGTACAAAGACTCCTTTTTGATTATAACTCTCATTCAGCGGCTATCAGTGTCATCCAGATACCTTGTATCTTCCATACTGCCATGTGAATTCTGTTTGTTTCTTAAAAATTGAATCCAGGTGTCACTTTTGATATCTGAAGGGTTTTAACATTTGCACCCTTTATAAAGTCAGTTGCTTTCCTAAATGTGTTAATATCCAGTATCTTGCTTGATTTTTATGACAGCCCTGCAAGGCAGATAGTATTTTACCCATTTTATTGAAGAGGAACTCTATGCCCAGAGTGTATAAATTACTGGGAAATGTTTAAGGCTTATGAAGGGCAATTTCATATATTTATACTATATACATTGGTCAGGACAATGTGGTAAGGGTATTTTAGTGGGGTGGGATGTGATAGATTTACATATATTTAACCCATTGGATAAATGTGGTTGTGGGAGCTGTTTCTAAACTGGGTAAACTCTGCATAGTGGTGTCACAACCTTGGCTACTCACAGAATTCACCTTGGGACATTGAAATTAAAAACAGCCAAACATAAAAAACAAACCCCCAACCATCAACACCATTATCCTGGCCCTTTGCATAGAGATTCTGTTTTAATTGGTTTGATATGGAGCCTGAGAATCAGTATTTTATTTTAAAACACCTCATACGTTGATGAAACTTAACTTCACACATACAGGTGATTTCAGTGTGCACCCAGGGTTGTGATCTGTTATTTTAGCAAAAGTAGCATATCCTAATGATGAGCTGACAAAATTTCATGGAGAGTGAAGTTTAAATGGTGGGAAGAAGATGACCAGTAGATTGCCATGGGGAGAAGGAGGCATTCCAGGCATGTAATGTGCAGCATGTGAGAAGTTCCTGAGCTGGAAGTGGAGGGCTGTGAGGTAAAGGCATTTAAAACAGGCAGAAGGGAGGGTGATAGATGAGGAAAATAAGGAAGGACAAGTAATCTGGGGCACTTTATTAAAGACTTGGAAACAAAGGTAAGGTAATGCTTCTTGGAATTAATTTCTAGGACACTTGGAAACTACGGTAGGACTTAATCTCCTAAGAGCCGTAATAGGAGTTAGCTTGTGATTAGTGATAGATTAGAGGTAGAGTAATACTGAAAATGAGAGCTAGCGAGGATAAGATTGCATCATTCTAGGAGGGTGAGCAATGATTAAGGAACAGATGAAATCTAGCAGCCTGCAAAAAGAATTGATGTTATATGGTGGTATATCACTTGTGCTGAGTAAAGAACATATGTGTTGAAAGGAATGGACTTAACATTTGGAAAGTCTGAGTGTAGATTATAAAATCTCTTCAGTTCTGTTTAATCAAGCTAATCCTATTCATGAATATTTTGTAGAGGACTGTAGAGCCTGTGTACAATTTAATATCAAAGAGAGCATCCAAATCAGGCTGTTTATAGTTTTTGCAGCTAGTATCTTTAAAATGAGTCTAAGGTATGAGTCACTTCCAATAAATGTTTATATGTAGAGCAGGAATTTACTTAAGCTATAACTAACTGCTTTGCCTACTTAAGAAGACTCAGTTATAGTATATTAGTCAAAACCCTCTTAGAATTCCTGGAAGGGAATGGGAAGGAAAAACAACACTTAAAGGATCTGGCTTCAGCTCTTTAATGGATGAAGGGTTTTGATTCTCGAAAGGCAGCTGCTCTCCTTTTCTTTTCCTTTGCTCTTATTTTTGCCCTATTTTTTTCCGCTCTGGCTTTTGCCTTACTTTTCATCCTCGATATTCTGAATGTCATTTCAGCATTTAGAATCTCTTAACTGCGGGGTGCTTGGGTGGCTCAGTCAGTTGAGTGTCTCACTTAGAATCAGGTCATGATCTCAGGGTTTGTGATTTCAAGCCCCACATGGGGCTCTCTGCTGTCAGCATGGAGCCTGCTTCGGATCCTCTGTTCCCTCTCTCTTTGTCCCTCCCCCTCTCATTCACTCTGTCCGTCCCTCCCTCCCTCCCTCAAATAAAATAAACATGAAAAAAAAAATCTCTTAACTGCTATTGCAGTTTAGGACTTAAAGAGAAATAACTGAGGGATAAATAGGGCCTATTGGATTTTTAGGGCAGTGGAATCATTCTCTGTGGTACTATAATGGTAGATACATGTTATACATTGGTCAAAACCCACAGAACACATGACACCAAGAACAAACCCTAATATAAAATTACGAACTTTGAGTATTATTGATGTGTCAGTGTAGGTTCATCCATTGTAACAAGTGTACCCAGTGTGGGCTGTTGATGATTTGGGAGGGTGTGGGTATGTGGGAACAGGGGTACATGGAGAATCTGTACCTTTCTGCTCAATTTTGCTATCATCCTAAAACTGCTCTAAAAAAGGTTAAGAATGAGGGTCAACCCTTTAAGGTTGCATTTAAGGTTAACTTTTGCTTTTTATTTTTGTTACACTTCATCTGTTGGCCAATGTGAGAGATTGATGGTTTGCTAACACAATTTTTAAAATGAGCTATGGGGCGCCTGGGTGGCGCAGTCGGTTAAGCGTCCGACTTCAGCCAGGTCACGATCTCACCGTCCGTGAGTTCGAGCCCCGCGTCGGGCTCTGGGCTGATGGCTCAGAGCCTGGAGCCTGTTTCCGATTCTGTGTCTCCCTCTCTCTCTGCCCCTCCCCCGTTCATGCTCTGTCTCTCTCTGTCCCAAAAATAAATAAACGTGGAAAAAAAAATTAAAAAAAAAAATGAGCTGTAGTGCAGTGGGAGAATTCAGATATGCTTGACCCATGGACATTGTGAGTTTAAGTTCATATGCTGTGACAAATGTCCAAGCAGTGTGTCTAGAGCTAGAGCTTCATTCTTGAGGGGAGCCAGGGTTGAACTTAAATAATTTAAACACTGTTCTATTTATAAAATAGGGAATTCCTCTTGTAGGATAAATACATGAGGTCTAATGTCTCATCTCATGGAAAGTGAGTTGGAGTGCAAACAGCATTAAACTTTTGAGGGGGGAAGGGTTATTATTTTAGTTTACTATGGATTAAAGAGAAACGGATATAGTGACTTACCTATACATGAGTTTTAGGAATGGAGAGCAAATTAGAGGCCCTAGTTAGTGAGGTTAAGTTTTAAGAATTTAATCACAGACAACTCTGATAAAATACTGCTGTTGGTCAAAACGTGCTGATATTTTTACATTAAGGAAATTAACTTGTCTAGGGTCATACATAGGGATGCCCGGGTGGCTCAGTTGGTTAAGTGTCTGACTCAATCTCAGCTCAGGTCATGATCTTGCACTTAGTGAGTTTGAGTCCCACATCAGGCTCTGCGCTGATGGTGTGGAGCCTGCTTGGGATTCTGTCTCTCCTTCTCTCTGCCCCTCCCTCGCTCGTGCATGCGCACATGCTAGCGCGTATGCTTGCAGTCTCTCTCTCTCTCTCTCTCTCTCTCGCTCTCTCGCTCTCTTACTCTCTCACTCTCTCCCAAAATAAATAAACATAAAAAAAGGAATAAGGTCATACATAAAGTAAGTAGCAAATAGGAGATTAGAGTATAGGTCGTCTGCCTCTAAAGTCCTCTACACTAATTCTGTAAGAGTTCTTTGTGTACTATGGATGTTCCAGGCATTGGAAGTCATTAATTTAAAAATGCTTTCATTTTTCTGTGGTGTAGATTGCCTTCAGGTGTTTTTTATTAATCCATCTAGCATCTGCTGCATGACCTTTTGTGTTCCTTCATCTGATGCCTTTGAGGGAATAGAAATAGGACTTCTCCCTAGTAAAGACTACTGTGTCAGTTATAGCCAACCGTTAAATCGCTGTTGCACTCAGTGCAGGTGCTCGGTGGTTTTATGATTTTTTTTTTTGAAAACGAAATTTTGGCTTTTGCCAGACTCTTTGCCATTGCGTGAGTTTCAGCCGTCCTTGTTCTCATGACTTTCAGAATTTTAGACAAGAGCATGTACTTCATTTGAAAGAATGTTTCTTATTAGATGAGCAGCTATATTGTCAGGAAAATACAACAGATTATAGCAACTTGCTAGGAGTCCGTTGGCATAATTGATGGATTTGGGGGCTTGTCTAGGTTCAGTGATCTTTATTTTTTATAAAATTGTTGTTTGAAATTGTTTTTGGGGTAATGTGTATGGGTTGAATTTTTACATTTTCCACTCCCTGCCACCCAAAGCTGATATTGAGAGTTGGTTACAACATGACCCTAAATATGAGTATTTTCTTGGTTTGATTTTTGGGGTATATCTTTTTTTGAGGAGGGTACACTTTTATTAAGAACAATTCATTGCTTTTAACCTTACATACTCTTTTGGGTTTCATTAAGAGCCATTCCTTAACTAAGTTAAAAGTAAATACATTTTTTTGTTTCCTTCCTACCCCTCATACTCTTACTTCTCAATCTTTGTAGGTGCTTCTTTCTCTCTTCATTTTCTTTTTTTTTTTTTTTTTTTTTTTTTTTTAATGTTTATTTATTTTTGAGACAGGGAGAGACAGAGCATGAACAAGGGAGGGTCAGAGAGAGAGGGAGACACAGAATCTGAAGCAGGCTCCAGGCTCTGAGCTGTCAGCACAGAGCCCGACGCGGGGCTTGAACTCACGGACTGTGAGATCATGACCTGAGCCGAAGTCGGCTGTTTAACCGACTGAGCCATCCAGGCGCCCCATTCATTTTCTTTTTTTTAATTAACTTTTTAGAAAGTTTATTTTAGAGCAAGTGCAAGCAGGGGAGAGGGGCAGATGGAGAGAGAGACAATCTCAAGCAGGCTCCACGCTCACCTTGGAGCCCAATGTGAGGCTCCTTCTCACAGACCATAAGGTCATGACCTGAGCCAAAACCAAGAGTCAGACTGAAGCGTGCAGACGCCCTTCTTCGTTTTCTAAATGTTGATGTTCTTCAGGGCTTGATCCTAGCCTTGTACTTCTCACACAGTAATCTCACTCTGGGTGGACTAAATGCTTCTCCTCAGCCCTGGCTGGCTACAGATTCTTTGTGTATCTAATGGATTAATAAATATCTCCACATGGCTGTCTCATACATACATGTCCAAATTCATCATGTCCAAAATTGAACCCATCACCCACTGCCCAACTCAAAATCCTAGATGTCTTCCTAGACTCCTTGGTGTTTCCCAATGTCATGTCCTATCATCAGGTTCTCTTAATATGTAACAGCTCAGATACCTCTTCAATCCATATACTTTTTCCATCCTTCCACTATAACTTTGTGAGGCTTGCATTATATCTTGCCTGAGCCATCGCAACAAATTTCTAATAGTTATCTCCACCTTTGGTTGATTACTGTTTCAGAGTAACCTTTCAAACCTACAAATTTGGCCCCCGATTAAAACTTTCTGTTGCTTAAAACTTTCTGTCACACGCTGTGTGTCTGTTGCCCTTTGGCTAAAGCCCAACTTTAGTATAGTTTACTCTAGACCCTGAACAATCACCTCCCTCTCCAGTCTGATTTTTTGCAACTTACTTGAGGCATTCCAGACACACTGAACTCTTATTAGAATACTACACTTCTGCCTACTGAATCCACTGCTGTTGCTCTTTTTTGTCTCTGTTAAACGTTCCGTTCTTCCTTGATTCATAGACTAGGATAGGTCCCCTGCTTTGTGGTCTCCCAGACCCTTCTGTTTACTCATAAAAACACTCATGGGATTATATTTGTTTACTTGTCTTTGGTCAGACTCAAGTTGCATTGTATCCTTGGTGCCTGGGACAATGCTTGTTCATGCTTAGTAAATTATCTATTTTTTGAACCAATGATTAAATGAACTTCTAGCTCTGCTCTTCTCTCACTGCTCTATTTAATTTTGACATTCTGGAAAAAAATTGATTTGTGTTCATCTTCAGTGTCAAGAGGTATGTGTCATTGCTTTTAATGTACACTTTCAACTTTTTTTTTATTTAATTACCTGTTTTGAATAATAATATAGTCCTGTGGTTAATAATTAAGCTGCAAAGGATATATACTGGAAAGTCTATTATATCGCTGCCTCCTAGCCACCTAAGTCTTCTCCCAGGAGATAACTGGTATTTCCAGGTTCTTGTATATGTGTACATGGATTTGTTTTGCATTTTCAAGCAAATATTTGTGAATTTGTGCCTATATGTAGTGTGTGTGTGTGTGTGTGTGTGTGTGTGTGTGTGTGTGTGTAGTTGGTTAATAATAACCAATTTATTATTGGTTAAATATAACACAATTCAAATTGTGCCCAATCTGTAGTTCTTACACAGGCAATAAACTGTATTGAATAATTTTGAACTTTTGACATTTTTTGCATATTGATGCCTTTATCTGTAGGATAAGGTTCTAGAAATAGAATTGCTGTGTTGGAAAATTTTTAAAAATAATATTTTTAATTTTGAAAGATCTTGACAATTTACTTCTAGAGAGAAAATGTGAATTTACCTTCTTAACTGCACAAGTGCCCCTTGCTTCATACCCTTGTCCACACACTGTACAACATACCTTTTGGAGATTTGCTAGCTTGGATTATAGAATTAGGACTGTGTGTGTAGAATGTTTTCTTTTGATGTTAAATGGCTCAGAAAAGATAATATACTTAATTTATAAAGTGTTTATGAGGTCCAGACATATAATGAAAAACATTTAAGTTCTAGTGTTATGATAGCTAGTATAGAAAAACAAGATGTCGTGTTATGTCTGATAATGAGAAGAAGGTGATGTTTTTAATTAAAAGTTTTTGAAAAATAAACATTATGGTTTTTAACCTAATAAACTTGAGCAGTCCTACTAAATAAATGGGAATTTTTTTTTCAGACTCTGAACACAGTGAAATAAATGTGTTAATGAAATTACTTGCCTGTATTTCTGTTCATTTGTAGTTGGTTAACTCACTTAAGTAGATTGCCTCATTATTTGAGGCCAGATCAAGAAACTGAACCTCTTAAAGCCACTTACGTCTCTGTTCTTTTACTGTCCAAAACATCAGCTTTTGCCTGGAAGGGTGGTTGGGTGAAAGTATGTGTATTGTTTATTTGTTCATTCAACCAATAGGTTTTGAGTATTTTAGGCAATGTACTAGTTTTTGAGTATAAAACAATGGGGTGGGGAGGAAGATCAAAAATATGGCTCCACATGGAGCTTTCATTCATATAGGGGAAGTGGAAGATGCACGGCTATGCCACTTAATAATTTGTTCTTTTATTAATGGAGAGAAATCACATCAGCATATTTGTTGAAAGGAAGAAGCTAGAGGGATGAGAAGAGGCTGAAAATAAAGAGCAAGGAAAGATTATCAGTAGGTCAGGATTTTGGAGAACATGGATCAGGTGATCCTTAACATGACCTTTCAAGGCTTTATGTGATCAGGCTCTTACCTTTCATGTGTCACCTTATCCACTTACCTCCTTGCTCCCATTGTTGAGCCTCACTGGCTTTCATTTAGTGACTTTTCTTACCTCAGAGCTTTTGGACAAAGTGTTCCCTTCACCTCAGATGTTTTGTCCCCCACTCTGCTTAATTGTGGCTTTTCGTTTTCATCTTAAACATTATTTCTGCATTTTTCAAAGGGGTCTTTTGTAACTCTCATAATCAAAATTTGATCTCTCTTCTTATTCTTTCTCAGTACACTTTATTTTTTCGTAATAAAATTTGTCACCCTTTGTAAGTATACAGGTCTTTGTGATTCTCTATTAGAAATTTAGTGTCAGGTATAGTACGTGGCACATAGCAGGCATTCATTGAGTATTGACTGAGTGAGTTATGAACTTAATGAACTTAACACCAGCAATGAATTAGATTAGCCATGAGCTTACATCCTCGATAATTTAGGTTTTTAAAAACCTTTTCAGGGTTTTATGGGTTATGAGTGGGGGGACGAATGAGTAGTCAGAAGTTAGGATGTTTAGGGCAGTGAAAATACTGAGTATGGTACTATAATGGTGGATACATGTCAGTATACACTTGTTCAAACCTATAGATTGTACACCAAAAGTGAATCATAATGGGCTTTGGGTGTTGTGTCATTGCAGATACCAGTTATACCAAATGTGCTACCCTGGCAGGGGATGTTGATGATGAGTTAGGTTATGCATATGTGAGGGCACAGAGTATTTTGAAAATCCTATCTTCTGCTTAATTTTGCTGTGTACCTCAGGCTGCTCTAAAAAAAAAGAATAAGTCTTGGGTGCCTGGGTGGCTCAGTTGGTTAAGCGTATGATTCTTGATTTGGGCTCAGGTCATGATCTCATGGTCGTGAGATCAAGCCCTGTATTCGGTTTGACTCTGCACTGGTGGAGCCTGTTTAAGATTCTCTTCTTCTCCCTCCTCCTCCCCTCCCCTCTCCAAGCACTTGTGTGCTCTCTCTCTCTCACACACACACACACAAAAAGTCTTTAAAAAATAAAACAAAAAATGCTATAGTCTAGGAATGTACCCAAGAGAACGGGAAATATCTGTCTATATGACAACATGTACATTAATGTTTATAACATTATTCATAATAGCCAAAAGGTGAAAACCCCAGTGGCCATCAAATGATGAAAAACAAATTGTGGTTTGTTCATATAATGGTATATTCCAACATAGACAAGATGTTGAAAACATTATGCTTGGGATGCCTGGGTGGCTCAGTTGGTTAAGCGTTCAACTTTTGATCTTGGCTCAAGTCATAGTCTCACGATGTGTGAGATCGAGTCCCTCATCAGGCTCTGCCCTGACATAGGGAGCTTGCTTGGGATTCTCTCTCTCTTCCTCTCTCTGCCCCTCACCTGCTTGCGCTCTCTCTCTGAAAATAAATAAACATTAAAAAAAAAAAAGAAAAAAAACCTTCATGCTTAGTGAAAGTTGCCAGTCCAAAGGACCACATTATATGATTTCATTTATATGAAATGTCTAGAATGGGAAATCTATAGAGACAGAAAGTAGATTAGTGGTTGCTTATTATGGGGAGGGGGTTGTTGGAAGAATGGGGAAGTGATGGCGACAGTATAGGAGGTGTCTTTTTGAAGTGATTAAAATATTAAAATGCTAAAAACCATTAAATTGTATACTTTAAATAGATACATCGTATATTATATAAATTATATCTCAGTAAAGTTTTTTTAAAAAAACTTCATAGGCAACAGGGAGGAGTTTTATGTAAATTTGCATTGTTACTAGTAAAGGTGAACATTTTTCATATTTTAATGTTTATTTATTTTTGAGACAGAGAGAGACAGAGCATGAACGGGGGAGGGTCAGAGAGAGAGGGAGACACAGAATGTGAAGCAGGCTCCCAGAGCGTGAGATCATGACCTGAGCCAAAATCAGAAGCTCAACTGACTGAGCCACCCAGGCGCCCCCAACTCCTCCTTTTTAAAATTGTTTTCCTGGACTTGATTGTACTACGTTATCTGAGTTTTCTTCTTACTTCTTGATCTATTCTTTTTAATCTCTTTTCTATGTTTTTGTTCTTTGTCTCCCTTTTAAATATTGGTGTTTCCCAGTATTTTATCATTGGTCTTCTTCTATTTCTCTGCGTTTTCCCTAGTTACTGTGATCTACTTTTCTTTTTTTTAATTGAGCTAGAACTTACATGTCATAATAACCTTTTTAGGCAATAAATGCAAAAATAAGTGAGACTACATTAAAAAGCTTCTGTACAGCAAAGGAAACCATCAACAAAATGAAACGGCCCCAGGAGTTGTTAATTTTGATGAAGTCCGGTTTATTCATCTTTTGTTGCTTGTGCTTTTGTTGTTCTAAGAAATTATTTGCCTAATCTAAGGTGTGATCTGCTTTTATGTCCTTTTATAGTTCTTTCCATGATCTATATCACCTAAAATATTTGCATATATTCTTTTCTGCTCTTAACACTCATTCTTGACCTTTCAAAATAGAGAACAAATTAATTTAGCATTTGTGAAAAACAACACTGCGGTGTGAGAGAGGATATTGATAGAGGATAAGTAAGGAAATCCTAGTCTTGAAGTTGGCTGTCTTTGTTACCAGAATTGAAGGTTGCTGGAAGTTGACTATTTTGTATGTAGGTGTGCATGTAAGTATATTGTGTATCTTGGATTTAGAGAAATCATAGTAAGCACAACTTAAAACCAGGCATAAAGACATATTCGGGACTTGGAGTTTAAACTTGAACTATGGTAAAGATGATTTGTTTTGGTTTCTTTCATGATCCTTTCTCCTTAATTACTTTAAAACAGATCTGTGCATGGGATTCATTTTATTTAAAACCCTTCCAGCTATACTAAAACATCTGGGAAGAGAAGAAAAATAAATACATTAGAATGGATTTCTTTTAAAAAAGGAGAGTATGAAAAACCTATAAAATTGTTATCTCTAAATGCTGCAGTAAATATGGATGATTGATATCTCAGATTTGCTTCGAAATAATCCATTTATGGTGGTGGGAGGAATGGCAGTAGGATTGACCATGTGTTCTACATTAATGAAACTGAATGAAGGGCATTTGGTGTTTATAAATGTGTTGTATGTGTTTGTAATTTTTCATAACAACTAAAATTTTTAAGATAAAATTTTTTAAAAATGTGTTTTGAGACCATATCTTTTCAGTTTCAGGTCTTACATCTATATATTATCACGTGGATTTCCTGCCAGTATTTCAAATTAAACTCATTAAAAATGGAATCCATTGCCTTTTGTCACCATATTTCTGTGTTTCCTCTATTCCTTACCTTCGTTAATGGAAACACCCATATACTTGGTTTCCTAAGATAGGAACCTAAGACTTTGCCAACTTTCCTAATGTCATAAAGATTTTTGCTTCTGATTCACTGTTACTGTCTCCTATCCAATTCCAATCATATTTCTTCGTAATTGCAGCATTCACGTATAGGTGATCCCTCCAGTACCCTGGCCTCTCAGTTCTTTGAACTTCTTCGCTTCCTTTCAGTGATCTTGCTCTTGGCCTTAGCCCACTTACTATATACCTATAGAACTATCTCCCTGCAATATCTCCATAATCTCTGCTTTACGCATGTACCGTTTTTTCACTTACCACTGAAGTCTTTCCAGCATGTTCCTTCCTTCTAATATCCTGATTTCGCTAATCTTTTGACCCCACCAGGATTTATAATCCTACTACTTTTTTTTTATTGTTCCTTATTGTTTTTGTTCCTTATTCCCTTCATGTCCTTACTTAACTTTTTTATAAGCACTGCCTCGTTTGTATATCTTCAGCTCCCTTACCCCCTCTGTTGATTGGCAGATCATTCCCTCTCCCTCATGTATATTTTATACCTTTTTGTCCTTTCTTGATTGTCTGAAATTGACTGGAGGGGGAGAAAATGACATTTGTGCTGACTGACCACAATTTAAATTCATGGTTGCCTTTTTTTTTTTTTTTTTTTTTTTGAATGAGCAATCATATCTCTAGTCCATTCACTCTTTCCTGGCCCACTTTTGTCATAAAATCCTTAGTGTTTATTTACTCACCCATACTCTAAGCCGATGACCTTGCTTGCCGTTTCACCACTGAGAAATACAAGCATTCAGAAAATAACTTTTTTTGAGAGAGAGAGAGAGAGCACATGTGTGTGCATGTGCATGAGTGGGGGAGGGGAAGACGGGAAGAGGGAGAGGGAGAGAGAGAGAATGTTAGGCTCCATGCCCAGGCTCCCACGACCCTAAGATCAGGACCTGAGCCGAAATCAAGATTCAGATGCCCAACCGACTCAGCCACCCAGGCACTTCCAGTAAAGAGCTTCTGCAAGTGTTCTACATGTACCCAAGTACCAGTATCTGCATGTGTAACTCTCTTCCGTATTTTTCCATGAATCAACTTTCTGTTCTGTTTTAGGCCGTTTTTTCTCCACGTATATACTAGATCCTATTCCCTTTTCACCTGCCCAACTTACCACTTCATCTTCTCTCCTGAATTATTTTCATCACCATTGGAAGGCTATTACTTCTGTCATCTTAAAAAAAATGTCAATCTCACTTTGACATTTAGGCATTGCTCTTAGTTTACCTGATACATTAACAACAGTTGATGCTGTTGATTTACTCTCTCTTTTCTGAAATGCATTCTTCACTCACCTTTCCGAACTCTGTGTTACTGATTTTTCTTAATTTCCTCATGCAACTTCTTCATCCTTTTTGCTGGTATCTCATCTCCCTCACTTCTGTACATTGAAGACCAGGTTTTTCATCCAAATTCTCTTGGTGATCACATCCACTTTCATTGCCTTAAATACTGTATAATTGTTTTCCAAAACTTCTTTAATTATTGCACTCCTTCAAAGTGCTATTTTAGACGTTTTTCTCCTAATCATACCCCCCCATGAAGTTTTAATACTCTGTATATTCTGTTTATGTACTATAGCCCTTTGGAGGGCTACAGGCCATTGTAATATTTAAGATGCCCCCTTCCAAAGAGCCAGTTTTTGCTTTCTTGGGAGCACTATCACCCCTGTTGAGAATGCATGATCTGTATGCTGACAGAGTTCAAGCTTTTATCTTTAGCCTAGACCATCCTCAGTATATCAGATATATACCGTATACATGGACACACTATACCTCCACTAGATGTCCAATAGGTACCTCAAAAATATGTATAAAAACCAACTCATAGTCTGACTTTAGCCCCTGTCCATAATGAGCTTCTATGGCTTTATTTTTCTTTGCACACTTTTTGTTCTAGCCACACTACATTTGGTATTTCACATTTTACCCTAGTGGTAAAAGGGCTTAAAGTAGTGATCACTTATTTTCTTAATCCACATTGGCTTGGCATTGAAAGTAGAAATATCCATGGCTCAGAGCCTCTATCATCATAGTCTTCAATAGGTAGGGTGGAGCAGAGATTGTAGTAATCAGTTTCTGGAAGAAGTAGTGACATTGCAGTCAGGGATTGAGATTTTGGCACAGGGCAGGGAATATGCCGTATCTTTGATCCTTTTTTTTTTTTTTTAATCATGGTCAATACCATTTGAAAGAGAACGTTTTAGTCTATTCTGGATGCTATAACAAAGTACTGTAGTCCAAGTGGCTTGTAAACAACAGACATTTGTTTCTCACAGTTCTGGAAGCTGGAGAGTCCAATCAAGATAAAGGGGCTGGTTGATTGGGTTCCTGATAAGAGCCCTGTTCCTGTCTTGTGGATGGCCTCCTTTTTATTATGTCCTCATTTGGCGGAGAGAGCATCTCCCTGTTCCTCTTGGAAAGCCACTAATCCCCTCATGAGAGTTCCACCCTCAAGACTTCATCTAACTCCCAAAGCCTCATCTTCAAACACCATCCTATTGGGGGTTAGGACTCCAACATATGAATTTGCAGGGAGGCGCAATTCGGTCCGTAACAAAGGAGTTATGGGTAAATGTTCTGAATTTGGACTGCTATTCAAGCAATAGAATAATGCATGAAGGAATGCATTTTTGTTTAGTGGTTCAGAATGTGACCCCTTTAAAGTTAAACTAATTGATTTTTAGTGATGGCTGGTTGACATTGCACTTGTATGACTACAGATTCAGCATTTCCAGGGAAGATTTCATCTATGTCTGTAGCAATTTTGTTTTGATCAAAATGTGTTTTTTTTTTAATAAAAAAAATTTTTATTTTACTTATTTTTGAGAGAGAGAGAGAGACCGAGTGCAAGCAGGGGAGGGGCAGAGAGAGTGAGACAGAATCTGAAGCAGGCTCTAGGCTCTGAGCTGTCAGCACAAAGCCTGATGATGCGGGGCTTGAACTCATGAACTGTGAGATCATGATCTGAGCCGAAGTCATGCTCAGATGCTCCCCTGAGCATGTCACGCAGGCTCCCCTGAATGTTTAAATGTAGGTATCATTATTTGGCTTGGTAGGCAGTTTCCAGAGATTTCATTTTCTAGTGAAAATGCTTTTTTAGAATATGTGTTTTTGAATATCACTTACGATGTGTTTGTAACACTCTTTAGGGCTTCCAGGGAAGCTTTCTGTCCTGTCATCCTGGACGATGGGAAGGGTAGACAGGGTAGATTTTGAATACTAGGGATTTTTTCTTATTTGTGTTGGCATATGTTATTGTTTCTATAGACAGTAGCAAGTTTCTCTTCTAAGTGATAAACGGTAAGATTCATCTCAGTAGAATATTCAGATTGCTTGTTCTCTTTATCAGTGAGAGGTTTTTTTGTAAGATTCTGGTGTCATCAGTTGGCTTGGTGTCCTCATTAACATATCTGCAACTTTTACAAAAAACACTACTGCGGTCAGTCAACTGACTTTAGGCCTTAAATTTCCTAATGAAATAATAGGAGGGTAGCTGAAAACCAGTTGAAATAGTTGAACATTTTATAATGTTTTTGGCAGTTTTATCAGTGATATTTAAATTCTGGTAATAAAGATTACATTACCTGGGTTACTGCTGTTGAAAACTTTCCAAAAGATCCGTGTGTCTTATTAGGATGTGTTTAAGATAAGAGAAGATAATATAACTACATGTCGCTGTGAAAAGTTCATAAAATAGCACAGCTGTATTGCTATAGAATTCCCTTTTGAGTAAATAAGAATTTAAGCTAGGGAGCAATTAGATAGCATTGCTTAATGCATCTAGCCGAACATCTGTGAAAGGCATTTCTTCAAATCTTTGGACTATCAGCAATGTGTGTTTTTTTTTTTTAACAACACTGGTTGTAAAACTGTGGTATTTGAGATAGCAGATCTTTTATTCTAAACAAATGAGGAAAGAAAGATTCAGTATGGGTACTCTAAAACCCAAGGGAGGGGCGCCTGGGTGGCGCAGTCGGTTAAGCATCCGACTTCAGCCAGGTCACGATCTCACGGTCTGTGAGTTTGAGCCCCGCGTCAGGCTCTGGGCTGATGGCTCGGAGCCTGGAGCCTGTTTCCAATTCTGTGTCTCCCTCTCTCTCTGCCCCTCCCCCGTTCATGCTCTGTCTCTGTCCCAAAAATAAATAAAAACGTTGAAAAAAAAAATTTTTTTAAAATAAAACCCAAGGGAATGTAGGTATAAAGAATGACTTTATAATTAGAATGTGTTGAATTACTTAGTTAATAAACTTTGTGAAGTTTTTTAAATGCTATTTTGTGTTTGGGGGATTTTTTTTTTTTTTTAGAAATTCTGTTTTTATGTTCCCTTCACTAGTGTTTTTGAACAATTTTTAATCATCTTTCCCCCAACCCCGAATATGCAAAGTAATATCAGGAAACTACGGTGATTTAATACTTTTAAATGGCATCTTGGCCCATTTATGATGTTTTTCTTCCTACCTGTGTGAGTTAAAAATCAACTTTCCTAAAAGGGCGCACAGTGGGTTCTTCTAAATGACAAATCTGCGCAAATTGTTAGTGTGCATTGTGGTTCATTCATCACAAAAAAATACCCCAACAAGATCTGACATTTTCCTGTCACCCCGGAGAAATTGAGCAGTATTGAATTTTCATATCCCTCTTCAAAACAATGGGTAGATGAGGTAAGAATTGGAAAATGGGTAGTTTGTGTACAATATGAAGTTTGTCCCATATATTAAGTTGTATTTTCTTCATGAAAATTCTTAGCCGTATCATTCCCAATTTTCTCTTCTAGTATCAAAATTCTAGCTTTACGCTTTAAAGTCGAAGAAGAGAAATGCTAGAACTTTTCAGTTTAGTTGTAAACAGTAACATCTTAAAATGTGATAAACCAAAACAAAAAGATCTCTATGTTTGGCAAAGTCACATTCCCCAGGGATTTACTGGACAGCAACAGCACTGTTACCAGTGTCAGCTGAGGCATTATTTGTATCCTTCTCTAATGGCTCCTTGTTTCAGCAAAGCTATTGAAGAAGGTGTGACGCTTAGATAGTCCTCATTAAGAATTCTTTTCATCACTGTTTAGATTAGTTAACAAAACCTGGATATCAGAGTTTGAGAGTTTGACTTCTGCTGGATCTGCTGTAATCATCTGACAAATGTCCATATTCTTTTCTGTCCTCATTTACTTATTTACTGTCCTTGTTCACTGTGAGGGACATCTAGGAACAGAGTGGCATTTTCTGTTGGAGACAATGTAAAAATAATAAATTATAAGCTACTTTGAGATAGTTGGCAAGAAAAATGATGTATGAATATTACTGTGTAATTAATGTTTATTTTCCAACTAATGCTTTAGTAGTGTCCTTTGATTGTCATATTTAGTCTATTTTAAAGCAGCATTTTGGCAGTCTCCATTTTCCCAACTTTTTCCAATTTCACTATTATAATGCCAGAAAATTATATTGTAACTTAAGAGGTGAATTTTTTTTCATATTCTTCACAGAGCATCCTTTTACTGTCTAAATTAAAGTAAGCTGAAAAAAAGGAATGTCTATTTTAAAAGACAGCTGTAAAACAAACCTAAGACAATGAAAGCTAATATAACCTGTTTTGCTTTGATTCTACTTGGAAAGATGCACTCAGGTTTATGAATATGCATTCTACACTGCTATTTGGTTCCTGTAACTAAATGTACACTTGATTTATTGTACTGGAATCAATATTTTATATCAAATTTATTTAAGAAGAATGAGAGATCTTTTGTTTTCATCAGTTATATGATTGAAGTCACCAAAGTTTGAGGTCAGTGTATTTTAAGATAATTTATCACGATTTTCTTCTGTTAGGAACTGAGTTGGAAGAAAGTGCTCTTTTTTTTTTTTTTTTTTTTTCATAGAGTGCAAGCTAGGGAGGGGCAGAGAGAGAGGGAGGCAGGATCCGAAGCAGGCACCACGCTGACAGGCTGACAGCGCAGAGTCTGATGCAGGCCTGAACTCAAAAACTGTGAGATCGTGACCTGAGTTGAAGCTGGACACTTAACTGACTAAGCCACCCAGGTGCCCAAAAGTGCTCCTTTCACATATCTATTACCAACTGTTTTGAGTAAGTGTGCGTATTTTACTCACCCTCTGGAAACATTATTCTGTCAGGCACTGTTCTGAAGGTGCGATTTCATAATTCAGAGTAATACTTCTTTATTCTGAAAATGGGTATTTATGGTTGCTTTTCCTCTCTGTCTCTGCTTGCAAGGGTACAAAAGGAGAGAACTAGATTTCATTACCATTTTTTTTTTTAAGTAAGCTCTATGCCCAATGTGCTGCTTGAACTCAAGACTCCAAGATCCAAGAGTCACAATGCTCTACCAACTGAGCCAGCCTGGTCTCCCCTCATTACTGCTTCTTTGAAGGTCAAGAAAAAAGAGGGGCACCTAGGTGGTGCAGTCATTGAAGCATCTGACTCTTGATCTCAGGTCATGATCTCATGGTTCGTGAATTTGAGCCCCACATCGGGCTCTGTACTGATGGTGCGGAGCCTGTTTGGGATTTTTGTCTCTCCTTCTCTCTGCCCCCACACCGCTTGTTCTTTCTCTTTCTCTGTCTCTCTCAAATAAATAGACATCAAAGTAAATAAGGAAAAGTAGTCAAGAAAAAAAGAGCCTGTCACATTATGCATTGGTATTCTGATTGAAAATTGGGAAGGTTACTAGAGGTTTTATAAGAAAAGATGCAGTAGAAAGACTGTATATTTAAATTTAGTAGTGGGGTGCCTGGGTAGCTCAGTAAGTTGAGAATCCACTCTTGATTTTGGCTCAGGTCATG
Source organism: Lynx canadensis (assembly GCF_007474595.2). Taxonomy (NCBI): domain Eukaryota; kingdom Metazoa; phylum Chordata; class Mammalia; order Carnivora; family Felidae; genus Lynx; species Lynx canadensis. The sequence goes on from NC_044303.2 coordinate 130,039,152, forward strand.
ATCTCACACTTTGTGAGATTGAGCCCTGCACGGAGCCTGTTTGGATTTCACTCTCCCTCTCTCTCTGCCCCTATGATGCTCGATCTGTCTTTCTCTAAATAAATAAACTTAAAAAAACAAAAACAGAGTGGGTCTGAAAAGAATTGATTGTTGCTTTTTCGTGTTTTTCCTAACATTCTACCATTGTGTCCTTTTAATAAAATACATATATTTTAAATATTGCCATTTTAAATATTCAGTCTTGTAAATACTTGTAATGATATTTTATTAGTATTCTTGACTGTTTTATTTTGGCTCTTGTCTGCTGCATTTGCAACCAAATTATACTTTATATGCTAGACAAGGTTTATGCCAGCCTAATTGGTTGCTGGCATTTCTTAGCCTTGCAGCTGCTGTGAATTCAGCTGTGAACTAAGGAACATATAATAGGATCCTGTTTTCAGAGACCAAAAGGCAATTGTCAACATGTAAGACTTGTTTTTGACAGCTCAATAAATATATGAAATTTTATAGCAAGCTAAATAGTACTAATAGCAATCTTAAGTAACCACCTTAATTTTAAAGATTAGAAGAATCTGTATGTTATTTTTGTTCACTGGCGCAAAGGTGACTTAAGTTCTGGTGTTCTCTATTCAGTGATTTTTAAAAAGTAATTTGTCTTAATGTTTACTAATATTTTTATTTTTATTTTTTATTTTTTAAATGTAATGTTTGGTTTTAAGAGAGAGAGACAGAGAGAGAGAGAGAGAGAGAGAGAGAGCGCGCGTGCCTGCGTGTGGGCGCGTGGGAGTGGGGGAGGGGCAGAGAGAGAGAGGGAGACACAGACTCTAAAGCAGGCTCCAGGCTCTGAGCTGTCAGCACAGAGCCTGGCATAGGCCTCGAACTCACCAACCATGAGATCATCACCTGGGTTGAAGTTGGATGCTTAACCGACTGAGCCACCCAGGCACCCCTACTAATATTTTAAAAGTTGAGATCTGAACTGTTTTCTCTATGATTTTACCAAACAAAAAGTTGAGACTTTCAATGATGCAAAAATATTTCTAAAAATGAACTAAACATAAAATGGCTTTGAAGTAAAGGTTGTGATTTCAAAATATTTTGTGTATTTATATTCTTTGATTTAGCAGTTAATAGTTTTGTAAATTATCCTGACATCTAAATTTGGGGTGAAATATATATTTCTTTGGGGTTGAACCATATTAAATTAGCCTTTTTAGGTTAAAAATGGTCAAATATACACCTTGTGATTTTTTTTTTCTTAATTATCATGATTTAATTATATTTATCATATGATTTAATTATATTTAAAAGTCTGTTCTCAGTAACAGAAACTTAGGATCCTGTTTTTAAACATACACATTTAAGGTCTGTAATCTGTTGAATCTGTTGAAAATTATGTTGTGTGTGAAAATGTTAAGTGAGAGTCCATTGCCTTTGTTTTATTTTATATTTAATTTTAAAAATGTTTATTTATTTTGAGATACAGTGTGCACACTAGCAGAGGAAGGGCAGAGGGGGAGGGAGAGAGAGAGAGAATCCCAAGCAGGGACTGACTTGGGGTTGGAACTCAGGAATCCCATGAGATCATGACCTGAGCCAAAATCAGGAGTCAGACGCTTAACCGACTGAGCCACCCGGGTGCTCCTATTTGCCTTTATTTTAAGTGGGAAACAATTACAGTGTTCATCGTTGACTCACATTCCCCAGACTATTTCATAAATGCAACTGGCAGTATAAAATCATCTACATATCAGTAAAAACTATCATGTTGCACAAATAATAAGTATTAAGGGTAACAAATCAGTTTTATATGCAGTGAAAACTTTTCTTTCATCATAATTGCATTTTGCCCATGCTCTTTCAACATTTTCTTAAATATTTTGGGAGTTGTTCAACACTAAGCAAAACAAGGAGTAGTAAATATGAGAGACTTGAAATACATTTGGGACGAGCACACACTGTCAGAAAATGGCTCATAATGTGTATGATGCAAGCATCATTCTGTGCCTACATTTCGTATCATTTTGATACTTGACATGCTTTTTAATATGTGATTCTGACCGTCTATCAATTATATTTGGAATGTAACTCAACTTTTCTAGCATACTCTTTTGTTTAAAATGTGAATTGAGTTTTGGCATAGATAAATATAAATATAAATTCTTCTGTATAAACATTGGCCAAAGTATCTTGCATTGAGAGAGAAGTATGTTTTATGAAGTTTGAGTATTAAACACGAGGAAGTATTCTACAGGGAATGGGGAGAGAGAGGTTCTGCAGGATTTGCTTTTACTTTCCAAAACTCTTCCCAAGTATTATCCTTTGCTCTCAAAAGATGACATTTTCTACACTGTAATTTATCTTTACAAGTAGTTGAAATAAAGTTGAAAACTTCTAAATATCTTGAGTTTTGAGATTGTAACAGGTATAATTAATTCATATAAGAGTAATTTTATATGATAGTGTGAACCTAAAGTTTTCAAATCTGACTCCCATTTTTTTATGAATTTGACATAAAGAATTAACGATGGATTGGGACTTCTGATCAAAACAGTACAGTAAAGTTTATATATTGGCATTCTTCTGACCCACATGCATCAGAGAAAACAGAAAGACAGCTGAGCTCAAGAACAAGATACCATGATGGAGTAGAAATGGATCAGAAATACTAAGGGATGGTGGGGCTCTGCAGGCAAGGATGGCAAAAGTTGATTCCTGTAGGAAGATAGGGAGATTTAAAAAAAACCCACAAGTTCCCTGTTTGAAGACAGACTGGTATGGCTCCTTTTTATATAGGAGCTCCCTGGAGCTAGGTTTATAGAAAATTTTCTCCAAGGGAGGCAGTCCAATATGATTAAGGTAGAAATACAGGGCTGACACTTAGCCACTGTGCACTGGGAAATCGTACCAGTTATTTCTGGCATTATTTATTCTCATCGGTCAGGTGCCTTATCTTTGGAAATCGTTGGAAATCTTTAACAGGATATGTAGAAAACTTGCATGTGTTTGGAATTTGAAAAACACTTCTAGAAAAGTCATGAGTCAAAGAATCACAAAATTAGAAAATAGTTTCAACTCCCATAACAAAAATACTAAATACAAAAATTTGTAAGATGCTGCTAAAGCAGTTCTTGGAGAGAAATGTGTAGCTTTAATTGCTTATCAGGGAAAAAAAGGGATAAAGATGAATAAGCAAAACATCCATCTTCAGAATTTGAGAAAAAAATGATGCAGCAAAATGTGTCCGAAGTAAGTTACAGGAAAGATTAATGTTAAGAACTGTAATTAAGTATTTAATAACACATTAAAAGGGCTCAACAAAACCAGGTGTTGTTCTTGGAAGAGATAAAACTGACAAATCTGATACAAGATTTACCAAGAAAGAACGATAAAAAATTATTAATGAAAAGTGATTGTTACAGATTGCCACAGACATTCAACATAATTATGAACTTTATGCCCAAAATGTGAAAACTTAAATAATTATCTCCCAGAAAAAAGTATAATTATCAAAAGTCACAAATAGAAAACTACAATAATCTTAAAATGGTTAGGAAAATTAAATCTTTTCACAAATAAAATCCTAGACCAAGATGGTTTTAACCAGATACTCAGGGTTCAAATAATTCTAATTTAAACTGTTCCAAAGAATTAGGTTGGAATGAGAAAGGAAGACTGCTGGCAGCTATTACTCTTAGTCAATGATGTAAAGATCCAGCACAAAATTCTTACTGTAATTCCAACTAGGATCCTGACAGGTGGTTTTTTAAATTATTAGGTTATTTGATTTTTGGATTTTGACAAGGTGATTCAATAATTTCTACAGACATGCAAAAGGCTAAGAAGATCAAAGAAACTCTTAAAGAGCAATTAGGTGGAGACGCTTCTTTTACCAGCTAGCAAGACTTATTGCAAAGCTGTAACAGTACGACCGTGTAATTTTGGTTCAAGGATAAAGAAATAGGCTGATGCATGTTTGCTTGAAATTTGACGAGTCATAGTGCAGATAAGTCAGGGAAGGAAGAGCCTTCCAGGAAATGGCACTGGGATAATTTGGTTTTCATGGTGGGGTGGGGGGAGTTGGGAATTATGTTACCATACACAAAAATCAAAATGACAGTAGGTTGCATTCTTGAGTATAAAAGACTTTGTGAAACTGTGGAAGAAAATGTCAGAAACTTTCTTAATGACCCGAGTCTCAGGAAGAATTTTAGAATGTAAAAAGCCGTAATTGAAACCTATATATTTACATTAAAATTATCATCTTGAAATTCATCAAAAAACATCATAAAGAAAGTAAAAGATGAGCCTTAAATTTGGAGAAAATATTTGCAACATATTTAACAGAAGATTGATACCAAAATATATGGAGAATTTGCAGAGAAGTGGGAAGAAAAAAACACTCAAAATGTTTGGTGGCCAACAAACATACAAATAGGCACAGCCTCATTAAATCAGAGAAATTAGAACCACAATATGATCATAGTGGATGTGAAGTCATTGTTAGTAGGATTGCAAATCATTGCAGGTATAGTCACTCTGGGAAACATGGTGGCACTAACTAGAAAAGATACATATGTGTGTATTCTGTTTCTTACACTTCCGAGAGAAATTCTTGCTTATTTGTATCAGTGCACATGTATAAGAATGCCTGTAACACCATTGTTTCTAATAGCAAATATATGAAAACACATGTTTGTCAACAGAGTAGATAAGTTTTTGGCATATTCCTATGTAGTGAAAATAAGTGAATTAATTTACAACAGCATAAATGAATCTTGGAAAACCAGTGTGTACCAGAAGCAAGGTTTAAAGTAGTGTCACTCCATTTACACAGTGTAAAAATAAGCAAGCTGTTCAGGTACTTTTGTGTTACATGTATAGGTGGTAAAACTTTAAAGAAAAGCCACAGTATGACTCTCAGATATTAGGATAATATTACTGCTGGTGGTGGGGGAAGAAGGGAAAGGGAGATTCACTTAGGGAGGGGGGCATATGGAGTTTCAAAGGTATTGTTCCTTTTTTTTTTTTTTTAAGATTTTATTAAAAAAATTTTTTAAGGTTTATTTATTTTTGAGAGAGAGAAGAGAGAGAGCACACAAGTGGGGGAGGGCAGAGAGAGAGAGATACACAGAATCTAAGCAGGCTCCAGGCTCTGAGCTGTCAGCACAGAGCCCATTGGGGGGCTCAAACCCTCGAATTGTGGGATCATGACCTGAGCTGAAGTCAGACGCTTAACTGACTGAGCCACTCAGGCGCCCCTTAAAGATTTTATTGTTGAGTAATCTCTCTACCCATTGTGGGGCTCAAAAGTACAACTCTATCAAGTCTCATGCTCCACTGACTGAACCAGCCAGGCACCCCTCAAAGGTATTGTTTTCTAACCTGGCTGGTAGTGAATACACAGGTGTGTTACCTTTTTTTTTTTTTTTTTTTGAATGTAGAAGTGTATATGATACAATTTATAGTAAAGTAAATGGGGAATTAGAGAGTCAAAGGGCAATGAATTAGTGATGATGGAATACAGGAATTTTCTCAAACCAGAGAATGGTGATTGTGCTAGAGGGGCTATGTGGGAAGATTGTACCAGGTTCTAGGGAAAGATACTTCGAATTCTGATTGGTCTCTGAGCTGTAGTTCCTTATCTGTATCAACAACTGCACATGATCCCTATTAACAACTATCCCTATTAGGATAAAATACTTGTTTTTGATTTAGTGATAATCATAATGATTTCTTTCCCTTGAAAAATGTTGTATATATGTATCCCTCTTTTTATTATATTACTTAACAGGTGTGTACTATTTGACTTTGGAAAAAATCAAATCATAATTTTTATTACAGTTAAAAATAAGAAATTTGAGTATCTCACTTGAGCTATATGTAAAACATTTTTTAAAAAAACCTTTAAAGGTATATTGGATAAAGTTAGACTTAAAACATTTTTTAGAGGCAACTTTTGTTAAACATAATCAAAACGCCATCCTGCAGATATTTCTGGTTATTTCATCCACTGACCAAAAAGCATACACTTGAGATTTGATTCATTCATTCAGCTCTAGTCTTTATTATTTTCTTCTTATTGGAATTTCATATTTCTTTGTTCCTATTAGATGAGTAAACTGGACCCTGGTAGAGATAAGCGAACAGTTTCTCCTTTCTCAACATTTCTGTCTTAAACCTCTAGAGCTTAGTCTCAACTGGTGAATTAGCTGCTTTTGACTCTCATTTACTTGTGGCCTAAGGCTTTCTGCATTTGTAAGTGAACTTCTGGAGGTACCGCTATTGAGGACTGCTGATAATGGGTTTTCAAAAGAGAATCTTGATTTTCTTTACCCTCTTTCTGTAGTCTGTCTGATTTCTGTAGTCTGTCTTTGGAAATTAAGGTCCCTGTGAGATTGTGTGACCTGTAGTTCCTTAGGTCCTATAGTCCGCTCTTCGTTCCCAAGGTAAGTTGGAATATTGTAGTAGATGCCTAACAGGAATGTGGTATTGGTCTTGCTTTTGCAACATGATACACTTTTCCTCATTCTCGTTATTGTGGTACTTCTGTTGGTAATTGCATGGAGACCCCCTGTCTCTACTCTTCAACAATCTCAGCTACAGCCTCTTCATTTCCTGCTGAAAGTTAGTATTTGTGGTATTTAAATATATCTTCTTTGTTGTAGTAACCTTGTTCGTACTCATGGGTATTACTGTTTTGAGGCTGGGTTTCACTACTTTGAGACCTAGTAGCTGCTGGCTCTCAGACTAATTATGTTGTGGAGATGGTGATGAATGTGGGGCTTGATGCAGCAGTGGGGATTCCTCCTAGATTATAATGGAGACCATCAGGGCAGCTCATGGCTCTCTGGGGTCCACTCTTCACTTCCACTACCAATTAAACTCAGTTTCTTTTTCTTTTTTAAGTTTGTTTATTTATTTATTTTGAGAAAGAGAGCTCAAGTGGGGTGGGGCAGACAGAGGGGGAGAGAATCCCAAGCAGTGCAGAGCCTTATGTGGGGTTTGAACTCATGAACTGTGAGATCATGACCTGAGCTGAAATGAAGAGTTGGACGCTTAACCCACTGAGCCACCCAGGCACTCCTCTCTCTTTTTCATAACCTGTAGCAGCTTTGTAGATGTACTGCTTGGGTCTCTCTTTGACAAACTACTTACTGTTCTTTCAGCTCCAGGGAGTACATGTAGCTGACAGCCTCTAGCTGTTAATTTAGGCTCCTAAGATTTTGAGTTGAGGCCTTGTGTTTCCTAGGAAACCTCCTGCCACTGACTGAGCATGGTGTGGGTTCTAGGGTGTTTCCATTTTGTCCCAGTTTTGGACTGTTCTTTTTTTTTTTTTTTCTTTTTTTTTTTTTTTGGGACAGAGAGAGACAGAGCATGAACGGGGGAGGGGCAGAGAGAGAGGGAGACACAGAATCGGAAACAGGCTTCAGGCTCTGAGCCATCAGCCCAGAGCCCGACGCGGGGCTCGAACTCACGGACCGCGAGATCGTGACCTGGCTGAAGTCGGACGCTTAACCAACTGCGCCACCCAGGCGCCCCAGTTTTGGACTCTTCTAGTGGGCAGTCTGTGCTTTGGAGTACTCTACTGGGTTGTCCAGAACATTGTCAGATCTTTGTCAGGGTCTAAGGCTCTGTCTGCTGAATCCTGTTTTATATCCCCTTTCCTTCACTGATTTTAGATCCATTTGAGTCTGAAAGTTTTCCATCCTCAGTCCTGTTTTACTCCCCCCCGCCCAGCTTTTATCTTTCATAATAAAATTCTTGTCCTTGAACATCTGCTTCCTGGAGGACCCGACTGACACATACCACTTCTGTTGGTTGTTTACCTAATTTTTGTCCAATCACATTGGTAGTGAATGTTGTCTCATTTTCCCCTTTTTAAGCCTCTCCCTTGAATCTTCTCAGTATTTTCCAGTTCATCATTTCTGTCTACCCTTAATACCCGATTGTCTAATGTCCACTAATCTCAGTAAATGCCTTATTTTTACAATAACATTGTTTCATATACTGTGTATCTGGGTTTTTTTTTAAGATTTTTAAAGAGGTATAAACTGTATTAAGGTAAATTATAAATGCCCCCAAGGATTTCATTCAGGAAATACATATGAAACCTATTAAATAATATAAAAATGCACATCTGTAACATAGTTTCTGTCCTTCCTTGAAGAATAATCAAATGGGTGGGTAAGATGAAGACAAATAAGTAAGAAGTACACACGCACACACACACACGCATCTAAAACCTTGATCTGCTTCTAGGAATTTGTCCCAAAGAAATAATCTGACAAGTGTAAAATAATACACGTGCAGTAGTATTCGTTGCACTGTTTTTAATAGTAAAAAATTGCATACAACCTAAGTACCATGAATAGATATTAAATAAGTTGTAATAAACATAATGGAATATTCTGTAATAATTAAAAATAATTACTTAGTTCTGTGGTTATTAACAAGTAAGATCCACAGTCTGCTAAGAGAGGGAAAACAAGTTTAATACGTTACATAGGACACCCTGTCTCTACAAATGGTAAGTAGTAGAACTGTCAAAGAAAGTAAGGTATAGAATGGATTTAGATAGGCAGCATGAAGAAAGAACATTTTAGATTACATTTTCCAACCTTTTTGGACGTAGAGTCCTTTTCTCAGTATTTTAAAAACAATGTCACTTTGTCCAGTATATGATAGTGATTTTTACATACAAAGTGTTTTATATTAGTATAGTATTAAAAAGTGCTCTCTGAATTTTTTTTCTGTTTTATAGTTAGTATCATCGCATAGTAAAGAAATTTTTTAATGATTAGAAGTATATAAAATTTCAGGCATTCTCTGCCACTGTGTGACCATTTTTTCATGTATGTTGAAAACAAATTTTCAGTCTAAACCAATTACTCGAGTTTCTGGTCTTAACAGCATTATCTATGATCCCATAGACAAAGTTTATTCACAAATCCTGAGAGTCTGGAAATCCCTTGTAAGAAAAGTAGTGTCGTTTTCTTACCATAATTTATTACCATAATTTATGACATCTTAAAAATGTATGTTTATTCCCACTTAGGCCGAATACATCAAGCAATGGTAACATCTTTAAATGAAGATAATGAAAGTGTAACTGTTGAATGGATAGAAAATGGAGATACAAAAGGCAAAGAGGTATGATCACTGGGTTAATTTTTTATTTATTTATTTTTTTTGAGAGAGTAGGAGCAGGGGAGAGGGGCAGAGGGGAGTGGAGGGAGGGAGGGAGGGGGAGAGAGAGAGTGAGAGAGGGAAGAAGGGTGGGAGGGAGGGAGGCCTAAGCAGGCTCCATGCTCAGTGTGGAGCCCAATGCCGGACTTAATCCCACAATCCTGGGATCCTGACCTGAGCCGAAATTAAGAGACGCTCAACTGACTGAGCCACCCAGACACCCCTAAATTTTTTTTGATTGTACTTTTAAATAATCTCTACACCCAACATGTGGCTCGAGCCTACAACCCCAAGATCACGAGTTGCATACTTTACTGACTGAGCCAGCCAAGTGCCCCAATCACTGGTTTAAATTTTATTTCTAGTCCCACAATCAAGGTTCCAAATATAAAACAAAACAGAGGCTCCTGGGTGGCTCAGTTGGTTAAGTGTCCACCTTCGGCTCAGGTCACTATCTCATGGTTCATGGGTTTGAGCCCCATGTCGGGCTCTGTGCTGACAGCTCGGAGCCTGGAGCCTGCTTTGGATTCTGTGTCTTCCTCTCTGTCTGCCCCTCCCCTGCTCATGTTCCGTCTCATAAATAAAACATTAAAAAGTTTAAGACAAAACAGAGAGTATATAATTTTTTACATAGTGCATGTATTCTTTATCATTGTTTGAAAAACTTAAAAATGATGAAAAAATTTCACTCAAAGATTGGTAGGTTCCTCTTCAATATGGTAAGTGTTGGGACATATAATCAAGACCACAAAATGCTGTCTTTTAAAACAAATTTAATGTTTATTTATTTTTGGGAGAGAGCAAGCACAAGCAGGGGAGGGGCAGAGAGAGAGAGAGAGGGAGACACAGAATCAAGGCAGGCTCCAGGCTCTGAGCTGTCAGCACAGAGCCCGACGTGGGGCTCGAACTCACGAACCTCGAGATCATGACTTGAGCTGAAGTCGGACTCTTAACCAGCTGAGCCACCCAGGTGCCCACAAAATGCTGTTTGAATACAGATTCTTTAAATGTATGTGGGTTGTAATTGTAGATAATATAGTTTTCAAGGCAGTACTGTTCATGAGGCCAAAATCATTTAACAATTATTCTCTCTGTGTAAATTCGTAAAATAGTGTCAAAATTTACCCTCAAAATATATGCATTTTTTAAAACAGATTGATCTCGAGAGCATCTTTTCACTTAACCCTGACCTTGTACCTGATGAAGAAATTGAACCCAGTCCAGAAACACCTCCACCTCCAGCATCCTCAGCCAAAGTAAACAAAATTGTAAAGGTTAGTGATGAAAATTCAGAGCACGGGTGGGTGGGTGTGTGGGCTGAGGGTCTGGTTTGAAATGACAGTCTGTGAAGAGTATGTTTTAAGCATTAGTTTGCTTTAAAAAAACAAACTGTAATATTTCTGCCATCTTCATGTCATGTATATGCTTACATCCTTTGAAGGATCGAGGTTGTCCAGTTGACAGTTAATGATCATCATTAGGTAAAATTCTAGGAATTCCTTTCCTGATTAGGATTTTTCCTAAGACTAGTAGCTTCTCAGGAGATACGGATGTCAAAACCATTTGCTGTCCATATTTGTTGAATGATACATATGACTTAGATAAAGAAGGAATGTTGATTTTTCATAATAAATTCCCACTCCACTAGTCTTTTGAAGTAGTGATTCTGCTACTTATGTTCATTAGAGAAGGATGGGAAATGATAGAATGTGGTTTAACTACTGTGTTGTCTGTAAAGATGAACTTTAAAACCATGCTGTATATCCTCCCTAAGAGTTTTATTTTTACAAAAATAAAAGCCATGTCGTTTTTATTATTTTAAAAGGTAATGCTCGTCCTTCCTATTGAAATTTCTCACTATTAAAATTGTGTATCAAAATGCAACTCTTTTTAAACCAGGTCGCTCACACCGTTGTTTAATCTGTAGTTCTTCATCTTGAGGCTTCAAAAAGTATTTGTTGATTTTGTCATGTACAGGTATAACTTTAACCCTATAGGAGTTTGGTATCTTGAAAGGAAGATATACAAAAGCATCCAAATATAGTGTGACGGGAGCTTAACATTATCAACAAAACATTCTACTTTTTAAGTTCTGCATATGAACATAAGGCAGATTTTCAGTTCATGTAATTTAACTAGGATATTGAGTGTCACTGCTTAGAGGTCTTTAGTTATGACTTGTAGATGGACTGTTTTTCATATTTGACTTCACAGCCTTGAAGGATCTTCATCGTTGATCCTTCTTAGTATGTCATTGGCAGCCTTTGCTGTGCATTAAAATCACTTGGAGAATTTTTTAAAATACTGATGCTTAGCCCACCTTCAGCGATTCATTTTATCTAAAGTGAGGCCCTAGAATCAATATCCTTTTATTAGTACCCATCTGATATAAATTTGCAAATGTTCTCTCTAGCTTTGAGAACCACGACATTTTTTGATATCTTTCTTTTCAGGTGACTAAAATGAAGTCTTGGTAAATAAATAATAGGATCAAAAATTTGCTGCTCTAGTGTATGCAGTGTTGGGAGTCTTTGAGAGTCCAATGAAATCTTTTAGTAGAAATGAGAGAAAAAAAGAAATGACAGTGAGCATTTCATGGTATTTTGATGTTTAACAGTAGATTGTAAGTTGTCTAAAACTGGTATTTTATTGATTACTTCCACATCCAAAGATGAAATGTAATACATGCTTTTGAAATGTATTACATGGTTGTAGCATGATGACTACAACTATGCCTTTTACTGAAATTGCTTAACTTCACTTTGCTTCAGTTTTCTCATGAAACCAGAATAATAGTAACTACCTCATAGGGTTGTTGTGAAGGTTGAATGAATTAATATTAACAGTGTCCGTCTCATACTAATTCCTGAATATTGCTTTTTGTGGGGAGGTGGTGGCCAATACTCATATGAAGAAACTTGAATATTGCTAGCATTAGTGTAGTAATTTATTAGCAGATTATTTATAGTTTTTTTCCATTTAGTTTTATAATATATTTTTAAAAATTTTTTTTAATGTTTTTATTTTATTTTTGAGAGAGACAGAGTGCGAGATAAAGCGAGAGAGAGAGGAGACACAGAATCCAAAGCAGGCTCCTGGGTCTGAGCTGTCAGCACAGAGCCTGTCATGGAGCTTGAACTCACGAGCCGTGAGATCATGACCTGAGCGGAAGTCGGACGCTTAACTAACTGAGCCACCCAGGCGCCCCTAGTTTTATATTTTGTATTCACCTACTTTCATTTAATTAAAGAAAGCTGAAATTATGATAAATATCTGAGGAGTAAAGAGAGAAAGTAAACGAACATTTTTTTGTTGTATAGAATCGACGGACTGTGGCTTCTATTAAGAATGACCCTCCTCCAAGAGATAACAGAGGTAAAGTAAACATTTCTCTATTAATTTTTCCTATTAACTTTTTAGTATGACCCTGACAAGGTAAATCAAAAGTTAATATCACCCTTGACATTATTATTCATTTAAACTTTACCTGGCTAATTTGAAGGTTGGCTATCAGAAATTCCCTAATATAATAATGTCAATAATATGAAAAACGATTTATAAAGGTACATGATGAATGTGAAACTCCATAATCTGTGCACTTTTTGATTCATCTCTTTACCTAGTAACTTTTCAGATTTGAGAAGAGTTATCATGAGAAAGAAAGGAATGGGGAAGTAGTCAGTTAATTGATTTCACAAGACTAAATCTGATCTTCACATTTTAATGTGACTTTTTGGCTAACAGTCTTCCAAAAAGAGTCATGGGTAACTTGGGAGTCAGTTAAAGAAAAGTTGAATAGGTACAATTTGTAATTAATTGCAGGTATTCCATATATTTTCAGCCCAGAAATGTAAAACACAGTTAATTTCTTTTCTTTTCAGCAATTCAGAATTGTCATTTCTAGCAGTGATAATTTCTCTGTATGTGAAGGACAGGCATAGGTATTAGAAGAGAGATTGGAGGTAGAGGCAAAGTCCTACACTTTAAACCTATCCTTCCTTTGAGTCTTGTGAAAATTTATATTGGCTATGTGAAATGTGATATTCATATTTTACTTTATATTTATTTTTTCACTTTTGTAACATAATCATTGGGAAATTCTTTGCTGAAGATTTGCATATTTGAGGAGCAGAGAGTGGGATTTGGAATTACAGTCAGGGTTGAAGGGCTTTTTTTAAAACTTTATGTACAGACTTGGGTAAATTTTTCAAAATGACAGTGCATTTAAATTTAAAATTTATATTTGCTACACTTACATTATTTAAATGATTATTAAGAGTTAAGCTTGGCTTTAGTTTTTATATAAATTATTCAGAATGAGTTGTTTCTTTTTTTAAAATATATTTATTTATTTTGAGAGAGAGAATGGGGAGTGCAGGTGGAGGAGAGGCAGAGAGAAAGGGAGAAAATCCCAAGCAGGCTCCACATTGTCAGCACAGAGACTGACGCAGGGCTCGAGCTCACGAACGGTGAAATCATGACCTGAGCCAAAGTCGGACACTTAACGAACTGAGCCACCCAGGCGCCCCTCAGATTGAGTTTTGTAGCTTAAATTACATTGGTGGGACCGAAGTCCACACACATTCCTGTGAAAAACCTCTTGGCTTGTTAGATTATTGAACAGAATTGATTGTTCCATACTTTATTTATACCCACGTAAGTAGAAAATCTGAGAGTTGACTAATGTACCTCTTAAGTATCTGTGCTTTTGAGGTCTCTCTGTTCCTTTTACTAGGGTTCATCTTTACTAATTTTCTGTTCTGAATTTAAAAATTGTTTCATTTACAGTGGTTGGTTCTGCACGTGCACGGCCTAGTCAGCTTCCTGAGCAGTCTTCCTCCACACAACAGAATGGTAGTGTTTCAGATATATCTCCAGTTCAAGCTGCAAAAAAGGAATTTGGACCCCCTTGTATGTAAATCATGTACCAAGGATTCAGTTATTTTAGGCATACATGTATTCTCTCTTGGTCATCTTTAAAGTCTCCAAATGGTAAAGTTTAACTACAAACGATTGCAGATTTCATTTTACCACTGTGGAAAAATTTTTTTCCTGTTAGTTTAGTCTGTTAATTGGGTGTTTAAATGTATATTTTGGAGAATTTCTAAATGTAAAATTATACCAATATCTCAGTTGCTTTGAATTTAAAATTCTGGTCAGATGATAATTCGACAGATGTTATGGAAGAAATTCTTACGCTTCTCGATCTTTTCAATTCAAACATCTGTGATTGTAAACCAAGAGATGACATGTATCAATATGTTAAAGTCATTTTTCTTGACCATTTGTATATTGTCCTGTTCCTGGTTTCGTTAAAGCAGCTCATAGTAAAGTTCACGTAGTTGTTATAGGCATGCTTTGTCAGTGTGTACCTTTTTTTTGGTGTTATGTGGTGAGATTGATTATATGTAAAATTTTTGCATGTAAGTTCAGTACTATAAAAAGAAAGCTCTGCTTCTACAGCTCATCTTTTTTCTTTCAGCACGTAGAAAATCTAATTGTGTGAAAGAAGTAGAAAAATTACAAGAAAAACGAGAAAAAAGGAGACTACAACAGCAAGAACTTAGAGAAAAAAGAGCCCAGGTTTGTAACAGAATCATATTTTGTTTATGCATGAACTGAAGATTTAGACTTGTTAGTGAACGTGAGATGCTTGTGAAAAAGTAGTGGAGGTGTTCATTTAAAGTTTTCAGTATATTAATTGATTGTTAAACTGATGAGAAATATAAATTCTTATGAAAATATGTTACAGCATTTTTGCTACATGCACTTTTCATGTTTTGTTCCATTTTGAATAATAATTCATTGTGTTACTGAATTCAAATGCAGCCATTATACCTTTCAAGAATAATATATTTTGGTTTTCTAAAATGATCTAAAAATACATGCAGAAGAATATCTAATTAAAGTAGATGATTATAAAGTAGACAATTTTACTACAAAATTTTATTATTTTTCCATGGTTGAATTCAGCATATCACAAGGAAAGCGGAAATTCCTTGTATTTTGATTTATACTAGATATTAAAAGCCTATCTCTTGTGTCTCTCACATTCCCTTTGGATGGTAACAAAACTGTTTACTAACAAAGGAAAAATTACATAGAAGACTGGTCTTTTATCTCTCTGCAGGTGTTCATCTGCTGCAAATTCCGTTACTATACCCATAATTCTTTTATTGTGCTTATATTATAACTGTATTCTTAGAACTTGTATCCTCTAATAAAATATCAGGATTGGTGCGCCTGGGTAGCTCAGTTGGTTAAGAATCCGACTTCCCCCTCAGGTCATGATCTCACGGTCCATGAGTTCAAGCCCTGCTTCAGGCTCTGTGCTGACAACTCGGAGCCTGGAGCCTGCTTCCGATTCTGTGTCTCCTTCTCTCTCTCCCCCTCCCCTGCTTACGCTCTGTCTTTTCTGTCTTTCTCTCTCTCTCCAAAATAAAGAAACATTAAAATATTAAAAAAAAAAAAAAAAAACGAGCATCAGGATTGTTTCTTTATTCAGGAGTATGTTCAAATGCCCTTAAATTATAAAGATGTTGTGTTGTGGGATTATAAAACCAATATAAAATTCAGCATTTTTAATAAATCAGGTTCTAACTTAAAGTGATCTGAGAATGATCATTTGGTTTTGAAATAAATAAAACAATACAGATGGATCTACTGATACTTAGCACAGATGCCACCTAGTGTTTCCTGTGGGAACCTCATAATATTTTCACATTGTGATTTCTTAATTTTCACTTTACGTTCAGTTTTTCAGTTGACGTAGTTGTTATCATTTCCTAAAAGAAAATTAATTGAAAGTAATTTTCATTAACAGTTTTGAAATTTATATTCAAAGCAAACCTGTACCTGATGCATGATAAAAATCTGACTTTTTAGAATGTTTAGTAACTTACTGACTGCAGTCAACACATTCAGTAATTTAAATTTTAAAAGTTGAAAAAATTTTGTGTTTTGATTCCTTTAAGTTCTGAGGTGGTTTTTACCACCTTTAGGGTTTCTTTCTTTTTTTTTTTTTTTTTGTTGAGAGTCAACAAAAACAAAATGAGCATAAATGAATCCGTATTTCTACTTTATTGAAACACTGAATTCAGTATTGGGAAGAAAAAGCTGTTTAAATGAATTTTTCTAGAATTTCAGTTTTTTAGAAATTTAGAGTTTTTTAGACTTCTTTATTGATGTTTAAGATGAGCACTATTTCTCTTTTGTTTAATTTTCTGGGATGATTAAGTTATATATAACATGATTTTGAAAGAGTTCATAGTGGCTTTAATGCGGAGTGTTTGGTTTAGAGTTAACACAGTGCATTAGACTATCAGAATTGTGTATGTAATAAGAAGGTGATTCTTGGGTATGTTATTAATCCTAAACTCTGAAACTAAATTATATCATGCCTTTAGTTTGAGTTTCAGCTTGGCTATAACAAATGACACAATCTGCTAATTTAATTTTAATTTGCAAACCGTATTTAACATAAATGCAACAATATAATTAATGTAATTATAATAAATGATGAATTCTCTTGTTACAGGATGTTGATGCTACAAACCCAAATTATGAAATTATGTGTATGATCAGAGATTTTAGAGGAAGTTTGGATTATAGACCATTAACAACAGCAGATCCTGTAAGATTCGTTATAAACTATTGCTATGGAATTTTTTATGCTGTAAAAGAAAGAAAAATTTGATAACCACTTAATTAATATTGGATTTAGCTATGTAGTTTTTTCTCTCTTTATGGGTGCACATTCCCCATATTTTAAGGAGAAAATCAAGAAATCATCCACATTTGTGCTTATGTCTCATAATTTGATTTATCAGACAGGCTTCCCATAGAGATGTCCTTTTCAGAGCAAATCCTCTCTATCTTTGGTAGGGCAGAACAGCAGTTAAAGGAATGATGCCAGAAGACCCATTCTCCTTTCTGACTGTCACTTAAACTTCTATCCCGGTTCCAAGCTTATTTCCTCTTGGGCTATAGATCCCGCTGTCCTATCAATGTGCTATTAGTTAATTTGTTATTTTTAAATAAATGTTAGTCTGGCTTTTAACAGTAAATATGGTTGTTTAGAACTGTACCAGTCCAGAAACCTAGCACTTGAAATAAATTCTCATTGTCTTACTACTCAACTACTTTCCCGTTGAAGAATGAGAATTTTTTGGACAGGGAATAGTTTGTGAGTCATTAATACTTAGGAGATAATCCATCTGACCTGGCCTGTACAGAATACCTTGGGTACGTAAAATACATTTTTGTCAGGCTGATGTATTCATAGAGTTGTTATTCATAATACTTTTGTCCCATATATTTTAGTCCTCGCTACCCCTTTAACCTACTACATCTGAAACTCCTACTTTGGGGCAGGGATTGGCAAACTTTTCCTCCAAAGACCCTGATAGTAAAGAATTTGGGGGGCGCCTGGGTGGCTCAGTTGGTTGAGTGACCGACTTCAGCTCAGGTCACGATCTCACGGTTCGTGAGTTCGAGCCCTGCGTCGGGCTCTGGGCTGATGGCTCAGAGCCTGAAGCCTGTTTCCGATTCTGTGTCTCCCTCTCTCTCTGCCCCTCCCCCGTTCATGCTCTGTCTCTCTCTGTCTCAAAAATAAATAAACATTTTAAAAAAAAAAAAAGAATTTGGCTTTGTGAACCAAATGGTCTTTGTCACAACTACTCAGTTTTACCTTTGTAGTACAAAAGGAGCCATAGACAATACCTAAACATATAACTGTCTCATTAAAACTTTACAAAAGCCGGTAGTGGCCTGGATTAGCCCTGCAGGCCATACTTTGCTAATCCCCGTGTTACGGATTTAATTATTATTAACAGGCAAGTACTGGGAGCATAAATTTTATGAAAAATATGTGTAAGAATCGACCTATTATAAAATTGTTGAAGTTATTTTGCTCACTAATATTCTGAGAATTGTGTCTATAGTTAGTTATTTTTGTCAACAACTTTCCTTTTAATCAACACGAAAATACATCACTTGGTGGGAAATTGTGCCTTTGTTATATGTAGCATATTTTGTAGTGAGTAAGGCAGCTTCTTAACGTGAGCCTAATGCTACAAAGTATCCTCTACAAGGTTGTTTACTGTTTACCAAATAAAAAAATAAGCAACTTTCCATTATGCTCAGAATTTTAGAGATCATTGTCTCTTAACTATTAAAATTTGTACTTGCCATTTTGTGTTTTAAACTTATTTATCCTATTTATGCTATGCATCAATTTCTAGAGCCTCTGTAGGAAATAGTGCATAACTGACTTTTTTAGTGTTTTATAACACTGATAAACATTGAAACAAAATATTTTATTTCTAGATTGATGAACATAGAATATGTGTTTGTGTAAGAAAACGACCACTCAATAAAAAAGGTATGATGCTTTTTGAACTCTTAATAAGAGGTTGATTTTGCCCAATTTGTAATTTGTTTTGATGATAGCAGAAATTAAATTGGTTCAGAAGAGTTTAATATAAGTCATTTTAAATCATTACGTAGATTTCTATGGTTAGATCTCTTGATTTGTTACTGCTCTATGAATCATTGCCATTTCTGGTTTTGGCTTCACAGAAATTTAGATTATTTTTACTTGGTTGTTGAAATATTATATCTTATTGAATGGCATATTTCTGAAATTTTTGTATTTATAGAACTTAATACTTCAATTACATTTCTTTTTGCTTACAATTGTACATCCTAATGCTGTGAAAATTACTGGGCATTCATTTTCATTTATTCTTTTAGAAACTCAAATGAAAGATCTTGATGTAATCACAATCCCTAGTAAAGATGTTGTGATGGTACATGAACCAAAACAAAAAGTAGATTTAACAAGGTACCTAGAAAACCAAACATTTCGTTTTGATTATGCCTTTGATGACTCAGCTCCTAATGAAATGGTTTACAGGTAGGTAAATTTGTTTTAAATAACAGTTTTGTTCTTACACTGTGTATCTATCACCACCCTGAAACTTAATTGATCTTGGCATATCTCTCAAAAAATATAGTATGCTTTTTTTAATTCTGAGTTTAAACAAGGTTACATAATAATAATAATGAAGGGCACCTGGGTGACTTAGCTGGTTAAGGCTCTGACTTGCTTTTGGCTCAGGTCAAGATCTCAGGGTTCCAGGGGTGTCTTGGTGGCTCATTTGGTTAAGCATCCGACTTTGGCTCAGGTCATGATCTCATGGTTTGTGAGTTCAAGCCCTGTGTTGGGCTCTCTGCTGGGTCAGAGCATGGAGCCTGCTTTGGATTCTCTGTCTCCCTCTCTCTCTTCCCCTCCCTCGCTTGCCCTCTGTCTCTTCTCTCTCTCTCAAAAATAAATAAACATTAGAAAAAAAAAATCTCACGGTTCATGAGTTCAAGCCCCACATCAGGCTCTGCTGTCAGCGCTGTCTCCCTCTCTGTACCCCTCCCCTGTGTGTGTGCTCACATATGCGCACTCTCTCTCTCAAAATGAATAAACTTTAAAGAAAAACAATGATGAATATATTAATACTTGTTCTTTGTAATGCTCACCTGAAATCATGGTTTTTATTATTGGCTAGATACATTTCCCTCCACACACACACATATACACATGTTCACATATTCAACTTACAAACAACTCAAACTTGGAAGTATTATACATTGATATCCCAGATTATTAGGCCAAATTTAGATTTTCATATATAGTTTGTAAACACTGCCTTCTAATGGTAACAGGTCACTTTTAAGAGCAGTGTTCTTTCAGTGTATATAGAACTGTCTTGGCAGTTACTTGAATATTTTTTAGTTTATTTATTTATTTTGAGAGCGAGAGAGCATGAGCAGGGGAGGGGCAGAGAGAGAGAGAGTGGGAGAGAGAATATCCTAAAGAGGCTCCCTGCTGTCAGCACAGAGCCTGAGACCCATGAACCTTGAGATTCATGAACTGAGCCCAAACCAGGAGTCAGACGCTTAACCGACTGGGTGACCCAGGCGCCCCTTGAATGCTTTTTCATTGTCCTTTCATTTTATAAATATGGCTGGAAAACAAAATTTAAGAATTAAGAGTCCTAAGAATTGAAGACTTATAAATGAAATATTATCGAAACCAACTTTATTGGTCCTAAGCCAGTAAACTAGAAGTTCAGTTGCAAAGAGGAGGAAATTAAAGAACCTGTGAACGCTAAATAGTATTATGAAAAATTTGTTTTATAAGGGAGCTATAAGTATAAATTATCTATTTTTTACCTTTCTGAGAATAGTCCTCTCCTCACCCCTTACTTCTTTCTCTACTTCCACTCCTGTTTCATAAAATGTCTGTTTGACTTTGTAATTATAAGATATTTTTCTCTGAATATTCTAGGTTTAGTAACCATTCCTTTTTACCTTGTATTTGTGCTTCTTAAATTTACCAATATTGATGCTATCCCCTTTCTTTAACTTTGAGGGAGTGCAAGTTAGGCCTTTTTTTTTTTGTCTAATCACTCTGCAGACCCATTTTCTACTTTGGTTTGACCTTTTTATCTTACTCCCTTTTATTCTATACCTTTTTCAGTTTTGTCTTAAAAATAATTGAGCAACTGTATAAAGTGTTCCACATACATTATTTTGAAACCTAAACAATGATTACAATAATATATTTGAAAAATAACTCAAACCATAATAATTTTGGCATACTTCTCCCAAACTAAGACTATCAACTCCAAACTCAGTGTCTTACAAATATAATTTATATTTACTTAGCCATATTCAAGGAAATCCTGTCACTTTCTGCTTGGGTAGATGGTCTTAAGATAGTTTTGTAGTTTTTTTTCCCTTTTAGTTTTTCTCTGTTGAGATTATCACTCTCTTGATGTGGTTTCTTTTAAAATGTTTTTGCTTTTCTTTGTATAAATGTTACTTGTCTGCCTAATATTTTGATATTTTGTTTATTTTTTAAAACTTTCATATTGTCATATATATATAATATATATATATTATACGTATATATGTATATATGTCCAAGCTTAGCTACTCTCATTTTTTTTCTGTCCATTATTGTGACCATTGTTTATTATGGAATTGCTTGAAATTATGCTTTAAAGAGCTTTAAGCAATATTAAGAGGAATTTATTTAAAATTTTTAACATATCAGTGGGCTTAGTTGTAGTCTGACATTTGAGCACATTGATTTGTTAAAATGATCTTGTTTATTAATAAGACTTGATATTTTATTTATTTAATTTAAATATTGACAGCACATTCTGACTAGTGTATTTTATTTCTAAGGTTTACAGCTAGACCACTAGTTGAAACTATATTCGAAAGGGGAATGGCTACATGCTTTGCTTATGGGCAGACTGGAAGTGGAAAAACTCATGTAAGTAATTCATTATAGTTCCATCCTGGTATGAAGCTTGTTTATTTTCCTTATAGCTTAATTCTAAGACCTATTTTTTTTTAAGATTTATTTCTGGAAAATGTCTACTATTTTTTATTTCCTTTTTAACATGTAGACTATGGGAGGTGACTTTTCAGGAAAGAACCAAGATTGTTCTAAAGGAATTTATGCGTTAGCAGGTAACTCTTTTTTTGCATATCATTTGTAATATTCTTGAATATTATTCAAATGGCTTTGAAATAAAACCTGGAAATATTGTTCAGGACTTGAAGGATAACCATAAAGCTAAACTTACCGTATATTATGTCAGTTTTAGGTTGTCAAACTGCTTGAAAAGAATTGTGAGATTAAGTGTTTGGGACAGAAATCTTGATATTTGTGTCATTTTAATCTGGCATGTTGTTAGAGCTTAGTATTTGTTGTTAGATAGCTGATTTGTGAAAAGCTTCTGTTTGGTGTGGTTGTGGAAATAATCTTACTATGACCACCTATAATTTTATGTTATTTATAAAGATAAATAGTAGCATTCTTTTACTGAACATGAAAGAGAATGGCATCTAGACCCTAAATGTCAAAAAACTATTACTACTTTTTTGTAAAATAATGTTCACTTTAGTCTTTATTGTTATTATTGATCTTGTCATTCTAGGTAAAGATTAACTGATTTTCTCTAAGTACAGAAAATTTGAATTGCTTTTCAAAGATAGTATTTGTAACATCTTAACAATTTTCTCCATGTGAAATTCTTGATAGCTCGAGATGTCTTTTTAATGTTAAAGAAGCCAAACTATAAGAAATTAGAACTTCAAGTATATGCAACCTTTTTTGAAATTTACAGTGGAAAGGTAAGTGGAAACTTAAAAAGACTCTGATTTGGAGGGGGAGGGGGAGGAGTGTTAAATTGTGGTTTAACATGCATAACATAAGATTTAACATTTTAACCATTTTTTGTGTGTACAGGTTCAGTGGCCTTAAGTACATTCATGTTGTGCAACCCTTGCCACCCCATTTTTATATATGTTAGAATATTATGTTAACATTTATTGAGGTTTTTAAAAATTCCCTTTGAAATGCTCAACTTTTCAGTATTGGGAATTATTCTAATTACTATAATTTTCTGAAATTTTTTGGGCTCTGATTTTTATAGAATTGATTCTTTTTTTCTTCGAGGCTAGTTTTCTGATTTGGATTTTTTTGAAATAGGTGTTTGACTTGCTAAACAGGAAAACAAAATTAAGAGTGCTGGAAGATGGAAAACAGCAGGTTCAAGTGGTGGGATTACAGGAACGGGAAGTCAAATGTGTTGAAGACGTACTGAAACTCATTGACATAGGCAATAGTTGCAGGTAACTCATTTTAATTAAGGGCAACTTAATTTCTTAATCAGTTTTAGATACTTGCGGTTTCTAAACAAAGCAAAGGTGTTATTCAGTGCCTCTTGGCAGTAAAAATTTGTTCATAAAAACTTTTACTGTTACTTGCAACTCTGAGTGACATCTACTATATTGGTAATCATACTACAAGTATACTAGAAGTGTGCCGGATTAAATTGTATGAATCCAGTTGTATCGAAGTGTTGTAACTCAGATTGTCTTCATTTGTATTTAAATGATGAGAACTGGATAGTTTTTTCTTGCTTTTTAGTGAAAATACTCTGGTTTGAAACATAAACTAAAAGGGTTTTTGTATGTAAAATATCCTTAATCACATTGTAGGACATCCGGTCAAACATCTGCAAATGCACATTCATCTCGGAGCCATGCAGTGTTTCAGATCATTCTTAGAAGGAAAGGAAAACTACATGGCAAATTTTCTCTCATTGACTTGGCTGGAAATGAACGAGGAGCTGATACTTCCAGTGCAGACAGGCAAACCAGGCTTGAAGGTGCTGAAATTAATAAAAGCCTTTTAGCACTCAAGGTAAATAAAATGCATTTAATTGTGAAAAGTCTTTTGCTTTTGACTTTAATTTTGTTTAGAGTATCTAGAAAATGATAGCACTTGTAACATCTAATAAATAAGAGAAGTTATCAAAATTTACTTATGTTTACAGTTCTAGATTTATATTGTGCTCAGAAATTTTCTTTACACATACTCTTTTTTTTTTTTTTTTTTTTTTAGAGTGAATAGAGGACCAATTTTGAGCCTACTTAGGGAGGTTCCATAGGGCTTTAGTCAGTCATACTGTCTTAGAAGAAGGCAAGGAACCGCAAAACTCAGCTAAGAAATAATGTCTCAGGAAAATGTGGAATGACTTTCATAGAGAGAGGGGGGGAGTGTTACATCTGTTCCTTGACTACAAAAGGAAGGATTGAAAAGACTACAAAAACATTATGTTTTTTCTTTTGTAGTGCCACTTTCAAAGTTTAGCTTTTTATCCTATTGTCTATTACTTCTAAATAGTAGTCATAGTCTCCAGAAGAATCTTTTGGAATGATAAGTACTTTATTGTTGTTGTTGTTTAATTTTATTTTCTTTATTTAAGATTTATGGGACCATCTTTACTGTGCTGTAAACCTGTTAGTAGGGTTTCCAGAGCTGATCAGATCTTAAATGTTAGGGTTATAGTAAAAGATCTTTTAAATATATTATTTAAGATTACTCTTTATAAGAAGCCTAACCTGTGAAACTTGCTTTCTTAATTGGCAGGAGTGCATCAGAGCCTTAGGTAGAAATAAACCTCATACTCCTTTCAGAGCAAGTAAACTCACTCAGGTGTTAAGAGATTCATTCATAGGTGAAAATTCTCGTACCTGCATGGTAAGTTTATGTTTGTTTTTGTTTGTTTTGTTTTAATTCTGAATAATGAATAACTCACACTATCTGTGGAAAGATTATAATGCACATTAATAACAAACATTTAAATCCTTCTATTGTGAGAGATACAGTGATACTTAAGATGTGGTCCCTGCCAGTCTGATAGAGAGGATTATATTGCAGTTATAATGCATTCCACTAATTCCAACATCTGAGTCTTCTTGAGGTTGGTCTTCGTTGATTTTTATTTTCCTTGAGTATGAGTCACACTTTTCTGTTTCTTAGTATGTCTCCTAATTTTGGGTTCTATCATTTTCACTATGAATAAATACCTTAATGAACACTCTGGATATTCATATCTTCTAAAGATTATTGAGTTTTTTGTTGTTTTAGCCAGAAGTGAACTTACTTGAACTTCAAATTCTTGTCTCCCCTGCTGCGGGCATCAAATGAAATAGAAACCTGTTTAGTTCTTTTAGACTTAGCTATGTTGCTTAGTGGAAGCCTTGTGTATGCCTGCGTCACGGGTCAGCCAGAGATTTGGGGCAGTTTATATGTAGAGTTTCTGGTTGTCAAGATTACCTCCCTGCATGGTTATCTCCCTATTCTGGGACAAATCTCACTTTCTAGCTGCTATATAGTTCTATCTCCAAACTCTGTCTTTTAATTTAACCTGTGAAATTTCAAGTTTCTAATGCAGTTGTAGTTACCCTGTGTGGGAGCAGCAGGGCTTGCCCTTGGGCGGAAAAGCTGATGTGTGGAGGTGGGGACGGAGGATGGGAACACTCAGTGCTATTCCTTTCTAGGTGTTGACCTCCATTTTCTGCCTGATTTAAATTATTTTTCTAGTACTTCCAGAGAGTTGTTTGTATTTTATATGGTTTATAATTATCATCTGATTATGGGTGTGATATAGCAAATTATTTTGGAGTTTAGATATCATAAGTGTTTTCTTTGTTTAATAACTATTTTAAGATTAGATCTTAATGAGCTATATGTTGATATTATTGTCTTCATCATTTATAAAATTTTCTTTACCTTTGCATTTTTCTCCCATAGATTGCCACAATCTCTCCAGGAATGGCATCTTGTGAAAATACTCTTAATACATTAAGATATGCAAATAGGTATGAAAAATAGTTATTCAGTTTCAAATTTGAGGGGAGTAGAGCAGTATTTAGTTTGACTTAATATCTGATGGGATAAATTGTATTACATTTTTCTCTCAGTTTTTAAAAATTTTTTGCATGTACATTAAGATGGTATGTAGAGTCCTTTGGTCAAATTCTGAAAGTAAATGGAAATGTGTAATTTGGAAAGAGATTTGGATCTTTAGTACAATTGGTCTTTCTTTCAAGAACATGATTACATTTTTCTGTTTCACCAAGTTATATTTCATATTATTTTACAACATCTAAATCACGCAAATTTTTCGTATTAAGTGAGTCTGAGGGGACTGGTCTGGTCTGTGTTTCTGAAATTGTTTTATCTGTATGCTAAAAATTATTTCTGACAATATTAAGTGTTTTACATGGTGGAATCTAGAGGTTGAGTAAGTAATGATAGCACATTTCTTTCTGATGTTCTATATGAGTTACATTTTATTATTCATGTAATTAGTATTACATACTTTAATGGGCAATGGCATTATTACAAATGAAAGGACAGAAAGCATTATAGACTTTAATTTATTCTTTATAGTCATGAAATGCCCTTGGAACTTTGGATTATGATGGGCATATTTATATTTGTTTCATAAATTCCTCCCATTGCTCTTGTTTTGAAAAAATGACTATGTATATAGTTTTAAATTTCTATTATCACATATTGCATTTGTGATTTTAATTTTTAGAGATCAGATTCCTTTTTGTATTCCATTTCTACTGTGGACATTCTTTGAATTTTGCTGAACCACAAGTATTTGTCCCGTTTCTTTATTTTAATTGCTATGGAAATTTTGTTTTTAATCTTTTTTAAAAATGGGAAACATGTACACAGAAAGGGGCCAAAAACATAAGTGAATAATCTAATATTTATAAAATGAAAATTCTTATCAGGTTGAAATAGAATGTTTCTACCTCTCTAGAAAGTTCCTCATATGTTCCCTCCTGATTACAAATCCTGAATAACATGTCCAAATCCATTAACCTCTACCCCAAGATAGACATGGCCTTGATTTCTGTGGCCTAATTTTCTGGTTTTTCTTTCTTTTTAAAAATTGTTTAACTGCCTATGACTGTATCCGTGAAAATATACATAGGTAGCTATCTGTATTTGAACATTACATAAATGGAATCATACCCTTTGTTCTTTTGTAACTTGTTTTGTTCTTTTTCTTTGTTCTTTTCTTGTTCTTTTGTTCTTTGTTCTTTTGTAACTTGTAACTCTTTTGTTTCAACTGAAGAGATTTTTCAAAATGATGGTAAAAACTGTTGGAAAATATAAGCCTGTTGACATTTTATAAAAAGATAGTAAGATAAAATAACTTCTTTTAAAAATATAATGGATTATTATTACTGAATGTAAGCCCTTAAAAACTTTAAATTATGGGCTCTGAACTGCAAACATTTATAGTCCTTTTAATTGATTTTTATAATGAACACTTGTAGTATGTAGGGTTTTAATCATTAATTTTAAATGCTTCTTATTTCAAAAGTGTTCATGGGAGACATGAGAAACAGCTTAGTATAGCAGAATATTACCATGTTGTAGGATTAAAACAAACAAAAATCTCCATGTCTTCAGACTTCAAACTGCACAGGACTTTCCCTAAGGTGAAAATGTTATATCTGGCCATGTCTCTAGTTCATTTAGGTCCTAGTAAATGTTTTAATATGTTATCCTGTAGTGTAATTTATCTGCAACGTGACTAACCACCTGGGACAAATAATTCTGTCTTTTCTTTCTAAATCTCTAGGAATAAAGACTTTCAACCTCCCTTGATAGCTCATTTGAGGAATATGATTCCTGCATAGAATATTTCCTGTTTGAGTTGGGCAAGAGGTTTTGGAGTAGAGGAAAATATTAGGCCATTAGGGTAATCTAAATTAGGAGATTCTGAAAGAATCCTAAATGAAAGAATCCTAAATGGAATTGGGAGCAAAAAGAGTTACGTCACAGTTAGAAATTTAGTCAGTCTTTGTTGTAAATAAATTTTCCAAAGTGACCATAAAGGATGAAGGGCAGCAGAATCCCATATTGAACCTTTGACAGCAGACATTACCAGTAAGTTAAAGGAAGATTGCAAGTAGAAGAAATAGTTTCATCTACATGATATTATTAGTTTGATCTGTGTGACTGTTTATGACAGTTATGTTATGATATGATTTAGATGAAACCTAAAAGAAATGAGAAAAACAGATGGTTAGTATATTGGATTTTTAAATAACATAATGTTTGTACTCAGAGCTAGGTTTGAACCTCACTTATGCCACAGTCTCATTGAATAACCTTGGGTAAGATACTTTATTTATGAACCAATGTCTCATCTCTGAAATGGCAAAAATAGTATTGCAAGATTGTTGTAAGAATTAAATAATAAAGTGACTAAAATTTACTAATTGTAGTATCTAACATGTACGAAGTACTTAATAAATATTGCTTACTGTTATGAAATGGGATTGGCCTGAAGGGGACATAGGGAATAACAAATATGGGGTCAGAAAAGCTGTAATTTGGTTAAATATAACCATTAGAAACATTAACAAAAGCAATTTAAATTCCATTGCTAAATAGCCTTTTTTTTTTTTTTTAAGTTTTTTTAAGTTTATTTGAGAGAGAGAGAGAGAGAGTGTGTATGTGATCAGGGAAGGGGCAGGGAGAGGGAGAAAGAATCCCAAGCAGCCTCCACACCATCAGTGCAGAGCCTTACATTGGGCTTGATCTCACGAACTGTGAGATCATGGCCTGAGCTGAAATCGAGTGGGGCACTCAACTACTTAAGCCACCTGGGCGCTTCTAAATAGGCTTTTTCTTAACCAGGGTTCTTCATCTGAACCAAACACAGAAGATTATTTGAATGACTGCTGTCTCGGTTTGTACCAAGGATGGGTTATAGCTAATACCATTCTAAATGCATAAGAAGAAGTTAATTCATTACAAACAGTGGATGCCATTAGGACTTAATCCTCTTGTGTTCTGTTTTAAAAGACTGCAAGAGTATTGAGGGCTCATTAATGCTGATATAATATTTGTGGTATTGACTGCACAAGGAAATTTGATTAAGTAGTCAATAGGACAGGGAGACTCAAAACCTTAAAATTGATTATTTTTTCATTATTCTAGATGCAATAAGTCAAAACAGTGTTGATCTCTTTTTCTAAATGAATTAAACTGAATACTGAATGAAAACTTGAAATGTGCATTGCTGTCTGTATAAGAGCATTTTCTTTTAATTTGTTGCTGTTTTGGTGCTGCAGAGTAAAGGAGTTTGGAATTAGTCCATCAGACATTCCCTTCTCACAGGGTAGTGGCAGTCGCCCCGATCTCTCTCCTTCTTATGAGTATGACGACTTTTCTCCTTCGATTACCAGGTCTACTTCCCTTCTATGCATAAGATATTTATTATAATAGTTTCTTTTGAATTGCATTACATATAAATATTTCATTTATACTTCTTTTGTTCTGAGCCATTTTATTTTTCATTTTCATTTCATTTGGCAGGTGATGGTTGTACTGCATGATCTTCATTTTTGTGTACTTTATTAATTTATTTGCTTTAAAGTATTGATGTAGAATTCAGGCTTCCTATTTCCCCTCATATTTTTAAGGATGATGTCATCTTTGCATATTTACAGCTGAGAGATAAACTGTCTTATTTAAAGTGAGAAGTTTACCTTTATTTCCTATGTTCTTATAAATTTCCTTGACTCCAAGGAAATAACAAGGATCCTCTTGCTTTAGAACATGTACCCTCCCACTGTGTAAATTGAAGTATAATCGGTAAACATTTTTTTAAATGATAGAAGTTTAGAAATATGATTATTTCACATGTAGCTCTTTTAATAGAGCATTATAACAACTAAAAAGTATGCAAAGTGTATTCTCTGATTTTGGCAGTAATCCATTTATTAAAAGTGCATTTTTCTGTTTATATAATTCAATCGCAAGAAGTTTCTTTTTACTTTGAAATACTGAATTTACTTACTTAGCTAATTATCATTTATTACGTACAATAATTATATTTGAAATAATTGTAAAGTTACTGCAGTAAATTCTGAAAGTTAAATAGCCAAACATCCCTTTGGTCTTCCTGCAGATTTCAGGTAAACTTGATCTGGAAAGCTGACATCATCAGTCTTAACATGTTTAATTGAATTCCCTTTTTATTGAATAGGTTGGCATTTTCTTGTTCCTCTGCATGTGTCTTTGTTAATTTTAGGTACCTCTTATGTGTTTATAGGGTGAAAGAATTGACTGTGGATCCAACTGCTGCTGGTGATGTCCGTCCAATAATGCACCATCCACCCAATCAGATTGATGACTTAGAGGCACAGTGGGGTGTAGGGAGTTCCCCTCAGAGAGATGATCTAAAACTTCTTTGTGAGCAAAATGTGAGTGACAATATAGTTATAACTATCTGTTTTTAGTTCGTTTCATCAGTAGCAGAATTTAATAATTGAAAATTACTGTCTAAGTCAGGGGTCAGCAGACTGACAGCCTCTGGGCCAGCCATCTGTTTTTTACAAATAAAGTTTTACTTAATTGTGGCCAATGCTTATTCATTTACAAGTTGACTGGCTGCTTTCTTAGTACAAAAGCAGTGACAAAGACTATAACGCTCAAAGGCCCCAAATAGGTACTGTCTGGCCCTTGAAAAAGTTTGCAGACTCCTGGGGTGCCTGGGTGGCTAGTTAGTAAGCTACTGACTCTTGACTGACTCTTGATTTCTGCTCATGTCATGGGTTTCATGAAGGGTTTGAGCCCTGCATTGGGCTCTGCCCTGGCAGCTTGGAGCCTGCTTGGGATCCTCTCTCTCCCTCTCTCTCTGCCTCTCTTCTCACACTGTCTCTGTCTCTCTCAAAATAAATAAGCTTAAAACAAAGTTTGCTGACCTCTGATCTAAACTATTATTTTTTTCAGATTTTATATCATTATTAAAATTCGGGGATTTTAAAACTAACACAGGGAAAACAAATTTAAGAATTATGCATACCATATATTGTACATACAGCTTAAAAACAAAATTAACTCGGACACATGCATGTATATTAAAAGGATACCATGGGCTGTATCAGAAGTCAAACATAGAAAAATGCTAATAACATTTGTTAAATATGGTTGTATTCTATATGTTTGAAATGTCTAGTGACATTTCATAATTTAACATGATTCCCGATTACTCAAAAAATTATATCCCCCATTTTATAAGGACTACGAGGTATATTAAAAAGTAACAAAAAAGCACAACACACAGTTTCACATAATTACTGTAACATACTGAGGGGATTCCTTTATGTGAGATGTAAAAGTTTATATAATTAACTTTTAAAGAATTTTAATTATTTAAATATTTTAAAATTGCGTTTTAAATAATTTTTTAAAACTTCATTTTGGGGCGCCTGGGTGGCTCAGTCGGTTAAGTATCCGACTTCAGCTCAGGTCACGATCTCACGGTCCGCGAGTTCAAGCCCCGCGTCAGGCTCTGGGCTGATGGCTCGGAGCCTGGAGCCTGCTTCGGATTCTGTGTCTCCCTCTTTCTCTGCCCCTCCCCCGTTCATGCTCTGTCTCTCTCTGTCCCAAAAATAAATACACATTAAAAAAAATTAAAAAAAAAAATTTCATTTTTAAAAATTATATAGTTTTATACCCTTTTTTTCTCAGTAAGAATCTTATAGTAATATTTTGTCATGATAAAAAGTGGCATTTACTAATTTCTTACTACATGACTTACATTTGGTAAGCATTTTATTTATCATCTGATGTAATCCTTAGAATTTGATGTGATAGGTACCATAATTATCTGCTTTTTAACCGATTTTCTAAAAGGTGAAGGAAGTCAACTAAGATCATACATATAGTAAGTGCTAAAGCCACAACTGAAATCTCCATCTTTCTTATGTGAGAGCCAAATCTTAGGTCCACTAAATGTATTGCTAGCCGCAATAATAAAATACTCTTTGGAAATTATATAACTTTAAGTTAATGTTTTTATACTTTTTAACTCAAGTCCACAATATTCTAGAGCAACAAATGGGCATACTACTTTTTGTTATGTTGTTCCAAATTATTGTCTGTTAATAATGAAGGGCTTAATGTAGTGGTCCTCAACTAGGAGTGACTTGACCCCCTAGGGAAAAATGTGTGGAGACATTTTTAGTTGTCACATCTAGTGGGTAGAGGTCAGGGATGCTATTAAACATCATACAAGGTATAAGACAGTCTTCCCTCGAACCCCAAATGTCAGTGGTGCCAAAATTGAGAAACTGGTTTAAAAGTAAGAGTTCTAAACTTTGAACCATAGAAAATAAAGAACTGAAAATGAGATTCTGACCTTAATCTATCCCCCATCTCCAAAAGTTTTGAAGGAAAAGTATAGTTGCTTTTAGAATTCTTAACACAAACCATGTATTGTACTTAGATATGGTGCCTTTTACGGATGTAGAAAGCCAGAACAAGATAGGCCCCCTCTGTAGCAGACCTTTTCTGTTTTATTCTTACATCTTTTGGGTTGGGTCTTTGTAGGACTTTAATTTGGAGACGCTGGCTAGATGATGAGAACTGATCCAGAGGTTTTTAAGCATAATATCATGAGTTCTTGCATTCTCCTCCATATTTGAGAGAGTGTGAGTTTTGCCACCCCTGGGAAACTACCTTGAGGTGGTTCAGAATTAGTTTTTAGTTAAGTATTGGTGCATGTGCATGTTAAGTTTTAACAAGGTAAATTAAAATGGGATAGTGTCTAAGACTTGCCTTAGAGATAAAACCGACACAAGTACACAAACTAGAAGATAATAAAGTGCATTAGAATTCCAGAAATAGTTGCACAAACAAAAGTCTTCTAAGACTGCAGGGAAATGATAGGAACTTGAGCAATATTTTAAAGCAAAGGAAAGAAGACATTCTGGGCTTTAAAGGGAGGTGGGCAGGTAAAATGAGTAAAGTTGGTTGAGTGTGTTTATTGGAGAGAGAGAGGGAGTGAGGGAAAGAATAATGCTTGAATGTCTTAATGAAAACAGATGCCTGTTTCCCAAAGAGAAGATAAAAAGGTCATTGGCTAACTTGAATGTATAAACTTGTAGTGATGGTAGCATACGATGAAAGAGTCACATGTCTCTTTATAATATTTAACCAAAATATGTACATATGTTTAGAATTGTGTGTTTTGTTTGAAAAACACTGCTTTTTCTACTTACAGTTTATAAAGTGATTTTAAGTAAACCTTGTCCCTAAAGCCACATTTTGAGGAAATAAATCATTAGACATTGGGGTTGGGAAAGAAGCTCACAAAGAAAGCGAGGCTAGAGAAGTTTTCACTTGATGTAGGACCAAAATAGGAATATGTTATATTTATGTATGTGTATTTTTTGTTGATGAGGTAAAGTTGTCATTTGTCAGTTAAGATTTCTCTAAAAACTGGAAGCACGTTATATGCTGTAACTCAGAAATTAAGACTGAGTAAGAGTTGAGACCTTCCAAAACACTAATTTGATAGTCACAGTCATGAAAGACATTATCTTGAAATCTCTTTTCTGGTGGAAAGATGTATAAGACATACCTATGATTTAAATTGTTAGTGAAAATTAAACAATATTGAAGAAATATTTCAGCATCTTTATTGCTTTCAATAAATGTATTTTTGAAAAGTTGCGCTGTTCCAAAAGAGATTGCCTTTTTAGGGTAATTCTGCAGTAAAGTCTGTGCTAAATGAAAATTATCTCTTACTTAATATGCTTAAATATGGGGTATCTTATTGTGGCTTTGCCTTTTATATTATATTTTCATAGTCTTTATCTTTCAAACCTCCTCAATTTCTAAATGGCATTTTTATAAGTGACCTAGAAAAACTATTTTTTTTGTAACATTTAAAATGTAAAGTCCTAATTTTTAAAACTGTGTTCATCTCAAGGAAGAAGAGGTTTCCCCCCAATTGTTTACTTTCCACGAAGCTGTCTCACAAATGGTAGAAATGGAAGAACAAGTTGTAGAAGATCACAGGGCAGTGTTCCAGGTAAAGTTAAGACAGGACCTTACATCAAAATGTTTCTGTAGGGAAATTAACTAAAAACTTTCATAATACTTCGAATATCACACCAATCTAAAAATATACTTATTGTGTGTATGTGTATTTGTGGGATATATGACACAGGATATTTTGAACAGAATGATTGATGGTTACAATGTTTATTTTGCACTATGGTGAAAGAATCTGGTTTATTTACTACTGTTCTGTTTTATTTGCTTTCTTTAGTTGTCCATTTTTAGAGAAGGGTTGAACTTCTCCCCTCCACTATCCTTTTCTCTCTTGTTAGGTCAGTTTATTTGACAGCAGTAAGAAAAACTTCTAAGGGTTATCAGAGTAGTTGAGGAAATACCTTTCTTTGATTGCTTTAGGAGAGGTAGGGTTACTGTCAGTGGCAGATGAGTAAGGGGTGTTAAATCCTTGCCTGTCACAGCAACTCCTGACGTATTCATCCCATTGTGTTCAGCCAGTTAAAAGCACGTTTACTTGATGATTTCCCTCTTGATCCCCCTATTGCCTTTTTAACAAGAAAATATCCTAGAGGGTGATACTTACAAGGAAGCGTAGATAAAGTTTGGATATCATTATGGAAACTATAAATATGTTCTGAGAAAAAAGTGAACAATAGCTCAGTCTTCTTTTGACCTGTGTTCTTTCTCTGATGTTGAAGAGATATTAACATGACTCAGCTGTAGACCATTTGAGCACCTGGATGAAAGGCTCAAAATATAAGTGAACTATTAATTTTATAAATTGAGAATAGGATGTACATGCATTGAAACTGTTACAGTTTTAGTCAAACTCTTACTATGAGAATCTATTTAAAGGCCTAGATGTTTAGATTAAATCAAGAAAGGACACTTGTAATTTAAGAAATTTGTGTCCTTTTGGAGCAAGGTGTCTGTCAAAAAAAAAGACCATCGTTTCCCACCCTGCCATTTTATGGTGAAGTCTAAAAAGTTCTTTGCTCTTTGGCAGAGCTGGATGTTTTGAGTTTCAGTCCAGTATTCTTTTTACAATTCCATT
Source organism: Lynx canadensis (assembly GCF_007474595.2). Taxonomy (NCBI): domain Eukaryota; kingdom Metazoa; phylum Chordata; class Mammalia; order Carnivora; family Felidae; genus Lynx; species Lynx canadensis. The sequence continues at coordinate 130,073,666 of NC_044303.2, forward strand.
TATTGTTCCTCCATACTGTGATCTGCCATTTCTTAAAATAGGGTTTTATTTTAAAAAAGTAAGTAGATAGCTAAGAAAAAAGAAAAAATTGTGGGGGGTGTGTGTATATATATTTTAACTGATATATGTATAGTTTTCTAATAGATACCTACATCAGCTAATTCTTATGATACACAGTCCAGTTATAATTAGCCATTAAATTCCATTGGAATCCGGCTAGAAAGTGCCCATTTTTATATCCCAAAACTCTTTAATTCAGAATGATCTGAACTTGTTAATAATCAGTATGATTCATTACATTGCTAGGAAATGAAACTCCTAAATTCCACGTTATCTAAAATCACTTAAGAATGAAGGGTTTCTTTAAAGCATGTGTGAATAGTAAGTAGCTACTATTTAGTGGTTTCTTTGACTCTTCTAAAATTGGCTGTCCCTTATAGTTAAAATAATTTTGAAGAGCTGGTGTTTAACCACTGTGAGGCCACAAATGGGGATGTAAATGCTAGATGATTTACAAGTTCTAGGCTACCATAGACCTCATTTGATTGCTCAGTAGCTTTGTTATACCCATTTTCCCCCAAATTTAGGGATAGCTACTAAAATTTTGAGAATTAATGTGCTCACTGATACTTACGTGTTTGATTCACACCCTTACCCAGGGCACAGTAAAAGAAAAATGAAGTTCTCTTGCTTGGCTTATCACATTTGTGTTTGTGTTTGAATTTAAGGAAATATTTCTTAATTTTATTCTGTAAATAAAGATGTTTTATACTTACTAAATTCTCTAGTTTTAGAGAATTCCATCTTCAGTATGTTTGATGATATTTAGCATATGCCAACGTTTTTAATTGGTCTTTGTCTTACAGAGAGGCTTATTGGATTGTTGTATTTTTGTCCTTTTAGGAATCTATTCGATGGTTAGAAGATGAAAAGGCTCTCCTAGAGATGACTGAAGAAGTAGATTATGATGTAGATTCATATGCTACTCAACTTGAAGCTATTCTTGAGCAAAAAATAGACATTTTAACTGAGCTGCGGGGTAATTCTTTTTCATTTTAGTGTTTTACGTCTACTTAATATTTGAATATAATTAGTAGAGGATTTCATATTGCAAGAAGACATCTGAAATAAAAATTATGGGCACCATTAATACATTTCCAGAGGTATTTAAAGACAAACCAATCATTCTGTTTTTTTTTTTCTAAAAACATGGAATATCATTTCAAGTGTTCTTTAGTTCTCTTTTCTCTTTAGGCATTTGTAAAGATAAAAGCATATTATGATTAAAGAGGGAAATGTATTTTAACAAATTTGTAAATTTTATACACTTCATTCAGATTTTTAGTTTGATCGGCCAGTGCTTTTCAGAATGCTTTTGCTTAGATTCCGTCTTTTCAGGGCCATCTCTTCTCCAGCCTCCTATCTGCGTTCATCTCTTTTCTGTGCATCCGTGTCATGTTTTTCCTTTGAACACTTGTTTTAAAACATCAGGGGGAAGGTTTCAAGACCTTGAGCAACTCAAGACCTTTCAGCAACTATTCTTTCTGCTTTGCTAATGAGAGAAGCATGTGACTTACCCACATGCCTTGTCTTCTTGGCTTTTTATAATTAGGTTATCTGTAGCTTCAGAAATGCATTTATTGTATGTGCTTATTTCTTAGGCATTGGCAAATTAGTTGTCTCCCATTTATATGCGAATGGACATCTGTGCATGTGTGTGTGAAATGCAGAGTGAGACCCAATTGAAATAGCTAGTTTTTAGCACCAAACTGGCTAAGTTTTTAAAGTAGGGTCTTTGTGAAGTTGGTTATTTACATAATCTATAAAGAGTCAGCAGTGACCATTTACCCAATTCAGAATTGTAAAAATGTAGGATTTCTAAAATTTATTTTTGTTTTTCATGTTCTTCATACTCAAGCTTTGATTTAAAGTGTTTTGATCATTTTTCTAATCTGTCAGAACTCACAAGCAGCTTATCTGTTCAGAACAGATCATAATTCTAATTTTTTTCTCTGTAACATGTGGTATTCAATTCAGTTGACTTCCTTAATTTTCTCAGTATTTATGTATATCAAGCATATCCATAACTTTGAAGAAATTACTGTCTAGCTATTGTATTATTCAGTCCTTTCTTAGAAAAAAAATTCTTTTGTCCTTCAGAGATAATTTTGGTATATAAGAAGTATGAGAGCTTTTATCTTTATCTTAGCGGGTATGAGATCCAGATGTCCTTAGATTCCTTTCTAAATTTCAGAAGAGTTAATTTTTCAAATACCCCTGTACTTCTGAAGGGGGGAAAGAAATTGAGATTCCACCTTGAATCTTTTCTTCTAAAGATCATCACCTTTGTGCTGTTAGTGCATTTTAAGTTGGGTAATTTTTCAGGGTGCTATCATCTGCATTGTACAGTGCTTACCAGTGTCTTTGGTCTCTGTTGACAAGAGGACTGTGGTCACTACCCCAGTTGAAACAAACAGAAATGTCTAGATATTATCAGATGGGGGGGGTTGGTGGGAAATATCACCTGCAGTTAAAGAAAGGAGATGAGATATTTCTCATCTTCACAGCTGTTATTTGCCTGTCAGTTTACCTATTTCCTATTCTTATGTGACTCTGAGTTAATACATAAGAGTAAAACAGAATTGTAAGACCAAAAAATGTATTGTGCTATAATCCCCCGCCCCTGTCTCCCTTTCCAGTACAAAATAACATTTCTTTTTAAAAATTCAAACAGCTTTTGAAATTTCATAGCTTAATTGAGTAAAGTAGGCATTGGGTATAGAAGCTTCTTAATATATTGAGGAAGGAAATGTCTATAGTTTAATAAGACTGAAGGGTGCCTGGCTGGCACAGTCAGTAGAGCATGTGATTCTTGATCTCGGGGTTGTGACTTTGAGCCCCACGTTGGGGCTTCAGTACGGAGTACTGAAAAACAAAAAGACTCAGTGTTCTTTTAGACATGACTATACACATTTAACACACGCATATCTAGCCTGTCTACACTCCAAAAGGAATTCAGATAAACTAAAATTGAACACTGTAAAATGTACCAAGCAGATCAAAAAAGGTCAAGGTATAGAAAAAAAAACATAATTTCATGAATCTGTGGATAATGAAACTGTTGCTCTAGTTGACTATTGTATTTAGTTCTGAGTTTCCGAACAGCAAAGAACAAAAGGAAAGATCGTTAGTTAATGTTATGAAGTAAGACAGCTGACTTGATAGGACCCATGAAATTATATACTGTATTGCATGCGATGCAGTACTTACTCTCTTGTTCTTTTCTTTTTTCCAAGATAAAGTGAAATCTTTTCGTGCAGCTCTACAAGAAGAAGAACAGGCCAGCAAGCAAATCAACCCGAAGAGACCCCGTGCCCTTTAAATCAGCATTTGCTGCTAGAGGATTCCCAGAACCCACATTACTGTAACATACAGTGGTTCAGCTGTTAAGGGCCATTTGAAAGTTTGAAATTTTAAGTGTCTGTGGAAAATGTCTTGTCCCTTCACCTGAATGACATTTCAATTTTGTGAAACACTCCTTTGTCTACAAAATGCTTCTAGTCCACGAGGCACAACCAAGATTGGGAATAGTGAAGCATTTTGTTTCATTTACCCAAACAGTGATTTACTTTTGGAGATCCTTGCCAATTTTATTTTCTGTATGATGAAGTGAGATTGTGGACTTGATCCAGAGGTGAATAGTAGGGGGAAGCCACAGCATTTCCTTTTAACTCGGTTGAATTTTCGTAGCAAGACTGAGCAGTTTTAAATCCTTTGAGTGCATGCATACCTCATCAGTGATTGTACATACCTTGCCCACTCCTAGAGACAGCTGTGCTCACCTCTTCCTGCTTTGTGCCTTGACTAAGGCTTTTGACCCTCAATTTCTGAAGCACAGCCAAGATAAATTACATTCCTTAATTGTCATTGTAAATTACCTTTATTGTGTGTACATTTTTACTGTATTTGAGACATTTTTTGTGTGTGACTAGTTAATTTTGCAGGATGTGCCATATCATTGAATGGAACTAAAGTCTGTGACAGTGGACATAGCTGCTGGACCATTCCATCTTATATGTAAAGAAATCTGGAATTATGATTTTACAACCATATAATGTGGTTATAATTTTCTTAGCATTTTCTTTGTAAAGAACTAAAATATAAACTAGTTGGTGTATAATAAAAAGTAATGAAATTCTGAGAAGAGTTTTATCTTAGGATAATACATATATATATGCAGTGTGTGTTCCAGTGTGGTATTAACAGGACTAATAGTGCAATTTGATCCTTACCAATACCATTACTTAAGTTAAAGTGTCCATTAGCACCCCCAAAATGTACCTTTTAAATGTACTGGTAAAGGAAATTGGCTTCTGATGCATGAATATTTACATGTACACTGAAAGTAGTCCATAATAGAACTGTTAGTTTAAGCCAAGTGTAGACAGTACATCACTCCCTTGAAAAAGAATTAAGCTAAAAAGAGTTGACTTTGCCTTAAAAGGCAGATCGATCTAACGCAAGCCCCATCCGTTACCTACTATGTGATATTTCATCATTATTTGGTGAGAATCACCAAATCCTCACCAATAAATTGGTCTAGGGTATGCTGCTTTTTAAATGGTGGCACTATTTTTACAGATTGCTACTCCGAGGAAGAAAACTGGCCACTTTTCATGTAAATATTTTGTTAAAAGATTTATATATCTCTCTAGGAGTTTTCCCTTAGTTCCTAGGATAGAGTCCAGGAGTAGATTAACAACAAAAAGTCTCCCAAGGATGTCTTGTTTTGATTTACTCTAAGGAACTAATGCTCATTCATTTGGGCCAAAGGGAAGCTATGAATAGAGAGTCACATGAGCCAGATTCCCTACTTCATTGTTCATAGAAACCAGAGAGTAGTTGTGGGAAATCCTACACCATGGTGAAATGCTCCTCTGTAAACTTGAAATCTAGAACAAATGTAGATTTTCACAATGTGCTTATTAATAAATGATATCTATGGAATGAGTTTTAGAGATAATTTACTTCAGAACAATCACCTTTGTTTTGGAAGGGACTCAGGTTTTCTTGCAGTTGTAAGATAACGTTCTATTTGTGTTTATTTCAAAGAGAAGAGAAAGAATGGAGCAGTTACTGTGGACTTTGCAGCAGCTGCTTAAAAAGGTAGTTTTTGAGGCTAACCAACCTTCAGAGGACAATAGAGATGTGAACTTGCTCATTTTAAAGCACAGCAGATTCATCTTAATTTATTAAGAAAGATGGGTACTATCTCTGGAAGGTCTCCTTATGTTCATATATGTTGCCTTCTACTATAATGGCTTCATTCTGATAAGTGATCAAGGTCTATAGAAAATTGATACCAGAAAAGATGTTGGTGGTTATAATCCAATCCTTCAGTTTTACAGATAGGGAAAACTGAAGGTCAGAAAAGGGACTAAAAGTCAGTTCATGAGGGAAGAGGAAATAAGAGGGAAAGCTGAATAAATTCTTAAAATTTTCCTATAAGGATAGAGATGGTACAAATGAATTTTGCAAAGTAAGTAGTTTTGTGATAATAAAAAAACCCTGCTCTTGAGGTATATTTAATATTTATGTAACAAAAGTGGCTTGATGCAGTATTATTTAAAGAAAAAATTTTTGGATCTGGATTAAACATTCTTGACTTTCTCAGACTTCTTGAAAGCTGATATTCCTATTAAAAAGTATTTATATAGGAATGTTTTACTATATCACTCTGAATCCAGATTTCCAAAAAAATCTGTTGAGGCAAACAACTTCCCTTCTAGGTTTACTCAGTGTACCTTTGTTAAAATAATTTGGAAGCAATCTTTCTATTAAGTTAGGTTTTTAAAAAGCCAATTATTAAGATATTTTTGTTAATTTCCTCATATAAATTATCAGCTACTGTAATTATTACAGGACATTAATAATGATTTAAACATAGTAGCTAATTAAGACTTGTTTATGGTATCTATTAAAATTCTCAACCTGACATTTTAAAACTTGAAAACATTTTAAAAATAGCTTAGAACAGTATGTGAAAAGGTACTGGAACTTTTAATTTTCTGTAAGTCATGTGAACACTGGGAGCCTGTAGTTCTGGGAAAATGGCTGGTTAAGATTTTTTTTGTTTTAAGTAAGTTGAAGGGCGGAATTTTAACCTCATAGCCGGTTTTGATTTACAAAACCCTTTAGAATTTCGTTAAACCAGTGGCTTTCCCCAAGAAAAAAACCATACTATCTTATAGTTGATTTCATCCTGGTTGAGCGTCCTGTTATCACAGTTGACGAAATCCTGTCTAGAAGTAATGTGCCCGGCACCACCACACGGTGGCAGTAGCAGACTCACGCTTATCCAGAACTGTGAAGTAGCTTATGATGCTACAGGACAGCTTAAAGGTGTGGGCAGAGATAGAAGGTGTATAAGATGAACAGAAAAAATGAGAGAAGCAAAATAAGAAACAAGTGTTTTATTGTGCACATGAATAAAAAGAAATCGTACGGGGAATATGTAACTTGAGTTAAGCATATTTTAACTGTCTGACTGTTTGAGGGACAAAGGCCTACAGAGGCCCTCATGGTAATATATAACATAGAAAATAGAAGAGTAACATCTTTATACAATAAACTGTTAGAAATAAGTTTAAGTGTAAAGTTGTGCGTGCCTGCGGCTCTTAAAGATTACTGTGTAGAGACTGGACCCTGCCCTATGTTAAATATTAAAAACACCAAAACCAAAAAAAAAAAAAAAACTTGGGTACTTAGAATTGACTTACTACCATAAAACTTCAGAGTAATAAATGGTGACAGTGGTAGTATTAAATCAAAACTAGTCAAGCACATAGTGTTCCAGTGGAGCAAAAGCATAGTTTATCTTCTCTGTTAGAAATGTATAATTGCAGTTTCTTTTTCTTGGGCTTGAAAATTCTCTTTTCCAGATACCTAAGAAAAATGTATACCTTCTGCGTTGAATCCATGTAGCAATCTGAAAAAAGAAACCAAAATGAGATGGTATTGAAAAGATAATTTATAACCTATAACAATGCATAGTTCCTGTACCATGAATTCTAAAACAAACACATCAAACCTCTGAAACCCACCCACTCCTAACACCAGTCATTAAAGAAACTTTATTCTTCAGTTAAATTTCTAAGATATATATTGGTTAAAAATCACATCATTTTGGTGCCTCTTTTGTCATAGCCTGTATGTCTTAAGTCATGGTGAATTTGACCAAATTATCTTAGACCTCCACTATCCAGGCATAAGAGCTCACTGGCACTTGTGAAGCTATTTGGAACTGGAGACTGAAGAGAGATGAATGGCTAATCATCCATGTCCATTTTTCCTCTCTGGGCTCACTATTACTAAGGTTCAAATTAAGTACTGACACATTGCTTTTCTCTGGATACCAATGTATTTATTGGATCCTAGTTAGCAAACTGCATATGCTTAATAACCTTGAAGAAATTTGGTGAGAATGAAAGAAAATAAGATGAAATATTTCTTTAGACCTGAGATTATTTTCAGGATGGTGACAGTTCAAGATGGATTCGAATGTCTGAAAATGGAAGATCGGTTCTTATGAATAATTTCAACTCCTATGACTAACCCCTGATGAAGACTCAGTAGTTCTGCTAGCCTGTCGATGTAAAATATAAACCCCATTTGTCTTAGTTATATAGAACTGTTTCCAGCTCAGAAAAGTCAAACCAATTCCTTTGGTAACAATCTATCCTCATTTTTTATTCAGCTCCTAGAACATGGAAATTTTAAATATGAATCGGCTAAAATAGGCAAAAACTGTGCAGTAAGTGATGGTTTATTAGTTAGGAAATCAGTTTTAGTGATTGAAAACTGTGAGTATAGGTTAATAACTACCTGGGTAACTGAAGCCTTATTTTGCTTTCATACCACTTACTTGTTTAAGGAAAACAAAGTTTGGTCTGCATTGCCCAGATAGTTATGACACCCTTCTTTTATTTTAGGTGTGTAGAACTTGCCTCCGTCTACAAAACAAGTAACTATTTTATTAAACCGGTTGGTTAGAAATGAAAACCAGGTATAATTGTAAACTGGCATTATTTCATGTGTAGGATCTGTTTTAACAATAGCTATTCCCATCAGAGAAAAAGAATGAGATGCAACTATATCCATTATGCTTCTTCTACCTTCCAGGCTACTATGAAGACACACATTAAGATGAACTATGAATGGGAGTTGGGGGAAGAGGCTGAAGGGGAGGAGCACACACACCACAACACACATTGACACAGAGGCTATCTCCAGGCTCGGACTGTTCTTTATTACTGTTCTTAAAATGTTCATTCTGCTGCAACTAACTAGCCTCCATCTTCTACACCAAATACTATTCCATGCCATGGAAGTGCTATGCAATAACTCCAGGTAGCACCTTATACCGCTTAAAAGCCTTTAAATCTCTAATCTGAGGGTGTCACAGTAAAGAAATGTAAACACCTTAGGAAAAAAGAAAAATGTAATTACCTGATAAAGTCATCTATGTCCATGGAACGGGCCCGCTTGTCACTAAAACCTGTGCTGGTTAGGATTTGCTGTATTTTATCTGCTATGCTGAAATCTTCTGGTATTATCTATCAATATAAGATTCAGAATAAATGAACAACATATCTTTAATGAAGTCACGTTGACTCTTTTTTGTTTGTTTAGCTCAGTAACTGATAAAATAGTCACCTTTATCTGCTTACGACAGTTTGAAAAGCCTATTTGTACAGTTAATAAGACTCGGACCACCAGTTATGCGGTGGTTCTTCAGTGCATACCAGATACTCAGAAAACTGGATGAGTTACTCATGTATACTCCCCCTTTTCTTAAAAATTCTGGATGGTCAGTTTCAGGATTAAGGTACTTTATGTCACAAAATAAATCAAGCTACAAACTAAATTTTAAAGCAGGTGTTACTCCTTTAAAAATAATCTCACATTTTCTTGGCACAAATTTAATTTTACCAGCCAAATTTTCTCAAAGAGATAACCTCCAACCTTTGAGAATATTAAATATTTCATACCACATTTTTTTCTCCAAATATTTTTCTTAATCCAGTTTAATGATGTTTTATGACTTTGCCCATAAGAAGAGAAACTGAAGGTAGCAATATATTAAGCTATATAAGATCTGAGTCCAAAAATACAATGGAAATTTGCTTTTATCTTTCTGCTGTTTAATTTGAATTAAAAAATTATCAGACATCACATAATTACTATATAGTTATGTGTAGGTGGGCTTACCCACATACAACATTGGTTAAAGAAAATGTTGCACAGCTAATGATGATAAAGAGGCTCATAACCAAAAATCTATTCAGCCTATACTTTATTCTAATTATGCCAATTTCTGGATTAAAAAAAAAAAGTTACAGAATGGTAACTTTAAATCTGGAATTGCTACGTGAGCAACAAACAAGGAATGATCACAATTCAGAGTATAGCGAATGGTACATAATTTGAGCCGAACAAACTACACATGCCTAAAGCTTTAAGAAAATTACGAGTCAACTGAATCTCTTTTTATGTCTAAGAACAACTGTACAGTTAAGCTTAGTGGTGTAATCCAGGCTGCTCAGCTCTGGTCCAAGAATATACCGCAATACTGACATATTAGGGTTCAATATTAAGGTTGTGTTAGTTAAATATCACTTTTAAGGATCACATGGAACGTGCAAAATTAGTAAGCTAGCGATGAAAAGGAGTAAGAAGTAGAGGGGCATTTTGAAACACAGCAAATCGAAACCAAAGAGACCACAGAAACTTTTTTGGCTTACAATATTATGGACCGAACAGTGAATTCTGTAGTTTTTTTCCAAAAGCTGTTGCACTGCACTTGACCTATAATATAAAGGAAGTGATATCACTATTACTCCAAAATCAGAGATTATAAATAATTTCCTTTCAGTTTATTATAAATTTAAATCTATGTTCCACATGGTAAAATTAAGGGACTAAAAAAGGTGTTAATATTTAAACTTGTGAAACAACCACAAACTGGTTATATTTAAAAGGTAAAGTTTCCCAAGTAGGTCCCATGCTGTCAGTGGCAGCCCGATGCTGAGCTAGATCTCATGAACCATGAGGTCACGACCAGAGCTGCAATCAGGAGTTGGATGGCTAATTGAGCCACCCAGGCGCCCCTTTTTGAAATTCTTAAAGGAGTTCTAGACTCTCCACAAAACGTCACCTCAAAAAGAAAAAAAAAGTGAAATTACAGCTTTCAGAACCTCTTTTTTTCCCTTAGGCCTCAAATTGCTCTTACAAAATTTTTTCCAGGTTAATAAAATTGCATCAATTTTTCATAGGTGTGGAAAGGACCCACTACCCCATTTTTCCAAGGAAAAATGAGACAGATGTGTGGTCAGTTTTGGGGTTTTTTTTTTCCGTTTTGCCAAAAAACCTGATCTAATTCCAAATTCCTAGGAACGTTCTTTGTTAAATTTTCCTGCCTCCCAGAGTACCAAGTTAGTGTGAAAGGTAAAATATATCTGGACACGGATAATCTTTACACTTTAGGATATCTGTTCAGGTATCTGTTACCAAATTCTAATACTTAGCAGTTTCTACAGCAATAGTCCTTCATATATCATAAATAAGAAAAATTCTCACTTAAATGCCGCAGACAGTGTCTTGTTCTTCCTAACAAAGGTGATCCTTACTAGGCCATCCCATTCCTGAAACAGAAAATGGATCATTTGTTATAAAATATCAAACCTTGCCTATGTCTTCTAGGTATTGTCTTTTAATATATAAAACTGAAAACCTTCTGGAGTTCTGTATTTTGATCTAGCTGACATGTGTAAAAAAGTAAGATATGTACTTGATTTTTGCACTTTTGTGCACTTCACTGAATATTTTATCCTCAATTTTAAAAATCAAAAAAAAAATTATTCCACATCTGAATAAAGAATGTGACATTTATTAAAATCAAAGTACCATTTTCAAAAAACATGATTCCAAATAGGATTTAGAATATAGCCTATGCAACATCCCTAAACGACCCAGAAGAGGTAACTAACTAGTCCATTTACCACTGGTTACTGACCACACAAGAAATCATGTTTTCATCCAAGCCGACCGCAGTATGGTTTTACATCCAGTGATCTAACTACTTAATTGCAGAAACATGAATTTTGATTAAAAACTGCTACCCAGAAGATTACTCAAATCCAACTATTTTTATTTTATCTTGTTTTCTATCTTGTTTATTCAAATTTTTATTTGAATAAGTCAAGTAGGTACAGGTTTTCCATAGTTATACTCTTTAGTATGCAATTATGCACTGGCATTCTATTTTTTTTTTTTTTTTTTGAAAGACAGAGAACGTGCAGGAGAGGGGCAGCAGAGAGACAGGGAGAGAGAATCCCAAGCAGGCTCCAAGTTGTCAATGCAGAGCCTAGCATGAGGCTCAATCCCATGAACCATGAGACCATGACCTGATCCGAGATCAAGAGCCAGGGGCTTAACTGAGCCACCAGGCAGGCACCCCTGCAATAGCATTCTAATCTGCACTTTTTGCAAACATTTTCCATGCTTTTTTGTGCTTTTCACAATGATCTTACATCCAATTATTCCATCTACTCAATTACACAGATGTCATAATTAGCATTTTCCTGCTTGGACATTTAGGTTGACTCAATATTTTCTGCTTCTAGAGACACACATCTCCCAGCTTGGTCTTTTTTCCGACTTCATTGAATGACCTAGTATTTTAATCTCACCTGAAAATTGATAGGTGGTGGTGGATTCTTGGGTTCTATTCTTACGACACTGGATTCCACCTTTGGTGGTGGCCTGAAATTGTTCTTTCCAACCTATTAATCAGAAAATAAGGAATCCTCTCAAAAACTGCTTGGTTTTTTTTTGTTTTTTTTTTTTTTTGAGAGCAAGAGAGCGCATGTGCATGCACCCACAGGAGCAAGGAAGGGGGAGAGGGAGAGGGAGAGAGGCTTAAGCAGGCTCCATTCTCAGCACGGAGCTTGATGCAGAGCTCAATCTCATGACCCTGGGACCATGACCTGAGCCGAAATCAAGAGCCAGACACTCAACCAACTGAGGCAGCCAGGCACCTCCCTCCTTTTTTTTCAAATACAGTTTTAAATTAGTGATTAAATATGCTTTCCTCACAGAAGGCACAACTAGATGCTCAAGGATGAGGTAAGCCATATTATTTCACTAACAGTCACTTACTTTCATCAGATGGTCCACACGTGCTAACAGCTGTGTATTGATTGATAGTCTGCAGTATAATTTATCTCCAGGCTTTGCAACTAGTCGGAGAGCAAATTCTCTTTGAAACATAAGTACAGCACATCTGAAGAGACAGTAGTAGAAAAGAGTAAGGAAAACTGTCACTTTTAACTGTAAACGTATCTTAACTTCAATTACTTGTCTTAGGTGGGAAATAGCAGTGCAAGATCTGTGGTTAATGAGAATTCATTCAGCTGCTGAGAAGGCACAACAGTTTCAGCTTTAGCTTTATTACCATAAAATGATCCATCTGGCTTTTCTTTTGATAATGGCTGCACCTCCAATCCTTGCGTATGTAAGCCCTCGGTGATCAGATGAGAAAGTATTTCAGATAAGCCCGAGTCCATTACCCTTGCTAAGAAAACAAAACCCAAACTAACAAAATTGGCTCAGGAGCCCAGTGGTATTTATAGGGTAGCAAACACCCTTTGGAAGGAGAGGCAGGAGAGACAGATTGTGACGTTGGCCTCCTCCGGATATAACAGGTAAGGAACGTGGACTTTTTATTCGGCAAGCAATGGGGAGGCTTTTTGGAGGCTTTTGAACTGGAGAAGAGCACCTTCAAAGCTGGGCTTTGACTTTCAAATTTTTTTGACAATGAATCAGACCAGGAAATACCTTTGACATTGCAGGCCACGCCACAACTATCTGTATTATATGTGTTTTTATGTAACTCAAGCAAAAGTTTCATAAAATTATAATCACCTGGGCCACATGCAATGCATGCTCTCTGATATACTCTATTCCATGTCATTAAAAAAATGACAGTCATGACTCAAGAAATTTAAACTACTAAAGGGTTTTTGACTTGGAATTTGAAAACCCCTGTTACATATCGTGCTAGAGACCAGTTAGGAGACCACTGCAATTGTCTAGACATAAGGTAATAAAAGAAGTCTGACTTGGACTAATGGAAAGCGTATTAGAAAACAGGGAAGGGCTGCCTGGTCTCAGAAGCGGGATTTATACCACACCTCCCCCAAATAACTATGTCAACTGAATAAAAAGGAAAGAAAGACCTCCGTACAAATAGATACTTTCTACAGAACACATTCTTGATTCTCCAACAGTTTTTTAATTGAATTTCATCTTTGGCTGTGTTTCATCTTTGGCCCAAGATATGGCAGTAATTTTGGTCTTTTGTCACAAACCTGAAAAAAGGTCGGTGCAGCAACAGCTTGAAGACAAAGGGGGAAGAGATCTGTAAGAGAGTTCACGAGTTACTTCTGAGAAAGACACACCACAGAAGTATGTTTGTAGAATGTTCCCAACAATTTGGACTCATACCTGATATGGCAAATTTGCCACACAGGCATCAAAGAATGGCAAATCTGTTTTCAACACATCACCCACCAGTACTTGAAGTTTGCTGGCCAGAGGCCTAATAATAAGGAAAAAAAGCAATTAAAAAAGATAGTGTTTCACAAGATTGAAATGCACTCTAATTCTAACTTGCATACTCACGTGCCCTGAACTCTTTTGTGAAGTTCAGCTACTAGTCTTGGGTCAAGTTCACAGGCAATTACCTATGTTAAAAAACAACACAACACAAAACAAAAAACGATATTTGGGGGTAAATTATGGAGCGTAAATCTTGTTATCTCAGTCATAACTCGTACATGATTAAGAGGAATTAAATTTATTTCCCCAATTCTACCATTAATATTCCTTCATTTATACTCTACTGTTTCAAACAAAAAAACCCCCCACCATTGAGATAAGTAGACTCTACTCTGAGTGGCACCTGTTCAACGGCTCCCCTTCTTACTGGGCTCTGGTAACACAGTTCCCTCCTTGTGCCCCTTGAGGCCTCTGGATAGTAACTCTCTGGCTGTTGCTGGCCTGTGGGTATTTCACTAATGTGTACTGGTTCCCTTAACCCCACTTTGAAATTTTGGATGCATTTAATTGGAAACTGAGACACAGAAGGTACCAGCAGCAGCCAGGCAGTATCCCAATCTCAGAGACTCATGCTTCAGCTCTTCAGATCTGCTCCTCTAGCACCCAATACTCCAGCCTCCTTGCTTTGTCCCTTGGAGCCTAGAGGCGGTAGCTACTCTTCGTAATTATTATTTTTGGGTTACTTCAGTGTTTCCATTTTATTCTTTTAGTCACCTAACAACTTTGTAACTAATTCCCTCTATCAAATACCCTGTATTGAAATATCTAACATGGGTTCTATTTTCCTGACTGATATATCCCATACTTTTTTTTGTAATCCATTTTTTTAAATTGAGATATGGTTGACATATAACATTCTATTAGTTTCAGGTGTATAGCATAGCCTATATTTATATTGCACAATATGTACATATTTTGAAAAAGTCTAGTTAGCATCCATTACCACACACACAGTTAAAATTTTGTCTTGTAATGAGAACTTTTAAGATCTACTCTCTTTGGGGTACCTGGATGGTTCAGTCGATGTAGCGTCTGACTTCGGCTCAGGTCATGATCTCACTATTCATAGGTTTGAGCCCTGCATCGGACTTTGTGCTGACAGCTCAGAGCCTGGAGCCTGTTTTCGATTCTGTGTCTCCCTCTCTCTCCACCCCTCCCTCACTTGCGCTCTTGTCTCTCCCAAAAATGAATAAATGTTAAAGAAAACAATTAAGAAAAAAAAAAAAAAGATCTACTCTCTTAGCGACTTTAAAATATACATACAACAAAAGGAGTGCCTGGGTGGCTTAGTCAGTTAAGTGTCTGACTCTTGATTTCAGATCAGGTCGGGATCTCATGGTTGGTGAGTTGGAGCCCCATGCTGACCTCTGTGCTGAAGGTGCGGAGCCTGCTTGGGATTCATTCTCTCTCTCTCTCTCCCTCTCTCTGCCCCTCCCCTGTGCGCTCTCTTTCTCTCAAAATAAATAAATAAATACACAAACAAACATTATATATATATATAGGGGCACCTGAGTGACTCAGTCGGTTGAGCGTCCAAATTCAGCTCAGGTCATGATCTCACAGTTCATGATTTCAAGCCCTGCATTGGGCTCTGTGCTGACAGCTCAGGGCCTGAAGCCTGCTTCAGATTCTGTGCCTTCCTCTCTCTCTGCCCCTCCCCTGCTCACACTCAGTCTCTCTCAAAATTAAATATTAAAAACATTTAAATATATATATTATATATACATGTTATTATAGTGACCTGCTGTACATTCCATTTCTAGGACTTACTCTTTTTATACCTGGAAGTTTGTATCTTTTGACCACTTTCACTCATCTTGCCTACATCCTGCATATGTGTTTTTTAATTAATTAATTAATTTTGAGAGAGACTGAGCAAGGTAGGGGCAGAGAGAGAGGGAAAGAGAGAATCCCATGTAGGCCCCACATTATCAGTGCAGAGCCCAATGTGCGATCCCACGAACCACAAGATCATGACCTCAGTGGATATCAAGAATTGGATGCTTAACTGACTGAACTACCCAGGCGCCCGTTGCCCATATTTTTAAAGATAAAGATTTTAGCAAAGGATCAAGGGTTGCTGTTAAAATAACAGCAATTAATTAAAAATAGATTTTTATTTGTAAACCAGGTGACCTTGCCGACATAATGATTTCTGATACCAAAACACAAAATTCCCTTTTTACCTTTTTTGCCTTTTCTAGCAACTTTACAGTCATATTGCCAGTTCCAGGTCCAACTTCCAGCACCACATCAGTTGGTCTTAAGGCAGCCTGCAAGCAAGCACGACCATGTTAGCTTTACTAGCACATATGAACACATCATTTAATTTATACCTATCTTTGCTTAAAAGCATATGGTTAAGAGATCTTATTCTGACTCCACTGTTATGAGTCCTTCATGATCTATGTGCTTAACAAAATTTTCTCTTTAACGTTAGGTGCAAGTGGAAATCTATCACCTGTTGTTGTTTTTCTTTAATGTTTATTCATTTTTGAGAGACAGAGAGCACAAGCAGGGGAGGAGCAGTGAGAGAGAGAGAGAGAGAGAGAGAGAGACAGAATCCAAAGCAAGGGGGCGCCTGGGTGGCTTGGTCGGTTAAGCATCTGACTTCGGCTCAGGTCACGATGTCACGGTCCGTGGGTTCGAGCCCCGCGTCGGGCTCTGTGCTGACAGCTCAGAGTCTGGAGCCTGTTTCAGATTCTGTGTCTCCCTCTCTCTCTGCTCCTCCCCTGTTCATGCTCTGTCTCTCTCTGTCTCAAAAATAAATAAACGTTAAAAAATTAAAAAAAAAAAAAAAAAAAAAAAAAGAATCCAAACCAAGCTCCAGGCTCTGTCAGCACAGAGCCCAATGCGGGGCTCGAACCCATGAACTGTGTGATCATGACCTGAGCTGAAGTTGGATGCTTAATTGACTGAGTCACCCAGGTGCCCCTCTATCACCTGTTTTAAGTTGGGGCAGTTAGGAGTCAGAAAACAGTTAGGAATCAGAAAAGCAGGAATAGCTATTCTTTCTGGGAATGGCTTTCTGTTTGCTATCTTAGAAATGATTCCAACAGCATCTTTTCACCAACTCTGTCACTAACAGCAAGTTCAAACAAGAAAGGACTATATATGAAGAGCTTGCCTGATAATTGTAGCATGTTGTACCAGCATTTCTCAATTTTCAACTCAGTATAGTTTCGGGGATAGGAATACTTAGAAATTGTACACAAACCTGGGTGTTTGTATGTACAAAGCTGCAGTGTCCTGGGTACACACCTTTCATCAGACGCTCGAAGGAAATCCATGAGCCAAAAAGGTTAAAACATTAGGCCTTCGTTTTGCAAATGACACTAAGTCAAGATGAGATTCTCTAAATACATAATGCTCTCTCTGTAGCTCTGGGATGCTTCCTTTGTAACCGTGAAAATATCCTGTACCACATAAATTTCATGTTCTAGTACCCAATCATCCAGAATAGTAAGAGAACATCCATAACCCATACAGGAGGCACTGGATTGTACCATATAAGGTTCTCTGGGGGAAAAAAACTTCCCAAGCTGTCATTAAAACATCTTTTTAGGCACTGGAGTAAACAAAAATTGATAGACGGTGTCTAGAAAAAGTGATTAGGCATAGAGTAATAATACTAATGTGGAACTGAACAAGTCCAAATGTCTACCTATGAGGTAAATAACCTACAGAAAGAATTTGGAGGCAGGAGAAACCCAGACCTACAGAACAAAGCAAATCATGCCAAAGACAGTCTGTGAATCCTAGACAGTTCTTCGATTCATTCCACAAGTATTTACAGAACAATTGTTTTGTGACAGACATCCTCTGTGCGTTTTAGTATTCCTAAGAACAAAATCAATAAGCCCACAACTCTCATTTTCCTCTTCCACACCCACCTTATCGATAATACTGTTAACAATGAGAGGGTTTTTCAAAATATGTTGCCCAATCCCCGTGTTGAACATGAGTCCTGGAAGAAAACACGGAAGAGCCTTAATTTCCCGACGAAAAGTAGACATTAGACCGTCCTAGAGAAGAATGCAGGGTGGTTGGGGGAAGGTGTCTGCGCCAACCAGAGGCACCAAACGTCATGCTAGGAGCCTAGGTGACACCCTGTTCAAGTCCACCCCTTCTGCAGGAAAGGAAGCCAGAGGCTGCGCAAGGCCTGCGGCCGTCGATCCAAGAGCGCCGCGCCACCGGCCTCACAGTCCCGGCCCAGATCAAGGCCCGCGCCCCCGACTATGTCCTGCCCGGTGATCGGACCTGAGCATAGCCCCTTCCCGGCTGTCCCCACCTCCGGCGCTCTTCACCTCCCGGCTCTGTTTAAGTCGATCGCGGCGGCGGCCGCTCGTCCCCGGCTTGATCTTTGGCATCACCACGGGCGCGGACCTACAGGCCTTGGAGATCAGAGAGGACCCAAAGCCTGCTACCCCGCACTACACGTGGGAACTTGCTACCCCAGGAGTGCCTGCACCACTCCCCGCCACGTGGGGAATGGGGGAGGGCCCGGCCCCTGTTCGCCCTGGGCCCCGCCCCCAGAAAGGGGAACGACCTTGAGCCCAGTGGTCGCGGGGAATTGTAGTCATGAGCAGGCGGAAATCCTAAACTCGAGAAACTACAGATCCCAGAAGACACCGCGCCGCCGATTCTGGCAGTTAGGATTGGCTAGTTTAGAATCGAAGCGGGTCTCTCGCCTAACTGCGCGGAGTTGTTAAGTAAGTTTTGGGGTGGTGATCTCCCCGTTGTGGAGGAGGTTTAAATTACGCGAGGCCTTTAGGATTGTGGATGTTTCCCTCAAGCCAGGTCCTGGATCGCTGAAATCCAAAAAAGGTGTCTTTCCGTCATGCGCCTCCCTCCTGTTTCCCAGCAAATTCTGGGGTGGGAAACCTAAGATCTCGACGTAAGGAGCTTGCTCTTCGGGCGAGCGAGTTCGCCTCTTGGGTTGTGCAGAGGAGCTCCGACAATGTTAACAAAGTTGCTTTGCTTCCTTTTTGTGCCATTCATTAATTACCTAAATGTTTATCGGGCTCCAACTATTAAACTCTACTGGGTGCTGGAGATTCAAAGTTTATACAGGAAACCGCTCTTCTCAGTCTATTCTATTGGGAGCGAGAGGCAGAAAGTCCGAAACGCTGTAAATGTAGTAAGTATGGATTGAGTATTGTTGTAGTACAGTGTATCTGACTGTAGGCTCCGTGCGTACAAGATCCACATCTGTTTGGCCACGTTTTTTATTTTTTTGTGTGTACTCTATTTTCTTGATGAAACGGTTTGAATTACCAGCGCTGCCTCTTCCTTGCTAAATTAACACGTGTGCGTTCCCCAGCGTTGGCCTCTCTTTGCTGTTATTCTAATTGAGTAAAAAACTAATAACCTTAGTAGCATCTTCAACTACTTATGACATTTCACTAATGATTAATTTATTACACAGTTCTGGAGAATCTACATTATTCCAGGTACTGGGTCAACTATTAGGAATAAAAAGCGACGTGATCTCTGCTTTTAGGGAACCTTCTGTCAAGAGAGGGAGACATGCAAGTTATTACAATAATAACACCATTTAGTGTTCAATTACATGCCAGATATTTTGGGTACATTATTTCATTTAATCTTTTCAAACAAGTCTCTGGAATAGGTCTTATCATTATATCCATTTTACAGATGAGGACGCTGAAGGATAAAAATGTTTAATATCTTGGGGCACCTGGGTGGCCCGGCAATTAAGTGCCTGACTCTTGATTTTGGTAGGCTCAGGTCATGATCTCAGCGTTAATGGGATACAGCCCTGAATCCAGCTCTGCCCTGATAGTGCAGAGCCTGCTACGGATTCTCTCTCTCTGCTCCTCTCCAACTTGTTCTAACAAGCTAAAAAAAGAAAAAAAAAAAAAAAAGCTTACCTTTAAAAAAATTAATACCTTGCTCAAGTTCACACAGTAAATGACAGATGCATCTGTATTCCAAAGATTGTGTATTTGTAAAAAAAAAAAAAGGTATGATCATAGCACAGTGAGGAACATTTTCAAAATACAATATTTGAGTGGAGTCTTGAAAGACAAAAATTAGCAAGGGGAAATTTGGGAATTCAGAGGAAACCGTACTCACAAAGCGAAGATATAAACGAGTGTAAGGGAGAAAAAGAAACGTGGTATAGCTGAGGAATTAATAGGAAACGTAAATAGGGGCTTACTGCAAATGGCCGAAAATGTTACGCCAAGGAGTATTGGTAGAATCAAAGTAACCATTTTGCATTTTCTCCTCCTCTCCAGGCTGTGAGAATTGTGGGACATCACACAGTACCATAGGTAGGAGATATTCATGGGCTCCACTTTTAGCTGGGTTTTGAACCCTGCCCAGCCAGTGCTTTTGAATTTCCTCTAATCCTCTCCCATTCTCCGTAAAAGATCTTCAAACCTGAATTCTTCTCAGGCCCGCTTGCCTACCACCTCCCCAGTTCCCTTTCAGCAGAAGGCCCTGCCTTTTACTTCACAAAAGAAATGCAAGATCACCTCAAGGACATGCTCATTTTCCTGGGTTCTGCACTCTGTTCTGCACTCTGGGTATACAGCTGTGAGCAAAACAAAGCAGAGCTTACCCTCTAGTGGGGGGAAAACAGACATTCTGAAGGTGGTGATGAACATGCGGGGAAAAAAGCAAGGCAGAGGAGCTAGATAAAGATCAACAGGGTAGGTGGGAGAGGTTATTTTATATAGCATGGTGGGGCGAGACTCCCATGATGGGGATAATTTGATCAGAGACCTTCGGGCACAAATCTAAAAGTGACTCACAGTACATCTCACACTCTGGCCATTTGTGCTACAACTAACTGCAGGACAGTGAGTGAGGAAAGCTTGAAGGTAGGAGATACTGTGAAGGTAACTACAATGGTATGCTAGAAAGAAAGAGGGGTGCAGGTTTTGCTAGGAGAATTCATATGGATAGGCCAGGGAGAGCTTGAAATTTTGCGGTGGGGAGATAGCTCTACCAGTTGGAAAAAAAAAAGTGGCTTAGCATTAAACTCATGGGTGAGTCTGTGTCTTAGATGGAATCCCTCTTTTCATAGTTTAGGATTCTGCAAAAAGGAAGTCCCCTGTTTGCTTTTGCTAAAGAGTAAATAGGGTAGACCGTAAGGATGGAAAACCAAATGATAGCCAAATGCTATTTTTTTAGGCGTAAAATAGCAAGACTCTCCTAGAAGAGGCTACATCTTTTAAGCCACAGAAAACAAAGGGACGGAGGTGACTGTGCACAGTTCCCTTGCCTAGAGTCTAAATTAGTGTTTGTCTAAACATGAATCTTCGACCACCTGCATCAGAAACACTAAGGCACATGTTATGGGCTGAATTGTATCCTCCTACAATTCATATGTTAAAGCCCTAATCTCTCGTACCTCAGAATGTATGTATATTTGGAGATAGGACCTTCAAAGAGACGATCAAGCAGGAATGAGATCACTAAATTGGGCCCTAATCCAACGACTGGTATCCTTTTAAAAGGAGGACGTTTGTATACACAGATACCAGGGTCATGTGTGCACAGAGAAAAGACCTTATGGGCACACGGAGAAGGTGGCTATCTATAAGCCAAGGAGAGAGGCCTTAGGAGAAACCAACCGTGCTGACACCTTGATCTTGGATTTCTGGCTTCCAGAACTGTGAAAAATACATTTTTGTTTTTGCAGGGAGGGAGAGAGTGCAAGGGAGGAGGAGGAGAGAGGGGGACAGAGGATCTGAAGTAGTGGGTTCCACACTGATAGGCTGATGGTATCGCCTGATGTGGAGCTTGAACTCACACCACAAGATCATGACCTGAGTTGAAGTCAGACCCTCATCCGACTGAGCCACCCAGGTGCCCCTATATTTCTATTCTTTAAGCCCCCCAACTTTTCTAGTGGTATTTTCTTTAAAAATTTTTTTTTAATGTTTATTTATTTTTGAGACAGAGAGAGACAGAGCATGAACGGGGGAGGGGCAGAGAGAGAGGGAGACACAGAATCCGAAGCAGGCTCTAGGCTCTGAGCCAACAGCCCAGAGCCCGACGCGGGGCTCGAACTCACGGACTGTGAGATTGTGACCTGAGCTGAAGTCGGATGCTCAACCGACTGAGCCACCCAGGCGCCCCTCTAGTGGTATTTTCTATGGCAGCCCAAGCAAACTAATATAGCACATAATGAAAATTTACATTTCCAAGCCCCACCTTGAACATTCTGGATCAGAATAGGATTGGGCCCTGGCAAATGCATTTTTTTTTTTTCAACGTTTATTTATTTTTGGGACAGAGAGAGACAGAGCATGAACGGGGGAGGGGCAGAGAGAGAGGGAGACACAGAATCGGAAACAGGCTCCAGGCTCTGAGCCATCAGCCCAGAGCCCGACGTGGGGCTCGAACTCACGGACCGCGAGATCGTGACCTGGCTGAAGTCGGACGCTTAACCGACTGCGCCACCCAGGCGCCCCGCAAATGCATTTTTAACAAACCCTCCAGGAAAGTCTGATGTACACCAAAGGTAAGCTTTCTGCAATAAAATAAAGTATGTTGAGGAATTTCTACAGAAATGAAAGAGAATGGGGAGGGCTACCATCATAAGCACAGGGGTCCCCTTATTACATAATTACATAAATAAAATGGCCATATGACATCATCTTTTTTTTTTTCTGTTAGTTTCAAGATGGCATTCAGAAGTGAGACAAAATGGGATGCACCATGGATCCATGAATCCTAGGAAGTTGTGTGACACTGGGTTATGAGCTGCATTAAAGAAATGAGAATTGGAAATTTATGCTGGAATGTATTTGAGTTATCTTTGCAGCCACGAATGGCTTTGAATTATATAATCTTATGCTTTTCTGGTTCATGTTTATCTCCATTGTTAATTAAAAATATTTATTTTTCAATTTGGAATTGCACAATGGATTCATTGCCATTTTTATTTTATTTTGTTTTTGATATAATGTGTCATAACTGGAAAAAGAATTATAATCGAGGCACCTGGGTGGCTCAATTAGTTGAGCGTCCAACCTCATCTCAGGTCATGATCTCGTGGTTTGTGAGTTCGAGTCCCACATCTGGCTCTGTGCTAACAGCTCAGCACAGATTCTGTGTCTCCCTCTCTGCCCCTCCCCTGCTTGTGCTGTGTCTCTGTCTCTCAAAAATAAATTTAAAAATGTTGAAAAAGAATTATAATCACAGTTGCTTTGGTAGAAGAGGCTTACTTAAATTTACCAGCATGCATGAAATGATAACATTTTAAATGTGCCAGGGAATACAATAAGGAATAACAATAAAATGTAAGCATTTCCCTGTGTAAAATATATTTCCTTATAGACTATTAATGTATTGAAAAGTCATAAGAGCGCCTGGGTGGCTCAGTCAGTTAAGCAGCCTACTTTGATTCAGGTCATGATCTTGCAGTTCTTGAGTTTCAGACCCACTTTGGGCTCTGTGCAGACAGTTTGGAGCCTGGAGATTCTATCTCTTTCTTTCTGTGCTCCTCCCCCACTTGCAATCTGTCTTTCTCAAAAATAAAATACATTAAAAAAAAATAAAAAAAGAGAAAAGTAAAAACATTAAGAATGTTTGAATTTCACACTTTTAACACATTCATTAACATCTACTGTGTTCTTATGAAAAAGGAGTATAATTCGCTTGGACAGAAAACAAATTGAAATCTAATAATATCAATTGTTCAATTTGATTAGAACAATGAACGTTATTATTATTGTGCCAATATTCAAATCTCAATGGTAAATAAAATACTACCTTACAAAGCTGGACAATTTCAAAAAAGTACCTAGTGTCTTAATTTCTACTAGGCTGTTTAAATCTTAACAGAAAAGTATAATGAAATTTGGCTGAAAGAAGTTAATATACCTTGAATATTATGGGCAAGATTCTTCTATAAACATACTCTTAACTTTTTTTCAGATCATTATAAATGCTATCTTAAATTAAGGAAGGTAATTAAGAAACACAATTATGGTCTCTGTTTATTATCAGCAGGAGTCTAAACATTGTCACTGAATATCTAATATCTAATAATTGTTTCTCCCCAAAGTGTCTGTCAGATAAATTTTTTCATATCATCCCCTTAAAATAGTATGTATCGTGTTACAAAATGAAATTTTTTGAAGTTTTACAAATATAACAAAAATAAATTATTATCATACTAAGAATTCTACTTGTGAATTATAATAGAGCCTGTTATATATTTTATTTTAAGATCTACAGTTATATATTTTTATATTCTGTTTTATGGATTTTGAAGTGCTTTTCACACAATTTAATTTTCAGTGAAACCCTGTGAAGTTTGTTAGGGCAAGCATGATTACCCTATTTTACATAGGAAGAAACTGAGTCTCACTAAGATTAAAGGTACTTGCTTGGGGTCCTTCAGGTAGTAAGCAGCAGAGGAGGAAGTGGAAGCCTGTGCCCATCCCACAACAGGACACCTGCCTGCATCTGTGAGCTCTGTCGGTCTGTAGTTTCAGCTGAATGTGAACATTCGGGTCAATTGCTCTCATCACTTGTGGGAAAGCAGGGAAGTAAAGCATACTGAGTCATTCTAAATCCAATTTTCCTTTTTAAAAAAATTTTTTTTAAACGTTTATTCATTTTTGAGAGAGCGCAAACAGGAGAGATGCATAGAGATAGGTAGACAAAGAATCCAAAGCCGGCTCCAGGCTCTGAGCTGTCAGCACAGAGCCTGACACAGGGCTTGAACTCACGAACCATGAGATCATGACCTGAGCCAAAGTCAGACACTTAACTGACTGAGCCACCCAGGCGCCCGAATGCAATTTTACTTTTTAATAACAATCTAATATACTTTTACATTTTTATAATTTTGTACTTTTATAGTTTTACTTCAACAATCTAAATCAATTTTACTTTTTAATAACAATTTGATCTAAGATTCATGATAAACAAAATACATTGTAAACAACATAACAAAATACATTGTAAAGAAGATAACAAAACCAAAAATTTAAATTGGAAAAATCTTGGAAAATACAGAAACTAGGAAGAAGATGAAAAATTTACCTATAATCTCTCCATGCTAGGATAATCTCTGAACATTTTGACATTCCCTGCTTTCTTCTGTTGTTTTAGCAACACGTAACATAATTGAAGTCATACAGTTTACTGTTATTTTTTGATAAAATACAGTAACATGAAAAGCACTTTCCCAGGTTGTACAGTATTGATCACCAGTATCCAAAGCTGCTGAGGAAGATTTCCTCTTGTGAATGTGTAAGAGTTTACCAAATCATTCTCATACCATTGTTGTAAAAGAAGAGTCATGCACACTTTAGTGCATATGTGAAAAATATTTTCTGTCTTTTGATAATTTCCCTATTACAGATTTCCACGAATGGAATTATTTTGTCAAACTGTATGGACATTTAAATCTCTGGGTATATATTAACAAATTACTTTCTTCTTCTTATTATTTATTTGAGATAGAGTGGGTGTGAGCAGGAGAGAGGGACAGAGGAAGAGAGAGAATCTTAACCAGGCTCCATGCTCTGTCTGCATGGAGCCCAATGCGGGGTTCGATCCCACAACCCTGGGATATGACCTGAGCCAAAATCAAGAGTCAGACAGTCTTGGGGTGCCTGGGTGGCTAAGTTAGTTGAGCACCCGCCTCTTGATTTCGGTTCAGGCCATGATCTCATGGTTTGTGAGTTCAAGCCTCGCATCAGGCTCTGAGCTGACAGCATGGAGCCTGCTTGCGATTCTCTCTCCCTCTCCTCTCCCCACCCCGACATGTGTGCTCGCTCTCTCTCAATAAATAAATTAAAAAAAAAATAAATAAATAAACATTAAAAAAAAGAGTTAGACGCTCAACTGAGTCACTTAAGGGCCCCAACAAATTATTTTCTAAAACAATTGAATCAATTTTTGTTCTTACCAGTAGGAAAAAAATGCCCATTTCACTGTAAAAAGAACTATAGGTAGAAGATGTTCTTACATTTCCTTTTCCAAACTAGAAATTTATTTATTATTTTTCTTTTTTTAATTTTATTTAGATCCAAGTTAGTTAATATATAGTGTAATAATGGTTTCAGGAGTAGAATTTAGTGATTCATGACTTACCTGTAACACCCAAAGCTCATCCCAACAAGTGACTTTAACGCCCATCACCCATTTATCCCATCCCCCCCAACACCCCTCCAGCAACCTCAGTTTGTTCTCTATAGTTAAGAATCTCTTATGGTTTGCCTCCATCTCTGTCTTTATCTTATTTTATTTTTCCTTCCCTTCCCCTGGATGTTCATCTGTTTTGTTTCTTAAATTTCACATGTGAGTGAAATCATATGATATTTGTGACTTATTTCACTTAGCATAATACATTCTAGTTCCATCCACATTGTTGCAAATGGCAAGATTTCATTTTTTGATCGTCAAATAATATATATATACACATATTTATATATATTCTGTGTCTCCCTCTCTGCCCCTCCCCCACTCTTACTATCTCTGTCTTTCTCAAAATAAATAAACTTAAAAAAATTAAGAAAAAGACATTTATATTGTTTCAAGTTTTTAAAAACTCATAAAACTGAATCTGCTACAAATATTAATATTATTACCAAGGGCAGATCAATTAGTTTCCCCAAGACTTATTTTCCTAACCTGGTTAGCATTGATGAGTTTTTTGATAAGCATGTAATGAGAGCTATCTTATAATAACAGAGTTGCCCAAGACCTAATTTTACACAAGTTGCATTATTAGCGCAAATGTAGCACACTGGAAAGCCTATGACTTGGAACATGTGTTAGTTTTCTTTTTTCTTTTAAATTTTTATTTATTTTTTAATGTTTATTTATTTTTGAGAGAGAGAGAGAGAGAGAGAGACCATGAGCAGGGAAGAGGCAGAGAGAGAGGGAGACAGAATCTGAAGCAGGCTCCAGGCTCCGAGCTGTCAACACAGAGCCTGATATGGGACTGGAACTCACAAACCGTGAGATCATGTCCTGGGCTGAAGTAGGCCGATTAACCGACTGAGCCACTCAGGCGCCTCATTTTTTTTTTTTTTTTTTTAATTTTTAACGTTTATTTATTTTTGAATTTTTTTTTTAAGGTTTATTTGAGAGACAGAGTATGAGCAGGTGAGGGGCAGAGAGAGAGGGAGACCCAGAATCCGAAGCAGGCTCCAGGCTTCAAGCTGTCAGCACAGAGCCTGACATGGGGCTCACACCCACGAACTGTGAGATCGTGACCTGAGCCGAAGGTGGACACTTAACCAATTGAGCCACCCAGCTGCCCCATTTTTAAAAATTTTTAATGTTTTTTTATTTTTGAGAGACAGAGACAAAGTGTGAGCGGGGGAGGGGCAGAGAGCGAGGGAGACACAGAATCTGAAGCAGGTTCCAGGCTCTGAGCAGTCAGTGCAGGGCCCAATGTGGGGCTCCAGCTCAGGAGCCTAGCTGTGAGATCACGACATGAGCCAAAAGTCAGGGGCTTAACTACTTATCTGACTGAGACACCCAGGCGCCCTCATGTGGTAGTTTTCTATTGCTGCTGTAAAAAATTGCCACAAACTAGTTTAAAACAACACAAATTCATTATGTTAGAATTCTGAAGGTCACAAGTCTGAAATCCTCTGCAGGACTGAGTTTCTTCCACAGGCTGCAAGGGAGAATCTGTTTCTTTGACTTTTCCAGCTTCTCTAGACTGCCTGTATTCCTTTACTCATGGCTTCATATCACTCCCAACTCTGTTTCCATGGTCACATCTCTCCCTGACACTCCTCCCTCCCTCTTATAAAGCACCATTATGACTACATTAGGACCACAGGATAATGCAAAATAATCTTTCCATCTCAAGATTCTTAATTTAGCCATATCTGCAAAGTACCTTTTGCCATGAAAACTAATATATGCACAAGTTTTGGGTTATTAAGATGTGGATATCCTTTTATCCTACAAACTATAACGCATACATCTAAATTTGATTCTGGGTTCCTCCAGAATTTGAACCTAGACAAATGACAAATTCCCATCATCTAATCTGTAAAATAAGGAAAAGAATACACTCCATATAGGATAGGATGAAAATCAATAAAATAAATTATGTGAAATGTCTACAGTTCAATGTCAAACACTTAAAAGACACTTAGAACTGGCTCATAGGAAATATTTGGTAGTAGTTAGTTATAATTATTGATGTAAAATGAGTTGCATTGTTGTTACACTTATTTGCATCTTGGAAACTACTTGAGATTGAGAGGTGAGTAAGCCAGTGTTTCTTTAATTTAGCATTTGCTTCCTCAACTTTCTTCTTTCTCTTCAGTTCTCAGGTATTTAGGGGGGAAAACACTGAATTTATATTTATGTTTCAAATATATTCTGAACAGACCCAATGATGATTTAATTATTTGTTTGCCCTTTCCTCTAAAGAATCTGAGAATATAAGGACATAGCAATGAAATGCAGTAATATGAGGTTATTTATCTAGGTGTACATATTTCTCTTGTACACAGTATGTGAGTAGGTTTTACATTCATAACAGCTGAAGCTAGGACTTCCCAAGTGCATTTTATTGGGAGTCCGGGAGTTGTAGGCAAAATTTGTATGTGTGCATTTTTCTAAGTTATACCTTTTATTAAATTTCCAAAGGATCCATTATCCCATTTCATATATATATATGTATAATTTTTAAAAATTTTTAAAAATGTTTATTTTTGAGAGAAGGCGTGATTAGGGGAAGGGCTGGTGGGGTGGGGGGGGAGGGGGCTCTATGGTGACAGCAGACAGCCCAATGCAGGACTCGAACTCACAAACTTCAAGATGATGACCTGAAGTCAAATGGTTATCTGACCGAGCTGTCCAGGCTCCCCAGAAAAGATCTATTCTTCTAAAGCAATTTCTTCATTTTAATTCAAATTAGGTTTCATATGTATATTTATACACATACACACACATATTTATTGCATATTCCTAATAAACTTGTTACTCATTGTGTGATCTTTGGACCAGTAGCATTGGCATTAACTGAAAACTCATTAGAAATGAAGACTCACCTCAAACCAACTGGATCAGGATCTGTATTTTAACAAGATCCATGTGATTCTATGCACATTTAAAACTTGACAAGTATTACCTTAAGTAAAATCAGCAGATACAATCAAGCAAAACAAATAAATAAATGAAACATGTCCACATTACCATTCAACTAGTGACAAACCTTGTTAACATTTTGGCATATATTTATTTATTTCATTTTTGGCCCCATATAAAAATGGGGCTGTACTTAACCTAATTTTTTGTAAACCACTCTTTTCCCAATGCATTGTGAATGTGTTAGCATGCAACAAAAACATGGCAACATAATTTATATTGGCCAATTTGTAATTTATTATATATGCATGTATCATGATTAGGCATTCCTTTCTTGGTGGTTATTTAGATAATACTGTATTTTTTTTTAATTTTTTTTTCAACGTTTATTTATTTTTTGGGACAGAGAGAGACAGAGCACGAACAGGGGAGGGGCAGAGAGAGAGGGAGACACAGAATCGGAAACAGGCTCCAGGCTCTGAGCCATCAGCCCAGAGCCCGACGCGGGGCTCGAACTCACGGACCGCGAGATCGTGACCTGGCTGAAGTCGGACGCTTAACCGACTGCGCCACCCAGGCGCCCCTATAATACTGTATTTTTACTTTAAAAACAGCCCTAATGTGAACATCCTTGTAATGTAGGTCTTATGATTGATTCAAATCCTAACAGTGTCCCTTACTAGCTGTGTGACTTTAGGCAGATTACCTGACTTCTCTGTGCTTCAGTTTCTTCACCTATAACAGTAGCATAATAGCACCTCACAGATTGTTTTGAGGATTAAAATACACGATCATGTTGAGATTTTAGAATTGTATCTGGCATATTCTAAATGTTCAGTAAATGTTTATTATTATTATTTTTTATTATTAATGTTTATGAACCCTCAACCATGTCTTTACAACTTCTCTTTCTAAGGAAACCTTAGAGGGGGCGCCTAGGTGGCTCAAGTCTGTTGAGCCTTAGACTCTTGATTTTGGCTCACGGTCCCTGAGCTGGGAGTCTGGGATCCGGCTCTGTGCTGAACAGTGCGGAGCCTACTTGGGATTCTGTCTTCCTCTCTCTGCTCCTCCCCACTCTCTCTCTCTCTCTTTCTCTCAAAAAATAAATAAAAATGAAAACTTTAAAAAAAAGTAAAGAAAACTTAGGTCACTAGCTAGTAGCAGAGGCAGGCAGAACTACACTTTTCCTGCTATCGTTCTGGAGTAGAGCGCCCAGCAAATTTAGGACTTGAAAAAAAATATTCACGGGAGGGTTGACCAATGGGAGTAAGATTATTTTAATAACTCATTTAAGCTGAGACGGACTCGGAAAACAATGCAGTTTAGAACCGATATCCGGAACGGGGAAGGGAAAATGGTTCCGATTCAAGCAGGCTTCAATCAAACCAGGAGACAACGATTTGTCCTGGGAATTGGGCTACACGGGGTTAACGTTTCCATGGTTACAAATCCGGCTGACTTCAGGCTCCACGCTCTGTAATGCGCAAGCGCAGATAGCTGCTTTAGCCCCCCGGCGCTTTCAGTTTCGAAGGGGAAGCACCTCCCTCCTCTTGTGCAGTTCTCCTATCGCCTTCTCACTTTGCCAATTCCACGCGTTCCGGGTGTCTGTGACGCAGTATTCCCGCGTCCGCGTCGTTTGGAGCCGCGACGCTGAACATGGCGCGTTCCTAGAAGCCGCTTTCGGCATCAGTAGGCGGCGGCGTGTGGACTGGAAGCGTGAGGCGCGGGACCAACCGACTTCGCTTCGTGTTGGGGACTGGAAGCGGGAGAGCCGGGGTATTCCGGACCGAACCAAACGGTGAGGCCTGAGAGCTACAGAGCGCGCGAGTGGAAGGGAGGAGTGGGCTGGGCAGCGGAGACGGGAGAGGCGAGGGAAGAACGTTGGGCTAGTCGGAGAGGAGAGAGAGCAGAAACGCGGCGAGAGCGGCCTGCAGGCTTGGCTCTCTGCGTAACCCTAGGAACTACTTGGAGCTGGGGCCTGGCCGAGTCAGCCCTGGGAGGGGGAGGCTTGGTCGAGGAGGAATGGGGGTGCAGGAAGACGGGCTGGGTGCCAAGATGAGGAGAGCATAGGGTGCCCATTGTGGCTGCGGTTGCGGGCCAGGGTGGTGTATTTGCCCTTGGGGCATAGGTGATGCCCATTTTGAGAGAACGTGGTCAGTTTTAGTAGAAAGCCACTGTATATTGTTATTGCACACAGTACATTGCTGCTAATAGCAATGCTGTGAACGCTCTAATTAAACATTAGACCCTTGCCTTTAATGAACAGGTGCAGGAAGTTAACACATTTTCCGAGGAGCCGCTTGCTGAGGTATGGCCGCCAATGCTCAAGCTCAGCGACTTCTGCAGCTTTATATTGAGGGTATTTGTGATTCAGCAAAACTATTTTGAGGCCCATTGCATTTGTCATTCTTTTTTATTCTGTTGTTACATAGTGGTGAATGAGGGAAGTATTATTAGGTGAAAGTGATTTGAGTAAATTAGGTAGGAGTGGTAAATTGCCTGCAGGTGCCAAGATTGCAATAGACATACCTTCTCCCCACCCCAGTGTAAGCGAGCTCGTTTGTAGTGCTATAGTGCTTTTGAGAATTGGTTATTCTTCAGTATAGGGTAAGAAAGAGCAGTTTACAGCCCTAATTATTTCTTTCTTTCTTTTCTTTCTTTCTTTCTTTCTTTCTTTCTTTCTTTCTTTCTTTCTTTCTTTCTTTCTTTCTTTCTTTCTTTTTTTGGTGTGTGTGTTGGTTAGAGAGTTCATGCCTCCGTTTTAACGTTATTTTAAACTTCTCTTTTCAGTATAGAGGCTTCAGGTTAAGGGTAGAGCGACTGTAAGGCTTCCATTGCATGACACCTTTTTTTCTATCTTGCATCACTGAAGATTGCTATGAAATTAGAATGAAAATCCTTGTTGGTTGTGATACGATTGTGGAATTTTTTCCCTCCTGTAACCTAGTACAGGGAATAGTAGAAACAGTTTAATTAGAGCTATGGTTTGTGGCCATATATTATAGCCCTAGGTCAGCTGGGCTGTCTCTGTCCTAGTTACGCTTCCCAAAGCAAAAGAAAATCCTCATTACAGATGAATTTAGTTGTGGTAATAGGATTGGAGGTTCTAAACAAATGCATGAAAATTATTTGGTAATTAGTATAAAAATCTTTAAATTTTATGACATTGAATGATAGCATTCAGAATCCAGAATGCAAAAGAACCCTTGTAGGCATGTGGCAGTTAGAATATACAGACTTGTCTAGAGCTAAATGTTTTTCTAGAAATAAAAATATTCATGTTTTGAGAAAGATAACATGGTTAGATGGATTTTAACCATTGTGTTGTGTGTATGTGCATATATGTGTGCATGGTGTGTATTTATATTATTCTTGTTGAAGTATCGTTGACATACAGTGTTACATTAGTTCATGTGGTGTTCTGATCAGTTCATGCTGATTCAACAATTCTATACCTTATGCTGTGCTCCCCATGATAAGTGTCGTTACTGTCACTATACAGTGTTGGTACAGTATTATTGATTATATTTCCTGCAATGTACTTTTCAACTCTGTGACTTACTTTTATAACTGGGAATTTGTACCTCTTAATCCCCTTCCCCATTTTCTGTGCATTGGTATTTTAATCTTGCTTCTCCTAATACGGTGTTACTGATTCCAGTATTATTCATTTCTGTGCTAATCCTATCTGTACCAAATGATGACTATCATCAAGTTAATTTCAGAGTGTTTTAGGGAATGGCAAGACATACTTAGTGCAGGTGTGAGTCTGGAACATCTTTGTTTTTGTTTTGTAAATATCAGGCTGATTACAGATAAGCCCACAATTATAAGCTTTGTAGAGCTTGAGTTGGATCAGTGTTCTGCACCGTTCCTACTCTGAGTATGATGTATGGCATCACGTCAGTGTTTGCTCAGAATGCCCAAGCTTAAGCTTAACCCTAAACCTAATAAATCAGAACCTGGATCTTAACAAGCTTTCCAGATGATAGGAATTTATGTTAAAACTTGAGACACCCTACTTTGGTTGGGAAGAGTTGGAAGACTGAGGTCATGGGTAAAGCTATGTAAAATTAGAGCATTTATTTTGATCTGAGGTAATCCTTTGCTGCTTATCGAGTCTGATTCATCTGGTTGAAGAAACAGACATGGCAGTGGTAAGTAACTTGCCTGATGTTCATAATCCGGGTTCAGACTTATTCGAACGCTTTTCTTTTGCTATTTATTGCCATTTTAAAATGGAACTAAAGCTTTCGTGAATGAGAGCTAGGAATCCATTCCACAACAAACATTTACTGAGTGATGGGCAAGCAGTCCAATAATTCTGTGTTTCTCTAGAAACTGCTGTTTCCTATGGTGGTTATGAACCCACCACATTCCCTCCTTATTCTTTCCTGGATAATGTCACTTCTGCATGACAGAGGGGGGCGCCTGGGTGGCGCATTCGGTTACACATCTGATTTTGGCTCAGGTCATGATCTCGCGGTCTGTGAGTTGAAGCCCCACGTCGGGCTCTGTGCTGACAGCTTGGAGTCTGGAGCCTGCTCGACTCCCTCTCTCTCTGCCCTTGCCCTGCTCACACTCTGTCTCTGTCTCTCAAAAAGTGAATAAACACTAAAAAATATTTACATGACAGAGGAAACGAAATACATTGGTGGCATTGGTTACCGTTTTTTGTCCTCTTGCACTTGCAAACATGTCTACTTCTTTCTGGTCATCTCTCCTGTGCTCTGAGTTTTTTCTCCTCAGGGACAGTGTTTCCTTGGTGTCTTATGTTGTTTTTCCAGGGCTGCTGTAACAATACCACAGGCTGGGTGGCTTAAACAATGGAAAATTATTTTCTCATAGTTCTCGAAGCTGAAAGGCCAAGATCAGGGTTCCAGCAGGAGTGATTTCCTCTGAGGCTCTCTCCTTGACTTAGAGGTAACCACCTGCTTTGTGCGCTAGAATCTCTGGTATCTCTTTCTTATTAGCACACCACTTGCATTAGATTAGGGCTCCACTCTAATGACCTCATTTTAACTTAGTCACTTCTTCAAAAATCTTATCTCCAATTCTGAGGGTCCTGAGAGTGAGGGCTCCAACATGTGAATTTTGGGGGAATGCATTCAGTCCATAACATTTGGTTCGTCCTGTTTTACTTTGAATGGGCACTAACTTATTAGGATTTAAAAAAAAAAATTCCTTTAAATACACTCTCACTCTAGATTCCTCTTCAGTTTCATCTGTAATTATTTCCTTTAAGTTTCTGGAAAGGTTACCTATATTAATTTTCTCCACCTCCTTATTATTCGCTCCCCCTCCCTCCCCAATATATTGAAGTCTAGCAGTCCAAGTCCCTGAATTTGGCCACCATTGATCTCTTTGTGGTGAAATCTAATGGAATCCGTGTCATCATTTGACATGTTGACATTTCTCTTTGAAATTCTCTTATGCTTCTGTGACACTGTGGTCTCCTTATTTCCATGTATGTTGGCCAGTCTTTCCTTGGTGCAGTTTTCTGTCTTTGACCAATTCAAATTTTCCTATCACAGTGACGCACAGTCTTCTTCTCTCTTCTGTCTCTACCTGCTCTTAAATGGTCTTATCTCTGATGACTTCAACTATTGACTTTATTTTGATAACTAGCAGATCTCCGTCTCTTTAGCACAGATTACCCTGCAACTGTGACACATTATGTGGTTGTCTTAAGATATATAAAGTTCAGGTCAAAAATTAGATATATCACTCTTTCCGAAGTTGCTTCTCTGCCTCCTATGATCCATGCCTGCCAGTCAGTTGGAGATGCCCCAAGTCTTAACTCTACCCTCTAATTACCCTTATGTACCACCCTGCCCCCAATCGTTTACCAAATCTTCTACGTCTTTCATCTATTTTTCCTTGCCAGCTACTACCTTGGTTCGGATTATCGTTAGTATGTGGACTTTGGTGTAAGCATTGTAAATAATTTCTTTGAATCTGAGAATGGATATAATCCCTCTAAACCCTTTCTTGTTTTGTAGACAGATTGTAGTGTTCTTCTGCCATGCAGGCTTTCAGATTAAAATCCATACTACCAAATTTAGGAAATAAGGACCTTAATGATTTGGACCTTGCTTGCTTTTTGCTTTCATCTTCTGTTTCCTGCCTCACATGATTCTGTCATGCTGAACTATTTGCAATTCTTCAAGTGTTTGAATGTTTTTTAAAGTTGAGACATCAGTATGTTGTGTGTATTCTGCCTAGAATATACCTATCACCTTTTTGACAACACATACAACCTACTCATTTGGATAACTCCTACTCAGCTTTCATGACCCAGCACAAATGCTATCTTGTCCCCCTTTCCTGCCTCACCAAGCTTTCCCCAACCTGTTTAGGCTGAGTTAGGTCTTTCTCTTAGGTGTTTCCAAAACAGCTTTGTTGTCTTTTTTTCTCTTAAGACTGGAAAGCAAAGACTCTTTTGTTTGTTTGTTTGTTTGTGGACTAATCTAAGTTATTTATTTAAGTTATATCCTGCCATAACCAAAGGGATGGAAGATCAGTATACTGGTCATCATTTGAGGCAAGTAAGGAAGGTGCACTTAATGTCCCGTATACTTCTGGTCCATGTGCAGAGTCATGGTCCAAACCGCTGCTGTGGTCCCTGCTGGGTAGTGGTCCAGGTTCTCTTTATTCATCCTCATAGCCAGTCGGGAGTGGATTCACATGAGGGTTAAAGGATAGAGTAATCATACTCCCCTGGAGTAGGACTTGGAAAAGAACTCCCCCTGGAAAAGGACTTTGACTTGATGCGGAGTTGTGGGTAGGCGATGAACTCGGATCTCTCGAGCTCTCTGTGATCAACTTCAGGAAGATGCTCAGCATGCTCACTTTTACGTATGAGAGTGCTGTAAAGTAGTGAGTGGAGCTCTCCCTGCTGTGGGTGCTACTTGACATGGATTGCTGTAGCTGTGCCCTGGATCGTTCTAGCAACCCTGAAACCTGGGACCCAGCTGCAGTCATCATTTTTGAACTGGAGCTCAAAGACTATTTATGTTTGTATGTATGTATGTATTATGTTTAATTTTATTTTTGAGAGAGAAGGAGAGTGCATGCACACGCGGGGAGAGGCAAAGAAAGAGGGGGACAGAGGATCTGAAAGGAGCTCCGTGCTGACGGCAGAGAGCCTGATGGGGGACTTGAATTCATGAGTGGTGAGATCATGACCTGAGCCAAAGCCGGACGCTTAACTGACTGAGCCACCCAGGTGCCCGTCTCTTTTATTCATTCTTTATCTCTCAGAGTAATGCCTGGCCATTAGAAGCTGCTTCCTTGTTGAGTACCGTGAATGCAAGTTGAACTACCAGAGAGTTTACGGGAGCCAGGGTGGGTGGCTTAGTCGGCGGAGCGTCCGACGTCCGACGTCAGCTCAGGTCATGATCTCAAGGTTCGTGAGTTCGAGCGCTGTGTGGGGCTCTGTGCTGACAGCAGCCTGGAGCCTGCTTCAGAGTCTGTGTCTCTCTTTTTCTCTGCCCCTTCTCTGCTTGTGCTCGGTCTCTCTCTCTTTCAAAAATAAATATACATTGAAAAAAAACAAGAATTACCAGAGAGTTGAAACAAAGTGGGATGTTACATACTCTGGAGGTTAGTTTGAATGGGCTTGAAAAGTCAGAGATGGGTTCAGATTTGAGACTTTACATAACTGTATGCAGAGATTGGGATTTAGTAATTGAATTCATTTATTTAACAAATATTTATAACTCACTTTCCTATGTGCCAGGTGCATTTTTAGATTATGGTGATACACCTTTGAACAAAGGAAGTTCCTGGTGTCTGGACCTTAAGTTTTAATTGAGGGAGTCTGTACAATAAACACATAGATATTAGAATGTCAAATAGTAAAAAGTGTCATGCAGAGAAATTAAGAAAGATATCCAGAAAAGAGAGATTCTGCGTTGAACGTAAGAGGGTAAGATACTTTAGATTGGGTGGTCAGCAACAACCAACTTGATGAGTCAACAACTTGAGCAAAGACTGAATTGAAGTTAAAGAGCAAAACATGCAGGTACTTAGAGGCAAGAGTTTTCTAGTCAGAGGGAGCAAAATCTATAAGATAGATTTGATGTGTCTATTCCACTGAAGATGGACCCATGTTGTCTCTTTCTTACTATAGACAACTCCCAGGATAAATGCCCTTATCCTTGTCTGCTCTTATAAGCCTGTGTAGGAGTTTCTTTGGTTATAGCACCAAGTGTGCGATTGCTGGGCCAATGGATAAAACCTGTTTGGTTGTAGGATGCACACACACACACACACACACACACACGCATACACATACACATTTAGGTTTTTTAGAGATGGCAGGATTGCTCTCCAGAGTGGTTGTACCAATGTATATATACTCTTAGCAAGCATAAGGGTCTCTCTTCCACAGGCTAATGTTGAATATTTTGGGGACTTTTTAATTTTTGCCAGTCTGACTAATTTTGGCAGTCACAGTCGCATGTTCTTCCGACTGAGCCAGCCAGGTGCCCCCACCAGTCTGATTATTGTAAAGTAATATATCTGTTTTTTTAAAAATTCCTGGGGTGCCTGGGTGGCTCAGTCGGTTGAGCGTCCGACTTCAGCTCAGGTCATGATCTCACAGCTCTTGAGTTCGAGCCCCGCGTCGGGCTCTGTGCTGACAGCTCAGAGCCTGGAGCCTGCTTCTGCTTCTGTGTCTCCCTCTCTCTCTGCCCCTAACCCACTCGCATTCTGTCCCTGTCTCTGTCTCTGTCAAAAATAAATAAACATTAAAAAAAAATTTTTTTTTAAATAAAAAAAATAAAAATTCCTGATAACTAGTGAGGTAGCATCTTTTCTGGTATTTATAACCCATTTGGCTTTTTCTGTGAATTGTCTATATGCTTTGTCCAGTTTTCTTTTGTATTTCTTGTTGATTCACAAAGGTTTCCTGTATGTTCTATGTAATCTATCGTTGTTTATTCATTTAAAATATCTTATAATTTTTATTTTGTTAATATTGCCAATGATATTTTTGTTAACTCCATTAATTTTGGTTTTCAACTTTTGATGTAGTATAATTTACCAGGAAAATGAGCGATAGTTTTGATGTATTCCGGTTCTCAAGTTTAGAACTTTATAAAAAAAAATCTGTTAATTTCACTTGAGGTATCAATGGACAACACGGATCAAAAGGAAAATGTGGTAGTCCGTGGAGTATTAGGTTGGGGTAGTAGACTTCTTTCTAGTTCTAGAAATGTCACTAATGAACCTGGGACTTAAGAGAAGTCACAGTTTATCTTCTTAACCTCTTTGAGACACAATATCTTGGTCAGTAAAATAAAATGCTTAAATCAGATGTACAGTTGACCCTTGATCAAATGCCTTGAAATCTGTGGGTCTGTTTTCAGGTGTGTGTGTATTTTTTGATACATTATAGTACTATAAATGTATTTTCTTGTCCTTATCTTAATATTTTTCTTTAGCTTATTTCACTGTAAGGATATAGCATATAATATATACAATATGACATACAAAATATGTTTTATTCAACAGTTTATTGTTAAGGCTTCTCATCAGCAAACTATTAAATTTTGGGGGAGTCAAAACTTAAATGCATTGTTTGAGGATCAGCTATATTTACTATTTAGAGAACTGATATGCATAGCTCCAAGATGATAAAAAATTATTTTAATGTTTGAAAACATTATTTTAATGATAAAATGTGTCATAGTTCCGAACGGTGGAGACATTACTGGTATGAATTCCATACATGTTTTAATGAATGAATTTTTATAAATGCAGTGACTCTTTAGGCTAGACTCTCACAAGAATGAGATTCTTTTGAGACAGCATTATAGACAGTGTTGTCCTGGACCAGTAATGGGAGACTATCAATCAAAGATGTGTATATTTGGCTTTTCGGTTTTTACATTTTTTTTAAATTAAAAAAAATATTTATATATAGAGAGAGCATGAGCCGTGCAACAGGGGAGAGGGGTAGAGGAAGAGAGAGAGAATCTTAAGCAGGCTCCATGGTCACTGTGGAGCCCAATGCAGGGCCCAAAACAGGCGCGATCCCACTACCCTGGGATTATGACCTGAGCTGAAACCAAGAGTTGGAAGCTCGCTTGACTGAGCCACCCAGGCGCCCCAAAGATATGTATACTTGGAGAGGACTGATGATCCCTTAGCACTTAGTGAAAGGTTTTGACTCAACTTAAATCCAATCAGTTATAGTCTATTAAATTTGGGCTGTGCTATTCCTTTGATTCAAAGCTCAAAATCTAGCTTACTGCTTTTTCTTCCTTTGTTTTATATCATAGAAGAAACTATAAAGCCAATAACTATAATTGCTGTTTTTATATAGATTTTATTTATTTATTGTCACTTGTTTAGGATAAGCTTTTTAACTTTTCCTATTATGAAATACTCATTCATGGGGAAGTGTTGTGTACAATGAACAGGCAAGAAATTTATTGTAGTTTCTCAATGTCATTTTACTAAAAACTCCCAGTGAG
Source organism: Lynx canadensis (assembly GCF_007474595.2). NCBI lineage: Eukaryota > Metazoa > Chordata > Mammalia > Carnivora > Felidae > Lynx > Lynx canadensis. The sequence goes on from NC_044303.2 coordinate 130,112,887, forward strand.
ATGCACACATTTGGGTTTACTGGACTAGACATCTCTTACAGTTGCCTCCTGGTGCCGTTTACTGCCTTCTTCAATACTGTATGGTTTCCCCATTCATTTCCCTGTCTCCCACCACTAGACTATATTGCCTGTAAGCGCAGGAACTCTTTTGTCTTATTAGTTCATTGATACATCTCAGGTGACTAGAATTATAACCTGGAACTTGTAGGTGTTCCATAAATATTTGATGAATGAACGAATGTAGAAAAGTCTAATGATAAACTGAGTAAATATCAGGAAGTTGTATAGAGAGTACAGGATTAGAACAAAGGGTGTTAGATGTTCCCAGTGAAAGGTACTGCTGAATTTTGTTGCCCTGATATGCCCCATTCAGTAGAACAATTACTTTAGTTTTTTCTCTTCTTTCCCTTCATTCATTTAGCAAGCATACTGTTTACTCTTGTAGTATTTTTAAAAAATGTTTATTTATTTATTTTGAGGGAGAGCGCGCAAGCGGGGAAGGGACAGTGAGAGAGGGAGAGAGAAAAATAATTCCAAGCAGGCTCCATGCTCAGCACAGAGCCTCTTGGGCTCCATCCCAAGGCTCTGGGATCATGACCTGAGCCGAAATCAAGAGTTGGACCCTTAACCCACTGAGCCACCCAGGCGCCCACTTGTAATATGTTTTGTAGATACTCTTTACTGTGATGTAATCCCTGTTCTTCGAGAAGGATTATTGTGTCTGTGAACTCTTTCTGTTTGACCTTTTCTAAGTTTGCCTTCCACTCTTGGAAGTGACCATCACAGTATTGTTTTGTTCAGTTCATCAAATATTTACTGAGTATTTGCTGTATGTATCCCTTATATTGTAGTAGGTGCTAGCATATATAGATGAATCAGCAGTTTTTGCCTTTAAGCAGCTCATGATTTTGTAGATGGGATGCAAGTAAGTAAGGAATAGGTGTAGTAATAGAAGTACATGCTATGTAGAACAATGGTGTGGGAGAAGGAGTACTTTACACTCCAGTGTAGTTGTACTTTTCCAGGTGATGTTTGCTGGGAACAGCTTTGGTGATCTGTGTCATGGTCTGTTAGATACCACTAAAAAAAAACCCCAAAAAACCTGAAAGTAGAATCATGTCATGAACCTTTCTACCTATCACCGACCTGTAACGAAGATCAACTCATGAGGTCAGTCTTTTTTTTTTTTTTTTTTTTTTTTTTTTTTTTTTTTTTTTTTTTTTTTTTTTTTTTACTTCCACCTAACTGCCCTTCTGAATATGTTGTTAGCAAGATCTAGGAGCTTGGTTCAACTCGTATTTAACTACTTTTTTTTTTCGTTTAGCAAGCTATTTTCTTCTAATTTAAGACTTTGGTTTCTCAAAATAATAAAGTGTCTCTAAGTTTTCTAATATAACTTTTCTGTTTGTATCATCTTTGAATTTTTCCCTGGTCTTCACAGAAATTCATTTCTTTCTTGGCTTTTTCTAGTTTGCTTTTTACTCCAGCAGTTTTCTAATGTTTCCTATCCCTAATTCTCCAAGAATGTGTTTCTCTCTCCTATAAGTTTGTAGACTGGAACTATAGATCATGATTCAACTTGCAAGAATTTAACTATCTTTAAAAAAAAAATGACATCTTTCTCTCATCTCTCTTTAGGAAGTACTCCAGTAATACATGGTAAATACTATATTGCTTATACTTTTCATCAAAAGGCTACTCTCCATTGAAGTTTTTATTTATTTGCCCGCTACTGCTTCTTTCAGGAGGAGAATTAGGGCTGTTGAGTTATTAATTCCATTTTCTCAGTGGCTTATATCTGGCCTTTATTTTCTGTCTTTCTAAATGTTTATATTTTTCTTCAGTGTGGATTCTGCAAGGGTTTTCTCACTGGCTGATTTTTGTCTCCTGCTTGTATCCCTCTGTTCTTGTTCCATAGTTTCTCAGTCACTGTTTGCTAGAACAGTAGCTTACACTATTACTTTTTCTTAAGTTCTGTCATACTTACTTTGTATAAAGCTCAGAACACATTCATGTCCTCATCGCACATTTTCTTTTGGTAGAGAGTATTTTTAATAATGCACTATTTAGCTATAGAAGTAGAGACTGTGCTGTAAGGAAGCTCTGTGGTTGTCGTGTTTTGCCTCAAGGCAAGGTTTTCATTTTCATTTGTTTGTTTATTTAGAAACAGTGTGAGTGGGGTCAGGGGAGAGGGGCAGAGGGAGAGAGAGAATCTTTTTTTTTAATTTAAAAAAATTTTAATGTTTCTTTATAAACATTAATAATTTAATGTATATAACATAATTGATTAAATTAATATTTATTTTTGAGAGAGACAGAGTGTGAACAGGGGAGGATCAGAAAGGAAGGGAGACACAGAATCTGAAGCACGCTCCAGGTTCCCAGCTGTCAGCGCAGAGCCCCATGTGGGGCTCGAACTCATGAACTGAGATAATGATCTGAGCCAAAGTCCGATACTTAACCAACTGTGCCACCCAGGCTCCCTGAGGGAGACAGTCTTAAGCAGGGTCTACGTGGATTTGACACCAGCCTCTATCCCACGATCCTGAGACCATGACCTGAGCCGAGATCAGGAGTTAGATGCTCAACTCACTGAGCCATCCTAGGGGCCCCTCATTTTCATATTTTAATTCCCTCCTTCTTGCATTCTGTTATTTATGCTCCTGTTGTGTTCTTTCCCTCAGGTTCTCTCCTCTTAGCATTCTTTGTCTTAACTTTTTGAACCCTGAAAACCCTTGTTCTATTTCCAGATGATTGTGTTGGCCAAGTGGTCACTGAGAATTCCAGTGTCTTCCTCTTCCCCTGGCCTTCCTTTAGGGGAACAGGATGCTTGGAACGTATTCTTTGGGATGTGGTATGGACTTCTTACCATCAGGTGGCCCTGCAGGTTACTTGATTTCTTTTTGTATCTTTAGGACTAGTAGATGTAGTAGTGTGTTACCTGGTAAAGAAACAAGTTGATATGGAAACTGTGACGGAGCATAATTAGAATTGAAATTAAAGACACTTGTGCTAACAAATAGAAGTTTGTTTTCCTTTTATGTGATGGGCACTTATTGTAAATGCTATGTTGTATATAATATTTATAAAAATATAATAAGCTTAAAGGAAAGGAAATAATTGTGAATTTTGGATTAGGTTCATTTTTCTTCGGCTGTTACATATTTTAAGATACTGTCTTTAGAAACACCAAATAGTAAGAATGTGAAATGCCTTGTAGAGATGACTGCAGTTAAAACTGGCATTTGAATATAAGACTCAGAGAGTTCCCTGAGAAAGGGAGATTGCCTTTTGGTAAACATTGCCATCACAAATGCAGGTAATATGGTAGCACCCTTGCTTATCTGTTCTTGCTACTGACAGACAAAGTTTTTAAGTTTTCTTTTATGAACTGTTAGGATGAGAGTGCAATTACTGACCACATTACCAACTTAAATGTGGTATACTTAATATATTGCCATGATTTCTTGGTACGTACTTGACAAGAGAAATAAATGATTTGTAGCGGTTGAGAAATAGTGCTTTTTTAAGAGTGGGGAAGAGAAATCAAGCAAATATTCCCATGGAAATTTAGAGCAGGTATAAAGGGAAAAGTCTTGATCTTTTAAAAAAGTACTTTTTCATCACTAAGATTACATTTTTACATTATAAGAATCCACATAAACGCCAGGACTACCCTAACACAGAGGTGAGAGAGTGCGCCGGGGAGGAGCAGAGAGGGGGGATGGTCAGAGGATCTGAAGTGGGCTCCGTGCTGATAGCTGGGAGCCTGATGTGGGGTTTGAACTCACGAACCGTGAGATCATGACCTGAGCTGAAGTTGGACGCCTAACTTGACTGAGCCACCCAAGCGCCCCTCTTATATATGTATTTTATATAGTATATATTATTTGGCATCATAGATATTTGTCTAATTACAAAACAGTAAAATAGAGTATTTTTTAAATGTTTATTTTTGAGAGAGAGAAAGACAAATGGGGGGGGGGCACGCAGAGATAGAGGGAGACACAGAATCCAAAGCAGGCTCCAGGCTCTGAGCTGTCAGCCCAGAGCCCAACACGGGGCTTGAACTCGGGAAACACGAAATCATGAGTTGAGCCAAAGTCCAATGCTTAACTGACTGAGCAACCCAGGTGCCCCAAGACTAAAAGAGAGTATTTGTTTTTTAAGTTTATTTATTTATTTTGAGATAGAGACCACATGAGTGGGGGAGGGACAGAGAGAGGGGGAGAGGGAGAACCCCAAGCAGTCTCCGCGCTGTTAACACAGAGCCCAGCGGGGGCATCGAACTCACAAACCGTGAGATCATGACCTGAGCTGAAACCAACAGTAGGACACTTAACCTACTGAGACCCTCAGGCACCCCTAAAAGAGAGTATTTTTAAGTCCTGACTGGTTTAGAAGGGTTTAAGCTTACTTGTAGTGTCTGTCACCAAGCAGGAATTTGTAGGTCCTTTAAAACTCTTAATTACATGAGATATTTTATCAGAGAAGAGAAAGCAGACAAATATCTTCTCTTTTCCTTGTTATGTATGTTCTGTTGCATATCTCTTATTCCAAAATAGATCAATCTTTGACAGTCTGGCATGAGGTCTTATGGGGAATGCTTTAATAGCCTTGGTGATTGTTTAAACTTGATGGTATTCGGACATATATGGAAGCATATCTAGTCAAAACCATTTCTAGGAAGTGTTATTAACATACAGTATACAAGGATGCTAAACAGCCTATAACATGTGCACAGGGAAGACTTTTCTTGTTCAAACTGAACTGACCTCTGTTGAGAAGTGTAAATGAATCCAAATGGTGCAGTATGGATTTGAATGAGGCTAGTGTCTTTGGTACCTCCTTGGTTTGTGTCAAAAATATTAGGTCCTTTTATCTGGCTTTAATTTTTTGAAATAGTGGTGTTCCCTGATCTGAATTAACATCAGTTATGGTTGTTGTTAGTGCCACCACATATTTTTCATTTATTTAGTCACTTCGTTGTTTCTTGCTGATTTGGCATTTACATAGGGCACTTAAAAGAAACAGCTTTATTAAGGTGTAATGCACAGACCATACAGTTCACCCACTGGAAGTGTATAATTCAGTTGTTTTTAGTGTATTCACAGAGTCGTGTGACTATCACTACAATCAATTTTAGGACATTTTTATCAACCCAAATAGTAACCATATCCCCATCAGCAATCGCTCCACATTTTCCCCCAATCCTCTGGCCCTAGGCAACCACTTATATGCCTTTTATCTTTATAAATTTGCTTATTTTGGGCATGTCATTAAAAGAGACACCTTGCAGTCTTTGTGACTGGCTTCTTTGACCTAGCAGGTCAAATGAATCAGGGTTCATTTGTGTCGTAGCATGTTGCAGGATTTCATTCTTATTAATTGCCAAATACTATTCTATTGGATGGAATACCACATTGAGTTGTTTTCACTTTTTGCTATTACGATATTGCTGGTCACGTTTTTGTAGTGTACAACAAATGTAGACCTAAATCTTCATTTCTTTTGGGTATATATACCTAGAGGTAGAATTTTTTTTCATATAGTATGTGTTTAACATTTTTAGACCCTGACAGACTTTTCCGAAGTGGCTGCACCATTTTACATTCTCACTAGCAAAGAATGAGTGTTCCACTTTTTCCACATCTTCACCAGTATCTTTTATTATTTTTGTTTTTAGTCATAGTAGTGGTTTTGATTTGCATTTCTCTAATGGCTAATAATTTAGGCATCTTTTCATATGCTTATTGACCATCTGTTCATCTTTGTAGAACTGTATATTCAAAACTTTTGCTTTTTTTATAATTTTTTTTTTTTTAGAACAGTTTTAGGTTTACACTAAATTGAGAGGCAGGTACATAGATTTCCAATAGACTCTGCCCACACACGTACACAATCTCCATTACCAACATTCCTCATCATAATTTTTTTTTTTTTTTAAACATCATTCACCATAATGGTGCAGTTTTTTTTTTTTTTTTTTACCAGGATGAACCTACATTGACACATCATAATCACTCAAAGCGTGTAGTTCCCTTAAGGGTTCACTCTCGGTGTTGTGCATTCAGTGTGTTTGGACAAATGTTATAATGACATCTATCCATCATTATAATATAGAGTATTTTCGCCATCTGAAAAATCTGTGATCTGCCTGTTCATCTCTCCTCCCACTCAACTGATCTTTTATATCAGTTTTGACTTTACCATAATGTTATATAGTTGAAGTCTTATAGTATGCAGCCTTCTTGGATTGGGTTCTTGCACTTAGTTATGTGTATTTAAGTTTCCTTCATATTTTTTCATGGCTTGATAATTTCTTTTTAGCACTCAATAATCTGTTGTCTGGATGTACCATAGTTTATCTGTTCACCTACTGAAGGATGTCTTTGTTGCTTCTAAGTTTTGGCAGTTAGAATAAAGCTTATGTGCAGGTTTTTGTGGACATAGTTTTCTTTTATTTTTTAATGTTTATTTTTGAGAAGGTGTGTGCGTGCGCACGTGAAGGCAAGCAAGGGAGGGGCAGAGAGAGGGAGACAGAGGATCTGGACCAGACTCCACGCTGACAGCAGAGAACCCAATGTGGGGCTTTGAACTGTGAGATCATGACCTGAGTCAAAGTGACGTTTAACCGAATGAGCCACCAAGGTGCCCCTTGTGCACAGTTTGATCTTCTTTGGGTAAATACCAAAAAGCACAATCACTGCATTGTGTAGTAAGAGTATGTTTACTTTTGTAAGAAACTGTTAAATTGTCTCCCAAGGATATTTTGCATTCTTTCCAATAGTGTCTGAGAGTTCCTATTGCTCCACATCCTTGCTTGGCATTTGGTATTATCATTGTTCTAGATTTTGACATTGTAATAGGTGTGTAGTGTTATCTTACTGTTGTTTTAATTGTCATTTCATAGGTGACATGATGTGTATCTTATTGTTTCAGTTTGCATTTCCCAGGTGACACATGATGAACATCTTTTCATATGCTTATTTGCTATCTGTTTATCTTCTTTGGTGAAGTGTCTGTTAAGGTCTTTGTTCTCGAAATTGGATTCTTTTTTTATTGTTGAGTTTGAAGAATTCTTTGTATATTTTGGATAACAGTTTTTTTGTTGTTTTTTTTTTTGTAATCAGGTATGTCTTTTGGAAATATTTTCTCCCAGTTTCTGGCTTGTCTTCATACTCTTTTGATATTGGCTTTTGCAGAGCAGAAGTTTTTAATTTTAATGAAGTCGAGCTTCTTAGTTATTTCTTTCATGGATTATGTCTTGGGTGTTGAATCTAAAAAGACATCACTGTACTTTAGAAAACCCATTTAGATTTTCTTCTATGTTCTCTTCCAGGAGTTTTATAGTTTTGTGTTTTACGGTTAAGTCTGATGCATTTTGAGTTAATTTTTGTGAAGGGGTTTAATTAACGTCTGTCTGGATTAGTTTTTTTGAATGTGGCCATCGAGTTGTTCTGGCACCATTTGTTGAAGACACTGCCTTTGCTCCGTTGTATTGCCTTTGCTTCTTTGTTAAAGGTCAGTTGAGGGGTCTATTTCTGGGCACTCTGAGCTGTTGGGGTGATCTCTTTGTTTTTTGCTAATACCACGCTGTCTTGATTACTGTAGCATTAACACTAAGTCTTGAAGTTGGGTAGTGTCACCCTTTCACCATTTCTCTCTCTTTTGGCTCTTTCCAACTGGAAGTTGGGTCTAGAGTCTTGGTTAATTAAGGCTGATGATATTTGGTATTTTAGAGGTAAGGTTGTATACTTATTGCATCACATCAGGAGGCACTTAAGGTCAAGTTGTGCAGCTGTTGTTGATACTAAGTTTGTTCTTTTGGTTGAGCTGGTGACTGACAGATCTCTTCATTTTAAAGGTCTGTTTGTTCACTGAATTTAGCAAGTCATTGGTGGGTGGTATTTGAACATACTGGGAATATTCTGTTCTTAATTTGTCGTTCTTTCATGTAATGGTTTTAGCATCCTTTGTTGAACCATGCCTTAGTAAATTATTTCATTGAGGGAGGCTTTTTTGTTTTTGAAATTCTTCTTCAATTTTTATTGTATTTTTTTTCTAAGTCATTTCACTTACAGCTTTAATATTTAATAGTGGCGTGGAGTTATTGTTTGTGTGGCATATTTTCAAACTAAGGACAGATACAGATAATGGGACAGCCTATAGAAAATGGTTATGGCTACAGTGAAGGTCACTGCAGGCCAGGGAAATCTGTTGTTGGCAGGCAGAGGTGCTGAGTTTTCCCTTATCTAATTGTTTCTTTTAATGAAAACTAGAAAGTTTCCAACTGTAGGCACATCTGTATGTCTTTGGATTTTGGGTTTTTCCAGGATTTGGAAAGTAACTTCCAGGAATGGGCCTAGGAAGTCCATTTATAGGGTATGAGTATTTTTAGGCTCTTGGTCACTTATTTCCAGGTTATTTAGACTTAAAAGTATCAAAGACTACAACAAGTTCAGTGATGAATGAATTGAATTGACTAAATTGTAAAATAGTGAGAAGATTGAAATGCCTCCCCTTTTAATTTGCACCTTCTCTTTTCCTATTGTTCTTAGGGAAAAAGAATTTGCGTTTAGATTTTTAATAATTCTCTTCTATAGTTCAGAGCTAATACAGTACTCATAAGCACTATCTTTCTTGCTTATGAATTTGAAGTTATGTGCAGTAACGAAAATCAGAGCAGCCTCATTGTGTGCATTATGTTTTTATTTTTTTAAGTAGGCTTTGCACCCATTGTGGAGCCCAGTGTGGGGCTTGAACTCCAGACCTGAGCTGAAATCAAGAGTTGGACGCTTAGTTGACTGAGTCATCCAGCCACTCCGTATTGTGTACGTTATTAATTAGGAAACCGAGGCATCCATTCTTTTAATACGGTTAGAAGATTTCTTTCACTCTGTATGGATATCTGTACAGCAGAGACACACCTGTGCTTCCACTGTGAGGGAGGGACTTGCTTCCCGGGCTTTCAGGCTTATCTGGTGATGGTCTCCAGGAAGATTCTTTCAAGTTCTTGGAGACATGCCTTTAGCTCTTCCCACAACGTAGTATTTGTCTCTCCCTATTCCTTCCACCTGCCTCCCTCCCTCCCTCCCTCCCCCCTCCCCCCTCCCTCCCCTTCTTCCCTTTTCATCTTTTGCTATTTACTGTCAAGTCTTCAGATTTTTATTTTATTTTTTTTTTTAATGGAGATGAGCTGTGTGTCTGGATCATTACCAGGTGGTAGTAACAGTAGCAACCCTATTAATTTCTGTATTCTAATTCCAAAAAAGGGTATTGAAGTGTAGTTTGCTGGGTGTACCACCCTCTAACCTGACCACCAGTCATCAGTGGTCATCTTTTTAAAGATTTTATTTTTATGTAATCTCTGCACCCAACATGGGCTTAAACTCCACAACCCTTCGATCAAGAGTTGCATGCTCTACTGACTGAGCTGGCCAGGTGCTCTGGTAGTCACCTATCTTTTATTCAAATAAAAGTTTATTTCTGTAGTGTTATGTTTGAAGGTCTCACTACATTTTTCCCCGTTCTTTGTCACCATTGCTATCCTTTCAAGTGAATTCTACAATTGAGTACTCTGTTAATATTCCCTACATAGAAAACGTGATCCTTTTAAATTATTAGGGATTCAGGAATCTTTTTGACAGTTTCTCCAGGAACCTATTAGGTGAGAACACGATGTGTTTGTAGGTGTTCGGGAGTAGGGTGGTGTGGTGAGTCCATTTTATGTTACAGTAGGAAGAGCTTGTGTTCTAAAGACTTGGTTATCAGGCCTCACTCTGCCATATACTAGTTTGCTACCTGACCCTGGATAACTCTGTTGATAACTCTAAGTCCTTCCTCTTGTAAAACAGTGATATTAATCCACATGCCAGATTTGCTTTTATAGGCTTGTTATGGCATCTTTAAAAAAATTTAATAGGCTTTAGCATTGTGGTATTTTAAATAATCCATTATAGGTCCGTCATTCCTGAGTCATTATTTTTGATGATGCATTTAATCTGCAATTTAGGAAGTGATTGCTTTTTAAAGACTCCTTTAAAAGTTAATTAGCACTTGGTAATCTTTCTAGCAGAAGTTCTGAATGGTGGTTTCTCAGGCCTAAAAGCTTTTTGCCCATGAAATAAACCACTCATAATATTGTTTGTGTGGAGGAAATACACTGGATTCCAACTGGTATTCTAGAATCTTAGTTTTTACAGTTGAAAAATTTTTTTTATTCATTTTTGAGAGAGAGAGAGAGACAGAGGATGAGTGGGGGAGGGGCAGAGAGAGAGGGAGACACAGAATCTGAAGCAGGCTCCAGGCTCTGAGCTGTTGGCACAGAGCCGGATGTGGGGCTCAAACTCGTGAACTGCGAAATCATGACCTGAGCTGAAGTCTGACACTTAACCTACTGAGCCACCCAGGTGCCCCTTTACAGTTTGTTTTAGTGATTAGAATAGTTCTCTCTGCTTCACACCTCAGTATCTCCCAGAATTTGGGTAGAGAAAGAGACCCTTTTTGATTCTTAACCTAACAACTATTATAGTGAGTGGCACAAAATTGGTTCTCCAGAAGTATATGAACTGAGCTCTTTGTCCCAGACTCTATGGACTTCTTGGGAACAAAGTTCAAAAGCAGGGGAGGAAGGACAGAGTATATACTTCTGTTGAAGACCTGGATGGAGCAAGCTACTGGGGGGAGGTAGGGGTGGAAACTCTAGCAGCTTCCAGCAGAACAGGTGAATGGTGATGGTAAAGTGAAGCATAAAAGATAGAAGTACATAGGCTTAAGGATTGCCTTGCTCTGAAGGTCCAGACAAGTGTGAAGATGTGTATGTGTGTGTGAACACTCTGCACTGTCTTTGCTGTAGGTAAGAATTGCTCTGGAGGCTGACAGTCAGTGATTTTATTTTTCAAGTAGTAGTTCCCAAAATGCTCAAACCAGTAAGTGAAAGAACAACTGTTGAGAAACAGAATAGTTCCAGCCATAGAAAATTTGCTGAGTACAATGTAGAAACAAACAGACCTTTAGAGTGAGGATGTGTGTCAGTCACCAGCTCACCTAGGGACATGGCCTTTTTCTTTTTTGAGTTGGGTGGAGATGAGTTCTGCCAGAACCTTTTCTCTGTTATTTTTGAATTTTTTGAATTTTTATTTTTTTTTAAGTTTATTTTATTATTATTTTTTTTAACATTTATTTATTTTGAGACAGAGACAGAGCATGAACAGGGGAGGGGCAGAGAGAGAGGGAGACACAGAATCTGAAACAGGCTCCAGGCTCTGAGCTGTCAGCACAGAGCCCGACGCGGGGCTCGAACTCACGGACCGTGAGATCATGACCTGAGCCGAAGTCGGATGCCTAACCGACCGAGCCACCCAGGCGCCCCTGAATTTTTATTTTTTTTTAACGTTTATTCTTGAGAGAGAGAAAGAGAGTGTGAGTAAGCAGGGAAGGGGCAGAGAGAGAGGGAGACGCAATCTGAAGAGGCTCCAACCTCTGAGCTGTTAGCACAGAGCCTCATGTGGGGCTTGAACTCAAGAATTGTGGGATCATGACCTGGGCCTAAGTCAGATGCTTAACCAACTGAGCCACCTAGGCACCCTGTTTTTCTCTGTTATTATATTCATATATTCACATATTCTTCCAGTGACTTTGTTGGTACAGATGTAAAAGTCCAGACTTTTTTTTTTTTTTTTTTCTCCTGCAAGGTCACACATGATCTGTTCCTGTCTGCTTCTTCAACCTCATCTGGTTCCATTTTCTCCTTTTCTCATTAAGTGTCAATGGTATTGGCCTTAAGTTTGTTTCTGATCTTAAGGCCTTGTTTTCATTTGTTTTCCCTGTCTGTCTGGAGCCCTGCTTTCAGATCTTTGCCTGCCTGGGTCTCTTGTCTTTCACATCTCTTTTAAATGTCACTTAAGAGAAGCCTTCCCTGAAGACCCAATCTAAAGTAACACATTCAGAGGCACCTGGGTGGCTCAGTTGTTTGAGTGTCCGACTTTTAATATCACCTCAGGTCATGATCCCAGGGTGGTGGGATTGACCGCATTGGACTCTGTGCTGAGCGTGGAGCCTGCTTAAGATTCTTTCTCTCTCCCTCTCTCACCCACTTGTGCACGTGCACACTCTCTCTCTCACTAAAAAATAAAAATATAAAATAACACATTCATTTACGGTCGATATTTAACATGATTGTATTTTCTTCATATTACTCCTTCCTCCCTCTCTCCCTCCCTCTCTTTCTTTCACAGAAATACCTTTTTCCATTGGAATGTGTGCAGCCTGAAGTTAGGGACACTATTTTGTTTGCTGCACTATTTTATTCTCAGCACCTAGAACAGTGCCTGGTACATAGCAGGCTTTCAGCAGTTTTATTGAATAAATCCATTAATTAGCTGTCATGTGGTACAGTGTAAAGTACTCTTTTGTTCAAAATTGATCACTTACCTTTATTCACCAGATACCAATAAAGCATATGTCCTGTATCTTGTTGGGCTCCTGGTACTACAAAGTTGTCAGTTTTGTCCCTGGAGGTAGACAGTATTAGATACTGATTAAGACCATTGGCTTTGGTGTTCAAGTTCAAGCACTGCTGTTTAGTAGATTGTGGCCTTGGAAAGGTAAGGTCTCTAATCCTTTAGTTTTTTACCTAAAATATGGGGATAATTGGGGAGCCTGGGTGGCTTAGTCGGTTAAGCATCTGACTTCAGCTCAGGTCATGATCTCACGGTTCGTGGGTTCGAGCCCCGCATCGGGCTCTGTGCTGACAGCTCAGAGCTTGGAGCCTGCTTCAGATTCTGTGCCTCCCTCTCTCTCTGCTCTTTCCCTCGCTCATGCTCTGTCTCTCTCTCGCTCTTTCTCTCTCAAAAAGAAACATTAAAAAAATTAAAAGAAAATGGGGATAAAGATATCTACTACATAGATTTATTACTAGGAATAAATAAATGAATAAAGAAAGCATTTAGTACAATGCTTGGCGTATATATATATGTATATGCTCAGATATTGGTGCTTTTTTTTTTCCTTTTTTGTTTAAGTTTATTTACTTCTTTTGAGAGAGAGTGTGTGTGTGCACACAAGCAGGGGAGGGGCAGAGAAAGAGAAGGAGAGAGAATCCCAAGCAGGCTCCATGTTGTTAGTACAGAGCCCAATGCAGAGCTTGAACTCACAAACTGAAATCATGACCTGCGCTGAAACTAAGAGTTGGACACTTTAATCAGCTGAGTCACCTAGGCGCCCCAGATACTGGCTCTTTTTAAGAAAATTTTTTATTTTGAGATGCCTGTGTGGGTCCTTTGGTTGAGTGCCTGACTTTGGCTCAGGTCGTGTTCTTGCGGTTCATGAGTTCGGGTCCCATGTCGGGCTGTGTGCTGACATCTCAGAGCCTGTAGCCTGCTTCAGTTCAGATTCTGTGTCTCCCTCTCTCTCTGCCCCTGCCCTACTCATGCTCTGTCTCTGGCTCTGTCTCAAAAATAAACATTAAAAAAAAATTAAAGAAAGAAAAATGTTTATTTTAGCCAGGTGCTCTTCCATTAATTGAGGGAGAATCACTGAATTTAGTGTTTTCCATACCCTGGACAATTCCTTGTGAGAACTACAGATCAATGCTGGTCTGTTCTTCTTTTATAGGAATGTATGATCAAAACTACTGTACATTTTGACATCCACTGAGTTGCTGCAGAGCTGGATTTTCAGGTGTACCTCAGTTGTAGATGTTCAAAAGTTGTATTTCTCATACTTTGGCAGTGATAAGATTTACCTAGAGAACTTACTACTAAGGCACTCATTTTTGATCCCCAGCCCCCATTTTCAGGATGGAGGTTTGGAGAGAGAATTGAGAATTTTTATTTCTGTGAGGTGATGCTGGGATTTCTAAAGTAGGGCTTTTCAAAGTTACCCGAATACAGTAGCCACTAGCCACATGCGGCTGTTGAGTACTTGAAAGGTGGCTAGTTCAAAATACGATGTGCTTTAAGTGTAAAGTACACAGGACTTTGTAGACTTAGTATTAAGAAAAGCGTAAAATATCAAAATTAGTTTTTTCAAAATATTGAGTGTATGTTAAAATGGTAATGTTTGGGATATATCCAGTTAAATATAATAGTAAAAATAATTCCACATCTTTTCACTTCTTAATGTGGTTGCTAGAAAATGTAAAATTGCGTACATGACTTGCTTTTGTGCCTTGTATTATATTTCTCTTAGAAAAACATACTGCCCGTCTCTTGAAAATATCTTCTAAGGTCTCCATAAAGTAAATTTCTCTGAGATAGCCTGTTTTTGAAATCATACATTACCAACAAACCCTCTAAATTGAGTGAAAATCCATTCACTTGTTTTCAGGTGATAATGAACACAGAGACTTACATTGTTCAAGGAACTCCAGGTTAGGGAGGGAGGCAATATATATTTACAAGGCATCCTAGTCAGTTCTAAAATACAGACCAGAACAGACTACTAATTTAAAATTTGAGTTTACTTCCGTTGCTAATTGGTAGTATTTTGTGTTCCACTTATCGTATCCTAGCCCTGCTTTACTCACACAGGCTTTAAAATTGTTGGTTTTCCTGGGGCGCCTGGGTGGCTCAGTCGGTGGAGCATCCAACTTCAGCTCAGGTCATGATCTCAGTCTGTGAGTTTGAGCCCCAAGTCAGGCCCTGTGCTGACAGCCCTGAGCCTCAAGCCTGCTTCAGATTCTGTGTCTGTCTGTCTCTCTCTCTCTCTCTCTCTCTCTCTCTCTCTCTCTCTCTCTGCCCCTCCCCCACTCATGCTCTGTCTCAGTCTCTCTCTCTCTCTGTCAAAAATAAACATTAAAAAAAATTTAAAAAATTGTAAGTTTTCCTTGAAAAGTTTAATATTTTGTGCCATTTCTTGTTGAGTCAGCATTTGGATCCTCCTTTTCGTTAGTCTTTGCAGTTTAATTACAACTCTTAGGAATTGGTTGCTTTGGCTGTATTTATGGGTTAATGACCTTCATACTTTTACTATCTGGAACAGTCTTCAGTTTTAGATAGAATTACAATCACAAGGCTGATTCTCAGTCACTTTTGCTTTGAGATTTATTTTCTGTTTTTAGCTTTCAATTTTAATCTTACATGCTTCATATAAGCATTTTGTGCACGATTATACGTACTTGGGTCAGTATACAATTGTACACTGTTTCGGGGGTGATTAGAAACAATGCGTAGAAAACTATCAATAAATTGCTAAATGTATTTTTGGAATGGCTTCAGATATTTGGTATAGGATTAGATGATCCAGTCCTTAAGGTTTATATTTTTATATTATATTTTATGTTTATTGATTTAGTTCATTTTTTCCCCACAGTATTTCTTGAATAGACCTTTGTCTTTTAAATTTTAGAAAATACTTTGAACACGTGTTATTGATGGAATATAAGATGATGTTATGAGGTACTTAGCAATAAGTCAAAGAATAAATTTCTTTTTCCTTTTTCTTCCTTTGGTCTTAGTAGGGATAAAGTGGTAAATTCTTATAACACTTAATATTCTTCTTTTAAAAACTAGGAAGGTATTATACTTGGCCTTAGGCAGACCATGATATTTAATCAGAATTTAGTTCTTTGGTTTTTGTGCGTGGGTTTCTTATTTGCAGTTTACTATTACCTTCTACTAATGGGACATTGAAGACAGTTTCCATCAGAAATAAGTTGATTTAACCAGAAGTTAGTTGAATTACCAAAATTCTAAGTTAGAAATCCAGCAGAAACATGCGAGGGTAGGTGAATGAAGTACAGGAATAATTCAGATCTTTGAACCTTTTTCTCCACTTACGTTACTGTTGATTTTTTATGTATAATGTTGATTCACATATGTTAACTTATCTTTACCAGGTGTCCATGGATCTCAATAGTGCCAGCACTGTTGTTCTTCAGGTCTTAACACAGGCCACCAGTCAGGATACTGCTGTATTAAAACCAGCAGAGGAGCAATTGAAACAGTGGGAGACACAGCCAGGTTTCTATTCAGTGTTATTGGTAAGTTGTAAAATAGTTGATTACTATTTTTAATAAAACGAGACACCATTCATTTAATTGTTCTCAGAATCTACTTGTACTGGTGGTTTACTTTAGTGAAACTGATCCAGATGTTTGCCTGTCATTGCCACTGCCATTTATTAATTCAGGGCATGGCACTTGAGAGTGTTGAAATGTTTGTTGATTGTTGAATAGATAACTGAACAGGGTATTGGTAATGTCTTCTCAGAAGGCAGGACACTGCTGATACTCTGTTTTAGCATGTTAATGCTGACTTCAGGACTGTAGACAGTACACTTTCATGTTTTGTCTTTATTCTTGCCCCAGTTAATTTATGTTGTCACAGTTGTTCAGTCTCTCTACTGCAGCATAAGTCTGATCTCCCTTTGCTCAGTGGGTTGCTTTATTATTATTATTTTTTTATTGCTTATTTATTTATTTTGACAGAAAGCTTGGGGGAGGGGCAGAGAGAGAGAGAGAGAGGGAGAGAGAGAATCCCAAGCAGGCTCCATGCTGTTAGTGCAGAGCTGGCTGTGGGGCTCGATCTCAGGGACTGTGAGATCATGACCTGAACCAAGATCAAGAGTAGGATGCTCTACTGGCTGAGCCACCTGGGGGCCCTTTATGCTTTAACTAAACTTTTCTAGGAGTTCAAAGCTTTGGTTTATAAAAATTATTTTCTGAATGCCAGAATAAAAGAATGCCTTTTTTGTATTGACAGTCTTCTTTATTCTTTTCCTTCTTATGAAAATTTCGCAACTCTGATGAGTTTGTTTTTGCATTTGGCAAGGGCAGTAAGGCTGCCAGTTGGATCACAATTTGATCCAGTTTTGAGACTTGGTTGCAAATGCCGAACAAACTCTTCACCATATCTTTTTTTTTTTTTTTTTTTTGAGAGCATGAACAGGTAGGGTGGGGAGAAAGGTGGAGTGGGTGGGGGGAAAGAGAGAGAGAGAACAGAGAAAGAAAGGAAAGAAGGAAGAAAAGGACAAGAGGGGCGCCTGGGTGGCGCAGTCGGTTAAGCGTCCGACTTCAGCCAGGTCACGATCTCGCGGTCCGTGAGTTCGAGCCCCGCGTCAGGCTCTGGGCTGATGGCTCAGAGCCTGGAGCCTGTTTCCGATTCTGTGTCTCCTTCTCTCTCTGCCCCTCCCCCGTTCATGCTCTGTCTCTCTCTGTCCCAAAAATAAAAAAAATAAACGTTGAAAAAAAAAAAAAAAAAGAAAAGGACAAGAAAAGGGAAGGAAAGAAAGAAAAGAAGGAAGAAAAGGAAAAGGAAAGAAAGGAGAATCTTAAGCAGGCTCCATGCTCAGTGTAGAACCAGACATGGGGCTTGATCCCATGACCCTGGAATCATGACCTGAGCCCAGAATCAAGAGTCGGATACTCAACCGGCTGAGCCACCCAAGCACCCCTTGTTTACTATATCTTATAAAAATAGAAGATTATGAAAGTTGACATACATATTCTTGATTTCATGGCTAAAATGCTTGAGTTACTTGTTAAACTTAGGAAGATACTAGTCATACCTAGAATCATACTTGATATTCTGAATATAAGTGAAAGTTGGGTGTTTGGCCCAATGGAAAAAAGGTAAAAAACATTGATTAAAAAATAAAAACAGATTGCTTTTTAAAGATACTAAAGAGAGGGGCGCCTGGGTGGCGCAGTCGGTTAAGCGTCCGACTTCAGCCAGGTCACGATCTCGCGGTCCGGGAGTTCGAGCCCCGCGTCGGGCTCTGGGCTGATGGCTCAGAGCCTGGAGCCTGTTTCTGATTCTGTGTCTCCCTCTCTCTCTGCCCCTCCCCCGTTCATGCTCTGTCTCTCTCTGTCCCAAAAATAAAATAAACGTTGAAAAAAAAAAAAAAAAATAAAGATACTAAAGAGAATATTCTATCCTTTTTTGGACAACCCTACTGTCACGTTTGTAAAATTTGGGTACAGAATATTTCTGAGTATCTTTATTCTTCATATGTTTATTTAAATGAATATACTGGATAATTAGCCTTGTGTTTTTTCAGGCTAAAATATAAAACACTTGTGGTATTTCTTATTTGGGTTACTCCCAGACCTTAAAAAAAACAGTAGCTTGCTGATTAACTGTTTGCTTTTTGTGCAGTTATGAATTGTTACTTTTAAGTGCCTAAGCCTTTTGTTTTTATATTCACTAGCTCTACTTTTCTTCTTAGAGGGATAGTAAAATTTCTTTTAGATGGGATAGATTATAACAGATGGAGAAATTAAGTTAGAGGCAGGAATTTTTTACTTTTCCCTGAACTCACTGTCTTGGTACTTTTAATCTCTTGTTGCCTTAGCTGTTCTTTCTAGTTTGGAGGTGGAAAATTTGCATTCCTGATCTTCAGACTTGTGTTCCTGTCTTGTTCTTCAAAGTACTTCAGGAATATTTTTACTTGGATTGACACCTGCAGCTTGACTTTTCTTGGTTCGCAAAGTTTAGGCGAGACAGGCAGATAGCCACCAACTTTCCACATTATTTCCATCCATTTGTTCATTTGCTCCTCAGGTATTTATGACTCCGTCTTTTGTGGAAGGCAGACATGTAAAGTGTTAAAATCGAATGCGATTAATGTGGTGGAGAAGTCCATTCTTTCTTTTGCAAAGGAGACCCAAAAGAGGGTCTCTGTCTTAGTTGTCAGGGGTATTAAGGAATAAATGGACATTACACAACTCTCTTTGTAAATTTTTTTTATTTCTGGTATGTACGTGGTTTTCTAAAAATGGGATATTTCTAAAAACATACCTGTTTTTTATAGTTTACATGTGATGTTTTTCTGTAGTAAGGAACATATGTCCGCATCATTGCTTTTGGTTTTGAGGTTTTCCCACACAAGGTTGTGTTTAGGAGTTCAACTTTGGGAATTTGAGTAGTTTATGGTCTGAAGTATAGTGCAGTTTCAGTCAGTTAAGATACTCCTCATTTCCCCTATGTAACCACTAACCTAGATAAGTTTTTTATAAAGAAACAAAACACTTTATGGGCACCTGGGTGGCTCAGTCAGTTGAGCATCCTGAGCATTCAGCTCAGGTCATACTCTTCATGGTTTGTGAGTTCAAGCCCTGCATCGGGCTCTATGCTGACAGTAGTGGGGGCCTGCTTTGGATTCTCTGTCTCCCTCTCTGTCTGCCCCTCCCCTGCTTGCTCTTTCTCCATCTCTCTCTCAAAAATAAATAAACATTAAAAAAAAAGAAATAAAACACTTTAATTCTGTGTTTGTGATGTCTTAAATTAGTGTTAACATTTGTTGTATTTTTATTTCCATATACAAGTGTTAGTTATGAATTTTTGTTAATTTTAGTAATTTTTTTGATAAAAATGTATAAAGGTCACAGAACAGTTATAATTTTCTCCTTGATCATTAAGACCTTGTTGCATGGTTTATTTGCACAGTCGTTTTTATGATCTCCTGCAGCTCTGCAAAGCAAGGACTGTCTGTACTTGAATTAATGTTCTGTCACATTTATTTGTAAGCTTGATTATTTTGATAAGAGAATACTTTAAAATAACTCCTTTCATAGCATGTGCTGATAATGCAGGGGCTTTGACTCCTTAGAATCTTTGAATGTATGCTTTGGTGGGTCTACTTTTTTTTTTAATTGAGAAGATACTTATTTCAGTGTTTTGTATGTAGGTTGTGATATATAATTAGGTTTCTTTTTTTCTGAGTTTAATTTTTTATTAGGAAAATTTTCAGACATCTAAAAGTAGACTAGTTAAATGGATCCCAAATATTTATTACTCAGCTTAAAAATGAACATACTTCTACCACGTGTGCTTTCTTACATGAACTCTGGAGCTCATAGAGATTTAGAAAACATGTTCTCTGTAGCGATAACACTTAAGTGAAACATTTAAAGTGTTATCCATATTTCACTATGGGTAAAGTAATTATACTTTAACTTATGACATGTTCATTTTAATGCTTTGTTTTTTTTTTTTTTACAGAATATTTTTACAAACCACACTCTGGATATAAATGTAAGGTGGCTTGCTGTGCTATATTTTAAGAATGGAATTGATCGTTATTGGAGACGTGTAGCACCTCAGTAAGTTCTGTCACTCTCCCTGGCACATGTAATCGTTTCCAAATTCGGGGGGGTATACAGATGTTCCTCTTAATCTTTATTCTTTATGTGGAAGAGTGCATTTGTGCTTGCTTCAGCACACACATTAAGTTAGAACAGTGCAAGGAAGGTCAGCATGGTCCCTGTGTAGGATGACATTCACTTTCTTAAAGCATTTGATATTTAAAAGAAAAATGTGTTAACTACTGAAGAAGTAAAGGGTTCTATATGTCAGTATTCCTATTACTGCCTTTCTCCCCGAGTTATTTTTATTTAAGAGGAAGGCTGTGGCTTTCTTGCTGTCTTTTGCTTTTGAGGGTATCTAATTTTATGGGCACAAAAATGCTAAGTGAATGAATTAGGTTGCAAAGTTTTTGTTTTTTTGCTGGTTTTTTTTTTTTTTTTTAAGAGAAGTATGAGGTTAGGATTTTGAAAAAAAGTTACTGAGAAGGAAATCCCAGGTCATTTTACCTTCCAAGTCTTCTGCATAATTGCCTTTGTGGTGGGAATAGGGTCGTAGCCATTTGTCATCCCCTCAGATTGAGTTGTAACTGCTCTATAGATGGTTAAGTGAACAGATATCTCTTGATAGTTAATTACATGTTATGTAATAGATGGAAATTAAGTATAGACATGGCCCTTGAATTCATTTGATAAAATAGAGTGAACTTTGCTAAAGAAGTAACTTGGTCTTTGTTCCCCAGTAGATGGCACTATAGCTCTTTATGTTCTTTATATTCATAAGTCCTTAAAAAAATAAACTTGTCACAGTACTTCAAGGTGCGTATAGAATATGTTCTTGAATAATATTAGAAGCAATTAGAATATTTAAAGAAATTTTTTTTGATGTTTGTTTATTTTTGAGAGAGAAAGGGAGAGCATGAGCAGGGGAGGGACAGAGAGATAGGGAGACACAGAATCTGAAGCAGGCCCCAGGCTCTGAGCTGTCAGCCCAGAGCCCAGTGCTGGGCTCAAACTCATGAGCCATGAGATCATAACCTGAGCCGAAGTCAGACACTTAACCGACTGAGGCACCCAGGCACTCCAAAACAACTAGAGTATTGTAAGGCTGCACTAAGGGTACTGTAATATAAAATAAACATTTCTCTTACTTTAGAATTCATAATTTTGAGAGAAATGAAGCAGTGATGAGGAATTGTGTATTATTGATTTACTGGAACCATTGCAGCACTGCACACCTTTCTATTGCTCTGTCCAATTGAATTTTAGATAGCTCTGAAAATTCATTCTGTTTTACCAGTTAATATGAAGAATATGGTTACCAATGACAATTTTGGAAGGTAGAATTAAAGGTAGATTCAATATTTCAGATCATACATTCACATAAAGAATTAAAAATGGGAATTTAGTTTAAATATGAAAAGTTAAAGGGGATATATGGTATTAGGTAGTTAAATCCGAAGCTTTTTCTTTTAGTATATATTGAGATATACCCTGGAATGGAGATGAATGTGGGGAGGGAGCAAGGATGGTAAGAATGTACTCAGAAACGCAGCAAGGGAGCAACACTCAGTTATAGAACTCATTTAAATTTAACACACTTAAAACATCTGCTTGTGTGTGTTCTTATCTAAGTTTCATCTTATATAGTTCCTGCCCCTACCGCTATTTTCACGGAATGAGCATCAATTTGAACTTACAGATCATTACTGTATATAATTCAACTTTAACTGGGTCCTAATTAATTAAATACTATGCAGTTTGTGCTTGGAAACTAATCTGAATTCATCTAATGATAGCATGTGCATGAAATTAAAGGTGCAGTGTTAACCATTAGTGGAGAATTGCTAAAGACATGAGTTTTCTCCAGGTTAATATCTAGGTTGGAAGTACAACACAATCATAAAAGGATTAAAGAGATCATTTCTCATGGGAAAGCCTAGACTTGCATTAGGCTTTGACTCTTTTTCACCTGAATGTTTATCTTAATCTTGTTTTCTCATTTGTTTACTCAACTGGTCATAGTTAAGGTTTATAGAGACTGTTATTGAAGTACAATATACAACATAACTGAGTGCACAAATGAAGGGTACAGTTTTAATATTTATAATGTGACCACATCCATGTAACTAGCACTTGCAAGTAGGTGGAACATTAGTAGCTCCCAGAAGCCTTCCTCCTGCCTCGCGGTCACCTGTGCACCCCTCCCCAGCAACATTTGACATCTCTTAACCATACATTAACCTTACCTGTTTCTGAAGTTCCACAAATGGAAATCTTATACTATGTTGTTTTGTGTGTCTTTCATTCATTTTTAGATTTGTGAGATTTACCCATGTAATTGCCTGAAAAGTTTTCTCATATGTAGAAGGAAAATATTCCATGTTAGGAACATAGCATATCTATTTGTTCTGCTGCTGTTGGGCGTTAAGGTTGTTCCTAGTTTTTGTCTATTAATAGTAATGCTTCTTGAAAACTCTTCTGCATATCTTATTGCACATAAGTGCATTTTTTGGTCATGTGTAGTCAAATGTGTGTTCAGCTGTAGTAAATACCATCAATTTGTTTTCAAAGGGTTCATACTAATTTACACTTCCACAGGGGCATATCACTGTTGACATTTGCTGCTCATTAGCACATTTGGTCTTATCTGTCATTTTGGTAAATTTTTCATTTTTCTGATCAACAATGAATATCTTTTTCATATACTTATTAGCCATTTGAATATCCTGCTTTTATAAAGGGCTGCCATTGTACAAAAAAATGGGTTATCTTACTGATTTCTGGGACTTTATAGGTTTTGGACTTAGGTCTTTTGTTGAAAATACACATTGGAGGGGTGCCTGGGTGGCTCAGTCGGTTAAGCGTCCGACTTCAGCTCAGGTCATGATCTCACCGTCTGGTCCGTGAGTTCAAGCCCTGCATCGGGCTCTGTGCTGACTGCTCAGAGCCTGGAGCCTGTTTCGGATTCTGTGTCTCCCTCTCTCTCTGACCCTCCCCCGTTCATGCTCTGTCTTTCTGTCTCAAAAATAAATAAATGTTAAAAAATAAAAAAATTAAAAAAAAGAAAATACACATTGGAAATATTTTCTCTCTGTCACGTGCCTTTTCACTTTCTTGTGTTTTTTGAGGAGAAGTTCTTAATTTTAATGAGGTTCAACTTAGCTATTTTTATATATTTTTGGAGCCTATTATAAAATTTTTGCTTAGTCCAAGATTATGAAAATATTCTGCACTTTCTGCTAGAAGCGTTGTTTTCTGTTTTACACTTAGGTGGATTATCTGTCTGGAAGTGATTTCTTTGTTAGGTGTGTATGCGGAGTGAGGCTGCAGCCGGTATTCCTTCTCTAACACATTTCAGTGGTTCCCTTGTATGTGCTGTTCATATATAAGGATCTGTTTTTGGATTCTTTGTCCTGTGGCCTTTCTGTCTTTGCTTTAGTTGTTACTACTTTCTTTATTTTTTCGGATTTAACTTGCTGGTTTCTAGCTTTTTGAAATGGAAGCATAGATAATTCACTTTTAGTTTTCCTTATATATGCATTTAAAACATTAGGTGTTTTCTTGTAATCTTAGCTTTAATTCAGTTTTATTACCACTCAGTTGATAAGATTTTAGAATTACTCTTGTGATTTCTTTTTATACCCATGGGTTAATTAGAAGTATATTTCCTAATTTCCAGCATGTGGGGCTTTTTAGTTATTCTTTTGTTACCGATTTCATCCTTGGAAATGTGCTGTCTTGTGTTACAATCTCAGTATATTGTTCTGTGTTAAATGTTATATGTGTGCCTGAAATGTTATATGTGTGCCTGTTATATGTGTGTTTTGCCATAATTGGTCACTTATGCTATTCACATCTTCTATATCCTTATTGATTTTGTTGTTGCTTTTTTCATCATTTTCTGAGACAGATATGTTATCTCCAAATAGGATTAAGTATTTGGCCATTTCTTCTTTACATTCTGTTTTTGCTGTATATGTACAGGGACTATATTATTAGGATCATACAAGTTAAATGTTTTTACATTTTTGTTGAATTGACCTTGTCCTAATCATGAAATGTTCCTCTTTGTTTCTAGTAATGTGTGTGGCATCCAGCATAGTTTGTCTGATTTTAATAGAGGCACATCAACCGTCTTATGGTTGCATGGTACATCTTGTTCTGCTTTTTTCTTTCAATTTCTTTGTTCTTTTTAAAATTTTTTTTATGTTTTATTTTTTATTTAAAAAAATTTTTTTTTAACATTTATTTATTTTTGAGACAGAGAGAGACAGAGCATGAACGGGGGAGGGGCAGAGAGAGAGGGAGACACAGAATCGGAAGCAGGCTCCAGGCTCTGAGCCGTCAGCCCAGAGCCCGACGTGGGGCTCGAACTCACGGACCGCGAGATCGTGACCTGAGCCGAAGTCGGACGCTCAACCGACTGAGCCACCCAGGCGCCCCCTTTTTTTTTTTTAAAGTAAGCTCTCCACCCATGGTAGGGATTGAACTTATGGCCCAGAGATGAAGAGTTGCATGCTCTACAGACAGAGCCAGTTAGGTGCCTCTAGAAGTCCATTTTTCCTCATTATATTTTAATCTGTATATTTTCTACTGACTTCTCCTTAAGTTTGTTACCTTTATTTTGCTATTTTTTAAAAAGTCAATTCTAGGATTTTCCTTTGGTATTTTTTAAAACATTGTTTTTGAAGTTTATTTATTTTGAGAGAGAGAGAGAGAGAGCATGGGCAGGGGAGGGGCAGAGACAGAGGGAGAGAGAGAGAGAAAATCTCAAGCAGGCTCTGGGCCTCAAACCCACAGACTGAGATCATGACCTAAGCTGAAACCGAGTTAGACACTTAACCTACTGAGCCCCCCAGGCACCCCTATTTTTGTTTTTTGTTTTTAAATGAATTCCAGCTCTGTGGTGAAATAGTACAGTTTTCACCTATTTTGATCAACAAATTCATAATTTTTTTAAAGTGTGATTTTGATAATTACAATGTCTGTATTTCCTGTGTGTGTGGTGTTTTTATTTGTTTTTTCTTTTTCTTTTCTTGTTTTTTTTTGTTTGTTTGTTTTGGCATGGCGCCCACTGTGGGACCTGAACTCAGTACCCTGAGGTCAAGACCTGAGCTGAGATCAAGAGTTGCATGCTTAACTGAACCACCCATGTGCCCTGTGTGTCTCCTATTTAAAAAAAAATTTTTTTTTTTTTTTTTTTTTTTTACATTTTATTTATTTTTTGAGAGAGACAGAGACAGAGCACAAGTATGGGAGGGGCAGAGAGAGAGGGAGACACAGAATCGGAAGCAGGCTCCAGACTCTGAGCTGTCAGCACAGAGTCCGACGCGGGGCTCAAATTCATGGATTGTGAGATCATGACCTGAGCCGAAGTCGGATGCTTAACTGACTGAGCCACCCAGGCACCCTTGTGTCTCCTATTTTTATTTGTGTTTTGATTTTAATAACTTTTACCTGGTTTGTAGTATACATAGTCAGTTTTTGACTGAATGCTAAGCATTGTTGAGGGAAAATTGGAGAGGCTTGGAATTTTGTTATTTTTCTTTAGAGAAAATTTTAATTTTTTCCAGGCAGGCAAATAGAATATGACTTCAACCTTGACTTAGTTGAGGGTGGTCTCTTTCTGGTTTACCTTTTTTTTTTTTTTTTATTTTTTTAATATGTTTTTATTTATTTTGAGAGCCAGCAGGGGAGGGTCAGAGAGAGAGAGAGGGAGACACAGAATCTGAAGAAGGCTCCAGGCTCTGAGCTGTCAACACAGAGCCCCATTCGGGGCTCAAATCAATGAACCACGAGATCATGACCTGAGCCGAAGTTAAACCCTTAACCACCTGAGCCTCCCAGGCACCCCATCTTTCTGGTTTACTCTTAATCCTAATTTTTAGCCTTCTTCGGGTTTCAGCTGCAATCTTTGGGTGTTTACCAAAGTATTGCCTTACTGGTTCGCCCTGAGCGTCAGTTTTTGCCTTTTCAGCACTTGAGACCTAGTGAAATCTCTTAGCTCATTAGTCCTGTAGTTCCTGCTTTGATTTTTTATGGGCAGATAGCTCCAGGGGAAATGTTCTGGTTCATCACAGTTCCTCTCCCTTTTTTCTAGACCTTCATCTTTCAAGTCATGGCTGCCTACATTGTTTTAGATGCTGCATTAGTTTCTTCAGTCTGCCATAACTAACTACCAGAAACTGGGTAGCTTACAACAACAGAATTGTGTTGTCCCGCAGTTCAGGAGGCTAGAAGTCTAAGGTGAAGATGCTTGTCAAGGCTTTGCTTATTCTGAAGATCCTAGGGAAAAATCTTTCCTTGTCTCTTTTTAGTCTCTGTTTGTGGTCTGCAATCGTTAGGGATTTTTGGCTTGCAGTTGTAATCCCAGTGTCTGCCTCCATCATCACATGGCCGCCTTTTCACGTGTTTCTTCTGTGTCTGTCCACGTTTTCCTCTCCTTGTAAAGGGCACCACCAGTCATTGGATCAGGGCCCACCCTAATTTGTTATGACCTCATTCTGACTTGATTACATCAGCAAGTGTCCAGTTTTAAAATAAGGTCACATTCAGAGATACTTGGGGTTAAGGCTTGAACATATCTTTTTGGAGGGACACAGTTCTACTCAACAGAGAGATGCCTTAACACTTAAAAAACAAAAAGTTGTGTAGCACTTTTATAGCTGATCTTACTGGGATGATTTATCTGATACCATCTACTCTATCATAGCCATAATGGAAAACCTTAATGTGGGGCTTTAAAATGTAATTTTTAAATAAACAATACATTCATATATTTCTTTTTTTTTTTTTAATTTTTTTTTTTAATTTTTTTTTTCAACGTTTATTTATTTTTGGGACAGAGAGAGACAGAGCATGAACGGGGGAGGGGCAGAGAGAGAGGGAGACACAGAATCGGAAACAGGCTCCAGGCTCTGAGCCATCAGCCCAGAGCCCGACGCGGGGCTCGAACTCACGGACCGCGAGATCGTGACCTGGCTGAAGTCGGACGCTCAACCGACTGCGCCACCCAGGCGCCCCGTTAATTTTTTTTTTTAACGTTTTATTTATTTTTGAGACAGAGAGAGACAGAGCATGAACGGGGGAGGGTCAGAGAGAGAGGGAGACACAGAATCTGAAACAGGCCCCAGGCTCTGAGCTGTCAGCACAGAGCCCGACGCGGGGCTCGAACTCACGGACTGTGAGATCGTGACCCAAGCTGAAGTCGGACGCCCAACCGACTGAGCCACCCAGTCGCCCCAACATTCATATATTTCAAAAATCAAAATGCGTATACTCTAATAGTGAATATTCTCCATCCTGGTCTTTTGCTCTTGTAGTTTACTAACTCATTTGCAGGCAGAATTGTTAGTATTGTTTTTATCCTTCCTGGAGATGTAAAATGAAAAATTATAAATTAGTTGATTTTTTTTTTTTTAATGTTTATTTTTGAGAGAGAGAACATGTGCAGGCGTGGGAGGGGCAGAGAGAGGTGGACAGAGGCTCTTAAGCAGGCTCTGTGCTGATACAGCAGGGGGCCTCCAAGGCCCCCTAAACTAGCTGATTTCTAATAAGTCTTTAATTGCAAATATCCTCTGATTCCTGATCCCTTCCCCTATAGAATAACCTCACTCAGATTTTATAAAAGAAGTCAGTGGAAGGCTAATACTTATTCATACACACTTTTTTTTTTTTTTTTTTTTAGAAACCACTAATTTTTTTAGGCAACTATTTTTATATTAATAAAGCAGATGTCACAGTACCACATTTGTCATTCTGGATTTGTCTTATTTCCTGTTGCTTACTATTTTGTACTTTGTATTCACTTGTGAAGGAGCTTTACACTTAGGAATTACTTGATGTGTCAATATACAAGTAATGGCAATAATTCTATTTATTTACCAAAACTAATGAGTGGCCTCTTTTGAAAGGCTTTTTATTCTTAAAATTCAAAGTAGTGCTTACCTATGTTTATTGTTAGGTAGCATCCTCTTGCATAATGAATTAATCTTTTTACAGTGCTCTCTCAGAGGAGGAGAAATCTACGTTGCGTGCAGGGCTAATCACCAACTTCAACGAACCAGTAAACCAGGTTAGTGAGAAAATGAATGCTAAGTATGCTTTCTGTTCCCCTACTTTCTATTTCGTTTCCAAACTAATTTTGTTTTTTGGAAGGAAAAATGAAGTTTTATCATGTCTATTCGTAATATTTGTGGGTTTTAAATTTTGAGGTTAATTTCTAGCTGTCAAGAATTTTTGTTATATTTGGCTGTTTTAAAATTCAGAAGTCATTTTAAGAAATACAGTATTGAAAGCAAGTTTCTATATATTTCTGGTCTTATTGCATAGAAATTAATTTTAATGATTTGTTATTCTCTACCTCCTTTTTAAAATTTTATTTGAATGTTTATTCATTTTTGAGAGAGTGAGCGAGCAGGGTAGGGGCAGAGAAAGCAAGGGACAGAGGATCTGAAGCGGGCTCTGTGCTCTCAGCAGCAAGCTCAGTGCAGGGTCTAAACTCACAAACCTGAACCCATAAGATCATGACCTGAGGGGAAATTGGATGGATGCTCAGACCACCCAGGCACCCCATTCCCCTCCTTTTTTTAAACTACAGTATATCTTGTCTATTCCCGACACCCATGACATTTTCACTTCTCCCTATATACTGTAATAGATTATTCAGTTCCATTTCTTTCTTTCCTTTACAGTGAGATTTTGCGTGTAAGAATGTTTTGCATATGGATTCAAAAATTCTTAAATTGGGGCGCCTGGGTGGCGCAGTCGGTTAAGCGTCCGACTTCAGCCAGGTCACGATCTCGCGGTCCGTGAGTTCGAGCCCCACGTCAGGCTCTGGGCTGATGGCTCAGAGCCTGGAGCCTGTTTCCGATTCTGTGTCTCCCTCTCTCTCTGCCCCTCCCTCCGTTCATGCTCTGTCTCTCTCTGTCTCAAAAATAAATAAACGTTAAAAAAAAAAATTTAAAAAAAAAAAAAAAAAAAATTCTTAAATTTTTACAAGTTACTATTTATTACACTTAATTATTTTAATTTGAATATTTAGCCTCACTGGATTTTGTGATGTATCTAATCCAGTTTTATCTCAATCTGTTCTACAGTGATCTTAGTTCTCTGCTTTGTAGTCCCTTGAAGGAGGTGAGGGAAGATTGGGATTAAAGAAGTATTTCTCACTGGGGCAGGATATGGTTGGGAGGGGTTTGTGATAAACCATTGCTTAATATGCTCTGTCAGCCAGCATTTGGGAAACACGATCTGTACAAATGTCATTATTTACAAACATAATATTTGATGTTCATTTCTACTCTTAGGTCAGTGATTCTCAAACTTTGTGATCTTATAACTTCTTTATTCTGCTAAAATAAAACGGCACATTATATTTTGATATTTACTGTGTTATCAATTGAAACAAATTTTTTAACATTAATAAAACCATTACTTGTTAACATAAATAGAATTTAAAAAAATGAACCATAGTTGGTTCCCCCAACACATACATATTTAAGGAGAAGAGTGGCATTGTTTTGCATTATTGTTTATTTCCATAGTGTCTGGATATTTAAAAGAAAACATCTAGATTTTCATATCTGCTGCTTCCTATACTCTGTTGCCAAGTATTATTTTAGGAAAAGTTACATGAAGAACATCTAGCATCACAGTGATAAATTAAAGAGAGACCTTGCAGATCCCTGAAAGGGTCTTAGCCCCCTTCCCCTCTTCAAGGGATTCATAGACCATACTTGGTGAACCACTGTCTTAAGTAAGAAGTTTTCAGTGAAATTGTAGTCACTTTTGTCAAATGTATAACTGACCAGAAGGTAATTTTCAACTGTGAATGCATTCCTTATCTGTTGCTTTGATTATATATGTGTGTTTCTGATGACTACTTTGTTTCTCTTTAGATTGCAACTCAGATTGCAGTGCTGATTGCAAAAGTTGCTAGATTGGACTGTCCTAGACAGTGGCCTGAACTCATTCCCACTCTTATAGAATCTGTGAAAGTCCAAGATGATCTTCGACAGCACAGAGCATTACTTACCTTCTATCATGTTACCAAGACTCTGGCTTCCAAACGTCTGGCTGCTGATAGGAAATTGTTTTATGATGTAAGTGATTTAACATAGTTAATTTTGATTATGAAAACTGCTACTTGTATAGAAATGTTTGTAATTTTACTCCTCTGTTGTATCGAAAGATTATGAATTCTTTCCATTTGAGCTTAGAAAGTTTAGAATAATAGATAACATCTGAAAGATTTTAAACTGGATAGTGATGCGACCCATAAGATGGCTAGGTTGCCAGAAGCGGGGTATTGGTTGGTAGAGAACGGTCTGAAGGCAGAGACTGTTTTGAGGGTATTGAAGTTTACATGGGAAAAAGAAGCTGCGGTAAAAGGGAGCATTTATGAGGGATAGAGCTGAAATTCAGAAGGTTAAAATTTTGACTTGCTTGGGTAATTGATGGATGTAGGTCAATGTAGGGAGGGAGTTTGACATAACTGGTGGGTGAGAGCCCTTTATTGGTTGTTTTAACACCATTTGTTGAAAAGACTTTGCTTTTTTCATTCACTTACTTTGACATTTTTGTATTTGACTGTTTTCACCTTACTAAAGTAGTGATTTTCATGCTGTTCAACCTGTTTTGGACTGCACCTTGTAACACTGGTAACTGTCATAGTATTTTTGCCTTTTGTAAGCCTCACTTTGACCATATAATTTGGGAATCTGCATTTTTAACAGGCTCCCCAGGTGATTCTTATATACATCAAAGTTTAAGCCAGAATTCCATTAGGTTCCCTATACTTTCTTTAAAAAAATTTTTTTTTTTTTTAGTGTTTATTTATTTTTGAGAGTCGGGGGGCAGAGAGAGAGGCAAAGATTCTGAAGCAGGCTCCTGTCTCTAAGCTGTCAGCACAGAGCCTGATGTGGTGCTTGAACTCCCAAACTGAGAGATCATGACCTGAGCTGAAGTCACATGCTTAAGAGACTGAGCCACCCAGGTGCCCTGGTTCTCTTTACTTTTAACCTAGTGGTTTTAAATAGCCAATCTTAGATGTATTCAAGGATGTTGAATATAAGAGAAATTGTGTTTGTTGAAGATTGCTTTTTAGATCATTGTTGCTTTTGCTTGATAGCCAACTAGGATTTTTTAAAAAAAGTTTATTTTCATTTATTTTGAGAGAGCGCGCGCGCGCGCGCACACACACACACACACACACACACACACACACTATTTGGGGATGGGCAGACAGAGAGAGAGAAAGAGAATCCCAAGCAGGCTCTGTGCTGTCTGTGCAGAACCCAAGGCAGTGCTAGATCCCATGAACCATGAGATCGTGACCTGGGCTGAAATCAGGAGTTGAACACTTAACCAACTGAGCCCCCCAGGTGCCCCAAAAGCCAACTAGGATTTAAAAACTGGACTGTTTATCCTCTTAGGTTTTTCTGTGAATTTCTTGCTGATTTTTCTCACCTTTATCCTCATCTTACACCTTTCCACTTAACTTTCATATTTGCTGTTTTCCGAAATCAAGTGTCTAAAGATTGTCAAAGTTATTTTGTCAAAGAGTACCCTTCTGTAAAGTCTCAATTCATAGTTCAACTTTCCCGAGTTGTACTCTCATAACGTGTTGTTTTAGTTTTAGGTATAATTTATATTCAGCTTAAGCAGTCTCTACAAATTTTATTTTTTTTCCCCTAAAGTCATGCTCATTTATTTTACAAATTGTGCCTAATCAGAGGCTGTATTCTGAATAGCCTGTTTGACTTAGCTTTCTCACCCTTTCAACTTTCTTGGCTCATTTACTTGTAGTATGAGGCTGTTTCTTCTGTATATGCAGTAAAGTATAGGTCTACCTAGCATCTTGTGTGTACTTTGAGCATAGTATCAGTTCCATAGTGCTGACTTTCAGTTGTTGACTTATCTTTCTTAGATCCCCTACACTATGAGTTTCATGAGAGAGGAATGTAAGCCTTTATTGTTACAGTCTTACTGTCAAGTTCAGAAGAATGCATATGAGTGGGTGGTGCTCAATAAATGTTAGATGAATATATAGAAGAGGAGACTTGTTCTACATACATACCTTCTAGGTTTCAAAGTGGCATAGTGCAAAACTTAAAAGAGCAGGAGTTTTGGGAAAATATGCAAAAACTTAAGATACCTGGAAAAAAATTCAGCTTAACGCCTTCAATTTAGATTGAAGTAGCCAAACCTGGAAACATGGAGCATGAGTGAGTTTGGGCCCCATGTGTGTGTGTGTGGGGGGGGGGGGGGGTCTGTGCTGACAGCTCAGAAGCTGGAGCCTGCTTCAGATTGTGTCTCCCTCTCTCTGCCCCTCCTGCATTCATGCTCTTTCTTTCTCTTAAAAATAATTAAACATTAAAAAAATTTAAGAAAAAAAAGGAACTTTGCTAGTTAATAATGTGTAGCCCCTGTTTTTTAGGTAATCTAAAAGGTAGGAAAGTTTTCTTTAATAATACTTTTACTGTAATGCTAAGATGGTCTTCATGTACTATATTAGTTTCCTACAGAAATAAATAAAATGTAAGCTCATAGCTGAGCTAGTTGCTATAGCACAGTATTGCAGTGTGCACTTAAAAGTGCAGCCTGCTACTCTTTGTGTGCCAACAATTTCTATATTCTATTTTTCTTTCACATTAAAATAATTTATGCTCTTTTCAGGGGTGACATATTAGAAAATCAGCAGTTGAGAGAAAATTGTTTTGCAGTAGCAAAATTGAGCTTGATTTGACACACACAAGGTTTTGTTTTTAATAAACAGTATGCTTTTCACAGAAACTTGAATATAAAAATGTTGATATAAAGTACTGTTAAAATCAAAATCTGGAGTCTATGAAAACAAGGAAACTTAAGGTACAAATAGTTATTCTAATGTAATTATAAATGTTTTAACCAAATAATATTTTGTAGACATGATGTGTAACTTGTAAAATTATATGCTGTGGTAAAGGAAGCAATCCAAACTTAAAAAGAGGAAAAGATTTTTTGAAAGCAGCAATATATTGTACTTGTTGTTAGAAAACAAGTAAACAGGTTGACAGGTGTGAGAAGAAATGTTTTCCAGTGTAGAATGCTTTTCTGTACTGAACAGCTTTGGGATTTGAGCAAGATACTTAAACTTGGTGATTCTTTAAAACCCTTTCAGTTCTAAAGTTGTGTAATTCCATGAATTTATTATCTCTATTACTCTAGGTTAATCTGTATAAGCACCATGAAAGTTTTGAGATGAAAATCTGAGTTACAGCCTGATTTAAATACAGATGTTAGTGTTTTTAATCACTGTTTTGGTCTAGAAGCCAAGACCTTTGTACACTTACTTTCGTCCCAAGCAGGCTCTGCACTGTCATCATGGAGCCCGATGTGGGGCTTGGACCGTGAGGTCGTGACCAGAGCCAAAGTTGGGACACCCAGCTGACTGAGCCACCCAGGTGCCCCAGTAGTTTAATTTGCTGGAGCAAATCCTGACCTGTCCTTCCATTCAAAAGTACTTCTGCATGAATCTCTAAAAAGGACGTTTTCCATAATTTGTTTTTGTTAGGAATCTTTCTAGGCTGGAAGTTAGGAATTAATCTTAAAATTTTTCTGCTTAAGGGTCATTGAACAGATAATTGATTGCTTATCATGTACAAGAGATACGTGCAGTACTGAGGGAGATGAAAGACATGGATAGTCTTGTGGTGTTCATTGGGAAAGTCCTAATATACAAACTCTTAAAAGTCACTTAGTAAGCTATTAAAATCTGCTACAGAAGAAAACTAAACACTCTGTTAGGTTGTTTATGTGGTCAAAGCTAAAACTTAGACTTTTTAAAAACTCAAGGGTTAATGATAAATAAATTCCCACTAAACAGCATGTGTATTGTTTGCATGATGAGGGTAAAACAGAACTGAGACGAAGTGAAACCGGGTTACCAAATATAGTTGATTCTCCAACAACACAGGTTTGGATTGTGTGGATCTGTTTATACAGATGAATTTTTACAGTAAAGTTTTATAAATGTATTTTCCCTATGGCTTTCGTAGTAACATTCTCTTTTTTCTAACTTAATTTATTGTAAGAGTAGTATATAATACATATAAAGTACAAAATACGCATGTTACTCAACTGTTCATGTTGCTGATAAGGCTTCTGGCCAACAATAGGCTGTTAGTAGTTAGGTTTGGGGGGAGTCAAAAGTTACTCATAAAATTTTGACTGAGTGTGGTGGTGGGAGTTGGCCCTAACCGTCATGTTGTTCATAGGTCAGTTGTGCTTCAGAATAGTCTTCCCTCACTTGTTGGGATGAGCACTTGGATGATATATGTGAGCGATGAATCACTAAATTCTGTTCTTGAAAAAAAAATTTAAAAAAGGTGCTTCCTCAGAATTGTGGTCTATGTTGCGTCAGGAGAAGATCACATGACTGTGTATGTGCTTATGCTATGTGTTTACAATTGACTGATCCCATGAATGTGAGAGTAAAAGAAAATGAGTAAGTATGCTCGTAAAAAGTGTGAAAAACAAGCTGAAGCAAGAGTAAGGAATAAAAGACTGTTCTGGAAGGAAAATAAAAAAGAATAGTCTTCTTGATGAGTTACTGTGTTTTCTAAATTAAGTTAACAAAATGGAACCACGTGACTACTTTTGAGATGGATGAGATGGATTGATTAGTATAAGAATGCTCAGCCAAGTGTCACAGTCTTTCACACTTACTCCTTAGAAACCGCTAACTTCATGATGTGATCCCTGGGGGAAATTTCCAAACAGTGGAAATTATGAATGTCCAATGTGAGACTACCTGGGTGCCACTTAACATGGTATAGCCTTTAGGATATTATACTGTAGTAAAATTTACTTAAAATATAAATGTGTGTTTTTAAGTCCTCGGATAGGTGAAATAGCTTGTTTTTAGTTTTGTTTTGGGTAATTTTAATTGTCCCACCAAATGCCATGTTAATTCTAGATCTTGTCTCTTGCTCTGCCAAATTTTATATTGGCTTTTAAAAACATATTATTTAAAGAATGGCTCCAACTTTTATAAAGGGTCATTTCTGCTGCTATGAACTTGTATGAGGATTTGAGAATGTTATGTCTCTGTCTATTGTTACAGTAATGGGAGGGAAAGAACCTATTGGTGGGAACTTATTTTTTTTTTTTAAGTTTATTCATTTTTGAGAGAGAGTGCAAGCAGGGGAGGATCAGGAAGAGAGAGGGAGAGAGAATCCCAAGCAGGCTCTGTGCTGTCAGCACGGAGCCCAACTTGAAACTCAAAGTCATGAACTGTGAAATGACTTGAACAGAAATCAAGAGTTGGATGCTTAAAGGACTGAGCACCCAGGTGCTCCTTTTGGTGGGAACTTTTAAGGGAGGAGAGACTCAACAGGACTAGCTTGATCAAAAACAAAACAAAACAAAAAAAACAAAAAACTGTGTGCTGAACACTGAACAGGAGAATTTTATTTTATATATTTTGAGGAGTGAGGGGGAGAGAGGGAGAAAATGAGCGAGAGAGAGACAGAGAGAGGGAATCCCAAGTAGGCTTTGCCCTGACGGTGCAGAGCCCAATGCTGGACTTAAACTCATGCACGATCAGATTGTGACCTGAGCTGAAGTGGAGTCAGCCGCTTAACAGACTGAGCCACCCAGGCGCTCCAGGGAGAATTTTAGTATAGCATGGTGCTTATCCTTTCTGTAGTACACAATCTCTTACCTGACTCCTAGGAAAAGGGGCTCATAAAAAGAATAAAAACTCAAAAAATTTATGGCTGAAGTCTTTATAAGTTGCTCTTGAAGTAATGTTCTTTGCTTTGTCCATCTGACAAATCCATTGTATTGGATGCCTGAGACACAGCTGTGAACAAAGATAAGGTCCCAAATGGGGAGGGAGGGTAGTTTCACCTTTTCTTCACTCCTAACGAATTGTGATCCTTTGGATACATGAGAGCATCATGTAGGCACCAGTGGCAGAAGACAGGTTTGTGGCTGTGTTAGGATTAGAGGACTTTAGGGATCTGTAAGATGGGTCACGGCGACCCTTGTGGGCCTCAGTTATACCGGTGGCGTGTTTGAGAACAAAAGGAAAATGAGAGTTTGCTAAAAGATATGTAGGTAACATGTGTTACTGGTCTTTAGGAATGTCCTTCAGTGAAAGTGAATAGATATCAGTTGAGACATTGGCAGTTTGATTGGAAATTGTTATTGAGGTAGATAGATCTCGTACCCACCAGAGTTTCTGTCGTGAAACATTTTGGTAATTTGATATATATATATATATATATCTATATCATGAGTAAATGGAAGCAAATTTATATTTAAGCCTTAAATTAAAGAAAAAAATGATGACTACCAAAATAACTACCTTTTTTGTCATTAAGAACATACAGGTGTTTTTAAAATTTCTTGTTATGAAATACTTAATATAAATTGCCATATACCCATCATCAAGATTTAGCAGTTTGCATTGTGTCATTTTTGTTTTATCACTTTTATCCTAAGGTATTTTAAAGTAATTTAAAGATTTCATGAGATTTTATTATGAAATAGTTGAGTATTCATCTGTAAAAAGATTATTTTGTTTATTATCATTTAACTTTTACCAACCTAAGAAAAGCAAAAATAGTGATTTAATACCATTTGATACTTTCAGCACTTTTTCTACATTGTTCTCAAATATAGTTTAACAAATGGTTGGTTTGAGCCAGAAGAATGACTAAGGTGGATACATTTGGTTGTCTCCTAAGTGTGTTTTAATTTAGAATAATATTCATTTCCTTCCCCCCCCCCCCTTTTTTTTTCCATGCCACTCACTTGGTAAAAGATTTCGTTCAAATGTCTTACAGGATGTTGTACATTATGTATCTGTTGATTTTACGCCTTATTGATTAGAATGAGGTTAAGCAGGTTTTACCACTATTAGATTATGGGTAATATTTTGTGCCCCACTATTGGTGATTAATTACAAGACATTGATTTTTAAAGTTTTTCAGGCTAATTTTTCTTAGGGGAAAGTTGTTAGAACAGTGGTCTTGAGGGTAAAAAAGCATTAGAATATTTTAAATGCCAGAAGAAATCAAACGTCCTGTAATGGTTCCCTTTTGACATTCAAGGAATCAAGTCTTGGGACTTATCAGTTAAAATCACTCAGCAGCCAGTGGGTGGCGCTGTTTCTTGTGGTTTAGGAAAAGAAAATGCAAGTATTGATGGATCTTGTAAACCAGTACCTAAAATGTTTCATTAAATAGCTTATTTTCATATTGTCTTACTGAATTGTCTCCCTTCTGCCTCTGTATTTTTGAGAAGAAAATGTAGAAGAAATATTTTTTATTTCACCTATTTCATTTTTTCCCCTTTTCCCACTGAGCCTTCTATAAGCATACATCAGTTGGTGTTTTCTGGAGCAGGTAGAAGCTTGAGTGTGTAGGATAGCTGACAGTGTTTCTTCCCAAGTTCTTTTGGTCTCTTTCTTCATTATCTGTCTTTGTCCTTTTACTGTTGGGCTGAAAGGGTAGTGCCATTGCTGCCTCTTCATTTCAGCCATCTCTGTGTAGAGACCTTTTTTTTTGTAGGCTAGTTAAAAAGAATCTTGAATAGAGCTTTGATAGATGCCTAATGCCCTTAACTACGTGCTTAACTCCAGACCTGGAACATAAGACAAAGGAGAATATTGATTAAAAGTTTTCCCCATATACTGCTGGTTTTTTCTTGATTTGTGCCTTAAATGCTGTATGGCTTCATTCAGCAATACGCGCTGTGTGCCAAAGCTGCTTAGGTGCTTTTCATATTTTATGACTAATTAAAGGGGCACTTTCATACTATTAACTTTTCAGGGCTAGAAAGAAGGAAGAATTAATAAATAAAGATCTGTGTCCTTAATATCTAAAAACCTTATGGCATTGTTTTTTTAAGAAATGGGGATGCAAATTCCAAACGTTGTTGAAAGTTTCTTAAGGCAGAATGGTAGAACTTTGGATATTCTGAGTTATGCAACTTTCTTACACATGTTTAAAAAAGGAAAAGAGGACGATTTTATGGAGCAACATAGAATTTTATTAGGATGAGTTTGATTCTACCATGATGAAATACTTCCTTTTGTTTACTTTTCTGACATTGAGAACCTTTGGTTCAGTATTCACAGTTGTTCTGTGGTATATTTTGTTTTTTGTGTTGGGTGTGAGTGGGGAGGATTTTATGTTTGGTATGTATATTGTAATTTACATTGTGCATATGCAGGTGGTAGCATTCTGTAAAGGGATATTCTCCTGGTAATAAGAAGTAGTGCCTGAAAAATTATAACAGTAAAATAGTTATGCCATTTTGCTATTGCTCTTATAAAACACCTTTAAAAATAAATCTGACGTGTTTTTGTTAGCTAAGATGCAAGGAGAAGTTACTCAAAGAGGGCTAAAAGTTAACAGTAGAAGGAAGGAGGGGAAGGGACAAAAGCAGGGAAGAAATGTGTTTTGTTTTGCCAAACCAGCAGTTCTAGCCAAGGAGACTCCCAACTAGGTGTTGCATCTGAGAGCTCCTTGCTTTGTGTATCTCCCCTGATAGCCCCTTACATGAGTCAGTTTGAGCTGGGTTGGAGCTGAGGACCTGCACGGAAGCCCTTCGGAGTTGTCTTGAAGTTACATTTAGTTCATTATAATACTAAGGTCTCCTATGGGCAGAGTTTTCTCCCATTTTTTGAACATGGGATATATGCACTAGCAAGCATGTTGACATGCTGTGCATGTGTACTTGAACCAAGGTGCGTATGGGAGCTCCCTGCCACTGCCCTTGATACACTGAATAAAGGCTTCCTGCACTAACCCCACAGGGACAGAGTTCTTTGAGAGCCGTCTCCCTGTCTCCTTACTTGTAACAAGTAATACAGAATTCGTTACTTTCAACACTTCCTTGGGTTGTGTTCCATTTGATGCACTCCCAAGCAGTGGACCTCTCGAATAGGGTCACAGTTTGAAAATATGCTGATGGTTTAGGCTGACAGGTTATCATATATATATGATACATGTTTGTTTATTTTGAGACAAAGGGACAGCACAAGCGTTTGAGCCAGGAAGGGGCAGAGAGAGAGGGAGAGAGGATCTCAAGCCAGCTCCTTGCTGTTATCACAGAACCTGATGCAGGGCCTGATCCCATGAACTGAGATCATGACCTGAACCCAAATGACTGAGCCACCCAGGTGCCTTTCGTTATATATTTTTTTCTTGAGCTGGTGTCAGATTCCATTTGGTCAACTTTTTTGCTCAAGCTTAAGCTTATTTTTAAGGAACTAGGGAATGGTTCATTACTATTTTCTTTCTGGAGTCTGGCATGTACTGTTTGAGGAGGGCATTGAGAATTAGAAGGCCCCATGACTCTTAGGATTAATGAATGGAACTTCCTCCAAATTTTATATGTTATATAAAAATTATATAAGAAGAATGTTCAGTTTGTATTAGGTATTCCATGTAAATAATGGAACAAAAGTACATGTTTTTCTGTTGAGTGGTGTAGAAAGGGTGAGATTTGTAGAAGAACCTTAGGTGAGATTCTGATTCACACAATTTATTGTATCCATATTAAGAGCATTATTGATCTTAGTGAATTTGGGGAATTTTTCCTTTTTGTTATGAAAATAAAATTCTACCATTATTGAATTGTTATATAACTTTTGGAAAATAGGATTTACTCTATTGACTCTGCCTATATGGGTATTAAGAGATATTAGAACATAGCTATTAAAAAGGTAAGCTCTGAGCACCTTCTTTGGTTTCCTTCCTTCCTCTTCCTCTTAATTATTTATGCTCTTTGCTCTTGTGCAAGTTTACTTCATCTTTTTGTACCTCAGTTTTCTTATTGTAAAATGGGGATAATACCTACTTTGTAGGAGGTGATGGTTAAATAAGGTGATGAAGGTAAACCAAGAGCATTGCCTAGTGCAGAGTAGGGTTCAGTAAATGTCTGAATGTCTAAGTTATAATGTTAGCTTTGTTATTTTTATCGTATAGTTAACATGATCTGCATAAATACTTGTTTTTTATGAAACAGAAAAGAGTTCAAGTGACCTCACATAACAGTGATAGAAAATTTTTTTTGTACAGACAGTCCTGCACATTAAACATTTTTTTTTGTTTTAATCCCTATTTTTGGGAGGGAAAGAGGCAGTGTGAGCAGGGGAGGAACAGATAGGGAGACACAGCATCTGGAGCCAGCCTGCTTCAGATGCTGTGTCTCCCTCACTCTGTGCCCCTTCCCCATTCATGCTCTGTCTCTCTCTCTCAAAAATAAATAAATGTTAAACAAACAAAAAAAATAGAGATGTGAAGGAGACTAGAAAATAATTTGTAAGCAAGAGGTTGGTTTAGAATGCTACTGTTTTCATATGTGGAATTTGGGTAAGGCACCCCTTAGATTTTATTTACTAAAGAGAGTATAAAACGGATGTAAAAATTATAGACAAGGCTATAGACTTCAGTTAACCTGGTTGAAATATTTGCTACCATAAGAAATTTACCTTAAAGCTTTACTTTCAGATCTATGTACAATTTCTACCCTTTTCCTATCTCTAAATCTCTTTGTTTTCTTTCACTTTATTCTGGCAGATAAATACTTTGATGATTTATATGTTTGGAAAAGTATACGATGCTCTAACCTACAATTACACAGCAAGTGTAATAAAAATCAAAAAGATGTATTTTCTGATTCTTAGGCATATATTTTAGCCTCATATTTTCAGAAAGGATTCGATTTACTGAGAAAAATACTGAAGTTCATTATAGTTAGAAAATCTTACAAATTTTTGATTTTGGTTTTCAGCTTATATCCCTTCTGATTATTTACTTCTCTGTCATAGCAGTGTTTCATGAGATGATGTCAGTTTTAGATCCTTAATTTTTTATGATACTGCTGCTTGTGCTGTAATACGGTGAGGTAATTATCATTACTATATTTTGGCGATCAAGAAATATTGGGATTAAATATTTTGATTACTTGAGAATATGTTGAAGTTACTTAATAAGTAGTCGTCGTACCTGTTGTCGAGCATGTGCACAAGGCAAGGGTGGGCCAGCTGCTAGCCCTGACTGATCAGTTGGTGAAGATAGGACCTCTTTTAGATTCAGTCAGTTTGTTACTTAGAGAAAAGGAGTCAGCGATTGGTACCACCAACTCCCTGTGGCTTTTGATACACACCAAAAAGAATGACCAAAGCAATATGGGGTGAATGACTCAGGTGCAAATTGTGGGATGCACCATTGCTGAGGAGCCAGTTCTAGACCATAACTAGTTTCATTTTCTACAGCTCTGTTTGAGGGAAATGGGTTAGAAAACTTTACATCTTACCACAACCTAGGAGGTGAGAAGCTGTTTTATGACAGCTTAACTGAGGAGATAGGGAGGTGAGCAGGAGATGCTCTTGTAGCAGTTCCTTATAAGCCTTCCATTTCTTGTTTTTCAGGAGGATTGTGATATGTTGTGCTGATAATCCTCTTTGGGGTTCAAGCCTTTGTGTGGCCTTTGTTGGTACATGCAAAATCACTAGGGAGATTTGACAGAGCTCTTTGCCTATACCTGTAAGCACACGCAGGTCATTAAAATGACTGAATTAAGGGGTACCTGGGTGGCTCACTTGGTTAAGTGTCCAACTCTGAATCAGCTCTGATCGTGATCTCAGGGTTGTGGATCAAGCCCCATGTTGTGCTCTGTGCTTAGTGTGGAGCCTGCTTGGGATTCTGTCTCTCCTCTTTCTGCCCCTCCCCTGCTTGCATGCCCACATGCTCGCTCGCTCTCCAAAAATAAATAAATAAAATAAAAAAATTACTGAATTAAAATAACAGAAATGGAATTTGTTTTTTTCATGGAAGTATTATGTTGTTTGCAGGATTACATTCCTGACTGGTTTTTGATGCCTAATCTTATCACAAATCCAGTATTGAGTGGAAATGATAGACTTGTCTGGATTAAGAAAAACTTTTCCGAAGTGTGCTAATGATAACTAGTCATAAGTACTTTCATCTCACTTTTGTTTAAAGTAAATGGCCATGTAGACTCAGTTGGATTACTCTTAGACCTTCTGGAAAAAAAAAAAATAATACAGGATACCATTAGAAATGGTTCTGCCTTAACTTGGGAGGCAGAGGCCAACTGCATCCCACTGTGAGTCAGATGTTTTAAATACCAGTACAAAATCAGAAAGCAGCATGACAAGCATTGTGGCTTGTATGTTCCTGGCTTTTAAATGCCCCCAAACCACGTGGGTAGAACTGGCAGGACACCGAAATCTTTTGTATTTCTTAGTATATTGTTTTATCTGCTGTTCCCACTGATAGTCTGTCAGTGTTTTAAAGTTTTTTTTAAATTATTTAACTAATCTGGATACCCATTGTGGGGCTTGAACTCATGGCCCTGAGATCAGAGTTGCATGCTCTTCCAACCGAGCCAGCCAGAAAAAAAGAAAATGTCAGGCTGCAATGCAGGCATGAGACTAGTGGTTTGAGAAGAACGAGTCTGTTAAGGTGTGTGTATGTGTGTTCATACCAGCAGCCAGCAAATGGTCCTTGCTGCTGTGTGTTTGGCTTAATACCGTTTGAAATGTGATAAATGACTTAACTGTTTCACATCTTACTGAAAATGTGTGTTCAGGGTTAAAACTGAAATGTATTACTATATAGAGCTAATTGGTTACTGAAATCAATGTTTTTTGT
Source organism: Lynx canadensis (assembly GCF_007474595.2). NCBI lineage: Eukaryota > Metazoa > Chordata > Mammalia > Carnivora > Felidae > Lynx > Lynx canadensis. The sequence continues at coordinate 130,155,595 of NC_044303.2, forward strand.
GAATTTGTTGATATTTCTTTGCAGTTAGCTTCTGGAATTTATAATTTTGCCTGCTCTCTGTGGAATCACCATACAGACACATTCCTTCAACAAGTTTCTTCTGGGAATGAAGCTGCAGTTCTAAGTTCATTAGAACGAACTCTGCTGTCATTGAAAGGTACTGTTCAATTTGACATGTTCATTTCGGAAATGACCTATCTCAAAAGAGTCACCAATAGTTCCTCTGGTGGATTTTCTGCTCCCATTTGCCCTGGGAGAATGAGGGGTTAATTTCTCCCTCACAGACAAGGTGTTATTTGTAGTTGGTTTTTCTTTTGTGAGAATAGCTTTCTCTCTAATTTGTAAAAGTGTGGGATAGTTTTCTATTATATTCACATTATTGAGGTCTCAGGGCTCTGGACACATACCTTCCAAATAATTGTACTTCTTTTTGCTTCTACTTTAAACTTCTCTTTCTGGGTAGAAACCCATTCTGCCCTTATCATTGTCATGTTAACTTCACTAAACTTCAAGCATTAGTTGAGTGCTATCTCCCAGCTCTGTTTGCCCTGAGAACTCAGCTTCTGTCTTTCTTGTTTGATCTCAGGCCCACCTGGGTTTTCAACGGTGCTTGACGGTGTGTCATCAGTTATCCTCGGTTATCCTGTGCTTTGCTTGTAGGTATTCTCTTAGCATAAATCTTCATTTTACTTGCCCTTGAGCTATGTATCTTGATGAAGGTTTTCTGAGATTCCTTTCCTTGGTAAAACACTGTTTTGGCTCTTTGTCTGTCTTCCAGTCTCTCCTCTTCTGCTTACGCTCTTTTAGTTTGAGCTCTTCTTTTAGTTTGATTACAGGCTGCCTTTAGTTCTCCTACTGTGGCTCATTTCGAATCCTTTTGCTTTACTTGTAAACCCTTTTATCCTACTCCCTTAGTACCTTAGGATGCTGTTGTACACTCTTGGTACTGTTCTCCTCCATCACGTATGTTAACTAGACAGTGGATGTACAGACTTCAGGCTGTCGGCACATTCTGGTGAACTTTGTAGACAAAAGTGGGAATATTTTAAGGGACTATTGACAAGTACAATTCATTGTACTGGTGGTTCATTACACAAGTGAGTGGAGATGGTTTTGTGACCATTCTGGAGAAGAAATTAAAAGGATCTAGAGAGAAACATTTATCCAGAAAGAACTAGAGAAACTGGTATAAGGTCATAAATACAAAACTTGTGTCAGTTTTGTGTTTGATGATTAAGGAATTTTCATGAGTGCTTTCAGTTGATTTCCTTGCCTTAGTGATTTCAAAGTGTACTTCCTGACAAAAGGGATGCAGCCCTACTCTCTATTAGCCTGCTTTTTACCTTTTCATTACTTCCCTATCTCAGGGTCTTAGATATACACCTTAGCATTTTTAAGGTATCCTAACCTGTTACAATCCCATAGTATTTTCCTTTAAAATATTTGTTCTGCCTAGCTGTAAATTTCTGTGCCTTGAGCAATGCTTAAGACTACAGTTTTTGTTATATATAATCTGAATTTATACCTGTGTGCATTTAGTATCTTTTAGACATGCATATATTCATTATTTCATTCAATAAATAAGTTAGGTGTTTGACACTGGGTAGACAGGCATAATAAAATGGTCATACAAATACGTGTAAAGTCACTCGCGACAGTGGTCTTACAATGTCATGATAACTGGCAACATGGTCAGAAAGGACTTCCTTGAGAAAGAATCATCCTAGGGCAAATTGAAGTTAACGAGGTGATGACTGGAGAAGAGAGGACCTTCTCAGGTGATGTGGACCAAGTTCTTTTGTGGGAACGAGTGAATGCAGAATAAGGGACTCATTTTGAATTCTATTTTCTCCTTTTGTGATGTAACTTTTGAGTCGTATATAATTGGATGTGTGAAACTGATGATTCTATAGAGAGTTGAATTCTAAACCTATTTTTAATATACTGCCTTTAGGCTGCACCTCATGAACACTAACTCTGAGTTGTAAAGATCACAGTGGTGTCTGTGTTTTCCTAAAATGATGTGGTTTAGAATTTTGTAGTCTCATGCTGCCATCATCTTTGTGTTACTGATTTGTGCTGAGTGTTTTACTCTTGAATCCTTTAATAACGCTGTGAAGTAGGACTTGTTAACCAGTTTACAGACCAGCAATGTGAGATCTAGAAAAGTTGTTCAAAAGAATGTAGTGGTAGACCTTGGAGCTAGCTTTTTACATCTAGATCTGACTTCCATTTGTTTATCCTGCTCGTCTCCTTGTGTACACCAGTTACACATAAAATGTGATGCTTATACTTGAGCACTGTAGTCTATTGCGGATTTAGAAATAGTTGAGTTTTTTTTTTCAAATTTTTTTTTTTTTCAACGTTTATTTTATTTTTGGGACAGAGAGAGACAGAGCATGAACGGGGTAGGGGCAGAGAGAGAGGGAGACACAGAATCGGAAACAGGCTCCAGGCTCCGAGCCATCAGCCCAGAGCCCGACGCGGGGCTCGAACTCACGGACCGCGAGATCGTGACCTGGCTGAAGTCGGACGCTTAACCGACTGCGCCACCCAGGCGCCCCAGAAATAGTTGAGTTTTTATATCGCTTTTAGGTGATACGGTATTTTCATTAATGTAGCCTAAAACTAAATGAAGCATTTTGGTCACTGTTGAGACCTATTTTCAAGGTTACGGAATAGAGATGACCATCTCAGTTTCAACCTCTAGGGCTTATTTCAGGTGAGAAATACTTACAATTAGAGAAGTTAAATGTTGCAATATAGTTTTAGAAACTTAAGTAGTTAAGATAAGTGAGAAGAACTCAGCTTTTGAGGTAAAAAAAACTTGGCTGTCATTCCAGCTTGCCTACCTGGAGATGAACCCATGACCAGGGATTATTTTTCTTTATTATATGAAAGGATTAAGTTAGATTAACCCCCAGTCTTAATGAGGCTTTGTGATTCTGAGTCTTTATTATGATTATGATTTTAATAGGATAAAATGTGAGAAAATCAGATGCAGTAAAGCTCAATTTTACTTTTCAGTGCTGCGTAAATTAACCGTTAATGGATTTGTGGAACCTCATAAGAATATGGAGGTGATGGTAAGTGAAAGAAGTTGCTGATTGTGGCTTTGGGAAAGTGCTTGGTATTTTCCTCAGTGTTTTAAAGCTTATTCTTTTTACTTGGCATTGATTTGTAAGTTTTTATAAAGTGACCGTTTACCATTTGTATATGTTACACTATACCTTTTTTGACTTGTGGCCTTTTTTCAGTATATCAAAGCAGCTGCTTTGTGAAGAGAAGGAAATAGGCCTAGGACAGTTCTCAAGGGCCATGATGATACGTTGAGAGTGTTCATTTCAATTTGAATTTGGGTGAACCTCTTGATTTGAATGCTATTAACAAATTTCCAGTTCCATTGTGGATATTTATATCCTTGATATTTCTCTTCGTCTGATGTTATATATTTAAAATGAATTTTTTTCTTAAATCATAACATACATCCGTGCTCTTTGCAGTCAACTGAAAAATATATCCAAGAAGGGAAAGCCCTTGATAAGCCAACATTTGTGATTATATTCATGGTTGGTATAGCATCATCTGCTTTTCTGTATACAAAAATATATAGCTGTATATGTTTATCCCAAAACAAAATGATACTATATTATATATTTACCCAGATCTATGTTAGTTTTCTCAGGAAAGTTCAAGTTCGCTAAAATGTTGCTTTCTGTGGATTGCTTTGGGGGTACTGAACAGGAAGTTTGAAAAAAGTACATGGAATTGGTCTTTGGGTCTGACCTACCCTATTTGACCCGAGTTACTTGTTTGTTTGTTTTAAATCTTTAGTATGTTTTGTATGTCAGATTTAGATTGCAATAATGATTTTACTGTTAAAAGAATTTAAAAGCTGGTAATTTGAATCATTCAGTGTGCTATTTTGTTCTGTAAAAGGGTTTACATGCTTTTTTTAAAGTTAAAAAGTAAGGAAATAATCATTTGAAAACTTGCTATCAGAGATCTTGGTAAAATTTGTAAGTATATGTTAAGACATTTTATGCTTTTCTCTCTTCCTCAGTATTCTGTAAAAGGTACCCATATGCTGTTTCTTCCCTTGCTTTTTCCTACACTTAGTATGATAGTTTTCTTATGTCAGTAATATTATATGTTATGTTTTTAATGATTCTTTGGTGAATCCATGCATTTACTATCAGCGAGCTAATTTTTTCTTTAAATTATAACATTAATATAGGATTCCTGTAAATTACTTGCCCACTTATCTGTTGATGGATATGTAGGTTGTTTCCAGTTTTTAATTGTTGGTAAATGATGCTGGAATGAACACTTGGATGGATATGGGTATGTGTACATATATATTTCACTCACTGTTCATCCCAGAGCTTGGAACAGTCTCTGCTAGTAATAAAACTCAATAGCTATTTTTAAAATCAATGAATATATTATATAGTAGAAACATTAGGTCACATGGCTCAGTAATTATTTTTGTATGTAATATTCGGAGTGTCATAAAATTATGTTAACTAAAATATTGATGATTTCATCAGGGTTCTTTTTGTTTTTTAGTAAAAATGAATTGTTGATTTGAAACACATTACCATAAATTGGAATAGTGGTTTTCATTGAAAACTATCAGTGTTTTGTGAGCCTTTGGCTTTCTCTTAAGAGTCTTCTGTCTGCTGAAACTGTATTAACTTTTACTCTGTTATAAATGTTGTCTTGTAGCAGTTAAGGTTATACTGAGTAGTTGGAAACAAGATAGAATTTTAACAGGTTAAGGATGGTTTTTCAAATAACATAAACATCTTAAAAGTAAGATGGAACATAAACATCTTAAAAATAAGATGGAACTTAAAAGATGCTTTAGAAGCACTGTATGATAGTGGTGAGATTTTGGTTTCTGGAGGCAGATAAACTTGGATTTGAATCTTGACTTGGCCTTTTCCTGGTAGCATGGCCTCCAGCTATTTCCTTATCTTACCTGGTACTCCGTTTCTTCTTTTGTAATATGGAAATGAAATATACTACCTACCTTACTGAATGTTGTGAGGAGTAATAGAGGTAATGATTTTTGTAACTAGTTTCAGCTAATTAAAGCACTCTGTAAATTACCATTTAATGATTAACTTGAGTTCTTATTCTGTTATTATATAAACAGAATAAATCATAAACTTATTTGTACTACAAATTAGCTCTCTATGATTTTGTAAATTCCTCTTTCTCTTCTTCAGCTCACTAAAATTGATGGCTTTTACAGTTTTCTACTTTCTTCGGAGTACCCCTATTGATAAACTAATTTTATTTAAAAGTAATAGAATAAAATTCCTTCTATGTTGTCATTACTTTAAGGGACCATTGGACTACTGTATAAATTTAAAATTTGTATGGAATCTCAATGATCTTATTCTTCCTATAATGAAACCTTTTGCTCTTTTATCATCTTAGGATTTATTATTATTATTTTTTACCTAATATTTTTCAATTACTCTCCATTGTGGTTAAAAAGATTGAAATACTGTGAAAGTGGAAGAATGATGAAATTGCCAGAGGATGGAGCGGTAGTGAAATTGTCATCCTGTAGTTTTCTTACTGTGTTGTGCATTGCATTCCATCTTTCAAGAAGGAATAAAAGAAGACTGGAAGCACTGTCTTTTTATTGTACCTTCAGCTTTTGTGTAACACATTGAGAATTCAAAATTCATTTCCTGTCCATGTGGCAGAGAAGAAAATTGACAAGAGAAAGAAGTTTCATAATTTTTACATGAGTCAGAAGATGGATGCTTTCAGACAGACTGAGAGCAGCATTCTAGACCCTAAGTGTGACGGTGAAATTCTCCAAGTGAAATCTCTTTCTCAGTCTTCAGATGATGATATCCTAGTTAAATGGTCTCAAACTCAAGAATGAGTGAATGAAGAATATATCTCTAAGAACAAAGAGGAAATAACATTCTATTCTAGTCATTTGTTATTAAGGCATTTATCATGTGGTTATTTTGTGACAAAAAGGTGGACCATCCTGTTTGTTGAAAGAACATGTGACATCTTGTATGATGTTTATACACCAAAATCTATGGAGCCAGAAAGTCTGAGATTTTTAAATTCTTAAAAATTAAAAAAAAAAAAAAAACCTGTTTATTCATTTTTGAGAGAGTCGGGTGGGAGAGGGGGGTATAGGGAGAGGGAGACATAGAATCTGAAGCAGGCTCCAGGCTGTCAGCACAGAACCCTACGTGGGGCTCAAACTCATAGTCTGCGAGATCATGACCTGAGCTGAAGTCAGTTGCTTAATCGACTGAGCCACCCCGGCGCCCCTTAAAAATTTTAATGAAGTTGTTTTTTACTATCCCTTTATATCTGTAAAATTTTTATATTTCTTAAATACCTATTAACAAATAAGGGTTGTTTAGATTTTTACCAGATGACAAATGGTGATACTTGTCTTATATCTGAAAGCTAATATATTTAATTATTATATAATTATATTTAATTTATAATTTAACTATATATTAAATATAATATTTAATACTTGAACTTCAGAACCTCTCCTTTCAGTAATTGGTACCATTTATCCACATACTGCGTACTTACTGTTCCTGAATACTGCTTCTGGTTTCTGGGGTAGAGCAATAACACAGACAAGTTCCAGTTCTCAGAGAGTGAACATTGTAGTGGGAGGAGGCACATATTACACAAACAGTATGTCGGGATTATATGAGCTGTGAAGATGGAAAAACAGGAGAATAGAGATTACTTAGAAATAAAATACTCAATAAATAATGTTTTATTGTAAAGTGATTTAGGTAACTGAAATGAGACTTTGAGAGATGAAATGTTCTATTTTCTTTGAAAGGTTTGTTTATAATAATAGAATGTTTTTTACTTTATATAATTTTAACTTATTAAAATGATATGATAAATCTTAATAGTCTTGTAAAAAGTATAAGGGAGATGTTTACAACAATAAATTGAGACATTAAAAAAATCTTTCCTAGGGTTTTTTACATGGAATATTTGACCGTCTGAAACAATTTCTGGAATGCAGTAAGTACTTCTTTGACAGTAGATTTTACTTGTAGAATCTTTATTCATGGATTGCTTCTGCTCTGCGCTAGGAAATCTGGAGAGAGGCTAAAATCTTGTGTCTTGATGGTTAATTCTCTGAAGTTAAATTGGAGCTCATCTTTGTCTTGATACATCTGTCTTGTCCTGAGTATTGAGGAAACTTTTTTAAAATTCTGTTTTGTGTCCATTCTTTGTAGATGCTTTTACTGCTATTGCTCTTTTCCATGCAAACATGGACAACAGTCATATATTTAACAAATATTTATTAAATGTAGCTCCTCTGCCACATGCTGTTTAGACTTTGTATAGATTCTTTTTTTTTTTTTTTAATTTTTTCTTAATGTTCAATTATTTTTGAGAGAGAGTGAGTGAGTGTGAGCTGGGGAGGGGCAGAGAGAGCGGGACAGAGGATCTGAAGTGGGCTCCGTGCTAACAGCATTGAGTTCAATATGGGGCTCAAACTCACAAACTGCTACATAATGACCTGAACTGAAGTTAGACGCTAAACCGAGTGAGTCACCCAGTTTTGTTTCTTTCAGTACATTTTACATATATGTATTATATAAATTACTACCTTAAGTGATACTTTAATTTTGCAGATCTCTGGTTCAGAATTTTCTTTGGCTTCTCTTTAGGACCCTCTCTAATTCACTACCCCACACAAGAGAATTTAACATCTATATTTGTGTTGTGTTATACTGTGGTCTTATTGTTAACCTTTTCTCCTCCTTGTGGTTGTGAACACCTTTGTTGATAAACACACCTACAGACACAAAATACACACCCATGTGCTTGCACGCCCACATACACATGTGTACATCCTGTATATGTGTATGTATTTGGAGACTTAATAGGCTGAGAAGATATTTTAGTGTACTCACTTTTAGGGAGTTGTTGATTATTTGATGTCATTTTCAGTAAAAGCATTGTTGAGTCTATTTCTAGACACTGTTTTGGGTATTGTGCATGCGAAGATGATTAAGACAACTTACATAAAGTAATTCATTTTAATAAAAAGTGGTCATTTTCTTTGGTTACCTTGTAGAGATGCAGAGGGAAGAGTAGGAGTCTTCCCAGGAGAGACTAATGTAAATGATGAGATGAATAGAAAGAATTTGTTTATAGAGCAGTTAATGGGCTAGTGGACAGTGTTCTGAATGTACAAAATTAATTATGCCAGGCAAATTATCCAAAGAAAATTGTCAGAAGATCTAAGAAAAATAATGAGTATTTTAATCTTTCAGTACTTCGTTTTTACTTTGCTTGAAAAATATTTCAACTATAACTAATTTAAATTTTGAGAATATGATAAGCTATTCACAGATTAAAATTGCTACTATCCTTTTCCTTTAACACAGACTTAGTTTGTATTTTAGGATTAATTTTGTGAACATGGCCCTACGAATTACTGTGTGTGAAAACTATAAATATTGGTAATGGTTAAGCACAGTACAGGATTTAAGATGCAAAATAGGTGAAAACATGCCTGACCGTATTTTTCCAGCAAGTTTTGCCATTGTTTTGATTGTGAATTTATGGAGTATTATAAACTTGTACTAATATTTGGATTGTATTTTTAATAGGTAGAAGTATAGGTACAGATAATGTATGTAGAGACAGACTGGAAAAGACCATCATTCTTTTTACTAAAGTGGTAAGTTTTCTTTTTACCTTAAGTATGTTTTCTTACATAAAATATACATAACTCAGATTTGATAAGGAAAATGACATAAGCATGCATTCTCACTTTAGTGTAAAGTACCTTATTTTCTGACTACAGCAAAGCTAAAAAAAATGGTATCTTGAAGTATTTAGAATGAATGTAATAATTAAGTTTTATATGTTATATCAGTATAAGTCACTTTGATGAAAAAAAATAATAAAACAAAAACACAAACCTAATAAATAGTAGAGAGGTTGAGTCTTCTGAAGCTTATTATTCTCAAGCCTACTGGATGAAAGCAGAGATAAAGAAGATAACAGTGTAGCTAATCAGGAAATAGATCATATATAGCAGGCAGTATATTATCAGGAAGTTATTATATTCATAAAGACATTGTCATTAATATCAAACACCTTTTGAATAGGATTATATGAGTACACTGTGCTAGGCAATGTGTCTAAATTTCTGATAAAACTAAGTTTTATAGAAACTGATGTTTCTGAAATTTTGGGCTGAGGATGGTTGGGAGAAGTATATATAGTTGGGTTGTAGCAATCAGGAAGACCTGGTTTGAGAACTGCATTGAACTAAAACAGGTTGTTGAAGACAGCAGTATGTAAATTTGTAGCCTGTTTTTCCTCTTTCATTAAGTTTTGTTAATAGGGTTAAGTTGTCTGTTCCCTGGGAGGGGAGAAAAGAAGTAGAAATGAGCTGTTCTTATTGCTGTGGTTAAGTAGCAGTTACCTTTGGTTTCAGTTCTCCTTGTTTCCAAGTTATGTTCTAACTAGCCTCAACAGCAAAAGTCTACCTAATCTTCCAAGATCCAGTATAAAATTGACTCAGGTATTTTAAGTTAAAAACAAAAAAATACAAAGCGAAGTAAAATGACATCATGTGATTAGTGAGGCTGTGTGGTGTTGATGAATAATTTTATTTATAAAGTTTTCATATTTATAATCTCTGACTTGATTAAAACTTTAAAAATTGGAACTTTCAAACATACATCCAAGTAGAATTGAGTGACTTTGAGTCTCCATGAAGTCATCACTTAGCTTCAGGAATTATGAACTTCTGTTGAAGATTAGTTCTGTTTTATCTCTATACTTCTCTCTCCCCTCCTTGCTGGTTTCTTAAAAGCAGATCTCAGATATCATATTAGTATTATCTGTAAATACTTGAATATTTGTCTTTAAGTGATAAGGGGTTTAAAAAAAGAATGTAACACAATGTAAGAAGTAGGAATGACTTTTTGTTATCATGTAAATATTTAGTCATTATTTTGGTTTTTCTCAAAATTTTTATAGTTCTTTTGTTTGAATCAGGATTTGATAGTGTCCAAGTTCTCTTTCCATTTTTTTTTTCGTTGCTATTTATTTGTTGAGGTAATAGGTAATTTCCTTGTAGGATTTTCATGTTTTGAATTTGGCTTCTTGCATCCTGATATGTTACTTAACATGTTCCTTTGTCTCTCTACCCCTCCTCCTCCAATATTTCTTGTAAATTTGTAGAGGCTTGATCATATTGAGCTTTATTTCATGGAGGAGGGTGAGGACAGCAAGAATACTCCATGGGTGGTGCTTTGTATATCTTGTATTGCATCACATCAGGAGGTACAATGTTGAGTTGTTTAAAATGATGAGGGAGCTCTTTAAAGTTCCCCAGCAGCTTTTCCCCTATTATTTTAGAAGCTGTTCATGATCATGGCCTAGATCTGTTTTTTGGTAAGGGATTACAGAATGATGACATTCTATTGTATTTGCATTTATTAGCAGAAATTCTTTGAAGAAGAGATCTGACTCATCAACTTATTTGATAAGTTGAATCAAAAATACAATTGATGCAGGAAAGGCAGGATAATTTTTTATTTTCTTGCTCTTACTACTTTTTTTTTATTTTATTTTTTAATATTTATTTATTTTTGAGACACAGAGAGAGCATGAACAGGGGAGGGTCAGAGAAAGAGGGAGACACAGAATCTGAAACAGGCTCCAGGCTCTGACCTGTCAGCACAGAGCCCAACGCGGGGCTCGAACCCACGGACCATGAGATCATGACCTGAGCCGAAGTCGGACGTTTAACCGACTGAGCCACCCAGGCGCCCCTCTTACTACTTTTTAAAGTCTTATCTTTTATATACTTAGAATTTTTGTTTCATATTTACCCATTCTTACTGAATTAACTATGAAGTGGGTCTGTTTTGGACCCTCTAGTAGAAGTAGTAGAAATACCTGTCATGAGATATAATTTGACATAATCCACATTATATGATATACCCAAAGAAATCAATTACATGTGTATTACGTGCAAAACTGCATGTATGTGGACTCGTGACCAAGGTTCAAAACTTTACAAATGTATATTAGCAAGTTATAAGATGTACTTATGGATAATTATATTCCTATATGAATTTGGGGTAAATACACTTTAATTTTTTTCTTTATAGCTTTTGGACTTCTTGGATCAGCATCCGTTTTCATTTACTCCTCTAATTCAGAGATCACTGGAATTTTCTGTAAGCTATGTATTTACAGAAGTTGGTGAAGGTGTTACATTTGAGCGATTCATTGTTCAATGCATGAATCTTATTAAGATGATTGTAAAAAATTACGCTTATAAGCCATCCAAAAATTTTGAAGGTAATGCCTTACTGGTAGTTTTTTTTTTTTTTTAATGATTATTATTTCTTTATTTTATATGTGAAATAATTGGTATTTTTATGCATTTTTTTGAAATCTTATTTAAGTCTGAAAAACAAAATGTTGCTGGTACATGAACTAGAGATAAGTGTTAGAGACTTTAATATGTGAGTGCTAGCTTTAAAGGCCATATAATGCACTTAGTAACTATCTTTTGTAGCACAAAGAGCAGTTGAAGCCTGCCGGTTTAGGATTAATTACTCCAGTAACCATTGCAGTTAATGTTGTACTTATTTGCACAATTAAATTTTTCCTCTGACTTGATATGAAGTGAGTTCACTTCTAGACACGGAATTCATTTGTGTGTGTATATACAAGATGAATGAGAAATTATCTTAGAGATGTATGTATATAAGTCACTGCACTGTGGTGTGTTAATACAGCATGGTAATGTACAGGCTATAGTGAGAAGATGGCTATAAGATTGATGTGTGTGTGGGGCAAATAAGAATTGTCTTTGAAATTTGCCCTTGATAAAAATGAAAATCCGTACACCACTTGCTCTTTCCCCCCAAGGGTATATTTTTAATTCATTTAAGTTACATAATCCAATTTTGGTAAAATGTTTGTATGATTAAGTTGGAAATTTTATGTTTTCTAGACAGCAGTCCTGAAACTTTAGAAGCACATAAGATCAAGATGGCATTCTTTACATATCCCACTTTGACAGAGATATGTAGAAGATTAGTCTCTCATTATTTTCTGTTAACTGAGGAAGAACTGACAATGTGGGAAGAAGACCCAGAAGGCTTTAGTAAGAATCAGTTTTTCAGTTTTCCCATGGCTTTTCTCCCCCTTTCCTAAATACATATCAGTCTCTTTGAGTGATATATGTAACACTGTATTTTTAATAGAAAACTTTTGTTCTGAGAGTCATGGCTTTTAAAAATTAATATATCCTGTCTTTATTATCCATTGGAACAAAAGCAGAAAATGATTTTTTCAAATATGTGGAGTTTTCTCCAGAGATAGACCTTTTAAAATTTTTAGATGTTCCTATGAACATATCATATAGTTTAAATCGAAAACACCTCCTGTCTGTATTATCAGGTGTGTGATTCATCCCGTCTTATACTTTATTTGTAGAAATTTTTATTTCAAAAATAAATTTGGAAAATTTCTGAATTGCTGAATGGATCACCTATTTAAATTTTAATTTAAAATGAGTCTTTTGATGATTAAAATATTTTTCCAGGAGATCTTTTTTATCTGTTTGAATTTTAGTAATAGAATAAATGTATCTGAGTCATTCCTACAGAAAATCAAGAAATCGTCTGCCTAATAAATAAAGTACCTGGTGTGTGTCTGTAAAGTGCCTATGTGCAAATTACTTCGGCCATGGTCAAACATAGGCTAAATTTTAACCTTTTTTCATCCCTTTGGGTGACTTTATGTAGTTCTGTTCATGTTCCCTAATAATTTAAGAATGCCTTAAACATTTTGGAAGACCTCTCCCTCTTTTTGTTATGTAAAAATAAATTTATTTCATTTAGAAAATACAGCATTACAGTGTATCCTTTTGTGTTTTTGCTTTTTCTCTTAGCTAAAATCTTCTGTTTCATATTGCTTTCTTTGGGTAGTATATATAGTAATGTAATATGAATCACTGAATTCCTCTATCTGTAAAAGTACCCTAAAGTATTTTATTTTTTGAAAATTTTTCTTTAAATATTGGGAATTTTTGGAAAATGTGACTATTTTAATTTATAAAACATATTGAAAAAAATTATTGAGATGAAATAATACCAGGATTATAGCTGTTTTTGAATGCTTATACTATGTACAATCAGATGATATCAGATACTTTGAAAGTGACAAACATTTTGAGCTTTCCTGCATACAGAATTTTTAATGAAAGTGCAAATGCTATGTCAGCACTTGATAGGACACTGATATTCACAGATATGATCTGTAGTGTATAATAAATATGTGTAAGGTGTTGTGTTCCCAAGGATTTGCTTTCAGTAAAATGTTTAAAACCACTCATGGAAATAGACTGGTTATTTAAAATCTTGATATTCCAAACCTTGATTTTGGAAACATCATTATTGCATTTCTGGAGAGCATCATTGGTCATATTTTTAATTACAGCAGTGGAAGAAACAGGGGGAGATTCTTGGAAATACAGTTTGAGGGTAAGTATTGATGGAAAGAAAAATTGACAGGAAAATATTGTCAATTTCATGCTTAAAATATTGTGCAAAATATGCTTAATATTTCTGTAAGTCTTAGTAGAGAATAATATTCTATTGATGATTCCAAGCATTAAACTAGACAAATTGAGAGGAAAGTAATTAAATTATGAATTTTAACCTGAATTTTTTTTGTTGTTAAGTTGGAGGTTGGAAACGGAAGTTTTATTTTACAGTCATACTGATTGGAAAATAATTGTCATTGAAGAAACAAATGTTTTTGAAAATGAAAACTGTCTTTTTGGCTGGAATGATTTTTTTCCTCTCCTAAGTATTTCAGTAATTCTAAAGCTTTTTTTGATACATTATTTCTTATACCACCTGGTGTGATTCTCAGAGACCAGCCCACAGTTTTTAATTTTAGAATGCTTTCTAAGCATGCATTATTGGTATGGCAACATTTGAGAAAATTTTATCAAATGTAGTCTTTGAACTATTTTTTTAATGAAAACTTGTATTTATATAATTTACATGATTTTTTAATTTTTCTAAAAATGTAAATGTTTTTAGTTATATAAGGTTACATGGAAAACCAGAGAGATTATTAATAAAAAAATTGTTAGTGCTTTAAAATTAAAAAAAAATTAACCACTTTAATTTTTTTAAACTTTGTATCGCAAACTTCATTTATTCGTCAACTCATGGCTAGTCTTGTTTCATATAAGTAAACCCCCAACCCCAGTTGGATTATTTTAAAGCAAGTATTTGAGGTGACATATCATTTCATCTGTACATGCTTCAGTATGTATAGAAGATTTCTTTTAAAACATAAAGCATAGTACCTTCAAAATGTGTAATTCTTTTATATCATGAAACATGTAGTGATTCAGTACTTTTAAGAACCAGAAAGAATCATTCTTTTTATATACTTAACATTGACTTCTGTTACTGTTTGTGTCTGTTAAAAGGAATACTATTCTGTGTAGTGAATTGAACTCATGAGTTGTGGTTGTTACTTGTTATGTCATTGCTAAGAAAATTTATAATTTTTAATGTATTAATTCCGGGTAGTCCGTTACAGCACTGAATCTGCAAATGAATGTGGCTTCAGATTGCTTTTTTAATTTAAGGAGTTGTTAATTAAAAATGTTATTTTCTCTTTGTAGTTTTACTTTTTGAATACATAATGCTAAATGATTCAAATAGCGAAATAAACTTTTTCTATGTTAGGAATCAAATTAAATTTTGATTCCCCCCCCCCCCCCCGCAGTATATTTATAAACATTGTAATCTACTTTATGTAAAGATACCAGAAATTGGAAACATTTTTGGAGTTTTAGGATTTTAAGAATGGGTATTCTTTTCTTTATTGTAGAATTAATCAGTACAATATACCATTGTTGTCACTGGAAATTTGGTTTTTTTCCTCTCTAGCCTTGCACTGAAGTACTATTTATAGATATATTCCATGAATATAATCAGACTCTTACTCCTGTACTTCTAGAAATGATGCAAACACTTCAAGGTGAGGTATATTTTATGATACTTTATCTATTAATGCATGTTGACTTAAAATAGTTTGAATGCCTATGTGCAATGCACTATTTCCTACACCATATAATAGAAATCTGAGAAAGACCCGAATGTGTTCTTTTGTTTTTTCTTTTTTTTTTTTTTTTTAAGTTTATTCATTTTGAGAGAGAGAGAGAGAATAGGGGAGAGGCAGAGAGGGAGAGGGAGAATCTGTGGGGCTCTAATCCACAAACCATGAGATCATGGCCTGAGCCGAAGTCAGGAGTCAGACACTTCACCAATTGAGCCATCCATGTCTCCTGCAATGTGTTCTTTTCTGTTGGATGGCTTTCAGGACAGAGAACAAGAATGGGCAACTGATGAAGGCAACCTTGAGACAGGCATTGAATGTGATAGTTGGATTTTGTTCTCATAAACACACTAGCCTCAGAAGCGAAATAGTGCTTTACATGGTCAAGTATATTGGATGGGGAAATAGTCTACCTGGAGCATGCTGTGGAAAGCAGTGGGGAAAAAAGATGAGAGTAACAAATGTTAGGCTCAGAATGGTGGTAGTGGGAATGGAAAGAAGGTAACAGATTTAAGAGAGAATGATGATGCGAAAATTTTGTTATTTGATCTTTGTTTGCAGCTACACAAGTAATTAATTACTTTGTTACTGCGATTTATCATTTTTGACTTCTCTGCTATATAGTAAATTCTGGGACGAGGGCACTGATCATATCTGTCTTGTTCACACATAATTCCCAGTGCCTAGTACACTCAGTAACTGTTTGTTGATTGACTTTTGGCACCTAATTGACTACTGAACAAGGGAAAGTGATCAGACATGATCCTGAACTTTAGAATCTTAATGACAGGGAGACAGTTGTTAGTAGTGGTTGGAGATAGAGTTTTCCTTTTGGAGTGTGTGTATAAGGAGGCTTGGGGGAAGAAAAACAAGTTCAAAGACTGAACGCTGAGATTTTCACCTTTAAGCATAGGAAGAGGTGAAGGTCCTACAAAAAAAGCCAGGTAAAAAACTAATGCAAAGATGTAAGAAACGGTATGGGGGTGAATCCTGGATAGAAGAGCATGTTACTAGAAGTGTCCAGTGATGGAAGAGGCAGAAGGCAGTAAAATCCCCTGAGACAAAAGATTATTTGAATTGTTGGGGCAGGAATCACATAGTAAGGGATGAAGGATTGAGTAGATGATGATACAAGGAAATAACAGCAAGAGAAGCTGCCATAGGGAAGGAGATGCCTGATCTTGTTTGTAGTTGTGCGAGAGTAGCTCACTTTTCATGCTTTTGTTCTCTCAGAAACCTAATAGATAGTTTTTTTCCCTTGGTTTATAATTTAAGCAAGAACACTATCAGTCAGGTTTTGAATTTGAGTGTTACTATATTTTCGTATGGATTGATTTCTAAGGAATAGTTATGAACTAAATTCTTAAATTTGATGGTATTTAGACTGCTTAAGTTACTTTTTTTTGTTGAGTTGAGAATGTCATTTCCATTTTCACCCATGCATTTATTATTATTTGTTTAAACCACTGTAGTAAAGTGGATAAGTTATTTAGGTTACCCTCTGATAAGTTGATGGGTGCTTATAAGGTTTTCAGTGATTACGAAGTTTAGTTTTCTTCCTAGTTGTGGAGCAGTTTGCTTATTTAGGGCTGTATTTATTCCAGCGTATTAGCCTGGTGAGCTTAAGAATTCATACTTAACAGCAGAAGAGTGCTTTGATAAACTTGTTCAAAATCTTTATATCCTAGAGCAATAGACTTACTAAGTAAACTGCTTTTCATGGCTTAACCATCACACACTCCTTTCTGGACAGTAGTGTGAGACTGCCAACTTTTAAAAAATTTTTTTAATGCTTATTTTTTTATTTTGAGAGAGTGGGGGAGGGGCAGGGAGAGCGAGGGGAAGAGAGAGAATTCCAAGCGGGCGCCATGCTGTCAGTGCAGAGCTCAGTGTGGGGCTTCAGCTCACAAACCATGAGATCATGACCTGAGGTGAAATCGAGTTGGATGCTTAATCTTAAGACTGAGCCACCCAGGTGCCCCAGAGACTGCCACCTTTTTATTCTGAAGGTTCCACTTTACATGATGGCTCCCTTTTCTGTTGGCACTTTTCGTTGTGTTGTCGTCCTTTAATACACTGTAATGATCTGACTTTTTATATTTCGAGATGCTTGTGTGAATAGCCTGTGCTTGGTTTTTTTTTTATGTTTTTTTTTTTTTTAATTTTTTTTTTTTTTCAACGTTTATTTATTTTTGGGACAGAGAGAGAGCATGAACGGGGGAGGGGCAGAGAGAGAGGGAGACACAGAATCGGAAACAGGCTCCAGGCTCTGAGCCATCAGCCCAGAGCCCGACGCGGGGCTCGAACTCACGGACCGCGAGATCGTGACCTGGCTGAAGTCGGACGCCCAACCGACTGCGCCACCCAGGCGCCCCAATGTTTTTTTTTTTTTTGAGAGAGAGACACATAGAGTATGGGTGGGGGAGGGACAGAGAGAGAGGGAGTCACAGAATCTGAAGCAGGCTCCAGGTTCTGTCTGAGCTGTGAACAGAGCCCGATAGGGGGCTCGAATCCACAAACCGCGAGATCATGACCTAAGCTGAAGTCAGATGCTTAACCACTGAGCCACCCAGGTACCCTTGTGCTTGTTCTTTTTAAAAATTTTTCTTTTGTGGGATTCATCTTTTTATTCTTTCTTTTAAGAGGTTTTTTTTTTCTTAATCAGGGTATAATAAGGTATTATGTGCTAGTTAGCAATTTGTGGCATATACTTTGCTAGGATGTTGCTGACATAACATTTTTCAAATATGTTATAATGATTTTTAAAATTGTAATAAGGTTTTACATCTTATACCTGTGTTCTCCATGATGATTACAAAACTTAGGCTTTCCATTTACATGTCCATGTATATTTAATATCATGAAATTTTTTGTACTTAACTGAAATGGGAAACTAACAAATTGAGTTGAAATCAAATATCTTTTAAAAATTAGTTTGATTTACCCTTGTTAAAACTTATTTTTACAGGGCCCACTAATGTGGAAGATATGAATGCACTATTAATCAAAGATGCTGGTATGTTAAACTAAAGTGATTTTAAAACATTGATTTCTTGAGTAATATTTGGTATGTCTAGTTTGTGGCAGGTGTTACTCTGGGAGGTTGGGATACAGGGGTACCTACAATTTAGGAACTGTGTGGTGGGGGAGATAAGCAGACCGTTGATTATAACATAGTACGAGTTGATTAATTCTAAAATAGGTGGCAGTTTTAAGTAGTACATTGGAAAACCAAAAGGAGTTTTGGTATGCCTAGGGAAAGGTTCCTAAAGAAGTGTAATGTGAGAACACCAGGATCAGTGGGAGTTAGCAAGGGGAGGGGGCCTGTATGAGAAGAGAGTTCCAGGCAGAAGGAGCAGTATGTACAAAAACTTGAAGAGAAAGGGAGCAAATGCAGTTAAGTTTTGAACTGGGAGTATTTTGGTTTAAACAGAATGGAACATAAAGCCTTAACGGTTTGTGCTGAGAGATGAGGATGGAGAGAGGTAGGTATGTAGGGACCAGATCATAAAATACTGTGACCCTTTG
The DNA here is from genome assembly GCF_007474595.2 of Lynx canadensis. Taxonomy (NCBI): domain Eukaryota; kingdom Metazoa; phylum Chordata; class Mammalia; order Carnivora; family Felidae; genus Lynx; species Lynx canadensis. The sequence continues at coordinate 130,174,282 of NC_044303.2, forward strand.
GAAGCAGATGTTGCTTTTTAATTTTTATAATTTGATTTGAATAGTTTTAATTGAATGCAATTTTCTGTTTGAAAGCACTAAGGGCTGTTTAGGAAAAAGTGTCTAAAGAAACTTTAATCTTTCTGAAATTGCTATTTAAGTGATTTGTCTGACTAACATTGTAAATTTTCCCTTATTAGTATATTACATGTTTTAAAGTAGTTCCTAAGGATTAGTTTCTTACATAGGATACTTAACATTTGGCCCAGCATCTGAAATTAAATTTTTTTTTCTCAAATCTTCTTTGTAGTGTATAATGCTGTTGGATTAGCAGCTTATGAGCTGTTTGACAGTGTTGATTTTGATCAGTGGTTTAAAAACCAACTTCTTCCAGAATTACAAGTCATTCACAATAGGCAAGTATAAAATTTGGTGTTTATGATATACTTATTTTACTTTTTAATTTTCTGATGAAGACGTTAAAATTGCATAAAATTTTTAAAAAGTTATAGTATGACTTAGCTGGTAGTATCAAGTGTAAAAAAAAGATGTGCTGTTTACAGCTAAGAAAAATAAAGACACTTATGTTATTTTACTTCACATGTGAATTGTCACAAGTATGAAATGTTTGTTGTTAGATAAGATACTTTGCAGGAGGAAATTTTATGCAAAGGTAAGGGAAGATGGAGGTCGCTGAAATGTAGGAAGAAAACGTGTACAAAAGAAAGCCAGTGGGATACTTAGCATGAGCTGAGCCTGGTGTGAGTAGTAGTCTAGCACACGGGGTAGCCCTGAAAAGTGACTGACTGTCTTGGGACCACACAGCATGCTGCAAGTCTGGAAGAGGGTAGATAGGATGAAGGGACACCATGGCGGAAAGAATTTGGACACACTTTAGGGCTGTGTTGTGTTGCCTCATTGAGTATGACAGACCTTTCTGACACTTAGTAGGACTTTTCCCAGTTCTTAGGTTTCATATGCATTTAAGTACTTGACTACTTGATTTTAGGTACCGAGTGACCAAAATGTAAGGGAAAAGGACTCTCATAGTTTCTGTAATTTTTTTCTTCTGCTGATTTATTTCTGTAGATGTGGTGCCTATCAGAATGTGTCGCATGTAGTCTTAGATAGCGTTTTTTAACTACAATAATGAATGAATAGAAGATATCCACATATGGCTCATTTTATAAATCTTGAGAGCCATAGAACTGTAGAGTTGGAGATGCTTTAAAAGTAATTTTGACAATGGGTGGCTGGGTGGCTCAGTCGGTTAAGGCTTCCATGTTGATTTTGGCTCAGCTCATGATCTCACAGTTCATGAGATCGAGCCAAGCCCCAAGTCAGGCTCTGTGCTGGCAGCGTGGAGCCTGCTTGGGATTCTGTCTGTCCTCTCTCTCTGCTCCTTTCCTGCTTTCGCTTTCTCTTTCTCTAGAAATAAACATTTTTTTAAAAAAGTAATTTTGCCCAATAAGTTGCTATTTATTGGTTGAGTTAATCATTTATTCAGTCATTGAATATTTTCAGTTTGCCATGAATTTGCTATGCCCCGTAAAGTGTGTGGTGAGTAAGATGTATTGTGACTCTGACCACAGAAAGTTAGTGAACCTTTGATCTAGAGAAAGCCTTCAGTAGAAAGACACATGTGTGCTTTGATTTTCCTTAAAGCCTAGAGGCTATTTACTCTAGATCTGTGTTGTCAGGTACAGTACCTGCTACATATGGCTAATGAGTAGTTGAAATGAATTTAATAAAAGTGATGAAATGACTTTAAATTGAAAACCTGGGGAGTGTAAAATATGTATTGATGTTGAAATGATAGTATTTTGGATATATTGAGATAAATAAAAATATGAAAATTTTACTTTTTACTTATTTTAATATGGGTAATAAAAAATCACATATTTGCTTACATTATATTTCTTCTGGACTGAGCTGATCTAGACCAGTATTTCTCAAACATGCGTATGAATCTGTTGGTGATCTTGTTGAGATGCACATCCTGATATAGGTTATATTTTAGGGTCTGGGTCAGATTGTATGATTCTGTCACGCTTCCAGGATAATGATGCTGCTGGTCCAGGGACCATATTTTGGGGAATAAACTAACTTCTAATTTTAACTCTGCCCAGAAGTGACTGTGATCTAAGTGAACTTAGAATTTGAACTTACTGAGCTTCCTTCTCTGTATCCGGAATAGAATGTTGACTGTAGCAGTCTCAGAGATCTCAGTTCAAAATTGATGGTTCATTGGTTCCTCCATTACACTGTATACAAGTCTTGTTTACTTCCACCTCTGTGACTTCGTTTAAACAGTCCCCGTCCCTTCAAATAGCATCTTTTCGATTTTCTACCCAAGTATTATTTAGCTTAAAGGCTATTCAAATCCCATTTCCCCCACCCACTCCTTTCTCTTCCTTTTCTGAAATCCTAGTATATAGCTTTACATTCTTTAATTCTTTTAGGTGAGTTGTAAACGTTTTGAGGGCAGGGAATACTTAAACAACTATTTTTCAACTTTAATGAGCAGTTCTTTCTATGTGCTTGGTCATCTTAAAATTTTATAATTTTCTAAAAAATGTGGAATCTTCATTAGCTTATTCCATTTATGCACAAAACAGTTATCATCTCACCACTAAAATTTATATAGTATCAGTAAGAGACTTTATGGGTAGAATTCTTAAACATAATTGTTTATAGCTTTGTGGGTCTTTTTTTCTTGCTTTAAAGAGCCTTCATTTCCTTTAGAAAAGACGATCATAGAGAAAGAAATGGGTATATTGTTACTGAAAATGTTTTACAACTTTAAAAATATCATTTTTGATAATGAGTCACATTCTATGATAGGATACTTAAATTTGAGAGCTTAGGTGGTTTTGTAGTATGTGTACTGTGGTACATTTAGAAGTGGCTTTTAAGTTTTTATATAAACAATACAGATTGCTTCCTTACTATATTTTAAATTTAAATGATAAAATACACTAAATGAAGTATACTTTGTAGAATATTTACCATTTTAATTTCATGATTTTTCTCTATTCAGATATAAGCCATTGCGACGCAGGGTGATTTGGCTCATCGGTCAGTGGATTTCTGTGAAATTCAAGTCTGACTTAAGACCCATGTTATATGAGGCAATTTGTAACTTGCTTCAAGATCAAGACTTAGTGGTATGTTCCTTAAATGTTTTAAGACTATTTTTTATAAGTTTAATTTATGTTAAGCTTCATATTCAGGAATAGTTTATAGATTTAGTATGTTGGTAACCTTTCACTCTTGTAGTTATTCCTTGGCAAGCAGTTTGATTTAAGGGAGGGAAGTTCTTTGATTATTATTTACCCTTATCACGAAGAGTCAGTGAAAAGACATTTAACTAAACTCTAGTTTTGTAGAGTCAGATGACATTTTTTTTAAAGATTCTTTTTTAGCTTACATATTTTTTTTTCTTATTCAGTATGGATTTTGTCATTCTCATACTTGAGGTACCACCATCTAGTTCATCTTGACTGTTAATTTTTTCTTTGTCTCTCATTTTTGAAGGGATTTTTGGTGTGTGTGTGTGTGTGTGTGTGTGTGTGTGTGTGTGTGTGTTTTAGCCTTTGGAATTGTTTCCTTTATAATAAGTGTTGACATAATATTCTTTTTTTGGTAGAGTCAGAGAGGGCACAAGTGGGCAAAGGGTAGAGAGGGAGAGAGAGAATCCCATGAGGGTCAGAGAGAGAGGAAGAGAGAGGGAGAGAAGAGAGGCTCACTCAAAGCGAGGCTTTATTTTATGCCCGAGTGAATATATTCGTGACTTACTGTACATATTCCTTGTGTTGGGCTTAGACTGGACCCTAGCATAGTCTTGAAAAGATGGAGTCTAGTTGTCTTTTCCTCAGTTTCAAGTTATTTTTATGTAAAAATACGTGATTTTTTTTTCTGCCCCCGAATTAGGCTGAGGTCTTGTTTAATCATTTCTCAGTATACTCCTTTAAAAAATTTTTTGAACCCATTCTATCAGCCTGTTTTTCAGCAAAAGCTTGGGCCATCCTTTTCTCATTTCCACGTGTGTACATAAGCTACTTTCTGTGGTGTGTGTGTGTGTGTGTGTGTGTGTGTGTGTGTGTTTTAGCCATTGGAATTGTTTCCTTTATAATAAGTGTTGACATAATATATATATATTTTTTTTTGAAGAGTCAGAGAGGGTCAGAAAAATAATGTTCTGTGAAGGAAAACATAATTAGAAAGGTAAACCTGTCGGTGCTCCTGGGTGGCTCAGTCGGGTGAGCATCCATCTTGGTTTCAGCTCAGGCCATGAACCCAGTGTTGTGGGATCAAGCCCCGGATTGGGCTCTGTACTGTGTGTGGAGCCTGCTTAAGATTCTCTCTTTCTCTATTGCTCTCCCAATTAAAAATAAATAAATAAATAAACCCATTGTAGAAGCTCAATGTATTCCAAAGGCAGATAGAACTGTTATTTGGATTTGTCACTTGGCCATTATCTACTTTGTGTAAATAGTTGGGAATTTACTCTAAATATAATGCTGTAACTATTAAATAGTTTAAACATGGGAAGTTACAAGGGAATCCAGTTTTATTTTACCATGTCTAAATTCTTAAAAGTTTATTAATAAAACTGTTTAGATTACTGTTTGCTGGAATGAGTTTACTTTTGTAATACCTTTAAAGTATTTATAGGTTTAAGTTTTTCTTTGCCCAGTTGGAAACATTTGCTCTTTTCTCAGAGGTATCAGACAGAAGACATTAAATGTTTTATGAAAGTGTTACAAAAGGATTAAATTTCACTTAAGTTTTCTTAGGGAAATCAAGAAATTTTTTGAATCATTTACTCATTTTTGAGGTATCTGTTCAGAAAGAAATAAGAGAAATTTAATTCTGCACTTTAAGAGTGGAACATTAATTACATCCCAATAAGTATTACTGGAGAAAAAGGGTTTCATGGCTGGATAAGTTTGGAAAACACTGGGCTAAATATTCCAGTAGTCCTCTTTGCTTTAGGACTGAGGAGAACCTTTGAAACATACATTTGAATAGTCACTATCCAAGATGACACATACACTATTATCTAAGGAATACTCTTGGAATGCTGCTGTAGGTTCAGCTTTTGCCCTTTTCCTGTGTATCTTCTGGTGATTTCATCTCAGTTTTACACCTTCTACACTTGTTTGATCCTGCCACCGATATTTTGTTGATACTTCTTAAGACTTTGTTTAGTAAGGTACCAAGTTAAGGTTGCACACTTTGGCCTTCTAGTGTATATAAGATCTTTAATTTCAACTTGTGAGAAATTCTGGCTAATGTGGGAGGATACTTTATACACATATTTATGTACACGGCAGTATACAAACACGTAGTATGTACATATGTATAGATGTGTTCATGTGTGTATATATGCATGTGCTTATATAGATACTGCTGAATCTAAACGTTCTCTGGCTTTCATAATCTACATTATCTTGCTTGAGTGCTTTTACAGGGTTGGGATAGATTTAATCCTGAGCAAGTATGGTTATCTATGTGGCTTCCTAATCTTATAACCACGTCGTCACAAGACTGGCTGCAACAGAGTAGAGATAGTGCAGGTGCACCGGGGGCACCTGGGTGGCTCAGTCAATTAAGCATCTGACTTTGGCTCCGGTCATGATCTCACGGTCCATGAGTTCAGTCAAGCCACATTTCGGGCAAGCTCGAGCCACTTCGAGTTCTGCGTGGACAATGTGGAACCTGTATGGAATCCTCTCCCTCCCTCCCTCCCTCCCTCCCTCCCTCTCTCTCTCTCTCTCTCTCTCTCTCTCTGCCCCTTGTTTAGTTGTGCCCCTGCCCCAAAATTAATAAATAAATGAATGAATAACTGAGTTTTAAAAAGGCTAAATCTTTAAAAAAATATATAATGCAGTTACTGGAGAAAGCAACTTCTCAAATAGGACTCCATAAATTTTATAGTATCCAAGGCCACTGGGTGGAGTACATCTCTATCTCTGATAGTTGCCTGACATTTTGACATTGTCATTTGATCTGGGGGAGTATAATGCATATTGAGTGAATTTCTTTCCTTTAGTTGAAACATTTAACTAGATATAGAATTTAGTCATGGCTTGAGTTCATGTTATGTTTTGTGGAAACTCTGGGTATCGTAGCCTGTGCCAGTTTAGCTGACCAAATCCCAGATAACCCTTGAAAGAGAGCGATAGGGATGATGCTGTTGTGGTATGATTTGCCCGGATAACATGCTGACACATAAATTAAGATTTGGAAGTGTCAGGAACCTGTACAAATCTTTGTGTATTTGTGAACTTTGGAATTTAGAAAATCTCAAAATAGATCTTTGGATATTTCATGGATTTCCTGTAATTGTGGTTGCAGATGGGAATGTGTGTTCTTCCTTCTCCCTCCTCTTTCCATTTTCTCCTCCCTCCCTCTTCACCAAACATCTGCCAGCTTCACCATCCTCACCCATTTGCCTGTCTCTCATCTGTGATCTCAGCTTTCTCTCCCTGTGTGGCAGCACCTTTGTATTCTTCTCTTAGTCCCACCCTTGTCTCACACTTAGGGCAAATTATCCATTTTCCTGGAAGCACCCCCTGGATTAAAGACTGTTGAAACAAATTATGAGAAACTGAGAAGGGTGGGAATGGACACTAGTTGACTTTTTCAAGTCTTGTTGCAAAATAAGAGGAATATTCTTTTATTTCCAGATGTTAATAACCTCTGTGACTTTAATATTAGCAAAAAGTAAAAGTGATTTGGAATAAATTTCCTGCCATTTGATATTAATGATATTTAGTAGTTTCAGAATTATTAAAATCTCATGATGTACTTTCTTTTAGGTCCGTATCGAAACAGCGACAACACTGAAGTTAAATATCCTTTAAAGAATTTAAAAATACTTCATTGTGATGGGGTGCCTGGCTGGCTCAGACAGTGCAGTGTGTGACTTTTGATCTCAGGGTTGTGAGTTCCAGTCCCATGTTGGGTGTAGAGATTACTTAAAAATAAAATCTTCAAAATAAAAAATACTTCATTGTGAAGAATTTTAACACTTTTAAGTAACTTTTTTTGCGAAATTTGTTAGATCGCTTAAAATATAGTTTTTGATTATTATATTTGGGTTTTAGATCTATTTTATTCTGATTAACCTCATACATTCTCAGTATTCCTTAACTGCTCTTTACCTGTTGATGATTTTGAATTTAGAACAGATCAGTTTCTGCCGGTGAGAATATTTTTAAGATTGATCACAATCTGCTATGTCTTTTGCAAATTAAGTGTTATTTTATAAATGAAATTATGTGTATGTGATACTTATTGAAGCCAAATTTAAAAGTACATTAAGATGATTTTGGAAGTTTACTACCTTTATTGGTAATTTTTTAATTCATAACTGTTTACTTATATTCTGCTTTTTTTTTTTTAAGCTATCTTAACTGTTTTGGAGGTGACTGTTAAACTTTTTTATTTTTATTTTATTTTTTTACCTTTTTTCCAATTACAAAACATCTAGTAACTTCGTTTTATCTGTGTCTGTTACTTATAGTCCTCAACTATTTCTTTGTGTATATATGCCTGTATCCTGCATTAGATTGTAAATTACTTGAATAGTAGAACACCAAGTCCTATTGGGTCATCTTTTTATTCTTCATTTAATTCCCAGAAGCCCACATGGTGTTTCACTTAACAGTTACTCAGTAAGCACTTGTTAAATATGTTAATAAGACTATGGCAGTAGTATTTATTCTTAGGAAGACTAGGCAAGAAGAAAGTTACATGATAAAGTGTCTGTGTGTACTTCTTGTGGAGGTCGTACATGGACAAACTTGTAGAGAGGATTTTCATTAGGAAAAGAATCATTAGATATTTTGGGATGAAATAAATGTTTTAGAAATCTGCTTAAAAATGAACTATCTGAAAGATCAGATGTGTGTTTTATTTAAGTATCTGGCATTCTGTGACGTATTAATCCCTACTGTCATTTTGTAATCTAGGCGTTAACAGCCAGACATGGATATTTGTTTCCTATTTCCTAAAAATAAATATTTGGTCATTCTTTGAATAACAGATATATATCTATGGAAAGTGAGATCTCCATGCAGCATATCTTAAGGGCCACATCAGAGAGCTGGTATGCGAGTATACTTAATTGGTATTTCTTTTGTTTTAATGAGTAGACTTTGCAAAACAAAGTATCTTGTGATTGGCAACAGGCACACAAGGACACTGACCAGACAACGTTAGCAGCTTAGTTTAGCGGTATAAAATTTAAACGCAAAATTTAGACACGGTTTTCCACTGAAAACATGATTCACTTTGTGGATGAGTTTAATTCTAAAATGGACCAATTAAGGAACAATAAAAAAAAGACCCCCCCCCCCCCAAAAAAAAAAAGAATGCGATTCCTAAACGTTGGCAACTTGAACAATTTCAGCTTTCTTTAGGTAATGCTGGAGCTCTGGTTGCTGATCTCTTATTTATTGCTTTGACATTATGATTTAATTTTGTTATTTCAGTTTGTGAAGATATTTCTATTTCTCTTATGACCCCTTTGTTTTTTTTCTGTTTACCTGCAGTATTTGGAAACCATGTTCACACTACTTTTTCAGCTGCTGCAGCAAGTTACAGAATGTGACACAAAGATGCATGTTTTGCATGTCCTTTCCTGTGTGATTGAAAGAGTAAACATACAGGTAATTTTGTTGTAAAACATTCAATGTCAGGTGAGTGGAGTATATGTAGGATTGCAGTAATAGCTTTGCTTTATCTACATTGTTTAAAAGTTAACACATTAAAATGCTTATAACCTATACGGTTGTGATTTCGCTTATATTGACATGTGTACTTGCATTTTAAAAAAATGACTTGAGAATATTAAAATCTAAAATTAAAAAATTTTAAAATGGGATCAGTAATGTAGAGGGGTTCAGAATGCAGAATTTTATCTGTCTTAGTAGAACCAGTTTATATTTAATAATACTTCTTAAAATTCAGTGTGTTTGAGGACATAGCCACAAGTGTGTCAGCAAATGCAGCTATTTTCAGAGGTCGGTTATATTTACCTTCAAAATTAAATGTGTTTTGCAGTTTGGTCCACATTATGTCCATGTTTAGCTTAATATAAAAATGATATGTAAAGTTCTCAACAGATATTAAATGTTAGTTATTCAGCTTCCCTATGTCTCCTAATTTGTGTGAAAAACTAATAATCCAAGAAACTACCTTATAATTAATTACCCTTGTGGTTTCTCATATCCTAGTTCACCACTCCATATCCTTGTTCGAAAAGTACTGAAGTAAATCTGTGAGTTACTAGGGAAAGATAACTGAATTCATGTCCCCAGATTTGGAGTTTGTTCCTGTGTCTTTTAGTGAGTTCTGATTGCTTGAGCTTGTTCTAAAGTAATTGATGAGAATTGCTATCAATTACTGAATAATACTAAGTTACCAACTTCCGTGCTAAATAATTTGCATATATTTCTCATTTAATCCTCACAAGAACCTTTGGGTGAGGGTTGGAATTTATCATCTAGAACAGTTTGAGATTTTAAGGAACTTGACAAAGTACATACATCTTGGTGGTATTACCAGCCTTCACAGTCAGCATGCAGCTCCAGCAGCAGTTTTGAGTCACTGTTAATCACTTTGAGCAGATCTGGGTTCAAGTGTCTAAAAATAGTGTTACCTTACAATTTCCTTAGTGTTTGGGATTCTTATTACGTTAGTTACGTTATTTCATTTTGATAATCGTTTATGAAGAATATTGAGAGATTTTGATCATCCAGATAGTTAATTGAGACTCTTTTAAACTCCTTTCAAGTGCTTGTGTCTCCTGTGTCGTTTGGGTAAGGTCTTTAAGTTTGTGTCCTTATGTGTGTGTGTGTGTGTGTGTGTGTGTGTGTGTGTATATATATATATATATATATATTTAATGTTTATTACTGAGAGAGAGAGAGAGAGCGCGCGCGCACGTGCGCGCAGGGGAGGGGTAGAGAGAGAGGGAAACACAGAATCTGAAGCAGGCTCCAGGCTCTGAGCTGTCAGCGCAGAGTCTGATGTGGGGCCTGAATTCACGGAATGGTGAGATAATAACTCATGGAGTGGTGAGATAATAATCTGAGCTGAAGTCAGATGCTTAACTAGTCGAGCCACCCAGGTGCTCCATTGTGTCTAAAATAATAAAGATAATTCTGAAATCACTTGACTCACAGGTGTCTTAAGTATGAAATTATTACACATGTGCAGTATGCTTTAGATCATTATACAAATGCAGTAAATTATTGTTCATTAAAAAATTGTAGAAACAAGATGTGACCATTTTTTGTAATCTTATTTAGATACCATCTGGCTAATGGAAACGTATTAAAGATTTCTTTCTGTGGAAATGAATTTTCTTACCTACATCCTCCCGAATCTCTAAATCTTTTTAATCCTAGGTTGAAATTCCTCATGCTTAGTAAAATTTAAAGTTTATTTAAATTTAATTAATTTATTTATAAATAAATTATAAATATTTATAATTTATTAAAATATAAATATTTATTTATATTTATAAATAAAAAAATTTTTTTTTTTTTGAGACAGAGAGTGTGTGCTTGTGTGTGCGCAAGTGTGGGGGAATGGCAGAGGGTAGGAGAGAGAGAGAATCCCTGTCAGGCTCTGTACTGTTACTGCTGAGCCTCACGCGGGGCTTGAACCTGTGAACCGTGAGATTATGACCTGAGATGAAACCAAGAGTTGGACACTAAACTGACTGAGCTACCCAGGTGTCCCCTCATGCTTAGTAATTTTAAAAGTGCTTTTGTGTTTTTATCCATATGCACTTTTTAGAACACAGATAGCCTAAGCAACTCAGGTGAGGCTGTGTCACCAATAAATAGTAAGATAGAGTTAATCCAGTAGTATTTTGTGTTTTCAGAAATCAGGAAATCATCATGAAAAGTGTTTTCAGGCGTCTGATTCTTTAAATTTCCTATGTTAACCTTTGAACAGTCCTACTGCTTATATATCATTCTCCTGTCTTTCATAGGCTAAATTTGATTTTTGCCCCTTGGGTTACAGACAGTTTGAGCCATCTTACAACAAACAGTAAGATAACACATAATGGTTTAATTTTGAAGATTCAGTGAAGTGTCACCATTTTTATAATATAATGTACAATTATTTAAAGATTGTGTTTTCTCTACTTTTTGAAAAAGTAGTTGATTAATTATTCCATTGCGGCAATCCAGTAAATACATAGAAGAAATAGGTAATCATCAGGTTTGGATGTCAGGCAGATAGTCTTTGAACTTCTGCATTTCTGAAGAAAAAGAACAAAATTAAAGGGCCTGTGTGAAATATTAAATATTTTATGAAAATTATATCTAAAAGACGTGTCATTGGTACTTACTTTTTAAAGTCCCCATGTATGGAAAACCTTCTTAGAACATTTCTTAGGCTGTCACATACTTGATTTTCAGTAATGTGTTATGAAGGAAAGTGGATACCTCCCTGTATATGATGACTTAACTCATATTCTATTTTCTTTTCTTTTTGAGTAAAGGTGCCAGAAGATGAGTGTATTTGGTGTACTTTTTCATCTCATTTGTGTTAAGCTGATAGTTTAATGTTTTATAGGGTTGTTATTTAGCCCAGTGTCTAGTAAACATTGCTAATTCCATGTGATTTTTTAGGTGTTGACCAAATAATTGATATTGGCCTACCGAAATAGCCCATAGATGGTAATCATTTTCAGGATTGTATATGAACAATATTCTTCCTTAAATCTTTTCATTGAAATATTCTGAATGTACAGAAAAGTTACAAGACATCCATACCCATATATCCTTCACCTAGTTCTTTCAGGTTTTAATTTTTACTGAATTTTCTCTTTTTTTAATCTGTGTGCATATACAAATTCTTGTTGTTAAACTCTTTGAACTTTAGTGTCAAGCATCATGGCACTTTGTCCCAGAATATTAGACTTCTCTTCTTAACATAACCATGATTAGACTCAGGAAACTTACATTAATGTAATATTGTTATCTAATATCAAGTCCATATAAGATTTTCTCAGTTTTCCCAATAGCATACTTTTTAACCTCCTCCCTTTCAGCTTCAGGGAACATATTTGGCTCTCATGTTCTCCCTCTCTTTTCTTAAAGTTTATTTATTTTTTTTATTTTGAGAGAGAAAGAGAGTGTGAGCGGGGGGGGGGGGGGGAGGGGGGGACAGCAAGAGAATCCCAAGCAGGTTCTGTGCTGTCAGTGCCCAGAACATGGGATGAATTGTGAGATCATGCCTGAGCTGAAATCAAGAGTGGGATGCCTAACCTACTGAGCCACCCAGGCGCCCCCTCACTGTTTTTTGATCCCCCGCTCTGCATCCTTGTTTTGGGGGGCTATCTTTTGCAACAGTAACTCTGGGTGATTATTGAAATTCATTTTTGAAGCAATAATTTAAATTTAGAATATCATCAATTCCAGTGTACAGCTATGTTTGGGATGTAAATATTTTCTGACTTTCGAATGTACTCCCTTTGTGCCCCTCCTTGGAAAGTGTTCTCACTTGAATATTAAAACCAAAATTGGTTTATTTTCCATGTCAGTAGAACATGCTGTTATACATTGTTTTCAGTTAAGTATGAATGAGCTAGGTACTTTAAAACCTGTGTTTTTACGTACTAGTTGGTCTGTTTTATAAGCTAATTGGAGTGATCTCTGAGATAAAGAACACTTAGCAAGATTAAGTGCTCAATAAATAATAGTGTAATTAAAAATTTGAAGATAAGGTGATATATAATAAATAGGCTTGTAATGTTTTTTCAGTTTTATTTCGCTTAAATATTTGGGCAAATACTTAACTTGTCTTTTGTAACCTTCCTCGCATCCTCAAGGGCAACAGATTCTACACCTTTTTTGCTCCCTGTTTAGTGTGTGGCATTTTGTAAGCAAAAATGGGAATCTCATTTTTCTGGGAGTAATTTTTAGTTTTAATACGTGGGATTGAAATAGCTATTGCTGAAGTTGTGAAGGTCTAGTATTTCTGTTTGTTATGAAGCCTACTCTTCATCAGAGCAATTCCCAATACGATGACCATAAACCAACCGAGACACTGGAGTGCGGTCCAGCTTCAGTGTAGATCCCTTTTATTTTTTAAGAAACTCACTGTCAAGCTGTGCTGTCTCTCAGGGCTTATTTTTAAAGAAATATTTTTATTTTTAATTTTTAAAACTGGTTAGCTTAATCCACGTGGTTTTAAGAATCATATCTTTTAAGAAGGATTTTCTTGGGATGCCTGGGTGGCTCAGTCAGTTAAGCGTCTGGCTTCAGCTCAGATCATGATCTCATGGTTTGTGAGTTTGAGCCCCGAATCAGGCTCTGTACTCACAGCTCAGAGCCTGGAGCCTGCTTCACACTCTGTGTCTCCCTCTCTCTTTGCCCCCGCCCTGCTCACTCACACTCTGATCTTTGTCTCTTTCTCTCTCTCAAAAATAAATAAACATTAAAAAAAATTTTTTTTAAAGGATTTTCTTCTGTGTTTTCATTATACCTCCTGTACACCTTTATCATTATACTTATCTTTTTTCGTTGTAAGGGTTTGTAAGTGTACCTTTACATTCTTTTCTTTCTGGTGCCTTGTCCTCAGGGCCTGTTACTGGAGGATGCCATCAGATAATTGTTGAATGTATGAGTAAATGCTGACTTTTTAAAACAGTGTAATTTCCAGTTAGGTAAGCTGTTTTATTAAAAAAGAACTAGGGTATAATAACGTTTTCTGTTAAGCTCTCGATAACTGGTTACATTATGTTGCTTTCCTAAATTTTATTTCATGCAGTAAATTTGGTACTTATTTTAAATTCTTGAAAAATAATAACCGTAGAGCTTTATGTCTCTGATTTATTTTTAAAAAGATACATAATATATTTCATCTAGAAAATATTAAATATTTCCTTCCTGGGACTTAATAATGTTCTGTCATTGTGTCTTGAAGGAAATTGCCTTCTTTCCTAATACAGTCTTTTTGCTTCCCTTCCTTCTGTTGTGATAGATACGACCGTATGTAGGATGTTTGGTACAGTATTTGCCCCTTCTTTGGAAGCAGAGCGAAGAACACAATATGTTGAGATGTGCTATTCTGACAACACTTATTCATCTTGTTCAGGTAAGTTACTTTCCAGTTTCTGAATTTAGTATATTTCTTTTTTTTATTGAAGTCTGATTAATATACAGTGTTCTGTTAGCTCCATGTGTACAACATTTGATCGCACCGTCCTGTACGTTACTCAGTGTTCACCACAAGGGGTGTAGATGCCCCTTGTCACCATACAATGTTATTAGAGTATTATTGACTGTATTCCCTGTGCTGTACTTCTCATCTCTGAGGCCTATTTATTATATAAATGGGGTTTTGTACCCGTTAATCCCTTTTTTATATTTCACCGATCCTCTCCCTCACCTCCCCTCTGGCCATCACCAGTTCTCTGTGCTTAAGATTCTGGGTTTTTGCTTTTTTTTTTCTTTTTACAAATTTTTCATTGTTTTCATGTGCTTTATTTTAATGGTAGTGAAAGGCCTCCCAGTTATGTCTTTTTCATGAATTATCTTAAACAGTTTTAAAAACTACTTTTGTGTGTTGGCTTTGGACATTTTTTGACATGTAGGAAATACTCTCTCCTTTTTAAAGACATTTCATTCATTAGATGAAGTGGTCTCTCATGGTGATAGACTCATGATTTGTGCAGTCTGTTATACTTTCCATGCACTTTGCTTGGTATCCAGAGCTTTTCTGCATAAATTTGCTCTTCATTTTCACCCTTTTTTTGTGATCTAACATCAAAATTTTACTCTTTCATAAATTGAGAAGGTAGACAATCAGGTGAGTTACTTTTGAGGGAAGGAGTGAATATGGTTTTCGTCCTCGTGACTTTGAGTGTCAGGGTTGTGCAGCAGGTAGAGAGGAATCTCAGATTTCAGAGAGTGATGAACAGGCTGTAGTTGTCATTTGAACTATTACAGTGACTTACAGTCTGACGGCGAGAGGACAGAAAGGTAAGATTTTAATGCCAAATCTAATATCTGCATCCAGGTATGCTCAACTGAATTTTACTGGCCTTGCCCCAAATTGTGATAGATTGTCCAATGGAGAGAGCTCTGAGTTGATAGTTACCACTCTCCATTTTTTTGAATAAGTTAAAAATAGGGGGGAAAAAACACGTGAACACAAGTTTTTAAAAAACCTTTCTCAGACATCCTTTTTTTGAAATGCAATTTTTTTTCTTTCAGTAAACCTTACGGATGAGTTTTATAGTTAAAAAATCCTACCTAAGGCAGTTTCAAATAAATGAATAGTGATACAAAATTCCTGTAAAAGCACCTTCTTTTTAATAAGTGTCTCATGTAGCATCTCTTCTTATCTACTATTTAATTGTTGTGATCTCTTGCGAAGATTATGTCCCTTTTATAGAAAAGGGTACAAAGGTTAGGATAAGGTTACTGACTGTCCTGAGATTGCCCTCAGAAATAATAGAACAAACTGTGATCCCACCTCTTTTGTGTTACATCTTTGCCAAAATGTGTTCTTATTAGACTCCTTTTGAGAGTTTTGTGAGGGAGGTGTGAAAAAACCCAGCTTCTCTGTCTCCTTAGGTAGGATTACCTCAGGAAGTCTGAGGAAGCCACAGTAACCTGCTCGGAATGTTTGGAGAGGATAGGGCCTTTTCCTTCCTTTGTGACCCTTCTGCCCTCTGTATTTGTTTAGGCCAGAGGTGCAGGGTTCCAGCCAAGTGCTCATCGCCTTCTTGGAGAAAGCATACAACGTTTAATATAAAGTTGAGACTATAGCTTAAGATGTGTTTTTCAGTCATTTGAGAAAATTATACTAAGGGTTATTGTTAAGGTTCATTTTATAGAAAACACTGCCATCTTTGGGCTTTTCAGATTTGAGAGGGAGATAATAGTTTATTTGTATGTTTTTGTTTTCCTTTTTTAAGCTCTGGGAACCCAGACTAGTAGTCTCTGATTGAAGAGATCATCTCTTGAACCTTGATTGCCTGCTTTTGTTATTATTTTTTAAGTTGTGAAAAATTTGAAGCATACACAAAAGGAAGAACAATATAATCAGTCTTTAGGTAACTATCACCCAACTTCAAGAATCATCAACATTTTGTCAATATAAATTTAGGGCACTAAAAAGCTAATTGGGGGGTTCCTGTGTGGCTCAGTTGGTTAAGTGTCTGACTCTCGATCTCAGCTCAGGTCTTGATCTCCGGGTCATGAGTTCATGCCCTGCACTGGGCTCCAGGCTGGACCAGAAGCCTACTTAAAAAAACAAACAAAAAAACCAAAAACGCTAATGGAGAGAGTTGAAAATGTATGGGGAACTTACATTTACAGTAGTAAATTGCGCATTTTTCCTTTTGGATATAATCTAGCTGGGTAGTTTTGTAGGGGAACCATCCTTGTTTTTGATGTCTTTTCTTAGTAAACGATCTTTCATTTTCCTGTCTCTTGCATGTTACATCTCCCTTTTTTTTAATGTATCCCTGCTTTTCATTACCGGGTATCTCCTTGTCTTGAGATAATTTGTTTTACGTTATCAGAGAATCAAATGGGACCACTTGTTTGTGGACTTGGATGAGATCTTGGCATCATGCTGCTTTGTAAAACTCTAGAGGCCCTCTTAGTTTTAATACCTGACCTTGAACGTCACTCTTCCCAAAGTACCTGGTGCTACCAGTTCCTGTGTCTTTTGGAGTTTCTGTGATGTAAATCAAGTTGCTTCTTGACCTTTTCTTACAGCTGGCTTTGAGCTTGGTTTTCTAAGTTTGCTAAGTTACTGCTTGTCTTTTCAGTCCTTATCTTTTCTTACGTTATCTTTGTACTTATGGTTATGGATCTTTTAAACACATCCTCCTATATTCTTTAAGTGGATCCTGGCAGAGAAGAGTAGTAAATGCATGCGTTAAATCTGTCCGCTTCCTCCAGATTTTAACATTGTGATTGATAATACTGAGTTGTATGGTGTGGCCGGAGCATAGTACAGAACATGGTTATAGGGGCCTGGTCAGGAAGGCCACAAGAACATCTCTTCAAGTTCAGAGCAAGAAGTGTTAACATTTTTATTTTAGTAAGGTAATCAGGGTGCCAGTGGAGACAGGGTTTGGAATGGAGTAAAACTAAGGTCAGGGAAAGTGGTTGGTACGTTTTCTGTTAACCATGAAAATAGATGATGCAGATCTGAAGTAAAATGCATGGAAAGAAGGGAAAAGATTTGAAAAATAGTAGAATAAAGGATTGTTGAGATGTGGGGTGAGTAGGAACAGGAACTAGGAGGAGGATGTGAGACTGTTTACCACTAAATAGGTAGTCGTACAGGTCACTTGAGTTTGGAAAGGCCGGACAGGAGCTTTTTTTTAGGAAGACAGTGAATTGGTTCAGTGGTCACCTTAAGAGTTTGAGATGACTTCTGGGTGATGATGTCCTGTACTTATTCAGTGTCTGCAGTTCAGAGATCTGTGTTTGGAGATAATATTTTGGGACATTTTCCGCATGCACATGACACAGGAGAAGGCAGTCAAATACATTATCCTGTGAAATGCCAATATTTAGGGGGTTTTATTCTTTTTTTCCCTTAACCTAAAAAATAATAATAACCTTATAAATTCACCGACTGTTGCAAAGATAGTACAGAGTACCCTTCACCTCATTTTCCCTTCTGTCTTATGTAATTGTTATACAATAAGATTTCTGCCTCTTGAAGCATTTCTGATCATTTTAATAACTAATGAATTTAATTTTGAGCTTTCATACTGTTGTAGAAAATGTGTTATTGTGATTTTTTCATAATGTTGTAGACAATGTCTTGTAGTTATGACTATGGGCCGAGAGAATGTTCACATTTATTTAAAGTTGTATATCTGGGATTGCACACATTCTTCAGGCCATTAGACTACAAAGGTAAATGTCTTCAGGCTTTGACCGAGAGTCTTACATGTTTAGCAGAGGCTTTAGTTTTGCGAAAGCTAGCATCTCATGCTTCTTGGGATGTGCACTAAGTAAGTAGATAGATTTTAATTTTTCTAGGAAATTTTAAGTCTGCTTAATCAAAACGAACTTGACTAGTTTATCTTAATGTGCCTTTTCTTTTGTTGTTGTATTAAAGATTGAACTACAGAGAGCGAAATTGAACTTCATTTTAAGACACAGTGTACTACTTTATTAAGTGTGACATTTTAATAACTATCTTCCTTTAAAAAGATCTTTAATAAGGTCTTTCAACTGATTTTTAGTTTCAGAAAGAACCAAACTTACTTAAGGATAAGATTTATGCATTTCCATTTAGGTATCTGTCCCACTAATAAAGGTTGAACTCAGTATATATATGGCATCAGAAGATGTATACATAAAGATTTTGTTTTGCTTAACAGAAGATGTATACATACAGATTTTGTTTTGCTTAACAGATTTTGTTTAGCTATTGATATTTGAATTACTTCCTAAATGAGGAGATGTTTGATATTTATTGGTTTCCTTTCTGTGTTTGTCAGATTACAGAGATTATTATGGATTAAAAATTGGCTTCTTATCCTTTATGTTTCCTTTCAGAGTGCTTGGACTTAGTGTGAGACACTGAGTCAATCTCCATAAAACAATAATTAGGTAAACTAGAATTTTAGATAAACCCCCCTCTTCTTCCTCCATTTTTTGGGTCATTAAAAATATTAGCAAAAATTGTTCATTAAAAAAATTTTGTGCATTTTTTTAAAACAAAGCTTAAGAAAAAAATAATTTTTACATTCTTTCAGCATCCTTTCCCCCTTCCTGTATTTAATTAGTGTTAATTTTTTCTGTATACTCCAAAGAAACATTTTTATGTGTGTATCTCTTTGCATGTGGTAGGTATGTTTAAAAATTCTTGGGTTTTTGCAGTTGTTATATACACACTTCTTCATCTTTTAAATCCAGTTTGTAATTATTTTTGAGATTGTTTTTATTCCATGCCTAATACTTTTTCATTGGCTAGTCACTATTCTGGAATATGAATGTACTATGATGTAATTATCTTACTAATGAACATTTTGATTGGGTTCATTTTAGATTACTTAGGTGAGATAATTTATGGAATTTAATATAGCAGTGTTAGTACCACTTTAGTAGTCAGAGGGGAAGATACATATGGAACCTCTTAAAACAGATGTTTATACCATTGGTGTATATGATTCTACTACCCCTGGGCAATTGAATAGTAATTTTTTGCTACTTGCTGTTCAATTGTAAACAGAACTAACCTTGTTTTAGTAGTGCTTATAGTTAGGACCATCCCAGAAAATCTGATGGATTTATTTTTTATCAGCTCATTTTAGGACATTTTTATACGATAGGTTATTTTTTGGTGGGGGTGGGATCTTAGAGTGTCTTATGTTAAGTTTTATTTATACTTCCCTTAGGGATTAGGAGCAGACAGCAAGAACCTGTACCCTTTCCTGCTCCCAGTTATCCAACTGAGTACAGATGTTTCCCAGCCTCCACATGTTTATCTTCTGGAAGATGGTTTAGAATTATGGTAAGAGGAAAAATTTGATTCCCTGGATTTTTTTTTTTTTTCCTGGCCTTCCCTACTCTCATGCCAATAAAGCAAAGGTCATGTAACAGGCCTTAAAAACCCAGTATTTAAAAACAGAAACATAAAACCATTTTCCCTGAATTGGGTAACATCATAGTTCCATCTATTCTTGGCAGCTGTCGCTCAGTATAGGCTCATAGTAGTCAAAGTTGAAAGGGGAAATTTCAGTAATGACTCAGCTGCCTTTAACCTTTGGAATTTGAAATGTAAAATGGGGAGAGTTCAATAAAACTTCAAAACTAAAAATGACTTAAAACTTGCAGCCTGTTAAATGAGATGTTTTGGGGGATGTTGAGTCATTTTTCAGCCTCTTGCTACTTCACCTATTACATACTCAGATAATATATCTCAGCCCCAAATGCTGAGGCTTCTTGGTCTTGACTAATTATTTTGCCAAGTGAGTAGTGTGTCGTGTTAAAAGTTAAAAACGAAAAACTCTGTTTCTGAGGCAGCTCACTGCTGCAGACCTTTATTGACTGCCCACTGTGTAAGGAACTGTGCTAGAAAATCCTTCGGCTTTACTAAGCTTATCTTACTGATGACAGCAAATTTCTGCAGGTCAATTATAATACAGGAAAGGCTCCAACGTTGTCATATATAAACTGACTATTGGAATTAAAAAAGAAAATCACAGAAATTAAGCATGGAAAAAATGAACATTTCTGGTTTCCTTTTTTCTTCCTTCTCTCCTTCCTTTCCTTCCTGCCTTAGTTTTTCTTAGATGTTTAGGAATGAACATTTTTTTTTATTTTTTAGAAACTGTCTTTGGTGCAAATTACAAATTAATGATCTGTAGCAGAATACTACGTGAATGATTTTAAAATGTTAGGTAGATACTCGATTTACAAGTTAACTTTCTCATATTTTCTAGGTTGTGTTGTTGGAACCTAAATGACTTTGGGTGGTTTTATTGTAAATTAGCATGTGTTGAAAATATATATTCATGTATTTTTGTTTGTACAGGATGGATTACTCGAGATCAGATGTTGGTAAATTTTTTCTGTAAAGGGGCAGATAGTAGATATTTTAGGCTTTCCAGGCTGTGTGATCTCTTGACTATTGACCTCTGCTGTTTTAGCACGAGAGTGGTCACAGACAATATGTAAAATGGTTGTGTTGCAGTAAAACATCATTTATAGAAATTGAGTGTGGGTTGAATTTGACCCATGAACCCTAGCTGTCCAACGCCTACTCTAGATTACAAATTAAGACACTAGTCTCTGACTAGTGTCAGACACATACTTTTCTATAAATATGTAGACAATATATGATGTTGACTATTAGAAAAATTAAAAGTATTACTTACAGTAAAGAGATAGACTCCGATACTTAACAGTATTATAGACTTAGCATATTAATGTGTTTATTAAAGGTATATAAATTTTTTAAGGATTACATGAACAGGCAGTAATAAATGTACATTGCTCTGTTGTTATCTCTTGTTTTCTTAGCCTTTAGTTATATGTAAACAAAATGAAATTGTTAGAATACCTTTTTTCTTTCTTTTCTCTCTTTTTTTTTTTTTTTTTTTTTTTAGCTCAAATGCTTAATAGCTTAGATTCTTTAAATTAAACTAGAGTATACTGAGTTAGAACTCATTTTTAGAATCAGATATAGGTGCCAGTCCCAATTATGCCACTGCATGAGGTATGTAATCATCATTTGTGAGCCTCACTTTCTTAATCTGTAAAATTAGGAAGTATAATTCCTACCCCACATGGTTGTGAGGATGAGATAATGTGTGTTAAATGGTTAGCTCTTTGCATATGAGAGTCTGTAAAGTTGCCTAAGAAGGAAGGGCAGATGTGGAACATTCTGCTCCTAGCAGAATCCCAAGGAACTTACGGCATTCGTGAGGTCACATGAGGGGCGCCATCAAGGGTGACAGAGTAGAGCTGTCTGTTGATAAGAGGAGGAAAACCAAGCCAAGAAAGAATATTTCCTGAAAGGGTGGTCAGCTACGTCATATGTTGCTGATTATTCTAGGTAGAATCGTACAAAAAAGTGAATTTGGCCACGTGGAGATGATAGCAAGGGTTTCAGTAAAGTAGTAAGAACTGACTAGAATTGAAATTAAGTAATTACAGACTGTGAGCCTTGGCAACATTGGGAGCACTTGACAATGAAGAGGAATGTCGAAATAGGGCAGCAGTTGGCTGGTGTGGGGAATGCAGAGTCTAGAGGGATGGATGAGGCTCCAGAGAACGACATAATTGGAGGCAAGAAGGGATGCGATTTAGCATATTTAGCTGTTTGTTGGTTTTGGTTTTAAGTAACATCAGTGATACTTCATCCATTTTAACTGGAGGCAGGAAGATGGATTTTTGTATTATAGTGGGATGTGATAGGAAGGTGTTGGGTCTAATAGATTCTGTTTTCTCAAATATGAAGCATAGTCATCACTTTAATATTGGCTGAAGTGGAAGTACATAGAAGATAGAGGGATTTGTGGAGAAAAAAGATTTAAATAGTTACCTTGGAGAATGGGAATTTGAACTTACTAGGGGATAATTAGTAGTAGGAGATATTTGAGGCCCCATACACAAAGGAAAAGTTTTTAGAGTGATTATGTGTTTTTTCCCCCCATGTTCCCCTCCCCCCATCCCCCTTGATGCAGCTTGCTAGAGATTTGCCAGTGTTACTAGTCTTCTCAAAGAACCACCCTTTGGCTTTCTCTTTGTTGTATTTTTGTTACCTATTTGTTAGTTTCTGGTCTTATATTTATCATTTCCTCTTTTTCTACTTAAAGTTTGTTTTTGTCATTTGACTTAATATTCTGAGATTTGGCTCAATAATTTTTGATCTTGTTTACTAATATAAACCTATTACTATAAAATATTTTTAAATAGAATTTGAACAAACCTTGCATTAATAGTTTTTTTTGTTTTTGTTTTGTGCTTTGTTAAAGGAAGTAGGATCACGTAATGGATACTGGTCCACAATAAGCATGGGCTATATGCCATTAAATGTAATATGGTCTTCATCATTAAAAACAACAACAACAACAACTGATGTGACTGCCTTTTGCCATCTACTCAGGAGATTAGAATCTTAAAACCTCAAAATCTCTTTTTAAAGAGCTGACTTCTGAGATAAACTTTTCTTGCTAGGGTGAATTCTACTTTTGATATGTTATACAAGTCTTTTCTATTGTTCTATGGTATTTTATCAGATTTTATTTTTTCCTGAACTCTTAAGATCTCTTGTCCATATTTTGTGATACTGTCTGATTTCATATCAGTGTCATGTGTGTTTTACCAATTCACTATTTTAAAAAATGTGTTTTTTTCCATACTGGAATGATCTCTGTGATATGGTAACTATTCTTTGGATGATTTGAAAATTGAGTAGAAAAGGGAACTGGAAATGGACTCATGGCAGTGGCTGGGAAGTTATTCACAGTTTGGTGATATTTTCAGGTTGTTTCTTAGTTGTTAGTTTGTACATACTTTAGTTTTGATTTTCCATGTCTGTTAATTTTGGTACTTCCTCCCTTAAGATACGAATAAAAAAAAACCATACAAGCATGTGCTTTATCTCTGTTACTTGTAGTCTTATTTTTGATTTATCTCTTTTTAAAGTATATTTATTATCTCTTTTAAAGTACATTTATTAGTCAGGCAAATATGTAGAACCAGCACTTTATATGCTAGTACGGATTCATAATTAAAAGGTAACTGGCAAGATAATTAAAAGGTAACCAAGAGAAACATTCTGTGCTTTGGGCCCAGTACCATAATGAGGTTCAACACATGCCTTACCAACTAGAATAGAGTATGCATCAGGTATTGCATACTCTGAATGTAATGAAAATACATCGGGCAAAGCTGGTGGATGTTTCTGTTAGGCTTTGTTATGAAAATGGCTACTCTCTTTGCCAATAAAAATTGGAGATGTAAAAAAAAAAAGTATATTAGAGATTTTTTCTTTTTATTAATATGAAAGAACTACATGTTGCATTTTATGAGTTCTCTGTTTCTGCCCTTTGTTACTTTACTTCTGCTTCATATTTTCTACTTCCTACCCTTAACTGGGTGTATTTTTTTAAAGCTATAAAAAAATAGTTACTTCATTACCTTTTCTTAAGTGCTAAAACATTTAAAGCTATGAATTTGCCTTCCATTGTAATGGCCTATTTCCTTTAAGTCTTGTTATTTTGGTAGTAGCATTAGAGTTTTTTAATGTCTT
This sequence comes from Lynx canadensis, assembly GCF_007474595.2. Classification (NCBI taxonomy): domain Eukaryota; kingdom Metazoa; phylum Chordata; class Mammalia; order Carnivora; family Felidae; genus Lynx; species Lynx canadensis. Next base: position 130,198,042 of record NC_044303.2, read on the forward strand.
CTTTGACACAACCTCATTTATTTTTTGCTGATATTAAAGTACATGATTCAGGTCTGGATTTATTGCATTGTAAATACAACCTGTCACTTGTACAATTTTTAAAAAGTTAATAAGAATTTTAATGACTCGAGGCTGTCTTTTTGTAACAGTCTCAAATAGTGATGATATTAAAGATGCAGACTTTATATATATCTATTCTTTCTAATAGGTTGTATAGTTCAAATCAGTGGTTCACTTCTTAATCTTGACAGTGATTAATTAAAATATCTATTTAGTTTGCTTTGTGTCAGTGTCCCTTTTTATTTCTATTTCATTTTATACTTGAATGCTAGAAATAAAATTATTATTTACAGCACAGAGTTTTGGTATTTTTCTATATTGTTTTAAAGAATTTAACAAATAAAACACAGTATTTAAAATTTAAAATATTATCATGAAGTGTCATTTGATATATGTATGTATTGATTAATTTTTCACCTTTTAATTCTTTTGCATTTAAATTTTATTTGATGCTAATATTGTTATATGGTTTATTTTGTTTAGATTTGACTTAACTTTTTTTGTTCAACTTTTACATTTTAGCTTTTCTATTAGAACTTTAATTGTATCTCCTATACAGAGAAAATTTTTATATTTTGTATTTCACTTAACCAGAGAGGGTTTGCCTCAAAAGAATTTTCATGCTCTTATATTTATTTGTTGAATTGCTATGCCTGTGTTTTTACTTCATGCTCTTTGTTTTCTGTATTTTATTTAGAGGGGTAACATTAAAATTTACATTTCTCTAAAGATGTTGGTATATACAACTTTGTCTAATTATTCATCAGCATAACTTGTCCCTTAACTTTCCATTAGTGCCTTGACTTTGTTTCTCTTTCTTTCCTTTCTAAGCATTCACTTGTTTAATCTGGAGTGGTTGCCATGTCATAGTACTTTTAAGTACTTTAAACTCTGCAAGATTTTTTTGCCTTTTTGTTTTTAAGTTTATTTATTTTGAGAGAGTATGAGCGGGGGATAGCCAGAAAGAGAGGGAGAAAGAGAGAATCCCAAGCACGCTCCACATGGGGCTGTAACCCACAAACCGTGAGATCATGACTTGAGCCAAAACCAAGAATTGTACGCTCAACCAAGTGAGCCACCTAGGCGCCCCAAGATTTCTTCCTTTTTAAAATAGTATGGCTTGTATTTGGGAAGCTAGCATAGGTAGGTAGTGAGAGTGACAATGACCTGAATGCTCTTTTTACTAAGATAATGACAGTGGGAGGGAAAGAGTCACATGGAGTCTTAATTTGGGCCCAGTGACAGAGCTTCAAATGTATTCTGAGATTTAGAAGATGCCCATCAATTGTTTTCTCACTGAAATATCATGACTGGATTATGGTTTTTCTTTCGGTTTCATTTTTATTTTAAAGGGGAATAGGAAAGATTTTAAAAATCTTTTCTTTCATTGTATTCTTGAGAAATGTAATCATGGAATCAAATCCTCTTCTTGTTGATCAAAGTATCTAAAGGTACCACTGCTTGTGTGTGTGGCCCGTACTTCATTTTGTGGGTGGCTGCTTTCTTCTATGTCCCCCTTCTTCTTCCTAATTTTGACATTTAAGATTTGTGAAATAATTCATAGATACAAAGTAATAGGGAAGTCATATTGTTTGTAATTATTTATAACTTACATAAAATGAAAATCCATTTTCTGTACCCTGGTGAAGCTGTGGGAGAGTAAGAATGTCTGTGAAGCCCATGGTGTGGGATATTTGTTGGATTCTCCTGTTTTCATTGCAGGGATGAGCCGGTATACCAGTATTTTTTGTTTTCATTCCTTAGTTTATTTTCTTGTGGCTTGCTGTTTTTACAATCACGTTTGTATGTGACTCTACACAATGTATCTTACCTTCATATAAATTTTACAATAGGTGTTCTAACTTATTTTTTTAGCTCTCTGTTCTAAGATTCATCCATATTGCTGAATTTAATGGTGTGAATGTAACAGTTCATTTACTCATATGCCATTTTGTCGGATGTTCAGATAATGCAACTTGAACATTTTTGTACATGAATAAGTGTGCAAATGTATGAGACCTTATTCATGAGGTCATAGGTGTGTGCACATAGACATATTTCACTAGTTCAGATAATAATACTTTCCAAGTCTTGATACCAACTTCTTCCTGTCAGCAGTGTGCAAGAGTTTTCACTTTTTTATAGCTTTGCCAGTATTTATTAGGTCAGACTGAAAATCCTGGTAATATGGTAGGGGTAAAATTTTACCTTGTTTTGCTTATAATTTGCGTTTGTAATTTTGGCTGTGATTTGATTACTGGTTGGGTTCAATATCTTTTTATACTTTTAATAGTCAAGTTTATTGCCAATTTTTGTATCCTCTGGATTGCTTGTTCGTTTGTTCTATATGTTTTTCTCTTCCTAACCTCTTTTGTATATTCCTTTGAATACTGTTCCCTTTTCAGTTATATATATTAGAAACAATCTTCTCCCAGCATGTGACTTAGATTTTGACAATTTTGAGACATCTTCTGACATAGAGTAATTGTTAACTTTAATGTAGTCCTATTCATCCTTTTCTGTAGTCTTTCTTAAACCTAAAGCTGTAAGTATGTACTGCTAACATAAAATAAAGACTTAACACTTCTCATATAAATACTGGAATTAATTTCTGTATTTCGTGTGAGGTAGAGGCCCAGTGGCTTCCCACCAATGCCTGAGTTTTCCAACCTTTCTTAACCTAGGAACCACCTCTGTCCTAAATGAGTGGGTCTGTTTCTTGTGGTATTCTTTTTATGATATTAAATACATTAGTTTTAGAGTGAGTCATAAAGCAAGTCCCCCCCCCGCCATATGTTTTTTTTCTTGATAAATTTCTTGTTTATTCTTGGTCATTTGCCTTCTAAATCATTTTAGAATCCACTTTCCTAATTTCTAGGGGAAAGTCTATGGAAGGTTGAAGTTTTATTGATTCTCTATAACAGTTTAGAGAGAATTGACATCATTATGATGCTAGATTTTTGTATCAGTGATTCTTAAAATAACATCTGTTTAAATACTTTGTTTCTAAGTTTTATTTGAGAGAGAAACATTGTAAATGGGGGAGAGAATTGACATCATTATGATGTTAGATTTTTGTATTAGTGTTTCTTATAATAACATCTATTTAAATATTTTTATTTTGTTTTTAAGTTTTACTTTATTTGAGAGAGACAGAGACCTTGCAAGTGGGGGAGAGTTAGAGAGAGGGAGAGAGAGAATCCCAAGCAGGCTCTGAGCTGCCAGCACAGAGCCTGACAGAGGGCTCAAACTCACAAAACTGGGAGATCATGACCCCAGCTGAAAGCAAGAGTCGGACACTCAACCAACTAAGGCACCCAGGTGCCCCAACATCTATTTAAATCTTTATTTGTTTTGAGTGTAGAAACTGAGTTCATTTTTGCATGCAGTGTATTGATATTTACAGCAGCCTTGTTGAAGTCTCTTAGTGGTTAAAATACTTTATGAATTCTTTCTGCATCTCTTTTCTGTCTGTCACACCTGTTGTAAATAAAGCCTATTTAACTTTCTCCTCTCACCCTTGTGTCTTATTAACTTAGTTGGCATATCATGTGAGGAACCATCCATATATACACTCAGTAGATGGGAAGGCAGGCAAGGTAATAGAAGAAATTGTTTGAGATGTGATTCTGTTTTTCCAGAGAATGGCTTCAACATATCATTAGGTGTGTTTTCTTTGAGTGTTGGATAGGTCCTCTCTTACCAGATTAAGGATTTACTTTCTGTTTGTAATAGGATAAGCGTTTTTATAATGAATGTTAGATTTTGAATAGGATCCCCTCCTACTCCTTTCTTGCAACTATTGTGACAATCATGGTTTTTTTTTTCTCCTTTAACTTCTTTGGGTGAGGGGTGAGGAGGTAAACCAAATGCATACTTCTGTGATAAACCACAACCCATATATATTTTATTTTTTATAGATTTATTCTTTCATATTGCCCAGTGTCTTGTTGAAAGGGCACATCAGTTACATGTGACAGAACAACATAAAAAGAACAAGACAATTTTATGTTTCCTTGACCATTCCATAATAATCATGCTTTTGCTGTATCATTAAAATTTTATTGTAAGGACGTTTTGTAGTTGTAAATATTTTAATATGTAGTTACTTCCCTTACGATTTTTGCTGTGTATATAGAAAATAATAATGTGCGATGTGTACTTTTTCATTCGATATAGAAAGATAACTTTTGTAACTTGCTGTATTGTTCATTTTTCTTTCTTCCTTTAGATGGGACAATTTTTTAGTAAGTTGTATTGTTAAGAGCTTAATGGCTATAGAAAGAGATTCAGCTATTTGTTTTTTCTTCCTAGGTTAGTGACTTTGGAAAACAGCCCATGTGTTACACCGGAGTTGCTTCGCATATTTCAGAATATGTCCCCCCTTCTTGGTATGTATTAAAATGTAAACTTAATACTGTTTTTGAATGCAGCCCTCCTTTGGGGCCTTATTGGGTGACTTTAAATTATACCTTCCATTTTACACAAGTCCCTGATACTCACAAGTTTAATAGTGTTTTAATAGTTTGTGGATTTTTTTTCCTATATAACTTTGTAAAACCATTTTTACTTTGTGAAGAGTGAACGCTAAATTTACTAAATCACTAAAAAAAGTCTTCTTGGAAATCTAATTCTGTGTTTAGTTTTAACTTTGTTAAAATTTCTGTGTTTCATAGCAGATTCTATAAAGTATTTAAAAGACAATATTATAAAACTGCTTCTGTATACCGTGGTTTCATCCAGTTTGTTTTACAAAGTGATTTTATGCTATCAGATTTACGCTATCACAAATGAGCTCTGTACATATTTTTTTTTTCTTTTTTTTAATTTTTAAATTATTTTGAGAGAGAGACAGTGTGAGTTGGGGAGGGCAGAGACAGGGAGAAAGAGAATCTCAAGCAGGCTCCCAGCTTCCAGCACAGAGCCCACTGTGGGGCTTGAACTCATGAACTGTGAGATCATGACCTGAGCTGAAACCAAGAGTTGGATGCTTAACTGACTGAGCCACCCAGGTGCTCCCATACGTGTTTCTCTTTTAGCCTAAGGAAGCAACAATGTGAAGACTGTTAACTACTGGCAAATCATATTTATTGTTTGTTGATGTGTTACTTATGTATAGAGATGTGACATCATGAAGCTTAGTGTTCTTTTTGTCTTTTAAAGTTTATTTTGTGAGAGAGAGAGCATGTGAGCAGGGGAGGGGCAGAACGAGAGGGAGAGAGAGAATCCTGAGCAGGCTCTGAGCTGTCGGTGCAGAGCCAGACGTGGGGCTCTAGCTCACAAACAGTGAGATCATGACCTGAGTCCAAATCAAGAGTTGGATGCTTAACTAACTAAGCACCCAGGCACCCTATCCCGAAGCTTGATGTTCCTGGAGCATCACTTGTGGCACATGGGAGAGGGGAACTGGACACTCTGCAAGGAATGGGGCCTTAGTTTCTTTCAGCCACCTTGGATGAGATCTAATTGTTTTGTTTTTCAATCTAAACATGGATTATGATGATAATTCTCAAGGAAATAAATACTTTTCTGTTAGATATCACTACCATTCACAAGTATGTAGTATTTTACATTGAAAAAATGAATAATTGTTTATGGAGATTTTACTTCATGAGGGATTTTATCATTGGAGATTCACATTTTTTTTTCTTTCCAAGATTTCATTTAAAATCAGGTTAGTTAACATTCGGTGTAGTATTGGTTTCAGGAGTAGAATTTAGTGATTCATCACTTACATATGACGCTCGGTGCTTGTCACAACTGCCGACCTTAATGCCCATCACCCATCTAGACCATCTGCCCACCCATCTCCCCTCCAGCAACCCTCAGTTTTCTGTATTTAAGAGTCTTTTAGGGTTTGCCTCTCTGTTTTTATCTTATTTTATTTTTCCTTCCCTTCCCCACATATCATCTGTATTTTTTCTTAAATTCCACATGTGAGTGAAATCATAGGATATTTGTCTTTCTCTGACTGACTGACTTCAGTTAGCATAATACAGTCGAGTTTCATCCACATCAACTCATGGAGTAATACAAGGATTGTATACAGTGCTATTTAGTCGCCTTTCTGATTCTTTTCCAGTCTGTAAAATAGTATCATTTATTTATAAAATGTAAAAATTTTTTTCCATTCATAGTATTCTTCAAGCATCTTTAATTCCTTCATTGGAACTTTGTATACACTAACTGAATATTGTCAGGAGAGGGCATTTATGGCAATATCTGAAGACTTTTTTCTGGGAACTTATTTGTAGTGAGCAGTTTTATTAGAGGCAGAAATATTATTGAGGTACAGTGATGCACTGGAAAAGTAGATAAACTTTTTGAAAGTATCAACAAATGTGGATTAAAACACTATTAAAACTGATTAGAAAACATCTCATTTGCTGGGTGGTATTAGTGGGCAGATGATATAACTAGTCCTTTGTGTTTTTTCTGAGATCTTCTGTTATCCTGTTCTTCATATAAATCTCAAATAATACCAAAATACCCATTGTTTTCCATTAAAGAGCCACTTGCCATTTATCATAAAGTGTCCTTATAAAAATGTTGAAAAAAATTCCCAAAGATGAAGACTGTGCCAATAGACCACTTATTGCTAGTCTTGTAAGAAAAGTTGTGTCTGTCTTTAAGACACCACAGAGAAATAGAGTGGGAAATAGCTTTTCATTTCCCTTAACTCTGGCAGAGGCCTTTTAGTTCTATTCTACCTAACTTGGAGACCACATGCAGTGCCATTCTGGGTAATCCACAGTTCTTTATATTTGACCGAGGAATAGAAACCTCAACTGGAGCCATTATCAACGTTGTCATGAACAGGATTCAGACAATTTTCCTTTATGGATATCTTCCTAAGTAAAAATGGCTGACTCCTGTTCATGACAGAGTGGATAGTCACAGTGATTTCACTTTACATGTGTTCTTTGACCCCAAATTCAGCATACCTGACCTTTACAGTATAGCAGGAGAAGGGTTGGTACACTGGAAAAAGAGACATAAAAGCATTGACTAACCCTACTGTGATTTTATGACAGTATTTTGAGTGTAGATTTAGGTAAACACGATGGTACAGTTTACCATAGAAAGCTTTGTAGTTGATGCATAGTCTTTCCAAATCAGTAAGGACTTCTGTGTGTTAAGAACATTCTCTGGCACATACTAAAGATTAGTTAAGTATTTTGCAATTATATGTGTTACTGTTAATATTACTGTTATTTTAAAAGAAAAGCTAACCAACCTTTTTAGGATTTGTTACTTAACTGGATCAAAAACTAGTGCAATTGTAGAGCACCTGGGTGGCTTAGGCGGTTAAGCATCTGACTCCTGATTTCAGCTCAGATCATGATCTCACTATTGGTGAGATCAAGCCCTGCCTTGAGCTCAGTGCTGTCAGCACTGAGAAGGAGGGAAAGGAGAGAGAGAGAAGATGAGAAAGAGAAAGAGAAAGAGACAGAGAAGGAGAAAGAGAAAGAGAGAAGAGAAAGAGAAAGAGAAAGAGAAAGAGAGAAAGAGAAAGAGAAAGAGAAAAAAAGAACCTCGCCCAGAAGAAAAGTAAAAGACCCTCTCCCCCTCCCCCTCCCCCTCCCCCTCCCCCTCCCCCTCCCCCTCCCCCTCTCCCTGTCTGTTGCTCTCCCCCACCCACCACGAGTACTCATACATGCACTCTCTGTTCCTCCCCCACAAACGCATGCCCTCTCTCTGAAAATGAGGTAAACATTGTTTAAAAAAGAACTAGTGAGATTTCATCCTTGTGATACTGATATTTGATGTAAACTTTTTTAATTTTCAAAAGTTTTAAAAATTCTGTATTTTACAGATAGTAGCAGTGAATATAGATGATATAGATGCTTTTGAATTAGTTTATTCCCTGCTTTTCTCTTTGAAAGCAAACATTATGTGTAATTTGTTTTATGTATTATGGTATGTATATTTGGTTTGGTAATATGAAGAAATCATGTTTACACGTTTAGTAACCTTGACATCAGTGTTAACTTTTTTTTTGAGTATTGTAAAACTAATTTCCACATACAGCATTTTGCGTATACATTCTTTTATATGAGGTTTAAAATTTACTTTGAAGTCCAACCAGAGTATTAATTTTAATCATTTAAGAATACAGATCAAAAGAAAACTTGCTTATCTTATCAGTGAAAACACATTCTTTTTATATCTGTGATTTTTATTTAAAAAAAAAATTTTTTTTAACGTTTATTCATCTTTGAGAGACAGAGTGAGACAGAGCATGAGCGGGGAAGGGGCAGAGAGAGGGAGACACAGAATCCGAAGCAGGCTCCAGTCTCTGAGCTGTCAGCACAGAGCTCACTGCGGGGTTCGAACTCACAAACTGCGAGATCATGACCTGAGCCAAAGTCGGACGCTCAACTGACTGAGCCACCCAAGCGCTCCAATGTCTGTGATTTTTAAAAAGTTACTTAGTCAATATGATAGCTATTACATTTTTATAAGTAGAAATAAAGCTATTGGCAGGAATTTTCTCATTTTCGTTTAAAATCCATAAAACCAACAATATTGACTATTATTAGATGTTTAAGTTAATGGTTTTTAAGATATGTTAATTAAGTGTGAATAAATCCAGGGCTAAAATTCATTTTATATCCTTTTTCCTAAATATATGTAGAATCAGAGGAATTTAAAGTAGAACCAGAGGCTATAATTAAAAGTAATTCAGATAATGTAGTTCTAAAGGCTTGTTTTTAAAATCCTTTAAATCTATTTTATAGTGTTAACTTACTTAGTATTCTCGTTACTTACAAGATACATATCTGACTGGCTTTTGTCCATGTTACCATAAATGTCAAACTAATGTTCGTTGACCCATCAAATTTTTCTGCTGGTAACTTGCTCTCTAATTTGGAATGGACTTTTCCCTCTCTAACTTCATGATAATGTAGGTAGGCTCTATTACACATTTTAGCCCTCATATATTATCAGAACTTGAAATAAAAAGAAATTGTGATAGTCACATTTCCAAACATAAACATTAAGTAGTATGGTTAAATAGAGTTTTCTACTCAATTTTTTAAACATTATTCAATAATTTGTTCTCTTTGTCCTATTACAGAGACTTTAAGAAAATAAAACATACATGAAGGTGCAGATTACAGGGGCAAAAGAATGGGGGTAAAAAAAAGGATTTGCAGAGTATAAATTATAATTAGACTAATAGATACAAATCGTACATGGATAGTACAATTAGATACTATGGGTCAGAGATTTGCCCTCTGATTTCATTCACAAGCTATGAAAGAAACATTTGACCACTTAAGTTAGGCGTTTTCATTGTGGACACTGTTGACATTTTGGGTCAGGTCATTTTTTGCTTTGAGGTGCTGTCGTGTGCATTGTAGGAAGCTTAATTGCCTCCTTAACCTCATTCCACTAGACAGTTGTAACAACCAGAGTTTCCAGCCCTTGCCATGTATCTCCTGGGAGGGCAGTAGCCCCTGCTTGATAGCATTTGATTTAAGTTATTCACAGGGTCTGAAAGTAAATACAGGGCACCTGGGTGACTCAGTCGGTTGAGTTTCCAACTCTTGATTTCAGCTCAGGTCATAATCCCAAGGTTTTGGGATTGAGCCCTGCTTGGGATTCTCTCTCTCCATTTGCTCCTCTTTCCTGCTCGGGTGTGCTCTCTCTCTATATATATAAAAATAAAACAAATAAAATAAATACAATCTCTTGCATGGTTGAAGTATGGCTCTTTTTTTTTTATTAAAAAAATTTTTTTTAACCTTTATTTTTGAGAGTGAGGGAGGGAAAGAGCAGTGGGAGAGGGCTAGAAAGGGGGAGACGGAGGATCTGGAATCGGCTCTGACATGGTGAGCACAGAGCCTGACGCGAGGCTCGAACTCACAAACCATGAGATTGTGACCTGAGCTGAAAGCAAGAGTTGGATGCTTAACCGACTGAGCCACCCAGGTGCCTTAAAGCATAGCTCCTTTTGATATTAGACTGGACAGTAATTTTTCTTCAGAGTGTCCGTAGGAACTCATGGATATAATGAATAACATTCATTATACTTTAAACTAGATAAATTTATTAATTTTAAGTGTATTTTTAGTGTCAGTATTTAATACTTGCTGATAATAGCATGTCCTAGAAAATTCAGTCAAAGCTAACCTTGGCATGATAGAGGCATGGAAAACAGTATGAAGTGAACTAGTCACTTGAGTGTTTGCCTCTCTAGATGCACCCAGGAATAGTGTTTAAAGTGTCTGCAAGAAGAGATGGACACTGTGGTTTTGGAAATTAATCCTTCTTAAATATTGTTCCCTTCATCGTATATATTGATAAGATTTTAGACGTCAGTGATTTAGAAATTACATTCCCTGATGTGCCTGTATTGTGGCCTTTTTAAGCTCTTATTTAAGCAAGACCTTTCTGCCTTACTTGTAATCATTGCCCATCTCTTTTTCACTGTTGGTCTGCTAAACAGTGTACCCAAGTCCAGACTTGGCTTTCTCCTTGAGGAGAAAAAGACAATTTCTTGTAAGAATTATTTTATCCAGGGGTGCCTTGAGTGGCTCAGTCGCTTAAGTGTCCTACTCTAGGTTTTAGCTCAGTTCATAATCTCACCGTTTGTGAGTTCGAGCCCCATGTTGGGCTCTGTGTTGATAGCTCAGAGACAGCTTGGGGTTCTCTCTCTCCCTCTCTCTATGCCCCTCCTCTGCTCCCACATTCTCTCTCTCAAAATAAATAAACTTTAAAAAAACAACAACAACAACAGCTTTATCCAATATAAAGGTCTGCTCCTTTATCCAGAGTTTTTGTCATCTTACATGAAAAATATTTAGATGATAGCTTTTATTATTTCTATGTTTTTTCATTAGTATGGTAACAATTTCATCCATCTCTGTCCCTTCCACTTTTTTCATTTTAAACTGGTCTGTTGAATCCTAAAGTATGTACTGAATGTGCCTTTAAAAGACGTTTTGAGCTGGAAGTAAGATGGTCTGATACTTTTGAAAGTACATGGGAAGTTCTCATCCAAATAGAATGTCTTCTCACTTTGCTAGGATGGGAATTAATTGAGTGCCAGAGCCTAGGCCAATATTTTGTCAGAAAAAAAATCTTTTTTAATCGTATTGTAAGTAGAATTTTGAAAATATTAGCAATAAAGAATGGCAGATGTTTAATGTAGGTTTTGGGGACATGTTTTGATCTGTATAATTATATACATAAGATCTGTAGTCTATTGTATTATACGTGTTAAGATGTAAAATAACACTATGAACATTTGATGATATACAGTTTTAATAAAATAGCTTTCTACTCGAATAGCTAAAACACAATATCTTTGTGCTATTCTGGTAGTTACAGTTTTTTAAATTTATTTATTTTGAGAGAGCTTGGATGAGCAGGGTAGGGACTGAGAGCAGGGGAGAGAGAGAATCCAAGCAGCCTCCATGCCATCAGTGTGGAGCCCAATGTGGGGCTTGAACCCATTAACTGAGATCATGACCTGAACTGAAATCAAGAGTTAGACGCTTAATGGACTAAGTCACCCAGGTGCCCCTGGTAGTTTCATTTTAAGAACATCTTTTATGTGTAAGTTCTTACAGGGGAGGAGATTTGAAGATGATCAAGGATTGAGAATTATCTAAATGGTTTAAGTTTTTGGAGTGTAACAGGGACTCTTTCCATAAGTAGGGCACTAGCACTAGAAATGTAGGTTAAAACAAAAGGTTGGTTCATTTGGTTACATAATTCTTTTCTGAAGGGAAAAAAAAGCCTGGTCCTTAATATTTTTTTCTGAATTGTTTTAACTAGTGGAGGTGTATGGGAAAGTACTCACGTATAGGTTGATGTCAGTTTTTAGATAGCTATCTATATCTTAGTAGTCTGAATAGCACTCAGAAAAGATTTGTAAAGAAGGGTATATAACTTAGTTCTAAATAAATTGTTTCATTTAAACTGATTGTGAACATTGAATTAATTTGTTCTTTTTCAAATAAATTTATTGGCAGAACTAAGTTCAGAAAACCTCAGAACCTGCTTTAAGATCATCAATGGTTATATCTTTTTATCATCAACAGAATTTCTACAGGTATGGTTTAGTAGTTTCTGCGTTGTAAAAATTTATGTAGTTATTTGATTGTTGCTCATTTGAAATCAAGAGGTACCTTTTACAAATTTTAAAGATCGCTCTATTACTTTAAAGAGAGAAAAAAACTTTGTAAGCACTGTAAGGCAGATAGGATGCAGATAAATGTATCCTTATATTTCTGTAAAAATCAGTAAAGCAGTGAACTGTATTTTTCTTTTCTAAGCTTTTCCTTTTTAAGAGTTCTAATTGAAACTTTATATGCTTAGAACTTAAGTATATAATGCACAAATAGGTGATAGTTCCACATTGAATTTTTGCCTTTTTTAATACTGCAAATGTATTCATATGTATATTTTGACTTCTGATTGAATTTCAGACATATGCAGTAGGTCTATGTCAGTCCTTTTGTGAGCTGCTAAAGGAAATTACTACAGAAGGTCAAGTTCAAGTGCTCAAGGTATTGTCCTATGTTAAATGAATATTGTAATTTTTCCATCTGTATTTTGCAAAATTGGACCTTCATTTGGGTTTGGATGATTGGCAAGAAAAGTACTAGACAGTTTTTTCTTTTAAAGTTATTTAATTTCTCTGACACCTCTGAACCAGGGATCTCAAACTTGAATGTGCATACAGATCTCTTGAGGATGTTATTAAAATGCAGATTCCACGTTTCTGACAAGGTCCCTGCTGATGGGACCCTAATCAAGGCCCATTCCTCCTCCCCCATTCTGAAACCTTACTTTGTGTAGCAAGGCTTTAAAATGTTTATGAATTGTAAACATATATTGGTAGCATGTGATACATCTCACTGCTCCAGTTGGTTAGCCTACTTTTAGGAAGAAATTTTATTATAATTTAGAACTTTTAATTTGTGTTGGCTATCATAGTTACACTACTAACTTGTATAGATTGTGTATAATTTAGAATGAATATCAAATCATTGTGTTGTATACCTGAAAGTAATGTATGTTCTATGTCAGTTATACCTCAATTAAAAAAAAAACTTTAAAAATAAACTGAGTTAATCTTTATGCCTTATATCTTTCCAGGTTAAAGATCTTTATATGTTGCATATAATTGTGTATAATTAAGAACAGGCTCCGAGTTGTATATATTTATGTACTTAAGATATAACTAGTATCAAATATATATATTTATAAACACATAGGTGTTTATAAATATAGTGAAATATATATATTTATAAACACATAGGTGTTTATAAATATATAGTGAAATATATCTTTACATGTACACGTATGTGTGTGTATATACATAATGTTCACATGTGCTCTGTTTGTACTTCACAAGAATGTACATCCCCTTTTTATCCCCCTCATTTCTTAGCTGTGTTCTAGATCAGATATGGTCAGATATGCAAGATGGTTAGGTGAAGTGTTAATTATCATAACAAAGTATGATTTATTGTATGGAAACCATGGCATTTATTTAGGTCCGAAAAACTATATGATTTCCCCCCAGTGAAATAAAAAGTGTTTGCTCAAAGAGGTCCATTTTAAGAAAGGTACAATTGACCCTTGAATAAGTCAGAGGCTTAAGTTGGTGACGCTCTGCACATTTGAAAATCCAGGTTTAACTTCTGAATCCCCATAAACTTCTAATAAACCCTGCTGTTGACCAAACGCTTATGTAAATAATCCATTAACACGTGTGTTTTAAGTTTATCTGTATTATATACTGTATTCTTAAAGTAAGGCAGAAAAAATGTTATTATGGGAATCATATGAGATAAAATGAAAAGAAATGAGAAAATGCATTTACTGTACTATACTGAAAGAATCTGCATAAAAGTGGAATTGCACACTTCAAACCCATGTTGTTCGAGAGTCAGCTGTATGTAACTAATGAAAGTAATTGTCATACTAATCCACAGTGTAAATGGGGGGGGGTTACTAAGCGGGTAAATGTGCAGATGGTAAAATCCTCTGTATTAACCACTGTGATAGCTGCTATGCTTCGAATAAGAGTAATTATCAGTGTGAACTTACTGAAGCATCATAATATTTAAAGTGTTCTTCAGACATTTATTGTATACACGCACTTGTAAAACTCCAGATATCCATGTTAATATGCTTATTGATTTTACTTTCATATTGGTTGCATTTGATATCTTTGGTGATTATTCATTTATTCACCAAGTGGGTCAGCAAACTTTCTGTAAAGTACCAGATAGTAAATGTTTTAGGGTTTGTGGGCCCATAGAGTCTTTGTCTCAGCTATTTGTATCTGCCATTATAGAATTGAAAGCAGTTATAAATGATATGTAATTGAATAAGTGTGGCTGTATTCCAGTAATGCTTTATTGATAGGGTTATGGTTCATGGACATAGTGTGCCAACCCTTGGTATTGGTATTTATTGCTTTCTTCTACTAGGCATAGGTGATAGGAAAACAGTTTCTGCTTTTTTTTTTTTTAATTTTTTTTTAATGTTTATTTATTTTTGAGAGAGAGAAACAGAGTGTGAGCAGGGGAGGGGCAGAGAGAGAGGGAGACACAGAACTGGATGCAGGCTCCAGGCTCCGAGCTGTCAGCCCGGAGCCGGACGCGGGGCTCGAACTCGCAGACTGTGAGGTCATGACCTGAGCTGAAGTCGGAGGCTTAACCGACTGAGCCACCCAGGTGCCCCCAGTTTCTGCTTTTAACTCATTTTGTTGGAGGGGAGTGGCAAGTAAACAAAACAGTCCCTATTCAGTGTTATTTAAATAGTGGTTTTGCATTAGAGGTTTAGTAGGGGTTTATGGTTTCCAGATAAAACACAGGTTTTTAATTTGCAAATTATGGCAACCTAGGTTAGGATGAATTAGACAAATACCAAGTTAAATAACACAAAGAAGTGAGAAAGACTAAGAGCAGAGAAAATACTGTGATGATTGTCTATTGAAGGTGAAGATAATGGTGGTATTTAAAACATATAGTAACTATAAATTGGAAGGTATCCTATGCCGTAGTACTGAGGTTTTCACTTATCAGATGATCAGACAAGGGAGGTACCGGATCATATCATTAAGGACTATATATATTTCCCAGGGCCACTATACCAAAGTACCACAGTGTGGGTGACTTACAATAATAGAAGTCAACGTATAATAGTAATTACGTTTCTCATAGGGTTCTACGTACCAGAAGTCTAAAATCAAGATGTTGGCGCGGCCAACAAAATATGGCAAAACTCTGGTTTTAATTTCATATTTATTTTCTTTCTTAGTATAGGGTTACAGGGTGAGAATGTG
This sequence comes from Lynx canadensis, assembly GCF_007474595.2. Taxonomy (NCBI): domain Eukaryota; kingdom Metazoa; phylum Chordata; class Mammalia; order Carnivora; family Felidae; genus Lynx; species Lynx canadensis. The sequence continues at coordinate 130,213,418 of NC_044303.2, forward strand.
AGCCACAGTTGGAAAAGAAGCATTGGGCTCTGAAGGGGTAATTATAGGAATCTGTGGCTTATAGAGACCCTGGATGCCTAAGGCCTGGTCTGCTGCTATGTGTTTTCTCAGTCCTCACTCCCACTACTTTCAAAGGATTCTCTCAGCTGCAAAGATTTTAAGTAACACTGGACATGTTGTGTACAAAAATGTTCTTGCGAATTTTTAATGCATTTATGCCCTTACCAAACTGATGTAGCAGCAATATATAATTTTACTGAGAAACTTCATTTGTCTTAGGTAATCCTAGCCTCATCTTTTGCCTGGGTGATAATTTCTTCCCCAGAACTAGAAGATATTTAAAAAAAAAAAAAAAAAAAAAGTCAACACTGGGCCTTAATTCTACCTGAGGAAAAAATGACTGGCAATATAGGAGTGAAAGAAATTTGAAAGGAAATTGCCTTCTCATTTTGATGGTATCTTTATAGATTTCTCTCTCTCTCTCTCTCTCTTTCTCTCTCTTTCTCTTTCTCTCTCGGAGTGTGTGTGTGTGTGTGTGTGTGTGTGTATCTATATCTATATTTCTCTTCTAGGAGACTAAGCTTTTCCATGGTCCTAACTTCAATAAATTATGTATTTTCTTTTCTCTGAATGCATACAGTGTAAATGTTTTGGAAGCGAGGGAATCCATAATTCTTACGTTAAGGATTGCACAGTGATTATCCCTACGTCCAGCAGAAATACCAACTAAAACATACCAACTGTACATTTGCAGTGTTATTCCCTCTTGGCCTGTGCTTTGCACATCCATCTGGAGTATATTCTGGGCCTAACTTCTCTCATTTGTTAATGTAAGGAGTTGTGCCACATGAAATTTTAATAATTCGTAACTGCATTATCTGAAGTCCTCTGTGCTAAATTTTAATGGATATATTTTAAGTGATTAAGAGGTTGTTTCTTAGTTTTAAACATCTCCCAAAAAATTTGAATTGAGATGTTTTTGCTTTTTCCTGCTTTGTCATGGTATTAATAATTTCTGAAGGACAAATTTTTCTGAGGCATATGGAATGGGCATTGTGAAATTCATTTGAAAAATGATGCAGATTTTTAGGATGTGTCAGAAGGGGAATGTTGACTATTTTTAATTCTATTCTTAACGAAATAATATAATTAAAGCGCTCTAGCATGGTGGGTGAGACTACAGATTGAAGTGAAACTTGCCAGGGTTGGAATATTGGTCCTGCTCCTTCACAGCTGTGGAAGGTGAGCAGATTACTGTGTTCCTCACTTTCCATCTTGAAAATGGGCAGGAAAACTACCTGTATCCTAGAGTTGAGAGGAGGATCACATGAGCTTACATGTGTGAAGTACTCACCACAGTGCCTACCATGTAATCAGGTAGTATAAGTGTTGGCTATTTTTACCTAATTATATAATTAAGTACTTGTCCGCTATCTCCCTTCGGAGAAAGTTAGGCTACCAAACTTGTAGGCCATATAATTCATTTGGTTAAGATTTTTGGCTGTAAGAAAACCAAAACAAATCAAGTTATTCCACCTCTTCTATTGAACATTTCTTCTAAATAAGTGTTTAAAGTAAAAAATACATTACTTAAAACTTCAAAACTAAGGCTATTTACACAATGATAAAGTTTCTTTTTTTTGATCAAGAATTATATATCTCAGGGGCGCCTGGGTGGCTCAGTCGGTTAAGCAGCCGACTTTGGCTCAGGTCATGATCTCGCGGTCCGTGCGTTCGAGCCCCGCGTGGGGCTCTGTGCTGACAGCTCAGAGCCTGGAGCCTGTTTCAGATTCTGTGTCTCCCTCTCTCTCTGACCCTCCCCCATTCATGCTCTGTCTCTCTCTGTCTCAAAAATAAATAAACGTTTAAAAAAAAAAAAGAATTATATATCTCAGCTGGCTCTTTGAAATTAATTTATTTAATTCTTTCTGGCTTTCCAAAATAGTAGCATAGTCTTTTAAAAAATTTTTATTGTGAAATTACCAAATTTACTAGAAAAAAGTTTCTTTGCCTCTCCTTTTTCCTTTCATGTGAAAGGTGATATCACTGTTGGTTTTTTTTTATTAAAAAAAAGTTTTTAATGTTCATTTTTGAGAGAGAGCGCGCAAGTGGGACAAGAGCAAAGAGAGAGGGAGACACAGAATCTGAAGCAGGATCCAGGCTCTGAGCTGTCAGCACAGAGCCCGACACGGAGCCGGAACTCAGGAACTGTGAGATCATGACCTGAGCTGAAGTTGGACGCTCAGCAATTGACTGAGCCATCCGTGTGCCCCTGATATCATTGTTTCTTAATTGTACCTAATAATATTTGATTTAGTAATTCAGCACAAATCAGTTATCATGCAAGTGTACGTTAAAATATTTGTACCATTTAACAAAAGTTAAAGATTAAACCAGTTTCTTCGGACATATGGCGACATGAGTTCCTTGATAGGATATGAGTACTTGAATTAAAAATTGGCCATCTCATACAACATTTAACACTATTTTTGGGTAAACATTGCTATAACTAAACCTGTGTATTTTATTTGAAATCTCAGAGGCTAGATCTTATCATTTAATTGATGGTAAATACTAGGAGTTTGGCAACTATGAATAAATTATTTGTGTTTTTTAAATGAAGGAATATTTTAGGACAATGGTGCTTTTATGCCTGTACTTGAAAACTGAGAGAATTCTCAAAATTTTTGTCATTTTCCTATTCTCAGAGTTCCAGTAAAGCTATAATATTTAATATTAGCTCATTATTTTCATTTTTAATACCTCTAACATACTGTTTCTTAATATAGTAAGCCATATAACATTTTTAATACATTTTTGGCTAAATGTCACTGTTACACTAATATCTGACACTATCTAGAAGTAACTGCTTTATTCTTTGAAGCAGAAAATTATGTTACAAAAATGGATCAAGAGACAAGTATACCTGCTTTAGAAGCAAATGGTTAAGAGCAAAATAGACTTTATTATATTTGTGACTCAGAACAAGTTATCTAGGTGAATACAATTATATTCTAAAAATACTCAAATTTGAATTACTAACCTCTCTTTAATTTGAAATTTGTCTGTATGAATACATATCATTTTGAGTTTAGAAACTCTCTTGTCATGGTCTTATCAACCAGTAATGAGTCATGTTGCTTTCATTCACTGTAGTAAGACTTAAGATGGCACAAATATTTTTAAGGTATAATTTATTCTGTAATAATAATAATAGATCTAATATTAACATAAATACTGCACATTGCTAAGCACATAACAGTCCTCACATAAACTTATGATGATAGTACTGTTTTTTTTCCCCATTTTACAGATGAGAAATTAAATCACAAAGAGGTAAATACTTTGTCCAAGGTCACACACCTACTAAGTATTGGATCTGTAATATAAACATAGGCATTCTGACTTCAGGATCCATGCCTTTAACCACTGTGTTTGCAGTGTAAGCCTAAAACAAGAAAATGGTTTGAGTGGAAGATACCAGCTAAAAGCCTGCGTTTTTTTTGACAGATTTAAAAAATATAGTCTGTTCCAAGTATATTCAGAAAAGGGATGGATTAAAACCAAAGTGTAGAAGTTTAATTTATAATAGCAGAATGATAAAAAATAATTAGTAATAGGTAATTAGATGATTGGAGGTACCCCAGCTTATTAAACCACATGGAAAAGTACTGTGCAGCTTAAAAAGGAATGAAGATGACCTCTGTATAATAGTGTTCGAATGATTTTGAGATTATAGGCGACGACTAGTGTCTGTAATTTTCTTGTTTCAAGAGTACAGCATACAGAGCAATGGACAAATAAATTAATAAAGGTGGTTATGGAGTGGGAAGAGGGAGAGAGGGTAAAAGGTAGATCTTTCAGGTTGTATGCCTGTTGTTTGCTTTAGGTTTTGGAGTCAAATAGATGCTTTACAGGATTTAAAATAATAAAGCAGAAGTAGTTCCTAAAGATCAAAAACAGGTAAAACATTTGCATCTATTATTATGTTGGTGCCATAGCCATCTGAGAAGAATATTTCAAGTAACTTTAGTACATAGTATTTTACATGTGTATCCCTGGTGGGATACAATATTAGACCAGAAAGAAACACTCGGAAATTATAAATTGCGTTCAACAGTGTTATTGTCATTAGTAATTATTAGTATGGTTATTTTGAAACCTGTAAGTATATATGTAGAATCTTGTATTTATTAGTAAGAAACAAGTTACTGTTATTACAATCTGAGATTTTTCACTGTAAGAGAAAGATGGAAATACAAAATCAAAGAATTTATGTCAAACGCTGTAATGTTAGCTGGAGTTGGTGAATTTATGGTGTATACTTTTCGGGAAGAGAAAACAGATTTCTTAAAGCTGTCTAAGGGAAAGACCTAGAAGCAGTGTTAATCCAGTGGCATAGATTGTGGCATAGAATCCTAGAACATAGATTGTGGCCTGTAAATGTTGTTTCCTGCTGGTTGGCTCCAGAGTTGAGACAAGAGATACTCAAGATAAAATGGAGAGATCTCTTTGTGTCAGAAGGAAGAGAAGGTGGGAGTCTATGAAAAGGATACAGGAATCAATTTGAAGGAGCTCCTACTTGGCTAATGATGGGACAGTTTGAGCATCAGAATAAAACTGCACTGATTAAAACACATCACACAAGCTAGAATTCCTGAGAACATAATGATTCTCCTCCTAAGAACATAATGATTCCCCTCCTACGAAGAGTAAGTTATGATTTAAATTCTATTAATATCTGTATATTACCTTATTTTAAAGTATCTTTGATTACTTTAGTTGTCTTTAGAGTTATTTTCTTCTCTTTGGCCATCCGTGTGTACCTGCATTTCACTTGATATATACAGAATTGTTTATTACCCCTGAAATCATTAGATGGATTTTTCAAATTTTTTTTAGAATGGAAGGCAGTGCTGCTGATCAAAATGTTCGGAAGGATTTTGATCGTAGGTTTATAGAGGTGCCTTCTTCAGTGGAAATAGTCATAATTTTAGCTCTGTGGCTTTTAAGTCAAAACTGCTTTATCTTACTTGGAAAGTGGACTGTGAAATGTCATGCGTGGAAGTTAAAAAGGACCGTTCCATGGATTTTCACTTCTGAGGTTCATCATGTCCACAATAAAACCTCATTATTATTAGCAGGACCACAGTTGTACCATTGGTCAAACATGAAAACTAGGATTAATTCCAGACTTTTTCACCTTTGGTTAACTGTTCAATTGGTTTTCTAAATCTTATCAGTTCTATTTTTTTAAATTTTCTCTTTGATTCTGTTTCACAATCCCTGCTCCAAGTCTCATAATAGCATTTTGGTACATAATTTTTCAGAAACAACCTCATCTTCCATAGCTATGGTTCCTAACCTTTTTGAATACAATAATTCCATTTTAGTCCTGAAATATTTGTGGGTCCTTTATACAATAGTAACTGTCTTTATATATAAAGAAAATGCATACTGACGGCTGGTTTGTACTGAATGATAGATTTAAGTGAATTTATACTTTGAAAATCATAACGATCTAAATGTGTGATGATTACTCCTTTTCTGCACACGCTTCTATAATCTTTGGAGTTAATAATTTTTTTGGTGTAATATTTTATATGCACTACTTTCTTTGCCAGTAGTTTCTGCTCAATACATTCAGATGCTTTGACCCATCAGGTATTTTATTACTTTAATTTTCTTGATGAAGTCTCTTCCAGAGCTATCCTCACTCCCCGGCCTTCCTCTTCTGCCCCAGGCTTGTAGCTGCTTCTTGTTCCCGGTATCCCGAAATTTTACAATGATGTGCCTTGATGTCAGTTGATTTTAATTTATTGTACTAGGCACTACTGGGGTCTCCTAGTCTGGAAACTCTTTTAGAGCCTTTCAAGATAATACACTATCTTCCCTGGGGAGAGAGATGGTCAGTTGCCCAGATGTGCAGATTTGGGAATATTGGGCAATCTGTTCCATAAATAGACTTTCAGTCAGTCTTAGTTATAGCTTTTTCTATACTCTATTTTCCAAAGGAGATTCTGCTAATTTCTGTGGGTTTTGATGAAAGGTAGCAGAAGATAGATGGTGTAAATTAAGTTGCTTCTCCACTCTGTCCATTGCAACCTTAGGTTTTTAGCTCTTTGTGACCTGATAAGTCAGTTACTTTTTTAATTTCTTCTTTGTGTCTTCCAGTGTTCATCTCTCATCCTGTGGTCCTTTTACAATAATGCCCCTTCCCTTTAAAATCCTTGTACTGTAATTATAGCAGAGTATCAGGAGGGAATGAAGTTAAATGTTTGTCTAACATCAGCAGATGATTTATTTTCCATTCATAGCTAAAGTAGAGACTTGGTGGTAGCATCTACCTCTGAGATTCTCTCAGTTTACTAGTTTATCTACATATTTCCCCATCTTATTCCAAATCTCTCTCTCTTTTTTTAAATACACTTTATTGTGGTTAGATTGAATTATCTTCAGAATTTCATCTCTGGTTGCTTTTAATCAGGAGCTGTGATATCTTTTATCCTATATCTCTTAGTAGATAGAATATTGCTTGGCCCACAGAGTTTTTGTATTTTTAAACTTTTCTTTGGACATTCCCTTTACTTCTTGCTCAAAATTAGAGCATCCATGGGTATTATTTGCTTATCCTGACAGTGTTTCAAAATGCATGGAGATATATTTGATTGTGATCGTGTTTGGAGTATGCTCTTGGCAGATAATGAACAGAAACCAGAGATGCTAAAAGCCCCTCAATGCATGGAGTAGTCCTGAACAGTAAATCCTTATCCCACTCAGAATGTCAGTCATCACGCTTGAGAAATAATGCTACAAGTTTTAAGGGCAGCTTGGCTCTGCCTTGAGTCTAGTACCTGCCCACAAACCTCTTAAATGGTGTCTGGTTTCATTCTTACCTCTCCAGCAGTGGTGCTATAAGCATGGGAAATTCCTTCTTGGTCCTCATTGCTGCTTCCTGACTATTGCCCTTCTTGCTCCCTAAAAAATATAACAAAAATAAACAAAAAATCTCACTCTACTTTGAATTTCATGCTACCTATCTTTGTTATAGAGGGAACCCATTTCACTCACACTTCAAAATTTTCACCTGTAACAATCAGTGTTGATGATTGGTAACTTACATAATTATATTATAAATGAAATAAGATTATTTCTCACTTAATAAATGTACAGTATGTATGCAACAAGCCTTTTTTGTCTAATTTATTGATAAACTTGGAAGGTGGATTCACCTTTGGAGAGTGAGTATAGTTTTTATTAACTTCCCTTTTCTCGCTTAAAAGCCAATACTTTTAAAAATAATTAACATACATTATTTAGGTATGTAATATAATGATCTAGTAGTTCTGCACATGACTCCGTTCTCAGCATGAAAAGTGTACTCTTAATCCCCTTCACTCTATATCACACACCTTCCCACCTACCACCTCTGGTAACCACCAGTTCTCTGTATTTAAGACTGTTTTTTTGGCTTGTCTCTTTTTTTCTTTGTAAACTATTTTGTTGCATAAATTCCACACGAGTGCAATCATATGGTATTTGTCTTTCTCTCACTGACTTATGTCATATAGCATAATACCCTCTAGATCCATCTGTGTTGTTGCAAATGGCAAGAGTTCATTCTTTTTTATGGCTGAGTAATATTCTGTTGTATATCTGTACCACATCCTTTTTATCTTTTCATCTGTGGATGGCCACTTGAGTTGCTTCCGTATCTTGGCTACTGGAGATAATGCTAGAATAAACATAGAATAAAGCGTATGTCTTTTTGAATTAGTGTTTTCATTTTCTTTGGGTAAATAGCTAGTAATGGGTTACTGAATCATAAGGTACTTCTAGTTATAATTGTTTGAGGTCGCTCCATACTGTTTTCCACACGGCTGCACCTGTTTGCAATCCCACCAACAGTGCAACAGGGTTCCTTTTTCCCCACATCCTCAGTTATTTTAGCCATTTTTTGGGTGTGACATGATGCCTCATTTTGGTTTTAATTTTTATTTCCCTGATGATGAGTGATACTGAACATCTTTTCATGTGTCTGTTGGCAATGTATATATCTTCTTTGGAAAAATACCTATTTGTCATCCCATTTTAATCAGATTATTTGTTTTTTGGGGGTGGTGGTATTGCATTGTCTAAGTTCTTTATATGTCTTGGATATTAATCCCGTTTCAGATACATTATTTGCAATTATCTTCTTACGCTTGGTAGATTGTCTTTTTGTTGTTGATGGTTTCCTTTGCTGTGCAAAACCTTTTTATTTTGGTGTAGTTCCAGTGCTTGCATTTTGCTTTTGTTTCCCTCACCAAAGGAGACTCAAGTGTTTCTACAGCAGACGTCTAAGACATTACTGCGTATGTTTCTTCCAGGAATTTTATCGTTTTGGATCTCACATTTAGGTCTTTAATCCATTTTGAGTTTGTTTCTGTATATGGTATAAGAAAATGATCCAGTTTCATTCTTTTGCATGTAGCTGTTGAGTTTTCCCAGTACCATTTGTTGAAGAGACAGTCTTTTTCCCATTGCATACTCTTGCCTCCTTTGTTGAAGATTAATTGACCATATAATTATGGGTTTATTTCTGTGCTCTCTGTTCTGTTCCACTGATTTATGTGTCTGTTGTTGTGCCAGTGCCATACTGTCTTAATTACTACAAAAAAGCAAACACTTATGAAATGCCTTTTGCTGCCTCTGTTGGTTGTAAGGGTTTTTTATAATGCAAATGTGATACATTAACAGAATGATACCTGTTATTAGAATGTGATTAATTATTCTATGTGGTATGTATAGCTATGTCTATATATTATACACCTTATATCACTTTTTTTATCAAATCGATTTTTAATGGATTGTAAAAGTGCATCTAGTGTTGGAATATTGAATATGTCATGTGTTTGTGTATTCTGAGATTTAGTGTGTGTTCTTTAATTCATTGTTTTCTTTACCTGTATTTGCATGAAGCAGTTACTTGCATTATTAAGTATTACCAGTATGTCTTTCTGATTTTTAGGTTGTGGAAAACGCCCTTAAAGTGAACCCAGTATTAGGTCCACAGATGTTTCAACCAATTCTACCCTGTGTTTTCAGAGGTATTATAGAAGGAGAGGTAAGATTTTCCTTAAGCTTCTAAGAGTAGTAGTATTGGACTCTAGGATTCTACTTTTTTTCTTTAAGTTTTATGTATGTATGTATGTATGCATTTATGTGTGTGTGTGTGTGAGAGAGAGAGAGAGAGAGAGAGAGCGCGCGCGCGCGCATGAGTGGGGGAGGGGCAGAGACAGAGGGAGAGAAAGAGACTCTCCAGCAGGCTCCACACTGCCAGCACAGAGCCTGACGTGGGGCTCAAGCCCACGGAGCTGCAAGATCATGATCTGAGCCAAAACCAAGAGTCGGATGCTTAACTGCCTGAGCCATCTACTTTTATTTTCCTTCTTTGTTGGAAAAATACTTTTTCTTTATTATTACAGATACACAGAGACCTTTTCTTATAATTGGAGTGTTTTGAAGTATATCAACTAATTTTCAGGGTAGTTATCCAACTTTGCATTTTCCTTCTCCACAAAGTATAGCTTTTTTTTTTTAAACGTATGTCTCTTATTCATATGCATGTGTATTCATCCACAAAGATTTGAAATAGAGGAATGGAAAAGAACAGTGCTAGTTGTAGCACTTATTAAATATATGCAAATAATGCTTCTTTTTTTGAAGTCACTCTTTTAAGTTGATCCATGTAACTATGTACTTTTGGAGTATTCACAGTAGTAGGAATAAATAAGCCATCGGTAAATATTCTTTCTGTGTATCTGTTTATAGTCCATATAACATATATGTAACACATTTATTTGACCTTGTATGACATATATTTAGTAAGTTACTTCAAACTCAGATAATACTGGCACTTTATCCTAAAGAAGGGATTTTGATGTAGAATGTTATCGTATATCCCTGTTGACTGTTACTGTGTCCGTAATTGTTCTTATTTATACTCCTACCTAATTTTGAGTCCTACCTATACTCCTGACATAATTTTACGTGTGCTGTCATTTATTTTTACAGAGGTATCCTGTCGTGATGTCAACATATCTTGGTGTTATGGGTCGAGTCCTGCTACAAAATACTAGTTTTTTTTCTTCGCTTCTTAATGAGATGGCACATAAATTTAATCAAGAGGTAAGAATCAGTTTAGTTAAATTAAAGAAATTCAGTCTTTATTCAAATAAGGATTGGAAATAATTTGGTGAAATAATTCTATAAAAGTCTTGTAGTATTTAAAATTTTATATTTAAAATTTTTAATAACTTACATTATACCTGTAATTTTGAAGAAAGAAAAGGGAATCTGTGAATGGCAACTGAAATTTACCCTTGTTCTCTTCATAATAGGCACTTGTATTCTGCTTAGCCATAGGATGGAATTTTGGTTTGTTTATGGTTGCAGTTTTTATTTATTCATACTTGAAGCAGAAATACTTGACATAAAATTATTTGCTGTCTTGCAATGTCATGCAGTGAGTTTCCTTCGTAATTATTGTGGGAAATAAGGTTATCAGCAAAAGCTTACTAAAAAAATACTGTAACTGAAACCAGCCACCAGGGCAAGTATGGAATAAGGTTCTTAAGTGAGTTGGTTACGTGAGACTATATACATTATGTTAAAATATGGTTTTTGTGTTTTAGGTCCTTAATCTTTTCACATTTGTAAGATCCAGAAGGTGGAAAAGTACTTGAACGATGTATTTAGAATGGAGGCAATTTGTAAAATCTCTGTGAAATAAAACAAAGAATAACAGATGTGTTATTTCCACTTAAAGGAAATCTAGATCAAGGAAGTGCAAATTTGAGAATGTATATGGCTTTTCTAGAACTTCATTTAGATATTATCACTAGATAATATCTAAATATCGTTAGAACTCCTAGCCTTTGTTTAGATGAATAGATATGTAAGATTTTTCATTACCTTCATTAAATTTAGCTGTGATGGGATAATATTAAAACAGTTAAAGGAGTTTATTTAGTTCAGTTTAGCAAAATTTGTTGAGTGATTTTTAAAATAACAGTATATTTAACAACAATATAAGTGTCATGTATTATATTAAATCCTTACAACAACCTGTTGAAATAATAGTATTTTTATTTCCATCTCTCATATAAGAAATCCAAGGCTTCCATAAATTTACAAGCTTGCCTAATTTTACACAGCTAGTAAGTGATGGAGTTTCTGTGTATATTCCAGCTAACCTATCTTTGGAGCCTCATCTCTCAGTGAACACTCTACACTGCCTCCTATCCATCCTGGATCAGACACTTGTACACTACACACTGGAGACATTTGTTTTGACAAGCTTAGAGTAATCTTAAGGGAGAGAATACTTAAATGGGTAATTTCACAGTAATCGTATGAGCACTATGTTAGAGATGTGTTCATTGTGCTGTGAGAAGAGAGCTGTCTACTATGTTACATTTTTTTCCTTTTTTGTGTGTGATAAAACACATATAAAATTTACCTTCAGTGATTTTTAAGTGTATCGTTCAGTGGTATTAAATATATTCATAATGTTGTACAGTCATCAGCACCATCCATCTTTATAACTCTTCCAGTCTTATAAAACTTGAACCTCTACACCCGTTAAACCATAACTCTCCTAGCTGCTGGCAACCACCATTACACTTTCTATGCCTGTGATTTTGACTACTCTTAAGTACCTCATGTAAATGGAATCATAAAGTATTTGCCTTTTTGTGACTAACTTACATCACTGACATAATTTCCTTGTTGTAACATAGGTCAGATTTTACTTTCTTTTTAAGGCTGAAAGATATTCCAATGTATGTATATGCCACATTTTGCTTATCTGTTCATACTTGGGTTACTTCCACAATTTAGCTACTGTGAATAAAGCTACTATGAACATGGCTTTACACTTACCTCTCGAAGTCACTGTTTTCACTTCTTTTGGATTGGTATCCTGAAGTGGAATCCCCGGGTCATATGGTAATTCTGTTTTTAATTTTGTGAGGAACCACCATACTCTTTTCCCCAGCAGCTGTGCCATTTCAAATTCCTGCCCACCGTGCACAAGGGTTCCAGTGTTTGCCAACACTTGTTGTTTCTGTTTTGTTGTTGTTGTTGTTTTGAGAGTGTTCACCTTAATGTGTGTGAGGTGGTATCTCCGTGTGTTTGTGAATGAATAGTGATGTAGACTGATGAATAGTGATGTAGACTATCTCTTCATATGCTCATTGCCCATTTGTGTTTTTCTTCTTTGAAGAAATGTCAAGTCAAGTTCTTTGCCCTTCATTCAATCAGATTGTGTTTTGTTGTTGAGTTTGAGGAATTATTTATATGTTCTAGATATTAATTCCTAGATATTATGTGTTCTAGATAATTCCAGATAAATGATTTGCAAATATTTTATCCTGTTCTGTGGGTTGCCTTGTTACTTTGCTGATACTTTTGTTACACAAAATTTTTTAGTTTTCAAGAAGTCCAGTTTGCCTTTCTTTTCCTTTTATTGCCTATGCCTTTGTGCCATATTCGAGAAATCATTGTCAAATCCAACGTGGGGAAGCTTTTTTACTGTGTTTTTGTTTTGTTTTGTTTTGTTTTTAACGTGGTGCATTAAAAAGTCATACAGAAAATTTTCTGTAATTTCCTATCTATGTTTCCATGTTATCTTAAATAATCATCATTTAAAAAAAATAGATGAGAAGAAAAGGCCACCTCCACGGTGTTAAATTTCATATTAAAGAGAAATCACAAACAGTGGCTATTGCTGGGACTGTTGGAGCCCGTTGACAGTGTGAAAGATTGAGGAAAGAGCTGTTATTATTGGTTCAGACTTCTTTCATTCCTGGTATTTAGAGCGTAAGCCTTTTATGGAACACTTCTTACTTTTCTCTTTTCATTTTTCATGACGAAGAGGACATTTGTTTTTCCTCAAAGAATTCAACAAAAACATGTCAAGCCATCATGTTTGAGCGTAGAGACGAAGGGAATGGAAGTGAATAAAATAGTATTCCAGTTCAGATGGCTGCTTTTGACTCTAAGCACAGTTTTGAAGAACATCAAAAATACATGCAGGAATTAATTAGGGCTAGGCAAATGAATTCCAGTAAATCCAGATAGCTTTGAAGCAAGCAAGGGTTTTGGAGATAGGTTATCTCTTCTCAACACTTGAGAACAGTATGAGATAGTAGAGTAGGCCAAGTTAAACTAAGAATGATTTCGTATCTTTGGGAAAGGAGCTGGGTTTATTGCAGAAGCCACCATTAGAGTACTTTTTCTTGTAAGCATTTGTTGTGCGAAGTCTCTCAGGGTTACTTGTTTATATTGAATGAATGATGAAAACTTTTTAGACTAATCACCTAATTTAGAGCTTAGAACTTTGGGGATATTGCGTGGTCTAGGGAAATTTACTAGAAAGTCACAGTATTTGTAGGTGGGTTTTTTTTTTTTTTTTTCTTTTCCCCTCCTGAGGCATAGCCTCTCTTTTAGTATGAACAACTGTTGAGGAAGTCAGGGTGGGGGAAGGGCTTTGCAGGTGAGAATGTTTCACCATTCAGCATCTAGATTTTCATTTAAATTCTCTGACTTTAATTTATACCTCACCTTGCCTTCCTCTGTTCTTGGTTTCTTGAGTTGGAGCTTCTCTGATTTTAATTGTTCAGATTTTGTGTCTCTGAATTATTTCAGGAGTGGGAAAGGGGATCTACAAGGTTCTGATTGTTTCTTATACAGATTCTCAGCCAGTTTTCCTGTTTTGAGCTCTGTGCGTCACCTCTGCCTTCTTTGAGGCATGATGATTGCAGGATTCTGAGGACCACATCTGCTTACATTATTGTTATTTCCTTGGCGGGCAGCTTGGTTTCAGGCTTTGCTGTTCTGCCCAGTCACTTAAGATTGTTTCATGCACCGGCCATCCTCAAAACACTGTTGCTGTCTTTACCCAGTGTAGTTTCTCCTCTTGGACTCTATGGGATTAATCCTTTGCTTTTTATATTTCTTTACTTTCATTGTGGGATTTAGGGGAGGAGGGAGTCCAACAAATGCCTACGTTCAGTACTAATTGATAATACTGCATTATGAAAACAAAATGTCCATATGCTTCCAGGATAGGTTTGCCTACAAAAGCTTACCATAATCTAGTTCTTGACTCCTTTAGCCTCATCCCTTAGCCTCATTTTGGAACTTCATGATCAGCTATTCACTGCGCAGATCACTTTTCACTTTCTTGAGAGCACTTACCTTCCTCTTGCTCCAGAGTACTTGCCTACAGGCTCTTCATTCCCTCTCCCTCAAACACCCCGTCCCAGTCTCTCACCTTCCTTAAGCTTGATTCTTCATCTTGTTTCCTTCTGCCTTAAAACTAAAATCTTCTAGGGGTTCCTGGGTGGTTCATTTGGTTCAGCATTCACCTCTTGGTTTGAGCTTAGATTCTGATCTCACAGTTCATGGGTTTGAGCTCCACGCTGAGGTCTGTGTTAACATTGTGGAACCTGCTTGGGATTTTCTCTCTCTCTCTCTCTCTCTCTCTCTCTCTCTCTCTCTCTGCCCTTTCCCAGCTCACACTCTCTCTCTATCTCAAAATAAATAAACTTAAAAAAAAAAAAAAACAAACAACTAAGCTCCTGTAGGTAACTTTGCCTTAGTCTCCTAAGCTTTAGTTGGGTCTTTCTTAGGTATTCCTATAGTTTTGGGAACTATGCATTTATCATCAGGGCCAGGTTTGGGTGAGGCAAGTGAGGTGCTGAGAGTGAGCACCTCCTTAAATTTTGACCTCACACACTTTTTTTGCTTCATCCTTGTTTTGGCTCTATTCATGTGTTCACAGGGTCAGCAGACTGTGTATGGCCTATGGCCCAGATTCAGTCTGCTGCTTGTTATTGTAAAGTCTATGAGTTAAGGATGGTTTTTATAGGGATGTCTATGAACTGGGTGGCTTAGTTGGTTAAGCATCCAACTCTTGGATTCGATTCAGGTCATGATCTCACAGTTCGTGGGATTGAGCCACATGTCAGGCTCTGTGCTGACAGCTCAAAGCCTGCTTGGGATTCTTTCTGCCTTTCTGTCTTTCTCCTGCTTACACTGTCTCTCTTTCTCTCTGAAAATAAACAAATAAACAAAGAAAAAGAATGGGCTTTATATTTCTTAATGGTTGAAAAAAGAATAGTAGTGTTTACTGACACATGAAAGTTTTCCAAAATTTTGTACAGGAATACATCCATGTGCATTTCTTTACATATTGTTTATGACTAATGTTGAGAGTTGAATATTTATGACTGAGACAATAAGGCCCACAAAGCCTTAAATATTTACTAACTGTCCCTTTACAGAAAAAGCTTGCTGAGCCCCTGTGTTTGAATTGTTTATTTAAGTCCCCACACATTCACTGTTTTGTGCTGTTATTATTTTTGTAATCAAGGAAATAAATGTATAGACTATGGAGACATCTGTCTTTGCTGATTGCATCCTTATTCCAACCAGATACTTTATTGTAGTTTTAGTTGTATACATTACATTCAATGTTAACTTGATATTTGCTTTTACAATGGTTATGGTTTATTTTTTAAGTCTTGCTTACTAGGTATTAATTGTAGGAAGTCTAGAGAGCCTCTCTACCATTTGTTTCCAAATTAAATGTGACTTGAAGACAAGTGATATATATTAGAAGTTACCAAATAGTCATGGTTCATGGTGCCCTTAGCGTGTCTATAATATTTTCACGTGCTCATAAGCCAGAAGAAATAAAAATATCTCATGGTTTCTTTTATTAACTGGTTGGCTCCATGCGGCTTAATATGTACTTTAGTCCTAATAATTTAGTAGTTAACTGAAAAACAATATATAAGTCTAAAGAAAGGATAATATATTTATTTCATTCTTAAATTGCCACAATTACTTACTAATGGAATATGTATGCTTATTGGGCACCACTCAGATTCTCAAACTTTGGAGTCAGATTGGACACCTGCAACTTCGTTTTGTTTTACCTGGATTTCTGAGTAGTACTTCCCAAAGATAGAAAGTCATCATAAAGAAGAATTCTTGTGGTATCTGACAGATATTTCTCTGTGTCTCTGAATAATTATAAGCCTTTTGTGACTTCATTGCATCCTAGGATGCAGCACACAGTTAGCAGAACTCATATAAGTAATTGTCTTGAACATGTGTTTCCTTGACTGTTTATTACTTGTACAAAGTTGAAGTATTTCTAGGAAAACATGTAGAGGCATATAAGAAGAACAGTGTGGGAACTTAAGGTTGACTTTATATTCCCCAAATCCATGAAGTAGAGATGTTGATAGTAATTGCATTTTTTCAGAAGTACTATAAGTGGACAGGTGTTTATAAGCAAACCCTGAGATTGACTTTCAGTCACTATGATCAGTACAGTTGGTTGTGTTTTCCTTGATAGGTTCTAACACTTTGAGTCAACGTTCTCCAGAAAAAAGAGAATCTTTTGTGTGGAGAGAGATGTGTGTGCATGTATACACATCACACACACAAGGATGAGAGAGAATATGAGAGAATGGAGGGGGAGGAGGCAGGGAGGGAGTGATTCTAAGGAATTGGCTCACTTGATTGTAGGCGCTGGCGAGTCCTAATTTTTTAGGAAAGGTTGAAAATTGAAATAGGATTTCTGGGTTATAGTCTTGAGGCAGGATTTCTTCTTTTCTGGGAAACCTTAAGTTTTGCTCTTAAGGGGAAATTCCCCTGATTGAATGAGGCCCAATCCACATTATCTAGGGTAATCTCTCTTTTCTTTAAAGTCAACTCTTGGTACATGTTAATCATATCTGTAAACTGCTTTGACAGTAACATCTAGACTAGTATTTGACCAGACAATTGGACACCTTAGCCTGGCGGAGTTGAAAGGTACAGTTAACCAGCACACTTAGCAATTCTGTATTATGTTGATTATTTTTAATGTAGCATATAAATGTCCTGGAAACTGATTTTTCTTTGAAATACTGCAGGTTGAGGTTACAACCTATCCTTTCCTCTAAAAGTAGCAACAAATCAGTCCAGCAAATTACGCTTTAAATATTTAAACATCTAATCACCCAAGTGAGTAACTATAACCTAAGTACAAGTTGACAATTTTGAAAAATGAGTGTACTTTTTTAGTGCGTCAGGAGTGTATTGGATTGGTGATTTATTAAATGAAATTACTAAAATCTAAATCTATTTAGATCTCGGAATAAGTTGGCTCTCAAGATTAATGAGAGTCATTTTCCGGTTTGCTCAAATTATTCCTTTCCAGCTCCAGGCTTGCCCCAAATTCTTGTATTTCAGTTCTGTCATTTGCTGGAATTGAACTTTAACCACACCTTGTGAGGTCTTAGCCTTTAACAGTAGTGCTCCGCAAGTAAATAGCATTTCATCTATTTTAAGATGCCTCCTGCTCTTTTTTTCAGATGGATCAGCTTTTGGGAAATATGATTGAAATGTGGGTTGATCGAATGGACAACATTACGCAGCCTGAAAGAAGAAAACTTTCAGCTTTGGCTTTGCTTTCTCTTCTGCCATCTGATAATAGGTGAGGAAATGCTTTTTAATACTTTTGTTTCTTTAAAGCATCAAAATATTAGCACTATCTTTGGCCGTTGGTATTGCTGAATGTTGCTGGGCAGTGTTGTATTATATATATATGTGTGCTAATTTTGTTAGTAGACCGTGATGGGATAAGTGTTGGTCTAGATCTAAAAAAGATGTGAATGGGAGCGGTGGGCACTTCACTTCAACTTGGTCATGTTCATTTCATAATTTATGTCACTTTTGTCTGAATTTTCATTTTTTTATAATCAGATTTTATTACTTATTTTAGGTCCTCTTTTTTGTATAAGGTCAACGTGTAAAATTATGTCAGTAGCACTTTATAAAGTATCCTCCTGGTAATTCAAAAGAATGTTACATAATTTGTTGTTACTTATTGTGTATTATCTCTAAAGAAGCTTGCAATTTCTTTTTTCTCTTTGCATAGCTAAAGTCATTTTGTTATAGTTTACACACTTTGTTAAAACTTTCATTTCCATAAAGCAAATTTAAAATCCTTTGATTTGGACGTTAAACAACACTATCAGTTTTTTTTGTTTTTACCCCTTGTCACTGTGGAGTTTGGCATTACCTCTTTCTTTCGTTCTTTCGTTCTCTCTCTCTCTCTCTCTCTCACTCTCTTTACTTATTTATTTGAAAATTTTTTTATTTAGAGAGAGAGGGAGGGAGAGCACAGCAGGGGAGGGACAGAGAAAGAGGGAGAGAGGGAGAGAGAGAATCCCAAGCAGGCTCCACACTGTCAGCGCAGCGCCCAATGCGGGGCTCAAAGTCACAAACTGGGAGATTATGACCTGGGCCGAAATCAAGAGTTGGACCCTTAACTGACTGAAATGCCCAGGCACCCCTGTTTTTTTTATACTTTTAATTTTAAAGGTGTAAAGCAGGCCTTAAAATTGATTTTGTGTGAGAATAATAAACTACATCATTATGTCTTAGGGAACTTTAAGAACACTTGTATCCTAATGATAAGTCAGGGTAAACTAAATCCTATAAATAACTGAAATAAATCCATTTAGCAGGTGTTGTTTATTTCTGATATGGTAGTTTGAAATAAGCCCACAGGTAGTTGTTTTGTCCTAACACCATAGCAATAGATAATTATTGAACACATACTGTAATGCTGTATGTCTTTATATACTGCCACATGTTTAACATTTACATCTCATTCAATTTTTAATACAGTCCTGAGGTATAGGCATGAATATTTTCTTTTTATAGAGTAAAGAAATAACTTGAAGATGTAAACTAACTTTCCTTGTGTGTGGCATGTGGCATAACATAAGGCATATTTTGAGCTGGCCCCACTGGATGCCAGGACTTGTTCCTTTAAATACAGGGTGGTGCTCTTTCTTAGGTGGACGTGCACAAGACCAACATATTTCCTCACTCTGAAATTGAGTGGGATCTTACTGATTTCTGAAGACCAAATTCCAGCTACCTGTGTTTCTACTTCTGTTTTCCTTTCTTACTGGAGAAACAGTGACTTGAGAGTATTTAGGCATTTAACATGGAAGTGTTAAAGAACCTCGTCTTGGACAGTAGCCAACACTGTAAACATTTGTTGAATAAATTAATGAATGGAAAAAATATTAAGGTTAATAAAGCATGTTAGAGTTGTCTCTAACCAAGTACTGAAATTCTTGAGGGTAAATTAGAGATAACACACGTTAAATGCAGAAAGATACCAGTGAACCTCTAACCTCCAGTTTAGAATCACTGCTTTCAAGAATGACCATTTGGGAAACTGTTAAACTCTCCTTTACCCTAATCTAGTTCTGGTTGAGAAATTTGGTAAAAACTATAGACTTCGGAACTACATTGAAATCTCATTGCTAGTAGTGACTTGCTGATGACCATGACCATCTTACTTGACTTACCTGTGCCTACATTTCCTTGTTTTTAAAATGCAGATACGTTCCTAGTGAGAGTATTGTAAAGATTAAATGAGTTTATATATGTAAGGTCAGACTATTTGGATAGATGAGGTTAGCTGTTCTTATTTCTTTCCTTTCTTTCTCTCTTCTTTTCTCACTTATTCATCCATTTACTGCAGGAAAGAGTTCAAGAAGCCTAAGTCTCTTTGTGTACGTGCACTCATTTTTAATTAAATACGTTTTCAGGTCTATTGAGTGTCTGTATTCCTGTTCATTAATTCATTTTTAAAATGTGTATCAGTGACATATGTTCTAAGGAATGTTACTTTCTGCTTCATGATGTTTTATAGTACTCTGCCTTATCCCCAGCTTAAGGATATCTGCTGTGTACATTCTTGTTCTATTGTCTTGATCACCTTCTTAACATAGTGCAATCTTTTTTTTTTTTTTTTAAACTTATGCAGTGCAGTTGTCTTGAGTCATTTTTGTTTCCCTCTTCCGTTCTTTAGCTGGAATAATTCCAGGTTTGAATATCCTGCCTTTCTTAGGGTCATATTTATATGTAGAGGAAGCAGTATTTTCTTCATTTCATTTTTATATGACCATAACATTATTTACATATATCTCCTTTAATATTTTCCAAAAAAATTTTCTTCCAAAGTCATAGATTAAACAAAACTACTACTTGGAGATGAGAATAATCAAACTTCACTTTGATTGTCTTCTCTAAAATAGCAATTCATCTGCCACCTTCAAAGACACATTTTTTATAATGCGATTCTAAGCATTTCAGATGTAAGTGTTCTTTGAGAGCAAGTATTGCCAGAATTTTGACTTTTATTTTTAGATTTAAGGAAGTCACCAATGGGGAATATTTAACATAAGCTAGTTGAATAATTAAAGAGATTGGCAAAGCTGCATGGTTTTTAGGTATGATAGCTTGCTTTCCGGGAGAAATTGCCTTTATAATATACTCCTCTGAGTATCAGATTTACTAAATCTGCTTGGATTTGATACTTGGTACCTCTCCATAATTCTCGTTTATCTCAAAAATAGTATATATAATATCTACACTTGAACATTAATTATTATTTAAGAAAACTTTAATACGGTTTCTAAGGTAAGTCATTTTACGACTTTTAAAATGTTAGACTAGTTGAATCAAGGTAACAGTTTCCAAAGAGTACTATTTTGGTATAGTTTAAACATATTTAAATTAAAGGCAATTTACAGTTTTTAAGTTGTAGACATGTTGCTTCACCTGAGTTATACTTGGCTTAAACTGACCATTTCTAAATGAGTATTTAACTTTATAGAATTTTATTTTCATCCCTTAAAATAGGATGTGTTTTTCTTTTTTACTTCCAGGTCATATATTTTTTTAATATTTTATAGTATTTTCTTTTATTTGCAAATTGTTGGCCTAAGATCTCAGTAGCTTTTCTATAGTGAAAATCAGTTCTCAATTTTTTGTCTTTCCCAAGAAAAATGTCTTAGAAACGTGTGTGTGTGTGTGTGGGGGGAGGGGTGTAACAACTTTATTGACATGTAATCCATAGACCATACAATTCACCCACATAAAGGGTACAACTCGGTCGTTTTTAGAATTTTTCACGGAGTCTTGCAACCATCACCATAGTTGGTTTTAGAACATTTTCATCACTCTCATAAGGAAGCCTGTATTCTTTTGCAGTCTTGATTCTGTCATCCCCCCAGCTCAAGGCCTTAGAGCAAGGGCGGTGAGGGTATTAGGGACAGAGCTGTGTGGAGAGTAGAACATACATCCTCGAAAGACAGGCCTGCAAGATACCGTTCACTTTTCTTCTCTGCAATGTATCATGCAGTTAATAGTTTCCATCTAACAGTATTGCTAAACAATACTGTTAAAGATAAGCTACTAATTGTCATGTGGGGATTTTTTAAAAATCCATTTCACTCCTGCCCAACTTGTCACATGCTGAAAATGCTAGGATTCAGGTCTTGAAATTGCGATCTAGTGTTTGCTTGCCTGTTTGTTGCCAGCATTCATGCTTTGCTTATTCAGTCATTTATTGGTTCAGGATACATTACTAAATATGAGTGCATCGTTAGTAGGTCCTGAGTGCTTTAAGTAAAGTGCAGGTTTTATTTTTATTTAGATATGGCGAGGCCATCAGATCAGGGGAAATGGCCATTGAAAGATGGTTTGTCTTTAGCAGTTCCCAAGGGGAGGATGCACTCCACACCACAGAGAACCACAGGGAAGCACCAGGTTGGTCTGGAGGCACAGGGAGTCGGGGGACAATGTGGGCACGAACCTTTCTTGTGGTTTCCATGGGAAGGAATGGGAAAGCGAGGGCGAGGAGGTTTAGGATGGGAAGTTTAGGCTGGGCTAGTTTAAATAATTTCAGTAGGCTCTAGGGTGCAGGCACTTTTGCCACTTGTGTGTTACCTGGCCCTTTGGTGATTAGAGCAGGGGGATAGTGGCTCTAAGTGTAAGAGCCTGATGAAAGAAGTAGTGGAGTATGGGCTCTGGATCAGATGGTTTGCATATGGAATGTATGTCGGAAGGCAGTCATTTACTATCTCTAGGAATTGGCTAGCCCTGGGAGGGGCATTCTTTCCAGGGTCATCAAGATCGCATCCGTCAAACCATCAGCATACAGAAAATAACCCATGATTAATACACTGAGTATTAATCAACTTTTGTTCTTAACACCACGCTTAACACCTTAGGGGGTACACAGTAAGTTTATTGAATGAATGAAGAATGAATGTAATACTTAGACTACAGTCATGGGCCATTTTTTCTCCCAACTAAATACATTTTTCTGAACTTCCAAAGAATGTTTGTGCCTGAAAAATTGAGTCAATTTGATTTCTCAGTTTGTCAGTCCTGGTAGGAAGTGTAGCATACTTTTTGGTCACTGTATAAAGTACTATTTGAGGTAGATAGATCATTCTTCACTTTTGCCGTATTAGCACACCTAATTTAGCAAACTTAAAAAGGAAAGTTTGTAGATTTGTAGATTTGTTGTGTTGTTGCAAATTAGGGGTTCTTTGAATGCAACTACTTAGGAATATTTTAATGTGTTAAATTAATTGTATATATAAATTTTGTTATCTGCCTGTCAATACCCTTTCCAAGAGTATAAAATGAATCTAGATGTATTTACTTTGAAAAGGATGTATATTTAACATTTAAATTAGTCATTTGAGCATTAAATATGTTTTTATAAATTCAGAAAAGAGGTAGTGTGAGATTGTGGGATTTGGAATTAAGGTTTCATTTTAACACTTGGGAAAAGTGAGTCTCTCTGAAAACCAGTTTATATAATGAATAAGATAATTTGTACTGTTCTGTAGTGCTACAATTAAAATATGCATATGATATACAAAGAGTATAATTAAATTCTAAGCCATTTAACAAACATTAAATAAATGCTGAAAATCTTTGTGCATCGTTAATTGTTTTCATTGTAACGCTAGTTAATTTTGAAATGAAAAGCTATTCGTGGACATGTTTGTTTATACTAATTATCTGTGTCAATTTCAAAAAGATGAGAGTCTTCAAGATTGATTGTTTCTAAAGTTGATTAATCAAAATCTCAGTTGCTAGTGGATTGCTCATTCTATTGGGCTGGATTAGAGTGATGGGTAATTTTACTTATTTATTTATGTATTTATTTTGAGTGATAGGTAATTAAAACACCAGATTCCTATACATTGTATAGGTCTGATTTTATAAATGGGTTCCTGATAGTAGGTTGAGCTATTATGGGAAGTCAAGTTACCAATTAAAGTTACATTGTCTCTGTTGCGACAGAAAAGCTGCGTAAGTTTCTGTATCAAACTCTACAGTCCAGATAAGAGAGGCCAATTTGAGAAGACTGATGGGAAACATACTTTTCCTCTACTTCTTGTGTGAAATTGATAAGATGATCAAGTCGTGGTATTTCAGGTGTGCATATTCTACTAAGTTTAGAGTGGGAGTGGCTGAAAGCACCCTTAGTGATAACTCTACCCCTTAGAGTTGATCATTCTCCCTCCCTTTCCATGAAATTTAACTGAACATCTCTGCAATGCTAGATGGTGAGGTTACCGTGAGGAGGAAAACAGATGCAGTCCTTACCCTTGTGGAACTTAAAGTGTAGGGCTTTCATTTTGTGTGTGTGTGCGAGTGATGGTTGCTCTTATTACTAATTTTTTCGTCAAGATTTGCTTGAACTGATTTCTAATGTAGTGTGTATTATCTCAATATATAGAGGTTTGTGCAAAGGGCAGTAAGGTGTCACTGGGAAAGTTGTTTAGAAATTTTATATTGTCAGAGTCGAACATAAAATGAGCAATCGTTATAGGATGTATTGAATGGTGACTCTTTACTTCTCTCTCATTGTTAGATAAGGAAAATAAAACATGTGTAAGAGTACTTGGGAATTTCAGGACCTTGCCTGGTGAGGTTCTACTCCCTGTCTTCCCTTTGACTATATGGTTTACAAATGGGATATATACCCTTGGCTTTTCAAAAAATAATCTTTGGCTTATGAATGTTTTCCTTTGTATGCAATCCAGTATAGTTTGTAGTAATGACTGGTTTTGATCATTTCATTTCATCTGGGAAAACCCCTCTGTGATGCAGCTTTTAATGATTTTGTCATTCGACTAGGCTGTGCATATGTATTTTTTGGGGTCTTGCTGTGAATTTATAGGCTGGTCTTCTTTGCAGACATAAATTGAATAAGATATCTACTTTTGAGCTGATTAATATTCATAAACTGAATTTTGTTAGCTGTAATCTAGCAGAAGTTGGAGGATGTAGACAAGGTGGTTTAGGAAGATGAACGATGGATGCCATAATCACAGGTTCACTGCCTTTATCTGTATACAAAGCAGTTTTGAGGTAAATGACTTATTCCTGGGCTTGCTGATTTTGTTGTTATTGTTGAAGGGTTATAATCCTTTTAAAAACTTCTTTTTTAAAGCTGAACGTGAATTTGTTTTTCTGTCAGTGCTTCGAAATCCCTTTGTCCCTCCCTTCTTACCCCCAAAATGTCAACCCTTTGTAAAGTATTTTGAAGTGTTTTTGTCCCCTTACCTTAGAATTTTTTTTTTTTTTAAATTTTTTTTTTTTCCAACGTTTATTTATTTTTGGGACAGAGAGAGACAGAGCATGAACGGGGGAGGGGCAGAGAGAGAGGGAGACACAGAATCGGAAACAGGCTCCAGGCTCTGAGCCATCAGCCCAGAGCCCGACGCGGGGCTCAAACTCACGGACCACGAGATCGTGACCTGGCTGAAGTCGGACGCTTAACCGACTGCGCCACCCAGGCGCCCCACCTTACCTTAGAATTTGAATGGAAATAGTCCATTTTGGTTTTTGTTTCCAGTAAAAATCCACTTTACTCTTAAAACGTAGCAGAACTAAAATGCCCCCACCTTCCTTTCCTGATATAAAGCCTGCAGTACTGATAAAACAAACATTCAGCAGTATTTTTAAAATTCTCATTATGTGCTGGAGCACCCTGCTGTGCAGTGGTGATAGGTGCCACTGCACCTTGAGGGTGCTGGTGGGCATACTGGTCAGTGTACCCTTGCACCTTAGAACGACTCTTTGTGTCTTCTGTCTCCTGTCCTAACTACTAGGGAAAGCTCTTGAATGCTTGTGAATATGGGACTACACTCTTCATATCTTCTGTATCTAGGACCAGTGCCCTGTCTACAAATTAAAGGTTTCTGACAAACCGGTTTCATAAGGTGACCCTCATCTCACACTCAATCCTCTTAACTGATCAGCAACCATTGTATAGCAGTTAACTTATTTTAAACATCTCGCGCAAGAGACCAAACTATAGTCAAATAAGAGGACTCTAAAGGTGCAGGATCTCAAACTGTTTTAGAATGAGATTAAGAGAAGTTTGTGAATGAGAATGAGCTATTGGGTGCACGCCCTCAAAGTGGCTGAAGCCGTAAAGGAAAATAATTGTCCCAGAGCAGCTAGCTCCAGCAAGGGGACAAAAGGAGTACAGTCACGAGTCCTGTGTACTTCCTGGTGTTTCTTGTGCAGCCAGTATACCTCTGTCGCTTGGGGAGCATCGTACTTTGGCGGATTCTTTCCTTGAACTGCTTTCACTCCATACAGCAGTTTCAGAGAGAAAAAGACATGGTGTGATGGAGAGGAAAGCTAAATTTGGGTTAGGTGTTTGCTCCACCTACTGTTGATGTGACGTCGGACCCGTTTTTGCTTTCTGGTTCTTAATTTTTTTCATGTCTCCTGTGAGGCAGTAGTACTAACCAGCAGCTCTGGGTTATTTGGAGGCTAAATTGGACATTGTATATACCATTCCCATTAAAATGTTGAAGGCATAGGAGTGTTAAATGGTAAGTGGTGAAATATTAGTCTTTCAATCATTGCTCTAATCTTATCTATTAATACTGCTAATACTAATTTTATTACTATCAGTCACTTTGACCAAGTGTGTGAAGGTAGCAATTTAGGCTTTCCTGAAGCTGTCCATCATTTACTGTGAGGCTTTCTCCCATTCATATTGTTTCCATGTGATGCCTGCCGACACTCTTCATTTTTCTTGTTCATTCGTCATTGCTGTTGCCTCCATTTCACCTTTCAGAAATTGGCAGGCTTTCAGCCCAGGAAGAAGCTTTCATTGGCCCATCTTTATGCAGTGGTTGTATAGAGTTGATCCTCAGTTTGTATCTGCCAGACATTTACAATAATCGTTGAATGTGCAGCCAGACAGCAGCATGTGCTACTTCAGTTAGCACTCACTGGTGATGGAGCCCTTAAACCCCCATATTTATTACAAGTCATGGAAAAAGGTTTAGAGTAGAGGCTATAGGTTGAAGGGAAACTAGAGAAAGAGGGTAGAATTATAGGTGGTGAAAGGGCTCCAGTTTGGTTGCTTTACCTGAAATCTTTGCCATCCTTTGACATGTTTTATTTGTCTTCCATTTTTTTTATTTGTGAAACTCCTTCCACTTTCTCTGCCTACAGGTGATTTCTGCCTTCTTGAAATGTTTTTACTGAATCATACATTCATTGTTGTGTAGCGCTTGCTCTGCTTCTATGCTTGCGTTTTACATATCTCACCTCCTGGGCTTTTTGGAGATTAGGCCCATGTGTTGAGTGAGAACATACAGTGAAAGACTTAAGGTCCAGGCCCTGGGACCACACTGGGTGGATGTGAATCCTGGCTTTTGGGTTCGCTGTGTGACCTTGAACAAGGTATTTAACACATTTCTATCCTAATCTATAAAATAGAGCTAAACTGTTGGATTGTTTTGTGTGTTAAGTGACCTAATACATGTAAAATACTTAGACCAATGCCTAGGAAGTGGTATATACTCAGTAAATCAATTCTGCCTATGGTGATGATAATGGTGTACACGTTTTTGTTGTTATTGTTTTTTTTTTTCCTCTGCTTAACACCAGACATAGGGTACTTGCTTACAGAATAGCCTACATGGTATTATTATAATGAGTATGTCAACTGAACGTTCATTGTCTTATAGGACCCCTTTGAGCTCCTTCAGATCAGGGACCAGATGTTGTTTATCTTTAGTACCCTTATAATCTAGCACAATGTTTGACACATTAGTGGGCTCTCAGTAATTTACTGAATTGGATATATTTGATGGGGATAATGTAACCAGTTCACTATGCTCTGCTCAATATTGGATACTTCTGAACACCCAGTTACTCCTGTCAGAAACTTGGAAATTGTCTTTGATAACATTACCTCTCAGCATCCTCATTTAATCTGTCACCAAAGCAGTAACTTTTAAGATCTATACGATCTATAAGACCAGAACTTTTAAGATCTGTAAGATCAGTAGCTACATAACATAGGTGGTTATATATTGAAAAGATGGTAATAGAATAATTGTTCTTTTATTTATGCCTTCTTGTACTTGTAATGGAATTTCTAAAGGGAAAAGAAAATAGATTTGTACTGATACCTGAAGTAGGAGGTTATTTGAAGGCAGTATTAATGAAGGTTCTACAAGAGGTGTGAGAGGAAAAATCATTCATTGAGTCAATTTCCTGGGGGAAAAAGGAGGAACCCCTTTTAGGAGGCTGAGTGTCCTCTTCAGCAATAGTTCTAATGAAAATCACTAGGAATCAGAAAAGGAATATGAGGACCCATTTTGATGTATTATTCTAGAGCAAAATCAAATGTCGCAGTTCAAATTGGGGAGGATTATTATCCCTTGGAGATGATATGAAGATTTCACCAGAGGATTGACAGCTAATGAGAAGATTTTAAATTACCTTAACAATATGAATGGGCTGTGAAATAATACTAATTAAAGCAGGGGGAATATACCTTCCAATAAGTGCAGTGGGAAGCTGGGAAAGTTGAGTTCTAATCTAAAACTTTAGTGGCCAGTTTTGCCATTATTTAGTGATGTGCTCAATACCAAGTAAGATGAGGAGGTCTCTGAATTCTGTAACTCTATCACCCTTTTGTGAGGTTTTGATTTCTGTGTTCTTCTGTAGGTGTGATCACTTGTTTCTAACAGCTGCAGCCCCTATGAACAGAAAGGCTAAACTTTGTTTTTCTGGATATTAGATTTTTGCTGGATATCATCCTGAGACCTATGATGTATTGTTTAGAGTTATTGTTGGTTGTAGTCACTTTAAGTTTACCTCAGTTTGTACAATATGAGAAATACAAAATGTATTTTATTTTGTCACTTTTATTTAGTGTGTAATTTGCATTTCTAAGACTTAGTAATAATAAATAGTTTTGTCTGCTTTGGATATTTCTGGAATGGAGGACAAAAATTAATTAATGTTCTGATCTTATTACCTTGTAATTTTTCCTCTAAATTTTTCTTTGATGTCGATGGACCATTTCTCTGACTTCTTCCAAACTGTAGGAGAGGAAGAAGTTTTCCTCCATTGTCTCATACTCTGTGGCTGCATTTGAAAATTAAACTGACAAAGACAAGATAACAGGAGAAAAGCATACAAATTTAAGTTTTTCATGACACGGAAGCCTTCAAAAGGAAATGAAGATCCCGAGGGATTTGTTAAACCTATGTGTTTTTATGCTAGATTTGATGCACAGTGGAAAGTTGTGGAAAGATAATGATAGGGCACCGGGTATGAAGTAAGTGTAGCAAACTGGAAATTTTGCAAGGCCTGTTTGTTTGGATTCTTCTCACAGTTCTCTTTGTCTTTGGAGATAAGGATGCTGCTTTTCTCCCACCATAGTGGAGGGCACCTCTCACATGAAGTTTTTGTGACCTCATCCAAGAGTGAGGGACAGATGATAATGGGGTGTGACTGGGTGTAGGGAAGGTCACAGAGAGTCCTTCTTGCTTCTCCCTTTTTCTCATACTCCTTCAGTTTAGAATATTCAGTATGTCAGGGTGCTGTATTTTGGGGTAGGGTGTCCTGAATCCCATCCTAACTCTTTAAGTTGTATGACGCAATTGAAAACTCCATGAGATAGATGTACCTCATTGTACTTTGTGTGTTTTGGAAAATACTAAACACGAAGCAGACTTGAGAAATCTAGCTCTTATTCCATCTTTACCTCTAATTCGTGTCATCTCTCTGTCATTTGGAATTTTTGGTGGTGGTTTTCTAATTGCTTTATCCACTCAATAGCAATAACAATAGCCAGCCACAAAAGATACTTGTGAGAAATGTAAATCATTTTGAGAAAAAATCTGTTACCCTGTATTGTTACAGGATTTTTTACCTCAATCCCCGGCGTCCATTGTTTTGTCACTTCAAAGAATGAAGAGGTGGACACAAGATGAGCAGCAGGCAAAAGTTTATTAGAGTATAAGCTCAGAAAGGAAGAATAATTGGAAAGTTCTCTCTACAGGGAGGAGACACTCAAAGGTGAATAACCCACATCTACAGGCAAGGGTCCTTGTTTTATAAGGTTCTGGTCAGCACCCTGTTTTCTTCCACCTCGTTCATTCTCAGATTCTGTCCGTGCTAGCTGGATAACTCTAGGCGCTGGGATGTCCATTCCTGATTGGCTCGGCTCCATTGTGTAAGGAGTTAGACTGGTCATATTGTCCCATGTATAACGTAAGTTTTATGGTTTAGCTAGGTATTTTTATTGTCAAATTCCTGAGGGGAACCTGAGGGGACCAGGTTATATTCTTAAGAGGGACCTTACACCCTTAGGGGTTTGCTGTGGTAAACCGCTCCCAGCATTGTTCCAAAATATGTTTTTCCCCACCCAGGGACCTCAGGTCCTAACCTTTCCCTCTCTGCCTATTTTATCCTATCTTTCCCTATTATAGTATATATTTATATTCCCTATTATAGTATATACTATCTATCCACACTATTAGGTATATATTTAATATGGAAATAATTCATATTATTATATGAAGTAATTGTCTTGATCTGAAAAATGGTCTAGTATCAAAAGGGAGTTAGAGTTGACAACTATTACTACTGATTTTTGAACTTTATTGTCAGAGCATTGGTAATATTAATGACAGAATTAGAAAATCTAAACAACGAGCTTTATGGAAAATTAATGACTAAACAATTAATATAAACAATTTATACTTAATTCTTTATATTTAATTTTTTTTAAATGTTTATTTATTTTTGAGAGAGAGAGAGAAAGAAAGAGACAGAGTGCAAGCCGGGGATGGGCAGAGAGAGAGGGAAACAAAATCTGAAGCAGGCTTCAGGCTGTAAGCTGTCAGCACAGAGCCAGACCCAGGGCTCCAACTCACAAACAGCAAGATCATGACCTGAGCTGAAGTCGTACACTGAACTGACTGAGCCACCGAGGTGCTCCTATAGTTAACTCTTTAAATCATTACCTTAAAATATTACAGTATACATAGATTTTTACTGTAAAAGATTCACACTATTTCAGGCGTGTGTGTGTGTGTGTGTGTGTGTGTGTGTGTGTGTGTAGTTGAAAAGTCATTAAATGGCTTCTTTTACTTTCCCCAACTTTTCTTGCCACAGGTAATCTTTGCCAGTAATTTGGTATGCAACTTTATATCATTTTTCAATGCAAGGCATATACCTTAATAAATTAAGATGCTAGTTGGTGGTATTCAGTATTCTTTACACCCAAAAATCTCTTTGAAAAATTAAAAAGGAAGAGCACAGAGGTTAGTGTAAGGACATTTGTGTTCACCATTCTAAATTGCTTAATTGTTTTTGCTACCTGTTTTTTTTAAAGGAATAAAACAAAGTTGAAGTCTGTAATATGTATTCAAAACAATGTAAATATTTTATGCTAAATTCACCAAAATTATGTTAGTCTGTTTACATCTTAACTCACTTTTCCTACTCAGTAGCTATCTGTTGCTGATGCCCGAAGTTTGTTCATTTTGAATATTTACAATTTTCAGATATCTTTTTAAAAAACATTTTTTAAATTCTAAGATGTTTAGGTATGTGCATTAGTAAATCTCAAATTAATGGTTTCTGAAAAAAATAAGTTCCTGAGATTTTCTTTCAACAATACCTTTGAAACATAGATAAAATTACTTCCTGTCTCTCAGTTTCCTGTATCCATGGTAACTTGTTTTACTCACTGACTCTGGAGGAACCCATGTGAAGAGTGGTGTTTCCTGAGCAAACTGTGACTAAAAAAAAAAAAAAAAAAAAAAGTGGAGTGGGGGGAGGTCAACAGTGCCACAGAAAGAGATGGAGCTTAGAAATGTCGCTCTTCAGATTTAGAAAGCAAACCTTTACTTGAATCAGCCGGGTGTCAATAATATGAATTTCCTGTTCTTGGTAAGATTATTTATTTAAATATGAACTTTTAGCTGAAACGAAAAGTAATTTGATTTTGTGAAAAGCTGTAGTTTTGTTGTTTTGTAATGAATTTGTATTTTCGTAAATTATAATGTTATTTAATTGATATTACCTTAATTTGAAAAGGGGCATATTCTTTTCAAAGACCATTATCCTTACGTCATCATTTGTTATTTTTGTTATTGTTAATTATAATATTTTAAATTGGCTTAGCAAACATTTTGCAGTTCGTTCAGTTTGAATTACCATTTTGTCAAGCAGTGGGTTAATGGCCTGGAGGTATTAATTCTAGAACCCACTCCAAACTCATTATTTTATGCTATCACCATAGTAGTATTTATGATACCTAGTATTATTGGCTGATGTTAATAAAAATAAGCGAGATACAGACTTTTTAGTATTGTAAAACTTTGATTTGGAGAACTTTTTGATGATTTAAAGTTTTACCTTCTTTTTTTATAGCCAATTCTGATATGAACAGAAAAACCAAGAACAGGGCTATGTGTGGATTACATTTTTCTCTGCCTTGCCTACGACTTATTCTACTTGTTACCTGTTATCTTGTGTTATTATTCCATAAAGAGATTCTTGGATGTTCGTCCATTTGCCAGCTCTGCACTGGGAGACAGATTAACTGCCGTAACTTAGGCCTTTCAAGTATTCCTAAGAATTTTCCTGAAAGTACAGTTTTTCTGTACCTGAGTGGAAACAATATATCTCATGTAAATGAGAGTGATTTAACAGGACTTCATTCTCTTGTAGCATTGTATTTGGATAACTCTGGCATTGTGTATGTATATCCAAAAGCCTTTGTTCATTTGAGGCATCTATATTTTCTATATCTAAATAATAATTTTATGAAACGCTTGGATCCTGGAATATTTGAGGGACTTTCCAGTCTTCGTAATTTATATTTACAGTCTAATCAAATATCTTTTGTTCCAAGAGGAGTATTTAATGACTTAGTTTCAGTTCAGTACTTAAATCTGCAAAGGAATCGCATCACTGTCCTGGGGCGTGGTACCTTTGTTGGTATGATTGCTCTTCGGATACTTGATTTATCAAACAATAAAATTTTGAGGATATCAGACTTAGGCTTTCAGCATCTTGGAAACCTGGATTGTTTGTATCTAGGAGGTAATAATTTAACAAGAGTACCATCAAATGCTTTTGAAGTACTTAAAAGCCTTAAAAGACTTTCTTTGTCTCATAACCACATTGAAGCCATACAGCCCTTTGCATTTAAAGGACTTGTCAACTTGGAGTATCTCCTCCTGAAAAATTCAAGAATTAAAAATGTTACTAGGGATGGGTTTAGTGGAATTAATAATCTTAAACATTTGATCTTAAGTCATAATAATTTAGAAAATTTAAATTCCGACACATTTAGCTTGTTAAAGAATTTAATTTACCTGAAGTTAGATAGAAACAGAATAATCAGTATTGATAATGATACTTTTGAAAACATGGGAGCGTCTCTGAAGATCCTTAATCTGTCATTTAATAATCTTACAGACTTACATCCAAGGGTCCTTAAGCCATTGTCTTCACTGACTCATCTGCAGGCAAATTCTAATCCTTGGGAATGTAACTGCAAACTCTTGGGCCTTCGGGACTGGCTAGCGTCTTCAGCCATTACGCTGAACATCTCGTGTCAGAATCCCCTATCCCTGCGCGGCAGAGCACTGCACTCCATTAAATGGACTGAGTTTACAAATTGTGTTACATCTTCGACAAATGTATCCAGAGCTTGGGCTGTAAAATCTCTTCATATTCATCACAAGACTACAACGTTAATGATGGCCTGGCATAAAATAACCACAAATGAGAAACATTTGGAAAATACTGAGAGTGTTACTCTCTGGGAACGAAGTCGTACTTCTCCTGCCAGTAGATTCTTTCAAGAGAATACCTTTGGTAATCCATTAGAGGCTACTGCAGTGCTGCCTGTGCAAATACAGCTTACTACTTCTGTTAACTTGAACTCGGAAAAAAACAGTGCTCTACCGATTGATGCTGCTTCTGTGTCAGGGAGAACATCTCTTATTTGTGCACAAGAAATTGAAAAGTTGAATGAGGCTTTTGACATTTTGCTAGCATTTTTCATCTTAGCTTGTGTTTTAATCATTTTTTTGATTTACAAAGTTGTTCAAGTTAAACAAAAAGTAAAGGCACCAGAAAACTCAGGGGAGAACAGACTTGAATACTACAGCTTTTATCAGTCAGCAAGGTATAATGTAACTGCCCCGATTGGTAACACTTCCCCAAATTCTTTAGAGAGCCCTGGTTTGGAGCAGATTCGACTTAACAAACAAATTGTTCCTGAAAGTGAGGCACAGGTGATTCTCTTTGAACATTCTGCTCTATAATTCAACCTAATATTAGCTGTAAGAAAACTTCGGTGCCGTGGACATGAATTAAACTAAAGCCTCCTTATAGAATATAAACTTTACTTGGAAATATAATGAGTTATATGAGCTTAGCATTAATAAATACATGTTTTTAATAATTTGTGAATATTGTATTCATTCAGCATACATCTCCCTTGATAGTTGCCATATGAAATAATAATAATAGCTAATATTTCTGTGTACCAAGCACTATGCTAACAAATACTTCACATATCACTTATAATCCTTGTAAAGTAGTTGTACATTTTATAGGTAAGGAAACCTAGGGAGATTGAGTTTAAGAAACGGTCCAAACTCTCACTGCTTTTGACACATTTTAGATCTGTCTGATTCCAGAGCCCATGCTTTTAATTTCATGCTATACTGCTGCCTGGTGCTAATTGTGAATGACATAGGCATGGTTTGTCTTCTTGGTAAAGCTTGAAATCTAGAGGAGACACATGGTTTCTGTACAGGATGGTAAGTATTGTACTTGCAGGGTACTGTTGGATACAACATAAGTGGAGGTGAGAGATAGCTTTATGAGAGAAGTGACGTTGCGACTGGATCGTGAAGGGTAAATAGAAATGAAGAAAGTTTAATAATAGCTAAAGGTTACATCATATCATAGGAGGTGAAGAAAGAATCCTGCGTTTCATCAACTAACTGTATTCAGTATAGCCAGAGTTGTGAGTGGTGATGTGAGATTTACAGTTGGAGAGAGAGATCAGATGATGAAGGATGTTGTAATTTCATGTTTTTCCTTAAGGCAGCAGGAAGCCATGGAAGGATTTTAAACAGTGGAGTGACATAACCAGATTTACTGTTTGGAGAATACGTTCTTTCTGGAAGGAGCAACGAGACGAGAGGCAGGGTTAATGGGGCAGGAATATGAATCACCAATCCAGAGGAGAGGCACTAGAGGCCTGGGCCAGGATAGTGGCAAACAGGATGGATGGGTTCTGGAGCTACTTTGGAAGTAAGATGAACTGCCTTGGTGATTGGCTATGGGGTGGTAAGCGATGGGTATGTCAAAGATGGTAGTTTTTGGCTTAGCTATCTTTGTGTTACATTTACTGAGCAAAGGAAGGAAAAGGAGTGGGGATATGGGCAGGGACAGATTAATGAGGTCAATTTTAGGTACATTGAATTTGAGGTTCATATCTGGTCTCCCAAGTGGAAATATCCAGCAAGTAGAAGATTAGGAGAGATCTGTCTGGTAAAGGTCAGTAATTTGTAACCTTCCATCTGTCTCGTACACCGGAAGTATATGATACTTTCTTAACAGTAACATCAACCATTTGGGCCATGATTTTGGGAGACAGGTAAGTGAGGAAGAATAAGATGAAAGAGCTCCCAGGAGACATTAGTAGCCTTGACTGAGAACCTTTAGTGTAGCATAGATGGTAATTCAAGCCATGGAAACTATGTCATGTTTTTCTTTATTAGCTGAATTTCTACTTGTGTAACTCTGCAGAATGTTGGGCATATATTAAGTGCCCATGCTTGATCTTTTAACAGGGACCTGAACCACAAATATATCTTAAAATTTTTCTCTTGAGCATTATGTATTTCATGTTTGTGCTGTCCTTCCTCTTCCCTCAGATTTCTATTTTTTAGTATTTAATACTTTGCATATGAAATTAGCTTGAAGCAATCCAGGAGTGTATAAATCAAGTGATAATTACTGAGTTTGTGTTGTGAAACTGAAGTAACTATAAGAATGTGTTAGGTTGTCCAATGTACTTGCACATGGTGCTTCTCAAACTCAGAATCAACTCTGCTGTTAAAGCACAGATTGTTGTCCCCCACCCTGCCCCCCACCCCCTTCCCAGAGTTTCTGATGCAGTAGGTCTGGAGTGGGGCCTGTTGAGTGTGCAGTTGAACAGGTTTGCTGATACTGCTGGTCTGGAGACCGAGACTGGAGAGCTGCTGATGTAAAATACTTGAAAAGCAGAAAAGGATCTAAGGAATGGTTTTTGAGATGCACTAGAGATTGCAGAGAAATTACAGCCACACCTCCCCTGGCCCTGCCACCCCAAGAGTTTTCACTCTTCTGCTTTTCCCTGCCTAGCATAAAGTTTTGTCCTTGACTGTGATTTTAGCAGAAAACCTGAATACATTTTAAATAAATCTATTCTTACATAAATTGTTTCATTATAGAAGAGCGTGTGGTATGTTTCATCCTGAAAATGTTTTTAATACACTTTTGTTGCGTTTGTGTCCTCCCAACTCCCACAACTCCGATTAAGTGTTTTCACTAATTACTAAAAGTACATACTCTTTGGAAACAAGAAGAATTCAAACAATAGGGAAATAAGTAAAGCTAGGGGTGCCTGGGTGGCTCAGTTGGTTGAGCTTCCGACTCTGGCTCCCGTCATGGTCCCATGGTGTGTGCTGTCAGTTGCAGAGTCTACTTCGGATCCTCTGTCTCCCTCTCTCGCTGCCCCTCCCCTGCTTGTGCTCAGTCATTCTCTCTCAAACATTAAAAAAATCTTTTAATGGAATATTCAAAGTTAAAGGTAAAAACCTTTCCATGTTCCCCTTCCCCACCACCTAAACCACATCCTCTTGAAGATGTTAGAAGCAGCATACGTAGCTATTTGAAGTGAGGAAATATCCGTAAACAGTATTTTTCTTGACCTCACAACAAAATTTCCCCGAAATCAAAGAAACTAATTTAGTAATTTTATCAAGAATTTGTTTATGTTTTTATGTGTAATTTCTAATTGATGTAGGCTTAACTAGAAATTGTTAATATCAATTTATATATAGAACTGTAATTGTGCACAGTGGTATGTATTAAGTACTAGTTCTACTTTCTGTCAGCAGCTTTTCCTTTTAAAGATGTTAGCTTGTATGACACTCTTACACTGTTTAAAAACTTATTTAATGTAAAATTGATTCAAAGTGATACATGCACAGAAACTTTTAGCACTATAATTTGTGCATTTGATTATTTCACATTTTAAGCAGCTCTACCTGGAGCAAAACAGCAAAGTTAAAGCTAAGTAATATTCTAAATTAATATAGCTAAAGGAACTTTTCTTAAGATTTCTGTATTTCTCTACCATTGACTAAAGTGCTTTGAATAGAGCACTCAAGAATAAAATTGTTGTGTTTCAGAAGGATAGTTTTAGGTACAGATCCATTTTTTCCATTGACTTTTGTAAAAGTTGGTCAAGGTTGTAAGGCATACCAAAAAAGCTCCCCCCCCCCCCAACCCTCTCCCATAACAAATGAGAAGTAGAGAACTCAACTACAATTTTTTATGGTACTATACTTTGAGAATACATTGAAAATTCCAGTGTGTTCAAAAATATGAATCTCATTTCTAGGAACTTAATTGGGAACTTACCCCCAATTCCCTCCTAGCATCAGAGTAGAGAGATTTGGTGTTAGATTGTCTTTGAGGACTTGATCAGTAAGTACAAGACACTTCAAGAGTAGGCAGGAAATCAAGGTCACTGTTGGAGTGGGAGCCTGGAGTCAAGGAAGACTGAGGTATCTCATGGGTTTCTGCAGGTGAGGGGCGGCCAGTGTTGATACCTGGAGACTAAGTGGTGGGGCGGGGTAAGGGTGGACATTGTGAGGGAATGAAGGAATTGGGCAGAAT
Source organism: Lynx canadensis (assembly GCF_007474595.2). Lineage (NCBI taxonomy): Eukaryota > Metazoa > Chordata > Mammalia > Carnivora > Felidae > Lynx > Lynx canadensis. Next base: position 130,250,609 of record NC_044303.2, read on the forward strand.
TCAGTGGTAGTTGGGAAAGAGGATTTTTGGATACCTCTTTGTTCTCCATCACCTTTTTTCTCTCAGTAGAGTCCTCGACTTTCTCATACATGAAGTTCTGGGGTTATGTTATTGATCCATTCTTCCTCATACCTGTGTCTTGAGTCAGAAAAAGTTGGACAGATTTTTATTCTCTTTCCAATTGTCTTATATTTTATTTTAGGGGTGCTCTCAGTAGCATAGAACTTAATTATATCTCACCGACACTAATGTTAATACGTGACAAATATTTGCCCTTAAACTACCCACACCCATTTTTTAAGACTTTTATTGATACATAAAGCACCTACAGGAGTAGACACGCTTGTGTAGCCACCACTCACGTCAAGAAATAGAACCTTGAAACATGACGTATATGTGGACATTTCTTGAACTTCTCAATTACATAAACACCAAAGTATTTAAGCTTTGAGATGGAGGAGGACCCACATGTACTTAGGGCATTTTTACTCCGTTATCTTTCCTGCATCACAACAATAACAATAAAATACGCTATATTTGTTTTTAAGGGGTGCAAAAATGGGAGAAAAAAAACCCTGAGGAACCTTTTACAATGTTCTGAAAAACAGCTTTAATGCTAGGCCTTCCTACCAAATTGGTCCCCCAGACACTTAACCATGCCCTGTTGGACTTCTTGTTCCTTGTTAGAAGGATCCCTTTACTTGCTTTTTGTTACCAAAGCCATCTTTTGATCATGTATCAGTTTTCTGGTGCACCTTATCTTCATTTTGGTTTGAGCTGTGTGGTATACAGCACTTTTGCAGGAATTTAACTACAAGCCACAAATATCTTTTCTTATAACTTTAATGACAGCACATTGGCTTTTTTCATATGTCTGGAAGGTGTGTGTGTGTGTGTGTGTTCATGATTATATTGTATAGCTTTATCATCAACAGTGTCTAGCATTTACAATAGGAGGTCATATCCCCAAGCACATAATTCTGAAATCTCTATTAAATTATTTTATACCCCTTTTTTAAAATCCAAAACTGCTCTGTCAAGTGACTCATATAAGCATCCAAAAGAAGCACTGCTGGGAGTTTTTAGCCTGATGTTTTTCCCACACAGTTCTGTACCATCAGTCATCATCTTTTTATGGAAACTTAGTGTTGTCATTGCATATTGTTTTTCAAAGCATAGTCTTTCTCTTGAAAAATCACAGAAGGTGGCAGTTTCTTCTCATGTCATCATATGTAGATCATTATAGTTATTTCTTACTGTCTTAAAGATAATGGGCCTCTTTGTTTTGCTTCTATATGTGCACTCAAAAAATTAATTGAGGGAATAATTTATAATATAAAAAGCTTTTGTAAAGATTATTGTTGGATGTAAAAATCCAACTTTCATTTTAAAATAACTTTGTGAATTTCCACCAAGAATTTTTATCCTATTTCCTTGCCAGTATTTGTCAAGGGAACTAGATTTATTAACACTGTTTTCCATGATCATGTAGAGAATTGCTGTGTAGAAAGGATATATGTTTCCATTTAAGTGACAAAAGTATTTGCAGCTAGGTCCTGGAAAATATCTAGAGAGGAAAAAAACCTTAGTATAAAAGTCACCAGTTTTGTATCCTCTAGTGTGGTAGAAATTCTGAGACAAGACTGATGAGTCAGGGCTTTCTTCTTTTGCCTTTTTCTTTCAATAAACTGCTGTTCTTTGCTTAATCCTATTAAACTATTACCAGAGAAGTATAGTTAGGAGAATTTTTTATTTAGTTGTGGCTTATTGAAAGCTTAAAGTTTATGAGTTTCTTAAATTACCCTAATAGCTTCTTTGACCCCCTGTATTTAAGGTATAAGAATGCAAGACTTACTTCAAATATTAATTATTTGTGTGTGCTAAATAGTGTAATTGTGGTCTGGTTAGATCAGAGAAAATGCTAGAATGACTAAGATTCTGGTTTATTTTTTTCTTGGGTGTTCTATGAAAAACTGTTAAATCATCAAATTTTGATTATAAAACTATTCAGAAAAAGTACCTGATAATTTTGTGTTTCTGCATGCCTGTTTTCTTGCAAGGTCCAAGGGGATGAAGATATGATATAGATACAGGAGTCCATCACTTAACAGAGTTTGAAACACATGGCCCATGATGAATAGATCATTTCAATGAAAAATAGAACTATAAAATACTCAATACAAAAATGCTAATAAAAATTGGCTCATTAGAAAGAAAGTGTTCATTAAGTCTAATATTGTTTAGGGTAATCAAATGAATATTACAAATTTCTTTTGTACCTTTGGGGATTAAAACTTTTATTTTTCAAAGACTGTTTTGAACCCGTGTAGTTGGGTTCATAATAACACAAAAGTATAGAAATAATCTTAAACCAGCATAGTAAACACATAAAAAGATGGATTGATTTTTTTTTGTTGTTACCAATTAGTTTTCAAAGGCAAAGAAAGATCAGTCTGCATGAAGTTCCTGCAATTCACATATTCTACAGGTACTTTTATATACCCAGAAAATGCCTTAAGATGCCATAGCTTTAGAAAATACTAAGACAAGATTAAGAACTATAGTTTTACTCGTGTCTTTAACTGAAAAAGTTGAGTTTATTGAAAGCTATGTGGAATTGTTTTAAACAGTCAAATAATATTTAGTACTGTTTTTCATGCTCTCCTCTATTTAATGTTTATATGTGTGTAACGTCATTTATAACGCATTTAAAGAACAAAACAAGTGGATGTTTAAAAAAGCCTGTTTTCTTTTCTGTAGTATATTTGTAGCTTGTGTCTGTGTGAATAAATTAATGTATCTACCAAGTATGTGAAAGAAGAAAAGGAAGAGTATTTGTGACAAATAAAAAGGAAGAAAACGTTCAGGTTACTAATACTTTATCCCCTTTGGTTTTACTTTCATTCTCCTCTTTCACCCATGATGTTAACCTTTCTTTGCATTTTCTGAAATGAGTGTTTCAGAAATAGATTCCAACACAGCTCCGTCTATTCTCTTTTCTGCTTCATGTTTAGTGTAATTAATTGTAATGTGTTATCTGTAACTCAACTATCCATACTTGTAATTTCCAAAAAAGATAAGTAAAAATAATATTGCCACAAGAAAATGAGGGAGAGCAGTTCTTGAGCTTTGGGGGATCATCAATTCCCATGATTATTTATTGAGTGTTCACATTATGCATAATGTCCTGTGGGACGTAGAAAAATATAACACATGGGCTCTGCTTACAGTTAACTTAGAGCAGACATGTAGGCATGAAAAATTAAAGGACATTGGGAGAAAGTAATAGATGGCACAGGAGTTGTGTGTAAATGAGATGTCCAGACGTTTTATGCTACTGGAAATTCCAAGGACAAAGCGCTTACTTACAGTGAGTTAGAGTGGCCAGGGAAGACCTGAAGAAGGAAGTGTAAGTTAAGGTGAATAGAAAAGGGAGGAAGAGCCTTGTGAGGAGCAGGAAGGGAGTAAGCAGGTCTCTGAGCAGCTTTTCTATTCAGGAGATGATGACTTAACTGCCTGAAAGCCATGGAAGAAGGAGTAATGCAATATAACTTGGGAAAGGCGGGTTTATTAGAACTTGAAGTTCTTAAGGAGAAAGAATGAAATGTAAGAGACTGTGATAGCAGGCGCGCATTTGCCTCCTTGAAGTCATCATAATAAATGAGTTACGTCAGTTGGATCCCACTTAACGTTGTGAAATGATAATAAATTTATATCAAAATTACGGTTTTTCTATTGACGAGGTGCAACTATCCTAATGATATCAGTGCAAAATGAGTTAACTTGAAAATGCTAAGATCTCAAGTGATGGGAGTGATAAGGATTCTGAGGGTCAGTGATGAGAATTGGAGAGGAATAATTCGCCACTGCTTCTTTAGCACTGTCTGTCCATGTGACAGGATGCTCTCACTTCAGATAAATGCGACTTAATAAATCAGAGATACCTGTAAAATGGAGAAAGACACTGAGGATATCATAATTTGATTAAAAAGAAAAAAGGGTGGGCACCTGGGGGCTCAGTTAAACTTCTGACTTGATTTCTGCTCAGGTCATGATCTCATGGGTTCGTGAGTTTGAGCCCCTATTGGGCTCCAAGCTGACACAGGGGAGCCTGCTTGGGTTTCTCTCTCTCTCTCTCTCTCTCTCTCTCTCTCTCTCTCTCTCTCTCTCTCTCCTCCCCCCCCCCCCCCGCATGCACATGCACTTTTTCTCAAAATAAATAAACATTAAAAAAAAAAAATCTCATTTGTTGCTTGATTTCTTTGTCCTTCCTGTAGACTGTTAGTCAATAATGAGCTTTTGCACTTATAGCACAGCCTTTCTCAGTCTTTTCCTCTGAATTAGAGGACAGGTAACATTCAGATGTGCAACACATGACCCTGTGAGCATTCAAAGTTATCTGCTTCCTTTAAAGTTAAAAGCTTCCTTTAGTTTCTGAGTCCCTTGTAGTAGCCATCTTTTCCCCCCCAATATCAAAAGCTTTTTTTTCTTTTTTAATTTTAATTCCAGTATAGTTAACATATACTGTCATATAGGCTCCAGTGTGCATTATAGTGATTCAGCAATTTTAGAGATTACTCAGTGCTCATCTTGATAGTATACTCTGATCTCCTTCACGTATATCACCCATCCACCCACCTACCTCCCCTCTGGTAACCACCAGTTTTCTATAGTTAAGAATCCGGTTTGGGGGTTGTTTCTTTCATTTTTCCTTTGTTTTGTTTTGCTTCTTAAATTTCACATAAGTAAAATCATATGGTATCTGTCTTGGACTGATTTCACTCAGTATTATATTCTGTAGATCCATCCATTTTTTTTCCAAAGGCAAGATTTCATTCTTTTTCATGGCTCGGTAATAATCCTTTGTGTATATATGCCACATCTTCTTTATCCATTCATCTATGGATGGACACTTGGGTTGCCTTCATAATTTGGCTATTGTAAATAATGCTACAGTCAACATTTGGGTGCATATATCATTCTGAATTAGTGTTTCACATTCTTTGGGTAAATAGTGTAATTACCAGATCATAAGGTAATTCTGTTTTTAATTTTTTGAGGTAGCTCTAGACTGTTTGCCACATGGCTGGGCCAGTTTGCATTCCCATGAACAGTGTACAGGGGTTCCTTTTTCTCCACATTCTTACTAACACTTGTTGTTTCATGTGTTGTTGTTTTTTTTATAGCCATTCCGACAGGTATGAGGTGATGATGTCATTATGGTTGTGATTTGCATTTCCCTGATGATTACTGATGTTGAGCATCTTTTCATGTATCTGTTAGCCATCTGGATGTCTTCTTTGGAGAAATGCCTGTTCGCATTTTCTGCCCATTTTTAATTGGATTGTTTTTGGGTGTTGAGTTATGTAAGTTCTTAATATATTTTGTATACTAACCCTCTATTGGATATGTTATTTGCAAATATCTTCTCCCATTGAGTAGGTTGTCTTTTAGTTTTGTTGATTGTTTCCTTCACTCTGCAGAAGCTTTTTATTTTGATGTAGTCCCACTAGTTTATTTTTGCTTTTGCTTCCCTTGTCTCAGGAGACTTATCTAGAAAAATGTTGCTTTGGTTGGTGTCAGAGATATTACTGCCTGTGCTCTCCTCTAGGATTTTTATGGATTTAGGTCTTAAATTTAGGTCCTTAATCTCTTTTGAGTTTATCTTTGTGCATGGTGTGAGGAAGTGGCCCGGTTTCATTCTTTTGCATGTAGTTGTCCAATTTTCCAATTCCGCTTTTTGAGGAGACTGTTTTTTTTCCATGTTACGTAGTCTTGCAGGTAGCCATTTTTTTGATCTCCAGTGCTTATCATGATGTCTAACACATATTAGGGACTTGTAAAATGTTTACTAAAACGAATTCATTTACTAAAATGAATGTTTAATAAAATAAATTAGGGACTCATAAAATGTTTACTTAACTGTGGTGATCCATTCACCAGGAAAGGTCGGCTAAGGTAAAATTACTTACTCGAGTCCTTATTTTTTTTTTTTTTTAATTTTGTTTTGAAAATAAATTGGTATCTTGGTATAAGCCTACCTTTTATTTATTAATACTCACTGAGCCAATCTTCTCATATCTGCCCTAGTGATAATAGCAAGATGTCAAGTTTTGTCCGGAGTCAGCATTTTAATTTTTTAAAATCTCTTAAGTATTGTTTTTTCTGCTCTTCTGCTGTGCTGTGGAAGCTGTATACAGACTAGCATGGAGTTTAGCTATTCTTTTAAGAGTCTAGATTGTTGCATCGTTGTTCATGTGAACTGTCCCTTCTTGGTAAGCACGGGTTTAAGAGATTAAGAACAGGGTGAGATCTAAAATTACATGGTGAGGCTCCTGGGTGACTCACTGGCCTACTCTTGATTTTGGCTCTGGTCACAGTCTCGTGGTTCATGACTTCGAGCCCCGTATCAGGCTCTGTGCTCACAGCAGATCCTCTGTCTGTCTCCCTATCTCTGCCCCTCCCCCACTTGCTCTCTCTCTCTCCCTCAAATATGAGTAAATGTTTAAATAAATAAACGCACCTGGTTCACTCTAGCTACCTTCACTTCTTCCACATTATATGCTAGGTTTGATACTACATTTGAATGATGTGCTCAAAAAGGACATTAGACGATGGCACACTGAGAAGAATACTTATGAAGTGCTAAATATAACTAAATGTGTAGCTCAGAGGAAAGAAAAAACTCAGCTGTTTTTCACCGGGGGAGAAAAAAAACCCAACTAATTGTTGTCCTTTGCTAGAGAGGTTATATGTATAAGATTAAGTGAGTACAATGCCTTTTTCTCCCTTCTTTTCCTCCTCCAAACCTATTTTTCTTTCATTCCTGGTTTATAGCTCTCATTTGATTTGTTTCCATTTTAAATGTCTAATCACATTTTAAAACATTTAATTCAGAAAGGTTGTCTAGTATGGAAAAATAAGATTGATTCTTAATTTGTAAATGACAAGGGCTGAGAGAGTATTGTGTGAGTAAAAAGCGAAGCAAAGTGACAATTTGATGAATATTCAAAGATTTTTAAAAATACTGTAGGTAAAATAAATATTTTAATTAAAAATATCTTTTTTAATGTTTATTCATTTTTGAGAGACAGAGCACGAGCAGGGGGAGGGGTACAGAAAGAGGGAGACACAGAATCTGGAGCAGGCTCCAGGCTCTGAGCTGTCAGCACAGAGTCTGACACGGGGTTTGAACCCATGAACCACCAGATCATAACCTGAGCTGAAGTCGATGCTTAACCGACTGAGCCACCCAGGCATCCCAAGAAATCTATTTTAGAGGCTTTGTTTTAACATGTTACATTTACGCATTTGGAGGTCATGTTTTTATAACAGCTTATTACAAAGGAGAAAAAAAATAACTTCTTAATGCTTATTTTTTTTTTAAATAAATAGGTCTTCTGTGTGCCAGTAAGTGGAAGCCTCTTTTGGCTCTTTGTTATCCCTAATATTTGGGGGTACTTTTCCCAAACTGACTCATGAGTGGTAACTGCAGTACATCTTATGTGTTTGTTTGTTTCTTAACTTGAATGCTTTGAAAACAATTTTTGTGTAAAATAATTTCTGTTCCTGACCCCAGGACACGGCATGGATACTTCCATTTCCATTCTTCAGTCCTTCCTTCTCTCTCTCTTTTTTTTAATGTTTATTTTTGAGTGGGGATATTGCAGAGGGAGCAGGGGATCTGAAGTGGGCTCTCCACTGACAGCAGAGACCTTTTTTCATTTTTATTTTTTTCAATATATGAAGTTTATTGTCAAATTTGTTTCCATACAACACCCAGTGCTCATCCCAAAAGGTGCCCTCCTCAATACCCATCACCCACCCGCCCCTCCCTCCCACCCCCCATCAACCCTCAGTTCTCAGTTTTTAAGAGTCAGCAGAGACCTTTTTGAGAGTCCTCTCTTCCCATTCAGAGCCAGCCCATGTACCTTTCTACTCTGGGCTTTAGTCATTTTTCTCTTTTCTGAACTTGTAGTCTCTGGTCACCCCATCTTGGCACCTAATGGGTACTCCAGTGCAAGTATGGTTTTCCTGCTGTGTTGGAATTTAATCCCCCTCCCATTCGTAGGTCTCTGCCTCTTGTGTCCTTTTTGTGCAGAACGAGTCACGTTCCAGTGGAAAAAAAAAGTGACTGCCCCCTGACTGAGGTTGCCTCACTTCACTTACCCCTACTAGACAGTCTGCTGGTAGAGCTGGATATCCAGGTGGGGACAGTGGAGGGAATAGGGAGGGTGAACACCACTGATTGCCAGACTGGCTTCTCCTCCAAGCCTGAATAAGCATGTGCAAGCTGAGCGGAGTTTGGACCTGTACTTCTGATCTCTGTCCAGTCTTCTTCTATGGGTATCATTTTCCATTCTTTATTCTAATTTTCTTCTTTATCTCAGTCATTGATTATTTCTCGCTCCTGGCTTCACTTAAATCTCAGGTTCCTGAACTCTGTAGATTTCTCTCAGAACTTTTCAAGCTTCATTTTGGGTCCAGGAGTGTCATCTAAACAAACTCAACATTCATGAGAAAGAGGTGAAGTGATGCCTTTTGGCAAGAATTGTACAGTCAGAAGTTGACCCTATTCATGCAGCAGTGTGATTATCAGTCTTGAAGGCTCTGTCCTCAGCCTTGAATGCTCTCGTGTAGTGAATGTGCATGTCCACAGAGGCTTAGTACTCTAGAACTATATAGTTTATTCACTCTATTGCTAATTACTTTTTTTCTAATTATGGCAGATATGGAACTTCCTGCCTTCTTCTCAGAAACATGCGCCTGTGCTGGTAACATCATCACTGATCAATATGATAATTTGCAGTAAAACCTATAATGATATGAGCTGGTTGTCAAATATATACCATTTTTTTCTTTTCCTTCTACAATTCCCTCCCTCCTACTTAACCTTCACCCACCAGTAGATCATGTTCACATTCAGATTGCCAGATATCTGTTAGGAAAATTCATGTTAAGTCTTTTGAGAAAGTACACAGTACTCAGAATTACATTTCATTTTCTGGCAAAATTACCAGTTTTCCTAGAACGTGTTGGGGTTGATGCTTGTAGGTGATATGGGTAGAGAAGGCAGCTGCTTGCATGGATTGTCCCTCAATAATGCTGACATAAAGGCCTGGTAAACAAGCTTGAAAGCTGTAGTCTGGAGGATTTTTGTCTTTTTCAACTAATCAGTTGTTGCTAGCTTTCTGGAATGCTCCTGTGTTAAAAAGGAATCTCAGAACCTGCCTGCCTTATTAGCATTCTGTATTGGATCAGGGGTGATTTACTCTGCAGTCAGAAGTGAAAATTCCCTCCATGTATCTGCCATACTTGAGTTCAGCCTTCCATTTGCAAACAAGGAGACCAATACTTAGAGAAATGAATTAACTGCAGTCGGATCACACAGTTAGTGGGTGAAACTTTAGGCACAATTTTTGTTTTCTAGTTTTGTTTTGTTTTTTTTCCCCTAGGGGTTGTTCCCTGAACTGAATAAGGTAGATTATATGTGTCTTTCTTGAGAGATTTTTTTTAGTTCTTCTATGAAGGAAATAGAGTGACTTAAAAAAATACATACTCCTGTAATAGGGTGTTAATATGTACACTAAAATGTATTAGAATGACATCAGGGGGCGCCTGGGTGTCACAGTAGGTTGAGCGTCTGACTTTGGCTCGGGTCATGATCTCACAGCTCATCAGTTCGAGCCCCGCGTTGGGCTCTGTGTTTACAGTTCGGAGCCTGGAGCCTGCTTCATATTCTGTGCCTCCCTCTCTCTCTCTGCCCCAACCCACTCGCATTCTGTCTCTGTCTCTCTCAAAAATAAATAAACATTAAAAAAAAATTTCTTAGAATGACATCAGCTAGTTATTACTTTTGCTTGACTGCTGACTTGTCTAAAATCTGATCCCATTTGAATGTACAGATAAAACATTTGACTTTACAAAGGCAGGAATATGACTCAAAATATGGTTACTTGGTATCTACTGAACATTTAAAACAATCATTCGTGTTAATACAGAATGAGAAACACGGTATATCTCTTATAGGAATGATACTAGAAACACGGTATATCTCTTATAGAAATGATACGAGAAGTTCCCTGGTGATAAACATTAGAATTTATTCAGTTAGTTTTAAATTCAAATAGTATAATTTAGTGTTTGAGTGGATGGTTATGGACTTCTACCTTTTAAAAGTTGGATTCATTAGGGACGCCTGGTGGCTCAGTCGGTTAAGCATCTAACTTTGGCTCAAATCACAATCTCACGGCAAGTTCGAGCCCTGTGTCAGGCTCTGTGCTAACACCTTAGAGCCTGGAGCTTCAGATTCTATGTCTCCCTCTCTCTCTTTGCCCCTCCCCTGCTCATGCTCTCTCTCTCCTTCAAAATAAATAAACATTAAAAAAAATTTAAAAGTCAGAATCATTAAAGAAAGTATAGTTGCATATGGTGCACCTGGGTGGCTCATTCTGTTGGGCATCTGATTCTTGTTTTCGGATCAGGTCATGATCTCATGGGTTGTGAGATCAAGCCCCATCTTGGCTGTTTGCTAGGCGTAGAGCCTGCTTCACCTCTCCATGCTCGCTCACACTTTCCCTTTCAAACAAACAAACAAACAAAAACCAAGAAAATGTTAAAAAAAAAAAATACAGTATCAGAGTAAAACTCCTTTAAGCTTTAAAGTGTTCACAGATGTACACGCTGTATATAGAACACCCCTGTCACCCCAAAAAGTTCCCTTGTGTCTCTTTCTCTAGCAACCACTGAACAAATAATTTTGCCTTTCAAGAAAGTCACATAAATGGAGTCCTACAATATGTAGCATTTTGAGTCTTTTATTCTCTTAGCATAATGTTTTTGAGATTTATCCAAGTTGTGGCATGTATCTTTAGTTCATTTTTTATTGCTGACAACTTTCTTTGAATAAGCTTCCTACAGTTTATCCATTCACTAGTTGATGGATATTTGGGTCATTTGTAATTGTGAATTATTATGAATAAACCTACCATAAATGTTTACATTCACATCTGAAGGTACTTGTTTTGGTCTTGGGTAAATACATAAGAATGGATTGCTGATTTGCATGGAGTGTGCTAACTTTATAAAAACTGCCATTGTGGTTTCTAAAATGGATACCGTTTTTTCATTCTTTGCAGCAGTGTGTATATGACATTGTTTTTCATCTTTGTCAGCACTTGGTATTGTCGCTCTTCTTAATTTAACTTTTAATCAAAATGTCTTTGAGGTTTTAATTTGCGTTTCTCTGATGACTAATAACACTGAACATATTTTCAAGTATTCGTATGCCATCTTTATATCTCTAGTGAAGTGTCTGTGAAAGTCTTTGCCAATTTTTAAATTGAGTGGTTGTCTTCTTGAGCTTTTAGAGGCCTTTATATGTTCTGGATTCAAATCCTTTGTCATACATATGTTTTACAAATACTTTTTTCCCAGTCGATGGCTTGTCTTTTCTTGGCATTGTCTTCGGAAGAAAAGAGATTTTTAATCTTAAACCTTTTTGTTATCTTTATCTTTTTAGTTATAAAATCAGCACAGGACTATTGTAATAAGAAAATATTAAAGTATATCTTTCCTATCTCTTTTATAAATACTTCTTATAATACTTTTGTAAATACTTTTTATAACTTATACTTCTTATAAATACTTTTATAAATACTTTTTATAAATAAAAATCTCTTTTATATATACTTTTTTAAAGTATATCTTTTCCTATCTCTTTCTGTTATAAGAAATATTTTGGAAGTTTGCTTTCCTTTTTTATTTTACTACTAATATTTCTCTTGATGTTTAAAGGGATAATTAGAAAAAGAAAAGAAAAGAAAAAATAACTACTGGTTAAAATACTCCAGTTAATTTGTTTTGCTCTTCTTTTATTTTAGTGTCATCCAAGATAAATTCTGTGGGATTATAAACATCTCAGTGGAAGGCTTACATGATGTCATGACAGAAGATCCTGAAACAGGAACTTACAAAGAGTAGGTGGATCATTTAATTGTACTTGAACTTGGGGAGGGTGGTAATTAATTATATCCTGAATCATTTTTGTTCACTACTACTATATAAGCACAGTGTGGTGGCTTTTTAATTTTCTCTTTCATAAAGAAAAAGTGGGGGGGTTACTTGGGTGGCTCCATCAGTTAAGTGTCCGACTTCGGCTCAGGTCATGATCTCACGTCTGTGAGTTCAAGCTCCGCATCAGGCTCTGTGCTTGCAGTTCGGAGCCTGGAGCCTGCTTCAGATTCTGTGTCTCCCTCTCTCTCTGCCCCTCCCCGACTCATGCTCTGTCTCTCTCTGTCTGTCAAAAAATGAATAAATGTTAAAAAAAATAAATAAATAAAAAGAAAAAGTAGATTTCTTTTGCTTATAATTAGTTTGATCTTGAGATCAGCTTTACTTTGTTAAAGTGAAATGATAGATTGGATTTCTTTGGTCCAATAATCAGTTCATGATATGACATGAAGTTTTTAAAAAATAATCTATGTGTATGTTAGTGTATAAATTCCTTTTTTTAAGATGTTTTCAATATGTCCTTTTTTTTAACTAACAAAGTTCCCCTGTCCATTAGGCAAGTTATGGGGAAAAGATGATTGAAAAGCATTCTGTATTTGTTGTATTTGTCTGGTAGAAGTGCCCCTGGCATCTTTAAATATTAGAGTCATCTGGTACTTGACCAGTTTTAAAAGAGAACGGTTAAAATTAATGTTTTATGAGAATAGTTAAAATCATTCTATCAGAAATGCTGACACTCTCATGTAACTACAAATTTGAAATTTCATTTCATTGTATCCTTTGAAGTTAATAGAATTGCTATACCTTTTCTTGTTATTATTAATAAAGGGCATGTGTTTTATGATAAGCAATACTTAATGAGCTTTAAGACCGCTAGACTTTATGTCAGTAATATACTGAGTCAGTTTTCTTTGTTCTTTATAAACAATCTATAGGAAATGGGAACAGTTGCCATTGAACATTTTGTTGAAAAACATGGAAAGCAAATATACATTGTTGAATCTTATTCAACATACATAGACATAATGGGTTTGGCATGTAAACTTGCTTTCAAGAATGTAGGAGTTCAGATGAAGTGGAGCGTTCAAACTTTTGTGATCACAACCAAAATAAGAAACCATGCATGTAGGCAGGTTTTTTTAAAGTTAACATAGGGTTTATTGCCACATGACTATAAATATTGTATATTTATGCATAATATATATAACATACATACATGTATGTACATAATATACACAACATACACACATGACAAAGTTTGCAACTGTTTATGAAGTGTTCAGGATATAAACAAATGTTCCTTGTCCTCTTTGGAATATATAATTTAGTTAGGGGGAGGGTGTAAAATGGAACACTGGTAATGAGTAAAGACCATTATATCTGTTTTGAATAAAGCACACAAAATAGTAGAATTCTGGGTTGTGGTTTCATAGGAAGACAAGGAAAAGGCACTGTATGTTAGAGTCTTCAGGAAAGGATAGGACTTAGGGTATAGGAAGTGGACATTATGATAGAATGGTGCAAATGCAAAGGATGAGGGTCAGGAAGTTGTTAGGAATAAAGTTTAGAAATTGGTGTAATTTCATTATTTTAAAGATTAGGTTACAGAGACTCAGAAAATGCAGTGACCCAGCAGTTTAGTGGAGTCGTCAAAACTAGAATCATGCTGTTCTGACTCAAGATGTCCACTCAGCCAGGGAGAAGGTTTTGGTTTGGAAGAGGAAAGTGGTGAACGTAAGGAAAGCAGACTGACTAGGACACTGTTATGGGGATCCAGACTAGAAAGGCCTAGACTTGAGGGCTGGGGTGCCTGGGTAGCTGGGATGTAAAACCCCTGTTTTGTTCCCCAGAATGGTTTGGTCGTTGCTTTTTCCTTGGGACTGGTATTTGGCATGTGGAAGCACAGTGTAAAAACTGTTTTCCTAACTTTTCTAAGTTTTAAGAGAGCTTAGACAAGATCTCTGATAATCTTCCTATTCTGTAATTCTGTGAATTAAATAGAGTTCTAGAAATTACAGTTCATTCAACTGCAGGGTATAAGTAGACTTTCAGAAAATGGCACGTGAGAAACATGAAATATTTACTTCTGTAGCTAACTTAGCTTCCAGCTTCCCTTCCTGTTTATTGGAACAGTTTATCAGAACAGTTTATTCAACTTTATTAAATATTTTTAGTTCTGTTGAATTCCCGTTGTAGTCTGAGTATAGAGTAAAGTAGAAGAAAGAAAGAAAACCCTGTTTTTTTCACCTCTGTAAGTAGTATGTTTGTCAGGGTTTTCCATATAGACAGAACCAATATATATTAAAGGGAGAGAGAGAATGCCTGAGAGACTTATATTTATTGTTCTATGCTTAGAATCACATAAATATCAATATTATAAAGCATTGGTTCATGTGATTTTGGAGGCTGAGAAGTCCCAAGATCCTCATTTGGCAAACTAGAGACCCAGGAGGGCTAATGGTACAGTTTCAGTCCAAGTCCAAAGTCCTGAAAAGCAGGAGAGTGTTGTAAGTTCTAGTCTAAGTCAGAAAACCAGAGAAGACTGATGTTCCAACTAAAAGAGAGTTTGAATTCTCTTTTAATTAGACCTTTTTTTTTTGTTCAAGCCTTCAAGTGATGGATTGAGGCCCACCCACACTGGGGAGGGCAATCTGCTTTACTCAGTGTCCACATTCATGTGTTAATCTCATCTAGAAACACCCAGAATAATATTTAACCAAATACCTGGGTGCCTTTTGGTCCACAGTAAAGAAGCCTGGTTGACACATCATCTCTTTATTCAGACTTGTTTATGGCAGGCAGTGTACTGTGTGAGGAAGCACTGAGGCTCTGTCCTGAGAGCGTTCCCTGCCTAGAAGGGGAAATGGGGACCTGTGGAGCAGTACCAGCTACAGGTGAAGAAGGGTTCTGGGGAAACTGCGAATAACTCCAGAGAAAATGTAGTGGATTAGAACCAACTAATAAAGTAACTTGAAAAGGATTTCAGAGTAGCTTGTGTAGTTAGTGGAGGTTCATTGGCAGTGCTGAGAACAGATGTATACTTCAGAATGGTCACTTGAGTGCAGTGTAGAGGATGACTGGGAGGGATGGAAAGACTCACAGTGAGTGGTCTTAGATCAGTGAAACATCCTGGGATGCTTGTTAAGATAGCACACTTCCCTTCCCCAGTCCAGACCCATTATATCCAAATTCCTAGGGCTAAGGCAGTAGAACCTGCATGGTAAACAGGAACCCAGGAGAGTCATATGCCCTGTAAAAATTGTGAATATGCTGCCTGGGAGATGGGGAAGCCCTTCAGGTAACTGTTGTACTACTCCTGGTGAGCACTGTTGATATGAATTTGAGGTAGATTGTAGAGGAAGGACTGGGAAGAAATGATGACAGGTATTTTGTAACTGTAAGTTTGTGTTATTTGACCCCCGTGACCCGTTTTGGTCCACCCCTCACTGCTTTCCCAACTCTGGCAACCACCAGTCTGTTCTCTCTCTGAATGTTGTTTTTAGTTTGATGTATACTTCCAATTGTGTGTTTTTGCTTTTGTTGTCTTTGTTTTGGAGTTAGATCCAAAAAGAGTCATCATCCGAAGACTGATGTCAAGGAGCTTACTTACCACTTACGTTTTCTTCTAGGAGTTTTGGCTTCCGGTCTTAACATTCAAGTCTTTTATCCATTTTGGGTTAATTTTTGTGTCTGGCATAAGATAGTGGTTCAGTTTCATTCTTTTGCATTTCTTTATACGTTTGTATTTTAGTAGAAATAGAAATAATTCATTAAACCAGGAAAATATGTTACTGAGGCTTGAGATTTGCCTTCTACTTGTCTTTGGTGAGAGTGCTTTCCCTTTTGTTCCTGAAAAAAAGATTTCATTTTTAGGCACATTGGGAAAAGAAATTGACAACCCCTTGCCAAAGTTAGGAAGTAAAAAGAACGACAGGATTCAGCCAGCATTTTCATGTAGAGTTGGCTAGAATTTTTTAAACATGCTTCTATTGAAAGACCAGGGGAATAGGACTGCTGTGATTGCTTCTGGAGGCACTGGCTCTGGGATCAGCTTTTACTGAAGCAAATGGTGATGTCGAAGCATTTAGTGGCATGGAAGAAGAAGATACTGGACAAATTCAGGGTTTTAGGAAGGAGACATAATCAACAAAGTGTCTACTCCAGAGACCACTTGAATAATATTGTCAGTTTGAGTTTCATTGTGACTTTTTAGAAGTGAGTTTGTTTAGATTAAGTGAGTTTGTTTTATTGCATGTACCTTTTAAATTAGAAATGATTTAAAGGGTTCCATGTTGCATGCTAACATAATTGGTTGTGTTTCATTGGTTGGCATTTCTTACCGGGAGAGTTTCTGATTTAGGGGTCTACAGTGCCTGAATCTGTTCAGTGAGCGGGTGGGCACTTTGAGAGGTGGCTGGCTGCCTGTGTTCTCATTATTAGTCTTCCCTATTTTAGACTGTTACTATTTTATTACTATTATTACATTCTTGGCCCACATGCCTTTTATATAAATCATGATTCCTTATCCTTAATCTTTGTCAAAAAAATAAGATTTGACTTTTAATTAGAAATTTTCCTGCAGGAGAGAGTTTCATCTTTGGGTTTTTCAAATTCACTTTTTTCCCCCACTTTACACCTTCCAGAGACGCAAATGAATACAGTTTGCAGAATTGCAAAGGAAAAATATTCTGCCCTCTCAGTAATTTTTAGTCAG
Source organism: Lynx canadensis (assembly GCF_007474595.2). Taxonomy (NCBI): domain Eukaryota; kingdom Metazoa; phylum Chordata; class Mammalia; order Carnivora; family Felidae; genus Lynx; species Lynx canadensis. The sequence continues at coordinate 130,267,335 of NC_044303.2, forward strand.
TGGAGAGAACATATATGTGTAAATGTATATTTATATTCAGAATATACTCCATTATTTATGTAATAAATCATTTAACTTAGAGAAGAGAGAGCAGAGATTTTTTTCTTTAAGTTCATTTATTTCGACAGCGGAAGAGGGGCAGAGAGAGAGAGAGAGAATCCCAAGCAGGGTCTCACTGTCCGTGCAGAGTCTGATGCAGGCTCTAACTCAAGAACTGTGAGATCATGACCTGAGCCTAACTCAAGAGTCTGATGCTTAAGCAACTGAGCCACCCAGACATCCTGAGATTTTTTTTACTCTACAAGTGAATGAACAGATTTTGGAATATGATGAAGGAAGGAGATCCACATTCATTGCAGTTAGAATTCAGATCTGCAGCAGACATAAAATAGCTCGTATAGGAACTCCTTTTTATTCAGTTCTAAAATACAAACTGGGATTGAGATTGTTTACTACACATTTCACTTTACTGAATCGTGTTTGGGCTGGGATAATTCATAATTTCTCACTTTGTGCTAGGGTTCCTTGGCCAACTAGTTGTGTTACATCATAGTATATCATGGTGGATGAAAGCATTGCAGCTTCGAGAGGTTAAGACCATGCAGTCAGTGAGTTAGAGATTAAGCTCTTGCTGTTCCTGATTGCAGTTTAAGGTTCTTACCATTTTATTGTACCAGTGTGCACTGACTGGGTCATAGGTGGTTGTTGCAAAAATTGTTTTCTTTAGTGGTGAGGAATGGGAAGCGAGACTCATGTCCCCTGCAAGAGTGAGCCTGATCAAGTTTCTGGTGTCAGCACTTGTCTTTAACCTTGAATTAAAAGCTATTTACACAACTGAGTTAAGAATTAGGTTTCTTCTGTACATACTACAAGAAAGAAGAGAAACCAAGCTTTCTTTGCCCCAGTTTATTAGTTAGAAACCTATGACTGATAAATTACTGAATTGTACTTTTCTAAATTAGGAAGCAGTGAGGTTTATTCCATCAGTTTGATTCACTAGACAATATTTATTTCTTATCTCCCTGGAAGAGAGAAACTATTGACTGAATAGGAAGCTATATTTCTATTATCTCTGTTAATGGTGAAGAGCAGTCGTGCAGATAATCAAAATGAAATGATTTATAACTGTCCTGCATGTACAAGTGCTATCAAGGACAAGTTCCTTATAGCATAGTAATGTCACTTGAAGAACAAAGTAGCTTATTGCATAATTAGTATTGTTTTAATGATGGTATTTGTTTAAATTACTGCTATTATGACAAGTGACGTATGATTTAAAAATCATGTATACATAAATTCCTTGCAACTTGCTACCTTAAATTCTCAAGTAAAATGTTCTACGGTATTTTGGTGTGACCCTTTTTTTTAAAAGTGAGGTGTATTTTTGTAGTTAAATCTTTGTGTGCAGTTAAATATTTTTTAAAATTATGAATCTAACTTATCTAGCTATTCCTCACATTTCGGACATAGAAACAATGTTCTGAGTGATTTTCAGGGTTTGTTTTAACATGTTATGGACATTTTTGATTTAATTAAAACATTTTTTTTAATGTAGCTGTATGTTAATGTCTCATCTTGAAGAACCAAAAGTAACAGAAGATGAAGAACCACCCACAGAACAGGATAAGAGAAAAAAAATGGTAAGTTACCAAAGCTGCTTTTAAAATTTGGGAGAGCTATATATTATCACATTCTTTAGGTCTGAAAGAAACTGTCTGTTGGTCCATTCATCCACCTTTCGATCTCTTTTTCCATCCCTTACTGTAGAATTAATGTAAGCTGAGCTTTGAAATTTGGAGTGTACTCCTAACACAGATGAATTTTGCTCCTCGTACATGAAGTAGAGTTTAACTGTTAATCTGAAATCACTTTTTCTTGTCTTAAGAGAACAGAAGATTTACTCTTTCACTTACCGAAAACCTGTGACCCTCACCACATTTGTGATGCATGTTTTTCTGTTTTTAGGAGAATTACTGAAATTGCTTCATGAATTTTCGCAATGAATTTTTTCTCAGATAATCACAGGCCTTTATAAAAATTACCTTAAATTAACTGCTAGGTAGGAAAATAAATCAGAAACACCTAAAATATTTTGCCTTTAAAATTATTTATAATCTTGAACTTCTAAATATTTACTGTGACCCATGAATATAAAAATTGCTACACAAGTAAACTTCTTCCCATTTCCTCTTGGAATCCATTCTAGTCTCCTGGCCTCACCAATATTAATCTTGTTGTGCCTTCTTCCCTCATTTGTACTTGAGAACGACGCTAATATCCCTCGAAAGTAGAGTAACTAAATTAATATATGAAATGGACATGGGATGATGCCGAACAGCTAGTAATTAGGGGTGTCTCATTATTTTAGCTGTCATTATTTCAGGCTGCTTGCGATGTTCCCTCCTCGAATTACTTACGCCGTACTAACCCTCAGGGGCTTCATCTTCAGTGTATAGCTGGTGCTGCGCTGCTCTGACAGCCTGCTTTTAAACTGTGCTACAGTTTAATCCGTTTTACTTGGCGTTTTCATTAGGGTGACGATAGCCTTTCAGTATCATCTAACAGTTTGTCTTTTCTCTTTTCTCACCTCCGCTATTTTAAGCATTAAAAATATAATTGGTGTTACAGAAAAATATAACGTCTTCCTTCGTAGGATTCTAAACTTGTAATGAGTAATGGGTATTCTGCTTCTGTTCATTTGTCAGCTTTTGTGCACCCTCTATTCACATCCTGTAGTCTGGTAGATCTACTCTTAGCACATTAATCTACTCAGATCTGTTTTTCATCCTGTAGGAATCCTCAGTAACATCATATAGTACTAATTGTAATCCTAACTTGATTTTGAAGGCAAGTGAAACATTATCTTAAAGAGCAGTGTAAGAGCATAGTTTCAGAAATAGCACTTTAAGTTCCTTGATTCAGTTTTGTGATTTTAAATACTATTTGAGAGCTGATTATTTTACCATTATTGTTCTAATCATAGGCAGTAATAATTTACACAAAAATCATTATTTTTTCAAATGTTTGATTTTGTTTGAAATCAGTCGTCACAGTAGCTTTTCGGTGTAGATTTATATTGTCATCTCTACTAAGGTGGACTAAGCTATATCTTAATCTTAATGCTGAGGATACCACAGCATTGATGGTTAATGCTGGGATCACATATCTTAGCCTTGAATAAGTCTAATTGTGAATACCATGAGAATTTTTCAGTAACTTTTCAGTAACAATATTAGTCGCACTGTATCTTCAGGGTTACAAGTATAAATAATGCATTTTCTTTCAGTAATTATATTGTTCGACTGTGTTATGTTTATCATTAGAAATTTTTTAAGAACTAGCTAGATGTCCCTTGGTTATAATTTTAAAAAGTGGAGGTGTTTGCTGGTAAATGATTCTGAGTTATTATTTAAAAGAAAAACCAGTCTAGTGTCAAAGGATTTTCATATTAAGTGAAAATATTTACTTAAAAGGAAGAAAAAGTCCAGCTGCTTGGTTCCAAGACTGCATGATTGAACGTTTGATTTACTTACTGTCATTGTTGTCTTCAAGTGGTCCCTAAAATGTGGTGTCTGCATTTCAGTAGCTGCTTTGGCAGAGGATAGCCAGCAGTGATGGAAATTCGGGAAAGTGGTTGATCAGCTTACATCAAATTATGATCATTCTCATGGTTCGTTTTAAATAAGGATGGAATTGCCATTCAGGAAAGCTATGAAGCTGTCCAGACTTTTTGATTTTGTCCACTTTCATTCATCTCCTGTCTCTACTACCTGTTTGGGGGGAATTAACAGAAGATCAAATGCAGCTCAAAGCATTTCATTTAATTTCTAAGGTCTCTCCCTATCTGCTGTGCTCTAGGAGTAGAATGACAATTTTGTGACCTCTTCCATAAAGAATTAAGCTAGTACAGGGGTGCCTGGGTGGCTCTGTTGGTTAAGTGTCCAACTTCAGCTCTGGTCATGATCTCGCCGTTTGTGGGTTCCAGCCCTGCCCTGGGCTCTGTGCTGACAGTTATAGCCTGGAGCCTGCTTCAGATTCTGTATCTCTGTCTCTCTCTGCCCCTCCCCTGCTTGAGCTCTTTCTCTCTGTCTCTCTCAAAAATAAGTAAACATTAAAAAAAAAAAGTTAAAAAAATTAAGCTAGTTCGTTAGCATTTTAATTTAAGTTGCTTATAATTTCTTTTCTGTGATGTGTGACTTACTAGGCATTTGTAAGGTGTACTTCCCAAATTGAAGTTTTTTTTTTTTTAAATTTTTTTTTTTTCAACGTTTATTTATTTTTGGGACAGAGAGACACAGAGCATGAACGGGGGAGGGGCAGAGAGAGAGGGAGACACAGAATCGGAAACAGGCTGCAGGCTCTGAGCCATCAGCCCAGAGCCTGACGCGGGGCTCGAACTCACGGACCGTGAGATCGTGACCTGGCTGAAGTCGGACGCTTAACCGACTGCGCCACCCAGGCGCCCCCCAAATTGAAGTTTTTGAGCATATTAATGTTTTCTGGCAACTTGATGGAACTGGCTAAGAAAGCATTAAGGAAGCATTTGATATATAGTAAGTAGCCTGTGTTAATGAGGTATTTCTGATCACTCTTTCATGTTAAGTATTACTGAGTCAAGCCCCAGAAATACTTTGGTGATCTGCTTCTGTATGTAATAATCTAATTTTATACATGCTTACTAAATGCTTTAGTTGATATAAATAAGTTTGAATGTTATTAAAACTGCACTAATTTCTCATTTACCTGTGCTGATAGTGTGGTAGCACAAATAACAGTCTATCCAAACATCATTGTTTCACGTGACTTTGAAGTAATAATAGTAATACCGTATCTACATAACATTATCCTTTTTTTCCAAAGGAATGTTTTAGAATCTCATCTTACTTACCCTTAAAATAGTTTAATGACCAGATACTGATGAGGAAACCAGGCCACAGAGAAGTAACCTCTTACTCACGAGTTACAAATTTAGGTAAAGCCTGAAATTAGAACTGAGCTTTCTTGACTCCTAGCCTGAGGCATTCTTTATGATTTTGATTTCTAAAATTTCTGTAGGTTTTCTAAATGTTTTCAGAAATCGCACATACCATTTTGCTAAAATTGCAGAATTCATGAGAACTGCACGTTTGAGGGGAAATTTACCAGCTTCAAATACAGCTCAGCTACCATAAGTCACTGGAATTGGAATTAGATCTGTAGAGTTAGTATAGTTTGTCATGTCTTGTGGTAGCATGGCTAGGAAACAGGTAGTTAATTAATTTGTACATTTGCTTTACTTTGACAATTAAATGTAGTTTGCAGTTATTGACACAACTGTAACCAAGAGCTAAAGAAATGACTGTGAGGAATGCCCAATTTCAGGGAGGACATTAATGATAATTCACACAGATGGTAATTATTTTGTAACAGTGAGTATTTATTATATTTAAGTATTAAATCTTTATGTACTTGTTGAGTGCCCACTACATAATACACTATTCTTGAAATTGAGGATATTGGAGTGAACAAAATATATAAACCCTAAGGGTAATGGAGCTTATAGTCTTAAGAAATTATTTATGTATATTAACAATGTCAAGTTTATGAGGGTTTATTAGATTAAGTAATAAATATCACAGTTTTCTAAATTTGTAGTATGTTCATGAAACTTGGAAGTTCTGTATATATAGTGTTCCTAAGAAGTATTTTTTACCCTGTTTTAAAAAATGAGTTAAAGAATGTAGCTGGGGTTTTGTCCCCCTTACTTCTTTGACAATAACTTTTTTCTCTTTTCCTAGTGTTAATAGATGTTTGCAGGCCTCCTATTTGATTAATTTTTTCAAGAGAAATACCATTTCTCTTGACCAACACTTTTTAAGATCATTTATACTTGCAGTGAGTTTGATCTGTTTTTCATCTTTTAGGTACACTTATGGGAATATGTCTTTTTTTTTTTTTTAAGTATATTATTTTGAGAGAGGGAGAGAGCAGAGGAGGGGCAGAGAGAGAGGGAGATCAAGAATCCCAAGCAAGCTCCACACTGTCAGCTCAGAGCCGATGCAAGGCTCAGTCTCATGAACCATGAGATCATGACCTGTGCTGAAATCAAGAATTGGACACTTAACCAACTGAGCTACCCAGGTGCCCCCTATATGGGAATATATCTTATATCTTAATGTATTTTAGAAGAAATATTTAGAACTATCTTCCCTCTAGTCCAAAAATATGAACTATTGTTTTTCCATTATTTGTCTCAAGAAGTATATTAGAATTGAAAACATTTATGCCATATTACAAACCAGTGAAAATATCATTTTAACACATTGTACTTTTAAATTGCTGTTTGCTGAATGAGCTCTGCACGTGACTTTTTTACTGGTTTGTAATCAAGTCTTTAGCTTTTGATAGCCTCAAATTTTTATGTGACTATCAGAGTTTTAAATTTTAACTTGTATCTTGGGGCACCTGGGTGGCTCAGTTGGTTAAGTGTTCGACTTCGGCTCAGGTCATGATCTCATGGTTCATGGGTTCGAGCCCTGCGTTGGGCTCTGTGCTGACAGCTCAGAGCCTGGAGCATGCTTCGGATTCTGTCTCCAGTTCTCTCTGCCCCTCCCCCTTGCTTGTGCTCTGTCTTTCTGTTTCTAAAATAAATAAACATTAAAAAAAAATTTTTTTTTAAATAAATTTTAACTTGTACCTTATATAGATCAAGCAGAATCTGCAGTCTCACCGAACTAAATTTTGGATACAACCAGGTGTCTGGGCTGAATGACATTGGCAAACTTGGCATCACAGTTTTCCGCTTTGACTGTAGCACATCTAAGCAAGTTGATTGTATTTTAGGTTGGGTTGCATTTTATTTGCTAAATTCATAACCAGACCCTAAGTCTCCTGGCAAATACCATAAATCCTGAATAGGCCTTGTATATTGCCTTCCAGTGAGTATTGTCTCCTGTGCTGCTGTTGTCAAATATAGCACTGGATCAGAAAGGGACAGAAGTGCTGCAGTATGGGAATTAAATTGTCTGAAAATCAGAGCCTTATAGGTAGCTAACATGTTTTTCCCCTTTCTCAGAGTAGATAGACCAGACCACCTCAGCCTGCACTACCCCTCTGCCTTCCTGCCCTCCTGTCTCTTCCTCCAGCTCCTCCTGTCATCACCTCTTCCCCCAGAACTTCTCTTTGCCTATTAAATCCATCAGCTTTCCTTTAGACTTTTACTTAGTAGAATTTGGAGCACATTGCCAGAAGGAAAGTTACCTTATTTTCATTTGAAAATACTCTGTGATGTTGTTTCATAAATGTTCAGTCAAAATAGAATGTTGGAAGGGCATCCTAGGCTAGTGATTGAGTTGGCAGGTTGTAAACCCTCCTAGTGTGATTTTAACCACTAAGAATCAGTCAGATGATTGTTTCCTGCTCTCATTTATTTACCTCTAGAAAAACTCAACAGACCTAGTAAAAGAATTGTATTTGGCTGTCACTGATAAGGTACTGTGATTTTTTTTTTCTTAGTTAACTAATAGTAATCTTGAAGTTCATGATTTATAAACAAAATACTTTATTTTGCAAGTAATATGAAATTAAGGCATCATTTTACTGGTATTTCTGAACTGTCTTTTGACATTCCTAGCCCTATCACATTGAGTAATCAAGGTAAATATAGGATTGTTGAAAATACTCTTATTCAACTTGCCTGCATTGTCAGGCTGGTTATGACTTTAGAGAGCCCTCTTTTTGCTTTTTCTTACCATGCCAGTTCCATTACACTTTTCACCCCTGCTTTCTTGCTACCTCTTGACCTCATCCTAATTAGAAACTGATCCTTATCCAAAATCCTGAACTCTGACATTCCTCTCTCATCACAACCTCTTCTTCTTCACCATACCATGTCTCCTGAAAATTCTGTGGTGTACCTATATCTGGAGTCCTGTAATTTGTTCTCACTTTCACACTCTTTTTATAAACTTTCTCTTATTTTCACTAACTTTCCCTCCTTTTAACTTAAATGTTCTTGTTTTTCTGCTGCTGCTAACTTTGGACAAGCCATAGTCATAATCTTTGCCTCCCCACTTTAGACCTACTAAGTTTGTGGGCCTAGAAATCAGGCTTACGTATTTCTTAAAAGCTTCACATGTTATTTTGGTGTCCAGCCAGGGTTGAGAACCATTATAATAGGAATGAAATTCCCTGACCGTCTTTTATAGACATCGTGATTCCACCCAGCCTTTTGCGCCTTGTTTTCTTCACCCTGCTCTGTCTCCTAAAGCAGACACCTTGTCTCCATGAGTATCAGAGGTTTTCTTGGCGTCTGTTACAGAGCTCTCAGACTTGTCCTTACGTGTGGAGTAGCCCCTTAATCCTGTTTCCCTTCCCTCAGCTTACTCATTTACTGTTTTCCTCATGAGACGCTGTCTCTACTCACTGATCATCCTTCTCACCCATGCCCAGGTATAGAAGTAATCTCTCCCTCTCCTGGATTTACCTAGCATCTTCTCTGTACATGTCAACTGCTTATACCATCTTCTGCTTCATGTAACCTAGCAACTCACATCTGTGATCTCCTTGAGATTAGGAAACATGTGTCACTTATGTTTGTGTGTGTATGTGCTTATATCTTTGTATATTTCTGTAAAGCTTTGTTGAGTAAGCATTTTTTATATTACATATTAAAGTTTCTTAAACTAAGGCATTCTCTGTAATATTTAAAGCACCTTAACATACTATGTATAATATACTACTAGAACTTTTTACCCCCTTTTTTCCCTTTCATTTGAAGAGGTTGACTCTAAAATATACCCCTGTTTTCTTTGGGTCCTTGGACAACTATTCAAGTTAGTGAGGGTAGTGTCATTGGATCTGTTTCCCTCTGCCTTAAGATGACAGAAATCTCTCCTCTTTTCATTCCCAAAACAAATCTAGATCCATAACCTACTGTCTCCTTTCTCTTCTTGAAGCTTATTGGCACCATTGGGAAAGTAGCAGCAATACCATGCAGGCATAATTTTCCTAACTGACTTTATAGCTAATTAATCCTGGCAAGAACTGTGTATCCTGTGTGTTGTGGTCCATCATATCGGTGGTCTTTACATAAAATCCAGGAAACACTCCAGAATACTATTAGCCGTTAACCTGATCCTCATCCAAAGTTGTTGCTCATGTGGCTTTTAGTCTTTTCAAGCTTTTTATTGCTTTAACAATGTGCCCTACAGGACATCTTGTAAAAAGCTACTTTGTAATCTGTAAGTAATATTTTGAGGGAATGACAGTATTTAATATTATTTGTTATGAGTAGTTAGTGCCAAAAATTATGTGATAAATAGAAACTGGAGATTTTTAAGACCTTATGTGCATTTATACCCTACCTTTCCTCGGGGTGGGGGGAACGTTTCAGGGTATACGAGTATCAGTCCCTAAAAACAATGTTCCAATAACAACATATAAATAAAGACTTGGGAAAATGCCAAACGTACATTTGGCTTTGGGAACATCCAAAGACCCTAGTTTCACAACTATTAATTCAGAAGCTGGATGACGAGGTAAATTTTAGGATCAGTGTTGTATTTATTTAGGCGGAAAACCTTAACCTAAATTTCAGCCTGTCTTTTGATTTCCTGGGGACTTTTAGAAACACCTTGAGATTGTACACAGATTTGGGTGAGGATGTACATTATGGGGAAGAGGTGATGTATACCTTTTATAAGATTTGTTTAGGGGCTAATAAAAGATCAATTGAAGATAACCTCTTGACTGTTTCTACTACTTTTCCCTGTAGGATTTAGATATACATCTTTGATTTTTTTCAGATACACAGTATGTGTTGTCTTCCCATCCTAATTTTCCTTCACTTGGCCCACAGGCTTTCTTTGTCTTGAATAGTGAGCGAACATTGAAGCACTTAGAACCAAATTGTTTTTAAGTCTGGCTAGTTGATTATGCATAGTGTTTCCATGCCATGAGCCAAATGAAATGTAGGCTGCCGAGAGAAATAGTAAATAAAGTTGGGCTTAGGGGGCCAGGGAGACAGTGCCCAAAAGTAAGAGAACCTTGGGATTATTCTTGTTGCCTTTTTTTTTTTTTTTTTTTTTCCAATTCACTTGAGAATTGTTCTTATATATCACTCATGGTTTCCCTAGCAGGAGTATGTTTTTCACAAGCCAATGTTTCCAAAGATTCCTTTCCAGTTTGCTTTCTGTGTCCTAAAAGTAAGAGGATGACTTTCAGGTTAATACACATTTTATCTGTTTTCTTGAACAAATCATTGAGCATGCATCAGGTACAGTGCTGGTGTGAACTGAGTGTTATGTGTCGGAAGATGACAGAGAGTCGAAGATGAGGTCTGAAGGGCAGATTTAGGAGAGATGCCTTGCCCCGCATCATGGATGCTTTAGACAAGAGATATAATTTCCTTTGTTTTTTTGAGACTGTAAATTTGTTAAATTGGGGTTGTTTCTTTTTTTTGTTTTTTTTTTTTTTTTTCCAGCGTTTATTTATTTTTGGGACAGAGAGAGAGACAGAGCATGAACGGGGGAGGGCCAGAGAGAGAGGGAGACACAGAATCGGAAACAGGCTCCAGGCTCTGAGCCATCAGCCCAGAGCCTGACGCGGGGCTCGAACTCCCGGACCGCGAGATCGTGACCTGGCTGAAGTCGGACGCCTAACCGACTGCGCCACCCAGGCGCCCCAAATTGGGGTTGTTTCTTACAAAGATGGAGATACAGGCTTTGAAATGATCCTTCTACCTAAAATCACTGAAAACAAGACAAAATTACGTGAAACAGCTTTTTTTTTTAAGATACTGCAAATCAGAATATGAAGCATAATGATCTCTGAGAAAAAGAAAACAAACCCTCTGGTTGCCACAGTTTGCTACCTGGAGGGAGAGGAGAGGCACAGGGAGCCCGCTTGGGGTAGGGGGAGGGCACAGGGAGCCTGCTGGTCTCTCTGATTTGAGGAGATGAAGCTGGAAGACACCAGAGTGGCTTGAATTACCAAAGAAGAGGGAGTAGCCCGCTTAGAACTTGGGGGATCTTGGGAGGGTTCCTTCTGAGTCTTTAGCTGAGTACTGATCAGCACATAGAAGTGCAGAAGTTACCCATGGCCAGGGAAAGAGCCTCTAGGAAGGATTTTGAGGGGAACGGTATTCTGAGCTGACACAGCCAGGACTAGATCGTGTTGTCAGAGTGCAAACCCTCAGGAATGATAGGGCATTAGGTAGAGGGTTCACAAGTGTGTGTCCGTGTTGGTACAGAATTATCCCCGTATTAGGTATTGTTCTGATCCTGCCAAACAAAGGTAAAAGCAAAATCTGAAAAGATTGAACTGTTACCAAGCAATGTAGTCACATCCTAGAACAAAACTCATGACTGTCATCTAGAAAAATTTCGAGTATCTAACAGGGCAGAATTTATAATGCCTGGCATCCAGTAAAAACATAGCTTTCCTGATAAGTGAGATGCTCAAAATCAACGTTAAACTTACCCAAATCTTAGTAATACACTGTTTTAATAGTTAATTCAGCTCTTACAAAGTGTATGCTTGAAAATGACATTAAAACAGTTCAAGAGGATGGGCAAGAATGAATTGAAATAATCCAACAGAGATGTAATAAAGACACAAATTGATAACCAGGCATCCTCCTGAGAAAGCAGTTCTTTCTGTGATCAAACTAAAATGTTAATCAAAAAATAGTTTGAGATACAGAGGTTGAGATCTTTCACAGTAGGCTACATAATCACAATCATAAGATGCTGGAAAAGAAAGTGCCATTGAAAATGCCCTTGAAACTAAATAAAGTAATGGCTTCTGAGTTTTTGTTTTTAGATGAGACTTCAGATTAATTGCTTGCTGACCTCAATATTGTTCTTGAGTTTTAGAAAATAGGCAACCTCATTGCTTCTTGAATTGAATTTATTTACCTGAATTATTGCTAAAAACCTTAATCAAAAATAGTTAAGTAACTTTGCCAGTGTGCATTTGGAAATTTTGGCAGTGTGGTATTAGACTCAACGCTAAGTAAATTCTTCGTGTTTATCCATGAAGAATATGGCCTCCTTTTGGAGAATGCATTTTCAATAACTTAGGTAACATTCCAGTGAACATGAGACTATTTTCTTTCTTTTATTCCCCCTTTTTCCTTCTTCTTTTTATTAATAAATTATCAGTAATGCTAATTGTGTTTTTAGAAGGAGCCTGTCTTTTGAGGGAGGGGAAATTAAAGAGCCTTTACAAAGAATCCTTTTGCGTAGCAAGTCCCTATTTTGAAGTTTTGTGTTTTTTTGTTTTGTTTTGTTTTGTTTTGTTTTAATTTTAGAGAGAGTGAGAGTAGTGGAGAGGGGCGGAGGAAGAGAGAATATCTCAAGTAGCCTCCACACTCAGCGCAGAGCCCCATGCGGGTCTCGTTCCCACAACTATGGGATCATGACCTGAGCCAAAAATCAAGAGTCAAGCACTCAACAGACTAAGCCACCCAGGCGCCCTGAAGATTTTGTTCTTAATTGTAACAATAACCTAAACTCTTTTAAAAACCACAAAATTAATTATATGATATGAAATACCTTTCCCCAAGACAGCCTTTTACTGACATATTTCTTTCAAACATTTGCATATATAAACATCTGTATGTAGTTCATAAGTAAACACTACAGGGGTGCCTGGCTGGCTCAGTCAGTGGATTGCACAACTCTTGATCTTGGGGTTGTGAGTTCAAGCCCCATGTTGGGTGTGGAGATTACTTAAAAATAAAATCTTTTTTTTTTTTTTTAAAGATTATGCTGCTTGATTATTTAAAAAAAATATTTTTAATGTTTATTTTTGAGAGAGAGAGAGAGAGAGACAGAGCGTGAACAGGGGAGGAGCAGAGAGATAGGAGACATGGAATCAGAAGCAGGCTCCGAGCTGGCGACATAGAGCCCGACGTGAGGCTCAAACTCAAAAACTGTGAGATCATGACCTGAGCCGAGGTCGGACGCTCAACCGACTGAGCCACCCAGGCGCCCCTTGATTATTTTTAAATGTGGTAAATGCATGAGCCTATTTCCATATGCATACATTTAGATTTGCATCATTTCTTTGAATAGCTGTATTTGATCACATTCCATTGAATGGATCTCCATCATATGCATTTCTTGAGCAGCACTTTTTTTTTATTTTCTTTATCAAGTTTTTAATTTAAATTCCAGTTACCATACAGTGTAATACTAGTTTCAGGTGTAAAATTAAGTGATTCATCGCTTGCATACAGTACCTAGTTCTTGAGCAGCACTTCCAAAGGTAGTTTGCAAACAACTAGGGGCTCAAGAGTATTCTTATTTCATAAGTGATATTATGTATCAGTACTATGAGTGATGACAGTATTTGCCATTCTAAGATAGTATTTTTCTTGTCATCGTGTGGGCATTTGCACTGGTCGTGCAAAAACAGCATTCCCCACCCAAAGGCAGGTATAACAGCTGGCCCTTGAGCATCAGTAAAGGCGATGGCAGCAAACTATGCTAGTAATCAGCCTCTTTTTTACTACCGTATACTCACATTTTGTTTTTTATTTTTTTTTTAATTTTTTTTTTAACGTTTTTATTTATTTTTGAGACAGAGAGAGACAGAGCATGAACGGGGGAGGGGCAGAGAGAGAGGGAGACACAGAATCGGAAGCAGGCTCCAGGCTCTGAGCCATCAGCCCAGAGCCTGACGCGGGGCTCGAACTCACAGACTGCGAGATCGTGACCTGAGCTGAAGTCGGACGCTTAACGACTGAGCCACCCAGGAGCCCCACACATTTTGTTTTTTAAAGCCATTTTCATTGAGGAATGTTCTTGATGAAGTAGTACAAATGACCAGTTTCATTACATCACCACTCTCAAGTATGCATTTTTAAATACTTTCTGTGTCACGAGGGGAATGTTCTCTGTGACATCGGTTGTCATGAGGAAAAGTACTTTTGCAATAGAGTTGTGAGTTAAATCATCTGTCTTTGTCATGCAATACCATTTGAACATTGAAGAATGGCTGACAGGGAAACTTGGTGATTTAGACTTGGGTATTTGACATACATTTTCTCAAAAGCCAGGCTCTCACTTTAAGGAAAAACTAAGAATTTAAAAGTATGTGCCCATTGGTGGTATGAGTTATTCAATACCCTGGACAATATGCTAGAAAGCAGTAACTTGTTTTTTAATGTACTTTTTCTAATTATGAGCAAGGCTGAGCATTTTCCAGATGTTTATAGTTCGTTTATGTTCCTTTCTTACCTTCTTCACCCCAGTTTTTCTATTAGAAATTTTATTTGATTGTTCGTTTTTTGCTTTAAAGTAAGAGTTCTGTGATACATTGTATTTTCCAAGAATGGCCATAATAGTATGTCCCATTCCACATGCTGTTTTGGCAGGGTGACTTGCACGCTCTCTGGGTCTCTATTTCCTTTCCTTGAAGTTGGTCAGTCTTGCTGATGCTTTCTGCCCTCCAAGTCAAATCATAAGATCTATCTTCTGCCTTTTTCCCAAGAAACATTTGTTCTTGGAACCCAGGTACCAAGTGTCCACAAAGAGAATGTGAGTCTTGTTTTACGCAGCTGAGGTCCCAGACAACAGTGAACATTAACTGCTAGGCACACAAATGAGTAACGCTATAGATGATTCCCCAGGAGAGTGTCAGTCCCCTCCAGCCTTCAAGTCTTCTCATGTGAAGCCCATAGATTGTGGAGAAGAGACCATCTGTCCTTACTCTTCTCCACAGAATTCCTCAAAATTTAAAAATTAGTTGTTGTTTTATGCCACCTAGTTTGGAGTATAATCAGAAACCTGCAGAACCTCTTTAGAGATGCAGAAATCAGCCCTTCATTCTTCATCCGTGTTTCATTCAGTTTGGTTTTTGCTTTTTGTTTTTTAAACCAGGAGCAGAATTAAACTGATGAGCTTGTTGTTGCAGGGGTGAGTGCACACTTGGTGGCACCACGAGTTGTGTCTCAGTGGGTAAATCATGGAGGGGTTTTATCAGATTGAGAGTGCTGGAGTTAGTCTTAGAATGGTCTTGTCAGGGATTGGTCAGAATTTGCAAACCATTCGTGTTACGGGGACAGTCAGTGGTCTTAATTTTAAGTCCTTAAGTCCCAACTGACCGTCGGGTCAGTTCCTCACTTGTCTTCGCTTGGAATGCATGAACCTAAATGAGCGGTCTGAAAAGACTGAGCAAGATAAACATTGCTTATCTTGTGTATCATGGTTTAGGGAAGTTTTTCTGTTTTCTGAGTCGTGGTAAAGTTCTGCACATTGTGGTCTCTCCTGCATTTCACAGATATTCCCTTAGAGCTATCAGGGGGCTTCTCACTCCCACGCGTACCCCCACAGCTACTTCATCAGACTCATTTTTGGAAAGATGAGCTGTTAGCTTTTGGGCGTAAACAGTGTAGATTCGCACTGCCCTTTGAGAGGGCTTCATTGTGTGAGTGAGTTTTCAGTGGTGGTAGTTGTCATCTTCTTTAATCGTCAGCAGTTTGTTTACTTTAGACTTTGTTTTCTCACTTTGCTTTTGTTTTATCTGGTTTTATGGCAACGCTACCCCACGCTCAAGAACATCGTTTCTCATGTTTTATTTCGTGTTATTGATTTCATTTAAATCTTTAATCCAAGTGGAAATGTTTTTGATAAAGGAGTGGAGGAGAGTGTCCATTGTTCTTCGATACAGCTCTCCTGTGCCACAAAACTAATCAAAAGCGTATCTTTTTTCTGCTGTTTTGAAATACCACCTTTGTCAGATAGTACAATGCCAGATTTGCCTAGATTTATTTCAGAAATCCAAATTTGTAGTCCCTTGACCTTACTATTTTAATTACCTCAGTTTAACAGTGTATTTTTTACACATTACTGATGTTTCTGAGGTTATTTTACTTGGAAATTTATCATTATATAATTTTTAAAATAAACTGAACACTTTTATTAAAGAATTGTTTAAAAACGTCAATTGAAAATGGGAGTTAATGCTAATTAGAAAACACCAAAAACCATATTGTTTGAAAGTCAGAGACTTAAGACTTTGGCTATTTTAACGCTAAGAATTGCAGGTTTATTTTCCTTCTAGGATATTTTGTAGATCAATCTCATAATACTCCATCTTGTTCTTTCAAGCATACATTGAAAACAATTGCTTCTTTGTGGTCTCAGCCTAACTGAAATAAAAGACATACCTTGTATCAAAAGCTAGGGTGTACTACCGTAATTCAGGGTCAAATGAAGAAAATCAAAGAATGTGTCTAGTTCCATTAATTTAAAACTATCTAAAAATAGTTTAATTCTCCCGTATACAGTGATATGTTCAAAAATGAAACATTACTTCTGCTGAAAGGGGATTTATTAAACTAAGGAATTTACTTATTAAATGGTTTGGATGTCACTATATCCTAGCCAATTTTTTGTTTTGTTTTGTTTTATTTATTTTGAGAGAGAGAGAAAGAAAGAGCACAACCTGGGAGGGGGGGAGGGTGAAAGCGAGGGAGAGCGAGAGAATCCCAAACAGACTTCTCCACACTGTCAGCGCAGAACCCAACACTGGGCTCGATCTCAAGAACTGTGGGATCGTGACCTGAGCTGAGCAACCTAGGCACCCCTCTCCTAGCCACTGTCATTCATTTTTACATGAACCCAAGCAAGGTGAAATGATCTGTGACAGACCTTAATAGTGCTTTTGCACAAATCAGTTGATACTTATTTTGTATCTCACATGTGATAGTCTATGTGAATATCATATGAATAAGTCATCCAATTTTTCTTGGATTGTCCCCTTGAAATAAAGCACTTTAAAGTAAAACAAATAGAAAGGGAGAAGGCTTTTGTTACAGAAACTATTTAAGTGTTGAGACTTTCTTTCAACTTAAAGCTCAATTAATTTCTTCCCCACCACTTTTTTTCTGACCTGGAAGAAACTGCACTGAAGAGACTAATGAGTTTCTTTATTAACCCATTACAGTGAAAATTACTTTATGTCCTTGTGCGAGTTATGCAGTTACATTTGTTTCTAATGCAAACAGTGGGTCCTTGTAGAATAGTGATTCTCAAGTGATTGTTATTTTATTCCCCCACCCCCCAGGGGACTTACAGCATTGTCTAAAGATATATTTTATTGTCACAAGGCTGAGAAGTACTACTGTAATTTAGTGGGTGGGAGCCAAGAATGCTGCTAAGCATCCTACAGTACTCAGAACTGAGTAATAATTCATTTTATTCCACTGAACATTGGGTAGTTGGAGAAGTGTCTCTTCAGAAACATTGATGTAGTTGCCTACTGTGTACCAAATAGCGGCCAAGTTGTATAGGGCCCGATATGCCAGATAAGTGTGGTGGGAACTATAATCCCTTTCATCCCCCAAAGAATTCCACGTCCTAATCCCTAGGTCCTATGAATAGGTTACATCCCCTTATGGATATGTTTGGTTACTTTGCAAAGTAGAATTAAGATTGCTCATCAGGTGATTGTAAAGGAGATTATCTAGGTGGTGCTGTTGCTTTGAAAACAGAGGAAGACAGCCCCTAGAAGCTGGAAAAAGCAAAATAACAGATTCTCCCCTAGAGCCTTCGGGAAGGAAAGCTGCCCTGCTGACGCACCTTGATTTTAGCCCTGTGAGATTGTTCTGGACTCCTCATGAATAGAACTATAAAATAATAAATGTGTGGTAGTTAGGGCAACCATAGAAAGCTAGGAATTTGGATTTTGTTTGGTAGGAATAGGGAGCCATCAGAAAGTTGTCACCAAAGCAAAACCACAGTAAGACATCACCTGTCAGGGTGGCTAGAATAGACAAGAAATGACAAGTGCTGGTGAGCATGCGTAGCCACGCTGATATGGTGGGAAAGAGGCAAGCTTTCAGTGTTGCTGGGCTTGCTGCTACTTAAGAGAATTTTATAGCATTTTCCATTTCCAGGATCTTAGCCCCCTTCCCCATTCACTTCACTACAAATTAACTGCTTCTACTCAGTGATTACTGATGCCATTTGATATGTCCACATGTCCAGCTAGCTTTCCTTAAACCTGAGTAACTGAGAGAAGTATCTTCTGTTTCTTGTCTGTCCTCTTTTCCTCTCCACACATTCTCCCTTTGTCTCCCCCTGTCTCTCTGTCTGTCTGTCTGTCTCTCTCTCTCTCACACACACACACATACACACACACACACACACTAACTACCCCATTCCAAAAAGCAGTTGATGCAGCAGCCCTTTTACCATTTAATATAAAAAATAGTGTTACACCACTAATTTTCATCTTACCTTAACCTCCTCCTTTCATTGCGTTTAGCATTACAAGGACCATGATTTATTTTATCTTTGAATCCCTGCACTTAGAATGGTACAGAATGGGTTCTCACTAACTTTTTGTCAAATTAGATGTTAGTGGTAGCAAATTTCTTAAATCCTTAGGTCAGCAGTTAACATGAGCTATCTACTGGAGATTTGGGTGACCTTCGTTCAGGAAAGATCTGGCATTTGGTTACCTCCATGTTAACTCACTGCTTTGTAATTGGTTCTAAAGCTCTATGTGTACTTAATTCACTATGGATGTATTCCTTGAACAAAAACCAAAGGTAACCCTCAGAGATTGGTACATGTTCATTTATAGTTCTAAATCTCATGGGTGTTGGAGATGTTCTGATTGTCGTAATTTCATTTTTTGTGATCTAAACGTTAATAGGTTTAGTTCTCTGAGATTTAAGTAAACTATACTGGTGAAAGTGGGGCAGATATTTTGAAATGCTTGAATTGTGGTGTTGCTAACAGTGTGTTACATCTTTGTTCGTGCAAGGGTGGTGTTTTGTTGAGTTTTCCATTTGGCTTTTATGTATCACTCAGTAGTACAGGCACCGGCTGTGAGTTCCTTGTTTTGCACCAGGCCTCCTTCCACAAATAAATACACAACATAGTTTATTTAAATCATGCATGAAATCATTTCAAGCACTCTAGTCAATTTAGGCTAAATAGCCATAGAGAACAGTATTTCCCTTTCCAGAGCTAGTGGGTTAATGCAGGTCTTAAAATACTGCAATTTCTTGAATGATTTTGCTATATCAGCAGATGGTCATGATGGAAAGTTTTGTTCCCTCATTCATTCCCATCATATTCTGTCATTTTTATAAATTATTGATGGTTTATAATTTGATGAAGTGATCATCCCAGTTTTTGAAATAGATTGAGAGCACTGACTCGTTATTAAACTTTATTGCCTTTACAGGTTCCCTCTTAGCATTTCTTATTTATAGCACTTAACTTTTTAACCTTTCATTTGATAGCTTGATCTTGTGAAGCATTTTATCAAAAGACTTGAGATTCTCCTAAGATGTGTTCAGTGATCTCACTTCTTGGAACCAAATAGTCAGTTGGAACAATAAGGAGACCTTCCTTATGGAAGCAGGTGTGTCCTGTGTTAGGTTGGCTTACACTTGTGATGTTCGCATCTCTCAATACCTTTAATGACAGTGTAGGCAAAAATAAGTGATACTCAAAAAACTTAATCCAAGGTGACATTTAAATTGTTAACTAGAAATCTCATCTGGTTTTTCTATTTCTCTTTGTCCTCTTTCCATTTTCTGTATCACCTGGAAACTACATATAATTGGCTCAATGTATTATGGAATATGTTTGGTTTTATAGTCTGTTGTCTCACAGAACCGGCAAACATGAGTATTGATGACATTTCTGGAAAGGAAGAAGAATCAAAGGCAGTGCTGAGCACTAACACATTTAGATATGTCTAGGAGGCTGCTGTTTCCTAATTTTGGAATACTGATCACACACCCCTAAACATTCTGTTACACTTTGTTATACAATCATTTTTACTTTGATGATAACATGAACGGAAGGAGGACATGTTTCTATTTATTTATTATTTATTTCTATTGTTTCCATAGAATTTATTATTAATTTAGTTATATATTAGAATTGATCTTTTTTAATGTTAGAGATAAGTCCATGAAGATAGTCCTTAATTTATTGCTATGATTGGTTTATAGGAGAAATGCTTTTATAAAATAGGTAAAGGTTCATTTCAAAAGGCAGCATATTTTTATAGGATTCTAAAAACACACCTATGGTCATAACTTTTTTATTGGTGCAAAACTCAGTCTCCTACACATTACCATTTTGTGGTATCTTATCATCCCTCTGGCCTTCTGAGTAAACTGGTGCTAAGGATAGCCAGTGGTGGTCTTGTGATCTCTAGGTTTAGTTGAACCTAAGATGGTCTCCTACTGGGTATATAATGACAGAACTGAACAATACTACCAATAAGCTTAATTTAGTTCCTGTAAATAAAAATTCTATCCTATAATTAGAATATGCCTTTTTAAAATGTTCATGAAATATGAATAAAGAGGAGGTATGTGGGGGGGGGTGAACATAAATATAAAATATTAGGTAAAAAGTCACGTATAACTTCAGGGATTATACATGCACTTCCTGGGTAGTCAGTGGAAAATCTTGTCAGAATTGACAAGTTTTTCATAAAATGTAATTGCCAAAAAAATTTACGATTAAAAATCATGGAAGAAAAGTTTTAAATGGATTCCCCATTTTTCTAAAAACAAGCAAAAAATTTTCCATTAACAGTGTTTCTTATTTGCTCGTTTTCTAAATGGTTTTACTGGAATGTACTATTAATGAAAAAAATGTGTAGTTTAATGTATTTAATATTGCTAATGACATCCTTTCATCAGCAGCTTGTCTTCTCTCTCTCTCTCCTCTCCCCTTTTTCCTTTTTCTTTCTCCCCATTTTTCCTTCAGTCCTTTTTTTTCTTATTTTTGGGCTATCACATTTTAAGGAAAAGATAGAACTTAGAAAACTGTGGGAACTGTCAGGAAATAATAAACAGAAAAAAGAAAATAGTAAGTTTTTGTATTTATGAAGATAGATGCAGAGAAGTAAGTTACCATTAGCAAATTTAACCCAGCATTAAATTCACCATTTATTCCTGTAAAAACTCTTACTGAATTAGCAATAGAGTAATAGGACTCTTTAAAAACAATTTTTTAATGTTTATTTATTTTGAGAAAGAGCAAAAGAGAGCAAGTGGAAGGGCAGAGAGAGGGAGAGAGAGAATCCCAAGCAGGCCCGAACTCCCAAAACGTGAGATCATGACCTGAGCCAAACCAGGAGTTGGATGCTTAATGGACTGAGCCACCCAGGGGTCCCTAAAAAAAATAAGACTTTAACGTGATGTTTTAAATGACTGTTTGAAGCTAAGCACAAACATACCACTGTTGAGAATGATCTAAATGAGAGTGCCACCTTCTAGAACAGACCCCTGGAATCTCAATATAATAGTTTTTTTTTTTTTTTTTTTCCTACTCAGGGAAAGTGAAAAAAGAAGATTATGAGTGAGTGGGTGTGTAATTCATAGAGTC
Source organism: Lynx canadensis (assembly GCF_007474595.2). NCBI lineage: Eukaryota > Metazoa > Chordata > Mammalia > Carnivora > Felidae > Lynx > Lynx canadensis. The sequence continues at coordinate 130,288,691 of NC_044303.2, forward strand.
ATTCAGGGGTGACCCAGATATATTGATGATTCTTCTGTCTAGTTGGAGAGAAAAAGAATGGGTTATGACACATCTTTTTTGTTCACATTCTTTTGACTGGGAGTTGTGGTCTATCTGGGTACCTAGGAAGCAGGATAAAAATTTTTGGTGATAGTCTGTCACATAGAATTTTTAGCCAATGTAGTGAGAAGAACAAGCAAGTATTTGAGTGAGTGTAGGTATTAAGTACTGGCAAAGAAAAGGCAAGTCATTAGTCATTTAAATGAATGTTTATGCCAGAAAAGTCCAGGAAAATCAACAAACCAGCTATGAAGAGAGTTTAACAAGGTAACCAATTAAATGATAAACATGTCAATGTATGTTGCTGTTACTAGCAAACCAGTTAGGAAAAGCAGGCAAAGTCCAAATCCTTATAGTGTGGATTTTATATGTCGTGTGATTTGGGGAATCCTTTGGAATTCTAGAGTCAAAAGTAAGGCTCAAAAGAGCATTAAACTTTTGGATGGTGAAGGAGTCAGACAGTTTAAAAAAAAAAAAAAAGGATCCTGACATTCTCTGTTTTACATACGCTAAAGCAAAAGGAACCCAAAAATGTCTCATTGAAACCAAAGGAGAAAGAAAGCCCTGAAGAGCATGTAGAAGTAGGTGGTGGTCTATGGGAATCAAGTCTGTAGGGCTTGGAAGTACCAGTCGAAGAGTTTTTAAGTGTCATGTATTTTATTGAGTCTTACTTACATTTATTTTAATGAATATGAAGATATCTATAGAGATTTTTGTTGGGTTTACTTGAAATCTTACTCCTTAAAACTGTTTTTTCCAAATTTTTCTTTAGCACTCTTCCTCACTCAAATATGTATCAGATTCTTATGAGCTTTTAAAAATTCGAGTGCCTGAAACCAGTTACATCAGAATCTCTAGAAGTGGGACTTAGACATCAGCATTTTTTAATATTCTACAAATGGCTCCCAGTATGCTGCTAAGGGTGAAGAACACTCTGTAAACATATTTAGTTATATTGCTGTGGGTTTCCTTTTCTCTTTAGAATTTCTTATTTTGAGTTTTAAATGAAACAATCTTATGTAAAGGGGCACCTGGCTGGCTTAGTCTTTTAAGGATCCAACTCTTGATTTTGGCTGATGTCATGATCTCAGGCTTCATGGGGTCGAGCCCCGCATTGGGGGATGAAAGTGCAGAGCCTACTTCAGATTCTCTCTCTCCCTCTCTCTCTCTTTGCCCTTCCCCCGCTTGCATACATACTTTCTCTTTCTCTCAACATAAACTAACAAAAAAATGTACATAAAAGGTTTAGTCTGTGCCTAGTACATGTCCTGTTTGTGGTTGGAGTTTAGTAAATGTAGATAGAATATTTTGATTGCTGTTTAATCACTCTGATGAGGAACATTCCCTACGGAAACAAATGTGAAGAAATAAGATGTTATGTTGCTCATATCTGGGCTTGGCATATTTACTTTGGCTCATTGATTAAATTGTGTGTTTTGCTCACGCTTACTTTGTAGATTTAAAGCACCTTGGAAGCCATAACCAAAATAAGACTGAAACTAGAGTAAAAATACCCAATTAGTAATGGTCTGGGACTGATGGAGAGAAAAAATAATTATATCAGAAAACCTCAGTAATAAGCTAATTGCTAAATTGCAATTGCATTTTTGTCCCTGAGACACGTATGTATGCATTGTTACTTTTATCTCATGACGTCTGGGTTTCAGTCATTCTAGACATAGCAATGTAAAATAGCTCCTTTATTTACAGGTTCGTCAAATAGAAATTGTAGTCTAAATTCCTCGATGGACAGCTACAGCAGGGATGATAAAATCTCACTCGCTGCCTTGGAATTTGGATTGCACACTGGGTTTAATTAGTGACTGAATTTGCATTGTTGAGCCTTATTGATGAGATGGGCTCTGGTTGGCATCTACAGCACTCAAACTCCTTGGTAAGCCACTGGTTAGGAGAGTTTATATCCAACAGATTCTAAAAATTTACATGTAGATGTATTTCAGAAATTGACAATTCCCTATATGAAACAGAGGTCAAAGAAGGGAATTTCAAACCAAAGATATTTCAGTCGAACTAAGAACATTTGAAGACCACAGGGTTAAATACATTGTCATAGGCAAATTTTCCTTTAAGATTTTTGGTCTGTTGCGTTGCTAGGGTGGTTATACATAATCTACCAGGTTTCATGGAAAGTATATCACTATTCTTACAAAAATCTTCTGTAATTTTCTAGGGTAGGAAACTTTTTCTCTCCAACAAAATTCCAACCGAAATAACTTTACAGTAAATAATTTGCAAAAAATTATCGTGGGTCTATGGAGGCTTATAAACTGAACAATAATGTGAAAGGCCACATGACCTAAGAAAAAGAAAGGATTCAGCTGTCAAATTCCTGCTGGCTGAAATTGCTGATTAATGCAGTGAAATGTTTTTTCGTTTTAAGGAATCAAAATCTCAAAGAATAAGAAATGGACATTCTGGTAAGTGGCACCACAGGAGCTGAAATCTTGTACCAACTCTAAAGACTAACCACCTTACGGTTTGAAGCAAACGTCAGAAAGCTGTAATTACCAACAGAGGAATCTGATACACAGTTCATCCAGAACCATTCTTTCTTAAAGTAATAATTTCAAAGTCAAGGAATACCAAACTACTTGCTTATTAAAATCCAATGTATGGACTTTTGAAGTGAGTCAGAATATTAGCACTTAATTTATTTGGCATTGTCTTGGAGTCAGGAATTCTGGGTAATTATCTTCCAATATCACAAATCTATTATAAGGGTTCTAATTTTATCTTAACCATTTTAATGGAAATATTTAAATATTATGTCCTTCCTTGGAGGGTGAGAGAGCGGTTAGGCATATGGATGTAATGGAAAGAGAACAAAACCAGGAATTTGGAAGTCTGTATGCCAGTTCTCCTGTTGTCATTAACTTCAGAAAAATCAACTTTGAATGTCACTCACGGCCTAGGGACATCATTTTTTCCTCATATCAGAAATGAACTTGCCAGCCTTGCTATTTAGATGCTCTATAATTCATCACTTGGGTAAGTTAATTGAGGCATCCAGAGCAGGTTGTCCTCGTACCAGATGGCCACAGAGGGATGTACTTTTTTAGCTTCTTAGTACCTCTTTTTAAATTTTATTTGTATTTTTTAATTTTTTTTTTAATGTTTTATTTTTTTATTTTTTTATTTTTGAGAGAGAGACAGAGTGTGAGCAGGGGAGGGTCAGAGAGAGAGGGAGACACAGAATCCGAAGCAGGCTCCAGGCTCTGAGCTGTCAGCACAGAGCCCGATGCGGGGCTCAAACCCACGAACCATGAGATCATGACCTGAGCTGAAGTCAAACGCTTAACTGACTGAGCCACCCAGGCGCCCCTTTTAGTACCTCTTTTTAAATATATTATAAAATTTGTTTATTGTAGTCTCTCTTGTCAGTTTTCCTTTTGTTGCCTGTGCGTTTAGTGTCATATTTTTGAAATCGTTGTTATGCCCAGTGGCATGAAGCTTTTCCTGAAATTTTGGCTTTTTTTCCTAGGAGTCCGAGGTCTTATGTTTAAGTCTCACTCATTTTGAGTTGATTTTTTGTGTGGTGAAAGAGAAGGATTTCATTCTTTTTCATTTGGATATCCACTTTTCTCAACACCATTTGTTGAAGAGACTGTCCTTTCATCACTGTTTACTTTTGGGTGCCCTTGTTGAAGATCAGTTGACTATATATGTGTGGAATTATTTCTGAACTTCCTGTTCTGTCTATTGCTCTGTATACCCAACACGGTACCTGAAATCCTAGTCAGAGCAATTAGGCAAGGAAAAGAAATAAAAAGAATCCAGATGTTAAGGTAGAAGTAAAACTGTCCCTTTTTGCGGATGATGTGATCTTATGTATAGAAACCACTAAAGACCTATTTAAAAAAAATTGCTGGAGGTAATAAATTAAGTAAGGTTGCAGGATACAAAGTCAGTATGCAAACTTCAGTTGTATTTTCTGTACTAAATGAACGATCTGAAAAGGAACTTAAGAAAACACATCCCACTTAGAACTGCATCAGAAAGAATACAATAGCTGAGCATAAATTTAACATAAATACAATAATTGAGCATACATAATACACTTCAAGGAGGTGAGAGACTTATACCTTGAAAACTACAAAACGTTGATGAAAGACATTAAAGACACAAGTAGATACTCATATTCATGGTTTGGAACACTAGATATTAAGATTTCCATACTACGCAAGGCAATTTTCAGAGTCTGTGCACTCTGTCAAAAATTCCAATGGCATGTCTTACAGGAATAGAAAACACAATTCTAAAATTCATAGGAACCATGAAAGAGCTTGAGTGGCCAAAACAGTCTTGAAAAAGAATAAAGCTGGAGGCATCACACTTTCTGATTTCAAAATCTATCACAAAGTAAATAAAACAGTATGGTACTGGCATAAAGACAGACACCCTTTTTATTTTGGAAGAGTTTTAGGTTTTCAGAAAAGTAGCAGAGATAGTACAGACCTTTCCTTCTCATGTGCCCCTCACTCCTTTTCCGTAGTGACAGCATCTTACATCAGAGTGCATTTGTCAAAGTTAGGAAACCAACATTGGTATATTATTGCTAACTAAACTTCAGGTTTTATTGAGATATCGCTGGTTTTCCACTAATGCTCTTAGTTGCAAGATGTGGTCCAGAGTACCAAAAATTGCGTCTCATCTGGGTCCGTTTTTAATAGTTTTGTGTCTCTTCCCATTACTCCCAGTATTTCTGTATTGTCAGCTGGGCCTCAGTACTGTTGGCTTTGTTTTTTCTGTAGAGGGTTTTTACCTTCTCATATTTGTACATCTGAGCAAAGATAACCACACTTGTTAGATGTGTTCCAAAGAAGAATAAATAATTTCTGAATTTGTAAGATTCTTCTGTGATTAATTTGTTTGAATTTGGGAATGTGGATTACCAAACTGTTTGGGTCTTTCACCTCCGGGAAATTAATTCCATGCCTCCCAATATATTCTTGGTGTCTGAGGTTGCCAGATACTAAGCTCACTCTGGTTTGTGATGTGTTGTTGTCCATGACCCCTCAGTGATAACATCTTGCAAAACTATAACATCACAACCAAAGTAGTGAGGATATGGAACATTTCCGTGGCTGCAAAGACTCCTCATTTTGCCCTTTTATAATTAAACCCACTTCCCTTCTGCCTCTGATACCTCCTTTAGTTATGAATGACTTTTTTTTTATTGAAACCCGGATATTTTTGGTTTTATTAGACTGAATCTTACTGCAAATTCTGTTTTAGCCACCTTCTTTTGACAGTGCTGTGGCAGAAGTGGCTGTGCCACTTTGTTACTGTCAGGTGGGTGCAGAAAGCCAAGTTCTCCACTCGGCCCCTCTCCCCGTGAGAGGAACTGATAGTTCAAGCTCCCCAAGTGTCGCCACACACACGCTATTGGGGGATGGGTGGTTCGAATCCTTTTAACAGCCTGGTGTGAGTAGAGGTGGGGCCATAGTTTAGTCTTGGTGTTGGGCTGAGTGAAATAAACTAGTTATCATCTAAAGTTTTCTGTCTTGCTTTGTGGTCCCTTGGGTAGAGAGCAGGCTTTTTGTTGGAGCCTTTTTTTGGTCTACGTTTGTTACCATGTCCAGGTTGCTGGCTTCTTCAGGCCCAAATTTGGGGTATATGATGCAAGAAGAAAGCCTGGGACTCAGTACTGTGTCATTCCTTCAGTTCTGGGTGTCTCTACACACACACACACACACACACACACACACACACACACACACACACACACGTAATGTCCAGGAGTTTTAGTTGTACTTAGCTGAAAGAATTAGAAGAATATTTTACTCTATTATTTTGGAATTAGAAGTCTACTTCACTTTGGGGCGCCTGGGTGGCGCAGTCGGTTAAGCGTCCGACTTCAGCCAGGTCACGATCTCGCGGTCTGTGAGTTCGAGCCCCGCGTCAGGCTCTGGGCTGATGGCTCAGAGCCTGGAGCCTGTTTCCGATTCTGTGTCTCCCTCTCTCTGCCCCTCCCCTGTTCATGCTCTGTCTCTCTCTGTCCCAAAAATAAATAAACGTTTAAAAAAAAAAAAAAAAGAAGTCTACTTCACATCTACTTTTGCAGTGTGGTTTTCCAACAGCAGAGTTATCTTCCTAATTATAATTTGCTTATTACATTATAAAACTATTTTCTCAGGAGCATACCACCTGATAAACATGTAAGCTTTCTGTATTTTTTCACGTTAAATCATATAATTGAGTTTATTATGTAATGTGGGCATTATTTATATAGTATATATGTATATACTGTATAAAAGCAACAGTTATGAAAATGATATTAGTGACTTTAGTGTTTTTTAATTCTATTGATGGCACTATAACATTCAAAGAAATGATATCTGGAGTTTTAGTGGGTATGCAGCAGTGATTTTTCTCGAGAGAATCATTTTATTAATGTATTTCAAAAAACTTATTCAAAAGAAAGTATTGGGGCATCTGGGTGACTCAGTCAGTTAAGCGTCTGACTTCGGCTCAGGTCATGATCTCATGGTTCTTGAGTTCGAACCCCTCATTTGGCTGTGTGCTGACAGCTTGGAGCCTGGAGCCTGCTTCAGATTTTGTGTCCCCCTCTCTTTCTGCCCCTTCCCTGCTCATACTCTCTTCTGTCTCTCTCAAAAATAAATAAGCATTAAACAAATTAAAACAAAAAAAGAAAGTATTAATAGCTGTGATTTATGACTATCTACCACAAGCCAAAATACACATTTATTTGCTAACATGATATTTTTAACTGAAGAAAATAGTTGTTGTGGTGGTTGTTTTAAGATTTTTTAAAGATGTGCATTTGGAGATCTTGTGTGTTTTGTTTTCCCTTCCTTCTCCCTTCAACAACTTTTCTTTCAAAAGAGACTAATGGTTTTTTTTTATCTTTGCATGACTGGTCAATATACTTTAAAAAATACTATAGTGATGCCTTGGTGGGATTTAGTATGGCAGTAGTTTTCCTTTTTATTAGTCAGTTGAAAGTTAAAGGGTGGAGATTTGATACGTTAACTGTTTGCAGTTTTCTATAGCAGATTGAAACAGCATTTAAACGGCTCTTCTAAGCTCATTTCAGTAGTTGGGGTAACTTATTTGAACATCAATTTCCAGCTCAGCTCTGTTTCCCTCATATTGTAGCAGATGGTTTTAGTTACAGATAGTTCATGATATTTCAACAAAGTGCACATCCTCTTTAGCAAAAAATCTATTTCATAGTAATGAAAATAATATCGAACATTACTGCATTTTGCTTAAGAGAACATTTACTTTTAAATGTTCGTCTTCAATTTCTGTGCTTTTTGTACAGTGATATCTTCAGGCTTGTGAAGGCAGGGGTTTGTGTTGAGAGTTCTTTTCTCCTGTTCACCTGCAATGAATACTGAATGTATCCTTGCCTTGGATTTATCATGTAGCTCTGGAATGGTCACCTAAGGGGTCTCATTTCAAATTCATGCCATGTATGTCTCTGCCTCTCAGTTAGATTTTCCATTTGTGGTCATTATTTTAAAATTTCTTTAAATTGCTCAAACAGCACATGTGATTCAACTGTTTTATCTACCTGAAACTGAATATCCGTAAGGAAGGACAAGAGTTTCTGTGCAGCCATAGTGGGCACACACATTCATGTATTTTACTGACACCTTGCAGATGTTCACCTTTATTGATAATGAGAGAAATGTACAGCTTAAAGTAGAGTGTATTATTTTTCACTTCGTAAATTATAAAGCATTTAAATAATGGTAATTAATACCAGTGGTAAAGACAATGTCACAAGCTGAAAACTCTCATACCTTTTACATTTGTACTAACTGTCGGAAAAACAACTTGATAATGTGTATCAGGAGTCATAAAATCATCTGTGTCCTTTAGTAATTCTTCTAAAATAGAAAAAGGCATAAGGGAGTAATCTGATATGTAGAGGAACAGTGCTTGTGATAGGTTATTCAGGAAAATTAGTTAAAATTGTATTTTAACTATACCATGATCATTTCAACACACCTATAACCAAAAAGATGATAACATATATAGATTTAGAATTCTTAAAATGTGTTAGAGTAGAATTTTCATGTGATATACAAATGCAAAGAGCAGCACTAATTGTATATATTGTGATATTGTGTATTTGTGGATCACGTGCACAGAAAAGCAAAGGAGGCCACAGTGTTTTCTGTTGTGATTGTTATTGTTAGGAAGTAGAATGATGGGTTATTTTTAATTGTATTTCTTTTGTTTTACAAATATCCCAGTGGGAGAGGAGGGGTATGTGTTTGTTTGGGTTTTATAAATGTTTTTCTTTATTATTTCTGTCTCTGTCTCTGTCTCTGTCTCTGTCTCTCTCTCTCTCTCTCTCTCTCTCTCTCTCTCTCTGTTACCAGAAGCGCGTACGTAAGTAGCAGAGCCGTCCAGGATAGGGCGCTTTCCTCTGTCAGCCCCGAGGGCCTCCCTGAGCTGCCTCAGTAGCACCTGGACAGTTGTGTTGAAATGCTCTTCGGCATGTTCTGTCTAGAATACTTTGTACCAGGTTTCAGTTCTTTACATGGATGAAGCCTGAGCTGTTGAAGAGTTGGGCTAATCGGGCAATTTAGGCTCAGAGGCCCTAGGGAACCGAGGATAGACAAACAGTGAAATTTCCTTCGGCAGACTTTTGCACAGTGTTACTATTTGAGGATCTCTTGTGAGAAGGGAGGCAGAAGCAGTCGTGCGGCTGCGGAAGAGATTACGGAGATTTGTAGTCCCGTGTAAGGGGGAGTTGTGTTTGCCTCGTTGACGCAGTGTGGCTCCTCTCTGTCCCATAGCTGGCTCTGAAGGACCCGGTGCACACAGTGTCGCTGCAGCAGTTTATCTACGAGAAGCTGAAGGCGCAGCAGGAGCTCCTGGGAGAGCAAGGCTTCCAGTCCCTCATGGAGACGGTGGACACGGAGATTGTCACCCAGCTGCAGGAGTTTTTGCAGGGCTTCTGAGAGCAAGTGGCGTGTGGCTGCCTCCCCTTTCTGAAACAAGCCAAGGACCCCAGCCTGCCATTGGTGTGTGCCAGCCTGCTGAGAGGATGAAGAACTCCCTCGTGTATGCCTGTAAAGAAGTGAAGACCATACATTTTTACTACCAAAATGAGTGAATAAATGTAAATCCCGCACAACTAAAATCACAAACCTATTCCTCAAAAGAATTTAATTTTATATTTAAGAGGGGCCCCGTGTTTACTAGATATAGATTTGATGACACTAGCTGCTTAGTTTTCTGTTAAGAGAAGACACCGTTTGATTACCTTTTAATCATGTGCTCTTAACGCTTGAGAAGATGAAGGTTAATGTCTGCTCTGTTTTTCTGCAACCAGAAGTATTAATTTGGCTGCTGTATCCCTTTTTTAAGCTAATGAAACTGCAAGTTTGAAAAATGGCAAAGCTGTTCAGATGATGCAATTAAAGAAGGGTGTGCACCGGGCAAAAATATATAAATAGTGCAAATATATATTACTAAGGTTATCTTGCAAGGGAGTTGCTTTCATCTGACGTAGAAAATGTGTTTTATCAAATGCTTTTATTTTCATTTTAGTAATTGGATACAAAAATTAGTGAAGGGATTTTTTTCCTCGTTTTATTTTCAGAAATTACCTTTAGTGTTTAAATGCATCTCGTAAGGCCCGCGGAAGGCAACCTGTGGTACTGCGGCCCCGGGGGAGACCTCTTGCCCCTCTGTTCCTCCCGGAGGCCGGGAGCACCGACAGCAGCCGGCCACCACACACGCCGTTCTGTGCTGCCCCCCCCCCCCCCCAGCCCTACCTGCCCTACCGGGTCCCAAGGTCCTTACCCACCGCAGGGCTCCCGTCAGGGCCGCAGTGTGTCCCGCGCGCCTCCACACAGTCAGGATCCCCCGGGGCACCACACTGTTAGGACAAGTCTTCCTTCCTTATTCCTCCAACACGCAGTACCAAAAAAGGGGAAAAAGGAGAAAATAAAGCCTTACCGTTTCACTTGCCATTTATTGTAAGAAACCTTTAAAGCATTTTTTAGGAAATACTCAAAGCAAGGTTGGGAAATGTCTGATCTTTCTATAGAAAGTTGGGTACAGTATATGTAACTGCAGGAAGCCCACTGCCCCTTTGTAAGCTGTGGAACCCAAAATGTACGGAACTACTTGGTGTTTTGAGCAAGAGAAACAAAATATGGTCCAAATTAAATTTTCCAAAGATACCTACCTTTGATTTGTCTGACTATTTTTCCTGCTCCATGAAAAATGAGTTGGTAAAAATTGCCCCGTGGATTTGAAAGGGATGTTTTCTTCCAGACCCTGGTGTTGGTCCTGTCCTAGTAGGTGGTGGTGCTGTGTGTAGTAAATCCTAGCTACTGTTTCACTTTCTCTTTTCATTTAAAGACCGAAAGCTTCTTTAATGTCATCATTCTTAACCATTATTAGTCAGTTCTCAGGACTGATCTAAGAAGAAGAATTTCTTTTTGTTGACATAATTATTTTCATTTAAGGCATTATTCCCATCGTTACCAGAAATTGTAAACGTGCCCCAGCTTTTCACTTATAGTAAAATAACTTCTCTTTCCAATTCCTGACAGATTTCATTATAGCGTTACAGCAAATTTTACTAAAATAGCTACCTTGCAGAAACAGTAAAAAACTTAACCTCAGGGAAAGAGTTTGGTTCATTTTTTTTAAAAAACTGGAATGTTTAAAATAGGCTTTAAGTAGGAACACTAAGTAACATTACTTAAGGAATATTAAGTAGGAAATGTTTAAAATAGGTCAGAAAAAAATCATGTATCTTGAAATTTTAGGTGTTCGATTAGACATAAAATACACGTGTTAATTTACAGAAGTATATTCATTAATGCAGCCTATGGCACACATTTGGACAAAATGAGTCCTCTCAGCTAGGCCTCTGGTTGAACTGTGGCTCCTGATCATCTCTCATCCATAAACATAGCTTCTTTTCTATTTATTTTATGTTCCAGACACTTCTCCCATTCCTCTCACAAAGGCCCGTGTGGCCAACAAGGACATTTTCAAGTTTTCATGATAAGTGGTCCCTTGTCCATCTGTCTCCTACCAGTCATTTTAGAGAAACCACATCATTACATGTTAAACACACATTGTTTCCCTGGAAAAAGCTTCACCGTAGATCCTTATTTACCGATTCCTTTATTCAACTAGTATTTGTTGAGTTCCTGTTTTGTGCCATGGTGCTACATTGAATTCTGGAGTTAGAACAGGGTATTTACCTTACTAAAATTTTATAAATCAGTGGGAACACATACCTGCCAACATGACATAAAAAAAAAATAGTGGATCTAATGGAAACATATGTCCTAGAGCAGCAGGAGTGCCCGGCAGGGAGATCAGATACAGAAGAATTATTCTGGCACTGTATAATTTGATAGTTATTTAAAAACTCTTAAACAGTGTAGTTGGTGAGGTTATGGAGAAGTCACTGCCACTAGGCTGGACTCGGGACCCTGTGATGTCAAACTCAGAAGCACTTGAAATGACTCTGACGTGCTATCATCCCTGAAATTTTGGAAATGTTGGAGCTCGACAGCCTCACAACTGATCCCTCATTCCATGAATTGAAACGTAAGGCTCACGTATTGGGGGTAGTGGTCTTCTGTTCTACAAACCTTATAAATCCCACACAAAGAGAAATTTATAAGCTTTTGGAGAACTGATAAAAGAAAGACCAGAGTTGTCTCTCATGAAAAACAAAAATACTTTCTTCCCTCAACTTTAGGAAAAACGTTTTAATATACAGAAGCATTGAGAGACTAGTATAATGACCAGTAGTATATCCTTTATCTGGATTCACTAAATTGTTTAATTTTAACACATGTATTCTCTCCATACACACCCCCACATATGTATAGCATATATATACTTATGCTGAACCTTCTGAAAGTAAGTCAAAGACACTCCATTCCCCCATACTCCAGTGTACCTCTAAGAAGGGCATTTCTCTACATATCCACCAATACATTAGAAGGGTCATGGAATAATATTAAGCAGTTCATATTCCAGTTTTCCCTAATGCCCCAAAGATGTCTTTTATATGCTGCCCATTCATTTTATGATCCAGGATCCATTGAATGTTTATTCATTGCATTTGGCTGTTCAATTTTTAAATCTAGAATACTCCTTTTAACATACCATTGACTTTTTTGAAGAATCCCAAACAGTTGTCTAGTAGAATGTCCATTATGGTCTAATGTTCTAATTGTTTCCTCATAGTTCAATTCAGATTAACATTTGTTGGCAATGAAACTCCATCATTAATGTTGTATACCTGCCCTGACATCACATTCTGAGGTATGTAACGTCAGGTTGTCTCTCCGTTCGTATTATAACAGTTAAGGTGGTCATAGCCAGGCTTCCCCATTATAAGGATAAGTTTTCAAAGAGAACTGTACAGTCCTAGAAATTTCCAGTGGTGGTTTTGCTTCTTTTGTTGGTTTTTGTTTTTACCCTGGAGTCCTTAACCCACTACCAGCTTGCCTTTTCTATTTCTCTTTCCTTTTTTTTTTTTCTCTCTTTCTTCCCCTCCACTTCCTCCTGTTTTTGAGAGGTATGTAGATCTTAGTGAATGCCAGTATAACCTGAACTCACACACCACTGAACAGGAAGAAACCAAGACAAGCACTGCCTTCCTATTTCTCATTTGAGTTTGTAAGCTGTTTGCCAAGAGACAAAAAAAAAAAAAAAAAAAAATTTTTTTTTTTTACTTTACAAATGCTTTATCATGTTTGCTCTAGGCCTAAAAGGCAGAACCATTCCAGACTTTAGGGAGTTTTCTTTTAGTTTGGTTTAGGATGAGAAGCACTTGTACATTATCAGCTGGCAAAATGGGGAAAGGAAATGTAACAATCATTTCTGGAAATGTGAGGCTTTGATCTTGGTACCTCTATAAGACACTGACATCTGAAAGAGCAGTTTAAGGTCACCTTTTTCTCCTTAAGAAATGCACTCTGTCCTGATCACATCCAAATTGTACAGATCCTGACGTCCCGTGAAGGGGTGTACAAACTGATCCATCTAGCCCTGGAAGTTTGAACTTAATCCACAGCCAGTGCTGTTTTCTGAGTTGAGTGTTAGAGGCCTTGGGTGAATACCCTAATACCCAGGGCTGTAGCTACTAGTCTGAATTTCTCCATCTTTACTTTGGGGCAGTTGAATTCCTGGCCTGAGGGACTCCTTATGGTCTGAAGCACTTGGATAAAATTCAAAACTGAGACGCATTGGCTACATTTTCTCTTGAATTCTTTCTTACCGTAACAAGTAGAGTCCCCAATTAGCCAAAGATCTTAACAAGCAAGATTTGCTCCTGGTTCTAGCTAATGCTTGCAGCCAACTCATTTGGGCCGCTGGAATTGATTCAGTCCAGTGTGCTTTGAAGAACTGTCTAATCCAGGGAGGAATGTATCGATGTCTGGTCATCCGGCCCTCTTTCCCTTCAAAATGAAGTATTGATTTTCATGCCACTTTAATTTCCCAGTAGGGCAGAAAAGGAATGGAAGTAAACTGCCGGAACAGGTATGAGTCCAGTGAGGCTTGGCACCTTTATATCTGTCTGGCACCGGGCACATGGTTTTAAATTTGGAAATTGGCTTTAGGACGAGAAGTCTGCCAGTTGGGGATTTTTATTGCCAGGGGTTAGAGAAGAAAAGGCTGGAGATGAGACTGTGAGTAGACCTTGAAGTGAGCTCTTCATTTTTCTCAGTAGCTTGAACCGGAAGCAAGATCACTGTCTCATTTCAGAAGGGGCAGGCCATTTTCCCAGGGCTCTCCAGGCTGGCCCAGAGTGACTCCCCTCCCCACCCCTCCTTTTTAGTGAACTCTGCAATTTAAGCAGTAATCCAGAAGAGCAACACTTTTTGATGGACAGGAAGTTGTAGCTCATAACCACATACACCGAGCGCAGAAGTGTATTGACAGCCAGCCAGAGCAAGAAAGTCTATTGACAGATCTAGACATAATCACAAATGAAGCATGAGCTCTGTTTAGGCAAGGCAGGCAGCTTGGTTTATTTCTTTTTTGGATTGAAAGGCACATACCTCGTGCCATCTCAGGCAGTGAAATCAATACCGTGAAATGGCCTTTTCCTTTCAGCCTGGTGGGTTCTTTACTTCTGGCACAACGCATTGAGAAATGCTGAACCAGGTGAGCAATAGTAAGTTTCCTGTCTGCTAATTCTAGTAGTTTCTAACATCTGTGACATATTTTATAATACTTACGAGATAAGCCTGCTGAAGGCAACTCACAGTATGGAAATAGGGAAACCCAAACTTACTGAATAGATTAGGGAACTGATTATTTTAACAGGCTTTTATACTTACAAAAGCTCCTCTTTGCAGATACCACTCCTCATAGATAGATTTATAGGAAGCAGGTGGGCTATTTATTATTTTTTTTTAATTTTTTTTTCCTTTAGTCACAGAATTTAGAGCTGGAAGGGAATCAGGAAGACATGACCTATCTTAACCTTACTATTTCACAGATGAAGAAATGGGCCCAGAAGTTGAGGCATACAGCCTTGGGTCCCTGGTGTCTCTTCCAATGTACTTTCAATTATATATTTAAATAATAATAAGTGGTTGCCCAGGTTTACGCTGTACATTTGTAACCTAAGCCTACCTTCATATAACACTATTCTTCATGTATAGATGCCTTGGAGCAAAGTATTCCCAACCCCTCCCCCATCCCTTCCGATGTTGCTATTACTTGTTTAACTCAATCCAGATGCTTTAATCACCCATACACTGATATTATTAGTTACCTTATAGGTCAATTAAGAATTTTAAAAATCAGAGATTTGATTTTATCTTTGTTTCTTCTCCAGCCCCCATCCTTTCTTCATGTAGACCCAAATTTCTGACGTATGTGATTTTTCTTTTAACATTTTTTTTTTTTGCAGGGTATAGGTCTTTAGGCGATGAATTCCCTCAGTTTGTCCCTCAGACAAGTTTTTGCTTGTCTTAGCATCTTTAAATTTTGAAGGATATTCTGCTGCATGTAGGATTCTAAGTTGGTGGGGGTTTTTCTTTCAATTTTTTAAATATTTCACTTCATTGCCACCTTGCTTCCATGGTTTCTGAAGAGAATCCCACTGTTCTCCTTATTCTTTTTATGGGGATTCTTCTATAAGTGAAATGGTTTCCCCTCCCTCCTTCCCTCTGACTTCAAGATATTTTTGTCTTTAGTTTTCTGTAGGTTGAATATGATACTCCTGGATGTCTTTTTAGTTTCTAGCATTTACTTTTGATTCTTTCTCTTTTTTTAAGAAAGTTTGTTTATTTTTGAGAGAAAGAGAGTGGGGGAGGGACAGAGAGAGGGAGAGAGAGAGAATCCCAGGTAGGCTCCATGCTGACAGGGCAGATCCCAGAGCGAGGCTCAAATCCACGAACCATGAGATCGTGACCTGAGCTGAAATCAAGAGTTGGATACTTAACCAACTGAGCCAGCCACCCAGGTGCCCCATTTTTTATTCTTTCTTAGAATTTCCATCTGTCTGCTTAAATTACCCATATAGTTTTTGGCTGCTTTTTCCTTTGGAGCCTTCAACATGTTAATGATTGTCATTTTAAGTTTCTTGTCTGAGAATTCTGTGTCACATATGAGTCTCATTTTGATGCTTGCTTGAGATGTTCTCTAATTTTTTACTGGATCACAGAACTTGATCTGTGGGTTTTGTTTGCTTTTTAGCACGCTTTGTGATTTTTTACTGAAAGCTGGACATACTGTATTAGGTAATAGGAACTAAGATAAACATTTGTCTAGTGTGACCATCTGTGTTCATCTAGGAGTTAGGCTATGATTGCTGTGTGCTGTAGCTCTTGATGTCCAAGGCTTCACATTCTGGGGTTCTTATTTCCTTCATTCGGACTTCCCTAAGTACTCCTCCGTACAGAGAGCCTGTGTCTTGCAGCAATCCGCCATTATACTGGAGCCCTCTTGGTGTGTGTGGTTCTCAGGTGTGTGGAGAGAGTTTCTCTAATCTTAGGATTAAACCTCAAGTCTCTTAGTGAGCTTGAGTCTCTGGCCTGCGACCTGTGCTTGTGTTTCTTCTTCTATAGCTTCCCCATCCCTCTGAGGTGACAGACAGGAAGGTGAGAAGGTGCTGGAGTGAGAGGAATGCCATTCTCTCAGGACCTCAGGGCGAAGCCTTGTTGTAAAGTCTCTCCCCCACCCCCTCACCCCCCTGCAGGAGTAGACTCTGCTGAGTCCAAGAAAAGTCACTGCTTTTCAGTTTGTCTAGTGTCTCACTGTAAGGACCTGAGTGATGACTTCTGAGCCCTTTATGTGGTGGGGCTGGAGCACTTGGTCCAGTGTACTCACCATACACCCTTCTGTTATATAAATATAAAGGACGAACGTTAGGACAAGCAAAATTCCCCAGAAGACTAGCAACTTTGTCCCTGAAATAATTCAGAAATAGCAGTTGAAAAGCTGGTAAAACACCAGAGAAAGCTTTGAGCAAATTACATGTCCGTTGCTTTTTAATAAAGCAACTTTCTTCCTCGTCATAAAAGCAATGTGTGCTCATGGTAAACAGTTGAAAATACACTGAGGTATATGGAAGGAAATAGCAATTGCCTATCATCTTACTCCCTAGAGATAAGCAGTTGTCATTTTGCTGTATTTTTTCTTCGCTATGTGTGGATAGAAACACATGCCCCCCAAATTGGGATCATATCAGTGTCCTTTTGTTAATCTGCTGCCCTTTTAATTAGGAAGTGCTCTATTTAACCATTTTCTCCTCATTTAAATATTCTTTAAAAATACATATTTAGTGTCTGCATAAAAAATTCGCTATAAGGATGTATCACAATTTGATTATCTGAACATAGTACTGTGGTGAGTATCATTCACAAATTCTTGTGTACATGTCTTAAAATTTCCTTACAATTATGAAAAAACAGAATTACTAGAGGAAGAACTATTGACATGGAGGAAATACTAATATTCTTGCACTTTTGATATAGGCCGATTGCTCTTGGGTGGTAAAGGTTTTCTCACCTGCAGTTAGCACCACTGGGATGCTACCTTTGATCGCTCCTCTGACGGTGTCAGCACAGAATATCTTCTGACATTTAAGTATGATATTACGAGAAATAGAGTACACAGGGAAGAAGATGAGCTTTCCAAAAATCAGACAGCCTGGGTGAGTCTCTGATTATCTACAACTTAAGTAATTTAACTCCCCTGAGCTTCTTAGTTTCTCTCATTTGTAAAATGGGAATAATTGCTTCCTTTCCAGGTGGTCGTGAAAATTAAATATGCATCCAGCTTTCATTGAACAAATAATTGAGTGCCTGCATATGACGTATGCTGGGTGCTAAGGATACAATGATAAAAACACATAAGCCTGGTCTTGTTTTGAATTATCAGTCTACTGGGAAGACATCTATCACATAAGCCCGCAAATAAATGTAATAGTGGAACTGTGGCCTTGAACTCTAAGAGCATCCGATAGGTGGATCCGACCTCAGGAGTTACGGAAGGCTGGGCCACTCTGTGAAGGTGATGATGAAGGGGCGGCGTGAAGAATGTGGAGGTTGTGTGGCATGGCATGTAGGATGACAGTGAGTGTTCTTGTCAGAGGAGCAACATAGGAAAAGGTTCCTTGGCAGCATGAAGGAGGGAGTGCATGGAAAGGCCCACGTGGCAGGAGTGGATCTGTCTCCCTTTTGGTCTTGTTGGTCAAGTTCAGATTCTGTCATTATTCTAAGAACAATAGGAATTCCAGGGAGAGTGGAAGGGTAACAAGAACAGATTTGCAATTTTCAAGTCCAGAATCCTGAACGTTGCCAGAGTGCAACACATGGGGGGCGGTGGGGTCGGAGGGAGTTGACAAGTGACTGCAGAAATTATGGCTAGTCTAGGGGAGAGATGATGGTGGCTTGAATGAAAGTGGTACTGAAATAAGTTTCTAGCCCCAAGATGGAGGCGCTTCTGCCTGCGGTGCTTAATCAGCAAGCTTTCATGAATGTTCCTGTACATGCTCTGCTTGACCAGACACAGTGTATTAACTCAGCCAGTGCCCAGACACCAAGCCAACTCGGGGCTCTGTGCCTACTTCCTTGTTCCTTCTTCAATTTCTGTTTTTTTCTCTTCCATGTTCCTTATTTATTATCCTGTAAACGCTTCCTGCCTTCCACCCCATTTTGCAGTTCTCTGTACCTGGAAAGGGAGAGTGCCCCCTTCTGGAACTTGAATGCTTCATATTAAATAAAGTTTTTCTCTGTCACCTAAATTGTCTTCTTTAATCATTTTTCACAATGGTAATGGTCAAAGGAGAGGGAAGTGAGTAATTAGATAAATATGTAAGGGCTGATATGAGTAGGAATTGATGAACTCAGATGGAGACTAAGCTCTCTGGTGCGCGGCTCTCCCCAGCGATGTCGCGCGGCTTCCCTGCAGCCACTGAGGCGAGTTTGGCACAAGGATGCCCTGATTTCGGGCCACGTGATGCACAGTGGATCCTAAGATGGATAAGAAGGAAGTGAAGATAGGGGAAGGCCAGGGAGAAGTGAAGAGGGGATTCGACGGACTGCAGTGAAAACAGTGGCGGCTGGAGAGGTCAATAAGCAACTCGGAAGGACGGGCAGGTGGAGGCAGTGAGAGAGGCACTGAGATTCCTGCTTCAGAAGGAGGAGCATGTTAGGGATGACAAGCATCTTTGTGGGACCAGGGAGGACAGTTGTACCTGCTTGTGTTAGGCATTCCTCTCCTCCTACCCTCTGCAGGAGGTCAGAGAAAAACGTTTGTTTGTTTGTTTGCTTGTTTTCACTTCACAAAAGGGAGGAGTAGTATTCTGGAAAAGTTTGTGCTTGGTGCATGGTGGGTGCTCTACACGCAAGCGGGTCCTCTTCGGACTGTGGGCTCCCATCGCTGAACTGTCTCCTGGGCCCGTGCTCTCAAGTTACTTTCGAGCTTCCTGAAACCAAGCTTAGAAACGCCTGTGAACTTCATGATGTATAGTGTTCTGGCAAGATTTCTGTGGTGTGGTTTAGATAACATGCTGTAATTAAAGTCCTTCTCTGGGACCCCATCTCTTGTGTTTAAGTCCTATCCTGATCACTGTTTGGTCTATATCCATCCACCTGTTCTGAAATACAGCCATTCTGTCAAGTGAGACGAAGAAGTTGTAACATCCCAAGAGATGGTATATATCACTTTGTCAGCGCTGCCAGAGCAAAACCCCAGAACTGGGGGACTTCAGTCGATAGCAGGTGATTCTCTCACAGTTCTGGAAGCTAGAGGTCCAAAACTGAAGAGTTGGTGCGGTAGGTTTCCTTCTGAAGCCTGTAGGGAGGAGTCCTTCCCTGCCTCCTCTACCTTCTGTTTGCTGCATGCTTGGTGTTCCTTGTCTTATACATGGGTCACTCCAATCTCTGCCTCTGTCATCACCTGGGTGCCTCCTCCCCCTGTGCCTCTTTCCTCTGAGGAGGAAACCAGTCATCTGCAATGACCCCGTTTTCAAATAAGACTATATTCTGAGGTACTTGGGGTTAGAACTTCAGTTCCTTTTTCGGCGGGGAGACATAATTCAACCTGTAACGGATGAGTGGAAAAGAACTCACTTTAAATATTCCCGTGTTCATACTGTCCTGATGATGTGTCTAGAAACTATAAGCCCTACTTCAGTGCGTGGAATTGCTACTCGCAAAATAAAGCCAAGTTCTGAATGCTCTCACGAAGCGTAGAGTGAGTTCTGGCTCGTTTTCAGAGCTAAATCTCTGTAGGCAGGAGTGCCTGGCTGCTGTGGCAGTGGGGAGTCTAAGTGATGAGGTGATCAGAGCCCCTCGGTAGTCATCAAGCTTTGTGCCAGGGAGTTGAGTGTTCGAGGCTCATTTACTAATCTTGCTTCAAAGTGCTTGCTTGGAAGTATACGTAATTCACTGCCAAATCTTAAAGATATCCCTTGGTTTCCATCTTATTTTTTAGTTAGGTTAAATAACGAGTAGGAACGATAGATATTTGTGCCTTTTCCCAGGGTACTGCTGTTGCACAGAAGGACTGGGCTTCAGTGAGTCTAAGGAGAATGCAAAATGAAGTGCAATAAACAAAATCCACTTCAGCCCTATTTTAGTTCACTTTAAGATGATAATGGAATTCAGGCTGTGCTCCATTCTTCATCTGGTCTCCAGGAAACACAACAACAACATTCAATTTGGCTGCTTTTTGAGTCGTGTACTGGAAGAAACGTGGACTTTGGAATCAGATCTGAATTGGATTCCAGGTTCCAAATGTTGGTTTTCCTACCATGACAGGGAGAATAGTGGCCCCCAAAACATGTCTGTCCCCTAATCCCTGGAAACTGCGCATGTGTTAATTTACATAGTAAGAGAGATTTTGCAGATGTGATGGAAGTTTCACACCTTGAGACCTGAGAGTGCCATGTAGTATTCAGATAGGCCCACAATAGTTAGTGAGTCCTTAAAAGCAGAGGTGCTTTCCCAGCTGTGGTTGGAGATGTAATGAAGGAAAAAGAGTCAGAGATGTTGGCTTTGAAGTTGGAAAAGGGGGGTGCCTGGGTGGCTCAGTCGGTTAAGCGTCCGACTTCAGCTCAGGTCATGATCTCGCGGTCCTTGAGTTCGAGCCCCGCGTCGGGCTCTGGGCTGATGGCTCAGAGCCTGGACCCTGCTTCCGATTCTGTGTCTCCCTCTCTCTCTGCCCCTCCCCCATTCATGCTCTGTCTCTCTCTGTCGCAAAAATAAATAAAAACGTTAAAAAAAATTAAAAAAAAATAAATAAAGTTGGAAAATGGGATCGTGTACTGAGGAATGCAGGTGGCCTCTGGAAGCTGCACATGAAAGAAAATCCATTCTGTCCTAGAGCCCCTTAGAAGGAACAGATTCTGTCCTTGAGTCCCCTAGGGCCAATGCCTTGATTTCAGTACTTCTGACTTCTAGAACCTAAAGATCATGTGGTGTTTTGTAAAGCAGCCATAGGAAATCAATACACCCACTTACTGTATGACTTTCTGAGTCTTGGTTTTCTCATCCATAAACGATAATATAATAATACTAATCCTGTGTGGTTTATTTGTAGATCTGCTGAGGTGATATATGATCAAATCCATTGTTAATCACTTCATGACTTAGGAGTCCAGTCCTGAGGAGTCTGACAATTTTCTCTTTTTCTACTTAACTCCAGTTTGGGCCCAGCTGCCATCACGTGAGTGGCTGTATCATATTCCATGGTCTGTGCACATCACCACAAGGTGATGTGTGGTTCAGGAGCATCAGCGTCATCTGGGAGCTTGTTAGAATTACTGAACTTCAGGCCTCACACCAGATCCATGGGGTCAGAATCTGTATTTTTAAAAAAATTTTTTTTTCAACGTTTATTTATTTTTGGGACAGAGAGAGACAGAGCATGAATGGGGGAGGAGCAGAGAGAGAGGGAGACACAGAATCGGAAACAGGCTCCAGGCTCCGAGAGCCTGACGCAGGGCTCGAACCCACGGGCCGCGAGATCATGACCTGGCTGAAGTCGGACGCTTAACCGACTGTGCCACCCAGGCGCCCCAGAATCTGTATTTTTTAACAAGATCCCCAGGTGATTCATATGCACTTTAAAGTTTGAGGGATACCAGACTGGTGGTTCTCAAACGTCCTAGATGCCAACAGAACACATGCCTGGGCCCAGAATTTATGGGGGTGGTGCTTCACTGTCTGTATTTTTAATATGCTTTCCAGTTATTTCTAATGCACGGAAGGTTATGACTACTGGAATACTTACTTCGAAATGCACTTTAATATGTGAGATTCAAATCGGAACTGTAAAATTTTGAATTAATACCTTTTTCTCTGAGGCAAACAGCCACGCTATGTAAGTATTGCTGAGTGCTACATTTTAAAAAGATATGTAAAAGAGAAAACATCACAGAACAGCAGAGACACTTTCTCACTGTCCTGATGCCTATTCTAACTTTATCGTGTGCACTTAATTAGACTTCTTCCGTAAGACTCATCCAACTTTGCTTCACTTAGAGGGAGTATTTCTTAGATAACTCTATGACTGTGCAACTTTGGCATTTAAAAACTCTTGGCTGTTTTCTCTTTAGCAAGAGAGATCTAAAGACTTCTTACTATTATCAGAAGACAAGCAAATGTATTTGGCGAGCTTTCTTCATCGTAGGAGCACATGCACCCCTTCCTCCATAGACAAAAGCATAAGGAGGAAGCAGTTCCATTAGAGCAGCCCAGCCACACTTGCAGGTGGCCATGACCCCGAGCACAGAGTTGCTTTCCAAGAACCAAAACCAGCATGGCTTCTCTCCAGCACACCCAGGGCAGAAGAACCAGAGACAGCGTTCAGATTCAGACTCTTACCCGCGAGCTCCCAATCCAAACATCTGGATGAGGGCTATAGACAAGGGTCAAAATCGAGAATGAGGAGCTGAGCACAAACCAGGACACAAGGGCTGTGGGGTAGGAAGACAGTGACAAGCTGCCCACACAATTGCCACAAATAGCTCTGGGGAATTCGAGCTTCCACCATGAGAAGCAGAATGAACTGGGACCTACGTCCAGCCAATGGGGGCCTCAAGAGAAAACTCACCACCGTAGCCAGCGAGGGCTCCGCAACCCAGCGCGCTGGCTACAAGAGCTTCTGACAACCACGCTCCCTCGAGGATGTCCCTGCTCTGGAAGTGGTCCTGTGGGGTCCCCCCAGGCCCAGCTCACCAGGAGCGTAACAGCTGTGCCCCCGGGCAAGCATCTGTGGGAGAGTCTGGTAATGCAGGCCTGGGCGAGCCTTTCTGGGGTGGCCTCCTCCGTGAACATAAAACCCTGTGACAGCCTTTTTATGATCAGAAATGACAATTTTCCATTTTTGTTAGAAGAAAAGTAACAAGACATACCTCCTTCCACACTTCTTTCAGAGTCCTGACGTATGTATATGATACCTATTCTTTCATTAGGGTTGCCGTTTCCCTCAATAAGCCACTTACAATGACCTGTAAGAAACCCCATGTGGTATGAAAATGAAGATATAATCTGGTTTTACCACAGGCTGCAGGGGCTGACTGGACACTTGACTGAGTTTTATTCTGTGCTACTGGCTGGCTGTGGCTCATGGCTAGTCAACTCAAAGTCTCCTCATGACGCAGGTTTGGGATATTTCTGCTATTCCTCTCTTTCCTTTCCCTTGTCTCTCATTTCTACTGCCCCTTCCCCTGTCTCTTCAGTCTTACATGCCGAGTCCAAAGTCACTCTTGTCTAATACCTGTAAATCATATCAAATTACACACCACCCCCTGTGTAACTTCCTGTACAATTCCAACAGGTGCTACCAGAACACCAGGCGCCCCAGAGGTGGGGGTTGTCAGTGCAATGGGGTCCAGGGGAGAGAACCTTGGGCCAACACAACAGGGCTCTCATTACCCTAGAACCCATTTTCGGAGCCTGTCCCTTGTTGGAGCACAAACTATATAAAAGTTAGACTCTTAAGTTTGAGAGCCACTGCCTAGGTGGTCCTCTTAAAGAATACCTTTCTTCACTCTAGATCCATGATTATAACCCAGCAATGAACAACAACAAAAATAATTATGATGGTGGCACTATTTAATTTGATTCTCATAATACCCTGAAGAGTGCAGTTTCCTCCATTTTCTGGGTGAGAAGATAGACTTACAAAGGCCAAGCAGTCTGCCCCGGGTCACATGGTCACTGTTGTCCGTGGTGTTAACCAGGCTGCCCGACATCTGACGTGCCCTTCACCATGTCGCACACCCCCTTTGCTCTCCATCCACGGTCTCTTTCCCCTGCCTCCCCAGACCCACCAGGCCACCATCCCTGCCTTCCTTCCTCCGCCACGCAGCCTTCTCAAACTCTGCCCTGAGCTGTCCTTCCCCCGGCCTTCCCACACATCCTCTCCCAGGATGCACATGTGCAGTCTCTCTATAAGGTTGTGCGTGATCACGGGTTGTCTGAAACAAAGTCTGGCCCACCAGAGCCCGCCCTGGCTGCTTCATGGGTCTGTAAGTTAGAAACTCCCAGCAACGGAGAGGCGCTTCTTTCTCCAGCTGCTGAGCCCACCCTTGCCGGCGTTCACACCACGGTGTGCGGGGGTACACGTGGCCCGCCAGGCCTGGGCTCTGGAGGGCCGCCAGCTCCGGCTGCCCGGCTTGTCTCTGCCGGCCGAGACTGTCTGCATTTCACCACTGTCCAGGCCCATGCCCAGCAGGGCACGATGCCAGAACTGTGCTTCTTTCCAACAGGTAAAGGATCCTGCTCAGGTCGCCCCACATTCCCTTTGCACTTGCCAGGTCTGTGTGATTTATGCAGATGGCCTGATCTGAGTTTGTTGGAAGCAGATGTTCGCATATGCAGAAAAACCCCTCGTGAGCAGTGACCTTCCTTGTCGAGCCAGGAAGGTCTGTTCTTTGACGGGAAAAAAATAAGACTGAGCAATTAAAAACAGTCAAGCCAAATTTCTGAAAAGCAATCATCTCGGGACCCAAGTCAGGTAGTCTCTTCTGAGATCGCTGGGCCTCCTGTCCTGCTAAAGGCCGCTAATGTCATCCCCCTGGACCACGCGGGGACAGCCTGCAGGTGAGGTGCAGTGATGATGAGTGGCACATTGGTTGAATCAGTTGGACCCTCTGCAGACACAGCAGCAGCCCTCACGTCCAGAGACTAGCCTTGTTCAATGAGTAATTATGGCCCGGCACTTAATGTGTGCCTCTGTGCCAGAGACAATCCTGAAGTGCTTTGTATGTATTAACTTACTTTTCATGAGACTACCCCCTCTGTAGAGAAGACATACAACTAGTTAAGTGATTTGCTCAAGGTCACACTGCAAGTGCCAAAGCAAAGCTCTGAAGCCAGGCTTCCAACTCCAGCATCCACGCAGAGAAGGATAAATCAGGATCCGTATGCTTCCTGTCTTCTCATCGCTGCAGACAGCAAACACCACACGATAAAATATTATCGAAGCAAGGCGGGAGGAAATCAGGAATGATTGGAACCAGGCACCGACACTCCCTCACAGGTGGTGGGGCTTTGCGTGTTACGTAAGGAAAATGGTGTTGCATACAAGGTATTTTTTTGTGGCTGTACTTGAGACAGAGTATGAAGTGTGCCCTCCTTCCTTCATGACCGGCTCCTTCAAATCTCTGAGATCAAAGACCCCACAGATGATTAGGTGAGGACAACAGTGGATCAAACCAGGGAGCAGCCTGGAGAAGGTGCCCGAGTTTGTGGGTGGCCCGTGGGTCCCCTCCTGTCGCAGCCTCTCCTAGAAAGAGAAGTGAGCTTCCTGGAGGACAGAGGTCGAGTGTGTGGGAGGGGCTCTTTCCCACCCCCCACCAAGAGCAGAGCCTGGGGAATTCTCTCCTGAGGCTCGGGTGATTCTGGAAGCAAGGGGGCTAACTGTCTTCTGTTGGAGGTCGGGTGAGGCCAGGAGCACACTTGAACCACTGGTCAAATAAGTGACTCTCACCTTCCCCCAGCAGCCATTGCTGCCCAGTGATGGGCAGAGGCAGGACCTTCTGGTGATTTGAGGTGGACAGAGGAGGGAGGTGGTAATGTAGAGTTTGACCCAAGGGAGCACTTTCGGCTGGAAATGCAGCCATAGCAAAAGTACCCCAATTTGAATATTTACCCAAGAAGGACTACATTTTCAAACAGTCACTAAAAAAAATAGCATTGTGTTTGAATTTCCTGGATTGGGACAAATTTCATTTTCCCCTTGCTGAGTGGGCGCAGGGCTCCCTTTTTAAAGAAAGACCGCACAGTTAAATAAAAGAAGTTTCATGTTGGCCCATGGAAGATTTGACAATGTCAGTTTATATGCACCACACGTGCTTTAACACATTTGTCTCCACGGCCCAGGGAGGGAGGGCCATGTGGTGGGAGACAAGAGTAGGTGGGGTAGCTTACCTCTTGAAATTTCAGGTAGGTTTCTCTGGGGACCACTTGTTACGGAACATATTCACAAGGGGAGACCATCAGAAATAGTTTTTACACACACACACACACACGCAGGATTGCTAAAAAGAAAGACTAAGCTGTGTATGAGGATTAAAAAGGCTGAAGCTGGTGGCTTGTGTTTTAGAAAGGTTGGTCAGGGACAGCTGGTGATATTTAAGCAAATATCTGAGTGAAGGGAGGCACGGCTAAATACTGTTTGAAATGGGTAATGAAATTGGGGTGAATTTTTTGTGTTATGGACTGAATGCTTGTGTTCTCCCCCAATCTGGGTGTTGGAGCCCCGCCCCCCACAATGCAGGGTATTTGGAGGTGGAGCCTTTGGGACATAATTAGGTTTAGATGAGGTTGAATGCGGGAGAACCTCAGGAGGGAAGTCGTGCCTTTATAAGAAGAGACCCAGAGCTCTTTCTTGCTCTCTCTTGTGAGGAGACAAGGAGGCAGTTGTCTACAGGCCAGGATGAGGTCTCTCACTGGAACTGAATCTGCTGGCATTTTGATCTGGGACTTCCCAGCCTCCAGACAGTGAGAAATATGTGTTGTTCAAGCCACCCAGTCTGTAGTATTTTGTTACAGCAACCCAAGCTCACTAATATAGTTTGACTTTTGTCTTGTTGAGTTAATGTCTGCTCTTACTCATTTCAGAACTTGTTGGAGATAAGCTCGAGAAATTATCCCTACAGGTCTGGAAGGCCATCTCCCTAGCTCCAGGAAGATAGATGGTAGCCGGGACATGAGTCAGAGAGGCAGTCATATGGGGAAAGGTACGAAGTATACGATGCCCTCCCTCCCTTACTTGGCATATAGGTAGGCCACTGACCATCTGCAGCGACCAACTCACTATAGGCCAAAGCAAATTACGAAGATTACGGAGATTATGAAATTATTCATATCTATGCCAGGGGGACAGCTAGGAGCCAGGACTGTTGGGGAAAATTGGAATTCTGGCTATGCTAGTTTATAGTTCCTGGTTCCATGAAAGATGGTCCTAATCCAGCCCTGGCTCTTCTGTCACGAGTTCCCCAGGGGCAAAGTTACCATTGCTTCAGACTTGGGCGGCAGGCTGGCGATAGGTAAGGCCTGTATTTAGGTTTAGGGGAAAGCACAGTCTTTCTTAGGCCTCATTCCTAGAAGTCAAGTGATAAAATGATAATTTGGAACAAAAGGTATTTTGCCTTTGTTACTTGTAGATGTACTTCTCTGAGGGGATTTACAGTTCAGGGTGGAAGAGTTTTGGGGCAGGGTCCTCACATTCCCACAACCCATGCTTTTACTTCATCTTGATACCATTCAGAGCACTGGAGTGTAGCTGTTAAGAATGACAGCTCAGGGGCGCCTGGGTGGCTCAGTCGGTTAAGCGTCCGACTTTGGCTCAGGTCATGATCTCGCAGTCCGTGGGTTCGAGCCCCGCGTCGGGCTCTGTGCTGACAGCTCACAGCCTGGAGCCTGCTTCAGATTCTATGTCTCCCTCTTTCTCTGAACCTCCCCTGTTCATGCTCTCTCTCTGTCTCAAAAATAAATAAATGTTAAAAAAAAGAAAAAGAATGACAGCTCAGGGGCACCTGGGTGGCTCAGTCGGTTAAGCGTCTGACTTCGGCTCAGGTCATGATTTCACAGTCCGTGGGTTCGAGCTCCGCATCGGGCTCTGTGCTGACAGCTGAGAGCCTGGAGCCTGCTTTGGATTCTTTGTCTCCCTCTATCTCTGCCCCTCCCCCACTCGCACTCTGTCTCTCTCTGTCTCAAAAATAAACATTAAAAAAAAATTAAAAAAAAAAAAAGAATGACAGCTCGGCCACCAAACTGCTCAGGTTGGAAACACGGCTCTGTCACCTTCTAGTTGTATGACATTGGGCAAGTTACTGAACTTCCTGTGCCTTTGTTGCCTAAACATATTTTAGAACACTATCTTCCTCGTAAGGGTGCACAAAAGTTAAATGAAGCCATCCATGGACAGGACTTATGCAGCGCCTGACATATATTGAACTCCAGGGGTTCCTGGGTGGCTCAGTTGGTTAAGCATCTGACTTGATTTCGGCTCAGGTCATGTTTCACAGTTCGTTGAGTTCGAGCCCTGCATTGGACTCCGTACTGACAATGCAGATCCCGCTTGGGATTCTCCCTTTCTCCCCCTGTCTCTGCCCCTCCCCTACTTGTGCTCTCTCTCTCTCTGAAAATAAATTTTAAAAATGCTCCACAAATATTGGCTCTTACAATTACTAACATGTTAATAACATGTTAAAAACATGTTAATAACATGTTTTAAGAGCTAAATCTCTAACATTATTGTCCTCCGTCAGGGATAGGGAGTCTGAGTGCAAGCGTGGGTTGTTGTGGCCAGAGAAAATGGAAAAGATCTGAGCCGGGTCATGGAATATGGGCCAAGGTAGATGGCTGAACAGGAGGAGCTAAAGGAAGCCAGGCGGGGAAGAGTCCGTCCGTGGAGTCAGGAGGTTGCTTGATGTGGTCTGGGCACAGCCGTGAGACCAGTTCCACTGGAGATGGTGGATTGAGCTGGAGGACAGTGGGCAAGAGGGCATCCTATGGTGAGGATTATGGGACAGAAACCACAGAGAGGGCCTCCTACAACTAGCTTTCCCTCCTGGCTGCCTGATGCCTCTCTATATCCAAAAATGTTTGGATATTTTCCCAGAAGGTGAGCAAAGGGCTGCCTGGGGCTTTGGGAGTCCATGCCAGCTCTCCCTTTGGTGATGCACAGCCTTTGAATTAAGGCTCTTGCATGCTGGACAGGTACAGAGAATCCGAGAGTCCCTCCCCGTCTGGGGGCCATCCCACCTCCCTGGCTGAGATAAGTTTCTTTGTGCCCAGACCAGCCTCAGTTTCTCCATTGGTTGAGACTCTCTTGGTTTTGAAGATTCAACGCAATTCAACCTGGCTTAAGAAAATGGGAGTTCATTGATTAGTTTAACTTTGTTAGGAGATGTTGGCTTCAGGTATAGTCTGATCCAAGGGCTCAGACAGTGTTGTGAGGATCTGCTTTCTTGCCACTTCTTGACTGTTTTCTGTAGTGTTGGCTTCCAGGGCAGCCCCATGTATGTGTTATCTTACTTATGGCAATTCCAGTAGAAAAGACACAAGATCCTTTTTCCTTGCTGCCCAGCAGAGGTCTTGTCATATCTCATTGATTCTTATTAGGTCACAGACTCAACCCCGAACCAGCCACTGGGGCCAATGAACGTTGTGTTCTGAGTCTTCAAGCCTCCGTTTAGAACTGGGGCTAAAATCATGAGGATGTGGACTGAATGCAGGGGAGGAAATTGCCAGAAGAAGGGCAAAAACAACAAAAAACAAATGAAAGTAGCTTCTTTGTACTGAGCCAACAAAGTGATTGGTAAAAATGAGATTTGTGTGTCTGGAATACAGACCCAAGTGATGTTTAGTCTTAGTTATATGGGAACAGCTTTCTTCTTACTTGCTCTAGCATTCCTGAGACTTTGCCAAGCGGGCCCTGCTCACGCTGCAGTTAGCGTATTTTTAAGCCCGACCACTTATGGCCCTCAATCTTAAAACACGGTATGCCCGCTTCATTTTTCTAATTGAAATTATGTGGCATTTACTCTCCTTTCTTGTTCCTTTGACCTTGCATTCTCCAGTGTCTCCCTCCTATTGTGCTACTGGCTGAACAGAAAGCTGTTCTCCAATGACCCAGGCCTGTCATCTCGTCTTATCCCAACTTGACTGATGTTTGAGGATACAGCTTTAAGATATTTCCTCATTTGGCCTACCTGGAGCTGGAAGGCTGAACTGGTAGATAAACTTCCGTGATCTATGAATAAGCTCTGTGATGAAGGGGACCTGTGTCATTTAATTCGTAAATCTTGCAGAGGCGTTTGGGCATTTCTAAGGAGGACTAAAACTGCCACGATGTAAGTGCTGTGAATTAATTCTGTTATAAATGTTACAAAATGGTATACAAACAGATAAGTGAAGGGCTAGCCAATGGAGAGCTGTCACAGCCAGGCCAGCGTGCCTGGACTTGGGTCCCACTGGGGAGCCCTTGACTTTCTTTTTTCAGATTTTATTTTTAAGTAATCTCTACATCCAACATACGGCTCAAACTTACAGTCCTGAGATCAAGAGTTGCATGCTCCACCAATTGAGCCCGCCAGGCACCCCGACTATTTCTGAATAGGAGGGAGACACCCCCTCCTCATGACCACCGTGCATTGAACACATTCTAAGTGTCCAGCCCATACATATCTCCTTTACATATGTGATTCTATTTTATGGCTGCAATAATTCTGTGAGAGGAGAATCCCCTTCTCAAATGGCACCTCCTCACCTGAAAGCACACCTTATTCCTGGCAGGAATCCCTAAAAACATAAAGGACATACAGAAAACCAACCATCCAACCTAACTCAGTGCACCGTGGGACATGAGCGGCTGGCGTGGTGTCCTTTCATTAATGGAAGCAGCCTTGAGGGAGGAGTTCATCGTTCCCTGTTTGGCAGGGCAGCTGAGGAAGACATCATGCAAGGGTTAAAATAACAGGAAATGATGCAAAACCCTCTCAAATCCCTTCCTTCCCCCTTACTTGCCTCTTGCTTGTCCAGAGTGGAGATATCTGAACCCCTGCATTTGCATTCCTTCCTCTTGGCTGACATTCCCTCTCTCTGTCACTGATTTCTGTTTATTTCGTATCCCTTTTACCCAGTCTTCACATGCTCACTCCCTTCCTCTGCAGTGGCCCTTTCCGTCATGGAAAGGCTGCTTTGACTTGTTCCGCTGTCCCCCAGCCCATTCACTTCGTGCACATCTGCATCACTTTATCTGTTTGTCTTTCAGTGCACATTTAGTGGCCTTTGCGTGACATCCTCACTTGTTTTTTTGTTCTTCTTTTTTTTTTTTTTATATCCTCTTGTCTGTTTTGACTGATTTGCTCCCCAGTGAAATCGCACTTTCCGTGCTGCTTATCTAGCATTGTCCAACTTTCATTTCCGTCAAGGACAGCCACTGTGTACCTGAGCTGCATACTTGGATTTTGGTCTTTTATTTCTCCTTTGTGACTTCCTGTGTTCAAACTTCAGCTCCACTAAATACTGACACTGTGGCTCTGGCAGAGTTGCTTTACCTCTCTACCCCCGTGCGTCCTCTTCTGTTAGACAAGGATGTTATCCATACTTCTTTGTAAGATTCCTATGAAGATTGAAATGAGCTATTTAATATATGGAAGGTGTTTAGAACATTGACTAGAGCCCAAGAGTCGTCTGATAAGTGTCAGTTCATGCTGTTGTGTTGGTGGCCGTCACATTGTTCTCACATTTTGATTCCCTGGAGTTCCTCAAGAACGGCAAATGCAGAGGTGGCTCCATGGTGGAGGGACAGAGGGCAAGTTGGATGGTGGCCAGGTGGAGGCATAGCGTGTGTGTGCCATGTCAGCTTATTGTTCCGTGATGTACTTTTTGCAGACTGGGGAGGAAAGTTATCTGTCCTTCAAAGACGGTAAGACACCACTCTTGCTCACAGAATAAGCAATAAAATAAAAAATAAAGGAGCTTGGTTAAATACAGCCTTGGTAGAAAATTCTTTTAAAACATAATGAAGCTAAAGCAAGCAATGCCCGGTAGGATTGGCACTCCATCTGCTTTGTTCTCTTCTGATGCTCCATCAAGACTCCTAAATGCAGTCTGGATTTTCAAAACATCTGTAATCAGCCAAGCACAGTTTTGAAGCTGTTTAGCAGTGACATTATAATCTGTATTTCTTGCTACTCAGCTGTGCCTGGCTACCGTGCATCAACCTCCAGAGAGGACACCAGCCACTGCACTCCGTTCAGATGGTGTCCAACTTCGGGGGGACTTGACAATGCGTATGGGCACTTTCTGTGTGTGTGTGTGTGTGTGTGTGTGTGTGTGTGCGCGCGCGCACGTGCACACTTTATTTTTGTTTCTGGTTATAAAGGTAATAATGATTATTATTGAACCATTGGAAAATAAAAGGAAAAGGGTGTAGAAGCAGCAACAAACATGTATAATCCATTCAACTGGAAGTAACCGTTCTCAGTGTTGTGTATGTGTAAAAGATTTTATTTTTACACACACACACACACACACACACACACACCCCTATTGCTCTATATCTGTATATCCTTTTTTTTTCTTTTTTTTAATGAAAGCCAAACTAGGATTGGGGCACCTGGGTGGCTCACTCGGTTAAGCTTCCAACTCTTGGTTTCAGTTCAGGTCATGATCTCATGCTTTCATGAGTTCAAGCCTCGCATCGGGCTCTGTGCTGGCAGAGTGGAGCCTGCTTGGGATTCTCTCTCTCTCCCTCTCTCCCTGCCTCTCCCCCACTTGTGCTGTCTCTGTCTCTCTCTAAATAAATAAATAAATAAACTTAAAAAAACTAGGATTATGTTGTATATACATTTGGGATACTGGGATTTTTTGACAGCATCATATCCTATTTTTTCCTATCCTTATGTATTTCTTACAAATACAGTATTTGACAGTTGCCCTAATATTTGTCGGATGAATGTTGTCAGTTCAGGCCCTCCAAGAAGCAGATGCCAAGGGAGGACTCACTGTATGGGAGCGTATCAAGAGCAGTCCCTGTGAAGGACAAAGGGAGAAGGAGCAGGAAAGGCTGGGTGTGAACGGAGAGTGGAAGGAAGGTTTGCGTAGGAAGAACAGCATAGTTCTGAGAAGGTCTTGCCCGGACTGGTGGGGAGTCGTACCTGGGCAAAGGTTGCCCGTTGGGCCATTCTTGTATTGGGCCAGCATGGTTTGGATCTAGCACACCCACCATGTTCACTCAGTGGCTGGGGGCAATGGGCAGGAAGCATGGCGTCCACATGAATGCTGATGTGGATCCAAAGGGATGTCAGCTGGAGGCTTCTGGTCAATTATGCTACCCCCACAGGAGATTGTGTTGAAGAAGATCTGAATGGAACAGTTCACTGTCACTGCAGAGGTAGCAAAAATTCTTGAATTAACCCTTTATTGTTAGCTATTTTGACCATTCTCATTTGTTGCCGTTATACATTATGAAACAATAAACGTTATTCGACATAAGTCTTTGTGTTCTTCATGATAACTTCCTTGCAATTAATTAATATGCAGACTTCTGGATGCACATGGTACATTGCAAATACAAGTTTTTCACCTCAGTAAAAAATGCAGAGACCAACAAAGTCAAAAGCTACAAACTTAATCCTAGAGGCAACAATGAATGAGACTTTCATGGACATTTTAGAAGATGGAAAAATATTAAGGTAAATGTTAACAGATCAATCAAAGGGAAGAACATCGAAACCTAAGTTGTCTGCAGAGGAGGAGGCCGGTAAACCATGGAAGCCCTGCAAACTTTAGGGATTGGAGGTGTCCCGTGTCTTAGAGGAGTGTGGGGGCTGAGAGCAGGATTGCTTGGAAGTCTGTGTAAGAAGTCTGACCGCCACCATCCCAGGTGACCACTATGATCCAGGAGATGGGAGCTTTAATCTCACAGCGGATGGCGACGTGGGGATATTGGCCTGGGCGGAGGACACGAGCATGATATATAAACACAGAGATTACATGAAGGTCTACATATGGCCCCTGGCCCCTTCCACCGTTCCACTTCTTGGCTTCAGATTTTCCATCTTACTGGGGTTAAGGTAATAATAGTACTTTACCGTCCAGTGTTGTTTTAAGGATAAAATACATAAAACATGTTGAACAGTATCTGGCACCTAGTAAGCGCTGTGTACATATCTGCTATCGTTGTTGCCTCCACTGAGCTTTCTCTTTTTGTCCCGTTTATCCGTTTTTCTATTCTCAGCCTTTATCATACTTTTTTAAAGCTCGTAAGCCTCTATAATTTGTCTCTTCTTCTTTAGGATGTTTCGCTTGAAGTTAACTTAAACATGTGGATTAATTTGGAGAGCACTGATCTCTTTACAAGATACGGCCCTCCGCTTTCAGAATGTGTATGTCTGCTCATTTATTTAAATATTCTGTGTCCTTCAGACATGTTTTTAGTTTTATTATAATTTCTTCATACTTCTCCCTAATTTTGTTCCTAGGCCCTTTGTAGTTGTTGCGAATGCAAGTGGAAATTTGGATGCCAAAATATTTTTAAACTAGTAAATACTGATACTTAAGAAGGCTTTACATAATTGTTTTGTAGTGGGCTAACTTAATATTATTAAATATTTTTAGTATTTCTAATAGCTTTTTGGTAGATCCTCTTGGTGTTTTATTTAACAGTGTATTCATTCACCAAATATATTTCAAGTTGGTACTAGGAAGTGGAAACACAGTGGGTAATGTGACTGACACGGTTGCTTCCTTTATGAGCTTACAGTCTGATAGGGAAATCTACAAAGACAGGTAATGATGAGAACAGAACTTGTCACCTAAGGCTTCTGGGAATGCCGTGGCAGTGACTACAGTCTTACAGAAATGGAATCAGTAGCAAAAGTTCTACAGTCCTCATAAACCACCTTTGTTATAGGTGAATTCTGCCAAATATTTGTGGAACATAATTCTAAGCTTGAACCAATTCTTTAAGAGCGCAAAAATGTAAATGTTCCTCAATTCACCTTATAAAATTAGTATACTCTTGGGATCCAAACTAAAGAAGTCAGATATGAATGAAAATCCAACAGTTTATGATGTATGTATACCTATATATGTAGCTAGAGCTTTAATGACCTGATTTCATTTAACGTAAAAATGCAAAGATGGTTGAATACTAGAACAGCTATTAATGTTGTTCATTCATCATAATAGGGCACGCAGGTGGCTCAGTTTGTTGAGTGTCCAACTTAGGCTCAGGTCGTGATCTCACGGTTCACGAGTTCAAGCCCCGTGTCGGGCTCTATGCTGACAGCTCGGAGCCTGGAGCCTGCTTCGGATTTTATGTCTCCCTCTCTCTCTGCCCCTCCCCGACTCACTCTCTGTCTCTCTCTCTCAAAAGTAAATAAATGTTAAAAAAAATTTTAGAAATGTCATTCGTCACATTAACAAAAATGAAGACAAGGTGAGAGAGGAAATCTAGTACAGTAGAGTCATATCTTAACTTCTACAAATTCAAGTATATGCTTTTCATGCCAACAAAAGCAAATGGTCAAGCAACACATGCTAGATTTTCTGGAGCTGTGTTCATAGGGGAAAACACACGCAGACAGGAGTAGTAGAAAATGTGTCTGTCTACTCTTGACCATCTAGGTTGGGCCTGGTGATCTGGCAGGATTAGGCTCCAGAGAGGAAAAAAAGCTGTGGGCTTTTAAGTTCCATAATCAGGGAATCACTAGCTCTTCACTGATGTTGTAGGGAGAGGGGCCATGGGCCAAACCTCTTGGAATGTTTGTGGCCAGCTAACAGCAGGATGAGGCACCTCAGCTCCATCCTGGCAAGATGGTGAACCGAAGTCCAAACCTTGTGCTTGACCAGGATATACTGGTCAGCAGTGGGCCTGAGCCAGTTTTCTCGAGGCTCTGCAGAACAGCAGCTCTTTTTCTGGGAGGTCAGCCTTCAGAAGCAGTCGTGAAAAAAATAAACCCTTAACTGTCAATACTTTAAGTATAGAAGGAAAATAAAATAACAAAAATTGAGAAAGATGTGACTCAGGTAGTCCATATTGTATGCCATGTATTCTTATATACAATATACCCTTTGTTTTACATACTCATTCTGTACAGGGTTGAGTATGTCAAATCTTACATTTTTATTTGTAGGTGATTCAGTGAGATTTGCAAGGATTAGGACATGCAGGTTTTTCTTTTCTTTTCTTTTCTTCTTTTCTCTTTTTTCTTCTTTTCTCCTCTTTTCTTTTTTTAAAAAATATATTTTAATGTTTATTCATTTTTGAAAGAGAGAGAGAGAGAGAGAGCGAGTGGGGCAGGAGCAGAGAGAGAGGGAGGCATAGAATCCAAAGCAGGCTTCAGGTTCCAAGCTGTCAGCACAGAGCCCAACGCGGGGCTCGAACCCATGAGCCGTGAGATCATTACTTGAGCCGAAGTCAGACGTCTAAGCAACTGAGCCACGCAGGCACCCCTGAAGATTTTTCTTTTAAGGGCTGATTTTAGAACCTAATTACCCATATGAGTTAAGCCACTAAAAATTATTTTTCTCTAAAGGAGTTCCTATACAGACAATACATAAAAGCACTTAAAAAATTACTTGGAACAAACATGCATAAAAAATTATGGCTGGATATCAAAGGCTCTCAAGTCAGAGGCATGCATTCCAGGTCAGACACGATGGTGCTGGATCACAGCAATGTACGGGCACAAGAGGATGGAGATGTGCCATGTAGAGTAAGAGTGCCAAGTGGTTTCCTAATGAGGAGGAATTGAAACTAATATGAAATGTTATTCTTTGTAGTTAAATGTGTGTAGTAAAGTAAATAGGCAGTGTGCTTAATACAGGGGGAAAGTCCAGTCATTCTCAACATTTTAATTTCCTTATAAAGGGGTGAGTTGAAGAATCATTTGATACATTGTTATAGGAATTGGACAGACTTTAAATGATTTTATCAGAGTCAGAATTCTAGGTTCAATTTAGCAATGTTTTATCAAATACCTTCACATGTTCTAAACTTGAACATGAGTTAGCGACTATCTTAACTAATATCAGATAGATGTACAAGCATTTCTATTTATAGATGTTTGTATAGTTAGGATAGGCTAATAATCTAGTGTCAGATAAGCCACAAAATGTAGAATGGCTCCTTCCTGCTCATGAAACAGTTTGGAGTGGGATTCCAAGCTGTCAGAAGGCTCCCCTCCATGAAGTATTTTGGGGATCCAACATCCTTTCATCTTGTGGCTCCTTTGTTCCCTAGGACCTTGTCATGTTTTACAACTAGTGGGAAGAAGGAGAAAGGGAAAGCATGAAGACACCATTACTGAAAAGCCTTGGCCTACAGATGCCATATCACCTCCACTCATGTTCCATTTGCTATAACTCTGTCACATGACCACAATTAATTGTCATGGAGCTAGGAAGCGTAGTCAAGTTGTGTGCCCAGGAAGAGGAGGAGGATGTGGATTTTAGTGACTAGCTAGCAGTCTCTGCTACAGTGCTTATCATTATTTCATTGGTAAAAGTGAAAAAACATAAGTAGTCTAAATGAACAGTACTTGGAGATTGGATAAATAAATTATGAGATATCAATATAACCTACATGGCATCTGAGGCTTCCTGATCCATTGGGATGGAGGTGAATTTGGCTTAAGCTTTCTGACAGGCAGTGGAGATGTCAACATCCTCTCTGGGATTCATGAATTTCCATGGTTCAATTCTTATGGACGTTCTCAGTGGTGAGTTCTGGCTCTATCAAAACTCAGGCTGCGTGGCAGCCCAGGCACCATTTTCTTGGAGTGTCCTCAAACCATGCTGGTAAGGCAGCTGGATATATAACAGCCTGCACTCAAGGTTGGGGATGGGTATTCCTGTTATGTTAGCAGCACTGTAGACTCCTGAAAATTTCTTTAACTCACTCCAGACCCCCACATTATTGTTCTACCTCTTTCCCCTTCTGTGACTCTAGTCCTCTGCTTGTAGATCCAAAGACTCACAAAGGATCTGTCTCCTCTGGGTTCAAGCTCTTTCGTAATGCAGAAGGGATTGGGAGGGTTTGACATGACCTTCTAGTTCTCCAACCAGTGTCTGCAAAAGGTATAATTTTCTCCAAAAATTATGTAATCTCCCCTACTTAAAAGGCAGAAGCATCCCCTGTCAGTTGTGGTTTTTTGTATATTTATTTTTTATCATGCTACTCCTTTACGATTTCAGATAGCCATTATATATGACACTGTGTTATTAAGTGAATAAAAGCAGGCTATTGAATAATCTGTTAATTTTGTATTAAAAATTTACAAAGATACATTGAAAAAAAGATGAGCAGATATTCACAATAAGCTTAACTGTGGGTGGTTCTATTGTGGCTACCTATTTTCTTCTCTCTATATTTTACCATATCATTTAAAATATCTATAAAGAACATGTATTACCACTATAATCAGGGAAGGAAAGATTATATTTCAAAAAGATCTGTTGCTTAAATGAGCAAAACCCAGCAAATAGGTACTTTACCAAATTCTCCCTTCATAGAATCTATTATTTCACAGATCATATTGTTTATACATACAAGTATTTGCAGAATCCCTCCCTCTGGGTTCAGAGGAAGGAAGGATTCTTAAGAACTAGGAATGGTAGGGGAAAATTTGGGACCCTGGCAAGACCAGGCCTGGCCCTTGGATGCTAAGGAGGACCGAATTGTTTAAGCGTGTGTTCTGAGATGGCCCACCCTGGATGGTATTTGACCTTGTCCACCTGCCCTTTCGTCTCATTCCAAATCTCCTGGGGTATGTTCTCAATGCTGGACTCACAGAAGACAGTTGTAAATCTGCTTAATCCACAAGGATCCATCAGGGCTTATGTAACACGTGGGCTGATGATAATGGCTGAAGGATTCTGAGCCATTCTTAGGCAGGATACTTTGAAAATTCTACGTCTGAGACTTTTTTCCCTCCTATAAAATTCTCAGCTCTTGGTTGAAGAGTTGGTGAAGGGAGTGTCAGATGAATAGTCTAGACCATCGCAATCAACTTGGAGCTACACTGTCTGATATTGGGTCCCGACTCTGCCATTTGTCAGCTGAGTGGCCTTGTGGAATTATTAACCTCTCACTGCCTCAGCTTCATAATCTGTAAAATGAATATATAACACAGTAAAACCGTGGATTGTGAGTAACTTGTTCTGTGAGTGTTCCATACGACGAGCAAACATTTCTAATAAATTTTAACTTGATAAGCAAGCGATGTCTTGCAATATGAGTAGTACGTGGTGCTGAATATCACATGATCACAACTGCGCCGGTGGTTCTTGAAATTTGCTTTGATATACAAGTGCTTTGGATTGCATGCATGTTTCTGGAATGAGTTATGCTCGCAAACCAAGGTTTTACTGTATTTTCTACATCCTAGGGTGAAGATTAAATGAGTCAAAAGCAAATGACTATAGGTGGTGATAACTGCTACCCTAGTGAGGTATGGATCTCCAAAGGCAGATCCTCTGCCTAATTCTCCTTTGGGGAGCATGTGGCCCTTGCTAAATCGAGCGTAGAGCTGCACCCATACACTGCATCAAGTTCCCCAAGATGGGATAAGAGTTCCCAGTTTCATGGGATGTCACAGCCCAGTGGTCCTCGGAGCTGTGGTTCAGCCCCTTCATGTTGTGTGTTGAGAATCTGGGCCCCGGGGGAACCTTAATCATCCCTCAGCTCCACCCAGCTGGTCAACTGGCAGGGCCACAGCCCGATGGCCCACTCCAGACACATTTTTACATTAAGTTGAAATTCCTTTCCCCCCCTCCATAAAGATCTAATGCAGCCAAGCATGCATGGGATTGAGTTAGAGGAAAGAATTCATGAACGAGCATCTTTCTGAATAAATAGTTTCTATTCATGAGCATGCTTTCAAATTACAGCTGATATAATTGTTACCCTTAGTGAAAGTACTTGATGGCAAATATGAAGTGCAGCTCTGAGAATACGAACTATGTTGTTGGTGAATCTTGTCTTGGGCTAGTCAGTCTTTCTTCTGCCTTTAGTCTTCTCACTCCTCCTCTCCTCTTGGTTATGGAATGCCGCCAAGTAGCACCCCTGTTTTCAATGGTATTAAGTTAAAAATAATCTATTGCCCTAACACATCTGCTTTTGTCTTTGAGTATTATCTTTCTGTTCCTGTTCAGATGCACATAGATTTTTGCATAGTCCTATCCCTACTACTCCTAAAACTTTGAGGTCTGCTTTTCTCAGCTAATATTATGTACAAATATTTTGTATATCTACAATTTTTTATGGATGTATAATACATTGTAATCAAACTCATCACAAAGCTCTGAAATAATTTTTCTGTTATTGACATTTAGGTTGCTTCCGTTTTAGGATATTGAACATGGTTCGACAATATGTATGTATTTTTTCTTCTTTGATTTCTTGCCGAAGAATGTAGCCTCAGGATTGGAATTACATGATCAAATGAATGTTTTTTTCTAGTGGCAGTGCCCCCATCGGTGTTCAGATCTACTGTCTTCCCTGTACCCCTGTCAACATTGAGTATCTGATGGCTTTTACTCACAAACAAGAGCGCTTGTCCCAGGACAATGTTCACTTGAGTGATGACAAATCATCTCTGAGTATAATGTGAATGAACTTGATCATTTCCTGGGTTGCAGAATTTCCCTGTTTTATTTCACACTCAGTTGGTAAAACCTAGAAGCACCATGACCTGTAGTTTCATAGAATGCCTCCCAGAGTGGGTATCCAGTAACTTACTCATTTAATTTTGTGACCTGTAGCAGTAGTACTATTCGTCCTATACAGAGGCCATAGTACCCTACAGTAGGAAAAAGGAAAGTAAACGGGGTGGTTAAGTGAGAAAATGTGGAGGAGATGTTATCAAATTTCCCAGGAGAGCAGCACGTCCCCAGAGGCAGGGTCAGAATCCTGCCCAGTAGTGCACTTGGCATTATAGAGTCTGGCCATGTGTACTCCTGGGCTCTAAATGTGGATCTCCTTCCCTTTCCTCCTCCCAGCATCTCTCCTGTGTCACCTTCCCTTCCATCCCTTGTCCTCCAGGCTGGCCTGTGCTACCTGCACTGACCTACTTGGTGAGGTGTAGGGCACCATCCTCAGCTTTTCCAGGAACCCAAAGAGTACACAGGTGTGAGCCCTGCCTTCCCAGAGTTTGAAGTCTGAGAAGAGAGAGAAACCATTTAAAAATTTTTTTTGAGAGACAGAGAGAGATAGAGCACAGATCCAGAGAGAGGAGGAGCAGAGAGAGAGGGAGACACAGAATATGACACAGTTTCCAGGTTCTGAGTGGTCAGCACAGAGCCCAACGTGGGGCTTGAACTCATGGACCGCGAGATCATGACCTGAGCCGAAGTCGGACGCTTAACCGACTGAGCCACCCAGGCGCCCCGCGAGAAACCGTTTTTAAGAGGCAAGACATCATGAATGCCCAAAGAAAGCTTCCGATGAGGTCCTTTGGTCCCTTGGTCCTTTGTTTGAGGCAAGGTGTTTGAGGCAACTTTACAGAATTCGTACTGAGACTGGATTCTCAGGAGTGGAAAGGATTTGGACAGGGGAATCTGATAATGTCCCCCGGCTTCTCAGGGTCCTCTGTTTCCTCCAGATCCTTAGGGCTCCAGTCACTAATCCACATACTCAGAGAGCTGGACATACCAAGGGGGATGCCAAAGGGTAAAACATACCTGGCCTATTTCCCTTCCAATTTGAAAGATGGTTTTGATACTTCCTTTTCTAGGGGCATGAGACAAATTTTTTAAAAAGTGAATGTGCTTGAGCTGGATGAAGCAGGTCAAGGGCCACCAGTGTGGAGCCCAGATATGTGAAGGAAGACAGCTGATTGGGGGCCGCCTGGAGGTTGAGGCTGGCAGGGCTCTGGACTGATCCATGCCTGCGCCTTACTGGTCTTCGATTGTGTTTTATTCACCACTGCCTGTGCTTGACCAGTTAGGATTTTCAGTCATGGATCCCTGGGAGAAGGGACACTGGCATTTCTTATAATCTAAGGAGAATTGAGGTGCAATTTGTGATGTTGGGCTCTAGAGCCAATCATGGAGCCTCATGTCAGAGAAGAGTCTAGGCTGTGGATTCTCAGCATATGAAAATTGGATCATTTGCCTCCTCACTTGCTTGTTATTATCTTCTCTGCTTAATCGTCCTCCAAGCCAAGCCAAGCCTCCTCAACTAGTTCCCTTTTTTTTCATTGCACAGCTCTGTCAACCTATGTACATTATAAAAAAAATTTTTTAATGTTCATTTATTTTTGAGAGAGAGAGAGGGAGAGAGAGAGAGAGAGAGAGAGAGAGAGAGAGAGAGAGAGCATGAGTGGGGGAGAGGCAGAGAGAGAGAGGGAGACACAGAACCCGAAGCAGGCTCCAGGCTCTGAGATGCCAGCAGAGAGCCTGATGTGGGGCTCGAACCCATGAACCGTGAGCTCATGACCTGAGCCAAAGTCGGATGCTTGAGCCACCCATGCACCTCACCTGTGTACGTTATGGTTGACCTTTTCCCCATTTTCATCAGATTTGTCAGGCTGAGAGGGTATTACAGATTTAGAGGGATGTTACCCCAAGTGATGTCGTGTCAGAGGAAGAAGCTCAAACCCCTGAGGACTTACACATGTTTCTAAATGTGTGTTTAGTTTCAGTGTTCAGAACACTTGTAACTGTCGTACTGTTATGATACAGTATGAACAAACACATTTATCTGCTGCTCTTTACAATTCTAATTATCGTGATATTGAGGCTGACACTCCCCATCTCTCTCCACCTACAAGGAGACAAAAGGCATCCCAGGGAGTAGAGCCCACTTAGACTCAAATGAAGTGTCTGCCTCCCTGAGACTCTCCACAGAACGTGGCATCTGGAACTTTGGTTTCCAGGGTTTGATCAAGGTGTTTCCCACTTATAGAGAGCTCTGGATGTGAGAATAGCATGCCCTTCAGGGGATGGTTGGAGTGGAGTCAGGTTCCTAGTCAGAGGGTCTGTGGTACAATTAGAGTATTTCCTACTCTCA
The DNA here is from genome assembly GCF_007474595.2 of Lynx canadensis. Lineage (NCBI taxonomy): Eukaryota > Metazoa > Chordata > Mammalia > Carnivora > Felidae > Lynx > Lynx canadensis. The sequence goes on from NC_044303.2 coordinate 130,331,243, forward strand.
GTCTCTTCATGTGAAAGGAGGCTCCTCCCTGCTTTTCTGTTTGGGGGAATGGTGGGTGGTCTACAGATTGGGTCAGTGTCCAGTGGTCCTGAGTAATGAGTTTTATTCCAAGTAAAATAAAAATAGGCACACTGAATATCTTACACCTACCATGGGATTTGACCTCCTTTCCTCCCACCAAGGCTCCAGAGTTGGGGGTGACATTGGGCATTCATACAATGGTCTTTGAGGGTTTTTTTCCTGACGCTTGGAAAATGTGGATCTTGTCAAAGAACTCTCTCTTAAAAACAATGAGTTCCTTTCTGGGAATATAACTAACCTAACACTATAGTAATTCCATGTTCCCGGGGCACTCTTTTAAGAACTCCATGATCTAATCATTGAATTCTGATTCTGGAGCATGGATGCACTCCACTGATGATTTTGGCCTCCCAAGAGTTCTTGTGCATTTTCAAGCAAGCATTACCCTTTGAATAAATCGGGATGGACCTGCATATGTTAAAGATAAATCCTGAAGTCTCAGTGGTGTGACTCAGCACAGTGCTGTTACTCAGGTAAAGTTTAGTCTAGACTGGATGGCCCTCCTTAATCTTACAGCTCTACCATCTGGTCTATGTGTATTTCAAGGTCACTGCTAAAAGGCAAAAGAGGAATTGAGGAGGCATACTGGCTTTTAGTGTTTCAGCCCAGAAGTGATATAGTCCATAGCCGGAACTAATCCCATGGCCCCACTATAACTGCAGGGAGGTGTGGAAATGTAGTATGCACATGGGACATTTAATGAGCACCGACCAGCTTTCTCTGCCACATCATTCTTATCCTAGAATGTTTGTAACTTGCAAGGCAAAAGCTGTTCATCTTGCTCGGAAAGCTTCTCAAGTTTTGAGAATAGCAGGAGGTCTCTTTAATGGTGTCCCCGTCGTGGTTTTCCTAGAACAGCAAGTGATCTTCATTCCGACTGCAGATCATGTTGACTGACATGCTTGGCACCCACTGGCACAGTCTTGGCTAGTGGGGTCCTCTGGAGGTATTCTTGTTCACTTCTGTTCCCACCCCTCTGTGTACATTTACTGAGTGTGAAAGACTGTTGAGAAAACATGTTCACGATAAACTCCCTTCTTGGATCTGTGCCTCTTTGCAACGTGACTCTGCAGTTTCTTCCATCCAGAGGTGACCTCCATTCCCCTGCCCTTGAAGTTTGGCTGGCCTTGGGACTTGCTTTGGACCACAGGATGCAAACGATGTGACACGTGCCCTCAAGAGGGTTTGTACACTGGGGATCTTAGAACAAGCCCAGGTAGTCTGCTGGATGATGGCCCAGTGACGCCTTTCGCCTCAGGCAACACTGTACTGTTCCCAGAAACAGAGCTGCTTGGCTGACTTATAGCTGAGCCTGGAAGGCACTGAGCAGAACCCAGCCTGAAAGGCTGGTGGCAAGACATGTGAGTTGGAGGATGGTTTGCACTCAAGCAGTGGCAGATACACCAAAGGTCAGCATGGGTCACAACATGTGTCTGCCGGCTGTGTTGTTTTGTGATTAAGAATTTAGTCAAGGGGCACCTGGGTGGCTCAGTCAGTGAAGCATCAGACTCTTGATTTTGGCTCAGGTCATGATCTCACAGTTGGTGAGTTCGAGCTTCACATTGGGCTCTGTGCTGACAGCATGGAGCCTGCTTGGGATTCTCTCTCTCTCTCTCTCTCTCTCTCTCTCTCTCTCTCTCTCTCTCCCTCCCTCCCCTGCTTGCCCTCTCTCTCTCAGAAACAAATAAACTTAAAAAAAGAATTTAGTCCAATATTACTTTAAAAGGCTGAAATATAAGCATGAAAATGAAGCAAACTGTTCCTGTGAAAACTAAATTGAAAACTAAACTTGGTAAAAACAAGTACTTTAAAAAAGGCCAAGTAAGATGTGGTGAGACATTTGTAAAAAATGGAGGGAGAGCCATTAAAATATGATGGTTTCTACCCTCAGAGTGTTTCCTGTATATATATATTTTTTGCGTTTTTAGTCCAACTTAACAAATTGAAAATGGACACCACAGATGATTGAACTGTGGAGGCAACACTAAGGCTGGTGAACAAAGATGCTTCATAATAATTCCATGGTTCACAGAAGATCAAGTTTTATGTGCTTGTTTGCTTTTTTACCTAGTAATCCATGGCGAGCATTCTAAATCATTTCCTAGCATTCTACGGAAGTCTGTGAAGGCATTCAGGAGTCCAGTTTTTTCATCATTTTGACCTGTGTGCCCTTAAGGTCTGTTGTTATCTAAGTGGTTGCAAACGTGTTACAGGTTCTGGAATTGGAAGAGGCAAGAGAGCATGGAGAAAAGCCTCGATGTCTCTGCAGACACTCTATTGATACAAACTCAGTCACGTGGTCATGCCTAACTGCAAGAGAGAACAGGAAATGTATGGTTTGGGGCCAGAAACACAGTGAACTCCAATCCCTTTCTTATGGAGTGAGAGAAAATAAATTTGGGTAAAGAGCCAGCAATCTCCACCAGAGTGATATGTCTTTTTTATTTTATTTTATTTTATTTTATTTTATTTTATTTTATTTTATTTTATTTATTTTTTTTGCAGAAAGGACAATGGGAAGCTTTAATTAATAGACCTATATCCAGTGGGAAGGCCTTAGTGAGGTGTTGTGCATGTCTGTATTTTAAGTTAAAATAACATGTTTATGGTATGATGTATCTGTTTTCATGACTTATAGCCTTCATTCCTTAAAATTAATTGACCAATTAGACATGAGGACTTTGCATTCTTTCCTTTTCTAGGTTCTTCAATATCCCTCATTTTCCTTTTATATTCACTTTTGGGACTCAAGAATATGGCAGACTATTTGAGTGCCCGCAAATCATTTTGACGTTACATATGTATTTCTGAGGTACTGTCCCAATTTAAAAGAAAATGTAGAGTTAGCTCAGTGCTTCAGATGTGGCCAACTGATTGAGGTAAGTCAGGAAGACAGTAATATCTACATTTACCTACTCCCTATCCGGTGCCAAAAGAAGAAAAGGCTAAGATTAAAGATGATGAGAAGGTGCTTCCCAGGGCCAGTTTTGCTTCCACACAATGCCTGCTACACAAGTCCAGATGACTCCATTTTACCTGGAGACTCAGCACAAAGGAGCTAGAATTCTGGCAACCCGGTGAGCCACTGGAAGTCCCTGTCAGAGTGGCTCTCAGCAAATGGTCCTAGTTGGTCCTTCTGCATCAGGAAGAGCCATTCTGATGAACTGAGGAAGTGGATGCTGGCCCTGGAGGTGAGTGTTTGCCATTTAAAACTCCTGCAGTCTGACGCAGCTGTCCCTGCTCGTCCCCAAGCCCAGCAGACCCGGGCCCCAGATGCACCCTCGTTTGGGTGTCCACATCAGACCCTTCTTCTCTTTGACTTGGATGCTTCTTAAAGGGTTCTTAGCCTCATCATCTCACCTCCCTGCTCTTCTCTATCAGCTCACAGTGGCCCGCCTGACTCTGGAAAAGGGCTTTGAACTAGAAGAACCTTGTGGAACTTGAGAGGAAGTCGCATTTTTCTTCGTTTGCCTACCAGAGTTTTCTGAAAACTTGGCTTAAAAGTGCTAACGTTGAAGAGTCCAGATAGATGCGTAGCAACAGGATATTACAGACACTTTCAATTCGACAATGTGTGAGAGAGCTGGGCTTTGGCGTGTCAGCTTCCTGATAGTGTCCCGTATCTGCTCAGAACCAGTCACACGGTGCTGATCTGTGAGATACTGTTTATTAAATGCAGGATTTTTGCTTTCTCACTTGTTAGATAAGGAGAAACAACAGGGCATGCTTGCAGGAAGCCAGAAATTCCAAGTTGCTATGTTATGTCCCCTTCCCAGGGTGGGTTTGGATCGTGGAGGGACCGGTAGCTCCTCTTCCTGAATACCTACTGTGTGCCAGATGGTGAACTAAAGGTTCTGCTCATATCATTTCCTTCATTCTCTGCCGCAATCCTGTGCTCGTCATCCTTAGTCTACAGACCAGGGATGTACATTTCCAGAGCTGTTGAATGACTTTCCTGAAATCATCCAGCTTTCAAGCTACGGAACTGATATTCAAGTTTCAGTTTTCCTGTCTTAGTCACAGCACAGCGTGAACGACCCACACAGTAGTGTTTATTCTAGAAAACCGAAAAAGGTGCACTACAGGATTCGGCCTTCCCAGAAAAGAGGTTGGTCTGTATGGCTCATTTTGTGGAGGATGCTTGGTAGTGCATGGAAAAAAAAAAAAAAAAGGCAAATTATACTCGCTGATAATCTGAAAGAAGATAGTTACTTTCCATTACTACCCATTTCCTAAGAATAAGTAATATTTTGTAGTTCAAGATCTGAGCATGGTCTTGTTTTCTCCACCTCTGATTTTGCAGTGTGCTCCTTGGCATCCATCTCTGCTCTGGGAAGATACTTTTCCAAAGAAGTTTCTGCCGTGGCATTTGCTTCCTCCACGTAGATGGTACCAGGCACCCATTATGTCAGCTCATTCACTATCTTCAAACCCACTTGGAATGTGTCATTTCTGAATTTCCATGTAACCTTGGGGTTTAGGAATGTCACTTGTTTTTTCCTGTTCTTTCTGGAAGCCTCTGTTCCAAATCAGAGAGGAAAATGCCATCCAGGTGTTCACAAGATTCATTAAAAGCGCCATCTAGCTTTGGAAAAGGATTGCAAATGAAGGTTAAAGGTTCCCTTAGGACCCAGACCCATTAGCCACAAGTGAGTGATGACTGGGAGTTACAGACGTGAAAGTGAGGAGGACAAGGACTGAGGTGGGCAGAAGAAAGAAAGACATGTGCCCCCCAAATGAAGAGTGGGAGACCCTCTGCTGTATTCTTGTAGTATTCTGCATTTCCCCTTCTGAGGCATTAAAGTTGCTGGTTCTCTTGTCTTCCCCTGTGGATTGTGACCCCTTGTGAGGTAAATGGTACCTGCCATTTACCAGGTACTCAACAAATACTGAATGAATGAATGAATGAATGAGGGTTCTGATCTCCAATTCAGGCTAAATAAGTAAATAAATAAATATCTCAAAACTAAACTTTATCTTCCCTTCGAGAGTGGAACAAATCTGGGAGTAAGGTCATTGGAGTTGATATTTAAATGCCTAGAACTGTACCTTCGTGTTATGTTCTAATAAGGTTTTAATTCCTGGCTCTCCCTGTGATTCTAACTTAATTGGCCTGGGGTGGGCCTACAGAAACTAGTATTATTTTTAAAAGTCCTCAGGTGCTTCTCTTGAACAGTCAGGGTAGAAAACCACCATTCCACGTACCTGGAGGAGTAGTACCCTACAGCTGCTGGAGCACGTGGATGGCTCATGTCCGGCAGAATCTGAGACTTGTGGGGGAAAAGATAATGGCTCCCCAAACCATTTACCCAGAAACAAAAGACGAGGACATTCTCTGGAAGCTCATCTCAGGGGCTCAGCTCTGCTAAGGTGCTCTGGTTAGGTAACTGCTCATCTGTAGGACGTCTCAGTGGGCACTTAACTTATGCTGGAAGTGTAAGTTATGCAGGAGCTTATGCTCCTTATGCAGGAGCTTCAGCATCTTTCCTACATCAGCTTTCTCCTTCCCATATTCTAGTAAGGTCAGTGGCTTATCTGATAAACCTGAGAATGAGTTAAATGTGCAGATGCAGCTTCCTGGTGGAAGTGCTGCATTGAAGACAGAGGGATTAGAAACAAATATAATCTTTCTTGCCTCGAAAATGGAATTTTGAATGGTGTTAAAATGCTAGGATGTCTGGAAAGTTCTGTGTAGGTAGCCAATGGAGCAAGAATTGTAATTGTTTTTCTCGGGCTGTCATGTCAAAGGCTTTAAAAAGTATTTTGGCTTCATTGATTTATTTTTGTTGTTGTTAGATTTTTTTTTTTTTAGTGTTTATTTTTGAGAGAGAGAGTGCGTGAGAGTGTGCGTGAGCGAGCGGGGGAGGGGCAGAGAGAGGGAGACAGAATTCGAAGCAGGCTCTAGGCTCTGAGCTAGAGTCCAGTTTGGAGATCAAACTCACCAATCGCAAGATCATGACCTGAGCCGAAGTCATTCAACTGACTGAGCCACCCAGGCACCCCTGACTTCATTGATTTCTCAATCCCTGTGCCCCAGTGATGGAGTGTGTGCACAGGGCTGCTCAGGTTAACTTCCTTTCTGATGGGTGCTTGGGCTGGGCTGGGTGCTGTGGGTAGCAAAAGCAGAAAGAGGGCAGACCAGCTATATTTTCTTGTGCCTTGAAAGCTCTATGTTCTTACTATATTTGTATCTAGCCCACCATTTCCTGTTTCTCCAATGATTCGAAAAATGGATTTGGCCCCATACTTCTATCCCATGTCCCTTAAAAGAACAAGAAGGATGTGTACAGATGTCCCTACCCTGGAGTTTCTGTGAACAGGGACATCATGTGCTTTTCCCGGGTCATTTGCAGAGAAATGGACTTTTATAGGCACTAAGCAGCATCCCCTATATGAGTTTGGCTGATAGTTTTATATACGGGAATTTTGGTTAGTTGGTTCTCAGGAACTGAGAAAGGTCTGAGATTTGGGCCTCTTGTAATTTAACAAGTTAGTCTGCCACAGCGTCGTGGATGCTGGCAAAGACCAGAGACTCCCGAGGGGGAGACAAAGGCCTTTATTACACGTGGCCATGTGGGCAAGTTTTTGCACCCCCAAGCCCCAGCCTTCACGGGTGACACAAACAGGACCCGGTGATGCCTGCCCATGCAGTGGGATGTGTCACAGGAGAGGACCTCTGAGCTTAGGGATCTTTTACACTGTGCTCTGAAGGGCCTCTCCCAAGGCTGTGCACTAAATAAAAGTCCTTGAAAAGATATTCCAGAACAAAGACTGATTGGAAGTCAGGTGATTCCAGTACTGCTGATTGGAAGACAGGTGAGCCACCTGTAAGATATTGCCAGAACCCCCGGAGTACGTCAGTAATAACAGGGATTTGTCCTGGAGGTGTGGATAAAGCTGAACGCTGAGGGAGACCACGGGCTTTATGACATTTTCTAGGACCCATCTCCAGTGTAACAAGTGAGTACCCACTGCCCCCACGTATCAGTGAACATTTCTATCTAACAAATGCCCCAACAGCTTAGTGCTTTAAAACAACCACGTATTTAGCTCAGGAGTCTGTGGATTGACTGAGTGGTTCTTCTGGGCCTGACTCAGCTGGCTCAGCTGGCCTCAGCTGGTGGAAGCGGTGGTTGTTAGACTGTTGGACAGGACCACGGGGGCAACTAGCTAAGTGTCTTGTGTCATCCAGTAGGTGGGTCTGGGTGTCTTCACATGCTGGAAGTCCCAGGTCCTCAGGAGTAGCAAGAGAGTGAGTCCTGACAGGCCCATGCTTTTCAAGTCTCTGTATGATGTTTGCTAACACCCCATTAAGAAAATCAGGTCTTATGGCCAAAGCAGGCATATACTAAAGTAAGATGAGGAAATAAGGTAAAAATACGTTTAAAGTTTTTAGTGTTTATTTATTTTTGAGAGAGAGAGAGACAGAGCACAAGTCGGGGAGGGGCACAGAGAGAAGGAGACACAGAATCCGAAGCAGGCTCTGGGCTCTCAACTCTGAGCTGTGAGCACACAGCCCAGCGTGGGGCTCGAACTCCCGAACTGTGAGATCATGACCTGAGCTGAAGTTGGATGCTTAACTGACTGACTGTGCCACCCAGGCACCCAAAAATATATTTAAAAGTAAACAAAAAATAACGTTTCTCCAACCACAAAGCAAGCTCTTAATGGCAATAGCTTATCTTCAGCCCCCAGAGAAGTACCTGGACTGAGTAAGAGTCAATAAATGTCTGTTAGCTGAAACACTTCCAGGACAGTGGATTTGGCTACCTTTATGGGAATGGAGAGGCAGAACCATGAACACATAAACCAAACTCCTGCCCTGAGACCTAAAGGCAGGAGGGCTCTGGGGATGGAGGTTTGGGAGAAAGGCATGAGCAGAAGCCAGGGAAACTCAGTCATCGGATCTTTTTCTTTGCTGGACGATAGAAACTTCCAGATTGTGACTGTGTCTTTTCCTTCAACTGAGGAATGATTCAATTGTCAGGATTCAGCCGATTATTACGGGATTCACTGGCATTGTAATGAAAGTAGCCTATTTTTTTCCTCCCCTGGGAGGAGAGCGTGCTACATTTCTAGGATTTAGAGGCTTAGAGAAAAATAGCTACTGGATTTGTAATTGCTTTCTCTTTACAGTATCATTTAGCCTTGATATAAATCACTGCAATCTTGCTTCAAAGCCCCAGAAATGATGATGTGAGGCTGTTCTCCTCTCCTTTATTCTCACTTTTGTTTTTGTTTCATTTTGTTGCAAGTTTTAGATTTGTGGACCTCAGGGAGCCCTGAGTATATAAGGCAGGGTTGAACCGTGACTTCCTGTGTACAAACCTCACTCCTGGTACCAAAATCTGTATTAGTCAGAGTTCAGCCAGGGAAGCAGAACCACATGTAGGAGATTTACAACTATATATTTATGCATCTGTATATCTGTTTATCCCTATATTTGTTTATGCACCTGTATATCTGTTTATCCCTATATTTGTATCTATATTCTTCATATCTGTATATCTATTCATCTATCATTCATTCATCTCTATTATCTATCTATCTATCTATGTATCTATGTATCTATCATCTATCAATTACCTAATTATCTATCTATTCATCTTCTTATTACAAGAAATGAACCAGTGTAATTGGAACTGGCAGAACAAGTCTGAAATCCATCGGGTGGGACCCCAGGGCCTGGAAGATCCTGGACAAGCTGGAACCCACAGCATGAGCTGAGGCTACTATACACAGGAAGCTTTCTTCTCTTTTTGGGAAAGACTTAGTCCTGCTTTGAAGGCCTTTCAACTGATTGGTCAGGTCCACCTGGATTCTTGAGGATAATCTTCCTTATAGGAAGATCAATTGATTAGAGACTTCAGTTATATCCAAAAAATGCTTTCCCAGCAACACCTAGATTAAAGTTTGACAGCCAAGTTGACACATCAGAAAAGCCATCCCACTGGGCTTGGATTATTTGGGTTCTTTTTCAGATTTTGATAAAATATGGGTAGCTCTGTGGAGGCCTCAGTGGGCAGGAAGGGCCCCCATTATCTGGAGATATGAGAGTTGAAAGACACAAGAAAACTGAATGGAGGCATCAACAACACCCGGCAGTTTGGTTGAGAGTTGGCCCACCCAATCCATAACACAGAAGTTTCAGGTAGTTTTGCTGACTCACATTTTTTTCCCATCCTTCTTCAAAAAACAGTTATAGTGATATCTATGGCCAGTCAAGTCTATGTTATTTTTTTCAAGATTTTTTTTTTAAGTAATCTCTACACCTAACCTGGGCTTGAATTTACAACCCAGAGATTAAGAATCGCAGGCTGTACCCACTGAGCCAGCCAGACCCCCCAGGTCTATGTTATTATCATGCGCTTATTTCAAAAGGGAAATTGGTCGTGAGCACAGCTCTTCCTTCTCAGCCTGTAGCTTCCAGAAATAAGTATAAATAAATGCTGGTATGGGACTTTTTTGGCAAAGCCATTCCAGGATTTCCTTAGGGGACAGGAAGAGAGTTGAAGTTCTCAGAAGGTAACCTTAGAGCAAAGTAAGCATCCAGCTTGGCTGGGTGAGGCCACCAAGCCTCACAGAGGGTCATTCTGCATTTGTAGCAGAGTCTGCTACTTTGGAGTGTGGGTATGAGCTAGTCATTGGGGAGTGCCCTTTAAACCATTTGGCCCTATGGGGCGCCTGAGTGGCTCTGTCAGTTGAGCGTCCGACTTTGGCTCAGGTCATGATCTCATAGTTCGTGAGTTCGAGCTCCATGTCGGCCTCTGTGCTGATGGCTCAGGGCCTAGAGTCTGCTTTGGATTCTGTGTCTCCCTCTCTGCTCCTCCCCAGCTCACACTCTGTCTCTCTCTCAAAAATAAATAAAGATTAAAAAAAAATTTTTAACTATATGGCCCTGTATCCACATCTACCTGCAGTCATGTTATTGGATGAAAGTTCTTTGGAAGATCACAGGAAAATATTTTTTCAGAATCAAATGTGAAAACCCATAAAACAAAATTAAAAAACATATCAAAGGTGGAGCAGTTGAAAAGAGCTTTGGTTCTTGATTGAAAATAAAAGTTCAGGAGAGCTCTTCAGAATGAGAAAGAATGGTGAAAAGCCACCGAACTTCTCTAACGTTGGAAGTAGATCAGCTGACTTGGGGCATTTGTTACAAGGTGTTTACAAAATAGTTGTTTCACTTTTTGGAGACCCCTCCTGCTGAAGCACTGCACAAAGGCTTAATTAAGTGATATCTCAATTTATTTACACTGCTATTATTTAGGAAGCCTAACCTGTGCAATGCCAAGGCTGGTGCTGTCTTCTGGGCCCAGTGTCCTGACACTAAATGTGGCCAAAGTGGATCCTTGCTTCAAAAGAAGTCTTCCCTGGTATCTCCAAGATTCATGATATGATGTCTGTGTCTGTGCCTGTGCTGTTCCCTCAGCAGAAGGCCAGAGAGCCTCTGCCCACTTATGGAGGCTGCTCTCTTCCTAACGGAAGTTCTAAGCCTTGAGAGTGGAAGTCCATTGGGGGAATGGTCAGGGGGATCTCCTGCTATTGAATTCCTTTTAAGAACAGAAAGTGTATACAGAGGGGCCCTCTCACTTCCAAGGGGCTCTGGTGTACTGAGTCTCTGAATTTCTTATTTTTGTTCATGAAACTCTTGGTATCATGGGTCTCTTTGGTTTGGGATGTCACTGGAAGGTGCAGAGGTGGACCCACCTGTTCATCGGCATCCTTGACATGTCTGAACAATGCTCCTGTCTTACTGGCTCCAGTGTCTGGAGAGAGGACAGGGTGACCTCCTGCCCCATGAAGGCTGAAGGCCCTGGAGGTTGTGTTGATACTTTCTTCCCCCAGGTGGCCTTGACACTCAGAAATGTGCACCTGTTATGTCTGAATACGGTCAAGGTGAAAAGGCATCACGTGGATTTCAGAAGGCTAACTGTTGTGCTAGTGGGGTACCTACAACTAGAATCATGGATTCACTGGAAACCTAGAATTGGAAGAGCCTTGGAGGTCATCTAGTCCAATTTCCTCTCATACCAGTGAGGAGACAGAGAGGTAAAGTGATGGGTCGGGGGTGCCTAGCAGCAGAGAGCAGAGCAAGGACAGGAATCCGGGTTTCATCGGTCTAATTCTGGGGTTCCCGCTCACTGTGCCATCAATGCTGCATTATTTGTGTTCACTTTCCATTGTTGTCACTGTGTTAATAACATAGAATTTTTTAGGCAGATTGTTCCTACTTCTTATTCTGCCCAAAGCCTGTGGGACACACGTTGTAGGCCATTACAGATATACTTGTTTTCTGCCCCGGGTGCCCGCGACAGAAGTTACTAAATCTGTGGCTTTGAGGCTAATGCTAAGCCATGGGATTACCTTTTTGGTGAATCCCATGACTCCATCCCTTGGGTGCAGGGCTAACCCGGGTGGCTGGAAATAGTGATGATGACCACAGTGATGGTCCAGTGAGGCGTATGATGGAGCACCAGGTTCCACTAGCCTCACAGCATGAAAGTAAAAAGCCATGTCTTGTTTGTGCTTGAGGCAGTCATGTCCAGTATTACTGTCTTCTGTTTGTCAGCACGCCAGAGATTGGACCAAATGCTATTGGCAGAGCACGTCAAACTCTTCAACTATAAATGCAACCTATATATAGTATTCTTTTTGCTCAGTTAGTTTTAGCCACATATGATAGCAATTTTTTCCACCTCACACAGCCTGAAATCTAGTCAAAGAAATTCAATGACCTAAGAGACTTATTTCTTTTATAAGTAATCCAGACAATGATGGTACTATTGCTTGAGATTTATGTAGTGCTTTTCTTTCAAAAAGCCCTAAGTGCTTTTAAGTAGACCTGTTCACCTTCAAACACCCCTGAGAGGGATTACTGTCAACAGAATGTTTTCCTGCAGGAGGAAGTGAAACAAAGAGATATTGTCTGAAATCACAGGAGGTCAACCACAGTTCCGGGATGAGCTTCCAGAAGTCTGCGTACCAGGCCAATAAACACTTTGTCGCTGATGTCTCCACCTTGAATGAGGTTGGCAAATATATGGCTCCGGGTGCTGCTGTGCCTCTGCTGATCTGTCATGGTGTTCTTTCACATTAAGGCACTTTGTAGCCTCAGAATCTTCCCCAGCAGTGCCGGCCAAGCCATGAATTCCATCAGTGTTTGCAGCAGATAGGATTGCCATGTATGATCCAGAGGTTGGGCTAAAATGTTAGCAGGTATTGTCTTTTGCCTGAAGTGGCTCTGCATCACAATCCCCGCGTGGCTCTTGAAAGGTAACATCATTCTGACCTGAAACCTTGCTGGAAACTGTCATGGAAAATAGAATGATATGGGGCAGATTGCCAGGGGAACCAGATTAAGCAGGACTTTGTAGCTCCTATAAAATGAGTGAGGTCAGGATTGAAGTGGGAGTTACCCCCACTGGTTCAAGTGAGCTCAGACATTTTCTATTGCCATTGTCAAACACTTTGGGTTGTGTGTGAGGGTCAAGTCCCTTGTGCCAGCTTTCATGTTGGGCTGAAGCTGTGCAAAATCGGTAAAAGCAAAGTTTTCTCTTTTTTTTGTTAGACAGTCAGCCTGGAGACCTCAGAGGTCAGGGTTGAGCAGGAAATCCAGGAAGTGTAACCACCCCATGTGCCCCTCAGGAAGGGAAGGCGTGAGTTTGCTGATTTCACAAAGAGGAAAGCAACGAAGATTTGCTCAAATCAAGGATATAATTAGCTGACAAGTTTTCTTGAGAGAGGCAAGTTCCCCTTCAACAGATTTTGTATTCCTGATTTTAGAAGATGGCAGAAGAAAGTCAAGATCGTTTGAAAAGGACTAATTATAACAGCTTCACCTTTGAATTGACACTAAGTGGGTGGCAGAGGTGGAAACACCCTTATAGCTTCAATATTTTCAGGTCTGTAATATGGCGAAGGGGGAATGAACATATTTTTAGCACTTAGCATGTTGACAGCTACTGATTTTAAAATAAGTACAGATTGCGAGTCCCACTGGTCTCTTGATGTCTAAGACAAGAGCTTTTCAAGTTATCTAAACAGCCTTTGGCTTTTCCTCAGCGCTTCTCTATGAAAAACTGTAAGGGAAGTGAAGCTTCCTACTCGTTTATGATGTGCCAAGCCCTGCAACATTCTATGAATCTTGTTCTATTCCAGGTCATCTGTTTTCTCCCATTATCACCAGTAACCCGCTCTCACCTCATGGTTCCTCTGTGGTCCTACCTCTTTTCTTTCCCATGTGTTCTCTCTCCAGCCCCTCTATTGTCACCACCTACCTGATGCCTATGCTCCATTTTCTTGGGTTCTTGGATTTCTGTGACACCACTGATGGCTTGCTGTGTTCCACCTCTAGAGCATGGCTCCATGTCAACCCTGGGCTTGTGGACACATGGAGGTGGACAGATTCTGCCCGGTAGAGGTTTTAGCGAGCTGTTATTTTGGGGACTTCTCCAAATGTTGGTGATTGCCCTCATCCTTCACCAAACTGGGCTAGTCCTCCCTTCTTTCAGTCCAGACTATAGCTCACACATTTAAGGCACAAGGACTCGTAACAAGTACAGGAATACTCTGGAGATATTGCGGATTTTGTCCCAGGCCACTGCAACAAAGCGAATATTGCCATCAAGCAAGTCAAATGAATTTGTTGGCTTCCCAGAGCATATAAAATTTATGTTTACACTATCTTATGTAGTCCATTAAGTGTGTAATACCGTTTTGTCTACAAAAATGCACATTCCTTAATTTAAAAATACTTTACTGCTAATAAAAAGCTAACCATCATCTGAGTTTTCAGTGAGTCATAATCATTGATCACGGATAACAAATATAATAATAATAATGAAAAAGTTTGAAATGTTGTGAGAATTTACAACGTGTGACACAGAGAGAGCAAATTCGCTAGGAAAAATGGCGCCGGTAGATTTGCTTGATGCAGGGTTGCTGCAAACCTTCACTTTGTAAAAAATGCAGTTATCTGTGAAGCGCAATAAAGTCAAGTGCCACACCCAGAGGTGTGCCTGTAGTGCCTTGGCTACACTGAAATGATGAAAAAGGTTGGAAGCAATCGCATGCTGGCCCTTCTACTCTGTAATTTCATGGTAAGTAATTAGACGTGTTTCTGCTCAAAATAGGTGCTCATTGAGCACTTTCTGCACAGTTAGACTTCATGACCACTGTCAGGTGGTGATCTATCATGGCTCCAACACTTCTCCTCCCAGAAAAGAAACCTCATGTTTGCTCTGTGAGGTCCCTAAACAATCCCGGAGTGAGAATGGGTGAGAGTAAGCTGACTGATGCCATCTTTTTTCTTTCATCTTTACTTAGAAGCCTCCAAATGGAGATTTTCTTTAAGGAAACTGTTATACAATGGAATATTACTCAGTGATCAAAAAGAATGAAGTCTTGCCATTTGGAACAACATGGATGGAACTCGAATGTGTAATGCTAAGCAAAATAAGTCAGTCAGAGAAAGACAGATATCATATGATTTCTCTCATATGTGGAATTTAAGAAACCTAACAGATAAACATAGGGGAAGGGGAGGAAAAATAAGGTAAAAACAGAGAGGGAGGCAAACCATAAGAGACTCTTAAATACAGAGAACAAACTGAAGAAGGTTGCTGGAGGAGAGGAGGGTGGGGGGATGGGCTAAATGGGTGATGGGCATTAAGGAGGACCCTTGTTGGGATGAGTACTGGGTGTTATATGGAAGTGATGAATCACTCAGTTCTATTCCTGAAACCAATACTACACTGTATGTTAACTAACTTGGATTGAAATAAAATTAAAAAAGTAAAAATACAAATAAAATAAAAAAAATTAATTCCATCAAAAAAAACTGTTATCAGATGCTTGAATAAAACTTTAAAATAGCTATAGCATATAAAGGATTCCAATGGCATTTGTCACTGTGTATTGTAGAAGGTAAAGCTTTTGACCAGAAGTCAGGAGACTTTGCTTCTTTAAGACCTAACTCACCCACTATTCAGCTGTGTGATTCTAAGAAAGTTACTTAAACACTCTGTTTCATTATTCATTAGGTGTTAACCCCTAAACACATTAATTTCCTTGACCCTCTATGGTAGACTGAATAATGTTCCCTCAAGAGATTTTTTAATCCCCTGAACCTGTGAACACTACCTTGTATGACAAAAGGTTGAATATCACCTTATATGGCAAAAGATGTGATTAAAGTAAGGATTCTGAGATGGAGAAATTATCGTGGATAATCAGGGTGGGCCAAAAATGCAGTCACATGTATCCTTGTAAGAAAGAATCAGAGGGAGATTTTATTATACAGAAGAGAAGAGGGAGTGTGACCGTGAAGACAGAGACAGTGGTGATGTGGCCATGGGGCAAGGAAGACTGAGAGCCACCAGGAGCTGGAAGAGGCAGGAACAGAATCTCTCCAAATCCTCCAGTGGGACCGTGGCCTTCTTCATACCTTGATGTCAGTCCAGTGAAACTGGTTTTGGACTTCTGGCCTCCACAATGGTGAGAGAATAAATTTTGGTTTTCTCCTCCTGCGAAGACCCACTGAAGCTGGGTTGCTTGCTATGGCTGCCCTTTCACTTCTCCCCAGCCTCATAGTTTTGCCTCTCCTCCAAATTGCTCACCTCCATTTCTGACCCTCAAGGGCAGTAGCAGGGGGTGGGTGAAAAGAAAAGGCCAGGGAAATTCACACTTGACTAACAGTCAGGAACTGGCATTTTGTTCTCGGGTCTGGTGGGTGTTTAAGGTGGACGCTTTCCTTAGCTATACTTTTTAGGCTCTTTAGAGACCTCCACTTCCTCTCCCGCTTCTGCTGGTGATCTCTCACCTGCAGTTTCTTTTAGTGAGGATGATGTTCTCACTGTGGTTGGTTGCTTCCTCTTGCTCAGCCCGAGGCATTTGGTGGGACCCCTGGCATCTTTCTGCGCAGGACAACTTGCCTCTGTAGGCAGCCATCTTGGAGAGAATCTAAGAAGCCTTCCATTGGTTCCCTCACGTGAGTCACCTGCATCTAGTCCAAAAGAATGTGTTCAGGCAAATGTGCAGTGGCCTAACACCCTCATCCTTTGCTCTGCCATTGAAGCAGTCAGCCAGATTTTCCATGTGGGAGTCACAATGTCCGCTAAACTAGAAGACACATATCAGGCTCTCCAAGTGGTCTTATTGTGATCTCTTTCCTTAGGCTTGAAGTGAGAGACCCCTGACAGGATGTCTGGACTCAGAGTAGCAATAACTGTCTCATAAATGTTTCCCCTAAATCTAACATTAGTCTTTTGTTTGAGAAGGCTGGATGTGAGACAGAAGAGGGGTTCATGGTTAAAAGGCAGAAAAACAGACTTTGATCACCCACTAATGTAAATCCTACATGATGATAGTCTCCCACCCACTTTTGAATGTGGCATTTTTAGTTCTGGTGCTCCAGCTGTAACTATTTCACATCTTCACATCTCTCTTTACCTGAGGGACCAAGTACTGGGGCCATTACTCAACAGTCAAGGTAGTTCTGTTCTATTCCTTCTGAATAGTAACATGTTCTAATAGTCTATTACAGTTGTACTAAAAACTGTCCACTTTGGTCTTATGGAGGAACTTTTTCCAATGGAAATATATATATTTTTGATTTATAGTGCAGGTCAAATGGACATTTGGGTTTGCTTTAAAATGTAATTTGGCAAGTCCATCAGTCCATACACACAAATTGGACTTTGGAGAATTCATGGAAGAGCTGAAGCTGTCGCATGACGCATTTCTCCCCTTTCAAGGTAGCATGGTGAATGGAAGAGGCATAGGGACCGAGCTCAAATTTCTGCTGACCCTTCTTGGACATGTGACTTTGAGTGAGTTGAATAAACCTTGTGAACTTTAGTTTTACATATGTAAAATGGGATATTGAGTAAATTAAACAACTTTGTATGTATCTGAAGCAATTGGCACAATTTCCAGGATGGAGTGAGCCCTCATTTGATTGAAGTTATCCCTATGATGGCATGCCGTTCACGGTGATAGGCAGTGCTGGTGGGGAGATGAGTAAGACTCAGACTGCCTGAGATGCGGAGGGGAAGACAGACAAGAAACCAGGAATGACAGCAGGCCTGATGGGTCCATGAGGAACCAGCCCCCAGCACAGGGGATCCCCACTGCCAGGAGACAAGGGGACTCCCTGATTTCTTGTGTGTGTTCTCATTGTCTGACAGCAGATGCCTCTTTTTTTTCCAGCCTCTATGAGTAGAAAACAGCAGTCCTTTCTCCAAAAAGAGGTGGCTTGACTCAGTTTTGTACCCCTAAGGTATTAAGCTGAAAGACCAGGTAAGTCTATTTGGGTTTCACAGGAAATATCATTTAAAATAGGGAAGGGTTCAAAATTGCTTTCAGAGCAATTGGTTTTTCTTTTTTCTCTTTTTTAATATTTACTTTGGGGACAGTGTAGCTGGGGGAGGGGCAGAGAGAAGGGAAAAGAGGATCTGAAGTGGGCTCTGCATTGACAGGCTGACAGCAGTGAGCCCATTGTGGGCCTTGAAGTCGTGAACCGCGAGATCATGACCTGAGCTGAAGTCTGACACAATCAACTGAATGATCCACCCAGGTGCCCCAACAATGGGTTGTTCCTTAGGGAGTAAGGAGAAACTGCAGACCAATTTGATCATTCTTCCCTGGAGAAAAAGAAACAAGATAAGGAAGGAATTCCATAGACCTGCAAGGGAATAGGGAGCAGAGTGCTGCTTCTTCCGAAATTCCTTTCAAGGAAACAGCTCTGCTCCCTGTTTTTCATCTCCCTCCAATGCAGGCTTGATCACCAGAGCTGCAAAACTTGAGCCCCAACTGTGTAGCCACAGGTTATAGGATCAGAGACAAATGCCTTTAGATATCTTTCTGTCGTTGGAAGGAGTTAAATTCTCACCTTGTCAGACAATGTGACAATAGCTGCTACAGACACTTGTACTTCAAAACCATCAAGGGAGGTATTGGCACTTCGGGGTGTTGAGAAACTAGAGTCTTCTCTACAGGATATTTGCCAATAGATCCATCACATTTTGTCTTACCGTATTTGGTGCGCAAGGAATGGCCAAGATGGAAATGAGACAAATGCCTCTGCAGTGTCCCTTGTCTTGAATCGAGTTCTATGTGGTGGCTGCTGAAGTGCAGACTTTATGAGGAAGGTCTGACTTCCCCAGGCTGTGTCCACACTGCTTCCCCATGACAACATGACACCTCACGACACTGTTCGCATGTCTTCTAGAGGAAGGAAGGAACAGAGCTGTACCTGCTCCTTTTCTCCACATTCTTCTCTCTTCAGCTCATCCCCCACACTCCTGCCAGGGAGGTCTTTCTGGGCACCAAAGCTCGTTCTAGGATATCTTGTCTGAAAGCCTCCATGGGCTGGCTTCCTCCCCTGCTTGCTAGAGGATGCCTCACTTCTCACCATGTACCCTACTCCAGCTGCTCTGAATGCATCCTGTTCTTGAGAGAGCCCCCACGTTCTTCTGTTGACATATGTTGCCTTCTCCCCTGCTTCTTGCCTAGTAAGTCCTGATGCATTCCACACCACAGCTCGGATGTCAACTCACCGTGAAGACTTCCTTGGCTCTTTCAGGATCCATGAGTCTCCCTTTCGGCTTCTACAGCCCTTGCACACGCCTCTTCGACAGTCCTTTCCATGTTGTTTTAAAAATGATTTTTTTTTATGTCTCCCACTCCAGACCTGGAGCTGTGTACCTGGCATCAGTATGTTCCAGTGAGAGGTTACTGATTTGAAGCATAACCAAGAGTGGGCTGGCATCGTTCTGCTTTTCCTGACTTCTGTTATAAAGGTTTTGTCTCATATGACTGCTTGTGGTAGATCTGGCCTCACAGAGATGCTTTAATGATACCTGCGAGCACATATGATTAATATCCTCTCATTTTGTTATTTTGCATGTAAATTACCAAATGGGAAATGGGTGTTTTTTTATTCTGTCTTAGGGAGGCCTTAGACTTCATCAACATGTGTTGGGGGACTACTCAAGGCTAGCTTTGAGCTTTGGAAAGTCAAAAAGAACTATGAGAACAACTCAGGTCTTCTCAAAGAATTCAATTCTGTCTGGAGATAATAGGAGCTGAGTAAGTGCTGAATTGTGGGTAAAGAGACGTATCATGTGTACACAGTAGGTGCTCAATAAAGACTGGCCCACTGAGACCCATGTGAAATGGAAAGACAACTGATGAGAGATGGTTATTTATTTCCGTGTCTGAAATAACTCCAGCCCGTTAGATGTTCAGCTTGCTGTTTCATACAAAGAGAAAACCAGGTTCTACCGATTTTGAGGCTCAGGGGGAAATCTCAGAAAAAATTCAGAGAATTGCTTTAGTATCTCTCAGAGTCACCTGTCATGGAAAGGCATTTCTCACTTCTTTGAAGGAGACTGTTAAATTTTTATAGAATCTCTTCTTTGACAAACTCACAGTACCAAGCTTTATGTATGTAGCAAGGACATGATTTTATTTGCATATTTTAAATTTGTAATTCTCTTGAAAATGGATCAGGGACCAACATTTTCTATAATTTAATGTTTAGGACCAGGAACAGTTTTCCCTGGAGGACTTCATTAATCTCTGGGGGTTACCCCATGAGGCCAGGATCAGACTCAGCACCATGAAAGACTTAGGAGGTGGGTCTGAGGATGAAGTATGCAGAGGTTGGCATGAAGGAGGCTGGAGAAAGCCTCACCTTCCTTCAGGGGTCCACAGGCTGAAGACCTGGGCCAGTCAGGGAACTGGAAGTTGGGAGGTCTAGACACTAAGCAGCAGGGACACAAAAGAAGAAAGAAATGGAAGGCTGTTCTACTTCCCAAGGTGTTTGCAGCCCAGCAGGGAAGACAGACAGAGAAACAAGAGGTTGGAAGGCTTTGGATAGCCATAGGCTGATTTGAAAGCTGGTGTGGGTCTTAGGTCTGCTTCCACTTGTAGCGGTCCAACTCTACCCCGTTCAGTCTACCTTACGTACAGGGAGGCTCTATTGAGCTTTGGAGCAAAAGCCACAAGAGAAGCCCACTTAAGGGCTCAGGGATACTGATTTCCAAACAACTGAGTCGCCACACCTAACAAGTTTGAACAAAATGGTAAGACAGAAGGTGGAAAAATGGCTTCCCCCACCTACTGTGATGTGAACAAGTTAGGGAGGGTTGCTATAGTTGGAACTCTAGAAAAGCCTTAGATCAATAAAGGAAGGGTAAAGAAGAGCTCCCCTGGGATAAATAGCTCATAGTCGTCTTTTAATTAATTAATTTATTTATTTTATTATATTTAAAATTGTATTTAGGTCCAAGTTACTTAACATATAGTGTAGTCATGGTTTCAGGAGTAGAATTTAGTGATTCATCACTTAAACCAGTGCTCATCCCGACATTGCCCTCCTTACTGCCCATCACCCATTTATCCCATCCCCCTACCCACTCCCCTCTCCAGCCACCCACAGTTTGTTCTCTGTATTTAAGAGTCTCTTAGGGTCTTAAGAGTCTCTTAGGTCCCTCTCTGTTTTTACCTTATTTTTCCTTCCCTTCCCCTATGTTAATCTGTTGTGTTTGTTAAATTCCACATATGAGCAAAATCATATGGTATTTGTCTTCCTCTGTCACAGTCATCTTTTCAGTCAGCTTGTAACAACTGCAAATAAGAGGTCTCAGGGAGACCACCAGCACCCCGCTGACTCCTGGCTGTGTCTCTTCTTTCCCCGGCACATGACTTATTTCCCCCTCTGGACACCCTCAGAGCTCCTCGAAGAAGGTTTTGCCCCCTGGCCTCACAAAAGCTCTCCTGGAATGTAAACCCCAGCTGTTCCAGCCTCCCTGACCAGTCTAGCATCTTCTTGTGGCAGCCATGCAGTGACGCCTTCTTAGGTGTGAGTATCATGTTCTCTTATTCTGGTTGCATTTGTCTGGTTCAATGGATCTGAGGCCTGGCTTTGCATTAGAAACACCCAGCATCATAGGGGCACTTGTACGCCAATGTTTATAGCAGCACTCTCAACAATAGCCAAATTATGGAAAGAGCCTAAATGTCCATCAACTGATGAATGGATAAAGAAATTGTGGTTTATATACACAGTGGAGTACTACGTGGCAATGAGAAAGAAGGAAATATGGCCCTTTGTAGCAATGTGGATGGAACTGGAGAGTGTGATGCTAAGTGAAATAAGCCATACAGAGAAAGACAGATACCATATGGTTTCACTCTTATGTGGATCCTGAGAAACTTAACAGAAACCCATGGGGGAGGGGAAAGAAAAAAAAAAAAGAGGTTAGAGTGGGAGAGAGCCAAAGCATAAGAGACTCTTAAAAACTGAGAACAAACTGAGGGCTGATGGGGGGTGGAAGGGAGGGGAGGGTGGGTGATGGGTATTGAGGAGGGCACCTTTTGGGATGAGCACTGGGTGTTGTATGGAAACCAATTTGACAATAAACTTCATATATTGGAAAAAAAAAAAAAGAAACAAACACCCAGCATCTTTAAACAGGTACTGATGGCTGAGTCCCATCCACAGTAATGGAATGAGCATCTCTGGCAGTGGGGCCTAGTGATTCTGATGCATGGTGAGGGCCCAAAACTACCAGTCTTGATCCTCTCTCCTACCCTGTTAGATTATAAAGTCCCGGAGGCGGAGGCTTTGGTGGTGGTGTGATGGAGCCTTCTCTTTCCTTGACTCTCTTCATCAATGTCGGTGAACTCAGTACTCATGACTTGGTGCTGTGACTTCCCTGAAGGCTCGTTGGACCTGGGTGGCTCTCCAGGGGCCTTCTCATCTTCCTCAGATGTGGAGCAGTGGGTGCACTTCCCACGTCTGCCAGGATGAGGCAGCATTGCCCTCCTATCTTGAGAAGAAGGGTGCTATCTCAGGCCAGAGAAGGGAAAATCCAGAAAAAAAGGATAAATTGTGAACAGGGGCCTAGATGCTTCCAGATCGAGATGGAAGGGGGTTTGAGTCTGAGAGTAAGAGATTTAAGGTGGGCCTGAAGGGAAAAGAGGCCCACATGGCAAGTCAGACACATGACTGTGTCTGAATCCAAATAATGAATATTTTTCACTGAGGTAGGAAACAAGTCCATGAAAGCTAGTTGGATTAGCTAAAGCTGTCAGCCACTCAGAGAACTCAGCCAGACCCTGAAATCCAGCCAAGGATGCTGGGCCAGCCTCCGACTGTGATTTCAGAGCGGGTATATTAATTTACTTTTACTGTGATTCTACTGTGAATGAGATTTGTGCTTTCAAGAAAAAAAAAATATATTAATCATGTGTGAGGGGCCTGGAAGTGACACTGGACTTGGAAGACACAGATTAGAGGTTGATCTTGGTTCCGATTAAGTGACCTGCCTCTCAGAAGCTCAGTTTACTCACGTCTAAGTTGGGTTGTGATCTATGCTCCACTAAGGGGTAATGTGGAGGTGAAATTCATGCCTTTTCCAGAAGGTGGCAGCACACACTAGAAGTCAGCCACCAGCTATTTTCCTATAACTAGGATACCTTGAGGAAAGTGGAGGAAAAGTCAGGACATTCTCCCACCTGGAGCTCCCTCACTTCTTGACCAGGTGATGGTGTTCCAGCCAGGGCTCTAGCAGCATAAACTATGCTGTGGCTGTCTGGAAAAATCTTCCCTAGTGGGCTCTTATTCTTTCAGCTGTTTCTTCCCACATCCCCCTTGGTGCCCTCCCCCTTCTCCCCATCCCCTTAGCTTGGATATCAGACTGTCCCCCTTGGCACCCTCTACTAAAGGGTAGAAGTTATGGGTCTTTTTTTTTTCTTAATTAATTTATTTTTTTTAGTTTACATCGAAATTAGTTAGCATACAGTGCAACAATGATTTCAGGAGTAGATTCCTTAACGTCCCTTACCCATTTAGTCCAACAGATCGGATTTTTTTTTTTAATTTTTTTTTCAACGTTTATTTATTTATTTTTTTTGGGACAGAGAGAGACAGAGCATGAACGGGCAAGGGGCAGAGAGAGAGGGAGACACAGAATCGGAAACAGGCTCCAGGCTCTGAGCCATCAGCCCAGAGCCTGACGCGGGGCTCGAACTCATGGACCGCGAGATCGTGACCTGGCTGAAGTCGGACGCTTAACCGACTGCGCCACCCAGGCGCCCCCAGATCGGATTTTTTAATGAAGTATTTACAGGCTTTCAGGTAGGAAAGAGAATGCTTCTAGGGGAAGTTTCCCTTAGACTAGTAGCCAGGGATTCTATGTCCTGTCAGAAAAATGAGGGCCATTATGTTATGGGAGAGAGTTTGGCACTAAGGAATGGAACTGATTTTATTTGTCCAGATAAAAGACAAATGAGGATATGATATCCAGCTGTGGTAAAATCAAAGCAGAAACTCAGATTTTATTCTCATAGCTCCTGATAAACCTAGGAAATCAAACACGCGTGGTGATGCCTATGGCAGCTCCATAATGGGTACTTGAATGGGTCCTAAATGAAAAGGCTGTTCAGTACAGTCCACTCATTTGTTATAATGTCTTGACAATGTATCACCATGGGATCAGTGAGGTTGCGGAACAAGTTCTTTTTTTTTTTTAACTTTATTTTTTATTTGTTAACATTTACATCCAAATTAGTTAGTATATAGTGAAGCAATGATTTCAGTAGATTCCTTAATGCCCCTTACCCATTTGGCCCATCCCCCCTCCCACAACCCCTCCAGCAACCCTCAGTTTGTTCTCCATATTTATGAGTATCTTTTGTTTTCCCCCCTTCCTGTTCTTATATTATTTTTGTTTCCCTTCCCTTATGTTCATCTGTTTTGTCTCTTAAGGTCTTCATATGAGTGAAGTCATATGCTTTTTGTCTTTCTCTGACTGACTAATTTCACTTAGCATAATACCCTCCAGTTCCATCCACATAGTTGCAAATGGCAAGATTTCATTCTTTTTGATTGCTGAGTAATACTCCATTGTATATATACCACATCTTCTTTATCCATTCATCCATGAATGGACATTTGGGCTCTTTCCATACTTTGGCTATTGTTGATAGTGCTGGTATAAACATAGGGGTGCATGTGTCCCTTCAAAACAGCACACCTGTATCCCTTGGATAAATGCCTAGTAGTGCAATTGATGGGTTGTAGGGTAGTTCTATTTTTAGTTTTTTGAGAAACCTCCATACTGTTTTCCAGAGTGGCTGCACCAGCTTGCATTGCCACCAACAATGAAAAAGAGATCCTCTTTCTCCGCATCCTTGCCAACATCTGTTGTGGTCTGAGTTGTTAATGTTAGAAATTCTGACAGGTGTAAGGTGGTATCTCATTGTGGTTTTGATTTGTATTTCCCTGATGATGAGTGACGTTGAGCATTGTTTCATGTGTCAGTTGTCCATCTGGATGTCTTCTTTGGAGAAGTGTCTATTCATGTCTTTTGCCCATTTCTTCACTAGAGTATTTGTTTTTTGGGTGTTAAGTTTGATAAGTTCCTTGTAGATTTTGGATACTAACCCTTTATCTGATATATCATTTGCAAATATCTTCTCCCATTCTGTCAGTTGCCTTTTAGTTTTGCTGATTGTTTCCTTCGCTGTGCAGACACTTTTTATTTTGATGAGGTCCCAGTAGTTCAGTTTTGCTTTTGATTCACTTGCCTCCAGAGACGTGTTGAGTAAGAAGTTGCTGCAGGCAAGATCAAAGAGGTTTTTGCCTGCTTTCTCCTCGAGGACTTTGATGGCTTCCTGTCTTACATTGAGGTCTTTCATCCACTTTGAGTTTATTTTTGTGTATGGTGTAAGAAAGTGGTCCAGGTTCTTTCTTCTGCATGTCGCTGTCCAGTTTTCCTAGCACCACTTGCTGAAGAGACTGTCTTCATTCCATTGGATATTCTTTCCTGTTTTGTCAAAGATTAATTGGCCATATGTTTGTGGGTCCATTTCTGGGTTATCTATTCTGTTCCATTGATCTGAGCGTCTGTTTGTGTGCCAGTACCATACTGTCTTGATGATTACAGCTTTGTAGTATAGCTTAAAGTCTGGGATTGTGATGCCTCCAGCTTTCGTTTTCTTTTTCAAGATTGCTTTGGCTATTCGGGGTCTTTGCTGGTTCCATACAGATTTTAGGATTATTTGTTCTAGCTCTGTGAAGAATTCTGGTGTTACTTTGATAGGGATTGCATTGAATATGTAGATTGCTTTGGGTAGTATCGACCTTTTAACAATATTTCTTCTTCCTCTCCAGGAGCATGGAATCTTTTTCCATTTCTTTGTGTCTTCTTCTATTTCTTTCATCAACTTTCTATAGTTTTCAATGTATAGATTATTCACCTCTTCAGTTAGATTTATTCCTTTTTTTTTTCAACGTTTATTTATTTGTGGGACAGAGAGAGACAGAGCATGAATGGGGGAGGGGCAGAGAGAGAGGGAGACACAGAATCGGAAACAGGCTCCAGGCTCTGAGCCATCAGCCCAGAGCCTGACGCGGGGCTCGAACTCACGGACCGTGAGATCGTGACCTGGCTGAAGTCGGACGCTTAACCGACTGCGCCACCCAGGCGCCCCCAGTTAGATTTATTCCTAGGTATTTTATGGTTTTTTGTGCAATTGTAAATGGGATCGATTCCTTGATTTCTCCTTCTGTTGCTTCATTGTTGGTGTATAGGAATGCAACTGATTTCTGTGCATTGATTTTATATCTTGTGACTTTGCTGAATTCATGAATCAGTTCTAGCGGGTTTTTTGGTGGAATCTTTTGGGTTTTCCATATAGAGTATCATGTCATCTGCAAAGAGTGAAAGTTTGACCTCTTCCTGGCCAATTTGGATGCCTTTTATTTCTTTGTGTTGTCTCATTGCTGAGGCTAAGACTTCCAATACTATGTTGAATAACAGTGGTGAGAGTGGACATCCCTGTCTTGTTCCTGATGTTAGGGGGAAAGCTCTCAGTTTTTCCCCATTGAGGATGATATTAGCATTGGGTCACTCGTATATGGCTTTTATGATCTCAAGGTATGCTCATTCTATCCCTACTTTCTTGAGGGTTTTTATCAAGAAAGGATGCTGTGTTTTGTCAAATGCTTTCTCTGCAACTATTGAGAGGATTATATGGTTCTTGTCCTTTCTCTTATTGATGTGATGAATCACGTTAATTGTTTTGCGGATATTGAACCAGCCCTGCATCCCAGGTATAAATCCCGCTTGGTCGTGGTGAATAATTTTTTTAATGTATTTAATAATTTTTTAAATTGTGAATAATTAGCTGGTTGGCTAATATCTTGTTGAGGATTTTTACATCCATGTTCATCAGGGAAAGTGGTCTATAGTTCTCCTTTTTAGTGGGGTCTCTGTCTGGTTTTGGAATCAGGGTAATGCTGGCTTCATAGAAAGAGTTTGGAGGTTTTCCTTCCATTTCTATTTTTTGGAACAGTTTCAAGAGAATAGGTGTTAACTCTTCCTTAAATGTTTGGTAGAATTCCTCTGGAAAGCCATCTGGCCCTGGACTCTTGTTTTTTGGAAGATTTTTGATTACTAATTTGATTTCCTCACTGGTTATGGGTCTGTTCAAATTTTCTATTTCTTCCTGTTTCAGTTTTGGTAATATATATGTTTCTAGGAATTTGTCCATTTCTTCCAGATTGCCCATGTTGTTAGCATATAATTGCTCATAATATTTTCTTATTATTGTTTTTATTTCTGTTGTGTTGGTTGTGATCTCTCCTCTTTCATTCTTGATTTTACTTATTTGGGTCCTTTCCTTTTTCTTCTGGATCAAACTGGCTAGTGGTTTATAAATTTTGTCACTTCTTTCAAAGAACCAACTTCCGGTTTCATTGATCTGTTCTACTGTTTTTTTGGTTTTGATAGCATTAATTTCTGCCCTAATCTTTATTATTTCCTGTCTTCTGCTGGTTTTGGGTTTTGCTGTTCTTTTTCCAGCTCATTAAGGCATAAGGTTAAGTTGCATATCTGAGATCTTTCTTCCTTCTTTAGGAAGGCCTGGATTGCTATATACTTTCCTTTTATGACCGCCTTTGCTGTGTCCCAGAGGTTTTGGGTTGTGGTGCTATCATTTTCATTGACTTCCATATACTTTTTAATTTCTTCTTTAACTGCTTGGTTAGCACATTCATTCTTTAATAGGATGTTCTTCAGTCTCCAAGTATTTATTACCTTTCCAAATTTTTTCTTGTGGCTGATTTCAAGTTTCATAGCATTGTGGTCTGAAAATGTGCATGGTATGATCTCAATCTTTTTGTACTTACTTAGGGCTGATTTGTGTCCTAGTATATGGTCTATTCTGGAGAACGTTCCATGTGCACTGGAGAAGAATGTATATTCTGCTGCTTTAGGATGAAATGTTCTAAATGTATCTGTTAAGTCCATCTGGTCCAATGTGTCATTCAAAGCCATTGTTTCCTTGTTGATTTTTTGATTAGATGATCTGTCCATTGCTGTGAGTGGTATGTTGAAGTCTCCTACTATTATGGTATTACTATCGATGAGTTTCTTGATGTTTGTGATTAATTGATTAATATTTGGGTGTTCAACATTTGGTGCATAAATGTTTACAATTGTTAGGTCTTCTTGGTCTATAGAACCCTTGATTATGATATAATGCCCTTCTGCATCAATTGATACAGTCTTTATTTTATTTTATTTTATTTAAAAAAATTTTTTTTAACCTTTATTTTTATTTTTGAGACAGAGAGAGACAGAGCATGAATGGGGGAGGGGCAGAGAGAGAGTGAGACACAGAATCGGAAGCAGGCTCCAGGCTCTGAGCCACCAGCCCAGAGCCTGACGCGGGGCTCGAACTCACGGACCACGAGATCGTGACCTGAGCCGAAGTCGGACACTTAACCGACTGAGCCACCCAGGCGCCCCGATACGGTCTTTATTTTAAAGTCTAGATTGTCTGATATCAGTATGGCTACTCTGGCTTTCTTTTGTTGACCATTAGCATGATTGATGTTTCTCCATCCCCTTATTTTCAATCTGTAGGTGTCTTTAGGTCTAAAGTGGGTCTCTTGTAAACAGCATATAGATGGGTCTTGTTTTCTTATCCATTCTGTTACCCTATGTATTTTGATTGGAGCATGGAGTCCATTGATGTTTAGAGTGAGTACTGAAAGATATGAATTTATTGCCATTATGATGCTTGTAGAGTTGGAGTTTCTGGTGGTGTTCTCTGGTCCTTTCTAATCTTTTGTTGCTTTTGGTATTTATTTATTTATATATGTATATAATTTCATCTTTTTCCCCTCAGAGAGTCCCCCTTAATATTTCTTGCAGGGCTGGTTTAGTGGTCACAAACTCCTTTAAGTTTTGTTTGTCTGGGAAACTTTTTATCTCTCCTTCTATTTTGAATGACAGCCTTGCTGGATAAAGGATTGTTGGCTGCATATTTTTCTGATTCAGCACACTCAATATATCCCGCCATTCCTTTCTGGCCTGCCAGGTTTCTGTGAATAGGTCTGCTGCAAACCTGATCTGTCTACCCTTGCAGATTAGGGGCTTTTTTCCTTGCTGCTTTCATGATTCTCTCCTTGCCTGAGTATTTTGTGAATTTGACTATGATATGCCTTGTTGATGGTTGGTTTTTGTTGAATCTAATGGGGGTCCTCTGTGCTTCCTGGATTTTGATGTCTGTGTTTTTCCCCAGGTTAGGAAAGTTTTCTGCTATGATTTGCTCACATAAACCTTCTACCCCTATTTCTCTCTCTTCCTCCTCTGGGACCCCTATGATTTTCATGTTGTTCCTTTTTAATGAGTCACTGATTTCTCTAATTCTTAACTCGTGCTCTTTTGCCTTAATCTCCCTCTTTTTTTCTGCTTTGTTACTCTCTATAAGTTTGTCCTCTATATGGCTGATTCTCTGTTCTGCCTCGTCCATCCTTGCCACCGCTGCATCCATCCGTGAATGCAGCTCAGTTATAGCATTTTTAATTTCATTCTGGCTATTTTTTACTTTTATCTCTGCAGAAAGGGATTCTAATCTATTTTCGACTGTAGCTGGTATTCTTATTGTCGTGATTCTAAATTCTGGTTCAGACATCTTGCTTGTGTCTGTGTTGGTTAAATCCCTGGCTGTCGTTTCTTCGTGCTCTTTCTTTTGGGGTGAATTCCTTCATTTTGTCATTTTGAAGGGAGAAAAGGAATTAATGAGGTAGAAAAATTGAAATTAAAAAAATAAAAAAATATTAAATTTAAAAATTAAAAACACACCCACACAGAAATCGAATAGATGATGCTAGATCCCAGGTGTGTTTTGGTCTGGGTGTAGAAAGTGGTTTGACAGATTAGAGAAACAAACAAACGAAAAAAGCGGGGGGGGGAGAGAAAAAAAAAGGAAATCGTTTGAGAATTTGAAAAAATGAATACACTAAAGTAAACTAAAATACACAAAAGTAGAGAATATAGTAGAAAAAAATTATAGAAAAATATTTTAATAAAAATTAAAAAGAAATATGAATTTTTTCATTTTCTGTATTTAAGAAAAAAGAAATGAAACGAAAAAGAGAAAAAAGATAAAAAAAGAAAAAAAAGGCAAAGACAAAAAAAGAAATCGTTTGAGAGTTTGAAAAAGTGAATACACTGTAGTAGACTGAAATAAAATGATGGGACTAAGATAGAATTTGAAAAAATTTACATGAAAGCAAA
The DNA here is from genome assembly GCF_007474595.2 of Lynx canadensis. Taxonomy (NCBI): domain Eukaryota; kingdom Metazoa; phylum Chordata; class Mammalia; order Carnivora; family Felidae; genus Lynx; species Lynx canadensis. The sequence goes on from NC_044303.2 coordinate 130,360,927, forward strand.
AAATATAGTAATAAAAATTAAATAAAAATATTTTTAAAAGAAATTGAGAGTAAAAATGAAGTTTTTCTCTTTCTGCATTCAAGAACATGAAAAGAAATGAAAAAGAGAAAAAAGAAACAGAAAAAAAACAGGAAATTGTTTGAAAATTTGAAAAGGTGAGTACATTGAAGTAGACTAAAATAAAATGATGGCAGTAAAGTAGAATTTGAAAAAAAATACACAAAAGTAAAAAATATAGTAATAAAAATTAAAGACAAATATTTTTAATAAAAATTGAAAATAAAAATGAGTTTTTTCTCTTTCTGTATTCAAGAAAATAAAAGAATTGTAAAAGAGAAAAAGGAGGAAGAGAGGAAAAAAAAATTGAAGTGATGAGCCTGCTAACAGATTGAAGTAGGACTGAAATTGCTTTGTTTCCCCTAGAGGTCAGTCCATGTAGCTCTTTATAGTGCATAGATTAAGCCGGTGGTGAGGTTTGTGTTCTTGAAGAGCGAAGTTGGCCCAGTTGGGTGGGGCTCGGTGTAACAGCTCCGCTCTCCCCTAGAGGGCGCTGCTAGCCTACTGAGGTGGATTGTTGCCGTGCTTGTTGGTGTGCATGCGCGGGAGCAGTGAAAAATGGCGTCACTCAGCCACCCAGTCTTTTCTCCCAGATCAGCAGTTGCACACCGGTCCTCCGTCTTCAGCTCTCATCCACTCCCCGCTTTTCACTCTCCCTGACCAGGCCCCAGGCAGTACCTCTCTCCCAAGTTTTGTCTCAGATGCGGCTGTTTTCCCCGGCCCCTTACTTCCGAAGGACTTCGGCTTTGACCCGGTCCGCCCCTCTGCGGGAGGGTCTCACCAAGCGATGGCCGAATGAACAACGGCCTGATGTCAGCTGCACCCAGGAACGCCCGCTGGACCCTGCTGTTGCCCGTGCCCTGAGACTGCGGCCAGGTGCCAGCCTGCCCCCAAAAAAGATCGCGAGACAGTGTAGCCTCAGCGTTTTAGGGACCATGGAAAATCGCAACCCACATCTGGCACCAGGCTTCACCCTCAACAACCTTGCCCCAGCACCAGCGAATGTGGCTGCCTTCCGGGGTCTGCTGGGACCAGGTGGCTTCAACAGTCTCTACCAAATGTCCTTCCAGAAGTGGAACCGCTTTTCCCTGTGTGGCCCGAGAACCTCCTGGACCCCACTCTGTTCCTGGGGATTCGCCTTTCCCACCAGAGCACCGCCAGGTATCGAGCTGCGGATTTGCAGCCTTTGAGCTCCCCCTTGTTTACAGTCTTAATGGGATTTAAACCCTCTCCTTTCTCCTTTCTCCCTTTTTAGTTTAGTCCCTGCGGCTGCTTCCAATTTTTCACTTTCTCTCCAGCTGCTTTTGGGGAGGGGTGCTTTTCCCGTATGCTCCCCCCCTCCCCAGTCTCTGTCCTCTCTCCACCCTTTTGTGGGGTTCCCTACCTTTTGGGGCTTCTTGCTCCCCAAGTTCAGTTCTTCATGTCATGTACCTGCTGAATTCTGTGGTTCAGGTTGTGCAGATTGTTGTGTTAATCTTCCAATCGGTTTTCTAGGTGTGTAGGATGGTTGAGTGTTGGTCAGGCTATATTTCATGGATGCGAGACCCACAAAAAGCTTCCATGCTTGGCTCCTCTGAAGTTATGGCTCTTATTCACTAGGATGCATACACTTCCTGGTAGAGAAGCACGTGGTGTAGATACATAAGGACATTGTGTTATGATATGATATGATATGATATGAATGGGAAGTATTCTTACTCCCTCACTTAAGGACAGGACCCTGCCGACAGGCAGGCTCCAGGATATGACCATGTCAGGCTTCCATCTGCGAAGGTCCTCTCTTACATAACAAACAGAGCCATCTATGGCTAACCTAAACCCCCTGCTTAGAGAGCAGTTCTCCCACATTTGCATCTCAGTCCCTTTACACTATTAAATATTACTGAGGATTTTAAAGAACTTTCATTTTATCTATCCATCTTTATCATAATAGAAATTAAAATACTTGCCATATTTATTTAAGAATGACAATAATAAATCCATTGCATGTTAACATAAATAACAGGTGTTTTATGAAAAGTAACTCTTTTATCCAAAACAAAAAATTGAGTGAGAAGAGTGACATTGTTCTATATTTTTACAAATCTCTATAATGTCTGGCTTGAAGAGAGATAACTGAATGGCACTTTGTTGCAATCTGTTGTGTTGGTTGAAGCGTATGAAGAAAATTTGAACTTACCTGAATATCTGGTTGGAAAAAGGACAACTATTTTGTTAGTCTTTTCAGATAATTGTGAATATTCTTCTTTGATGTTCACTCACAACTCAACCATAGTAAGAGGTAGTGTCTTCACATTGAGTTGCAGTGGAGAATCTGAGAACACATCAATGATTTTTTTTTCCACCGTACATTAAAATCCATCGGTCTAGATTGCACTTTGTTTTTTCTTATTTTACCTTTTTATTTTTTATTATTGTTATTTGTATCTTGCACTTTGGATGGATCATTTTTCCATACATGATTTTATAGCATGATGCATTGGTCATTTGGAAAATATTAGGTCACTAAGTTATGCAGGTCTTCCCAATGCTGACACATTTTGTTATATGGTATCAGAAAATCACAGATGTTTATGTCACCATCCATCTTATCACAGAAGTTTTTAAGCATTTGGAAACTGTTCATATCATAGTTGTAGATAGAAATTTTTCAAAATTCTATTATTATTTTTTTTAGAGAGCATGTAGTGAGCAGGGGTGGGGGAGAGAGAACCTTAAGCAAGTTCCATGCTCAGCACAGAACTAAGCTTGATTTCATGAGTTCCTGACCTGAGCCGGAATCAAGAGTCAGACACTCAACCAACTGAGCCAGCAGGCACCCCCTAAAATTCTAATTCTTGCTTGAGAGCTCGTATCTGTATTGTTGCTAACAAATACTGTTACTTTTTCTTGAAATGACAGGCATACTTGATTTGTTGTTGGAAAAATGTCCACCAACCAGTTTGTCAGTCATTCCTTCAAGTAAGATGTTCCTTGAACCAAGCAGTTCAGTTCTAAACTCGAACAATCCTACCATTGCTTCTCCTAGAGACCACTCCAAGATAGCTGAAGTGCTGTATGTGCACTTCCTATTTTGACACGAGCTTATTAAAAAGATGTGTACTCAAGGTTGAGATGAATAAAATTTGTATTTCTTTAACTGATTCATCGAGATTTTTAAGTGAAACAGACTTTAACAAATTTTTTTTAATGTTTTATTTATTTTTAAGAGAGAGAGAGAGACAGAATGTGAGCAGGGGAGGGGCAAAGAGAGAGGGAGGTACAGAATCTAAAGCAGGCTCCAGGCTCTGAGCTGTCAGCACAGAGCCCGATGTCGGGCTCCAACTCATGAACTGTGGGATCATGATCTGAGCCAAAATCGGATGCTCAACCGACTGAGCCACCAGTCGTCCCCAACAGACTTTTGTTTTGTTTTGTTTTGGTTTGGATTAACTGCAAATATATGCTCCTGAAGAATACAGTGAACTTTAGTGCACGTTGGGGCTGCTGCCTGCCTCGGTTTGTGTTAAAATGCCAGCAGTTTTAATCATCACTGCATTTGTAAATGTCAGAAACCATGAAGAAAGCAAATGATGTCTTAATATAATTAAGAAATTTCAGCCTCATGGACCACCTGACCCTGACCACCTCAGGGTCTCAGGGACCCTGGGTGCTTTGTGCGCTAGACTCTGAGAACTGAGACTTGGAGTATTTTAATTGCCTCAGATGATGTGCAAAAGTCGTGGAATCATGGTTTTCCTTCAGGCCTTTTGATGCTGAGCACAGTTGAGGAACCAGATACCAAGATATCTAGAAAAGTCAGGATCTTTCAGTGCTTAGGGACAAGGCACAGATGCTATGTGGTACCAATGAGAAAATGCAAAGGATCTCTAGAACATTCTAAGTGAAGGTTACTAGAACCAGCCTTTTCCTCTGTATCTTTGGGTAATGTTGTATTTCTTCTTTCCCCTGGTGTGGGTGCTTATGATGGTGTCCTGCACTTGGGAAAGAGATTTTTGTCTTGTCTTTCTATCTCCCTTTCCTTCATGTTAGCTTGGTTCAAAATAACCTGGTTTTTGAGCTGTGAGGGAATCTTCTTATACAAGAACCGTGACCTAAAGATCAATCTCCAGACTTCTCATTTCTTCTTATAAGTTACTTGCAAGCCTCAAAGGACCAGACTGTTTCAAGAGGGATCCTGGCACTGGCCAAAATAATTTAACCATGAGCATCAGTCTGTTTAGTATCTGAAAGACCTGTGTCAGAGTTCAAGAGGAAGGAGTATTCCTGAACACTAGGGGGACACCTGGAGGTGGTGATGTGGTTCTGAATATGAAGGAAGGACGATTGGTGGGAATAGTCTGGCTGTGAGACTGGGGGGAAAATGGTCCCACTCAAATAATCTACTGAGTCCTCAGCAAATGCTTGGCTGGCAAGGGATTGCAGACTACCATAGTCTCTTTACAGGCTATATGTTAAGGTCCTGGTGCTTCTTAGGTCCTAGAAAAGGAAGAGGAAGTCTATCACCATGTAGAAGGTACTCAGGTCCCTTACCTTCTGTAAAGGCTTTGTACATCAGTTCTAACATTTACTAGCCCCCTGACCTTGGGTGACTTTCTCTACTATTTTATGTTACATTTTCGTGTATAAATTGAAATTATGCTTACCGTACAGGAGGGTGAGGATTAAATGGGTTAGTACATGTAAAGTGCATGTTTAGGAACAGTACTGGCCAGAATAAGTGATCAATAAAATGTAAACTGTTATTAATTTCATTTCATTGAATCCTCTTGTAACCAAAATAGATAGAAGTGATTACTTTCTATATATATATATATTTTTAGTGTTTATTGATTTTTGAGAGGGAAAGAGAGCGCGAGAGAGAGGGCACAAGAGAGCACATGAGTAGGGGGAGGGCAGAGAGAGAGGGAGACACAGAATCTGAAGCAGGCTCCAGGCTCTAAGCTGTCAGCACAGAGCCCAATGTGGGGCTCGAACCCACATACTGTGAAATCATGACCTGAGCCAAAGTCCGATGCTTCCTTTAGTAAACATTTAGTAAGACATGCATGGATGGCTCACTCAGTTAAGTGTTTGACTCTTGGTTTTGGCTCAAATCATGATTTCACAGTTCATTTCATGAATTCGAGCCCCACGTCAGGCTGTGCCCTGGCGGCCCAGAGTCTTCTTGGCATTCTTTCTTCTCTCTCTCTCCCTCCTTGCTTGCACGCTCTCTCTAAATAAATACATGTTTTTTTTTTTATATTTTGATAAAATTTGTCTACTTTTCTCCTGTTAATCAATCTCCTTTGTCAGTTTAATTTTCAGACCCAGCCAGGACTTTAAGAGGGTCAAGGAAAACTTTCTTTCCCAACAAGACACGAATAATTTCTATATAGTGGAAGATAAAACGACCAATATTATGGGTTTTAACCCATACAAAATACCCAGCTACAGAATACCCAGCTTCTCAACTGTTCTCTGAACTAGTGTTAACATCTTAATGGTCCTTTCATTAATTAATGAGCTAACTACAATCTTTGATATGTGTTCATTTTACATTTGCATGAAACTCATGAGATTATGTATGTGAAATTATGCCTTAACAGAAGTAATCACTTGGGGGAGCCTGGGTAGCTCAGTCAGTTAAGTGTCCTACTTCAGCTTAGGTCATGATCTCATAGCTCCTGAATTCCCGTCCCATGTCAGGCTCTGTGCTGACAGCTGCTTTGGATTCTGTGTCTACCTATCTCTCTGCCCCTACCTCACTCACTCTCTCTCTTTCAAAAATAAATAAACATTAAAAAATAAAAATAAATAGATAAAAATTTGCAGGTTAAACTCTGCTCCTACAGAGTTGAAAAATATTCCAGACAATACAAAGGCCAATCCAGTACCACACTGAAAGAACATCTAGTAATCCCTTTGCCTATTTTGAGATTTTGGATAAATTTTCCAAGAACTTCAAGGTATGAATAGGGAAACTGAGTCTCACGGGAGCTAAATAACTTGAGCAGAGTTGTATGGCTAGAGATGGAAGAGCCAGAATTCAAATGCCCACACATGGCTAGATGAGTAGATGACTCTAGATGACTAGAGTTTATACAAGGAGCTCCTGGTCTTGGAGGGGTGTGGGACAGATCAGGGAAGAGTTAAATTAGCGAAACATATTAGCAAATATATATTTCTTCTCTCTTTCCTGCTTTTTAAAATTTTCCATGAGGCAAAATGAATTTAAAGGTGCTGTGGGGGTCTAAGTATGTGTAAAATCCTTTATAGGTTATTCCTGGATTGGAAGAAAATACCTTTGTTACTCATTTAATAACTCAATATAAATTCTTCATATACTCTGTCACTACAATTACTTCTGAATAGGAATGAAAATTTTTTATTGTATTTAGAAAAACAAGATTTTCAAATTCATGTAAGCATCCATTTCCTGGGTTGTTATTAGCAAGAATAAAATTGAACTTCTTAAGCTTGAAGTAAAGGCAGTTGGTTGCTTTGTATTCCTTTTTAACTTTGTCAGAATTTGTCAAAACATGATATAAAGCAAAAATGCATGGAGTAGGTGAACCAGAGTAGGTTTATTTATAAGCAGGAACTCGAGCCAAATGCAGCAGTAAACTAAAAAAAAATGGAACAAATCACATTAATTGGTTCTTAAAAATAAGGAAAACCAGGCAGAATTAAACAAAAAAATAAGGAGCCAGTTTTAGCCAGATCTGAATAGTATTGGGGTGGAAAACTTACCATCTTAGTAATTGGCACCAGAAGGCATCTTAGGGAGGGCATTGTCTCAATCTGGGAAAACCTTTGTGAGCCATTAGGGGAGGAAGGTGATTCCCTGGAATTGTGAGCTGGGAGAAGTAGGATCATCGATCATTGTAGGACACATACCTTGTGTTGGGGTGGATGGTGAGGCCACAGTGTAGGAGCTTGGAGCCTTGGAAGGGGTGGACCAAGAGGTCTTCCCACCAGAGGAGTAGCCCTTTTAAGAGCAGGGATTTTTTATATTCACTTTAACGTTATTTTTTGTTTGTTTTGTCACATTGCAAACCCCTTGGAATTCTTGGAGCCTTGCGCTGTATGTGCTAATGACTTGGGTGAGTGGGTGTTTCGTATTTGTTTTGTATTGGTGGTAGCAATGTCAAAGTTGCAGGGGAATTGAAGGGGAAATGAGTAATTTCCAAGAAAACAGCCATCACAGGGATGTCTGCAAGAGGTGGAGGGTCTCTAAGGAAAAGAACTTGAGGGCTGGTGGTGACCTTGGGAATATAGCCCCTGGAGGGTGGGCTGTGTGGGAAAAGGGACCTGAATTAACGTGTTTTAAATACCAAAGGACAAGACAGTATTTTCTAGTGAGTTAGACAGTGAAGGGAACAAAGACAATATTAAAATTTTCTCTCGATCAAACTTCCGTTTCCCTGAGTTTCCTCAGCTTTGTCCCATCAAAGATTGGTCTGATGATACTTTTGTTAAGAAATCAAGGTGACAGTAATGAAGAGTTTTTCCTTGTCTCTGATCCTTTAAAGGATGGTACCTCTGGGCTAATGATGATGAGTTGGTATGACTTAGTGCTTCTGTTTTTGTAAATAAGTGATAAGGAAGATGTGGAGACCGTTCTAGATACAAGAGAAGATGACTCCTGCCCTGTGAGCCCACAAGCTAAGGGAAGGCCTGGCGGTAAGCACAGATGGCCTGGGGCTGATCCGTGATTCAACGGTCCACCAGGCTTGCACCCACAACCACTTGAACGAATCTGGGGTGAAAACTGAGTGGGGTTCTACATGTTCAAAGTCTCTTCCTTCTTCAAGAAGCCTCTCATCTGGTTAGGAAGTCACTTTTGTCTCATTCAGTTAAAATTCTTTTCTGATTATTAGTATAAACTGTTCTTTTTCTCATTCTTAGAGCAATGGTTATAAACCTATAAGTAATTTGTGGAAGCAGATATGCTGCAATTTGTAAGAGCATTTTCTCAGTGGAGGTGGGCAAAGAACACAGAAGTGCTATGATAGGAAGTGAGGTATTTTGCCAGGAACGTTTCAATAAAGCACAGATGTGAATGATTTACTCATGGTGTCCTCTGTCCCAGCCTTACTGAATGTCTTCATGCTCAGGAGATCCCAGGCATTCTTTTTTTTTTTTTTAAATTTTTTTTTTAACCATTTATTTTTTTGAAAGAGAGACTGAGCGAGAGCAGAGAAGGGCAGAGAGAAGACGGAGACACAGAATCTGAAGCAGGTTCCAGGCTCTGAGCTGTCAACACAAAGCCTGATGCGGGGCTCAGACCCACAAACCGTGAGATTATGACCTGAGCCAAAGTCAGATGCTTCACTGACTGAGCCACCCAGGTGCCCCTGTTTTTTGTTTTTGTTTTTATTTTTGTTTTTAGACTTAATTCAACAATGTTTATTGAGCAACTACCGCATGCCAAGCATTGCTCTGGGAACTGGGAATACAGTAGTAACTAAGACAAGAGTCCTGCCTCTAAAAAGCTTACATTCTTGTTGAAAGAGACAGGCAGTAAAGAAAGAAACATTCGAAGTATTGCCTGTATGGTTATACTTAATATTTTTGTTTACATCACTGAACCTTTTGACTTAGAGACATTTATTTTAACAGGAAACTTTATAGCACTATTCTATGTGGAAAACAAGTAACCTTCCGGTTTTAGAAGACAGGCATAAAAATAAATTTGTTGCTCCTCCCTTGGAAGCCGACCCAGCTGAGCTTTACCATTTGCATCCAGTTCCTTCCTTTCGGCCTGTTTTTTCTTTGCTCTGCATCAGGCCAGCGTTGGCAGGCAGCTTTAGTATGCTTTCGTCCCTTCAGGATTCTGTATGAGCGCATCATGGCTGCCATAACAAAGTACCTCAAACTGAGTGGCTTAAGTAACAGACATGTATTGTCTCATGAGTCTGGAGGTCAGAAAGCCAAGATCAGGGTGTGGGCAGGGCCATGCTCCCTCTGCGGGCGATGGGGAAAGGATCTGTTCCAGGCCACTCGCTTTGTTTCTGGTAGTTCCTGGGCTCGTGACAGAATGCCAGTCTTCACATGGTGTTCTCTTGTGAGTTGCTGTGTCCGATTTTCCCTTTTTTATGAGGACACCAGTCATACGGGAGTAGGGGTTTATTCTACTCCAGTGACACCTGAACCGATGACAACTGGAGCAACCCTGTTTCCAAATAAGGTCACATTCTGAAGTATTGGTGTTAGGACTGCATGTGAATTTTGGGGGAACATAATTCAACCCATAACAGATCTATACAGAGATTTTTTTTCCTAACATACCCCATCCATTTTGGTTCTGTGGGGTCTCCAATACTTAGAGATTTGTGAAAAGTCCACGAATTCTGGGAAAACCCAGAGCATCTTTTTTTCAAACAAATCCTACTCACCACCCCTCTGAGCAGGCTGATTCCTTCCAAAGCACTGATGAACCCAGGGCCGCACTGAGCAAGGGCTGTCCTGAGGAGTCTCCTATGTACGCTGGTCTGAGCAGCAGGGCACAGGCCCTCCTGACCAAGTCTGAGTGTGTTCCCTTCATGGAACATGCCATGCCTGTCCCCTCGAAATGCTCCTAGAGCATATGAGGTTTTCTTCACTGCCTCGTGTGTGTTAGGTTCTTACTGCTGCTATAACAGGTTACTACAAAGTTGATGGCTTAAAACAACAGAATTTTTTTCCTGCTGGAGTTCTGTAGTTTGGAAGCCCAAAATCAGTGTCCCTGAGCTAAAGTCAAGGTGTGGCAGGGCTGGTTCCTTCTACGGGCCCTAGGGAAGGTCTATTTCCTTGTCTTTTCTAGCTTCTGGAAGCTGCCTTGACATTCCCTGGCTGGCATACCCTTTTCCCCATAATTCTCATCTCTGGTTTCTATTGTGACAACTCCTTCAACATCAAATCTCCATCTTACCTCCCTCTTCTTCGGACACTTTTGATTATGTTTGGGGCCCACCAGATGATGCAGGATATTCTCCCCATTTCAATATCCTTAATCCTCAATCTCCCTGCAGATTTTTTTAAGGAATACTTTCAGGTTTTTGGGCTCTGCACGCGGATATCCTTGAGGGCCGTTACTCAGCCTACCCACTGCTGGTTTAAAAGTGGATTTTCCCAGTCTGGCCTCTAAGTGCCTCTCTTTCTTTGTAAGAACATTCCTTTCTTCCTTCATCTTCATTTCCAAGTCTTCTTCAAGTTGGTTTTGCTCCCCCACTTCTCCCTTTTGATTTTAAAATCCCAGTTCCTTGAGTCTAGGGGACAAATTTGACCCTCTAGATAGGAGTTAGGCTGGGCAGAGGCCATTTACATCTTTCTATAACATAACTACTACTACAGTTTGAAGTCAAGCAACATAGTAATAGAAAAACCCATTAGTTTCTGGCTAGTGTTCAGTTTTCCAGAAGCTTCTCATTAGAGATTTGCTGGTGCTTACCCTGGCCTTCATAGCCTCTAGTTCTTAGTGGAGAAAAGCCTGTTAGGCTTGTGGGATGGTAGCAGGGGCTGACCTAAGACAAGTAAATTGCTCTAGCAGTAATGTTGGTGTCTGAGAGAGCGTTTGTAGGGGCGCCAGTTTGCAGTAGACTATCGGTTTCCCCAGTAGGACTTAGTTGCCACAGTATAGATAGTAAGAAGGCAGACAGCATGTTGATCTGGGTGTGGTTTAGCCCAGCAGCTGGGGCAGAAGGACAAAGGGCGTGCTGGGGAAGGTACTGTTTTTGGAAGAAAACATTTATTTAACAAATGTATATAATGACCACACGGTGCTAAGTGCTTTATAGTTGATAAAGCAGTTATCAAACTGGTTGTCACACAACCAGTTTGACAGAGTTGTTGCCCTCAGTTTAGGCAGGGGCAGGGTGGAGGTGCAGAGGTTGAATAATTTGCCCAAGGGCACATAGCGTTTAAGGGGCAGAGGTTAGGAGTAACCTCAGGGAGTCTGCTTTCCAGAATTCTGTTTCTTACCCCCCACCATGTCCTTTGAGGACAGGAGTAAATAACAGCGGTGGACTGGGAGGGAAGGGAAGCCTCTGGGGACTGAGGGTTTTTATAAAGTCAGAGGAATGAGTAGACGAGAAAATTAGAGTGGAGACATGGAGTGGGGTGTTTGACTTGAGATGTGGACTAGTTTGGGGTTATGACAAAGTCTCAAAGGTAGCCCTGGATGTGAGCGGCAGAAATGGGAAAGAACTGAAGGTCACTGGAATTCAGAGGTCAGCACAGTCTGAGGGCAGGTGTTGGCTGGGACATCACACACCCCTGAGATGATCCTGTGTGGAAGGGATGGAGGTGGAGAGAGAGAGTGGGAGCCAGCTCTCAGCATCTGACAGATGTGGGGGGACGTCTAGGGTGTGCTAAGCAACATGAGGGGAGAAGGTGGTATGAGTTCCAAGAAGAGGGCATTTGATATTTGGAAGTGTCGTCAGTGAACAAGGAAAAATGCCACACTACCGTTTGATCCTGAAGTTCTCTGCAATGAGGATGCTTGAAGGTAGGTCTAAATTTTCAATTTTGAATAATTGAAATTTTACAATTGACACTGATTCAGTCACTGGCAAACCTTTTGTCTGTTTCGAACACCTTGGATGTGTGAATCTACTTTTCCATTGTAGATTATATGAAACCTAGCTAAAGGCCAAGGCATTCCTACGAAAACATAAACATCCAAACAAATATGCTGTAAAGGTAAAATACACACCAGACTCTGAGGAGTAAGTGGGGAAAGAACGTAAAACGTCTCACTAATGATTTTCTTCTCTCTCTCCTTTTAAAAAATTTTTTTAAGTTTATTTATTTGTGAAAGAGACAGTGCAAGTTGGGGGGGGGTGGGGGGGGTTGAGGCAGAAAGAAAGAATCCCAAGCAAGATCTGTACTTCAAGTGCAGAGCCCTACATGGGGCTCCAACTCACAAAACTGTGAGATCATGATCTGAGAAGAAACCAGAGTTTGATGCTTAACTGACTGAGCCACAGGCGCCCCAATTTCCTTCTGTTGATTCATGTTGACCCCTAAATTGGGATACCTTGAGCTAAATGAGATGTGTTACTTATGTTAATCTTACCCATTTCTTTCTACGTTTGGAATGTGACTATCAGAAAATTTAAATTTACTGATGTGGTTCATGTCATGTTTCTTTTGGGCAGTGCTGTCGAGACCAAGGAGGACAAGGATAGGCAATGCCTGCCTGAGGTCTGGAACTCTCCCGTCATCATGAGAAAGTGAGAGCAGACTAGGATGGTGAGAGTGTCTGGGGTGACAGGGTTGCAGGCTTCATGAAGTCCAGATGGGATGGCAAGAGTATAACTGGATTCAGGAAAGGTGATGGCATTTTGTTTGTGGGAGACATTCATGTGTACCAATGATCCATTTTCTAGGTAGAGAAGTATTTTTAGAAAACTGCTGGATGGAATGAAAAATAAATGTTTTAGAGAGTTGGAGAGGGGAAGGAGCGGACTCATGGAGGAGGAGGAAGGAGAGAGTAGCAGAGCGAGTGAGAGTTTCGGGTGCATACAGGTGGGTCAAAATCCTTTGTACCAATCTTGGAAGATGCAAAACTTTGTGAGACAGGTGGCACTTGCACGTTTAGAGAGGAGACGTTAGTGGGCCAGGTAACTATGCAAATTGAGGAAACCTAGGTTCTTAGGAATGAGTGCTAAGAGTATCTTTTTTGCTTTAGAAAATTTTGACTCTTAAGAATGGGAACAGAATTCTTTGGCTTTGCTAAGCAAAATGGTTCTTGCCATGGTCAGCCTATAGAGACACTGTAGATCTCAACTTTCACCAGTGTTTCCCTCTGGGAGTGTAGCACTGTTGATAAAAACTTCTCATAACATAATTAACAGAATGAAGACTTGTCAGTTTTCTTCCTTCCATGTGTAGCCAAATGCCTAGAGGGAGGCAATGGCTGTCAAGGAAGCTCAAAGCTGGCTTAATTTGGGATTCTCATTCCCAAGAGATGAATGCAGGGATGATCCAAGGTGAACTGTTTAGCTTTGAGGCTCTTGACTGTTTTAACAATCCTGTTCCCCTCCCCAGATCAATCTTTATCCTTCCATTGCAGAATGTTCTTAGGTATAGAGACCACGTAACTGATTCATGTGACCTTGCTAATCGTCAGTACCTGTGAATGATGTATAACATACTCCACCCACTTCTTGTTTTCAGAAAAATTCTTCTAGGACTCCTCTCCATAAAAGGATCAAAATAAGGCCTTCCATTTTTGTGGTGATCAGAGTAGAAGATGTTTCTGGTCAGGCCATCTATTAGCCATGCCCGTCAAATCAGAACAACATGGGGACTCCCTCCCAAGCTGCTCCTTCTGATCCAAAAGCCCCTTGGGATAGCCCAGAATAGGAATAAGGTAGATGGAAGGGACAAAGGCCATCAGATCTGAGTTCCAACATTTCTTCCAGCGGTGGGCATTGTTGTGTGCTGGGTCCACTCTCTGGCTGCCCCTTCTGTGGCACTTGATTGTGTGGAATTAGAAAACACAAAACTCTGGGAAGACACCTGACTCACTCTGCTTTGAGATAAGACTAGTTGGCAGTGACTTTGGTTTAATCAAAACTTCTACATTATTAGTATTTCTCCTTAGTACATTTTTAGGCTGCAAGGGTGTTTCCCTTTATAGTCACATGAAGCTGAGAAATCAGGATTCTTTCTAAAGGTCTATTGATTGGCCTACATTGATTTTTATTTTTCAACCCTTTAGTGTATAGTAAAGTGATTCATCAAACCAACACAGGTGCACGTTGAGGGGGTGGCAAGAGGAACACTGAGCTTCTGTGTCTGGGGAACCTGCCTGTAATAAATCTACACAGTGAAAAGGAACAGGAATCCAATACAGAGCTGGCCTACTGGAAGGCTTGACATGTGGCTAGTACGTTACACCGACTCCGCCCTGGAAATGCTCTATTTCTCAGCTGCTGTGCGTACACATGGAAGAGGCTTGAGAAAGCTTTGCTGTTCCAGTTACCCCTTGACTTCTTAGAAGTCGTGCTAGATGGTTTTCCCCTGTTCTAAAAATTCTCCTGAAAAGGAGATCTCATGGGCTTCCCTGAGCAATCCAAATTCAGCCTGTGAGAACGCTACTTGGAACTCCTTGTCTGAATTCTGTATGTGCTATTTTCTGGCTCTTTCTTCCTGC